>NC_090446.1:992208065-993458065 GCF_031143425.1 Pleurodeles waltl | reverse complement strand
TGGTCCCACATGAGATTGGTGTAACTGTATTGGTCTCTAACTTGATGTCCCGAGCTAACCAAGGCTCTTCTGTATAAGTAGACGGAACCCAAGAGCTATCGCTGCGGTTTGATGGATGTATTCACTGTGAGTTCCACAGTGCTCTGTGGATGAGAGGGCCGGCTCTCAGGGGTTTCACAAAGACTCCCGAGGAAGCAGGCACCAAGGAGTAGGTAAGGCGAGTGCCGGTGTGTCCTCAGGGAGTTGGTAGTTTAAGACAGGACATCTTCCCACTGCATCAGAGCTGCCTCAGCGCTGAGTATTCTCACACTTTAACCATTTCTTTCCATTTAGGGACAGGATGCTTCACATTTTTTTACTTTTTATTATTATTTTTTTAACAGACCCTCTCATCTTTATGTCTTGAGTAATGCAGCAAAAGGAGGTGATGACTGTTAACGTCTCTCTCTAAATCATACCTTATTAATTATGTAGCGGGGCACTTTGTAAAGAGACAACATAAGGCTTGGGGCATCTTGGGGCATCTTGGGGCATCTTCAGGGCACGTCAAGCCACTGAAGGCATGGAGGCAAACAAGCCATGGTTGAAGCCAGATCAAACAGTGGCTGAACTGATGGGACAAGACCTAGGGCTATTTCTGGGTAGGAAGGAATACCAGCGGACTTCTTTCAGTGTTGTATGGGCTCGGAGACTATCAGCTCACCCTGCCCTGCTGGGAGGGAGCTGCACACATTTTCTTAGACACACATGATTTGCAGCGGTCGAGAACTATTGTCCCTCGGCACTGGGCCAGGCCCTAGAGAACTGGAATATTTCAGGCGCTTGTCTTTAGAAATACCTCTCAAACCTGCTTTTAACCCATATATTTAGATAAATGTGCTGTAATGTCACTAGTTTTCCCCATAGTTTAATGATATTTCTTGCACGATGAAACGGATGCGGTTTGGACTCAATCTTGCACTACATGGCTGCTGCATCTGTGCAATATGAGGTTGGTATTTTAACATTTTCTTCAGTTGCATTTGAACTCAGCCCGGGCCCGTCAGCACACACAAAGAGCATTGCACATCGGAGGTGTAAAAATAAAAAAAGTCACTTACCTGCAGGCGTTTTCCTCACGGCGTTCTCCTGCTCCTGGAAGCTTCAAAGTGCTGGACCAGGAAATACCACTAACCAATCCTGACCTTGCTTTCATGCTGGTAACCGGAATGAAAGCAGCAGAAGGATTGGTGGGAGCGGGCTCTCTCAGTGCTCACAGGAGCGCTGGAGGTCTGTGCTTTCTCTAACCCAGCCGTCTCTAGACAGCTGGGTTGGAGATGTTTAAAGTGCGCAAGCCTGACTGGCTGTCGCAAGACGGCCGGCCAAAGGGACATGCGCACTTTAAACAAGTGCACAGCTCCCTGCTGCCACTCGGCAGCAATTGGCCCGCCCGTCTTGACATTCGGTTCAGGACGGGGTACTGAGAAAGAAAATGGTAATAAACAAAGTTTATTACCACTTTATTTTTCAGTTTTGGGGGCGGGTTTTTTAGGGAGTGGCACTCCTTCGCTCACATGGAGGGGACACCCCTGTCCTTGTGTTTTTATAGTACACTTTGAATTAGCTTAGTGCACATCGAAAGTCATGGGTAGTAAAAGTCCTTTCTTGCAGAAGTGCAAGGACCCAGGTGCTTTCCTTTCTAAGGGTTCCTTCCATCCACTCTGATTTCCAGGGCGCCTTTCTGCACATCACTAGTGGGTTTGGTTTGTCTTTTTGACAGGGGTCTGCAGGCCAGGCGATGTCTGCTTCCTGCACTATGCTCCCTATTCAACTCTGCCTACTTAGTTTCCTTGCTGCATTTCTACATCTGAGAGTCCTAAAATCACAATCTGGTACAGCTGATCAGTCCCTCATGTCACTTCCCCACCTGTGGCAGTAGGTGATAAGCTGTGAGCTCTGATTACCCCTTATTCGGACTCTCTTGTCTGATTGCAGGCAGGAACCCGACAGATGCATTTGGGAAATGCTCTCTATTCGTTGCAAACCTGTCGTCTGGTCTGTGAAAATCAATACTTACATGAATCAAGATAATGAGCTTTTTAATATTATTTTTAATGTCCTGGTTTTCTCACCATGATGGCAGCCCCAGCATTTCCAGCCACAGTCCAGTGGCTTCATAAAGCTGTAAATTAGAATCTCATTATTGCCAAGTCAAGGATTTAAAGATCACACCTGTTTATGTGTGAACATCCAATCTTGTTTTTTTCGCTGCATCTCATTAGACCTCACCTGTGACAGCGCATGCAATGCCAGTGCTCTCACTTGTGAGAGATATTGTATAGAACAAGGGGCTTGCAGCCTGCCCATTGTTTACCATTCATTGGCTTCGATGTCACCTTTATATGCTGTCTTCTAATTGTCCAGTGTGTGCTGATTCCACTTCTGCTTAATTTTGCTGGAGCATGGACCAAGTACTGAAGGCTTCAGTTTAATTGTGGTCTATCCACTGATCACGCTATGATTGAGGTAAGACTTTCAGTTTTCCTTCTTCCCTATCATCCTATTTGTAGGTAAGTTTTACTGTGCCACACACACACTTCAAAGAGGCCCTTTTCTCCTTTGCAATGGATATTTATAGTGACAATAGGTGTTATGTGCTTCTGAGCGTATTTACACTAAGACAAGGACACAAGCACAATTCTTTAAGTGATAGAATTTTATTCCAAATGGCATTTTCTTTTCTTTTTCACGCATGGGAAGATTAACTGATTTGCTCAGAATCACAAGAGTGTTGGCCCAAGACCTAACAAGCACTGACAAAGCCAATAGGTCTCACTTTAGAGACTATTGGCCCTGCCATTTCCTTTTTTTCATGCTGCACAGCATGGGCCTTGCTGACTTCAGTGATAGTTTGCAGTCATGCTGTATAGCTGTGTCACTGCTGTGCAGTATGGCTAAAATTATTAATAATTAAAAGGACTGAAATGTATTCAGTGCTAATGACTTATAAATGTATTTGCCCTGGCTGCTTCATTGCACTCCTAAAATGAATTTTAGCCATACTGCAAAGTATCTGTGGTGTTGTTTAGCACGGCTCAAAACATTGCCAAGGCCAACAGCCCCCGTAGGTGAGACCTATTAGCTTTGCTAATGCTAGTTTTATTTTTTTACTTTCTGTCCATTACTTTACTTTCTCCAACTTCCATAGTCTGTTGGGTAAAAGGGAGAAACCACAAAGGTATTATGAGTTTGCTCTGTTAACAGCTAAGACCACTTGTCAACTATATATGTTGATATTGGTTTAGTGAAAAGTGAACCTTAAAGATGTTCCTATGTGTGGTCCAAAGACCTCTCCTTCATGTTCTATGCAACAAGCTTTTCCTGGCTGTGTGCTAGTCATCCTTTTTGTACCACCCCCTGGGTGAGTCTCTTAAAATGGTCCTCATGTTATTGACTTTGAAAAGGTGAAAATCTGATTCATCTGTGTCCTAAACTTGCAGACTGAACTTCACACATGCATCTCGGCACCAGAGGTGTTATTTCACTGAGAAACCCTCCCGAAGAAATTAAAGTGGACTATGTTTATCCCAGATAATACAAGTGACCAGAAGAAGTGAGAGTACAGGGGTAAGTTCAGACACTTATTCCACCCTTGAATTTCAAATATGGCAGCTATCCCGTGCTTATGCAGCAGTAGGGCCACATGCCACCCAAAAGGCATAGTTTAATATGCAAATTAATTAGGCATTCCACTATCTCAATGATAATTTTCCAATCAATTTTAAACAATAACCGGAGTGTATTACGTGCACAATTGTGCTTATATTAATTGTTTAAAGTAGCCATAAGAGCGATGGCGTAATAATACGTCCGAAACAAATGGACATTGTGAGAAATTACAACATTTTTGTTGTCTCCAATCTTTGCTTGTCTGGATTCGCTGTCTTTAGAACTCTGTGCATTTTACTGCAGCTAAACAGTAGTAAGACGCCTGCAAAGCAGACAGTGAACATTGTGAGGGTGCTGGCCAGGGGCACATCTGAACTACCCATGCCAAGTGCCTGGGCAGTGCAGGGGGCTGCGTGGGGACCCTTGCACCCATTTTCTGCCAGTCTTTTCACGGCGGTGCTGCTGCCATGAAATTGCTGGCCAAGAACCAGGTCGTAATCCCAAGAGCAGCGCTGCCCTGGCAGATTAGGACTGTCAAAACTGCCAGACCACCAGGATCTCTGATCTGGTGGTGCTGGTAGTCTGACCACAGCATGACAGCCGTGGTCATAATATGGCGCTCGGACCACCGCATTTGCTGTCGTCCAAATGGGGCCCTAAATCTGGAGGTAAAACCCTATACCAAGAAAATATGCTCCACTCCATTGTGATCAGTCTGAAATTGTGCCTAGATCCTGTCCACCACAAACTTTTGTTTTTCTGCAGTGCTTGACTTTTTATAGCCACTTTTGGCTTAAACCTTTATAAGTTGATTTATTTGGCTCCCCTTTACCTCTCTTAATGATCTTGGTGTCTTTTTCGCTCATTATGCGTTTCTCCATTTGTCTAAATTGATTTGGAGATTTTATTATGTTGTGTTCTTTACTTTATAATTGTTGGTACTGTCTGAACTTAGCATACATTTTTCTGGGCACTGCCTGCTGCTCGCTCCATAGGGGTTGAACATAGATTCTCTCAGAACTATGTTTTGACCTCACCAGAGTGGATCTATTGAGTAGGTAGGGAACCGCTTTCACCCAAAAATGAATAACCACATTCTGACAGACATTCTGATTTGCCTAATATTGGTAACTGCTGGGGAAACAGGATTGGATTTTTTTTCTTCAGTGGGTAGTTTCTTGGGTATTTTAAATGCATATTAGTCCCAATCGGTGCCTCATGCCAGAGTTCAATTGCAACTGGAGGGTTTTTGTGCACAGTACATTCAATCTGGAAACAAGAGGGGGAGGAGTGTGAGTGGAGCTGTAGTGCTACTCCCTGAGAGGACTTTGAGAGTACACAATTAAGTGCAAATAGGATAGCTCAGTTGGTCTGATTCCAGTGGCTCCATATAAACAAGTGACAGGTCTCTATTTGGGTGGGTGGGGAGATTTAAAAAATCCAGTTTATAGACCCTTAAAAATTAAAATGATTTGCTAACAGGTAGCTGATCATCCCGAACTCCAATTTCAAAAGAACAGAAATTTGGGGCCCAAGCAGGTTGACTCAACCTGTTTGCAGTATATAGCCAAATCATACTGTAATTCAGCAAAAAGAAAACAACTTGCAAAGAAAAAAATCCTGGGGAGAGCTTTGCAAAAATAAACCATCTCCGGACACAAATTACTGTTCCTAAGTTAGAGCACAGCATCTAAAACAGTAGCTTGTGAAGTGAGACTCTTACCAGCACAAAATGTCTGCTGCGAGCGGGATGATCAAAATAAGCCCTGGTAAGGCCAAAAGATCTGGCTTACAGCCCAGACTGAAACTTTAATAAACACTACAACAGTGGAAAACAAAAACAAAGAAATGCTTTCTGTAGACACTGCTTCTGTGAGATATAGAATTTAACAAGTGATGATGCAGTGTACTTTTGCGAAGTAAAGTTGTCCTTCATGCATTGCTATGCAAGTTCTCCATAGGAAGTGAAATAATACACCAAACAGCCGATAGCATGAGGTGAGAGAAAAATACTCCTCTTGGAGGAAATAAAGCCCACTCTATGCATATTTTAAAGAATTGCTAGCAAGAGAATATGCAGATAGCTGTCCTGTCAAGACAGGCCTGGCTAAATCACAGATGTAGAAGTGTAACATAAAAGTAAGGTTAAGAGACCAAGGCAAATGACACCGATCGTGCAGTTTGCAATGGTTGCCGAATTTCCTAAGTGCACTGCAAAAAAGGTTTTCAGAGAGAATTTTCTTGCAAAAGTTATTTTGAGGGCAGGTATGCTACTAAATGTGTTTGACACAAAAGTTTTCCTCCCACAGACTTTGTGAAAGTCATACAGTCTGCAAAGTAAAAAAAAAAAGAAAAGAAGAAGAAGAAAGGCTGCTTGGGAATATTAATTGCAACTTTACATTCCACTAAATTGAAAGTTATGGAAGTGTTGGGGAGAGTCAAGTCGAGGTCGCTGGAAGAAAGAGGTGGTTACTTAAGTGCACAAGAGTATATAACTCTTCCAGCTCCTCCCTAGGAAATGTTGTCCAATTGGTGCATAAAGTGTCTCAAGAACAGTTGTAAAATCAAATAAAGAGGTACGCTTGGTTGCAAAAAGGACTGTACTGGATAAAATGTGGTAAAGAGTTCAGGTTGGTTCCCCTTAACTTCGAAAACTGCTAGGCCCTGACTATTTATTTAGCAGAACCATCGCCATTAAGATGGAGCATCTATAAGTCCCATTGGGCCAGGACATATTCATTTACACGCCTGGCATGGACCAGAAGTGTCATGCGTGACTTACTCTGGTGATTCACTCTGTCCCCGCCCTATCAGCCTTCCAGAGGCGCCGCCCTTTCTAAAACCTCCCGGATGCCGTTTACACCTCTCCAACACTTCTCAACCATGGAAAATATGCAGAACCTGGCAGAGAAAGGTGCTTTCTTGTTAAGGGCGTGGTTCAAGGCTGAGGAACCCAGAGCCCCTCATACACAGGGCCTTCTCAGACCTGCATAAGGGCACACTGTACGCCTGTGATGGAGCAATACTGCGCCCATTCAGTGAGGCAGAACGGGCGGGCACACGGTTTACCTAGAAATACCAAAATAAAATAACCCTTCGCAGACACTCTGTTGGAAAAACAACACGTTTTTCCGTGCAGAGAACACTGTCTGGACTGTTCCCGTTGGAATCAAGTGCGAAGCAGCGGAAAACCCATGTTCTCCAGGATGCGATCTCGGCCAAAGGCCTGGTTGCTGGGGAGGAGAAAAGTCATCCCCTCTTACGCGACACCATGCCTGATCCCTTCGGAACATCAAGAAGACTTCGGTGGGGTTTTTAGCGCTAAATTATTCGCTTTTTTCTTTACAAGAGTGCTGTTTCCTTATACCTCTCTAGTGTTCTAGTAGAATTAAAGGCGTTACCTTTTCTTTGGAGGCATATTACTGGTGCTGAAAAGTGTATATTTCACAGGTCCTTTAGGCGCCCATGATGCGAAGAAAGGGAGAGCTACTTGAGGCAAGGCATGGGAACGGAGGGTGGTCATCTCCCTTCTCCACTACAGTTTAAGAGACTATTCTCATTCAGGAAAACATTCGTGCAATGGGTGCAATTTATAATTGTTAAAAAAAAATGATTTTGAAGGAGAATTCAACCTCCTGGCAGGTCACAGGCACACAGCTTGAAATGGTGCAGCAGGTTCAGTGGCATCGGTGTCCGCTAGCTTGAGGGGATAACAGATACCTGATTATTGCTGTAATTGCACTGGGCCACCCCAATCAGGGAGACCCTACTTACAGTGACAACGCCTGGCCGGTAGGGGGGATTTAGGGCTCAGGGAGCTACAGGCGCTCCAGGCCCCACCCAAGTATAACGGCGCAGCCGATTGGCTGCTCAAGCCCCAGATGCTCTTTTGTGCTTCCGGGGCCGCACAGAGCGCTGACATCATGGGACCTGCTTTGAAAAGGCAGTCGCGGTCGGCATGCGCGTCTCCTATTCCCGCACACAGACCGGACCAGGGCCCTAGCGACCCCAAAAGAAAATACCTACCCGCCTCCCTCATTTCCTGGTGCCAGTCTATGCTGGAACTACAGTGTGATCATTTCCATAAGGGGGCTCCAAACATGCTATTTGCAGTATTCTGTTTTGCTAACACTTTCTCTCTAACAGATGTCTTGATTCATTGTGAAAGCAGTTGGTGCGGATTGTCTTATTTTATGTCTGAAGGGTGGGTGGGGTGAGATCAGGCCTAGGAATACAAATGGGTACTTTTTCTTACAGGATGGAAAGCTAATTGGAACCTCCAAGCGGTGCTGGCTGAGAAGTGAGGAGGAGGACATCCAGGAGCGCAGGGGTTGCGAGCGGTCGCTGGCATCTGGCCCTTTGGGCCACCAGCAGCGCATGCGCAGAAGGCCTGAAGCGAGCACTGGCCCTTGGGGGGGCAGAGCTTGCCTGATGGTGGTGGGGGCACCTGAGATAGGTATTTGACAGGCAGGCGGGCCCCCTCCGAGGTAATATGGTTTAGGAAGGGATACGAATCCCCTAATGGAGATCCTACCCTGCGGATTCATAGCGTGAGGAGGGGCAGAGACTGGGGGTACTAGCCAAAAACAGTCATGATCTCATTCACAACCACCAATTTTGGGGTACGCAGGAAAGTAATTTTTAGTCAGTGTTAGGAATTTGGATGTATTAGCGTACTCTGTTAAGGAGAGGCATCCACTGGAAACCCTGTAAATACTTTGTAAATATGATTGTGGTTACTGCTTATCATTTTAATGACTGTGATCAAACAATGTGTTGTGGACAATAAAAATATGGCCGGGGGTTCATGACCTCTAACCCCAAAAGAAATGTGGCTGAATTATAAATCTGGCGTGAGTGGTAGGTGGTAGTTGGTGGGATGAAGGCCTCGGCAATACCCGGCCATATTACAACCCGACCAGTGGTCAGCGAGACAACTTTCCCTGTTTGCACCAGGGTCCATACAATCCTCATTACACCACTGGCAGGTTAATGTCTTCTGAGCGGTTGAGTGGGCTGAGGTGGGCTGAGTCATATTTTGAGCATACCTCAATGTGCTTGCACTATGTATATGTATACTCTATTGAACTGTGCGAGCCTCTGTGAATAGTTTGAGGAAAGTGATGTGTGCAAAGAGTAGAGTATGTTGAATTGTTTGAGGCTGGTGACGTAAAACATATATATGTATTATTTCTGCCTTAATGTGAATGAGACCCACTGCAGTGATTCCTACTTCTTACCTTGATTACAGGTATACGCTGGGCCCCAAATATCCATGATAAATACATTAAAATTGTTGCAAAATCTAGTAGGCAGTTTATTCCTGCACTTGAAAGCCTGGGATCACATCACCCCTGCCCAAGTGAACGTGTGTGACTCTCACTGTCTCAGCTGATTATGGTGAGAGAGCTGTACAACACCAGGCAAATCACGCACGTATGGAATAGTACCAAAGTACCAACACCCACCGCCCTACGCCCTGCACCAGGCCTCTGGGATGTTCTTTTTTTAAGTCCAAACCAGGAAACTGTAGCGCGCCCTTTTGAACCGTCTGGCCCAAAGAACTTGGCTGTTTGAAATTTCAGGCCCTACCTGTCATCTAAGCAGCTTCCAAAAAAACGCCCATCAACCAAGAAACTAGTGAATCATAGTGTAAAAGAGGACAGAAGAATTTGCAGGCAGGAACCAAGCGACATCAGGTAAAATAAAGCTTATTAGCGCGATCAATTTATTTCACTTACCCTTTAAACCACGAGGAAACAAAACACAACCAAAGTTTACAGCGACTCTACCAGACCGGGTCTCTGGACCCCGAACACCCCACCCAGTTATCATGCTACAACAAAACATTTTCGCATCCAAATATGTAGCTTTGCTTGTAATCCCTCTAAATAGAGTGCCACAAAGCCACAATACTGGCAGTTACGCGCTACAAAAATGCAAGCAACATAAAAACAAGTGAGTTTCTATAATGTATGGCACTAAATTATGTGGAAAGGCATATTAAAATCACATTCGCTTGCAAAGTCGCGCGCAGTGCAGGGCTCAGGCCCAAGAAGCGCTTTGAAATTCCTTTTGTGGCACTAAGTAAAAACCGTGACTCTGCGACATGCAGGCGCAGCCTGGTCCGCGCTGCGGCAGGTTCCTCGTAAGAAACCCCAGCCTGTCTCAGAACATATGTGACCTGCCACGATGTGATCACAGCAGCGGGCCCTAATCACAGCCTCGCCTGGCCCGGAGATGGATGGCTGCTGTTATGCCGACCTTAATTATCACATATGTTTTGCAAACTGCGGAGAGCAGGGGGCTTTATGGCTCCAGAAACGCGATGCATTCCTTCCGAATATTATTAACTTTGTCTGGGCGTCGACTGAAATAGGTTGAGGGTAATGGATGGATTTCGGCGGCGAGCAACTGCTCGACATCACGCAGGGTAATTGGATACACATTACAACTGGGCTACTTGGTGCACACAGGTTCCCTCGAAGGCCTTTGGCCCCTACCTTCTGGCCAGACCTCTTCTACCTCTTGCAATGTCAACTGTGTGTGTCCCTTAAAAAGCCGGTAGGGCTGGGACACAGCCAGTCAAATGTCGAGCATTAGATACAACTGCTTAGCTGTTCCTTATCAATGTGCTCGCTGAGGTACCTCGGCTTCTTGAAGGCTGTTTTGATATCTGTGTTCCACGGACCTGCAGTTTGTAACACACAAGGTGCCGGTCACAGCTGCATATGTTTAAATAACCCCCAAACAATGTCAATACCAATTAACGTCTTTAAAGTTACAGAGCTCTACAGCAGGTGTATTAACCCACCAAACTGCATTAATAGATACAGGGGGTTATTACAACTTTGGAGGAGGTGTTAATCCGTCCCAAATGTGACGGATATACCACCAGCCATATTACGAGTTCCATAGGATATAATGGACTCCTAATACAGCTGGTGGTATATCCGTCACTTTACCGTTACTTTTGGGACGGATTAACACCTCCTCCAAAGTTGTAATAACCCCCCACAGTCTTTTATGTCTACCCGCCATGGTGCTCTCGCTCTATACCCGGAGCAACATTTTATCCAGTGCTTAATTTGTAAATAAAAAGGTGCAGGTGCCCAAAGCCCTGCTCAAACACACGGCTGCTGCAATTAAATGTGTAAATACAGAATACTGAGGCAGCTAATCCAGAACCCATCTTGGGCCCTCTTTAATCCATTTAAAACCACTCCCTGCCACTTTAGCTCACTCTTGCAGCTTTCTACTTTCTCTCTTTGTGACGCTTTTTCGTTTTTCCCTTCATCCGTTTTTCCCATATGTGTCTTTCGCTCGCAGCAAATGCTTGAGACAGAAGAATAAGCCCTGGCCCTAAAAAATAAGTGCTGGTGCTCAGAACCGGAAACAAACAGCACAAATTAAGCACCGATTTTATCCTGGGACAGGCTAGGGGCGGCGAGGTAAATGAGCACCCTTTCCTCGAGGGAAATTCGCCTACCAGAAACCAATAGAAGGCAAAGTTTCCAAGATAAAACTCAACCAAGTGGGCCGGCGGCGGAGAGCAGGCAGTTCCTGTTAAACGTGGATGTTTCAGACAGGAAGCTGTCTGGACATCACACTTCGGGCCTACATTATTTATGTTGCAATCTACCGCTCCCCAGTCGGGGCTTCCAGTTGGCTGCTCTAGCCTGTCACCTAGACAGACTACAGAGCCAGTGTCCATCGGATGAGGGCGGAACAGGCCGTTCGATGCCAGAAGTCTTTACATATAAATATAATATGTGAACACCCAGGCTTGCAGATATATACTAAAACACATCATTCAGCAACTTAATGGAAAAGAGGCACAAGGACACGCCATGATCTATATCCACAAGGTCAAACAGTGAGCTCAGGTGGAAAAGCTATGACCAGCCCTCATGCCTTCTAGGTCTAAGGTTTAGCTGCTAACCTGTTAACAGTCGACATAGCAGGTATAGGGTGGACCTCTGGGTTACATGGTTTTAGTAAACGCACTATGGTGTGGACTTTTTAATGTCTCTATAAATGGAAACATTACATAGACATGCTAAATGTGTTGTGGTACATATGTTTATGAAGTTCCGTTTCTGAACTAAATGGAAAGCACTAAATGGAAAAGTTAGATGAGAAGGCCCACGCATTTTTAAGATTGGCTTTAGTAAAAGTTATGGCTTTGGTTTATTTTATTTCCTTTTTTTTTAACTGAAGAGGGTTAGCAGTGGGAGAACTCGCCTAGTCAGCTCGAGTTCTGGTGGAGGCCAACACAGCCTTCCATCCTTCTGAGGCTGGTAAAGTGAGAACCTTTTCTTTGAGTAATAGTATTGTCTCTGTTTTAAAAACTCTTGGACAAAGCAAAAGGGTGAAAAAAGCCACAATATAAAATGAAGACATAAATTACGCCACCCCCATTATCAGCGTACACTTAATGGAGGAGGATCATGGTCACTCCTTTGGTTAGAACCTCTTTTTTCTCTGTTTCTTAACCAGAGACAATTCTAGCCCAATGGTAGCACAGAGTAGCAAATGAGGTCGACTGGCTACATCATGGGAGTAGCCGGGTGGCAGGAGTGGGCCTGGCACAGTGTGCTGATGCAGGCCGGGCACGAGCAGTAGAGTTCAAATGTGGCAAATAATGTATTTGTAGACACAATAAGTTAATAACACTGGTCTTAGATTATTTCCATTGTGATTCAACGTTCTCCCTCAAGGATACTTTCTGTAATTTAGAGGTAAATGTTATGTTATCCTCGCCACATTATGACAGTGACATTGATTAACCTTTGCTTGATATATAGATTGCATTAAAGGTAGTGGTATCAGGGTTTCCTCAAAGGGTTCTCTTCAGAATTTGAAAACTGTAGGGGGACAAAACATAATTTTCTCTACACGCAAGAGGTGTAGATTCCATTGTGCAGCAGGTGCAGTGCCACCGGAGCCCAGGCGCTGGTGGTCTATTTCTTTTCTTGTATTAGGGACCATGCTTTCTGCAGTGCCTTCTGATGCATAATTAAAAACATCAGAAACTGATGCACTGAAGGCACTAACAGTAAAATGATTGATTTCATCAGCAGTATGCAGTGCACTAGGAAGCTGCAGTCTGTCTGTAGCTGCAACATGCTTTTTGTGCGAGCAGGCCTACACATTTCTGTTCCCATACTAGTGAGGAAGCATGCTGCACCCTGTCCACTATTGCTGCAAACTTGTTTGCATTACAAACTGTGGATCGGAAATAATTAGCCTTACCACTGCTTCTCAGTTCATCAATTTGAGTCAGACTGTCTTGTGCCTAAGATTGATTTTTTCAATAACAAGGGTGAGCTTCAAATCCGCAGCAATGTGCAAACTGGACTTCCTGTGTGGAGGCGGGAGTTCCATGGAAAGATGCGTCAATGCCCAATTTTATTGACCCCACCTTCAAATTTCCAGTCACTACCTGTATCATTCTCTCTCTCAGCCGCACCAGTGTCTCTTCAAGGATCACAGAACCCCTGTACTTTAGCCCAAGGAACACAACCACAGCAAAATTAAATTGCTTCCAACAACTGAATAAGGACTGGCAAGCCATTAGGTCTGGCCTGTGGCAAGTTGGTCATTTTAGAATTGTATTTTTGTGTAAACATATGCAAACAAGCATTTGCAATGCAACGGGTCTTGCATTTGCTCGCATTAGAGCTATTAGAGTTGTAAACTCCTACCCAGATTTTTCTTGCCACAAAAACTAGTAACGAAAAGTAAAACAGTTTCACATATGCGAGCCGATGGTCGCCCCGACATGCAATGCGCTCGACTTCTGACCAGGGAGATCGCGCTGCACAGGAAGTTAAAAGATAAAGTAGTCCAGAAACCAGTTGAAAACACAGAGCCTTGTACGTTTTCAGTAGTTTATCGGTGCGCTCGAGGAGGGCTAAACACCGGAAAAGGCATGATGTATGCATGCCTTTCACAAATGTAATCAATCAATTTTTAAAAGGTAATCGCACGAGCTAATGCAAGTGACGGCGTGGTTAGAAGCCCACATAGAGATTGCGCGCGTTCGAAAGTAAAAATGTGGTAAAACATAAAATCAAGCAGTGGCCCAACAACCCAGACTCATCAGGCCTGGCATTGAAGTGTACTCCTTTTCAGGCAGCTGCGTACATGTATTCAGGAAAAATGCAATCACTTTCACGAGATGAAGTAGGCTGTCCTATTGCCCCATGCTTTTTGTTGGTGGGAAGAAATAAATCTGAATCACACTAGAACACATCAATGGATGCATAGGGCTTACCAAAACAGCTATATTATATACATGTATAGGTATTTTTAATAGCATTTTTTTTGGAAAACATGATGCCGGTTAGGCAGTAGGGGACAGATATACAAAACTTTTTAGCAGTTGCAAACGGTTCTATTAGTTCACAGAATAGGGTCATTAGCGACTGCTAAAATGCATCTCTGTATGTACAAAGGTCCTATTTGCGATTCGGTATTAGGAAGGGGCGTGTTTAGGGCGTCACTTCCTAATACCCAGTCACAGTGGCGCCATTCTGCTCTATCCTCATCAGACTTCCAGGGATTATTAAATGCTAAAAAAGTTAAAATCTGCTGACCGACAATTGCCCTGCATACAATCTGCTAACATACCATTGCTCTGTAAGCCATCAATCTAGTTGCAAAGGTCAACAGATGACCAAATCTCCAGAAAAATAGGTTGTAACAACACTTCCCCACCTTTTAGAGGTTAGTGGCTGCCTAAACAACTCTCCATTTGGCCTTTGTTCTAGAACCAGACAAGAATTCTATCGGTTGTCAGAGACAACCTACTGAAAATAGGTCATGCAGTCTTTTTCATCAGATCCCTGATCCCACCAGACCGGTCTGCTGTGCAGTTCGACTACAAAAGCCCTCTGAGGACGATTATTCACAGTGGTAGGCTTTTATGGTAACCCAATGGAATGATCCTTTTCCCACCGGAGCAAAAAATGAAAGCAGGTGTCTTCTACTCCATGCCTCACAATTATAACATGCCAAGCCGACACTGCTAGGCAGTACCCTCTCACTGTCAATTATGTATCTGATGCTGACATATCAAAAGTTGCAGCCGACCCTCACAGTAGACTCTATATACGGATCTTTGCAAAAAGGGTGAAAGCGTTCCACCTTTGGCCCTCCGTGTCTTCAATTAGATGGGGACTGGCTTTGTAGCCACTGGTTCTACCATGATGGCGAGAAGGCTGAAATTCTTCTAATCAGCGAAATCACCCCAACAAACAAAGCCCTCCACAGATTAGAGGTCGTATGTACACCACTGGCCAGCCATGGCCTGATTCTGGCCATCCGTTACCCTTCTAAGTTGACAGTAAGTAGCCAAATCAAACAAGTGGCACTCTTCTCCATGACCAGAAAACAAGCAAAACCTTCTCAGGTACACATTTATAAATCTAGCTGACAATATGCAGAGGCTATTGAGTCTACACATTTGACTCCCTATTAAGGTAACAAAGAAACTATGGGCTGTATCCCTACTTTCCACCAAAATCTTTTGGGGACTTGCTCTTTGTTAGCCAACTGCAAATCCCTTAAAACATTCTGGTCGCTGTTCATCAACGATAGTATGTATTTTCATCTAACTTGTTAGTGTGCATGTCAGCACGTGACAAAGACCCACCCTGATGCAGCAAGATGGGACAGTGGGTTAAGCGTTAAAGCTGACACTTGCGGTGACCTGCAGCCCACAAATTTGAATGACATTAAACAAACTCAGCTTTTCACCTTTCTGAGATTGATAATGAAGGGTCACCATCTTCTCTGTGAAATGCCTCTTCTGAGGCAGCATGTAATCAAAATACTGAAACGCATTAGCCAGTAATTATTTGAGATTGACAAAAAAGTAAACCAATGATCAGCAAAGGGTTGACCCAAAGCCCATTTTATTGTACAGCCCTTTAACAATAGATAGCTGAAACTGTCTGTAGGCAAACCTAAAAGGTTCAGCCCAAGGCCTATAACAAACTTACCCAGTGGACTAACACATATGTGGAGGAAAGGACTTAAGGCAGATCCCTGCAGAATGCCAAAGTCATTTAAAAGAGCCATCTTTAAATGGGATGAGGGTGATCTGCAGGGCCGGTTGGATAGAAATGTGAAAATTCACGCCAAAACTCCACCATAGCAACATGTTTTTTTCAGACAGTGCAAAAGAATCAAGTGGTTCACTGAATGCTGCGCTGAGAGCAAACAGGGTGATGACTGCCAAGCCACCATATTGACAACCATCCTGAGCTCATCTGTTACATTGAACAGGATAGATTTTGTGCCTCTGCTATGACAAAGGCCTGTAAGGAATTGGGCAAGGAGAAAGGACATAATATCTTTTGGGTGGGTGGGAGAATCACAGAGATTAAAATTTCTCTATGGGGAAGTTTGCGATTTGCTGATATTAGAAAGAGCTGGACATGTGTCTCCATGGTGACATGGTGTTCGGGAAAAATCTTAAGGATTCTGCCTCACCAGACACTTTGGAGAATTGTATCGCTTTTTAGCGTGATAGCCATGGAGGGTGCTTTGGAGTAAGAAGTAGATCTTCTTCTTGCTGAGGTTGACCATCAGGAAGCTGAGTGTCATCCAGAATTGGATCCTTTCCAGAGATATTTGTCAACGTGAATGCAGTTGATGTTCTACACTCAAGTACACAATGGTCATGTGCATCGTGCCGCAACTCAGATTAGCGCAAAACGCATTGTTGAAGGTCGCTGGTGGAGGGTAGATGGAAGCGCTGAGTCTGCCCAAATCACACGGCTAGTTCCAACTTCCTCCTGAACAGAGTAAAATAAATGTTTTTAAAAGCCCTCATCAATCCTTTGCTGCCACGGATCACAGAGGCGGTGGCAGGCTAAGTACCCACCGATCTGATTTTCCCGCCTACTAACCTTTAAAAAGCCTACCAAAGCAGCCCTGATTAATCAATTAGCGGATTGGATACCAAAGCCAAGCCTGTGGATTTGCAGCTCCAGGAGAGGCGGTAAGGACTCAGCGCACGAGAAGCCAAGAGGCTCAGAATCTGGGGCGCTCCCCAGGCCTCCTCGACTCGCAGGCCCGACTGGAGGTAATTAAGGCCTACACAGAGAACTCACTGATTGCCTCCTCAATTTACCCAAGAGCAGCCTTAACTGTAAGAAAAATGAAGGGGAGATCCCTGCGGAAAACATGAAAAGCCCGATCATTTATCTCTCTGCTTTCCCTTTTTTTCTCATATGTGAGAAAAAAAACCAGGAAAGGAATAATGAGGCTTAAAAGGCATCACCCCATCATGGAAGGATTTGTGATGTTAAAGCTGGTTATTCCCTTCATAAATGGCAAAGGGTATTCTTGGAGATATTGGGCTTCAGGGACTAAAACGTAGGTCAATGAGTTTATGCACCTTCTGCAGGGGTCATCGAATAAACTGAATATTCAGTTCTCAGCAGGGCTGACTTCTTAGTCAAATGAGTTGGGCAATGATAGCACCTATGTTTGCGGTGCTACGACATCATAAGGACCTAGTTGCAGACAATAGATAAAAAAAGGATTTTTGTATAGTTTTTGTGCCCACTTTGTCTTACGCAGTCTCCAGCTTTATCCCTACTTTCCCAGTACTTCTGAGCGCCCTGGTTCCATCCAGTGCTCCTCCCACTAAGTCAGTTCACCGTCTACCGCCAAAGCTGTATATACTGAACATCAGTCAGTGTTCCCATTCCCAGAATGTTTTTTTGATCTTCCTTCTCTCCTCTTAGTGCTTGCGCAGCGAGGGTCACCTTGTAATATGGTCCTATGTTGTTATCGATGGTTCGTTTCTGAAGGCATCATGAACCAAGAGGCTTAAGGATGAGTGGTTTGTAAATGTTATCAGAAGTCTGATTTGGCAAGTTAGGACCAATTTTTATTTATTTGGCGTACTACATGATTACTCTGAGGCAGGTAGTGTAAAGTGTGTTTTTTTGCAAATAGGTAACTGTTTATTAAAAACAGTAAGTGAAATAATGAGCTATACTGTATGGTTGTGTTTAGAAAAAATATAAGAACAGGTTTAATCGTGTATTTAGGTTTGTGGAATTAAAAAAAATCACCCATTGCTTTAGCAAAAAACACAGCCAAAAGTGCCGCATGCAACAGACGCTAATGCGAATTACAGCAGTCACGTTTTTATTTACCTTTGATGAGTGAAATGTTGGTAATAGACAAAGGTCAAGCTGTGAAAAGTATTTGGGGCAATGGTGATGATGATGAAACACACATTCCACACATCCCTGTGAAATATGGGTTGTTAGACCGCTACATTTCCATTATCTGCAAGGGAAGCACCCAGCATGCAATAAACAAGTATATTGCGTAAAACATAGGACAGACACAAGGACACAGAGAAGTGAAGAAAGTGAGAAAAAAAACAGTGTGGATGATGGAACCGCCGACTCATCATCTTCAATTGGTTTCCTGCAGTCCAGCCAAAAATACTATTTTAGCAAATGTGGGATGATTCAGAAAAGGATTCAGAAATATGTCACCTTCAGACTGTAGGCAAAGACGAAGCTGTATTGGATTCTTTTTTCATGTCTCTCTTTTTTTCAAGTTTTGTGAGCCTGGTCACAGCTTCTGAATTTAATATCCTCTGGAACCAGAGACTGAATGTGCTAATGAGAACCGGGAGATTTCTCGACTGGAGAGTTCATTTGAAAAGCTGACAGGTCTGGGGCAGAGTCTGTGGCACAGATGGCACATTGGGCTTGAGACTGACTCGGCCTCAGCAGTACCAACTTTCAGAGGTGCCGGGCTAACGTGAAATGTTCTAATTTCACTACTGTCCAGTTTGTGCTTCAGACTCGCACTGATGTAGCCCTTATTGAATTGATTTCGAATCCGATGTTTCAGGGCACAGCAGAAATCTTATAAACAGTGCTGTGATTGACAGGAATGGCATACACAGGTACTGTCAAAGACCATGTCAATATTCCTTGCTGACAGGTGGTGACCGTCGGCAGTGATGGCTGTGGTGGTGACTGCCACGCACAAGCGGGGCCTGAACCCTAAATGTCCCACAATAACCCCATGCATATGTTCCTAGGGCCCAAGGAACGGAAGCTGCACTAGGATCAGAGGTTGCAGTGCCAACATACTTAAGGCAAACACTAAACCTGCTTTATCCAGTAGCAAAACGTCCACCTCAGATTATATAGAGACATAGGTTTAGGTGAGTGTGAGTACATATACAACTAGTTGCACGCTGTAGCTTTAGGTCACAGTAAAAGCTGCAGGTACTTTCCAAATGGATGCATCAATCATAGGTCACACATAGGCAGAACTGGGGTAGATGTGCCACAGGGTTTGCCAAACCCTCAAGATGTGCACTATACTGGCCATATTCCACAGACCGGATATATAAATAGGCACCATTTGCAGCACCCTTTGCCAGACCAGGATATTGAGTCCATCCTGGGGCACAAATGACAGGAACATACCACCCTGCATGATATCCAGGGCATATTTCAGGGGCACTAGCCAGGATCCTCTGACTAATGCACATCATATCCGCGTGGACAATCCTGGATAGGGCTAGCAGACTGGCCATCCATGTGCTTTATTCAGAGTCCTCCTGATAAACATCAATCCAAACAACTCAAGTGTTGTTCATTTAAGGACAGTCTTACACTTTCGAGCAAAGCTTTGCCTAAATATACTAGCCAAACTCTTGCTTAAAATGGTGGCCAGTTCTGCTTGTTCTTTTCTTAACTTAGTTATGCATGTCTAACCACCAAGTACCTTCCGACAGATCTCTTCTGTTCTAAAGGGTGGGCAGGGGTTCCCTTAACACAGAATTACAATGCAATACCCATGCCAGAGTCTGTCGTATGTCAGGTCACACAGGCTGACAATGTTAACGCAGTGACTTGACACACTTTTTAAGGACTGTCATACCTATTTTTTTTTTTTACCAGATTCTCGCCTACACTCTCCCCGCGTCATTTGTTGTCACATTAGGGAATGAACAGATGTCGCCCTCTAACACTAACACGCCTCCCACTGAGCTCAAACCCACCTGAAAAAGCAATAAATGTGTTCATGCAGTAAGGTGCAATTAGCCCCCCCAGCCCTATACCCCACCAGGGAGAAATATATTTAAAGCAGAAGGCCAGAAGCGAACACGGGAAAGAAACGCGTCGCTGGCAGTCAACAATAACAGGCCAACGCAAGGCGCTGAGGCGAAAACTAATTAAGGAAACCCCCGACAGCTCTGCCCACTGTTAGACCCCCACGAGCAGCGACATATTTCTCCGGATAAATGTCCCTGCTTGTAAATTAAAGAGCTGCGTCTAACAGGTGACGCGCCGCCGTGAATAGGCCCAGATTCTATTTGCTTTCGTCTTTTTTCTGCTTGTATTAAATAATGCCTCGCTTACTGGCTGCACAATTTTTCATAAGTCGGCGGGGTGATTTATGACCCAGCACTGAACTCCGCTTATTTCCTTCCCAAGTGGTGCGAGAGCGTCGGGTAGAACAGTTTGCTTTAGTACTTTGACGACATTGGCTAAACGTGAGGTGGTGGTTAGACGTGGTAGCCAGAGTTTACGTACAGCGTCAGTTTGGGCTTTGTTATTGGCTGGGCCTGGCGAGAGCTAGCCAAAGACCTGTACCCCCCCTGAGAGAAGTAGTAGCATTTTATTTATTTAGACTTTGTGCAACAAGGTTGAGGCTACAAGTTGCGGCCATACTGCCTGCTGCCTGACCCACTCACAGCCAAGGGGATGTCTTCCAGCAAGCACATCGATGTACAGAAGTTTTGGGTCTACGGTCTTGGCGAGGCCTTAACAAACACTTGTGACCTGCATACCATTGACATCAAATATTGCCCCCCCGGGAGCTCATTTTACTCACCCGGGCCACTGTTAGAATCTATTCCCTAAAAACAACACAGAGGCATTTATTATCTACTCTCTTCCTGCTGAAAGTTACAGCTTGGGTCCTAACTCGTACCGCCATCTCATATTCTCACAGGAACGTCAACTTCTGTGCCCATAGTCTGAAGCAAAGACACGTGAACTCCACACTACAAACTGAGCACCTTTCTTGGGTTTCCAGAGTGGATTTAGGAAGAAGGCTGTCCCATTTTCAAGCTTTTATTATTTAAAATATGCACCACCGCGTAGCTGTACATTAACTAAGAAGCCAATCGCCACCGAGCCCAGTTATAAAAACACCTTTAAGTTCAAGTGCTATAAAGCGTACAACTGTGCCAGCAAAAGCGATTTAAAAATATATATTATTGTTCTTGGATGTGACTTTAGTCAAAGTTCTCTGAAAACCCCACTTCTTTTCTTCTTCTTTTATAAAGAGTATTCCTGAACTATACACACCATGTTACAGTTAGACTCTTCTAGGTGGGACTAGCAGGCACAATGACATTCCAAACTGGATCTCGTATTGCCGTGGACTTTCCTGGGTTAGCGTGATGAAGAGATTAACTCTGCTTGAACTACAGTAAACCAAAAAGATATTCAGGAAATAGCTGTGCTGTTGCCTCATATTTTACAGTTAATAGCATCTATTTTGTTGATAGTCCACTACATTTCCATCTTATGCATGTTAATGGTTAGTGCAACACTGTGCGTCATACTAGTCCTCAGCATTCAGAAAGCACACATTGAACAAAATATTTAGCAGGACTGCTGACCAGAAGCACAACAGCATGACCTTGCCACCCGTGGAGACCTCAAGCCCTGCACCAAAACACTGAAGAAGGAGCCCACGGGTGCACTGCGCCTACACATGCTTGCCACTGCGCATTTTTACATCCAATCGTGTGGGCCCTGGTTTACACCTGCTCCTAGACAAGGCACCTGGACAAGAACATTGTAAAAGAAGCTCCTGGACCTGGAAACATTATGTGAGATCTGGGGAAAGCACACTGGGATACACCAGGGGCTGTGATGAGGTATCTTGGTACAGCATGGTCTATTGAAAGGTTTTAGGAGGAGGCAGGAGGAGGCGGAAAAAGGCGTAACACCGCATGAATAGGTCAAAGGCTATAGTTATTGAGGTACATTACAGTTTGGCAAAGAAAAAATAATTTCAGATGCATAAAATTGCCTTAAAAAATGAGGTGGATGTACACACACCCCAGTAAAAAACTACTGTAAAAACTTAAAATGATGCACATCCTTGCCACAATTGCATTGCAGTAGCGGGGGCAGAAGAGGAGATCTCGGATTGGCTGTGCGGGTACAGGAAGGAATCGTAGCATCAATTATTGATGTCAGTTTTATTGTTTGAGATTGTGTAATCCAGCCTGGGATCGCTTTGTAATAAATCCACAATGAAGGCTGATTAAAGGAGTCGGATCACAGGCTACCAATAGAGAACTTGGCTCAAAGGTACTGTTTGTCAAGACAACCTACCAGCCCTGTGGTAGGTCGTATGTAGAGTCAGCATGAAAAGCATAGGTACTCCAAACAGGTTTTGAACACCCCAGTTTCTCTTTAAGGCACAATATTTTCATGTTGGCTCTCTCTCCAAAAAGAGCTGTTTCACACCATGTTGTGACACTCAATGAACAACTACTCTTGGGTACAAAAATAAAATGTAACAAGAAGCCCAACAAAACATTGTCGGCATCGACCTCACAGGGTTCATATTCTTACCATTCATCTACAAAGCAAAGGCCTGGTGCAAATTAGTTGTTCATCACTATGTTGGTTTTCACTGCCCTGTTTAGGTGAAAGCCTCCCTGGACCAAACCTTGGATCTGATGTTTCAGCTGCAGGCAAGAGTCCCCTTACACTGCCTCTTGGAAAATGTCATTAGAAATCATCAAAATCAGGACAGAGAGACCCAAAGCACAGTACCGAACCCTTTTACACTGCTATAAAGCAACAGAGATCTCAGCGCATAGCGGGCGACTTCACATCCAGAACTCACACCATGTAGACACAACAATCAAATTCATGACTACGAGTGACCATCCACTCTCTGCTATTCATGGCTACCACATAAATCTCCCATCCTTCTAGGAGAACATCCCTCTCCCCCTCACCGCCTGTCCCGCCCCGGCAGTGGACGCTATGGCACAGTTGATCAACTGAGATCTGCTGAACTTCTTCAATCAGAAAACAGATAAAGGAAACCTGCGATTGCCATGAATAGCCACATTGCGATTCTCACTAAACACCTTGCAGAGCCCAAGTGGCGAGTGCGAGCTGCGGTTGTCACAGAACAAAGCAATCTGAGGTGATATCCACGGAAAACGGCGAGTGCTCGATACCTCTTCGAACCTCAAGATCATGCTTCACAGGCAGCATTAGTGCTTCCCCACAATGCGGCTCCGTGCCAGAGGCACTAAAACACATAATTACAACTCCAATGGGAAAAAATCACCACTGACCTGACCCAAAGAATCAGCCAATTATCGACCCATTTCAGACATGCTATTCAGAAGAAAAAAAATCACAGAACAGCGACGTATAGGCTATCTTTCAGGAAATATCCTGAGACAAGCACGAGCCAGCAGTCCGGAGTTAGGCCTACTCGAGGGACAGAAATAGAGAAAGGAAGTCAAGGATAACCTACCCTTGGATTGGAGAGTGTGAGACTGCCTGGACAGCTGTCCACCAGCCTAGATCATGCCTGCCTCTAAAGAAAGAGGCTCGGATTATAGAAAACTTGCACCACAGAAACACAGAAAGCACATTTTGCTACTGGCATAACGACAGAGCCACCGGGTTGTACTCACATAAAGGTTTTGCTCTGGTAAAAATAAATAAAAATTGAATGCATATTTCATTTTCTGAGAGCATGGCAAAAGGAATGCTGCAAACTGAGGCCCTCATCACGAGGCTGGCGGTCTTAAGACTTAAGACCGTCAGCCTCGCGATGGCGGTCAGACCGCCGCAGGCAGGGTGGTCCGACCGCCCCATTATGACCGCGGCTGATCTGCCCCGGACATACTGCTGACAACGGCAGGCTTCATCCAGCCTGCAGCCTGGCGGTCCAGGCGGTTGTAATCCATCAGGGCATTACAAGTCCCCATCCGCCAGCCTTTCCATGGCGGTAAAGGCTGGCGGAATGGGGGTTTCGGAGGGCCCCTGGGGGCCCTTGCACTGCCCATGCAGTTGTTATGGGCAGTGCATGGGCCCCCATGCACAGCCCCATTGCGGATTTCACTGCCCGAATTAGGGGCAGCAAAATGCGGACGGGTGCTGCTGCATCCGACGCACCTCAACATTGCTGCCGGCTTGATTACGAGCCGGCTTCAATGTTGTGGTGAGTTTTCCACTGGGCCAGCGGGCAGAAACGATGGTTTCGTCCGCTGGCCCAGTGGAAAACTCTTAATAGGGCGGCAATCATACCGCCCGCACTGGTGGTATGCTGGCACCCGTGGCTTCAGCGGTCTTTGGAAAAGACCGCCAAAGTCGTAATGAGGGCCTGAGTCTGCTTTAAATGTTATCCCACTTTTCATTAGTGAAACGTTTGGCAAAATATGCATCTTCTACCATACGTTTTGATACATATTTTGTTCTGTTTTGCAAAACATTGTCTAATGCACCCAATGAAAGTGTTGACAAAACTAAGTTTCTTATTACTCATGCTCATGCAGTAAAAACGATTCAGAATGACGTTTCTCGATTTTTGCGAAGGAACAAAACTTTGAGGAATTTGGCATTGAGCATCAAGTTTGGGGGCTTTTTAAGAGCACACTTGGAATAAATCTGGGATATTGAATCAAAACAAACATTTCAGAACAGGCAATCATCAAAGTTAAGGAATCATGAAAAGTATGACATGGGCAAAAATTGCCCTTATAGTTAAGTAAGTGTCTTATTGGAACTAGAAATAAACACAATAATTTAATTTGCTCTGGAAAAAGCTTATTGTCCTTTAGCCAAAAAGGTAGACAGGGCATGTGACTACCATCATCACAGAGTGTCTCAATCAAATCTACCAAAAGAGGTGTTGCTTTGAGAGACATCTTTGACGACGCTGCCATTTTGTGTAGCATTAGCGTCTAGGGATGGCACTCACCCAAGATGAAAAGCTCAAAAGGCATTGGCAAAGTCAAAAGTTCTGGCATTAGATGCCAGCCTTTTGGATTTGTCAATGTCAATGTTTGTTTTTTATGATTGATTTTGTAAAAAAGTTTTATGGGGGAGTTGCTAACCACAAAAAAATATAAAATAAATTATTGCCTAAAAAGAAGAAAAAAAAACGGCCTTAAAAAACACACATTGCCATAGTAGTCCCTCGCAGAAAGTGGCTCTTCTGTGATGGCAAATGTGTCCCTTGTGAAAGAGCAGAATGCCATCACTCAAAGTGAAGTTAGCCAACGGCTGTCATGGCCTGCCTCATAGCCCCAGGCTGTATGCTGTATCAGCAGACCAAAAAATGCAAATGACACAACAGACCAATGGATTGAGAGGGCTGGCAGAAAGATATATATATATATATATATTATATAATAAATAAATATGTAGAAATATATATAATATATATATATATATATATATATATATATATATATATATATATATATATATATATATACACATGTATATATGTAATTAAGGACATCCAAAGGTCGGGCTAGTGACAGATGTAAAGGCCTGAGCACAATAAATGACTCCAACAGGGTTAATCAATTGTCATAGAACCCATAATATTTTAAACTTGGTTAATAAGCTATAACCTCTACTAAAACTAACCACTGGGGGAAACAGACATCTGGACTACAGCTATACTTTCTATAGATGCAGTAAAACACACTTTAAAATACAAATGTTATTAAACCAAGCAATGGTCAAGGTCATGCCAAGATAAAAAGTACTCCACTGACTTTCAGGTGAGCAGAGAGGCAGGTTCAACATTGACATAATACAAGGAAAGGGCTGTAAATCATTGCAAACTACGTGCAACTACTTGCAAAATTTGCATGCCATGGTATCCGCTACACAAACCTAGTTCTCGGTCAAAAGTTAACAACCCCACAGGCAAAATTCAAAAGGGACAGAGGCATATCGGTATTAGTGAATTAGTGGAGGCTTTGGTAAATAAGCAGCACACTAGAGATAGGATAGTTGTTCAGGAAGCCGAAAACTCTTCTTTTCTAGCAGGCCTTGGAGGCTTATCATGCCACTCCGGAAACAGCAATAGCGGGCCCAGATCACTTTACAGTGCTGAACCCACTTCCGGGTTCTCGGCCATGCACCTGTCATGCCTCGTCTTTAAACTGTCATCTAAATGTATGTGCTGTGGAGGACTGCATGCCTATACTTTATACTAATCAATAACCCCAAAGATCAAACAGGAATATGTGTCCAGTTGAAGATATTCACGCAAAACGTAGGCATTATTCAATCAATCCCCACAGAATCTCCCATCAGCACCCTGAGAACCGATGTGTGGATGAAGGACAGAATTCCTGTAGCGGAAGAGACACGGCTTAGTGTATGCGCTAGGCAGGATCAAAAGCAACACCAAAAATAGTGTGTGCGGAGAGGGAAGCAAAACACAGCTAATTTCGCATCCCAGTGACCAAATGCCCGGAAAACAGCTGACAAACGCAAAGAGGGGATCACATAGGATTATGGCCTTGTGGTCACAACAGAGACGAGGCTGTGGAGGGTGATAATGAGCTCATTGTACTGTAAGTTAGGCAGAATCAAGCCTCACAAGTCGGGTCCTGGACTGAGCTCGCCCCATCGCCCACCCAGAAATGCCTGAAATTCACCAGAAGTAGTAATTCCGCCAAAGTACTCGAACCATTGAAATGAAGAAAACTCTCCTATTAAAGGATCTTTTTATGTCGAGTGTAATTGTGCGTGCATGAACTTCATTTTAGTTTTGACATCTATTTTTCAACACAAGCAGTATTTTTTTTTATTACAAATTTTATTTATGTTTTTTGCCTCATAGATCTGCACAGGGGTCACCAAATTCCAAGTTCAATAATTTTTACATTTTAAGTCAAATTCCAGTAGGCTCTTACTCTTTATTGAAAATAATATGCAGAGTTAGTGGTGTACAAGAGGATCTGTGCTTAAAATGGTGCAGTCAAAAGGCTTTTGATTGATGTTGCACACAACTCCGACCCATGATGGGTCCCACTGTCCGCATAGGTGCTCATGCCAAGTTGAGGAGAATCTCCAGACAGAGCCTAGCAAAGGATGATTCATGGTGTTATCCATCTGAAATGGTGAACTTAGCAACGGCTGCAAACTGGTGATCGATTGGTTAGAATTAGTTTAATTTCAAGCATAAACAACTTAAGTGAAACTATGGATGCTAAAAACGAAAAGTGCTGGGCTAACTGGCAATGGGATTTGCTCAACAATCTCTATAATGTACTAAAAGTCCTGTCTATTGAGTTCTCAGTCGTCCAGGTAAGTGAGCAAAGCTGCAGTTTAATAAACTCAAAATGAATAAACGACATCTATTGGTCCCTCGCAAACATCCATCCGACATTTTATCTCACTCTTGCCAAACCTCCCCAAAAATAACAATCTTAGAACACCACACTGCCCAGGGATATACTTTCTAGCCTGTTAGGACTGAACACACAACTCCTTGTATAAAACTTTGCCATATTTTCAGCTGTCTCTAAGTAAGCTTCCATGAAGCCTCCCACACATGCTGCGACTAGCAAGAGCCATTAACCAGCTACAGTAATGATGCTTTATGTTGCAAAGATTAGTGGAATAACATAATTCATACATACTTAAACCACCCTTTTGCAAGAACCTTCAACATTTTAAAGCAGTTGATAGAGGGGCTCGGCCTCATCCATCAATATCTGGGCACAGTTGTGGGAAGCAGGTTCTAAAAGGTATGCCAGGCCCAGCCAACAACACTAGGCTTTTGAGGAGGTGAGTAAGTAAGGGGATCTATGTGTCCCAACATCTCATGCTAAAATGCCACTCAGACTAACCTCCATGGGTGACCTTCTTTTATTCCGCCGTCTCTCTGACTATTTTTAAGCTCCCCAAGTTATACCATAATATAGCATTTATATAGCGATTTTAACCCTGTTGCTATAGTGATCAACTTTCTTAGGATCATGTAAGGAATCCCAAAATAAAGCATAATCCCCATGGTTACTTAACCTGTATCTTCGACACTAGAAAACAATTCATCATACTTAGCAATAACAGAACTTCAAAATAAATCAGAATTTTCTAGAATAAAAGAAAGCTGTCTGTAAATTACACACACAAACTCACAGGTAAGCTCTCTATACTTATGCATACACTTGCATACAAACATAAGATACTTCTATTCAAGTAAAATAGTCAGGTAAGCTATTCACTGTTGTTGGTTTTCTTCTGCCAAGTCACTCTTTTTTGTGTTTTTTTAAAAACTATAATCAGTAAGTTACACAGTTCCGATAGCACTATGAAATCAACAAGTGCTTAATTTGTAAATAAAAAGGTGCCGGTGCCCAAAGCCCTCCTCTTAACACGAGGCTGCAGCCATTAAATGTTTGAACACTGAATACTGAGGCGGCGTAATCCTGAAGCCATCGCGGGCCTCTACGATCCATATAAAGCCAATCCCTGACCCCTTCAGCTCATTCTTGCATACTTTCTCCCTTTGTGACGCTTTTTTGTTTTTCCCTTCCTCCGTCTGTCCAGAATGTGTCTTTTGCTCGCAGCAAATGCTTGATGCATAAGAATAAGCCCTGGCCCTCAAAAATAAGTGAAGGTGCTAAGCACCGGAAACAACAAGCACAAATTAAGCACTGAAATCAAGACGCCACAACGTGTGTGTTATTTCGCTTGCATCTGAGCAGATTAATCACCTTGAACTGGGTGATTGGGGGTTTTGCAAACTGTGGCAAGATCTACACTGGTTACTATGATCTTCTGTGTACTGGTCAAGTTTGTTAAAATGGTCGTCAATGGTTTTCAGAGTCTTATGTCCTGCCATCCACAGACCCAAATGGTGTCACGGTTTACCTGGGTTCTACTAAGACATTGGAGATCAGGAGCAGTTCTGGGGATTTGGAACTCTCTTATATCAGCTACTTGGTGCAAATACAGTCTTTGATTTTCCTATACTCACTACAAACCACTATGGTCTTCTGGCTTTACCTTCCTTGATTTCTGTTTGTGAATTAAATGTGTGCTAGCGTGATTCCTTGTAGTTACTTGCGTATATTACACACGCCCCACTTAATTAGGATTTGGAATTTTTTTTACCATATCAAGCAGTAGGGAGGGCTGGAAATGCTGCTGCATATTGGCAAGAAATCAGAGCAGGATGACTGGAGCGAGCAATTGAAATTTTTCAGGGAACCCAAACATTTGTAGCACATTTCTAATTTGAAGAAGCTACACTTGGGGTGAAGTGAATGGGAATTTAATTTCTGAAAATAAATTGCTAATGATCTGAACAATACAAAATGAGCGCATTAGCAGGTCTGTTTAATTGCCATGGACCTGCCAGTGGGAGACTCTAGATGATTGATGAACAATTGCCTATTCAATCTTGCCGCTGCCCCTCTTTGCAGGCTCATTACAGTTCTGTTATGGTCAGAGAAAGCAAAAGGCCACAAGTGTGCATGTGGGAATGCCACTATTGCTTGGGCTGCACTTGCTTCAGTGCATCACTCGCCAAATCAGCTGCCAAGCAGTACTACAAGAAGCTCCTCGGGATCTTTCAAAGTGAAGGCCCCACTTCACCAAAACAAGTTGCCTTCAAGGAGCAAGAATCTTAATTACCGATTTGGACACCTATAATCTGCCTTTCTGGAGTTTATCCACTTTACATTCAGTAGTACAATTCTAAATAGCCGATAGGAGTTGTAACTAAAAAATCATATTTATACAAATCCGTACCTTGCAAAATCCAATTTCCCACAAAAATACAAAAAATCAAGCACTATTCAGCCTCGCTATGGTCATCCTTTATTAAGCCTCGTTTCACTCGTAGAAGAAGCTGCAGACCTCCACTTAATCAGACAGCCTTAATGCATGTTACAGTCAAAAGCAGAGTACGATATTAAGCACAAACAAATGTTTAAGCCTAGGCTGTAAGCCAAAAGCCTGACTTGGATCTCTTAAATAGTGCACCACTCTCTGTGTGTCTTTGAACCAGTCATTGAAAGTTTTTAAACTTAGGCTTTGCCAATTAGCTCATTGATCCTGTTTGTGGCGCGGAAGCCACAGGGAAACAACAGTGAGATAAAATGGGCAAATGGTTAAATTATTTAAAAATAGAGGTGCATAACCAAACACAATGCTACATTCCAAAACGGCCTTTTGTAATAATAGGGCGCGAGTGACGCTTTATGGAGGAGTACTATGCTTGACAATGCTTGTGTTATCCTTCAGGGCTTAAGAAGGGATCATACATGTTATGCAATACAGTTTTGATTAATTGTCGGAAATGAAAAGATTAGCATGCAATCTGATCTGCGTTCCTGCACATATATCTGAAGACACTCAATGGGAGTCTTAAGAACAGCTGCACCAGGACACATCTGTCACATGATCATGCATGTAGAGTTGGTGTATCCAACACCTAAAACTAAATGCCTGATCACAGAATGGACACACTGAAAATAAACATCGAGATATAACTAGTGAGTTTAACAAAACTATAATGACTATAGAAATGCAAACCCACTAAAATGTAAAAAAAAAAAAAATGATTTAAGACCAAAGTTAAAAATCCAGTATTTATTCAAAAGGAAGCAAAGCATGTTCACACAATGCTCAATAGTCACGTCTTGATAATCAATTAGCACTTCTTTCAATAGCAACCATCAACCATAGTCATATGGACCTCACGTGGAAAGATTTCCCTGCGACCAGCATTCAGACATCTAAAAAGTTCTAATATTACATTGTATGGTTTCTAACGGCCACAAAATAGCAAACAAAGACATTACATTAGCTGACTACAGCTGCTGCTTACTACATGCCACAATCTTCTTAATAGAAGTAAAATATCTGCAGACAACCAGTATACATAAATATGTGCCAACGAGGGCGCACTCTGCATTTCAGAACCCATTGTCACATGTAATACCATGCTTTAGGGTTGCCACATTATGCATTCTGAGAGGACTGGGAACATAATGTGCCGAGATGTAGTAAGGTAATTTGTGTAAGCTAAATTCTGCCAAAATGAAGGCTAGACTGAGTGCAGGAAACTTTAGGAATATTAATTGGTTGCAATTAAGGATAAGCACCAAATAAATATTAGTCTTAATTCCACATCATCAGGGAAATTATGTTTTTACATTTTTCAGCTCATTCTGTAAAGCTTGGACTTAATTTTTTTAGAGGTTTTGAGAGTGTCAATTCGAATTTATCACAATGAAAGCCTATGTCCGAATTGTACATTGTTTGCCTTTTCCAAATATTTTAATATAAAACGTGTAATTTGCACTAATCATCTTGCAGTAAGACAGAAATAATTTCTTTGCCAAAAGCATGTCTCGTTGTTGAAATTAAAATAAAAGGATTATTTGTTTGACAAAGTCATAACTCAGAGGATACAAAATATTGTCTTTTAGCTCACCCTAAGCCATTCAAGTTTTTGGGCACTGAACTCTGGCTTAGAAGCATAAAAGGTAATATTTTTCACCCAGCGAAAATAATTGACCTAACAAGATGGAGGGAACTATTGTTCCCCTAAACACACAAAATATTTCTAAATAAAATCAAATCGGTTGTTGTGCCTCAATAAAATTGGGCAGCAATGGACAACCTACTTGTTTTTTACTTGTCGTACCCTATTTTGTGACACCCTTTACCGATACTTACCAAAAAACATATGCAGTATTCTATGTCAAAGTTTGATGAGGATTGATGCTATTTGGGAAGGGGTTTAAGATAAAGAAAATGGAGAAAAAAAATACATGTAGCAATTTAGGCTGAAACTTCCAGCAAACAAATGGTTATTAATTTACTGAACATATATGTCGCCATAAAATGGGAGTGCTACAGTAACATGGTAAATACCGTAAACAGTATTTGACTGTCCAAGCCCCATTGTAAATACAAGAGTTATTGCAAGAAACATCATCGCCATTGACACAACACCAAGGCAACCTTCAGATACAGCACATACGCTATGAGTGATACTCACACACTTTGCCTGTGTCAATGTATAAACACAAGTCACAGAAACTTAGGAACCTAGAATGTGAAATTTGCTGGAATGGCTTAATCACACTGACCTCCCTCCAAGCGCCCAGTTCATAAATGAAGTTTAAATGTTCAGTCGATCTGCGACCACGACAGGAGACACATTAGTGACTTTATCACCAAGATTACTAAAGGTACGACTGAGTACAATCAACATTCACAGATTTATCAAGCATACTTCCAGCAACAATTGGGGATTCCGGTTTGTGACAATACAGAGACATTTCTGCATGCATCATTTTACACTTCTACATGTGCATACGGTGACATACCATAACCTTTCTGCAACAACAATTTTGTTTCCAAATGCGGGAAGTATTTTCCCTGTGAAGAAACCTTTTCCACTACACCCCCATCAATATTGGAGGCATTCTATTCTGTGCATGGTGATAGGAGAGAGAATTTTGAGAATAGCTACCAAGTCTCAAGTTTGTGGGTGTTACAACTTTCCAGAGAAACCCGGTCCTGACCGAGTCTTTCCCGAACCCTGGAGTGGTATTTTCCCACACCCATTATTATTACATCGTGGGTTAACACTGTACAGAAGGAAACAGGTTTACGAGTGCAAGATCACATTTTGTATTATCTCGCACATGTAAACTAAACCATTTGCACCTCTAAGTCAGACGTACATGCACATATGACTCTACCAGTCATGTCAACATTGCCAGCTGTACCATGGTGTACTGGGCGTTACTGTGCCCTTATTTGTGCACTAACAAGGGGTGCTTATTATATCAATCAATCCCACTTGGGGATTTTTGAACATTTTGGTCTCCTATGCTGTATTTAAGATGTGAAGCAGGGCCATGGGATTGCTGCTCCCTGTGCATTCCAGAGGGCCCAATGGAGAGTGGCAACTGCTACCGGAGGAATGATGAAAATGCCATGCCCCGGACAGCTGTCGCTGTCAATAAGAAACAAGTGTTGTGTGGCCCTGACAAAGGCTCGCCTGCTTCCCCATATCGGGTGACAGACACCGTTCCGACAGCAAGACGATGCGGCCCAAAGGACCACACTAAAAACACGTGCCCCTGGATGCAGGCTGGCTTGGTGTTCTTATTGCTGGGTTGAACAGGAAGCTGGTATATGTACAAGTATTTCCATCACAGGGAGCGGACATTGAGACCGGGTGACAAAATGCAAAGCGACGACCATTACACTGCCTGTGCCCAGCGGTGTAACAAAGGCCCCGCAGCCCTCATGCTGGGCACGAGCTCCAGGGGGCCGCCTCAGCACAGCATCTGGCCTGAGTGAGTTTGGAGGAGGGCCCCCTTCATGTTATTTTTGCTGGGGGGGGCTCCAGTTTCGATGCACCACTGCTAACTACAAAATGAATCGTACCCGCATCACAACACACCTGCGTCTTACCCAACAGGTGCTCGACTGTTCCTCATACTGTAAATACCCCAAATGGGTACCCAGTGTAAGTAGCTCAATGGCCTAAGTGCTGTATGCAGAGACCAGTTTCTGAGGGTTTCAGCCATGACTACCCTAGCTCGCATAAACAAGCCAGGCGACATACAGGCCCACATGTCACAGCCCTCTGCAAATAGGAAATCAGTGGATAGAAGAGAAAAACAACAGTGGCATACATAATGCCATTTTGTCAAGCAACCTGTAATGCAGTTTATGCTGTTATTTGTGGCTGCTGGTGTTAGCCCTTTGCTGCCACAGTGGGATAGATTTTCCATTTATTAGGGTAAATATGTAAATAATGTACGATAACAGTGATGTGTGGGAATATGCATGTAGTAAATCACCAGGCTTCTATTCCAAGGGTGTTTGTTTGCATTATTATGTTTTTCCACTACAAGTCTACTTACAGTACTATCTTCCCACCTGAACCCCCGTAGAAATGCTGATGGCCTTCAAAGAAGCTTTTTTCCTCACTCACTATCCTTATGTTCCTGATAAACATACCAGTTCCAGCCAAGTCATTCTCTCAAGCGCGCATGTGTGTGTGTAAGAAAGAGAGAGAGAGAGGCTATGGCATATGATATTAACACAATGCATTACTTTAAACAGAAGGTGGACCATGTCAACATTACTAGAACTGCTTAATTAGTCAGTACGCTGAATCTCCCTGAGAATCTGCATGGACCTAAGTGTCTTTTTGGAGGTGGCTTTTGCAGTACCCTTTGTTATACAACGTAGACGAAGCTAAAATGGGACCTATTTAAATAAATGACCAACTGAGATGCTGACGACGGACCAGCCTACATTCCTGACAACAGGGGCACATAAGCAACCCATGGGGTTACCCTGCTTAATGTGGACACTCGCCCGGCTCTTGTGATTTACTGATGTCCCTGCCCAATACGTCTACAAGGAAATCATGTCCTCACATCCTCCCAGCATAAATGTGTGGCTCACTTAGCTCCCATTCCACAGTATACTCGTCTAAGGCTGCAATTCACAAGCAAGCCCATGAACTTACCCGCCCTAGTTCTTATTAATAGTGAGCCCCAGGAGCTTACTGATTTGCCCCTGACGTCTTTAGGGTTGCATAAAAATCATGTACCAGATATGTTATTTGAGGATATGACAGTCTCAGTTCCTGATGCTTCTGCCTCACTCCTGCCCACAAATAATGTTAAGAGGCTGTAGAGGAAGAATGACTCACACGTGCATAGCCATCTTAACTGTGCACAGTCAGAACCAACAGCAGGCCCCCAAAGCTTCTCGAGCGACAGGTATATAAACAGATGCTCCCCCCTTTTGCGTGTCCTATTCGTAAACACAGGGAAAAAATTGTCGTAAAAACTACCAGGGCACCAGACAATTTCTACCTTGACTGGCCGATGCCATGATACACACGGTTGTGTAAACTAGCTTCGACAAGCCAGAACAAAAGTCTGGAAGGCCTGAAAGTGCAGGGGCAACAGAAAATGTTCACTGTGACGGACAGGGACCAAGGGACAATGCCTTTATAATGCACAGTGCCTCCGAGAGCCCCAGGGAATCCAGGGAACACACTCGCAAGCTAAGGAAATGGATAAAACCCTCACAGGAACTGTTGTTCACCTAATAATGCGTTTACGACTCCTTTTCTTGATATATCTGAAGCAACTTTTCATCAGTCCCTAACGTTTTGAAGTAATACTGTTCCATTCAGATATCAAAGGAGCAGGCTCGATAGTATTGCTGAGTACTAACCCAAGTCCTTAAAAGTCTTCTCTGAGCCTTACTCTAGACTAATATTGCCTCAGTCATTTCAAAGGTCGGCCATCAAGTGACTCGATCAAACATACTTTATGTCATTTGAAGCCAGTGCTTAATTTGAGCTGGTGGTTTTCGGTGCGGGACACCAAGCACATATTTTAGAGGACTGGCACTTATTTTTCTGCATCAGGCATTTACTGCGAGCAAAAGAAACATGGAAAAGACGGAGGAAGAGAAAAATGAAAAAGCATCACAAAGGGAGAAAGCAGAAAGTTGCAAGAGTGAGCTGAAGGGGCAGGGAGTGGCCTTAAATGGATTAAAGAGGCCCGAGATGGCTTCAGGATTACCTGCTTTAGTATTCTGTACTTGCACATTTAACTGCAGCAGCCACGTGTTTCAGAGGAGAGCTTTGGGCACCAGCACGTTTTTATTTACAAATTGGGCCTGTGGTCAGGTTTCTGGGCAATCGGCTTTTTCAACATACAGTAGGGTGTGTTCTTTTAGGTCTCACCTGGTGACAATGCACGCATTGTCACTGCGATGGTCATAGTTTCCAATAAAGGGGTTATAGCCCACACATTGCTGACCATTCATTAGCTTCATTGCCTCTTCTTTGCTGTCTCCTGATCACCCCCTTTTCTTTCTGTGGATCATGGATGAAGCATAAATTGCTTCCTCTTGATTAGTGTCCACCCGCTGCTCACATGGTGATTGAGGTGCTATTTCTTCCTCCCCTTTCAATCCCCCTTGTCTGTGATGCTTCTTGCCCCTCCCACCCATCCCTTCTCCATGTTGTTTCATCTTCCTCCCACCTTTTCTCTGTATTGCTTCTTCCCTTTCCACCTACTCCTTCCATGTGTGTCTGCCACTCGTCCCCACCCCTTCATGTTGTTATTTACCCATACCCCCGTCCTTCATTGCCAGTCTTACCCGGAAAAGCGCTATAACCTATTGGTTTTGCCAATGCTTGTTTTATATTATTACCCCCCCCCCCCCGAAAATAAATAAATAATTGAGTCCTACATTTTTTCATCTCTTTAATTAAAATAAACTTTTGGTTGCTGCAGTTAAAGAATAATGAATGAAAAGCTTGTAATGTCTTGCAAACACATACTCTTCGGCAGTCAAACATCAGTCGGTTTCAAAGCTACTCTTGTGCCCTAGAGGGAGAGAGTGAAATATATAGAGACACCTGCTCCTCTGTATTGAACCCCTGAAGTGCAATAGCTTTTATGCGTACCATAGGTAACTAATGCCTGTGAACGTTTAGGAGAAAACGTTTGGAGAAAACGAAACAAAACAGTTTTTAATTTCATCGAATGACATATAATCATTCTGCTAAAGAAACTAATTTTTACAGTTTTATTACGTTTATATCTGGATCATACATGTGACACGCGCAGACTACAAGATGCTATTTATTTCCATTGTTAGGTTTTTGGGGGCATTATTCACAAGAGGTGAACTGCTGTTAGAAAATTCTAATTAATTGTGGAAAGTTTTAAATTAAACAGAGAAAAACATTGAAATGCTGGAGCAGAAAGTCGACGCCAGGCATTCGGCCTTTGGCAATCTATTGTTTTCAAAGGAACTCCCAACAGCCCAATGTGCTAACAGGTGTTATTGCTTAAAACACTATAATTCTCTGTAAAAAAAAAAAAATACCTATGTACTTAATAACACCTTAAATGAAAGAACAGAGTAGCTGGGACTCTTTGGATTTTCGACTTGTAAACTGGGGTTACCCACCAATGGTGCAGCACTCACTCAAACAGCACAGGTACCTTCCTGAGTGCTATGCGTCAACCCCAACATTCAAAGGGCTGGAGCGCTGTAGACAGCTCACTGTGTTGAAGTCTTTACAACAGGACCGGTGTCTCACAGTGTCCACCAATGTAAACCAGTGTCAGCTTCCCCTACTGCCCACCAATGCCGGTTCTTCACTTTGCCCATACAAAGTACTACTGAACTTCAAAAATGCCCCGCAAGATGACTGGAGATGTTTAAATACAATGGTCTTCTGTCATTAGCCTCTCTGATGAGAACACCAACTGAGGTGTGGCATGTCAGGGCCATCTATATCTCTGAGTTTCAGCGACAAACAATCCGAAGTTTAATATATCTGACAATGGATCACTATCTTAGACGCCAAAGGCCAACAACTTTTCATCCATATGTGCTGGAGTCAAAATGGAAATGTTTTCCTAGAGGTCAAAATAAAGTTCTCTCCAAAGGATACCATGTTGCCCTTGAGCTCCTTAGGCCCTTACGGGATTGCCTACACAACATGCCAATGGAAGATGGCTCAGAGAAAGGAGGACAACAAAGGGCTCTAGCCCCTCTAAACACATCTTCCCCATGGCAACGGGAAGCTCAATGAGTTAACGTACAGCTAGTGAGAATTTTAACACTATGGGGGTTATTACAACTTTGGAGGAGGTGTTAATCCGTCCCAAAAGTGACAGTAAAGTGACGGATATACCACCAGCCGTATTACGAGTTCCATAGGATATAATGGACTCGTAATACGGCTGGTGGTATATCCGTCACTTTACCGTCACTTTTGGGACGGATTAACACCTCCTCCAAAGTTGTAATAACCCCCTATGTCTCGCCAAGTTTTTTCTCATAAATAGTGGTTCAGACATTATCTCCTTGCGACTTGTTCACATTGTTCACCATGGGCGCCAAAGGTAGACCGCCAAAGGACAAGGTTACAGGTAGGATGGGTGATGTGTGGCATCAACATTGTGACAACACCATTAACCTATGCTGCTGCAGGAACATCGAGCACCGTTCTTCGTTACTTAATTACCAATTAAAACAAAAATAAATCACCTCTTTATCCTCCATTTGCTTGTTTGTTTGAGGGAGGGAAAAGGTTGATGGGAACCCTCAAGGGGTCTCCCGCCGTATGCAAGCTCCAGCTTGGCAGCATCAATCAAGTGCTCCCACTTCCACCTGGTTAGCCAGTTGATTTTTCTTCATTAGTGCGATCACATCAGCCTTGACAGGAGCATATTTATTAGTGGCCAAATCTGGTCTCCCTTCCATCCAACCGCACGCATCACTTGAGTAGCAAGGGCCGCTAATCGTAGGAAGCGTACCCACTCCTCTTCAGTAGAGCTGAAAAGCGCACCTCTGATGTTTATTTGACTCTGTGTAATATTATTAACCAAATATGCAGCACAAATCACAAAGTCAGTTAAATTCTGACAAGGCAGCCTTGACCTCACACCCTTTTGAGATATTACATGGGGCAGTAAATTTTATACTAAACTTGCATAGCGTAATGTAGTTTATGGCCTGCAATATACGACTGGGCAGTAAATTAAATATATGCATATGTGCAATGAATAGGAAAGAAGATGATTTAGAGAGTTTGCTTGTTGAAACCTTCTGTCACTCTTACAGTTTCAGGGTTTTTTCTCTACGCGGTCTCCCAGGAAGGACGACCTAACCTTACATCATTTTTATGGTCTAGCTTGAGAGCATAGCTGTTACCAGACAATTATGTGAGTATCACCAGGAAAGGGCTTTGGCTCCGCCCACACGATGGGAGCCAGGAGTACATATTTTGATTGGGCTGAAGTTGTGTGCTTGCCCTCCACCCATTGCTTGCCCTACACACAGTTGAGATCATTATGTTTATCCAGCTTCCTGAGCTTGAACTTCCATGGGCACGCACATGACATTGTAATGCTATTAAAGTGTTTTAGATAGCTAGTTAATTTAAGGTGTTTTTGTCTGGCAGAAGCACAGATGGGAGTAGGGCAGGCATTAATCTACGTGGATTTTTAGGTCTGGGTTATTGGTAGAACTGTCACCTGACATGTTAACCTACACTAACATTATCCTGCAGTTGTTTGGTTCACACAGATTCATATCTATTCCCGTGCTACCTACCTGTAATACTTCACATCACCATGCAACATTCCCTTAAAGCCAGTCCTAATGGCATTGCCAATACTTGTTTTTGTAAGGAGAGATAAGGAAACAGTGTACAGTGGGGGGTGGTGTCAGGGGAACACAACCAAAAGCAGCTATGCAGGAGAAAGCAACACATTTCGGAATAAAATGTGTGCAACATGGGAGTACTGGGATAATCTGGCAGGCAAATGGATAATATTATTCTTGCCTTATATTCTACTAACCTATTTTTGGCCCAGCTCTGCCAAGCCTAAACTATTTGGACTCTCTCCAGCCCGAGTGGACTTCCTGAGGTATCGGTCTGTTGGGAAATCCCCCCGTTTCTTCATTTAGCAAGCCGGTGCCCCTCCACTGGCCCTCCCACCGCAGTCCCTGGATAAGTGCTTTGCCAATTAGGGCTGCATCAAACATCAATTATTCATATGCACTCATAGAAAAATAAATATGAAACTTACAATGCAGTAACAGCTGACTGCATTGCACAAGCATGATTTAAAGAGCTGCAAATCTCACAGTGCTCTCCAGAAAAAGAAAGTTAGGATATGAAGACATATTTTGGATTTTAGAAGAAACCTGAGTGCCATTTTCAATTTCGAGGCCCTAAGGCCTCGCATGTGCACCCTCTCTATTGAAGAAGCAGCAAAAAGCACGGCACCTCTAAAGTTAGGAAATCTAACTGGTCCAATATTAGCCCAGGTTGGGTCATTTGAGAAATCTAGATGCTTTCAGATCTTCAGTTTCTAACTTGCAGTTGGCCAACCAGAAATCTGATGTTCAGCTGTATTTGATTCCACAAAGTCTACAGCAATGCGGAGTAGTACTAAAGGACTATTGTGTTAATATAGCATACCTATGCACTTTTCTAGGATTGCACCACAGGGAGACTGGGTACTGGCAACAGAGCATACTGCTGCAGTGAAGAACACATCAAAGGTGTTGGTAGGCAAGGTCCTGAACACTGCCTACCATCACCGTCCTGGTCCATTGTTCTTTCAGATAGAAAACCAATGTAAGTGGGTACGAACACTGAGCAAATGAAGTTACACCTTTGCATGGAGAGGCTAATCTTGACATTTGCACTAAGGCAATAATCTGGTAATCCTCTACACTAACAGTGATCTGAACTCACAATTTCCCCTAGAAAATTGCTCACTCTGTAAAAGAGAAGGTCAAATCCACCCACTGAAAAACTGAAAAGACCTTTATAAATATCTCATGAAATGATCCATCTCCAACATTGGAAACAATCTTGCCGATCTAATCCACAATAGCATTAACTAAATATATTGCCAACTTCTACAGCAATGAAACCGCAAAGGTATTATTCTGTTATATTAGAATGCAAATGTGTCCAGAAAAAAATAAAATTCTCTGCCCTACAGTACTCGCATGAACGAAAGCAAAGAGAATGCAAAACAAGATCAACCGAAGTGCTCAGCAAACTCCTGAATCCTTAAAGATACTATAAACCTGGAGGAATCTCACAGAACCCTAATTCCTAACACGGAAGAACTATTGTACAAAACACAAATCACACCTCTCCCAGCTATTCAAGAACTTGATTTGAAACGATAAAACACCCCACCAAGTTACCAAGTCAGCATACTTCCCTCGCTCACAATCAACTGTGCAGGAAACAAGTACATTCTTCTCAGGTGTAAACATATTTGCTTATAAAAATTTACAAATTGCTTGGACACTCCAAGAATCAAGAAAAAGCACTGCTGCAGTTCAACCTGGTTGTGGTTTCAACTTCTCTATGTGGCTTCTGTTTTACAGTTACTTTCACAAGCTCACAAACTCTGCATCCTAGAGCAATGATAGCGTCCACATCTCATTTTATTCCAACCATCAGTGTTGCCTTGGACCAAGTTATTTTACCTGTGCCTCAAAGCAGGACAGATCACCATTTTGCTTAAAGATTCACATTTTTGACAACAAAGACTTTCAAAAACCTTTCATGTTTCCAAACTCATCTTTCTAGAAAGCCACGTGAGAAAGTAGTAGCAATTCAACTGCTTATGCAAAACACAACATATTAATATCATGCTGGATACAGCATGAAAACAGGTTCTGTATGTTGCTTACCTTGCTACTGACTATGGTGATGCTATCAAGCTTGCCTGCTGGTGCTTTGCAAGCTATTATCAGCTTTTGACATGGTGGATAATGATTCTCTTCTCACCTCACTCACTAAGTATGTCAGGCCTAGCAGTTTTCCTACTTTCAATCTATTAAGCAACAGTTCTGGCGGATGAGCCCTGCAGGTCTGCTACCTCAGTTGACTCATTCGAACATGACTTCATACCTGCTGCTATTATTTGGATTCTGTGCACGGTACTCAGGATTAATACAGACAGTGAGGTCACCAGCAACCATTATGCTGACCAAACTCAGCTACACCTAAGAGGGACCACTGAAATTATGTAACAATGGATGAGCAAATTGCGAGGCATGATGAGACACATTTTAGAAGTTTTTCGGCGTTTAAAGGTAAACTCTGTTGTATTTTTCATGTCAAACACACAGGCATTCTAGAAAATAGTCTCCAATGCAGTTAAAATAGATTTCCTAATAACAGAATCTTTTTACATTTCTCAGACATCAGACATTATTAAGGGGTGCAATACTTTTTTAACTATTCTAAATTCTTAGTGTTGTTTTAAAATAACTACTGTTTTTTTTGCTGAAACTATGGAACAAAATATTTCATGGCAAAGAACAGCGTTTCACCCATTTGAGTGACAATCTATGTTTTGCGTTGAAATCTATAGCAGGTAGTGATTATGAGGGAAGATATGTACAATCCATACTAATGCGGAAAACGCAGAAGGTGTGGATCCACATAATTCCAGTGGCCCTCGCTATACCTTAGAGTCAAAGACCTCTTGGAAGCTAACACAATATTTTGACTCCCAGGAAAGCTGAATGACTTTTGTCTAAGCATTAGTCCATTCAAAACAGAAGACCATCTTTTTCTGACTGCAAACGATCCTAACCTCTGGTGTTTCTTCTACATCGATTCCCCAATTAAAATTCCTAGGCCTCATCCTTGATGAACGTCAAGCACTGTGCCCTATTTGTCTATTATCAATTGAAAACAATAAACATTAAGATTCCTGAAGCAGACCTGATTCGAAGTGCATGATGGGGACACTGAGGTCCCTTTGCGGAACACAGACACATATAGGCTGGAATTTTAAATATTCTATTTGAGGTTAGGCCAATTCCTGGCACCATCCTTCACCAAGCCAGACTACAGATGAATGTAAGACCTTTAAACTCACGCAGTTATTACCTTTGAAATCAGAGTTGCAGATTCCAAAAGACAAACGAGTAATCATACAAACAAGGAGAAGCGGTATAAGAATACCGAAGAACACACACAAAATAAAGGTGTACAGAGTTATAATGATCAGTCAACATCTGTAACTGTATCAAAATAAAGTAGTTCCTTTATTGGGAGAAACAAAGATATAGTATCAAAAGTCCACAGTACTTGTTTAGCATTCTAAGAACAGTTTTTTGACCTCTTGTCAAAAAGTCCACTTCTGGAAGTGTTCTGGCAGCCGACACATGTTTCGTTGATATGTGACGTTCTCAAGGCTGCAAAGTCCATAAATGAATACAAAATGATCCTAGTATATACATCAGAATACACTCTAATTAGAAAAAAAATATAAGTTTAAGAAGCCGGTGACCATGCACTAAAAGAAGTGTTAGAAACCCGAAGTAGTTGTGTGAAGTTTTAGCACTGTGTACCAGTAGGATTCGCCAAAAAAGTTATACATGAACGTGTGTCAACACCACTTAGAATCATGTGACCCATAGTTATCCCACAGTGATTGTGAGCCAGAACGAAATAAGACCAGTATGATCCAGTGAAGTCCAGTCAAAACAGTACCCACATAGTATAAAGAATGTCCCAAGAAAACCAAAAGGGTCACTTAAACATTTGCACCAAACTGATTTAAGATTAGGCAAAATATCTCTAAAGTAAATAAATCATACCGTCGATTAAGAAAAGGCTCCGCTTGCAGTGGAACCATGCACCATACTTGTCATTGTGACTTATTTAATAAGGGAACATATTTCTAAGCGAACATATGAAAGACCCAAAGAGTTTAGCTAATGATTGGCATAGCGAGCGTTGGAAAAAAGATGCCCGTAAAAAATAATAACAGAACAAACCATTTATCACGTAATAGTCTGAAATAGCCTAAGAGTAAGTTAATGTAATTTCAGATGGTGGGGTAAACTGCCTGTTCTTTCCTTGTGCTCAGTCACTGAACTCAGGTTTTTTGAAAGTGCGAAGACAGTACCACTGGTACCAAATCTGTTCTAAATTAATGAGGAGACGGTCAAGTTCCTGTCAAGCTCAGCTCTATTGGAAGTTTAGGACCATGACCAGCCTTTTAAAAGATCTGCTAATTTTAGTATGTTTGGGTCAAAGTAGCCCTAGTGAACTTAACAATTTACTGGGACCAGTACATCAGGAGCTCAGGGCCCTGGCAGCTTTGATTCACCCAGGGCACAAGGTACAGAGAGGCATTGGAATAAGGGTGAAGGTTTTACTGTGTCCAGTAGCAAAGTCTGTGATAACTAGTCTGTAATCCAACTTTTATTGTCTTGATTGGTAACTTGGTTTATTTTGCCGAATGGAGGAGATGATAGTTTGTGCCGAGCATCACACGTGAGCACGACTGCAGTACTTTTTGACACCTCTTCCACAGGACTCCAGGCACCTCCTAGAACGTCAGCAGTCTAGGTAGCTCCCGAGCCATTAATGCTGCTGAACCCTCAAAGGATAACAGCATATCCTTGTTTCAAATGAGATGTGTTGTGCTGAAATGCAAAAAGTGCCCTGAACCATCCCACTGACCGTAGAACTAGGCTGATCAATTGTTTGACACGGTCTCTTGAGAAGGTAGGGCCCGAAACGTCAGACTCAATTAGGGCATTTCATAAAGTAGTATTTTTATTTAAAATAATAATTCACCCTCACATTTGTACTTATTGTATTATATTTTTATCTGTCACAAACCTCACACTGCCTCCCATTAACTAGGTCTTGAATGTTCGGCAAAGCTACCCAGGAAAATAAGAGCTTCAAGTGAAGCATGGGGTGTCCGATCCCAATCATGTTAAGTTATCCTGCCTTTAGTGCTGCTCAAGGCCACTGACCAAACAAAAGAAAATCTGAAAGCAAATAAAAAGGCTGTCACCGAGTACATGTACAACAGGCTGCAACTAGTAAAGTGTTTCATACAGCTTTTCACAAACCACAGTTAACAGCTACATTTGGTCACTCTACTTTACTGTCTGAAAAGGTTTAGATTAAAGTAAGAAACTTGCCCGGAAGACCTTCCTTGAAAAGCCCCCGACTCATTCAAATCCAGGCAGTATCTTCCAACTCACTTGCAATCTGTCTCATTCAAATCCAGGCAGTATCTTCCAACTCACTTGCAATCTAATGGCCTCGGATTTTGAAGGATACTCTTTCTAAAATGGAACACAATGAATGTATCAAAGACCAAGGGCCGGATATAGAACTTGGCGGATGGATTACTTGTTCACAAAGGTGAGGGATATCCCGTCCTCCAAAATCTAAATACCAATGGGATTTTGATTTTGGTGGATGGGACATCTGTCACTGCTGTGACGGAGTAACCCGTCAGCCAAGTTCTAAATCCGGTCCCAAATCTCCTTGGAACGGATATAAGTGAGGCAGGAATACAGTCCTGTGCATGCAGCCAAGTACAGCCATTTCACAGCTTGCAGGAAAGCAACACATTCTATGTGTCAAACAGTAGTTAATTTCTGCCTTACACCAGGGTAGAACATTCCACTGCTTGCAGGAAAATGTGCATTCTGTAGTATGTAACAAAGAAGTACACTTGGGCATGTAACAAAAAGCAGCACAGTCTGAGAAAATGGGCAGAGTACAAAGCTATGCACCCCTATTTTTGCCAAGATGGCTGAAGCTTAGTGTGTGTCACAGACACCTAGACTCAACGGTAATACGCCTCACCATGTCTGGACCACCGGCTCTTAGCAGGAAGACATCTGGGCTTCAGAAGAACTCGAACTAGTGAGCTCCCCAACCTGCACTATCCCCGATATCAGGGTGCTAATCCAGTTAGACATTCTGATACACAGAGTGGTGCGCTGCACATTCTGATGCACAGGGTTGTGCTACACATGCTGATGAATAGAGTGGAGCGTTGCACCTTGTGATGCACAGAGTGGAGCGCTGCACATTCTGATGAATAGAGTGAAGCGCTGCACATTCTGATGCACAGTGTTACACTACACAATCTGATGACTAGAGTGGAGTGTTGCATATTCTGATTAATAGAGTGGAGCGTTGCACATTCTGATGCACAGAGTGAAGCGTTGCTCATTCTGATGCACAGGGTTGTGCTACACATTCTGATGAATAGTGTGGAGTGTTGCACCTTGTGATGCACAGAGTGGAGCACTGCACATTCTGATGCACAGTGTTGTGCTACACATTCTGATTAATAGAGTGGAGTTTTGCACATTCTGATGAATAGAGTGGAGCGTTGCACATTCTGATGCACAGAGTGGAGGCTGCTCATTCTGATGCACAGGGTTGTGCTACACTTTCTGATGAATAGAGTGGAGTGTTGCACCTTGTGATGCACAGAGTGGAGCGCTGCACATTCTGATGCACAGAGTTGTGCTACACAATCTGATGAATAGAGTGGAGTGTTGCACATTCTGATGCACAGAGTGAAGCGCTGCTCATTCTGATGCACAGGGTTGTGCTACAATTCTGATTAATAGAGTAGAGCGTTACACCTTGTGATGCACAGAGTGGAGCGCTGCACATTCTGATGTACAGTGTTGTGATACACAATCTGATGAATAGAGTGGAGTGTTGCACATTCTGATGAATAGAGTGGAGCGTTGCACATTCTGATGTACAGAGTGGAGCGCTGCTCATTCTGATGCACAGGGTTGTGCTACACATTCTGATGAATAGAGTGGAGCATTGCACCTTGTGATGCACAGAGTGGAGCTCTGCACATTCTGATGCACAGAGTTGTGCTACACAATCTGATGAATAGAGTGGAGCATTGCACATTCTGATTCATAGAGCACTGCACATTCCTGACACATAAGTGATGGTGTGAGACTGTTTATTTACAATTGAACTCGATTTCTAGCTCTCCCTGTTGTAGGACATTATCTCTTTTGAGCTGGGTCTGAAACTATTTCTTGTTTCATGGTTTTCAAAATTATCCTCCTGGGAAATTTTCCAATGTGTCACACTAAATCTCTTCTTTCATGGTCAGAGGTTGACTGGTAAAAGTAACTTGAAAAAAAAAAAAAAAAAACTTCTGCGTAAACCTCGCAGGCCTTGGGCATCAATTGAAGAAACACAATAACCTGTTCCCTAATAACCGAGGTTGCGGATTATGGAGCGTGTAGCGAGATGGGGCGAACACAATTTCTATTTTCCTTTCCAGGAGTCAGCCAGACCAAAATCCAATAAATAAAGTCTTTATTTCCACCAGCTCATTACAGCCTGTAGGTACGTACACAACCCACATCAAATATGTTTTTCCAAATTTAGCTGTGAAACAGCAAACTAGGCCCGAGCCAGAACCTCGGAGGGGCAATTAGGTACACAGAGCACATGAAGCAGGTGTGAGCTTGAGGAAGCGGAAACATTCTTTGTACAAGGTGAGAGGCCGGCAGATCTGTTAGTGGAACACATCATATGTAATGTGGCTAGCAACTCAACCGCCGGGGGCGAGTAAGGAACAGCACCGACCACGTAAGGAGCCCCATAGTCTCACAATGGAAATAGACACTACACCGTGGCCCTGTGACAGAAACAACATGTTTGGAGGCTTCCCGCGTGGAGCACTGATGTGACGACCTCTGATGGAGATGAGTTTCTTCAGTGACATGGCAGGTTCCCGTACACCACAAAGCACCGCCTCACTACAAATGTATAATTCCATTAAATTTGCACTGAGTGCCACTTGGCTTCCACTGAATGTCAAACATCTTCCATAGAATGGCAGACAGTTCCAAGAAACGATAAAGATGCATAGATTGTTGTAAAGCTTCCATGAATGTAATGAGGAGTGCATGGAGTGCCCACATTTATGAGCGAGCTCCCCTATAACCCGTTGGGGTATTTCATAACTTTTCCGCGCAGTGCAGTCAATTTCCCCTAAGACTGCCACACACATATAGAGCTCTCCATTGCGTATTACAGAAGGTGAGATAGTCTATCTCCATAGAGTGGTGCAATATCTCTGCACAGACCCGAGTATCCTTACACAAGTATATGCCATCTCCATACACTGCTACAATATATCCATACATCCCCATAAAGTTCTACATCTTCTCTGTACAGTGCTACAATATATTTATGACATCATATTATTCTAACACATTTTACACAGTGAGGCAACATTTATACAGAGCTATAAAATAACCATACAGTGCTTTAACATATTTATAAAATACAACAACATCACCATATATCGTTATGATAGCATCATACAATGCTGACATTTTACAAAGTAACTATTCTAACTACATATTGTCCTACGGTATTCCTACAGAGGGCCACATCCTGGGCTAGAACAACTTCATAATGAACTAGAATATTTCCACACGCTCAGATCGCCTTATTCAGCCACGTCTCTGCACAGTGCTACGGAATATCTATACATTGCTAACAAGCCACCATACAGTGCCACGACATTTCTATACAGTGCTCTAAAATTTCTATTTGGGGCTACAAGTTGTCAATTCACTTTTATAGCAACTCCAACCATTGCTACTTTTCCATCCAATGCAACAATATGTCCCCCATAGAGTGCTAAACATCTCCCCATACAGGACTACAATCTATGCATGCAATGGCAGATATATCAATTCAATGCTACCCACCATCCCTGTGCGAAAATGCATCTACATGCAGTGCTACAAAGCTCAGCACACAAGGATAAAATCCTTCATAGAGTGCTACATTTTATCTGTGTTGTGCTGATGGCTATTCAAGCCTAACTCCTACATCATCATATGCTACTTCAACAATTGGCACACTGCTACACCTCTATACCCTGCAACAACATGCCTGTGCATCTCTACACCAAAGTACACCGCCACAAAACCTGCAAGAACTGAGAGCACACGTCCATAAAGTGGTCACCACCATCTAGCATCACAACACCCGCATACATGGGTAATCAATAAATAACTTGCTATAATACCTCTGTACACAATTACAATACCCATGTACTGATACAACATCGCCAAACACTGCTACAACGCTTCCAGGCAATCAAATGAAACCTCTGTGCACTGATAACATCTCATGCCCTATTACACCTTCATTCATCTGAATACACTGGTACAACAACCACACACAATACTATAACTCCCCTGAACACAGCTACAGCGAGTCCGTGCACTAATGTAACACGTCAATGCACTGCTACAGCACCTCCATCCACCGCTACTACAGCTCCATACACTGATACAACACCTCCATGCACTGATGTAACACCTCCATGCACTGATGCAACACCTCCATGTACTAATGTAAAACCCGACTGCACTGATACAGCACATCCATCCACTGTTATTACTCCTATACACATCGATACAGCACTTCCATGCACTGATGTAACACCTCAGTGCACTTTTACATCTTCATCCACTACTACTACAGCTCCACACACTGACACAACACCCCATGCACTGATGCAACACATACATGCACGGATGCAAAACCCCATGTGCTGATGTAACACCTCCATGCACTTATGTAACACCTCACTGCACTGACACAGCACATCCATCCACTGCTATTACAGCTCCACATTCTGATACAAAACCTCCATGCACTGATGTAACACCTAAATGCACTGATACAAAACTTCTATCCACTGCTACGACAGCTCCATACACTGATCCAGCACCTCCATACACTGCTGCAACATCCCCATGCACGAATGCAACATCTCCGTGCTCTGATGCAACTCTTCAGTGCACTGATTCAAGACCTCCATCCGCTGCTACTACAGCTTCATACACTGAAATCACACCCCCAAGCTCTGCTACTTATGAATACAACACTCCCATAAAGTTTGACAACGCTTCGATACAGTGCTTAAGCATCTCTGCACAATGGTGCATAGTTTCTCAGCACTACAACTGTTTCAGCGTTTTCCAAAACTTTGTCAAGCATGCAGTCAAATCCTGATGGGGTATTGTGTGCTGCATCAATACAGTTTTGTGAAACCTGTGCCCCTTAGGTGATACTCGAATCAAATGCGGAGTGTTTGGTACAAAACAATACCCAGCTCACTGCACTTTGGGACTGGCTGCTGCTGCCAGCATCCGTCCATGTGGGTAGACCTAGTCCTATGGGCTAAACTAAGGAGGGGGCCTAGGTGCTGCAGTGGAAGGAAGGGAGAAGACGTGCCAGGAGTAGAGAGGTAGTAATGCCCTACAGGATGCTCCCTGCCTGCCACTACCATCTTTTACATCAATTCCACAATTCTTGTGCTTGGCTATGCTCTGCCTGCATTTTAGCACTGTTCAAAAAAGAAAAATATCAGAATCACAATAACATTATTAATTATGATATAAACCAATATTACTTTTGATAATAAAACCAATAAAACCTTAATAGTAATGACGATAATAACAATAACAACTACTATATTAATATTATCATCATCACCAATGGTGGTAATAATAATAATAATAATAATAATAATAATAATAATAATAATAATAATAATAATAATCATAATAACGAAGCCTTGCAGTTTCCTGCTACTGGGCAGCACAGAAACAGTGCCTAATGGCAAGAAGGTGCTGCAGGTGATTTTTCTGCGGATACCTGCGTCTGCTCCGCTTTGTCATCTTTTAAATCTCTTTGTAATGATTACCTCTCTCCCCCGCTGGGGCTGGCTATTGATTTTCCAAAATGGATTAGCACTTCCGGACCGAGGTAATGATATCCTTCGCGCTTGAGTCGGGCTGACAGATGGGAGGGATCTGGGCGGCTGGTGACCCGGGGTGGCAAATGGCTCGGAAATTCGCACCGAGAACCTCGTCATTTATCTTCCCGCCTTTTTCCCCCTTAGCCATGGACCACCCATGTAGTGGTTCTCTTAACCACTCCAGACACTGGCATCTGACTCCTATCCCTCATTCCTTCATGGGTAGGAACGGATGGATGGACGGGTGTGTGTGGATGCGCGGATGGGTGTGTGAATGGATAGATGGATGGATACATTGGGTGGACGGCTGACCTGTCAGTTGCATAGCACTATGAAATGAGCTGAACATGCCATCTTTTCAACTAAGTCCAGGAGAGCGGGACCAAGACAATTTTTCAGAGTATACACATAAAACAAGCTTACAAGTGATTTAAATGGACAGGGTCAATATCCTGAAAGTCTTCCATGAATCTGGCGCATCTGAACCTATGCTGTACACACTAGGCCTAAAGACACTTATTGAAACTAAGAGGCTTCAGAAAAGGTGACTAATGACTCTTTTTCTGAAGATGAACTGGTTCATCTCTCTCACCAAGGACAATATGCTCTCAACACTTTTGCTTTTGATCTTTTGAGTGTTCACGGAACTTCAAGAAGACGTGGTTGAAGGATAATGTAGTGAATCCAGGTGTGCATTAGTTTACCTTATTGACAGGATTGTGAGATTAGGGGCTCATACAGAATTTCCTCAGAGATTTTCAATTAAGTCTGAATCATGGCTCAAGTAGCACGCGTTCAAAGTGGGTGTTCAGGTGTTATCTAGCTATTTACATTCCACTGGTTCTGCAGGGTGCTGGCAACACTGATGTGGTTTGGTCCCCTCTTCTGTAATGGCACAAAGGGGCCAAACTACCATGCAAGGAAATGCTAACCAAAAAAACACTCCCAGTGTTTATGAAGCATTGGACCAAGCATGTGCTGCTATCCCAGTTGACATTTCAAAGAAAGTATAGATGGACAGGAAATCATGAAGTAGCGAACAACAATAAAGCATAAACCTCATTACAGTGAATTCGCCTTTCTGTGCATTGATCAATACTATTGCAGTATCACAGATTATTATCGTGATTTCTCTGCAATCTACAATATTTTTTGTGCAATGATTTAAAGTAGAATTCAATGGGAATCTTGATCGCGATTTTCACCTCATCCCTATGAATAACTCCAATTTGCCTTGCTGTGATTACAACACATCTCAAAACCTCGACCTTCTCCCAGCACCCAGAACGTAACACTAATACCCGATAAACCATGCACTCCAAAAAAAGAGGGCCCAGTAACCCAATGTGAAACGGAAGGTTTCCAAACCCCATCAAGAGTATAAAGCACTATATACATTATAGAATACTGAACAATATGGCAACCCGACCTAAAAAAAAGATCCTTCAGTATTTTCCTTATTCAGCTGCTCCACAGGAGTACCTAGAAGATCCTCAGCTTTGTACTGACGCCCAAACAAGGCAACATGAGTCCTGGAAAGCAGACTATGCTGTGTCTTCCTTCCAAGTGGAGGAGCTAAAATTAGGAAAAGATGCTGAGGGAAGCGACTGAGGCCTCCAGTGAAATTCTCAATTTCCTCCAATTTGTTCACAGACTCAGCCAAGCGGCGGGAAGATGGCACAGCTGTCCCTGGCAGGGAAACGCAACGTCTGGCTGGGAAATGAGCAGGTCCCTCGCTTGCTTGAGGTGCTGGAGCGAGGGTTCTTAGCCTAGGCGTCCTGCAAGTCATTGATCATCGGCACAGCTACCGGCAGCTGTCTGACAATTTAATATTGTTATTATCCGCTTATAAAGTGCACACTAAAAACAGAATATTTGCTTGCAACCTAATGGGTTTTTGTTCTGTTGTTCTGGTGCTCATTGTCTAGTCCTCCAAAGGATGAAAGGCTGATTTAAAAATGCAATGATTCAAACCTATGATCTATATACTGCGTACAAATCACTGCAGCAAGTCCTTAATCCACTCAGCTACTTTGTTGTGTCACAGCAGCACAACCAGCTCACAGCATCGACACTGGCCCAGGATGAGCATCGGCTATAGAAGTCAGATGTCAGTAGCTAACCAGTCACGCAGAGCCATGATGAACTGGGACTCAACGAAGTAAGTGTAGCAAGTGAGTTCCACAGTTTCAATGAGTTGAAAATGATTAACATGTCTACCCTGTTCAAAGCCTTCATGAGCCCATTCATCAGAATCATCCACACTCACGGAATCAACATCACATCCTGCACTAATGACACCCACCTCTTACTCCACCTCTCCAATAAGACGCTGAAGACACTGAACTATTTCTCCATCTGCATAGCCAATAGTGCCAGATAGATGAAAACTAACTGCTTCAATCTCAACATAGACAAGATGGAAGTAGTAATCTTCTGCACAGACTCCTCGCTCTGGGACTCCACTTGGTGACCAGCCAAACTTAGATGCACACCCATCCCGGTAACCCACTAAAAGAACCTCAGAATAGTAATCAACAACCAACACACCATGACAGGCAAAATGAATGCAGACTCTGCCTCCTCTCCTACGTCCAGTTACGCAAGATTCTGAAGCAGATCTTTAAATGGCTCCCCACTAACACTCGCAGAACCGTCAACCAAGCCCTCATCACCTGCAAGCTGGTCTACAGCAACACACTCTATGCCAGAATCAATGGTCAACTGACTAGAAGACTCCAGACCGTACAAAACTCAGGGGCCAAACTCACCCTCAATCTCCCAACCTGTACTCACATCACCCCACACCTCAAAGAGCTTCACTGTCTCCTAAGCCAAGAGACCTTGAATGCACAATCACTCAGTGACCCTTCTGGGAGAGCTGTTACTAGGAGTCCTAAGAGGCACCATGCACTCAGGCTCTATGACCTCCTAAAGAAGGGGAGAGCTGTTAGTGGGGGCATTGGAGGAAGACAATCATTATTAATGGTGTAATAAAAGGGGAAGGATCCAATCTTTTGAAAATTACTGACTGGGAGGAGAGCTTCTACCTCAGTTGAGTTAGCTGAAAGGTAGAGGGCACTGTCACTCCTTTAATGTAGTTTTTCAAGGCTGGGTCAAACCTCAGCTCAACGCTTACAAGTTTAGCCATAGAGTCTCAACTCTTTTTAATAGTTTTATTACCTAATTCCACTCTCCATCAGGCCGAGGCCACAGGATAACATAAAAGTTAGTGTTTGCTTGCTTCAATTGATTGTCAGGCTCCTGTTCTTAATAATCCAGACACACACTACAGAGTGCAGACAATGAGGAATGAGGATGAATCTGGAACAGAGAGAGAGAGAGAGAGAAAGATGCGTTCTGAACCGAACTCCATGAGGGGTCAATAGAGCTCTTGTCTGTGGCTCAAGTTTTCAGATGAAACAATAAAATCACTTTTAAACCAAGAGTTCTGTGTTGTATGCCCAGTGCCCTACTTGACCAAAATAATGTGATTCTGAGCAAATTATTTTGCTGTCTTGCAATTCTTTTATTTGTCAGAACCTTGAGAGCTAAGAAACAGCTGACCTACAGAGAGGTAAAGAAGAGAGAAAACTAATACTGTAGTATTATCTATCTGAAATATTCAGCAATTCAAGACACCACTTTGGAACTTCATTTTCCACTCACTTATGTGGCACATGGTCCACTGTGGATGCCTGAAAAGCCATTTTCTCAATCACTGGTCTTTTTTTGGAACATACACCAAGCCTCTGGCTGATGGCTAACCAAGAATCTTACAATGCCAGTAGGATTATTTATGTTTAAGTGAGTAGTAACCCTCCATCAAGAACAAGGCAAAGCCGGAATGGAAACTAAAATCAGCGCAGCAAAAAAGTTCAAATCCTCCACCCATTGCAGGAGACCACAACAAAAATAATGACTCTGGTGTTTTGATTGTTGGGTCACTGAAGTTCATCTGGCTCTGAAAGCAACCCAACAGTCTGCGGCGCACCAGAGTGGTAGAATGGTCTTTATGGCCCTGATACGAGCAATGCTGCACCACCTAACTCTGGCAAAAATAGTACAGCACTGTTTCTGTAAAGCAGTGCAGGGTTCTTGCCAAGAACTGTAAGTAGAGCAATGTTCTCCATGCCCATTAAAATCAGTGCAGCATCATCTATGTTCAGTTACAGAAATGCAGCAATCCCTCAGTCGAGAATGCGAAATCCAGCAGTATGGAGGACGAGTCACGAAAATTCTATGGTCTGCAGACATGACATTGGAGGGTTGATTCCCCCGTACCTCCCTCGGCCCTTCAAAAGTCTTCTACTTGTTACTGAGAGGCTGGTGGAAGGATATGAAGTGTAAACCACAGAAAAGTAAAAAGAGCTAAATAGGCCCCGTTTACTTTCTGCTGTTGCTGCTTTCAAGGCACCTAGGATCATGGGCAGTATTTAGAGTTTGGCAGACACGTTACTTCATCACAAACATGGTGGATGTACTGGCTATAGCACTTTTGACATGGCGAATGGGATATCCGCAACGTTTCGATAGAGTACTTCTTCCACCAAACTTTAAATAAGACCCCATAGGTAGCAAGGGCATTGCAAGGGGCACAAAAAGGCCATCCAGGGTTGGCAGTCTTCAGTGACATCCTTCTACCGCACTCCTGCAGCCCTGCACAATTGTGCAGCGGCCTCTCAGTTCAGAGCAGGAAGCCCCTCTCATACACATGAATACACTTGAGTTCCCTCTCAATCCACAGCAGGAAATGTAGCACTTACTCAGTCTAGAACAAAGGCCCAGCTCCCCCTCAGCCAGTTACAGTGGAGTGCCCCAGCGTTCACCGTACCACAGGGGGTGTTGGTTTTAAGTACCAAGTCACAATTGCATCGATGGATTCTGCTAAATAGATGGCCAAGATAGTTTTAATAATACTTTGATCTTCCCTCTCTTACCGTGACCCTGAAAGGACGGCAGTGATTCTACAGCACTGATCCGGCAAATCAGTGTTATCCGGGGTTTGGCGCTAAATGAGCGATAATGAGCAAGTCGCAGAGAAAAGTCATACAATCTATTTGGTAATGAGGTTTCACTGCACAGGCACCCCTCTCCTCATTAGCAGGACAGTGTTTAACACTTGCTGCAGTGGTGCGAAGCCTTATCTGCTTTCGAGATATTTAAAAGAGTTATTTGGTCTGTACCAGGGTGGTGATTACATACTGACCATGACACAAATTAAAAACAGTAATCTATAGAACGATTCGCCGTGTTCAGTTTAATCCAGATGTATTGCACAGTCCTAATAGGTCGCAAGGCATTCCTACTGCCTCCAGGAATGTAAGCACTTAAACCTATATTGTCCTAGGGATGGAAGTACTTAAACCTATATCACCCCAGGGAGGCAAGCACTTATATTTATGCTGCCCTAGGGATACAACCACTTAACTCTATACTGCCCTAAGGATTCAAGAACTTAAATCTATACTGCCCCAGGGATACATGCACTTAAATCTGTACAGCCACAAGGATGTAAGCACTTACATTTTTATATTCCGGAAGAGGCAGAAAGATTCAGTAGGACAACAAAGTAGTTTAGGGTAGAATACAAGAGAGGAGGTGAGTTCTGACGCCAGTTCTTAGAGGAAGATAAAGAAAAGCATTGAGTCGTTCAAGGGTGGGGAACGCGTGAAACTGCTCCCCAGCAGGCGTGTTGGCGTAAAATACATCAACCCACATTAAGTCGATCATCAATGTTTCACTGGCTGCAGATGGCACAATGAATGAAAGCCTACATTTATGCAACATTTTTAAAGCAGGGTAGGACTATGGCCCAAAGTGCGTACTAGATAGTTTCTCGAGCTATACATTTAATCGACCACGAACGCCCAGCATGGCAAATCTGATCACTTAAGTCAAATTCAAATGTGAGTCTCACAGAGGTTGGGCAAAGCAAGGGTTGGGGGCACAGTTTTGGAAAAGATCACACCGATTTAGAAGCCACCCAAATCTTGCAGCTCTCAAGAAAAACATGAAAACAAGTGTCTTCAAAGACGCCTTCTTGTTGTTCCATATGACTGGGACTTCCTGCCTCTAAAAAGGAAGATGGCGTCGTTGTGTATTACTGGATTGGAATATCCAGAGTGTGTCATGGTTCCCCACTAACATGGCCTCGCATTGTGTAGAAAAGAGGTTCACCAGTTTGAGAACTTGTGCTTTATTACACGCTCAGAGCTACAAAGTGGTTTCCTGTCAGAAATGAATTATTTACAAGACAATAAAATTAATACAATCGATTAAGAAGTTAATGGAAAGACTCAATTGAGTAACCACAGCTAAAAAGAAAATACAAATACGGGGACTGAATTCACAATTTCCGAAAGAGACACAAACAATATACTCAGAAGTGGCGAATCTAATGGACAGCAAAAAAACACTGAGCTAACTCAAGATATTTTATTAACAAAAGGTCCCTTATCTCGGCAGATACAGCAGCGTTTTGCTAACTCTTACACATTGTTCCAAATTAACTTGAACACATTGGTGTAACTCAATGCTTAATTTGAGCCAGTGGTTGCAGGTGGGACCCACCAGCACTCATTTCTGGGTCCCTGCACTTATATCTTCTCAACAGACTTTGGTCCAAAGCCGGACAGAGAAAAACACTAAAGGGGGAACAAATGAAGAAAAAGACTGAAAAACAGTGACAAAAGGAGAAAGCAGGGATAAAAAAGAACCCGCAAGAGTGCGATAAAGAAGCAGAGGGTGTCTGAATGGATTAAACAGGCTTGAGGTGCAATCAAACTTATGCAGCTTTGGTATCTGGCACCACGAGACGAGCTTTAATAGCACCTGCCACAGGCTTTGGGGGAAAGCTTTGCCCCAGCACTTATTATTTTACAAATTAAGTATTGAAGTAACTCTATGGTGCTGACCAAAAACAAGCTGCCTCCATAACAGTTTCACCCCAGCCTGGGCTGCATACTTAAATGCACAGTGCACCATAAATGTGTTCTCTCCTCCACTGAACCACACAGAACTGCAAGAGCCAGAAACCATTCCCAGTGTAGCTAGAAAGCCAATGCAAGTACAGAAAACCAATCAATGATGTAGCTTCCTCGCTTAGTTCACAAGGTGTTGAATGAGCTGATTGCAATGGCCAATCTCATTGTACCCAATCTATTCTTTTAAAGCCAAGTCAATTAACATCAATATGACTGGATAGTGATATTAAAGTATATGGAAAGAAGTACATCATGGTAGATAAAAGAGGTACAAAATAATCGGAATAGTGGCTTCACTTTAAAAAAAGCAGCATCCTCCCTATACAGTCTGAACAAAGAATGCTCACAACATCAATTACCTTCTCATTGACCAACAGCTCCAGACCATGGCACTGGTAGATATACCTGGTCCACCAATTTCTCATTAGTGCCTTTATTTGCCACAAATTGCATGCTGACTATTGGTCTAGTATGCCCTGATCAAATGGCTGACTGCCTTTTATCTTGTGAATTCAATAGTGTCGTTCAACAAAATTCTTTTTTTTTTTTTTTTGCAACAGTAATTCTCATTGGTATAATTCAGACAGAACATAAATAATTAGAGGTTAAATAAGCATATGCAAATAATGCTAAGGAGTTTATAAACGACCACCACCATCTAAACGCAATTAGTTTATCACATCAGTTTATATAAAACACCAAATAAAGAGTATTTACATAAACACAGTACCTAAATAGTGCAATGTGACCCAAGTGAAAAGCCTGTAACAGAAAACTTGAATAATTGGATTTATAAGCTTCCACCCTCTGCCCATCAGCATGTACAGTCTGGATTTCTCCAGGTAGCAGAGAGCCCACTTATGAACTGAGACACCATCTTTAAGAGTTGATCTCCTAGAACACCAAATTCACAAATGCATACTTTAGCTCAGACTCATTTGAGTTGGATTTACTGAAATTCATGACGAATCAATACTCAACGTATTCAAAGCACACATGTACAGTGGCTAGACTAAATTACCTGTTGTTTAGCCTACAGCCCAACGTCAAGCATGATTGTCTTCTTTTTTTCTTTTTTGTTAAGTGTGCACTCCCACTATAGAATTTTGGGCTCTTAGTATTAATCACCAAAACAATCCTGTGGTCGCCTATGTAGCCTATTTTCTGAAAAGATATAACATCTTGCTGGATTTGGTCCAGCACTGATTAATTTGAAAGAAAACAGTACCCACATGACATTTTTAACAATGATTGTTGCTTAAGAAAATGCACTATTACTTTGGGTTTCATGGTCAGAAACCATTGTATGATCAGCAGAGCAATGAAATTCTGGAGGAGTGTAGGAAGGACTGTCCAGAAACTCTGCAAACCAAAAGTTCTATATTTTTAATGATACATTTTAGTTTTTCATGCAATATTGATATTTTGTCTGTGACTAATTTATTAGCCTTATTTGTTTCTGGCCCCTATGACGTATAGGAGTACCTACTTGGCGCCTGTCACATATCTTGGCATAAGATGTACAAACATGGGAGTCATTTTAGATACCAATCTAGCCAGCGAGCCACAGACCCATTTCATTACGTTCTGGGGCAGCTTCTTGCTATTTCTCACAATAAAGCTCAATATTGGTCCTAGTCATGATAATATCACATCTTGACCACTGCAAGAACACCTATGTGTGAATCCGACCAAAACACTAAGACCATATCAGAAATACAGACATGTTGCTGTCCACCTACTAATCAGCCTATGGTGCTTCCACTAAGCAACTGCAACAAAGAAACCCTTGCAGTGGCTATCAATCAAGGAATGTGCACAGACTTCAGGCCCTATATCTCTTGCACAAATTATTTCATGGTTCGATACTTGCCTTTCTTGAGTGGCCTGCATTTACAGAGTTCCAGCCACAATCGTTGACTTGGTTCTGTCTGAAACAAGCTCTCATAACAGGTCCTGAAAACACCCCTGTTTACCCTGCGTATGGACTTGTGACTTCTTACAACTTTTCTAGTTTACATTATGTAGTTGTTCAGTCTCCATCCTTACGGTCTCCAACTTAAAACTTTGAAAGATTTGTGCATCAGTTTAGACGCTTTACACATATTATAGAAAATATTTAACCAGCATTCCTGTTGCTTAATTTATTGACCTCAGAAATGTTAAGGTTTGTTTCTGTCCAAGCAGGATGTAACTCTACAACTTCCAGGTTATACATAGATTGCACCTCCTTCTCTAGCAAACTGGCCTTATTATAGATATCAAATGACTAGACGATGCTCTGTCCCAGAAGCCACAAACCTGGAAGGATGATCCCAAAATATTGGGAATCCCTTAGAATACTGTACGATTGGATGAACGCAAGACACTTGTGCTGCCTCTAGTAATTAGCACTAGGCCCTGTTCAATGAGTTATTCTTCTGTTGCATGTAATCAATAGTCGCACACTAAAGCACAGGATCTCAGCTGTAATTACATGCTTTTTTCCTTTATAAATGTCAATACTTTGCGTTACCACAGTGTTATATGAGCCAGACTAAGCACAGGATGCTGCTTGGCCCTGTAGAAGTCTGCAGAGGAAGACGGGAAGGATTAGGGGGTCTTCCTTCGTGTAGGCTACTGGCCCTCACTCACGGCAAGTCATACAACCCTTGATTGCACCCAACTTCCAAAGCGCTCTGTGGTCAATAATTGGTGGTTGGCACTGCTTTACGAACCCTAAATAATTAAACAACAATGAACAAATGTAAGTCAAGACGCTAGTCCTTGCTCTCCAAACTCAATACTGAAATGCCCCTCACACTGCTCAGTAAAATGGCTTTTCTTCTACTGCAAGCTGTATGGGGGTTTGTTCTCTTAACATGGCCCCATGATCCTCGGCTGGGGCATTCCAGGTTCGGAGGCCCTCTTTAGTACAACAGTTCCTGATACTTTGTACTGTGATTTGCTGGATCACTGCTTTAGATTTCTACTCAGAGTACATCAGTTCCTAGCCCTCCTCTTCAATGTTTCAGGACCTGGTTACCTTGAGCCCTTCTCACTTTATGACCAGACCTTATTCCTCTGTTCCCAGGAACTTCATGTGTCTTGGAAAGGCTGAGCTCAGTCTCTGACCTCCCCAGTGTAAAAGGATTCCGGAAGGCTAGTTCCACCCTAGTAAGTCCAGCTTTCAGGTCCCAGTGTTCATACAGGAAGCCAAATTCACTGTTCGTGTCAGAACTGTGTGGAGCATCAAATGTGATCATATCACAAGGAAAATGCCAGAGGCCAGGAGAGAGGTAACAACTGAGTAAGAGACACATGGAAGCAGGGTTGGACTAAGCAGGGTTGGACTAAGATTACCAGAATTATGTGATTCTGCAGCTGTGACTTTTTTCACATTATTATGGATTTGCTGTGTTTGCCACATAATCCACCATTTACTGCATAATTTGCAGATTTTTAGCAACAAAAAAAAAAGTTTCAAGTTCAAACGGATCAAAAGTTACTAAAAAGTAGGAACTCCGCAAAGTGATGAAAAAAACTCCGCCGCGGTACGCGGAGTTCCGAGAGCAGTGGAGTTTGGGTGAGATGCGCTGTTCGCACTGATTTTCAGCACAGGACTTTCTCCCATGGTGTAAAAATCAGCGAGAATGGCATCACACTGGAGCGCCAGAGGGCGCTAACTTTGAGTGGCAGATGCCTCAATGTGAGCTGCAGCTTTCTCATCACGAGCGGTTGCGGCCTACCGTGAACTTACGTTCAGAAATCTCGCTTGCGCTCGCCAACTTAGCGATTTCTCTGGCCAGCGATAAGCTTCTGAGCGCGAGCTAGAGAAAAAAATTCCACTCTGCGTCACTTTGCTGAGTTTTTTGGAACTCCGCCCCATGTGCGATATGCCGAATGGGGAAAACTCTGCCAACTCTGCTGGCAGAGCGGAATTCTTTGCCCACCCTTACTATGTTTGTGCACAGTGGAAGGCCCTTTCTAAAGGTTCACTAGTCACCTTATAGTTGCTTATTGCTGTATTCGGTTATTAAATTGATATGAATTACTTTAAATCTTTGCCCAGGTGTTATTACCATATGTAAAAATGACAAACTAGCAAATTAATACTATGAAATAATGTGCTGCAATATGCTGCATAATTTGGCTTTTCTTGCCACATAATTTAGTGAACGCTGTCACATGATTTGGTGCTGCCCTGATGCATAATTCCAGTGGCCTTGTCTATAGAAACATTTGGCAGTGCCAAAAGGATGGTCTGATTGGTCAGTTTGAGGGCATGTTTTAACTCTGGTGGGTCAGATTTTACAGATACTTTTCCTGAAATTACCACAATCATTGACTGAAATAAACACAAATGTATACCTTGTCATACCCCTGTATCTCGTGCTTTTACAGTTCAAAACTGTCCTGTCTTTCAAATATGAGCTGCTGTTTTAGGTATCCAATTTGCTAATGGGGGCCATTTTTAGGTTTTGCTTGCACGTGCACTTGTGCGCTGCTTGCGAAATCTATTGTGAATAAAAAATATATATATAAAAGGGGCTTAGAACCATTTCCTTACTTACCTAAACTTACCATTGGCTTAGTCCAACGTCGCTCTGATTTATGTGCTTCTGATTGGCCAGCACATTGTCTGCTTCACTTCCTGCTCGATGCTGCTTTGCCGTCCTGCCGTTGTGTTGCCTCGGGACCAAGTACTCCTTCCGGTCACTGCCATTGGCTAATGGTCAGTGTTCTTCCACTCACCATATGCCTCCAAAGGGTCTTTTATGTTTACTTTCACCCCCTCCCCCCATGAGCACGTCATCCCCATTGGATTAATCAAGGTGAGAAAGGAACCTTTCCAATGCGCTAATGCTCAATAGCACTGGGTGCTTGAAAGCCCCTTTGAGCAAAATTTGATTGGTCTTAAAATACTGTGGTTTAATTGCACTTTTGTGGGCAACTAAGGATGTTGTTTACAGCACTCTCATGCCCACCCAAACAAATGTTCCCAGGCCTCCCTACCGGCAGGGCAAACTCCATGACAAGTGAACAGTCACACCCCAGCATGTTTGGCTACATGTATTCAATATAGGAATCAGCGAACATTACAAAACATGTTCTGCTTTTACACATATTTACTGAACTTAAACCAAACACACCATTTCCTTGTCTCACAAAGATCCTACTCTCGGTTGTCAAATCCCATCACAGGTAGAAATCATAGAAATTGTTTTGACATAAAAGCATGTCCTTTTCTCTTTGGTGAGACACAACCAAGCTGTTTGGGTTTCCTATTAAAGGGCTTGATCAGGTCATGGTGGCCGGCACTCTGTGTTGTTGTGAGAAATGGTCCCCCTGGGAAAACAGACTGCCAAATCTGGAAAGTCCCACAGAATCCTAGCTACTAAATTCAAAGGAATGCAATGTCAATTTCCAGGACTCCCCCTGGAATTAAATAGTATAATCTAGAAAACCTTTGAACAGAATGGGACACCACTACATTTATCAAATTGCTTCAATCTCACCTTGACCACACTCCCAGTGACCCTTTAGGGTAATAGTATGAAGAAGCTTTGTTTGATGTGGGCGTATTCAAAATAAGTCCAATGGGCCAGATCTGAGTCTTATTTTCAGGATAACTACTGACAAAATATACATATTTTCACTTTAGGTCCATTGTATATTCACTTTTATATGTATACATCATGAACATTTGGCATGAATCCAGCTCTCTGGAATCAACACTGTTCACCGCTTGATAAATGTGAACTTTGTGAAAGAAATGCCTGGGTTTCTTTCTCTGTGCTTGAGGTGAAGATTAAAATGTTTCCAAATAGATGTTGATTAATTAGCAGTTGTTTCAAAAATCTTAATTCAGTTGTGTTGTCATGTCCTGGAACTACAAGTCACAAATCACGTTGATGCTGAAATGCCAATTATCCATAGATTTCATTCAATGAGAAACCCACAAAATGGGTGTGAAACTGGTACAAATAAGGTGCAACCCATACTCATATAATGTTACTAAGTGTGAAAATGATAAAATAATGAAGTAATACTATTACAAAATGTGCAGCATTATGCTGCATAATTTGCCTTTCCATGCTGCATAATTCACTCAACCCTGCTGCATAATCTGGCCCTCTCCTGCAGCATAATTTCAGTGGCCCTGGTTATGAGTAGATGATAAGTGTATGGACGATTGGTACATGTGTCGAATACGGGTGGGTTAAATGAATGTGTTGATTGCATGTTTAACTTGCTCGATTGCATGTGCATACACATCTGAAATTTAAGTCAGGCACTAAATCACAAACACTTGAGTAACTAATTCTGTTACTAACTACTGTCCACCATGAACAAACAGATTTGGCATAAGTGATCTGCATATTTTAGTAACAAAAACAATTGTTTCTAGCCAAAACATTTCAAAAGTTACTAAAAATGCAGTGGCATGTGTTGCTGCACAGTGGAAGGCCCTTTGTTAAGCTGGACTGGTCATCTTTCTGGTGCTTATTGCTAAACATAGGCATTAAACTGGTACTAATGAAACACAATCAATGCCCAGACAGTAGTGCCAAGTGTAGAAAGGACAAAATAATGAAGTAATACTATTACAAAATGTGCTGCATTATTTGCCTTTTCTCTGTGCATATTTTACTCACTCCCCCACATAATTTGGCCCTCTCCTGCCACAGAATTCCAGTGGCCCGAACAGTACGTTGGCTCCTTAGTGAATATAGGTGAAACCTATTGGATTTGCTAATGCTTATTATATCGGTCCCCACACCTATTCCCAGTCCGAGCCTGAATGGAGGGACTCAAGGAGATACAAAGGAAGCTGGAGAGAGGGAGAGAAGTGGAAACTGAGAGAGATGTAGATGGGTAGAGGTGGAGACATGCACTGATGATTGTGAAGGTCGGTGGAGATGGCAGAACAGTGGAGATGAGGAGAGGTAGCAAAGTGGATAAGGGGATCTGAAAAGAGATGGACAGAGGTAAAGATGGGCAGTAAGACTGGGTTGGAAACCATAATCAGCCCTGGTTAAAGTGTTTTAGCTCCTAACTGCCAGAAGCCACAACAAGAATAGGGTCACTGAGCATTGTTGGGTTGTGGCAGTCCACCCTGCTCTGAAAGTAGCCACCTACGCTACAGCCTACTGAAGAAATGTCTGAGTGCAGAATGGCCAATTCGGCCCGGGTGTGGAGACATGAAGCTGGACAGAGGCTGAGAGTGAAGATGGGATGAAGAGGAGAGGGGCAGAGGTGGCAGTAAATAGAATTGTAGCAGGTGACAGGTAGATGAGGGAATACATTTTGCATCCATGACACTGGCCACAGATGGGCCATGGAGAAGGCCAGTCCGCGTGTTCTCGTGCTGTGGCCCGGGTGGTACACCTCTCACCCATTCTGATTCAATGAAAAAGGCTACAGGCAAGCCCTCTATAGGCTATCTCACGGATTTGGCAGCCACCTAAACGGTATCCTTTCTTTGTGAGGTGAACCCAATTGTTATGTGACCAGTAAGGAGGAGGGGGGCACAAAAAGCCCACTGTGCTTCCTCTGCAATTTCTGCACGCAGGCCGAGGGAGGGGGCCTTCTCAAGCGTTCACTAGGCCCATTGTAATGGGAATGGATGAATCCGGGATTATAGCAGTTTATCTTAATGCTCCCCGCATGGCGAGGTCACTGCTCAGAGAAAGGATTTAAGCAAGAAACCCCCTGCTCCGCCCCCACCCCACCTCAGAGGCAGGAACCCTGCGTCTGAACGCGGCCACGTTTGATCCTGCGAGGGCTCTACGTAGCTTATGATATGCGCGGTGAACATGACAGGCTGTACCCCCTGGAGGACTGCTCTAGCCTGAGGTGCAACCTGGACTGAAACAGCCTTACCCAATGTGAACAGGTACAAGCTTGACATGCAGCCAGGCGGGCAGTGGTGCTGCCCCAGCCCTACTTGCCTTCAAGCAGTAATCCCTGATTTGCAGCCGGCCTACCAACCTTTAAGTGGCACATGCCTCATTTGTAGTCAGGCATTAGGATTGTACCGGGCCGCTGCCCTCACGAGGTACAAGCCTGGCACATAAGCTTTCCTCAAGCAGGCCTTCCTGAGGTACTGACCTGGTAGGTTTTCTGACAACCAATAGACCTAGTGCTTAATTTGTAAATAAAAACCTGCCGGTGCCCAAAGCCCTCCTCTTAAACACGCAGCTGCTGCAATTAAATTTGGGAACACAGAATACTGAGGCGGCGTAATCCCGAAGCCATCCCGGCCTCTTTGATCCATTTACAGCCACTCCCCGCCCCTTCAATTCACTCCTGCAGCTTTCCACGTTCTCCCATTGTGATTCTTTTTCGTTTTTCCCTTCCTCCGTCTTTCCCATAAGTGTCTTTTACTCGCAGCAAATGCTTGAGACAGAAGAATAATCTCCGGCACTCAAAAATAGGTGCCGGTGCTCATCATCGGAAAAAACAAGCACAAATTAAGCACTGAGTCGACCCCGAGACCTGATTCCTCTTTCAATCCCATACCTAGCCAGTGATTGTGGAGGGGTGAAAGGGGCTAAAATCCTATTTGCTGTGTTATAAGCTATGCGTTCTGTGACCCAGGTACAACATTCATGCTTCTGTAATAAAAGTGTGCCCTTATTTCAAGAGTATTATTCAAAAACATGAACTTTCTTTAACTATGTGCTTTGCCCTCATGGTGAACAGACTAAACTGGCCAGGGTCTCTAATTCATCGATCAACCAGCACTGGCTTAATATAAACTCTTGCACATTAACTTTTGTTTACCTTCTTATAGTGTGCGCTATATTGTTAAATTATGACTGTGCCAGGAAAGGAACTCTTTCAGATCCACCAGGAAAGCAAGACTGATACATACTTTTAGAAAGACACAGTGCATGTAACCGTCTCTCATGTAACTCACGTGGTTCTAACCTTTCTGGCTTTTCTGAGAAATATGCTTCATTTGTTACTGACAGATTTCATGGGAACTGGTTTATTGGCAATTCTACCGATTTTCAGAGGCATTGCCTTGTCCCATGTCATGGGCCAGAAGACACAGCTGTCTGACCATGACAGCAAGTCGCCCTTCCCTGAAGCATGTGTGTGCAGGACAACTCCATTGGAAAGTATGCACTGGGGCCAGAAGGTCTCTCCTACGAGCTGGCCTGGTCTGAACCCACTAAGCTTTCCTCAAGATCTGCATTATCTGAGCAGTGAGGGCATGTTTGGACCAGAGAAGGGCAGCATGTGGTGGTGAAGCTGAGCTTCCTGGATCCTGCATCAACACCGAGCCTCTAGCTGTAGCTGGACACACAGGTTTCCTTTTCACCTTCGGTCCTTAAGATATATTTGGTCGTTTGAGTTTAGTCACCCCGTTCTTCAACTAATTGTTCCACCCAACCATGAGGCACAATTCTATAGATATTGTAAGACAGGAACTCTAAATCCCAGAGATTCACTGTTGCTGGTCGAGAGGGTGCCACAGGTCCTGTTAGTGCCCCCATAATACAAAAGATCAGTCAACACCAAGAATTTTTAGGTTGCGGGACACTACCTTGGTGCCAAGTCCATCCGCAGGACCAGTAGCCAATCTGTTGGAATATGGACTTTGGAGACAGTTTGAGATGTAACTGGTCATCTGTCAAGTGTGTGCTTTGTTCCCTTGTCAATGACTACCACTAGAGGTCCAGTTAACTGGGCACTGGAACCTTCACTTTGGGACTTTCCTTTTGCCATCTAGGAAATACTTGAGATAAAGGGAAGAGGAAATAATTTTTAATAGTCTTCCAGTAGTCTACATGACCCCAAAACAAATATCACAGTTTTTATTTATACTTGGTAACAAGAGCTTTATAATAAACACAAGCCCTACCAGAAGGCAAGCCAACAACTTAAATCTGTGCACTATTTGTCAGCCCCACTGATTGTTAGCCCCTGCTGCTTCAATCATATTACCCATCCCATTACACTGCGTTCCCGTGGAGACTCAGAGTGTTTTTAAAATGGCTTACCTCATTTAGCAAACAGCCACAACTCCCAAAGATACATCTCCCACATATTTATCATCTCCTGCAGAATCCGAGAGCTATGCTGCAATGATTAACTCTGCAGACATCATATCATCAGGAAACAGCAAACCCTGTAACAATCCTTCTTTGGAACCTACCAACAACGTACAATTTGCAGACACCTTCCTTCCATCAATGAGGCCATACCTCAAAAGTCACTGCTTCCGTCTACTATCCAATCTAAAGAGTCACAGAAGCTAACTGAAAAAATGTGTCTCTTTCTCCAACAATCTAACCTAAATAACTTATGAAACTGAGATGTCTTTTCCTATCACTGAAATCTAACTTAAAAAAAGACTGAAGAAATCTACTAAAGACTCACAGCTTGCACTTACAATTCAACCTAAAGGGCTTCAGAAACGAACTCAAGACACACGTTTCCCCATTAACCCAAAATTCAAGTTATGTGGCTATCCCGATCAAAGCAAAGAACGACCCAACAAAAGCATGATACTCAAGGAAATTGGACTGACAATTGCACTCGCAGCTCTGAATCTACTTAAGACACATCTACCAATATAGACGCCTACACCATTTATAAAGACCACCTTCACTCAAACCGGCTGCATTTCAGAGTACTGTACACAAAAATATTGCCCAACAGAAAATCATGTCCTAAATATCATTCTATAAACATATTGTCCTATTGGGTGTAGGTGTAGATTTTCTATAATAAATTCCAAATGGGAAATATTTTTGTGAAGGATATTTAGGACAAGATATTTAGGTAAGACGATATTCTGGTACCAAACACTCAAACCACCATTTTCCTCTGTTTACCCAAGGTAGAGCTGAAGGGCGTCACCCAACTTTGTGCTGCACGCATTGTTCTAGTAGGGTCATTAGACTTTGTGCCTAGGATGCAGCAAAAAGGCTTTATCACATAAGCAAAAAAACTTCCACCAACAGTAAAGCAGCCATCTCAAAAATGTCAAGAGAGGCCATTCAGCTGAAAACCATGGGAGAAAAATCTCCTGCTGTCTCTCATCACCAGTCTATAGCTCTGCTAGAATTGCATCTAAGCGGGCATAATGGTGGCATCATGCATTAGAGCCACCAGATACCCTAAATACCAGGTAACCACATGGAAAATGGAAACAACGTGGTTGAGACACCTAAAACTCAGCTATCCACGCTTATATCTGTGATCTGGTCTTGAGCATCATTCCTGTTAGTGGGACCACAACCAGGGCCTACATGAACGTGTCTGCAGACATATTTGGGCGCTGCAATTTTTTCTCAATGCAAAAATGTAAACCATTTGGGTCAGCTTTTACTATGTGATAATCCCTAAGCCATGCATGCAACATCAACGTGTAGTAATCATTTTTCATAAAGAAGGAGCTTTCAAAGCCGATATGCCTTAATCTGCAGTTACCTCTGAGTATTTCCTGACCATGCTGCACTTACGACTGTGTTCAAAGCTTCTGAAACCCTTTGATGCTGCAATGGGATTCCACAACCTATAACTATGCTCCGAGCCCCCTCCCTCCTCTGTGTGTCCTTAAATCCTCGACCCTCCAAAATTGTTGAGGACCACCACCCTCTGCCAATTAGTGAATCCAGAGACACCACCCATGTGAGTGTGCTTGGAGCTCGCAGCACCTCCAAGTTTGTCCTGAGCTCCTAGCTCCTCTAATGCTACCAGAGCGTCACGTTGCTCTGAGTATGCACTAGACTCCCAAAGTACCTCAGTGTGTCTGAACCCACCTTTTTAAAATGCTCTTTTTTGTGACAGGCAGTTTGGTGTCCCTATCCTGCGGGAGCCACCTTTTGTCCAAGGATAAAAAAAAAGTCTTCAAAAAATTGTTATTTGCAATCCAAAATAGGCTTGTCCCCACCTGCACTATGCTTTTAAATTGATCATCAGATAAGATCCAGCATTCTGGTCTTTATTAGGATTGAGAATAATAGATAACATGTCACATAGCATGTACTGCTATAAGGCTGACCTCTGTAAAACTGTATTAAATAAGAGGTGTTGCATTTGCCCAGCTCAATCAGTATTCATTTTATAGCCTTGGCAGCATTAAGTGCCATGCTGACATTCAAACCTGTGATTGCCAAGTCACATGCAGATTTTCCCAGCAGTTGTATTAACCCACTGAGCAATCTTACTTCGAACCTCGAATCATGATGACACAGGTTGGCGCCACAGGAGAGAAAAAACACATACTTTTAGCAAGCAAGAACATCCACCTTCTTTCCCTACCATCCTCCGCGGCGCCCTAGGACTGTGATTTTAAAAAAGAACCAAAACAACTATTACTGGGGAGCAATAGGGGTCACTGGGGAGGGAGGTGGCCCTAATTGGTCGGAAAACGAGGCCTCGAAAGATTTGAGACACCGCGTGCAACTTCACACTAGTTAGTTAAAGAGCTTGTGGCGCGCCAAGGCTAGCAGAGTGGCTCCCGAGTGAGCAAAATACGTAGAGCTTAAAATAAGCTTTTTCCTCTGCGTGGAAATTTCTTAATGAGCGGTGAGCGGCCGGTGGAACAGCAGCAGTCTGTTGGTAATGAGGATTAAGCGGCCACCGGAGAAGGTGCATGTGGGATCTGCATGGACCAGTTGCTCCAACTTTGCAATTTCTGCTCAGCGCCAACAGGGCGGTAGCTGAGTCGCGCTCAATAATGTGGGAGTAAAAGTTGGGTTAGGCTTCTGGCAGGATTAGGACTTGGTACCTGCCTTCCATCATACTGTGTGACGTTCTGTCATGATGATATTTGACTAGGAATCAAGCGCCACAGGCGCAAGTAAGCACTTATAAGTCAGGCCGGGACTCCACGTTGGACATTTGAGAGACATTTCACCGTATAATGTCTGACAGGCACCCTCTTCCAAATGTGTGGGAAAAAGATCAGAATGCCAGTAAAACTAAAAGCATGCCGTAGGAATGAATCTCTTCATTATCTCTGGCCTGGAGCTGAAAGGTCCATCTCCAGTCCAAGACATTTAGGTGGTCATTACGACCCTGGCGGTCAGAGACCGCCAGGGGTAATGTGGCGTCCGTACCGCCAACAGGCTGGCGGTACGCAGGCACTTATTACGACCGCGGCGGTAGAGCCGCGGTCGCACCGCCGGGGCCGGCGGTTTCCCGCCGTTTTAGCCCCGGCGGTGATAATCCACCAGGGCAGCGCTGCCCTGGGGATTATGACCCCCCTACCGCCAGCCTGTTTCTGGCGGTTTGCACCGCCAGGAAGAGGCTGGCGGTAAGGGGTGTCCTGGGGCCCCTGGGGTAGCCGCCTGCCAAGGTCGTAATTACCCCCTTAGTGTGGTTCAGCTCAGAAAAATGCCCTTCAACTCTTTTCCTTCATCTGCTGACTAATCCTTAAAATGTGAACATCTCCTCTCTTTTTGTGACGCAGGTTCCTTACCTAAAACTGCCAGAAGAAGGTCACACACCGCCCCTTCCACCAAGCTGTTGGAGGTTATTTCAAACTCGATCTTGATGATACTGCACTGCCTTTCACCATGACTTGCCCATTTCACCCAAAGTGAGTCCAGGCAAGACGAAATCCGGGGGAGGCTTTGCTGCTCTCCCTGCCTGCCTACACTGTTTATCTGAAAACAGGGGCATCCAGATAACAAATCATAAAGAGCAGAAATAACATGTAGTTTTTTGTGACATTTCTACGATGTCATATTGCAGACTGTAGGGCACCAACGAAAGTGGGTGGGTGAGTCCTAGACTGATGAGTAACAATGCTTGGCATGAAAACTCCCTCTAAACAATTAGAAACTTTTAACAAGTGATACCCCCAGCACCAAGGTATCTTTTAGCCTCGCCCGGGTGAGGCCTCAAAAACAGGCTGGACCATCATCGTGGAACTGTCCCGGAGTCATACTTTGAGTCATATTATAGACAATGCTAGAACAACCATCAGATCATATTCCACTAGATGGAAAGCTTGTTAATGAGAACACGAGATCCGAATCCATCTGATTTATAACTTTTGCTTAGAGGCTAGGGAGACCCCTAAGCCAGCTAGTGCTTCCCTTGATTTCCCAGGATTCCAAAGCCGATTTACAAAGCTTTTCTGACTTCCTCCTGCAGAATGCGAGGTCATGCACTAACCATGATGAGCACCTCTAAAGGTAGGGGCATTCTCTGAACAGCGTGTAGATTGCCAGCTGTAACCCTAGCTGTAGGCTCTGCAGGAGACCACAGTAACCTGATGGCACTGGACAATTGTAAATACAATGGGAAGATTATGAGAATGATCCACTGACTTTTATCTGGCCGTAAGCATTCCTCTATCCACCCGGAGGCCTTCTGTGATCTCATGAGCCACATCCTTGACCAATGTTGGAAGTATCAAGGAGGGATTATGGCACTGGGAAGGAAGCAACCACTGTGTTTTCTATTGTTACTCAGGGCTACTGAACACTGACAGCAGGGGTATCGATTCATTCCAGCTTGATGTCCAGAGGGATTTCTGATTACAGAGTATACACAAGGAGTGATCTTAAATGTCACCTTCAGTGAAGCTGGACAATTTAGCGCCTAATCACAGAAGGCAAATTATCCATCTCTGCTCCCAGATTTAAATGTTTCCGCTTCCACGAAAACCACAGAATTAGCCTCAACCCTAAAACTTGGTCTTTATAAAACCCTTACAGAGAGAGACTTCAAATGTTCACTCTTTTTCCCAGTTGTCACAGTGCTTTTATTCTTTAGCGTTGAAGGCAAATACAGTATTTTTCCTATACACTGCAAAGGTGGCACCAATAAAGAATAAAAAGGCAAGTGTTGTTCCTTTTTAAAGTAACTATCCAAAATAGCAATTTTAATGATTGTATGTGATAATCAGTTGTGTTAAAGAGAACCTCTCGGTCTTCACACCGCCACCCATGAGATGAGCCCTGACCTATCGATCACAGCCACTAAAGAGGGGAGAGGCAATCAGACTTTAGAGGTCCAGCAATCTGTCTTGGACCACAGACCCATCGCACTAATCTGTGGGCAACATATACAGAGCAGCCTTTGATGTTGGTAGGCAAGATTAGGAAGAATGTCTGACAGGCAGGAATACCGCCGGGAGTAGTGCTCACAGCTGTATGTGGGCATGAACATTTTTTCGCCATCCAATTCTTCAGTTCTCTGAACAGCGTGGAGATTGCCACTAATTATTTTCTCCTGGGCACTGAGTTCCCATTCCTCTTGATTTTTCTTAAAGTATGGAAGAGAAAGCTTCAAAGCTCGTGGCCTATATTTCATATTTTATAGGCCAACACAAAATAATTTTGCATTTGGAAAAAATCTTGTTATGACAGGTGTCATCTCTGTGGCGCAGGAATCCATCTTTTAAACGCAGCTAGTTAAAGTGTGGCATATGGAGCTACAGCAGAATGGTCGCAGTAACATATTCTATTTAAGTTTAAACATAGGATTACTGGCATTTTGTGTTTTCAGAAATAGCTCCTAGTGAGTCACGCAGAACGTGCCACAGTTGGGCCACTGTTGATTTCTAAAACAGTTAGTTCACCAATGCGACAGCTCTGGTCAGTGGTGTAACAAAGGCCCCCGCGGTGCGAAGGGGATAGAGGCGCAGGCGAGTTCCAGGGGGCCCTCTAAGCACAGTACATTGTGCATTGCGGCAGGCCCCTGTCTGGGTCCAGGTGGAGAGGGCCCCCTCCAGGTACTTTGCGGGGGGCGCTCAAGTTTATGCCACTGGCTCTGGTAATACCACTCGAGAAAATGAAGCCCACGATTGAGATCAAAGGGGGGGTGGGTTAAGCACCCGCACTGCCTGTGTGTGCAACCTTCAGATCAGGAGGCTGGAATTTAGGCATGTTATACCCTTTCATTTTTTACAGTTAATATAATGAGAACAATTAATTTGAATAATTATGATGAGATTTATCAATTAGGAGCCTAGAGAAAATCTAATTAGCCAGGCGTACAATAGAAGTATTCTATTTTATATTAGAACATTGGAATGTTGGCATGTCCATTGAAGACAATGGACTGCTGCGGGCTTTTACAGGCCGGTAAAAGCCCGCAGCGCCAACATTCCAATGTTCGCTTTGTTCACAGCTCCTCACGGAGCCCGAGGGGATTTAAATCCCCTCGGGCTCCGTGAACATTTTTTTTTTTTAATAGAACATTCTGCCCTGTGTGGCAGAATGTTCTAATAGCCTTAGAACCCGCCGTAGCGGGCTCTACCGGCTATTAAAGTCCCTCTCCCTTGTTAAATGCCCTCGCCTTCGGCTCGGCAATTTAACGCGGGGAGCGGGCCTTTAATAGCCGGTAGAGCCCGCTACGGCGGGTTCTAAGGCTATATTGGAACATTGCGAGCTCCACTGAAGACAATGGAGACAGGGAGGACAATGTCTGGTGTAGGCCTTGGAATCCAACATGCCAGTGTTTGTTTTTCAGTTTCTTTCCAATTAATTTAGAACTTTCTACTCTCAGTCGATGGAACATTCCGATGCCTCGGGCTACACCTGTTGTTAAAGACCCTCTGCATCCTTATTGGCCTTTGCTTATGGCTCGGGCCTATAACTCGAGTTCAGGGCCTTTAACCAGGGGCAGCTACTCCGCTAGAGCAGAGGAGCGTCAACCCCATCAGCAGCAGCAGCACCAAACCCTTTAATAGAAAACGATAATAAACTTATTGTTTTGTATAAAAAGGGGCAGGGCCATGGGCTGTGACGAGGATGAGGGGAGTGCACTGTGCACTCCCCTCAAAGCACATGTATGTTTGGCCGGCTGTCTCGGGCCAGCCAAACACATATGTGCAGTGTGCTCTCTCCAGCCCGGCACTGTGTTGCCGGGCTGGAGAAAGCAGTCACAGGCTCCCAGTCTGCCTGGGAATGCTCTGGCTGGGCGCTCCCAGCCAATCCTGACGCTGCTCTGAGCCTGTGCCTGTGCCTGCACTCTCTGAGGACAGAGGAGCAGAGAAGCGCGGCACGAAGGTAAGTTATTTTGTTTATATATCTTTTTTTCCCCATACCACGTGCCGCGCTGCCCTGCCCGCCCCTTTTCCCTCCCACAAGCCACCACTGCCTTTAACAATGGTATAGCTGTCGGCAGCAGACTGTGACCAGAGTTAGTCACAAAAAAACTATGTTTGACAAACCGCTGTCTCTGTCCCAACCCTATTAGCCTTTCAGAAGGACAAGGCTGTGCATAGTTTTCTCCATTAGCCATGGTAAGGCTTCGAATGCCAGTGTCAAACAAGGAAACCACCGGTATCTCTGAACTGCAAATTAGTTTACTGTCAGAGCAGCAGGATGCACTACTCACTCCACAAGCGAGCATCTTTTTCCTGTGACCACTTGGACAGGTAGAACTTGCTTCAGCACAGAAAGCTACAATTTCATGTGTGCTGAGAAGGATTCAGTAACTCAGGCTCCGTGGCCCCGCGGGACAGCTAAGCAGGCAAGGAAAGGGGAAAGTGGACTTGAAGGATAAGCAAGCAATCAGAGGAATGGGTGACAGCTGGCATAGGAAGATTAATTTCTGGCTAGTGGCGGACATGTTTTTATAAGAGGTGTTATATGTAGGGCAGCCATTTTGTGCAGGATGACAACGCTGGGCTCTGGCTCAGGCAGATTGCATCGAGGATGCTAGTCGCTAGTACCAGTTCCATGGTCTTATTTCTCTAGACCACATCAGTTGGGTGTCCTAGTATGCACACATGTGAAGCTTACAGACAGACGTGTGACCTCTCCTTGAAGCATGCCCACTTTTTAGTTAAGATTCTTATCTTTTGGACAGGCACAGACTGGGCACCCTTTGGAGGACCAAGTCACATTTAAAGAGATCCCGCCTGTGGATTACATTATTCAGATATTATCCTTGGATTCTCCGGAGCTTCTTTGTTGGCATTCCCAAAGTGAAAATGTGCATTTTCCGGGTACCTTAGATTAACTTGAGTTTGGGGCTACTTTTCAGGGGTGAGAAAATATCAAAAAATTTCTGCATGAAATACGTGTCACTTTTGTGAAAATGATGACTATTATGGGAAATTATTTTTGCATGTCATTGAACAGTCACTTGCGATACTAGTGGGAAACTGGTTCAAGCAGAAAATGTACAACTGCCACTGTACACATCAGTTTCTCTGTTCTTAACAGGTATGTTACATGAAAACCAGTCCCCTGTGGACAAAAGCTACCCAAAAACAAATACCATGGATCGTTATACTACATATAATACAGTAATGAAAAAACATCAATTGCACAATATTTTGCTCACGAAATCAACATTTCACCTCGGTCTGAGTCACTTCTTGATAAATGGCGTATAAAGGATGTGTTCTGTGTGTGCTGTTTATAGTATTGTTTAGAGAATTGTGGGTAAAAGTATATTTTCTAATTAGTGATGTGGCAAGATGAGTAGCATCAAGAATATGTGAAACATTGACTAATGTTAGATGAGTGACCCATTCTGTCCAGAACATCAACACGTCTCATTTCCCAGTGTGCTGATCCGTGTTGTGTCCAAATGGGGTCTCCATATTTTAAATTGTGTGATCTTAGATGATTCACTTTAACTTCCTGTGTCCCAGCCACCATTTTTGTCAAACAGTGAGCGTTAAGCAAAAGGTTAAACCCAAGTTTTAAATGCCTTAGGAATCAAATTCACAAGATGCGATAAACTCTGAACATATAGTTGTAAAATTCCGAAAGCCTCTTCTTTATCTCACCTCTGCATGTGATGTAATACAGACCATTAGGTGGCCTATCACAAAGCTACTTCCATTCCAGGAGTTCTATATCTACAGATAGTGCAGCTTTACAGTGCTGAAGCCTGTAAAGTTGACTATATAATTGATAGAAAAGTGAAGTACTTATTGTTGATTTTATGGTACCAAAAAATCCAGATTCTGGTACTGTTCTAAGTGAAGATACTTCCTTGTTAAGTGAGAGTCCAGTAGCCAGTCCATGTAGAAAAATACGTTTTAGGTGTATTGAAGAAGTTTTAGGTTATAAGTTTCATAGTAAAATACTCTACCAGGCAGTGCTTCATTTGTAAATTAAAACGTGCTGGTGCCCAGAGCCCTCCTCTTAACCACGCGGCTGCTGCAATTAAATGTGCGAGCATGAAATACTGAGGCAGCGTAATCATGAAGCCAACTTGGGCCTCTTTAATCCATTTACAGCCACTCTCGGACCCTTCAGCTCACCCTTGCAGCTTTCTGCTCTCTCCCTTTGTAACGCTTTTTTCATTTTTCTTTTCCTCCGTCTTTCCCAAATGTGTCTTTTGTCGCAATAAATGCTTGAGGCAGAAAATTAAGCGCCAGCCCTCAAAAAGAAGTGCCAATGCTCCGCACCAGCAACAACGAGCACAAATTAAGCACTGCTACCAGGAGCAGCATCTTCTCTGCTCATCCCACTCTCTCTGTCTCCTCAAGCACTCATCAACATTCAATGACATCACACACTAGCTGAGCAGCAGGGAACAAAGAATATAATGATGACAATACATTACAATTAACAGCAGATTATAAAAGGTACCTCAAGTGGCAGAGTCCAGTACCACAGAGAAGCCCACTACCGTCACCCAAAATTCTTTGTGGCCATGTTCCAAACAGACGCCCCTGCCTCAGTGAAGAACACTTCCTTTTTAGATGCACGATAAACGTTTAACATCAACGAAGGAGCAAAAAATCAAACGCATGGGCGCTTCAACAACAGAGTGAAGCTGAAACTGCAGATTCAGGTTTAAAAACAATCGACTGAAAAGCCATGGAAAAGAAAAACCAGCATCATGAGCTGTAACAGTGGACCAGCCTCTGGAGTAAAGGAGCACTCTGAAGGGAAACAGGGAGGCCTCCCCTCACATTATGGAGGGCCATAAACACCATGGACAGTAGAGAAGGCCTTACAAGCACCACAGGTCTACACAAGGAAGAAGGTAGGCCTTAGGAGGAACAGGAGACGCATGCTGGGAAAAGGGAAGGCTGTAACTTATCCCTGAGGGGGACATGAGGCTTCCAAGGGAGGAGGGGACATCTGCCCTTGCTCTCAGAAGGTGTAGTGATTGACAGAGGGAAGAAGTAAGATTCTATGAGAGACCTCCGTAGGGGATGGCGGAACCCTCAATATAGGATGTACAAATGCCCTTAAAGGAGAGTGGGACATTCTATTGTGCGTACAGTAACCCCCATAGGGCTAGGGAGACCATCATCAAACTCAGAAGGCAAAAGAGACTTTCTTCATTAAGAGGGGGGATTCGTCCCCTGATTCAATAGTGATAGACACCTACACTGGGAAGACTGCCATGAAGATGGCTTAGCACCCTTCACCCTCCAGAGACATCAAGACCTCTACAAGGGTGGATGAACCAGAAAGGTTGAAGCTCGTGAGTAGAAATTGATGTAGAGAGGGAATGAAAGAGGGAGACATTTTTCAAGTAGGTAAGACAGCAAAAGAGACAAAAAGAAGGTTCTTTTCATAACTGTGGATCAATGTCCTTTGGCTAGACCCCTAATAACCAGTCAATACAGAGTCGTGAAGAAGTATTTAGCTGGCTTAAGTCTTCTTTAAGCAAACACTTGGGTCAACTGGGTGCTCCCTGGCTCTCCACTATCTTCTTCCTCTTTCAAAATTCACCTCCAACAACATCTAGCCTGGATAGAAGTCACAACAACCACTTCTTGGCCTGTGCAGAGGACACACAGACTCATCTGCATGACAGTAGTTCTAAAGCGACTTTCAGCAGTGTCACACAGTCATCTCCAAGATAGTGAAAGGTTGGCCTGAAAATTAAGGCAGAGGTGAGCGGGAAATCTAATCGCACGATACCTTACTTACCCACTGCCCTGTGGGTTTTGCTCTTCCTACATAATTTGCCAGAGAGCTCAACAAACAGTGGTAAATCCAATCGACTTCACCTTTAATAGCTGGTTGTATAATGTTGAAACTCATGCATTTAAAATGCAAAGCCTTTACCATAAATTCCTTTCAGGTAAGTCAAAAATATATATATTTTATGGGGGGAGAATCCTCCCATACCTCCCTTTTTAAAAAATGTAGAAATTTTTCTTAATTGGGGCAACTCCCAAAATTCCTTTAATACACATACACATTCCATTAAATATACTTCCTTTCGTTGTAAAGGCATGCGTGGTAAAAGGATATGCATGGTAAAAACATGCTTAGTAAATGCATTGCATAGTAAAGGCATTGCATGGTAATGCTGGAGTTTTAAAGGCTGTTTCTTATTAAAGCCATGACGGAGCTATTGGCTTTGCCATTGTTAGTGTTGGCACTGTGCATTTTTTACTGATAATTTACCATTCAGCTATAACTTCTGAAATTCCTTCTCCTTTGGAAGCAAGCTGCGCCTTTGGAAATCCTTCCTGTTTCTGTCGCTCATTTTCTTATTCAGGCTAGGACCTGTGGTGGTTGTTTTTCATTCCTTCGTGCGATTAATTTTGTTGTGTAACACTTTATAATAACAAGAATTGACAAAGCCAAAAAGACAGTTGTCTTGCTTTGAATGCACAAATGCTGTGGAGCACAAAGAAACCAGGCCTGTTGGCTTTGAGGGAGGCAGTCTATAGTAACAGCCAAAAGCATGAGATCTAAGGTCTGGGCTACACTCACTGCCCAGGCAGGCCTTAAAACAGTCAGAAAATAATCCAATTAACAGGTCTAAATTACATGCCTCCCCTGCAGCTGCACGACATATTTCCAGTCCTTGGCTGCCAGGCCTCTTGCTTTTCCTCCAGTGACACATTTTTTTGCTTGTTTCACTAACTCTGGACCTAGGGGAACACTTGTGTGAGCAGGGCCGCCAATCAAGCAGGTCCCTGTGCCACCCAGCACCCATTTGTCCATCCCCGGGCCATATATATTCTGTACCACAAAATGTATAATTAGAATGAAAATATTGCTTGTTTTGCCGGCCGGTTGAGGGCCTGCACTGGGAATGTGAAGCAAGGATAAAAATTATGTCTTCATCTGAGTTTATTCCCCCACGCTATATATTTACACAGAGAATCTCTGCTGCCAATGTGAGCGTTAAAGAAATCATCAAAACTAGTCATAAAAAGCAAAAGATTGGTCAGTAAATCGTGAGCTGCTGCTTTTCAAAACTGCTGCTAACGTGGCTCTGTGGATCCGGTGCCCTCTGCAGGCATGTTTGAACAATCGGCAGGGCAACCAATTAAACTCCAGCCAGGCCTACCCAGCCTTTCAACATATGGGGGTCAATAAAATAAGGATCAATACATTTGGTAAGACAGTGCCTATTATTTAAACACCAAGAGACTGTGTTGTTGCTATTGAAATAAACAATATATTATCATGGTTCGCATCAACATGGAGGTTACGGAGAGATCGTGACTTTAAAACAAAAAAAAAAAAAACATGTATGGAGTTATAAAGTGTTACAGGTCACCTGAGGACAGCCAGGGCACAGTGGGGTAACTGGGGTTGTCATTGGAAAGAAGGCGGGGGAAAGTACCACTGAGGCGTGCAGGGGATCCTGATATGCACTCAAAATAAAGTTGAGGATGGGGTGGACAAGCAAGGGTCGCACAAAAGTACAGATGCCATAGTGTCAGCCCTTTTAGGCACCCTGAAGTTCTAGGGACCCTCTATCAATATCAAAGGTAAGACTGCATACAATTCGTGCTAGCAAACATTTTGGGGACTTGGAGAGGAAGTTGGAACCCCTAAACCACTTTGACTCTGCTGTGTAACTTGGACGGGCAGTCAGGGTCTTGCACATGGGAGGTAGTACGAGGGCTGAGTAAGATACAGAACACAATAACATCAAGGTGTATCACAAGGGGCCAAGGGTACATACTATGGTACAGCTGGGAAAGGAATGATCCTTGATGGATCTGAAAGTCGATCATCAAAGATCAGCTACAAACTGCCCTGTTTTCACCTGCTGTTCTCAGCCCAATAGAAAAGAATGACTTTTAGAGAAATTGACTGGTTAGGCTAGCAAAAGACGGCAATCAATGGTGTCAATCGTCGCAGCAACAGATCTAAAGGAACCTGAAGTGTAGTTGACCCTAAATCAGTGTGCCCCCAATTCCATCTTAGATGTTGAGTACAGAGGATCCCATCCCACGTGTGGAAGAAAACCCAGAGTTGGTTGCTACCTAATAATTGTTCTGCGTCTACTGACTGCTGAAGCTGGATAGTCGCCTCCTTTTACAACCCTAGGCTTCTTAGATTACTCCTGCTGTTAATTGTTCACCATTACATCATCTAAAGGGAAAGAGAGAATCCTTTCTGTCTTGAAATGGGACGAGGTGGACAATGTCTCCAGATAATCCGAGTAAGTGGCAAGCATTTTGGATAGGAGTAACACTTGGTTAATTTGAATGAAATCATCCAAGGGTAGAGTGTGTTCACATATGTCAACGGGGCAGGTAGCGCGGAATGGCAACTTGATCGGCATGGCAGCTGAGCATTATCTAATTGGATCATAGCTTGTCAAAGTCAAACTACTAGGGATAACGCCAGTTGATGGCATCCATTGTTTCTGTGACATACGTGAACAAAAGAACAGGTGTTTGGTCAAGAAATTCTCAGGACTTAACATATATCCCATCATCAAGTGATCATGACATTTAATTTTTGATTTTGTGAACACTGGAAGACTTTACAACTCCCACAAAGTCCGCAATAACACCCGTGAGAGCTAGTGAGAATGCAGCAAGAATATGGTAAATTGTGTTAGAGAAGACTTTTCTGCGATTGCTGTGTGTGAGAGTGAAGTTGACATATCATACTTGTTCTTTGGGCAATGGATGATGAACCTCTGCGGCTGCCTGGGAGCGACTGCTTTGTGCTCCTAGGGGAAGCTTGCGCAGCGGAAGGCATTTATGCTCATTACAGCGTAGCTTGTGCGCTGCTGTCTAAAGAGTACCCTTCTGGTGTGTGAAGAAAGCTTGCACTGCTGATGCATATGAGGTACCTGCTTTGGTGTGAGAGTACCTTTTATTTCTGTTTCCACAGTCGTTTCTGCTGTCTGTGTGAGTGAAGCTTGCGTTATTTTTAAACGTGGTCCTCTCTTCATTCATTTGCACGGACGTAATCTACGTTTCTGTCAATTTTTACCCGTTCTGTATGCGAGGGCTCGTGTGCCTTCTATCTATATGGGACTTCAGTCTCAAGAACTGCCACTGAGCTACCTAGCATTTCATGGACTCTTAACGCATAAATTTAAAAAATAAATTTGAAACAAATCAATATAAATGGAATAAAAGCCTGGGCTGAAGTGTTATGAGTTACTGCACTGGCGCCTGTTGCATCTAAAATGTTATGAAAGAGAAATGTTCCCAAAGGAAAAAAGTAAACGGGAGAGAAAGGGAACTTGTGCTGGGAGAAGGGTAAACCGCTGCCTCGTTCTCTCGCACCATTATGCCACTGTAATCCTAATTCAATTGTTGTCATAACTTCACAAATGCACAATAACATGAGGACATGAAATACATTGTTTTCTTTTTTAAAAAGTGTCAAATGTATGTGAAGCTGTAAATTACCAAGGAACTCAACGGTGAAAATGTCAGAGAAAAATAAACCTTGCATGGTGGTCACGAATGGGAGAAGGATGCTTTGCTAGGTTGCTCGTCACTCCTGGAAGGGTCAGAGGCCAACGATAGTTTTCTACAGGTGGAAGGTCAAAGAAGATTGCTCAAGAAATTTAAATAGCAGGTAGGTAATATGCTCTTTCCAGAAAGGACAACCACTTGTGGCAGTAACAAGTTATTTGTTACCCCGCACCCCCTCTCCCTCGCATCTGATCGGCAGTGGCTCTCTACAAATGAAGCTCTCGAGGAAAGACACGCACCACTGGGCAGGGTGCGGAAACATTTCCACTCACCGCAGATTGAGCGGAAAAGCAGAAGCTGCATCTAGGAATTAATGAAGCATCTCTGGACAGTGATCCGGAAGCACTAAGGAGCACAGTCCTACTTTGTTCCCTCCCACTTTAGAGCCATTTCTAGACATGCTGAGGGGAACAACTGGGCAGAAGTGGCCTCACAGTCAGAGAAAGGTCGGGTAAATGTGAGGTGTACCCCTAGAGCAGTGGTTCCCAACCTGTGGTCCGGGGACCCCTGGGGGTCGGCGAAGCCTCCGTAGGTGGTCCCCGGGTTACAGTATTGATAAAGTGGGGGGTCCACAGAAGTCAAAAGGTTGGGAATCACTGGCCTAGCGCTCCCGTGCTCTCCGCACCTGACAAAAGAAAACATTTCCTAATTTCTACCCACTTTTACAAATAGATAATTTACAAAAGAACAGAGTGGTTCTTAATTTACAGATAGAAGTTCTTGTTGCAGAAAGTAATGCACTCATATTAACATCAGGTGAATAAAAGGCTATGTAAACATCACTAATATTTTCAGGATGTCACAGGTTACATTTCTTTTCAGCTCACTGCTTAACCCACCAAGCTACTCTAGCCATATACTAAGCACAAACAACAGATGCAGCCTCTGTGCAGAGTGCACAGAGCGATGGTCACAGAGGTGTCCACTGGAATCAGGAGTCTATTGAGAATTATGTGAACGAGTTACACAACTGTGGCAACGTGAAATGAAAGGAAAATGTTGTGTGAAAACAGAGACACAAAGAGTGAGAACGAGAGGGTGTGTGTTCTTTTGTGAGGCGGAGGGGAGGAAAGGACAGAAAGTACATGCAGAAGGGGAGGTGAAAAGGTACTGAGAAAGGAAATGAGATGAAAAGTGGAAAAGAAGCAGATTTAGCTTATTCTTTATGAAGTAAGATTTAATACATTTGTCAACCACAGGACACTACTTCACTTGGCTTAAGGCACCCACTTAATGACAAAGGCTGCATGTCATGTAAAGGATTCTTCATTAGGTTTGTTTGAAAACCCTCTATTAGTGTGATTCCTTCCCCAACATTGTTTTATCCCACTTAAAGTACTGCACAAACATACATGTTTACGGGTATTCACAAACCAATTCCGAGCCTTCCAGTTAGGGAAAAAAAAATAGGTTTTAACAGGGGTGGCTTCTCCATGAGGGAGGAGGAGGAGCGTCGACCTCCCCCCCACCAACAGCGACAGCTGCAAAACCTTTACCAAACAACACCGGGCTGGAGAGAGCCTGCACAGGCTCCTATTCTGCCTGGGAGCGCCCTGGCTGGGCGCTCCCAGCCAATCCTGACGCTGCTTTAAGCAGCATCAGCATTGGCCGCAGGGCAGGCTGGTAGCCTGTGCCTACAGTCAACCAGGTACAGAGGAGCGGCTTGCGGCAGACAAGGTAAGTGTTTTTTTTTTTTTTCTAATTTCATTTTAATTCCCCTCCACCCCGTCCTCCGCGCTCCACCCCACCCCTTTACCTTGCTGCGAGCCGCACCTGTATTTAAACCAATCAAAAGCAGGAGTAATTCAATCTTTAGGGTGGTAAGGGAGTACATCCTAAAGTTGGCATAAAAATACGAGTTTTCTTTTTTTTAACATAAAGATAGAAAAAAGTAAAAGGTTAAAGAGTGCATTTGCCCTGTCCTCGGTGCCAGCCTCCAACGCCAGCCTCCAAAAGAATCTATAAAACTAATTCAGAATTATGCCTGGAAAGTGAAAACTGACAAAGCTTTCGAGGTGCAAGCTGGAAAAGTTTTTGAATTGCGAACAGTCGCAATTTTCACTCATACGAGGTTGGAAAACTGGGAGTGGGAACTACTGTCTGTTTTCAGACCCGTGTCCATTAAGTTTCTTTCTGTTTTTCCCCCATTCGTTCATTCTATAGTTTGTTTTCCCTTTTTCCCCCCTCTTACGTCCACTCTTTCTTTTTTACTTTTTATGTTTAGAATTGGTGGTCTCGGCGCTATACAAGAAAACAACATGACAAGGTGCATCCTTGTGCAAAAAAAACTACGACAGAGAGACAATTTTTCTTTTAGCTGAGAGAGTGGTATTGCAAACATTGCAGTAACCAAGGGAGCATGTAGCACGGACCACCCTGTAGACAGTCACAAGACAAGAGGAAAAGAAATACCTAGCACAAACTCATTGCAAAAAGTTTACATTTAGGAGTGCGACACATCAAATCAACTCTAGCAGACGCCTTTGTGCATATCCTCCTCAACCCCTCTGTAGGTGTGGACACAAAAGACCCCAAGACAGAGCTTCCACCTACATTGGCTACACTCATCCTATGCAGTTGGAGAGACTGCAGTCCTGTGTTTCAGATTATTGTTGACATATTTTTTCTGGTAAAACTGGATCTCCCAGAGTACTTATTTCATGTATGGAATTCAGCAAGCCATCTGACATCCTAATATGTCTATATGGCCTCCATAGCAACTAACTTAAGCAGTCTCATAACTCACTATCAAATACACGCTGCTGACACCCATATCCCTATTAGCGTATCCTAAGCTCCGGGCCATCACCAAATGGTAATGGGGCCACTTTGTCATATTTCTCAATAGTTTCTGCCAAAATGCATGCAGTTTTGAGATCCTCCTGCTCGCTTTTGGAAGCCGACAGCATCGCTGGTTGAGGGCTTCTTTCTTGGAGACTACCACCAGTGAATTCGCCCAACCAGCCCTTGCGCCCTGGGAAGGTGTGGGGACAACCTCTTGTGCAGCATAGGGTCCAGCCGCTGAACTCTGGATAACTCTGTATCACCAGAAGGCTTGCATTAGGAGGCCCAGGCTTCATCCTCTGCTGCTATGTGTCCAGAAAGGACCACGAGGCAGTGTAAATACTGTACAAAAGAAATACATACAATACAAAGGAAAAACAAATAGAAAACGAGAGAGGGAGAACTAAAAGGAAAACCTCCGAAGAGAGTCTGTTGACATACAGTGGTAGAGCGTGAACATGCTTCCTTGTCTCCTCCAGAGGTTACACTGGGACTCCTATTTACTTTTTTTGTAACAACTAACCCTACAATGCAGAGGACTATAAAAAAGAAATGCACGGATACCCAGGGGGTGATTAGCCCGATCTTCAGGCTCCACGTGGCTCGAGAGCATTAGTGCTAAGCCCAGGCCTTCTGCAGAATCCTCTGAGCTGCAGATCTGTAATTTCGTTACATTACCACACTACAGGCTGATGCTTTAGTTCTCCCCCCATAGCGAAACATAAGCCATTAAAAGGAAGAGAAAAATAATAACACCTTCTCAAGATGCAGGGATGGCGCGGGGGAGGAGGGGAGGGGGGGGGGGGGGCGAAGGGTTGGAAAGAGAACCAGGCTTTTGTTGTCATTTCCACTGATGGGACCTGCACCTGTATAAAAGTGCTGTGCGGGTGGGGCACAGAGGAGGGAGTTTCTGTGCAGCTTCTTGGAGTTATCTTCAGTCAAGTGCCTGATTTCACTGTGCCTTGCTTTCGAAGCTGCACTGCCTGCACACGTGGGACATCAGCTTCATTAATCTGAATTACGTATCAACTTCATTAATCTGAATTACGCACAAACTACGCGGCAAACTTTACGCACATGTGACATATCTTGAGAAATCCGCCCAGACCACATGATGAGAAGACAGGAAGAGATCAACCGACAGGACGCCCTTTACAGAAGTCCCTTTTCTCTGTCACTTGCCCGTCAGAGGTCAGACAAAGATGAAAGTCATGAGATATATAAGTGTCAACCCCTTGTTAAAGAAGGGCCGGCAAGTCGCCAAAAGTTAACATGGACTGGTCAGATTCAAGAAAAGCAATCTCACACAATAATAAACTCATCTGTGAAAGCCTTTTGTCTGCCTGCTAAATCAGGGAAGATTATATGTCCGTCACTCTTCGCATACTCGTACCAGGGCCGGCTTTAGGGCGCTGACCTCAGGTGGGGCGCTGTGTTGAGCAATAACTTAGAAACTTGCGCTTTAAAAGCATCTGCTGAAAAGTTCCTGTTTGCATCCAGCCTTCTGGAAGCATTTAAATTTCAAGATATCTCTTATGATTAATTTTCTTGCTAGAAAGAAAGATTGGAGTTTTGTTCAGGGGCAGCTTTGACTCGCCATAAAGTAGCGTAGAGGGTTAATGTGCCTGCAAAGAAAAGAAATATATTTTATGTGGGCAGCTGAATGGATTAGTAAAGGCATCCTTTTCAAGCACTTTAAAACAAGTGAATGTATGGGTAAGGGGAGCGATGAGGGGGCACATTTACCCGGTAGTAGCGAGGGAATCCGAGGAGGTGGTCATGGGGTGGGCGGGCGCCAAAACAGACTGTGGCACAGGGCGCCCCAGCGCTAAAGCCGGCCCCTCAACCTGTCCACCCCTTGTGATCCCAACCAAGCCTCAAAGACTCGCTCTACCGAGAGATTATGCCCGAACCCGTCAGTAAAGTGTACAGCCACGTTTTAATTCCACTTCAACAGTTAACTAATATGTGGCCGAAATCAGGCTGTGGTAATCACTGCTCAAGGCAGATGCATCCGACAGCCCCCCGCCCCCTCCCAGTAAATAAAGCGATTATGTCTGCAATCCCGCCGCTCCCCGCCCCCTCCATTCTCAATCTTCCCAGCTCATGAGCTCGGGTCTTTCAGTGCAATAAACATCCCAAACAAGGCTGCCGCCTTCCTGTAAATCTAGAGCACTGCTGCCCGCAATCCCGACAGCGCCGCAGACAGCAAGGGACATAATTTCAATATGGCAGCTCCACTACTTTCATCGGGGCAGCTGTTTGAATAACTGGGTAAATATTAGATGGACAATGTCTTCAGGCAGGCATAAAGTCCGCTTCTTCCTCAAAATAGCAAGCTCACAGTTTTAGCCAGAGCACCCCCTCAGGGACCTAGCAGGTCTCTGCCACCAAAAGGTATGTGTGGAAGTAAAGTGATGCAAGGGTTTTGGGCAGTAGACATTGGAAATACTCGCTTCTGAAAGCACGATGAGGCAAAGAATCCCAAAACGAACTAAACATAGCATTACAAATGGTAGGGGCTCCTCGTGGCTGATAGTTCTGAAGAAGGCTAGCAATGACTGCCCGTGAAAAGGGTCCTTGACCCCTCTTCTTATATAAGCGGGGACGCAGTCCTTTTTTACGTTTTTGGGGCGCTTGAGTATTCAGAGGTTACCCAGGACTACCACTGCAAGACGTTTTGAGGAGGAGGCGAGTGAGAATCATTAGATCCAGGCACTTGGCTTCCTTGCAAAACGGACTGACAACTGCAAAACTCAGAATGAAAGTGTAATAGCTGCACCCGTCGTTGGTTAAAAGGCATGAGTGACACTGAAACTGTCTGGTATATGTAACTGAGCAGGGTTAAACCTGGTTAGAGCTTGGAATGGAGACCTTGAGGGACCACCAGGTAGAGCTTTTGAGCTGCTTTTTGCATCACTTGAATGTACCCCAAGAAATCCTAGAACTTGCTAAAGACACACTGCACTGTTCACCAAAGCCCCAACTTTGCTTTCACCCACACATATTGATAGCCAACACTCCAAAAGCACATACACTCTGGTTGGTGGATAGACCACAAGGCAAAAACATGAGAAATCCACATAGAAACTCCTATAATATGGACTCTGGACAGCTAAGGCAGGCAAGATGATATGTATGACCTGTATGCAAGGTCATATCATCAGTCAGGCACACAGCAATGCTAAGCTAGGAAAAAATAAAGTCAGACAGAGAACACTTTGTTCGGCAGATGGAAAGAACTTGAGATAGCGTAGCATTTATACTCATAATTAACATGAAATGTTTGTGAACGAATGCATAATAATGCAGCATAGAAAATGCATTAATGTACTTTTGCTAAACAAGCGCTTGAAATGTGCCCACGGGGAGTGGCCACCAATGTATACAATGACTAATGAAACTGACTAATAATAATGGAAGATGAGATGTTAAAGTATGATTTTACACTAATATTAAAAGTTATATGTTAAGGTTTTGCTAATAAATCATTAGGCTTTAGTTAGCATGAGTCGAGGCCTAGCTGCCCGGTTTTCATATTAAATGTGTTTTTCTAACGTGCAGTGTGCTGACTTGCTGAAGGACATGTACTCATATTTTTCCAAAGCTAAAGGATGAATGTAACCGTAGTAGATCCGTTCTCATGAAATTCGACTTGCTAGAAGAAATTTTTTTGCTAGATGCAACACTGTAGACTAATAACAGGTACAAGGTCGCCTAAACCGGTACAGACAATGGACCTACTGACTGAAGATGCGAGAGGACCACGAGAGTATGAAATCATACCGGACATTCTGCCAGCTGGAGACGTCAATCATAAGAACCAATAAACTACGTGAGAACTGTTATGGGGTGACAATTTTGATGAAATCATTGAAAACCTATTGGATGGAGATAGTGGGGTGCCAACCCTGACCAATCAAGAATTAGGGGACTGTACAACAGAAAAGGGATAAAAACCTTTGACATGAGGAACCAGAAGGAGAGATGCCATTGCAAACTTGTTATGACCCAGACACTTTGTCACTCTGCATAGAGACTTTGCTGTTTGGCTCTTCAAACCATCCTTGCCTTGCCCGTTATATACTGTTCCTCCTTATGAGGGAAGTGTCCCTGTCTTACCCGTCCTGCTGAATTTCCTGGCTGATGGCGAATCAACTGATGTCCTGAGGACGAAAACTGAATCTGTACGCTGACCCATTATGGAGGGTAACTATATGATGATGAAATTGTAATTGACTGATTGCCTTTCCTTTCTAGGTACCAACTGCTTCTTTTGACAGAGACCAAGTTAGATGTTTTCTAAATTCGTGTTACTAAATTGTTTTGCATGAAGCCCAACATGCCAATGCTAATTCGAGGTTAGTTAAGGGGGGTCACTGAATCGGACGTAAACAGACAAATGGCTGGTTCAATGCTTTGTTGAATAATGCTCTAATGATACTCTGCTAAGGATAACCTATGTTGACGTCGTGCTATGTTCTAATGTTTGTGATCTTTGCTTTGATGAAATCTTATTTGAGTTGCCATATTATGACTATGCTAATGTGCTTCATGGTTTTGAGACTAATAAACTTGCTAGTAGAATTGTAATCAATAGGGAATAAACATCACAAAATCGTACTGAACTGGTGTGGTTATTCATGACTGAAAGGTCATGGTGGTTTCTGAGTCTAATTGATGATGTTATTGACTTGTTGATTGAAATGTTGTCCTAAGGTGTCTTCAATCAGGGTCAAAAGATTAATTGGCCTAAAACGAGTCCCAGAGAGAATAAAATAATCAGAAAGGGACGCGTTAACAAACTCATGTGCATATGTTTGTTAGGTCATAATACCAAATCCTTGTAAGCAGCAAGGTGTGCATGGAAGACACCCCAAGACACTATTTGTGCTGTGAAGATGTTTTTCTGGGCTCTCACAAAGACATACACCTTAACATAGAAGGAGTTTGTGAAATGTAAGAGCATCTCCTTTGTATCACCCCATGTACTGAATGTAACTCTTCTTTGCGGATCTCAGAAGCTAAACCGGTTGAGCTGGTTAGTACTTGGATGTTATACTACATACAGTTAAACAGTGTTGTATTCATTTTGCTTGCACATTACACCAGTGCCTTCTTGGGCAAAACCTAAGCTTAGATCGATGCAAGAATTACACTACTGAAGGTTGTACAGTAGAAGTGCATCAGATATATCTGAGACAACCTATTTGCCGAAGAGGATTATGTGCAGCACAGTTGATAATGAGCATGCAGAGCGGCACCTACCCTGAATTACTGCCATCTTACACCCAAGGAGAAACTTACTTTACTTTGGCTGACCACGTCCATCTAGCCAACCACCTCTGATGACCTAACGCTGTGAATTGGCTGCACGAGGACACGATGATGCCTACAAAACACAAACAAAAATATCTACAAAGGGAGGTCTGAAAAGGGGCTGCTCCTTTCCCAAACTAAAGCAGGGCTCCGGTACCTTGCTTAATGTACACTAGCTATATCATTTGTACTAAGCAGCCTCCTTGAAGTGTCATTTGTGTAAGGTCATGGATGATAAAAGTGGTGTTGTGATGTCCCCAGTGAGGGTACCTGTAATGTCATCTGTGAAGACATAAGTCTTGAATTTGTGCATTGTTATGGTATTTATAGCTAACTAAAACTTGGAAAGTATAGTATTTTGTTTAGGTTTATCGATTGTATCCACAATGTAGAAGTGAAACCAGCAGGTTTCTATGTTTTGTTTCAACATTATTGAGATAGCTATCTTATCAATCACGTTTGTAGACAACTTGGAGTTACATTCTGTGCTCAGCACCTCACACTTGCCTATTGGGAATGACCTACAACCATGCCCAGTGGACTTTGATCGCAGCACCCCATATTGCCGTCCCAACAAACTCACTGTGAACAGCTTATAGCCATCACAACCTTGACCGTGCCTAACACCCTGAATCAGTACTCATTTTACAAAAACTGGGGTTGGTCCCAGCGTATGGTGGGGCCAGAGTCTGGCTAATGGCCACAGGGCATAGCTTAAGACCACTTTATCTTAGCCTATTTGGTCCGGTCATTAAGCACACTCTTTGGACATGTATTGTGCCCATTGATAGGGCCTCATTGCAGCCTCTGCCACATACTCCAGGACTTCCACAAGTGTGCTTGTTACCCTAAACTTAAATAATTAAAAAAAAATCTGACCAGGGTGTGATGAACTAAGAACATATTTTTAAATCGGATCGCATATCCTGCATCTTGAATTGTATTTTTTAGGGAACAGGAAGAGTTTTTCACTCCCTAGATGGCTACCTCACCTCCCTTGGGGTTATGATGTGCTCTTGCTTTGCCTCAATGTGATATTTCTGCAGGCAATTAATCACAGTGTTGAACCATTTTAAGGTCACAATGGATTAAAGGAGCATGTTACATTTGGTGAAATTCGATGAAGACACTTTTGACCTACTTCACATTGTGTGTATTCTACAGGGAATATTGTGTTAAACAAGTTTTGGCAAAGTCAATAAGTCTCACCTTTTGGTTAGCCAGTGAAGAGCTTTCTATTTGGAAACACATTGATGCTCAATGTAGGAAATCCGCCATTTATTGTGTGGTCACCCCAGAGTTTTCGCCTTTAGCTGGACCCTTTATTTTTGCAGGCTTTAAAACTCTGTGCATTTTACCTCTGCTAACCAGTAATATTAGGCGTGTGCACCCCTTTTAAACATGGCCGAATGAGCATCTCCTAAATGTCAGAATTAACTTGCATATAAGCCCCTAGTATATGGTATAAAGTGTATCCGCTATGCAGACAGTGAAAAGCGCGACAGGTGCAATTGCACCCGTCGCACGGCCGCAACACCGCCAGCTCCATTTGGAGCTGGCTCTCATGTTGCGGCCCAGCGGGGATGTCAAAATGGGCACCGCAGGAGTGTGGCTGCATTGGCGGGCGCCCAGCAGTTACAACTTGGCAGGCGGCTCTTGCCGCCCGCCAATATTGTAATGACCCCCTGTATCTAGTGAAAGGGATGAGGTAGAAAAATAAACAATTTTTAATACTTACTAAAAATCTAATTCAATTGTGTTGTCAGATTTTTAAGGATGCTTTAAGGAAAAGTAACTTTTAGAAAGTTACCTGTTTCCTGCCTGGGGTTTCTGGAGGCTAGTTTGCATTTGCTCTTCTCCCAGCCAATGATTAGCATTTGACTTATTGAGAAAACCTATGAAATTCCTCCCAGTAGCTACAGAAGAGGTCACTGCGATTGCAAGTCAACATGAATTGTCAGAGATAACTCCTTTAGGCTCATCAGAAGGGTTAGGGCTGCAAGCATCTTTTTTGATATCACAGTGTCAAATTCTGCTTGAGTGTCAAATCTTGCTTGGCAAGTCCACTGGGTTCACACATAACACTTGATGTGCAATTGAAAGGAAGGAAAGAGGATGCCAAGACAATTCTTGTGGGTATCAAGTGTCTGGTAGCTGAAGAATCCTGTTTTTTGCCTACCAGACTTCTGTCTCTGGGTTTAGTTAGGACACAGTGACTGCTACAAACTGGATCTTGGTATTAGATGTGGGGGGGCACTAGGCTTACCAGATTACAATACCCACAACCCCCCCCATCCCTCAGACCCCAAGTGGAAGTGTGGTGAAGACTTTTGCCATCTTGAAAATAACTAAAATGAGTGGAGTTTCCTGATGGGTTAGGGTGTGACCACAAGTCATTCCCACCCACTAGCTAGTACCAGGCATAAATATAGCACCCACAGGAACCCACTTTAGAACACCTGTGAAAGATCAATAGGACTGGCCTGCTGCCTATAGCCTGAGAAGATCCCTTTTGTACCCAGGATAGAGAGGTGGACTACAAAGGGCATACAACAGACCTTCTGTCCAAGCAACAAGGATAATTCTTGTTACAAGAGGCCTTTTCTTGGAAGCATCCACATGACCACTGGCAACTAGACCTGGACCGGACTCTGTTCTTGGGCTCTGCCTGACACTGGGTGAGTCTCTAAGTGCATTTCCCTGAGGTCTTGGTGGGGGTGGGCTTTAGGGATGTAATACTGTGGTGGATTGAGACTTAAAGGACTAAGTTAGAAAGTAAAATCTTTTGACCAGGATGAAACTAGTTGGTGAATCCGACACACGCTCCATCATGGTCAGTGTCAAATTGTGCCAAGGTCTTGACCACGGATTATCATTGGCACTTTGTGCTTCTTGGTGTTCTTCCTACTTAAAACTTTTCATATCTCCTATTCCTGTCACTGAAAAGTTCACATTATGGTAAATACATTTTACCCTACTTTTCTGATTTGGTTTGAGAATTTTATTGTTTTGCATTTTGACTTTAGCACTGCTTTGGTACTCTATAGGCACTTTATACATTCCCCTCAGTTAAGCCTGTCTGCTCTGTGCTACAGATACAATGGGGTGTGTTCAGGCTAATTTAGTGACTTTAAGGGTTCACCCTGACAATGATTGTGATTAATTCAATCCAAATAATAATCCAATTTCTTAAGTTTAGCAAAATGATTATGACCAATCCTTGGCAGCTCTGGAAAATAAATGTGTCTCCACGTCATACATCATGATGCAGGGGCCATTTGTATTTCTTTTTAAATTTAGCGCTCCAAGGTGATGGACGCCAATACCCTTTTATTTCAATAAAGCGTTTGCAGGAAGAAACAGAGGAGCTGGTGCATGGAGGTATCGAGTCAATGCCATTGCTGAGTTGCACATGTAGGCAGGAAGATTCAAGGGTGCAATGGAGGGGAAGTTATTAAAATGAAAAAAAACACAATCAGGGTAGGGAGGGGAGGGGTGAGGGAAGCAATAGGCAGGCTAAAGTAAACCAAAACAGACTGCGGGGGCAAGGAGTGAGGAGGAAGAAGAGCACATATGGGAGAGGAGATGAGGGTAAGAAAACACATGCACTCCCATGTAGTGCTAAGAGCAAAATAAAACCTATAAGGCAAAGGCAGTCTGTTTTGCATTGGGTGCCAGACCTTTGGCATTCTGATTTCCTGTTTTACTATGGTTTCTATAAAGCTTTATATTGGGCACAAAATTGAGTCTTTGCTAATATTGAAAAATAACTTTAGCTGAGAGCAAAAAACATGGTTTTGGCCTCCCTCACAAAACACACATATTGCCACTATAGTTCCAGGCACTGAAGAGAACTACTTTGCATGTGGGTGTGCTCTTATGTAAGAGCAGAATATTGTCACTTGCAATTAAGTTAGTCAATGGCTGAAGTGACATGACCTCTTACCAGGCACTGCCCTTCATTTAGGGTGGAGGGGCCACGCCCCCCACCTTTTGCCCCTCATGAAGAGTGTCTGTCAGGCTGAACAAAGGTCAGCCTGACGGACACTCTTCATTTTCAGCTCAGAGAGCCAGAAGTGAGACATGCACGAGAATTGTGCAGACTCCTGGCTCCCTGAACCGAACTTTGTTGGGCTGAGGAGGTTACGGCTCCTATGGGTGTGACCTCCTCGGCTCAGCAAAGGTGCCTCGAGGCCCTCCTCTGGGTGACGAGGAAAGCGTCACCCATTGACTTTGACCTGGGCGCTTCAGGTTTAAGCCCTGAAGCGCCCAGGGTGAGTATCAATCAGTGACACTTCATCACAGAGTGGGGTGGGGTCAGCAGTCTCACTGACCCCAACCCACTCTGTGACGAGGCTGGGACTGCTGCCATCCCTCATTGGCTGACCATAGGTGAGCCAATGAGGGAAGGAAGCAGTCCCAACCCTCCTGGGACCTCCGAGGCTGAAGGTAAGTGTGTGTGTGTGTGTGTTTTAAAATGAATGTTTGGTGCGTGCGTGCATGTTTGAATGATATGAGTGTTGTTAATGGATGTGCGTGCATGCATGCGTGTGTGAAAGAATGAGTGTGTGTGAACTTTTAAAATGAATGCTTGGTGCGTGCCTGCATGTTTGAATGTTATTAGTGTTGTTAATGGATGTGCGTGCATGCATGTCTGTGTGTGAAAGAATGTGTGTGGGTGTATGTATGTGTGCTTCCCGCCGTCCGCCCCCCTCCCTCCTAAAGCTGCCGGCTGCCACTGCCTCTTACCCCATGTTCCATGTTGTAGTGGGCAGAAGAAAGATGTGAATGACACAGTAACAGACCAATTGATGAAGATTAGTGTTTAAATCCCCTGTGACAAAGCATATTATAAACATAACTTTAGTAAGATCTAAAGATTTTGGCTAATGTGGACCTAAAAAGTAGCTCTTTGAATGTAAGCAGTGAAAGAATGCAAGTTATCCAATTAAAAGGATGGCAAAAACCTTATGTTTGAGAGGAAGGGCAAACAAAAGAAGAGTAAAGAGTGCCATAAAAAAGAAAGCAAATAAGTTGGAAAAGAAAGTAAAACACGAATAAGCAGTAGGTTGATCCAAACCTCAGTGTAAGTATTGGCATTGGCTTTAAGACAACAGCAAGCTAAAACTGTCGCCGGGCGATTCCTAAGATCTATCTGTTTACCACACCCTGAACAACCGTGTTTGAACCTTTTCAATACTTGGACAACACTCAAACATTGTACTTCCAGGCTCATGTGAAATCATTTGGAATGTGTTGGACCTTGGCCAAAAAGTATCAAAAATAAGAGAAAAACAAAATAACCCTCTCAGAATTGTATTGTAACCTTAACAGAGGGGCTCTGGTGCAAGAGTCCGACACACACACACACACACACACACACACACACACACACACACTCACTCTTGCCGTTTAAAAAATCATTTTGTGCACCAATATTAACTCATTAAATGTGAAGGTGTGTTGCCCTATTCCCTTATTCCCTGCAGCATGAGCCATCCCCATATCTGTGCTATGAATAGAAAACATTGCATGAATAATTAATACATGCTGTCACGCTTTGACGCTGATAGTGGCAACAATCAACGACAATCAGACTTGAATAAATATGCACCTACATATAATTAGATTTCCCCTGCGATAAATTAGATTTCGTTGGTTTTGTTAGAAGTGGAAGTGCATACATACAACTCTGTTTCCGTACTCTTGCAATTGTCTGTTGCTATACAATCTTTGCAATCTCTCGAGGTGAGGCTTTCATCATATAAAACATTTATTTCAATTTGTGTTGTTTATCTGTTGTACACAAAACACTTCATTCATATGTTTCTTCTTTTTCTATTCACCTTCCATTTATTCTATTTACCTCTACGCCCACACTTTCCCACCTATATACAATATAAAATGTTATTTCATAGTTAAGGTCTTACATATTTGATTCTTCCCCCTCTTTTTTTCGTTTCTTTCTCTTCAGGTTCCATTTTCAAATGTTTTCTCTTTCACAGCACGTTTTTCTCTTATTTGTAATAACTTCATCAGAATGTACATTTGAATTATTTAGTTTATAATGACATTGTTAATTCTCAGAATTTATCATTTGTTTTTCGCATTAGTATTATTGTATTATAATTGCATTGGCCTGTTTGACGCTGTGCTCTCATTTGAAAACTTTACAAAAATATGAAACATGCCTATTGCAAGTGTTGATGTGTATTTATTTGAAATGTTTCTACCAGAAACCCTGCACAGTGCGACACTGGCATTAACCAGGAACAGGAGATGGTGACATGTCATAGTGGGGAACTGGATGAAACCAAGGCAATGACATTACAGACTTGAATATCATACACTTAGTGAAAACCAACAAGAGAGAGACGAGAAGTGCCTGCTTATCTTCCCCCCAAAAATCATAACCACGTCAACAAAAGCAGGTGCATAATCCTTAAACATAGGGTCCCACCATCTGCTAAATTCAAACTTTGTGACATGCTCCACAAAACTTTAGAAGATTTGCAAACCTTGCAAAACTGCAGTGCTTAATTACAAGAGAAAAAATTCAACAAAGTGAAACAAAAAATCTCGCAAATGACAGTTACTCTCAAAACATTTTTGGGGAAGAATATTCATCTGCAAAGTTTTGGAAAGTTTTTACGACGTGCACCTTTGTAAACTTCACAAACCACTGCGAGAAAAATAAAAATCTAGGTTTAGGTCATCCTTATTTATGTCTTAACACAGCAAACAAGGCCTCACCCATTTGTGGACTATTCTGCTCATCACACCTCTCCCTAAGTATCCCAATATGCCCCTGCTCTCGTCCGCCTAGTGATAGTGTTTAATATGTTTTAATCAAATACACAACCCGAAGGTTCAAGGATACGAGATGACTAGGAAGTCATCGAACGATGGAATACTCCTGCTCTGGCTTTTTATTTATGTTCCTATTGCATTCAGGGTGCTGCAGTCCCGAACCTCTTCAGCTGATCCCACTGAACTAAAACACCAAGTTAAAGATTTGTAAAAGAAAAACCCCAAAATGGAGACAGGGGCGAAGGTTCCATTGGTGTAGCAGGTTCAGTGGTACCAGGGCTCAGCGGGATGAGGGGTTCGTCCAATGAACCCTAATTATGGCTGTATTTTATAATTCAAACAGCAGCCAGGCAGAAGTGTGGCACAATGGTTAGAGCGGCAGACCCTGATGCAGAGATCTGGCCGGGACCAGGGTTCAATTCCCACCTTGGAGGGTCTTGGGCATAATTCCCCTGGACCAGATAATTCTCGCCTTGGTGCCTAATTAATGGGTCCCACTCTGTAACTCTGGGCAATAGCTTGCTTAATCTCCACAAGGGCCCTCACAGCGCTTGGATGCCTGACTTCACCCTATACAAGTGTGAAGTTTACAGTTTACAGGGAGCCTGCGAGCTCCCCTGTGCTAGGGCCATTGTCACACAGTCTGCTACAGAATGGCGTCCTTGCTGACAGGAAGTCACTGGGTAACCTGAACAGTGCAGGCCCCTTCTCTATTTCAACCAGAGAGGCGTAAGCCCCACATCCTCAGCAGGCACAGCCTGGCAGCTCACTAGAACGAATCTCCTCGCCTGGGCGATTGTGAGGAAAGGATCCGAGGTGCCCTGTTGTTACTTGGGGATGGGTGGGACACATGCTGTCAGTGCGCAAGTGGTGCGGCCGCGGGAGAAGGAATGCCGGGGGTGGGGGGCAGCTTTAAAGCTTCAGTGGGGGGTCCAGAGATAAAGACACGCTGGGGAGAGCGGCGCAACAGCTGGTTTCCAAAAGCAGCCCAGATCCTGCCGAGGCAGCGGCGAGCTGTCTCTGGATGGCACACGATGGCCCCGGAGGTGGGAGGGGGCGACCCCTGCTCCCCTACATCAACAGCCATGCATCATTGTGGGTGAAATCGATATAAGAAGCCCAGTGGAGAACGAGGCGGAATGCCTGAGGTGCGCTGAGGAGGAGGCGGTGGGGGCGGGTGCAGGATCTAGGCCCGCAACAAGCAGCCTACTTATTTGCAATTCGCATTCCTTCGTCTCCGAGACCTGCACGTAATTACAGTAATTATTAACAGCAAACGTGAGGTGCGGATGGTTAAAACTGTCTTCCAGTCAGCAACACAGGGAAATCGTTGATAGATTATTAATTGGAAAATACACAATATCTCATCGTAACCTTTGCCAATGCGCCTGCGATTCGCACAGGGCCAGCTTTGAAAAGCAGACCTTTCCTTCACTGGGATCACTTCTGCATTCGGAGGAAATGTCAGACTTTCGAAAGATTTACAAAGAACCCCGAGCAATATTCTTGGCAATCTACATCTGTTGTAGATTTTTAAGACCACTTAGATAACTAACATTTCGGTTTAATAATGTATTGATTCACATTTCAAAACCTTCCCTTGCATATGGGGTTTTCACCGCTGAGATGGACTCCAGTGTGCAAAATGTTCTGTGACTCAATGCCACAAAAGCTGGGAACATACACACACTTTTCCTGTACTCCAAATATCCAGTGCAGATCAGCTCTTGTTCATGGATATTAACAAAAACGTCAGGCTTTGCGGAAGGGACTTCACGTCCCCTTTGGCCCCTGATGACATTACAGGGTTGACTAAGAGAATGCAAATGAGTGGAAGCCACTACAAATGAACAGGTCTCATAGAATTGAGTCTACTTTCTACTCCTGACACTTCCATCAGTCACCCGAGGCAAGGGCAGTAAAGGGTTAAGGGCAGTGCCAGTGGAAAGAGACGTGCCCCCAGCTGTCATCCACGCCCTTCTATTTATTGGAAGCCTCTCGGAGCTCATCAAAAGCAACATAAAAATTTTGCACAGCCTCTGAGCACTTTACCAACTGGATTACTGCGCCTTCTGTGAATGACTCTTTTGATGTGAACACGCACATAACCATGCTGCCCCTCTTGCTAAGTTGGCCCCATGTAGATGTCTATAAACATTCATAAAACGCAAATGCCTTACACTAAATAGATGCAAATGACTTGCTTTAGGTGACAAAAAATACATAATCTTCAAACAGAAGAAATTAGCCAGGCCACCCTCCCTACACCTAACCTGGTACAGATAGGCCATTCAATTCACCTTTTGCAAACAGAACACACTAGGGACCACTAAAATCGCCTAGGGCACAACCTGACACCAAAGCCATCTAGTGGGCAATGCTACGTCAGCCCTTTCTCCACACCGGAATGCATATTAGAACTAACTTTTCATAAAAGTACCTTAAATGTAGCATGCCATTCTGCACAAAACAGTCCATCGTAGACATTTAGCCTACTTGCAAGCTGTTTGGGAATGTATATGCAAATGTTTTGGCAACACACATTTGACAACCCCAATAAACAGAAACTGGCAAAGTCTTTGGCGTATACAAAACACACAACCGAAATCATGTGAATCTAAATAATTTTACTTCCACATTAAACAATACAACATACTACAAAACTAAATGTTAATCAGAGGTCTGCAAAACAAGCCAACAAACTAATCTGGCATAACATAAAAGCAGTGATGGAATCAGCAAGTGTTTCATGGAGAGGAAGCCCTGTCTACAGATCAATATTAAGCCAAAAATAAACTAGGCTTTATTTTACTTTACTGCTTCACCTGCTCTGGTTTATCTTCTTAGAATCCACCTACTTGCCTGGTAAAGCAGTGTTCTGTAGTTGGAAAAAAAATCATTGACCTAGGACAAATTCTTGGGGCGTGATTGAGAAAATGCACAAAATCTAACTCATCAAGTACCCACACCCCTTCAAAATCAAGACGAAAATTAACATGTTTGTGAGATTATCAAACTACGCAAACAACACGCCTGCATCTTGCTCTGACCAGGTGTTGGTGTTTTTCCATATCACAGATCTGTCTTCAATCCCACAGAAATGGACTGTGGGCAGAACCCGAACATACATTACATCATTCCCCCAAGGCCTCATTCAACAAGTACAAGTTAGATCATGTTTTTCCAAGGCCTGAGAAATTGATATTGTAGTGTCACCCTAGGGTTAGTCCTTTCCCTTCGCCTTTATTCTGTACTAGCCTGTTCCAACCAGACAATAAAATGGAACTGGATCCCACTGCAAACTATGGAAGGTCCCAACACTTGTGCTGGGTGAGTTGAACGAAAGACTCTGGTATTCATATGCCTTCAATCCAGAAAATGTGCTTCTCTACAGTATCATCTCAGGTCACACATTCCATTGCCCATCTTCTCTATGGTGAAATCAATTGCAGTATATGAAGTCAGGAATTTGGGGTAATGTTAAACTCACCCGTTACCTTCCTCCCACTAATAGTCACTGAGAAGCAGTGTGCCGATTTCTAACTCCACTGGCTGAGCAACACAGGACTCATTAAGACGCAGACAGTAGCTTGAATGATGGTGTCACCCCAGCTAGACCATTTAAACATTATGAAAGAGCTCCTGCCAAAAATGATATAAGTACTGAAAGTGGTGCAATCCAGAGCCGACTTAACAATTGGTCTTAAGAGAGAGACCGTGGTGCAACCACTTTCACTCCTTGAACTGTGTCCCTAATGGAACAGAGGGGAGATTTCAAGATACAACTGCATATTGGCCATGAGACCTAACAAAGTAAGCACAACACTAAAAGCCTTCCCTAGACCAGAGACTGACCAGGAGGGCAAAGTACCACCATGAACAATCAAACACATATCTTACACTAGCCTGAGGACCTAGAGGACTTGGAAAAACCTGAACCTGCCATTGTGTGTACAGGGAGTGCAGAATTATTAGGCAAATGAGTATTTTGACCACATCATCCTCTTTATGCATGTTGTCTTACTCCAAGCTGTATAGGCTCGAAAGCCTACTACCAATTAAGCATATTAGGTGATGTGCATCTCTGTAATGAGAAGGGGTGTGGTCTAATGACATCAACACCCTATATCAGGTGTGCATAATTATTAGGCAACTTCCTTTCCTTTGGCAAAATGGGTCAAAAGAAGGACTTGACAGGCTCAGAAAAGTAAAAAATAGTGAGATATCTTGCAGAGGGATGCAGCACTCTTAAAATTGCAAAGCTTCTGAAGCGTGATCATCGAACAATCAAGCGTTTCATTCAAAATAGTCAACAGGGTCGCAAGAAGCGTGTGGAAAAACCAAGGCGCAAAATAACTGCCCATGAACTGAGAAAAGTCAAGCGTGCAGCTGCCACAATGCCACTTGCCACCAGTTTGGCCATATTTCAGAGCTGCAACATCACTGGAGTGCCCAAAAGCACAAGGTGTGCAATACTCAGAGACATGGCCAAGGTAAGAAAGGCTGAAAGACGACCACCACTGAACAAGACACACAAGCTGAAACGTCAAGACTGGGCCAAGAAATATCTCAAGACTGATTTTTCTAAGGTTTTATGGACTGATGAAATGAGAGTGAGTCTTGATGGGCCAGATGGATGGGCCCGTGGCTGGATTGGTAAAGGGCAGAGAGCTCCAGTCCGACTCAGACGCCAGCAAGGTGGAGGTGGAGTACTGGTTTGGGCTGGTATCATCAAAGATGAGCTTGTGGGGCCTTTTCGGGTTGAGGATGGAGTCAAGCTCAACTCCCAGTCCTACTGCCAGTTCCTGGAAGACACCTTCTTCAAGCAGTGGTACAGGAAGAAGTCTGCATCCTTCAAGAAAAACATGATTTTCATGCAGGACAATGCTCCATCACACGCGTCCAAGTACTCCACAGCGTGGCTGGCAAGAAAGGGTATAAAAGAAGGAAATCTAATGACATGGCCTCCTTGTTCACCTGATCTGAACCCCATTGAGAACCTGTGGTCCATCATCAAATGTGAGATTTACAAGGAGGGAAAACAGTACACCTCTCTGAACAGTGTCTGGGAGGCTGTGGTTGCTGCTGCACGCAATGTTGATGGTGAACAGATCAAAACACTGACAGAATCCATGGATGGCAGGCTTTTGAGTGTCCTTGCAAAGAAAGGTGGCTATATTGGTCACTGATTTGTTTTTGTTTTGTTTTTGAATGTCAGAAATGTATATTTGTGAATGTTGAGATGTTATATTGGTTTCACTGGTAATGATAAATAATTGAAATGGGTATATATTTTTTTTTGTTAAGTTGCCTAATAATTATGCACAGTGATAGTCACCTGCACACACAGATATCCCCCTAACATAGCTAAAACTAAAAACAAACTAAAAACTACTTCCAAAAATATTCAGTTTTGATATTAATGAGTTTTTTGGGTTCATTGAGAACATGGTTGTTGTTCAATAATAAAATTAATCCTCAAAAATACAACTTGCCTAATAATGCTGCACTCCCTGTATGTATGTATGTATGTATATGACATTAACCTAGCTAAAATACAGCAGGGCACTATACAAGATCAAATTTGGACCACCACATACAGTCAAGGTAATAAATAAAACCCATACCTCCCACCACTATGGGAGATAGAAACTCATGAAAGAATGAGGTTGTATACACAGAGCAATGGAAATCACCACCTTCAGTATGCTGTGCTACTAGAACAACAGCAATTAAAAGCATTGATTTTAAAAATCACTCCCCTAACACTGACAAAACATCACTTTGGCAGCATATCAGTCTACAAGGGCATGGTCTCTCACCAAAATGAAAATCAGTACTTTACTACAATCTCCATGAAATCAATGTTATTAATTAATGGTGCAAACAATTGAATGAGGAAAGCATCAGATTGGGCAATATTAAAATAATGCATGTACTGAAGCAATTCATGGCATCCTGGTCCCTGTAAACGCCCCAAGTTCTTTTCTATAATCGTGCACCACAGTCTACAACAAACCACGAGTCATTGATTAGCTGGAGCAGGAGAATTCAGAGGCCATGCTGCATTATTCCAATCCACTCCGATTCCATATCCTCACACCTCGCCTCTTTCAGTGCTCTATTGGAATGCATCACTGAACCCCATCATCAATCAACACGCCAGGGTCTCTCTACTCCAAGCGAAGCAACCTGGGGTGGAGGCAAGAAAGAAACCAGGCCAAAGAAAGACTCTTCTGAAACACCCTCTGACAACAGCATCCTCTTACATCAGCTACAAAGAGTGCAGTGGCCGCCGCCACCGAGAGGCTGTAGATTTAAACTGAGTTTTGTGTACTTTATGGTTTCAAGATACCAGGTCACAAGATCCCTCATTACAGCCTCAGAAGAAATCGTTGAGTATTGAGAGGGTGTGGTGAGCAGTAGCTTCCGTGTTGTTTGGGTGCAGCGTGTTGTAGCTTCAGACACATTTGATATACATTGTGAGGGTATATGGTGCTGTAGCTTCAGATGAAGTTCATGTATGTTGGGTGGGTGTATCGTGTTATAGCTTCTGATGAATTTGATGCATATTAAGAGAGCAATGTATTAAAACTTCAGAAACAAGCATTTATATATTGACAGCCGCATGCTGTACGTGGATATGAAGCTGGCGTACATCATGAGGGTAGTATGTTGTAACTTTAAAGGCAGGTGATGTATGTCACAAGCGGAGCATATTGTAACAAACTACAGTTGTTGTGTGTCACGAGGGCAGTGTGTTGGAACTGCAGGCGACGTTTATATATTGATGAGAGTGTGATGTAACTTCAGATAAGTTGTATATATCATGATGGCAAGCATGTTAGTTCAGATAAAGTCGTTACATATCACGAGGGTTGCGTGTTATATCTTCAGATAATAAAGTTCATATGTTGCGCACATTGAAAAAGAAGATGCAGTTTATGTATATCATGAGGGCTGCATACTATATCCTCAGAGACATGAGTACACTATAAAGGTGGTAACTGAAGCATCAGATGGAACTTTCTGAGTTTGTTTTAAGACTTGTGTGGTGGAAAGTTTAATAAAAGACATACGTTTTTCCCTTCTAGATTCTGTTTGTTTTTAGGAATCCCCCAGGAGTTTCAAAAGTAATACTATGTGTCCCCCAATAAACTAGAAGTCTTCATTGTAGGCCTGCAATCATTAGAAATGGCCTTTTAATTCCATTGACTCTTGAGTAGTAGCTGAGATCGAGCAATCAGTACCTATCTTTGGGGATAACAAATCACTATGACAAACTGGCAACAACTAAAAAACAGTACAACATTGTCACAATCAATAAGATCTGATGTCCAGGCACCTGTTACTCCTAAAAACAGTTCACCTTTATTACACATCTAAATCAATAGAAAAGGTAAGATGATGATCATGACAAAAAATCTGCATCCTTATGATGGAAATTTTGAGGAATCCTAAAAAACGTTAATGACAGGTAATAGCAATACAGTTTGCAAGTTATGACGACCAACAAATGTTCATTATCACAGGGAAACATAACACAGACAGCAGTATCTGCCTAGTCAGTGATGAGGCAATGTTAAACTTAAGGGTCGCCATAGTAAAGATTGCAGCAAGAGACCTTCTCTCAATTCAGTCCTGCTACAATTTAGAGACGGCAAACCAGCATATGAATAAAGAGAGCTGAGGCAGCGGTCAGACTTTGCTTTAAGGGCCAAACCCCAATCCAACCAAAAGATTTCCCACGTAAAAATATGATAAATGTTCTTCACAATTTAAAAAGTGCATTCTTTTAACAAGTGGGCGTGTTTCACTTGAGTATATTAGGTTATATCACTGCATTGAGCGACATTTATGAGAATTGATAGCTTGTAAACATGAACTTAGAAACACTCTGGAACTGCTCACCGCCTCCCTGAAATAAAGTATGTTATGAGTGACCCACAAATCTAGTCAGTTGTTCATTTGTCATATGCTCGCCACATATGGCCTTTCTTGTTATTTTAAACGGAGCAACAATATAGTCTATTAAAGCACAAACAAGAGAGGTTTTTGTGCAGTGCACATCCCCAGCTGAATGATTCAAAGCCCCTATCAAATGTGATGATCAGGGAAAAGGAGGCACAGTGAAGGGTATTTATTAATGGTCTCGGATCACACAATTTAGTCAAAGAGGAAACCAGGGTTGAACTCTCTTGTCCCCGGTAACACAGTGAGAAATGTGGTCACTGGATGGTTATCTCCTTTCCCACGTAAAGGACAGTACTTTCTGTTTAATTTTTGAAGAGCTAAATCAGTAGTACACTGTATTAAACATATTAAATACATTTATCAGACTTTAAATCAAGCTGACACAAGAAGTCCTTCTAGAAAAAGGAACACAGACAAAGGGAAGGCTCAGCTTTATGGTGATATCACTGCTTCTCTACTCTTAGAACTTAGAAAGGTTATTTTGGGAGAGGCTCATCCTTGAATTAAAGATCTTCACTTGGGAAAATGTGAAGTGTAGCCGAACATTGGAGCCAGAAAAGCTAGACTTCAACAAAGCACTTACACTTAGGTTTTTTACTTTATAAGAAAGATATTTTGGGGATAGGTCAGTGCTGCTTGCGAAGACCGTGCTCGGTGCTGTGAAAATATTTGGAGAGAGAAGTACTTGTGTTTGAAATATCAGTAGCATAATGTTCCTTTATGAGTACCTTCACATCCCTACACAGCCTCTATACGATTAGCCTATCCAACCTCTTCACCCCCTACATTCTGGCGAGGGCTGCCAATGATTCAGCCTTCCTCCTAAATTCACTTTCAGTGGTGTTATCTGTTCTCCAAAGTGGCATATTATTCTAAGTCATGGGGCGGCGCCACAGTTTCAGGATGGTGGGTGTCCCAGTCTGAGAATGAATGTGAAGCCTCTTTTGTTGAAAGAGGATTATAGTTGGGAGATAAATGTTTTAGGCATGCCAGAACTCCAGATCATGTCCCAGGTGAAGAACGTGACTAGGACCCGGTCAGAGGGGAACCGGCAGCAGGCAGTGCCACATTCAGTAAGGCACTTGTCAGATCCACACAAGTTATCAGTGTTTCTCCTGAAAGTTGCATCAGCAGTATCTCTATACTTATCCAGGTCAGGGAGCTGAATATGGGGTCGAATTCCAATCAGAGAGGAACTTGGATTGTAACTACAGCGTTTTCACAGTTTCTTTTATAGACTAACTGGGGAATACCGGCTGATGGTAAGGGATGCGTATTACAGATTGAACTTTGACATCTGCAAACCAACACCTTTTAAGGACATTTCAGTTCCGGTATGGGTACAAGAGGTAATCATGATGTCCATGGGCTTAATCTCAATGAATCAATCAATCAGTATTTGTAAAGCGCGGCTACTCACCCATGAGGGTCTCAAGGCGCTGCTTCCCTCAAGCAGAGATTTTGGGAGACATTGCAGTCAGATTACTACAATTTCTAGATGAGTTTTGGTGAGTAACGTTCACTTAAAAGGGGGCAAAAAATTGCTTTATCCAGGGGATTGGTAGACCTCGTCCTAGGAGTTTAGTAAATAGGGACTGATCTAATATTTCAAAGACAGCCACCAAGCAAGGATCATCTCTCAAATCAGGTGAAGGAGGCCCTTCACTTGTGAAGGCTTTAATATCAGGTACACCCTAGGTCTCAGATTGTGATCCCTTGACGGGGGTCACTAGTGGTTTAAAGGTGTGAGAGATCATGAGTGGAAGAAGGTCAACAGGCACACTTTCAGGGTATATGTAGAAAAACAAGACTGTAACTGAAGTGTTTAACAGTTTTGAACATTCACCATTACAAAATTAGTTGGTTTCCAGCAAGTTGTTCTGCGCCAAGTAGAGGGTGTAGTGTGATTTGCACAACAGACGGACTGTGGCTGTTGTCTACAGAATAGGCAAACCCTAACGCTTTTTTCAGCTAAAATATATTGTAACTTTTTATAACATGAATTTCATGTCTGCCGTTGTAATTGTACGTCCCAGCTGTCAAAAACGCTAAGGTCTGCAAAGTTGATTTAAACACATTTAGAACGAAATAAGGAAAACTGCAAGCTTGCCAAGGATGTGAAGTTTTACGCTTTGTCAAGTTTGTGTGAAAATTGTGTCCTTAACAACTTTTAATGTTACATAAATCCGTTTTCAACCCGTGCAATGAATTATGCATAAATTGGACTTCTAGGAAAACAGTGATGTGCTCCTGCTTAGTACCTCTGGGTGTAGAAAAAGTTCCGCAAAAGGCGAACTTGAAAAGAAAAGGTGCATACATTTCCCAGATGGATTGCATTGGATTAAAGTTAAAATTACCTCACAGCGCAGCGAAAATTACCATACTATATAAAGAAAAGATAGTTGAAAATATCATTATCCAAACTGAACACTTCAGTTAAAGTCATATTTACACACATACACAAGTGTGCCCTATCCTCCCAAATCAGCACCCACTGTATTCCTCCTCATATGCAAACACATACACAAGTGTGCCCTATCCTCCCAAATCAGCACCCACTGTATTCCTCCTCATATGCAAACACATACACAAGTGTGCCCTATCCTCCCAAATCAGCACCCACTGTAATCCACCTCATATATGCACACCTACACAAGTGTGCCCTATCCTCACAAATCAGCACCCACTGTAATCCACCTCATATATGCACACCTACACAAGTGTGCCCTATCCTCACAAATCAGCACCCACTGTATTCCACCTCATATATGCACACCTACACAAGTGTGCCCTATCCTCACAAATCAGCACCCACTGTAATCCACCTCATATATGCACACCTACACAAGTGTGCCCTATCCTCACAAATCAGCACCCACTGTAATCCACCTCATATATGCACACCTACACAAGTGTGCCCTATCCTCACAAATCAGCACCCACTTTATTCCACCTCATATGCAAACACATACACAAGTGTGCCCTATCCTCACAAATCAGCACCCACTGTAATCCACCTCATATATGCACACCTACACAAGTGTGCCCTATCCTCACAAATCAGCACCCACTTTATTCCACCTCATATATGCACACCTACACAAGTGTGCCCTATCCTCACAAATCAGCACCCACTTTATTCCACCTCATATATGCACACCTACACAAGTGTGCCCTATCCTCCCAAATCAGCACCCACTGTAATCCACCTCATATATGCACACCTACACAAGTGTGCCCTATCCTCACAAATCAGCACCCACTTTATTCCACCTCATATATACACACCTACACAAGTGTGCCCTATCCTCACAAATCAGCACCCACTGTATTCCTCCTCATATGCAAACACATACACAAGTGTGCCCTATCCTCCCAAATCAGCACTCACTGTAATCCACCTCATATATACACACATACACAAGTGTGCCCTATCCTCCCAAATCAGCACCCACTGCATTCCTCCTCATATGCAAACACATACACAAGTGTGCCCTATCCTCCCAAATCAGCACCCACTGTAATCCACCTCATATATGCACACCTACACAAGTGTGCCCTATCCTCACAAATCAGCACCCACTGTAATCCACCTCATATATGCACACCTACACAAGTGTGCCCTATCCTCCCAAATCAGCACCCACTGTAATCCACCTCATATATGCACACCTACACAAGTGTGCCCTATCCTCACAAATCAGCACCCACTTTATTCCACCTCATATATGCACACCTACACAAGTGTGCCCTATCCTCACAAATCAGCACCCACTTTATTCCACCTCATATATGCACACATACACGTTTCCCTATCCTCCCAAATCAGCACCCACTGCATTCCACCTCATATATACACACCTACACAAGTGTGCCCTATCCTCACAAATCAGCACCCACTGTATTCCTCCTCATATGCAAACACATACACAAGTGTGCACTATACTCCCAAATCAGCACCCACTGTATTCTACCTCCACTTTGGGGCCACGGTTACATCAACAGTACTGGTTCAGGACTACTTCACATGCTCAAATGTGCCTTTGTGAGTGGGCCTTGAAATGCTGAACTCCTTATTTGTAAAAAAAAATGTAAAGAGCACAGTCCTATCTAGTTGTAGTAATTCTATAAGAATACCCCCTGAACACACCCATTTTAGATATATTGGGAGCCAGTTCACAAAGGTATTTGAGTGTGTGTGAAGTAGGACTACAAGAGTACATTTTCACGTGCTCATAAATGTGTTTGTGCTTCAGCCCCTTTATGTTGTTTACTACAGGTGGGCGAACCAACAAGTGTACAGGGACAGCAGAGCCAATGATCTGGCTCGTAATTTAGAGACTGTGCATGAGCCAAGCTCTTAAAAGGTTTGCTAAATAAATCACACAACCAACTTCACACAAAATTTGATAAAGTCACTTAAAAGTTCAAAAAAGTGTATTATTTTACCATGTGAAGCTTTGACATTAACGCATCACATTAAAGCACTGCACAGAGAAGTACTTAATAAAAATGATAGTTTTTAAACAAAAATCACTAAGATGCCAAACAAGTGTCATGTAAATTTCTACATGACTCAGATTATTATAGAGCAACATTATAGTCTATTAAATCAACCACAATAGATTTTTGTAGAACTGGTATGCTGAACTCACATATTCGAAAGTGCTTTCATACAGTGATAATTAAGAAAAAAGAGTTTTGGTGAAATAAAATATTTGTCTAAGATCACACAATTTAAGCGAGAAAGTCACAATTAATCCAGGTTTTCTGCTTTCACTTAGTACAAATCAGCTAGGAAATGGGTATCTATTTATCTTTCCGTATGTTAAGGCCTCGTTTGTATCTCTTTGTGCATTTTTCTACATTTTTCAACAGCATGAACTTGAGGAAGGCATTGGAGTGTTTTACATGAGCAACAGTTACAATTCTCAAAGTCACATGCATTGTTCATTGGCACAGGGAGGTTTAGTGATTTGCACAGATTCACAGGATGTTGAACTGACTGGGACCAGTTTCAGGGTATTGCCCTTCATCAGCCAGGCTAGCTTGAATCCAGTGGCACAGTGAGCACTGGACCCACGTCTGGGCATACCCTTCCCACTTAGGGCAACTTTAGCAACACAAAAGGTTGATGGATGGAGTGCTGAACAATGCAAACACTCACCCAGTCACAGATCTGTGTTTAATCCATCGTTCTTATGCTCATCATGCCACCCCAGTTTGGACCTCACCATATTCAAATCAGTCTTGAACCTGTTCTTTATGGGATTAGCCCAGACCAAACTGCCAGGCCAGGTCCTTGTAGTGAAGAGGTGTCAGAGAGCGAATGTGTTGCAATTTTATTTCATGAGACGAGCTAAACACAGACTTGTAGCCTTGCCTCTTCTGGTTTAGCTGAACATAACTTGCATAACAAAAACATGCATCAGGCCCTGAATTTACATTTATCCCAGGGGTTTTACCAATGGCTGATAAATCATGGTCTGGCTCAGATAATGTATGCCCAGCCATGCAGCACCAGCCTATATTTCATTTGTAGAATTCTGGCAGCATCCTGGAAAGGACCATAGCAGATAAATGCCTGGGGTGACCTTACATCACAAAAGCTGTCTGTACATTGCCTTTGATTATATGGAACAGAATATCACACATAAAATTTCAATCTACACAGCGCGTGCTCCATCAATATGAGCCTTTGTGTGGTGTTGTAAATAATAGGTGTTACTGTTGCTTGACACTCTGGTACCCACAAGACTTAAAACAGTGACCTGATGCTAGTACAGCTGTTTCTGTAGAAATGCATGAGCCTTCTAACCAGAAACCAGTAACAGGCATTTGCAATGCAATAGGTCTCGCATTTTCTTGAGGTGGAGCTTTTTAACATTGTAAATGCATAAATGGACAAGTTGGTCAACCCTGCCACATATTTTGGTCGTTTTTGACACATAATACCAGTGGCCCTGCATATAACTAAAGGGCTAGTAGGCCTACTGGAATATTTCTTCAAACAAGGCCTTTAAAACACAAACACAAACTACTCCCAGGTGAAAAACCAAAAGATACAGTCGTAAGGGAGCTTAAAAATACACTGAATGGTGGAATTAGTTATTATTTTGACCCCCTAACCTAGTTTGGGGATCTAGAGTGGGTCTAGACTGAAAGAGCATGTTGTGGTGAATGTTTTGAAGATGGTCCCATTGTCCTAGGACCACCCCAGGCTGAGTTACGAGTAAAAATGTTTTGTAAAAGGAATGCACTGCAAAGCATTACTGGGTGAGTTTACATGTGCAAACGTAGTACGTTGACTGTAATGCTCAGAACAACCAATAGAGGAAACTACAATAAAAATAGCATTTCCAAGAAACATGGTCATGTAGACATATAGTTAGCCCCTAGAGGGCATTGCAACATGAAAACAGAATGGCAGATAGTAATGCAGTGCAACTATATATTTATCCGCTAGCGGGCGTAGTGCATTACATAGGTCCTTAAAACACAAAGTACGCTCAGCTGTACAACAAAAGTTCCAGCCATGAGAGAGGTTAAAAAGACACTGAATGGTAGGAGGTTTATTATTTTGGGGTCTCCACTAACCTAGTATGGGGACCCAGAGATTACATAGACAGAAAGAGTGTACTGTGCTGAACATTTTGGTGGTGGTCTCATTGTCCTCGGACCACCACAGACTGAGTTATGGACAAAAACGTTTTTAATAAAAAAGACTTCCAAAGCATTATGAGGTAAGTTTCCTGAGTGCAGTGAATATTGTAGTTTCGGCTCTCCCTGTGCCCGGAGAGCCGCTTTGATGGTTTCTGTGTTTTTATTTAGGTAAAGCATTTACAAATTGCAAGGGTTTTTTAAAAGCCATGGAGAATGAAGGGGAGAGACAAAAGCAAAATTGAAATGACTCCGATTAGGTAACAGTGTGAACAATGTGACAGAGTTTGCACGGCTTGAGCTTAAAGCGCCATGGCTTCTATGGAGCGCAAAGGGGAGAGACAAAAGAAAAAAGTAATTTGCCTTTCTGAAAGTATATCAGCAATCTTGCAATAATCCATGTAATATGGTCAGTCTGCAAGGTGTAATAAAAGAGCCTCGAGGTGGGACAAACAAAGTTTTTACCAATGACATCAAGGGATTGTTAAAAGGCAAGCCAAGGAATGAATGAAAGTGATGGGCGAGAGTTGGGCGTGTTTAAAACCCACAGAATAGATTACAACAGGACAAAAAGCAGTGCTTGTGTGCTGCTATGCTCGACCTAAAAAGCTGTGACTCAGATGCAGTTCCGACGACTGTCCTTATACTTGAACTGGCACATGATAAAATTGCAGTACATAGGACCATCAGCAACAGAGTGGTCTGCTTACTTAGAAAAGACATACCGCCCTCGTACAGTATTAGTCATCCATGCAAAAGACAGACCATCCAATAACGTGACAGAGCGTTGTTCCTCAGAAGCGGCTCTCTTCCTACACAACAAATCTATTCTTATGTAGAACCTGGCATCCCTATGTAGACAAGACTATCCTTATGCAGATCCAATCCTCCTTTACAAAAAAGGTACCATTCATGCACAGGACAGACAAACCTTATATTGGACAGTTTTTTCACAGAGGTTATGGCCACCCTGCCACAAAACAGGATCTCCTTATAGAAGTGGGCCATCCTTATATGTAATTATTATGCCTTTCGCAAAATACACCATACAGAAGTACCATCCTTAAACAGAATGGCCCACTTTTACACAAGACATCCCATTCTTACAGAAAATTGGCCTATCGTGCTGGAAACGGTCCAGCCATTCTTACACAAACTTGACTTGCCTTAAACAAAATGAGACTAGGCCATCCTCCCAAAGAAAGGGCCATCCTTATGCAGAGTGGAACATCTTCATACAGTGAGTCACCATTATACAGAAAGCAGAGCCCTTACATAGATGAGTGACTAAAACAGGACAGGTCATCCTTACTCAAAATGGCCATCCTTGCACAGAGCTGGCCATTCATCAACAAACAAGATCATTCGTACACATAACAGCACATTGAAGGTCCTGCACTTCAATGGATTTGCTCCTTTGTGACAGGCCTCACTGAGTCAGTCAGCTGGGCTCCTTTTGCCTGGGTCACTATCAACCTCATTTGCAGAGTTCCACAAGTATCCTCACGCAACCCCACCCTATTGAATGCCCACATGACCTCACTTGCTAGCTTCATCTGTGTGCACAAAATCAACAACATATCCTAGTCTGATGACACCCAGCTCATACACTCACTCTAAGACAAGATGCCAAAGAACCAGACAAATTTCTCAACCTCTGTGACCAAAGTCGCCATATGAATGAAACCATCTGCTTCAAGCCCAATACTAGCAAGACGGAAGAGGTAATCTTCAGCAAAAGCACCTTGCTCTGGGACTCCAATTGGTTGCCTACTAAACTCAGACCCACACCCCTCCTGGCAAGCCATGCAAAAGGTCTCAGAGCAATAATTGACAACCAATTCACATGGAACTGCCAAGTGAATACATTCTCCCTCTTCTGCTTCCACACACTAAAGATGTCCAAGAAGATCTTGAAAAAGTTCTCACAAACATCTGAAGAACCGTCACCTAAGCCCTCATTACCAGTGAGCTCGACTATGGCAATGCACTCTATGCCTGAATCAACGCTCAACTGACCAGAAGACTTGCATCATACAAAAGTTAGTGGTCAGGCTCACCTGCAACCTCCCACGCCCGCAGCTCAAAGAGTTCTGCTGGCTCCCAATCAATAAACAAGCACTTTTCAAACTTCTCAAGCACACATACAAAGCCTTACACAACACTGGCTACACATACCTACACAACTGCATAAACTTAGACAAACCTACCATTCGCTTCTGCTCAGCCTGACTCCTACTTACAAAAATACCCTGCATTTAGAAAACCAGACCAGGTCATGCTTTCTACTACCTTTCTCCTAGAGCCTGGTATGCCCTTCCCTGCATGTCAGAGCCACCTTCTCAATTCTTGAATGCCACAAGAAACTTAAGATTTGTCTCAGCCCATTCAGATCCTGCTTCAGCACCAGGATGCCCTCCAAGATGAGTTGCACAAATACACATTAAATAGCATAACACACACAGAATAGATAGCACTTACATGGTAAGATCATCCTTATACAGAGTGGCCATACTTAAACAGATTGAGTAGCAGTGATGTATGGACTGGTGGTATAACCACTCTTATATCCTTGTTATGATGCTGATGTGCCTCCCTTGTGCGCTTCCTCATCTCCTTGGCTATGTGTGTTTCTTTGTCACTGTTCAGAAATGTTGGTTTAATTAGTTTGCACTATGAAAAAAAAAAAACATATGATCCCCAAAAGTCCTGTGTGAAGACCTCTCCCTATTCAGTACAGCTCCTCCGGGGTTCTCTGCAAAAATACAGGATTTATTTTGCATTTGAAAAGACTATAAACCATTCATCAAGCTTTAAGTTCTGCTTTATTTTAACCTCGGAGATATTCATTAATCCATTAGTTTGTGAGTCCAGCCGTAAAGTCACTAGTAAAGACAGTAAAAAGTGGACATTGTCCTGATCCCCGGGGACTCCCTTAATCCTCGCCACCCCTTCTCCCTGCCCTGCATCCAGAGAGTGTGCTTTAGCCACTAGCTCCCAGCACAGGTCTCCTGTCCTTCAGACCGCTTCACAGCACAGTTTAGCACCCTGGGAGCTCCACCGACTGCTTAAGTTACCAGCGAGCCTGCTGCCTGACACCATTCTGAAGATGTTCATCGAATCTCTCATTCTTGGTTGACACAGGTCCTGAGTCCGACAGGCGTTAGCAAGGGAGGGCCGTTCTAATCCAATCCATAGAGCGCCCCTATGCAATGGAGCATGGCCTGACTTTTGGCTAGCCTCACATACAGCACAGGAGGGCCCGCAAATGCTGTGAACACCTCTAGAATGCAGCAGAGCATACATAGAGTGGTGCCTCAGACAGATGGAGAACCCTGAAAGAGAATGGAGTGCCCTGGTGCAGAGAAGAGCCCTTGAAACTAGGTGGAGCCCGGTGGCACATAGGGAAGCCTCCTGGCACAGATTGCAGGGCTATGAATGGAGCGTCCATTCACAAAGTATAGCCACCAATCACAGAGCAGAGTCCCGGATGTAGGGGTCAGCATCCTCTTACAGATTGGGGCCCCTGGCACATTGTGCCTACCCTCCCCCCTCTCCCCACCAACACAGAGGGAAGTATTACAGAACAGAGTAGGGTCCTTGACATACAACAAAGTCCCCGCATAGGGGCAGCTTGCAGGAGGAGAATGGGGCTCCTGACACAGTGAGAACATTTCACGCAGGAGTCCCCTGGTACGGGGCAGCATCCTGGAACAGACCCCGTGACATTGTGCCCACTCTGGCACAGGGGTATGCTGAGACAAAGTGGAGCCCCTGACGCAGAGCGATGCTCCTGGGCACAGAAGGGCGCTTCTTGACACAGAGAGGAGCCTCATATGCAGAGTGCGCTCCCTCACGCATATTGGAGGCCCCGGCGCAGAGTGGCGCCTTTTTACAGAGGGGACATGTGGGCAGCACACAGAGGAGTGGTCCTGACGCAGGGTGACAGAGAGGGAAGTACCCTTCTTCCTACACAGAAGAGCTATCACTTACACATAACGGAGTACCCTTGAACAGAACAAAGCATCACTTTAGAGCTGTGGCTCTTATCCTTTTGACTTCTGTGGACCCCCACTTAATCATTATTGGATCCCGTGCACGCCCACTGGTTCATTACTGAAATGCGGGGACCCCCACTGAGTCATTACTGCAAACTGGGGATCTGAAACTAAGCATGTTGATGATTTGAAGCACAGCACAATGCACGACAGTAGATGGAGTTTTTCTACCTTCAATCAAATCTACTCATGGTCTACACTATATTCTGTTCGATGCACGTGCATTCCTCCCACAATTCAATCTGAGGATAATAATTTATTTGTTATCCCCCAATTTAAAATTCCTACACATTAACAGAGCAGTTTTAAATGTTCATCTGCACATTTTGCTTCATTTATATGGACTTTTATAAATCTGTTAATAATATTTAATTCTCCAAGCAGTTGTGGACACCCTGCGTAGGCTTCGTGGACCCCCAGAGGTTCCCAGACCACAGGTTAAGAACCACTGGAAAACACAGGCCTGTGAGGAGAAGGTATTAAGCTACACTTTGTAGGCAGAGTGTAGGACCTTACTGCCTCAGTGTTTTTGTTTTAGTCCGATGTTCCGGGGGTTAAGCAGTGTTTCGGGATATTACAGTAAGGCTGAGAAGAGTTTCAGGTCTGTGATAAATAAGTCATTTACCATGGAACTTAGACGACCTTTGGTCTGCGAATGAACAGAATATTACCTTGGAATTCATGGAGTGGAGTATTACAGGCAGCTTGAAGCATTGTAGTGCATTGCACTCGGAGGAATTAGGGTCTGTGATAAATTACTGTATTACCACAGTATTCCAGGCAGCTTGAAGCATTGTAGTGCATTGCACTCGGAGGAATTAGGGTCTGTGATAAATTACTGTATTACCACAGTATTCCCAGAGCCTTGTGTGTGTGGCGCAATAACTTGGTGCACAGGGGTGTGTACTATTAGAGGCAAGGGTCTGTGTTGAAGCTGTCCATTTATCACCTGAGCACTAAAGTGTGTGCACTATTGGAGTACGGACCTGTGATGAAGAATTACAGTACCTTGTCAGTCAGGTGGGTCCTGTGTGATGAAGCTGAGTATTACACTGGCACTGATGGGAGTCTGTGTCACTGGGGTCACAGGAGTGTGGTGAACAGTTTGCTTCTGTGACACAGGAGGTCCAGGTTAGTGATAAAGAAGTGTTTTACCTTGGCACACCGGGAGCTCCAGGTCTGTGATAAAACGTGGGGTAACTTAGCACTCAGGGGGTTCCATAAAGTATTATAGCGCAAAAGTACTCCGGGACCCTGAGTGTATGGTGCAGGGATGTAATAAGCTGACACTCTGGCTTGTTGTTCCATTAGACGCACAGATCTGTAATGAAGCAATCTCATGACTTGGCACCACTCAGTGGGTCCCAGGTCTGGATGAAACAGCGTATTACATTGGGAGTCTGTATCATTAGGGTCACAGGCCTGTGGTGAAGCTGTTTATTACTGCGTCATGCAGGAGACTATAGATCCACGGTGAGCCAGTGTATAAGTTGAGCACACCAGGCGCGCCGGGCCTGTGATGAAGCAGTGTATTACCAGAGCACACACGGAGCTCCAGGTCTGTTCCAGGTCCGGGTCTGTGATGAAGCAGTATATTACCAGAGCACACACGGAGCTCCAGGTCTGTTCCAGGTCCAGGTCCATGATGAAGCAGTGTATTACTAGAGCACACCGGGGGCTCCAGGTCTGTTCCAGGTACGGGTCCGTGATGAAGCAGTGTATTACCAGAGCACACCAGGTGCTTCAGGTCTGTTCCAGGTCAGTGATGAAGCAGTGTATTACCAGAGCACATCGGAGCTCCAGGTCTGTTCCAGGTCTAGGTCTGTGATGGAGCAGTGTATTAGCAGACCACACCAGGAGCTCCAGGTCTGGTCCAGGTCCGGGTATGTGATGAAGCAGTGTATTACCAGAGCACACCAGGAGCTCGAGGTCTGTTCCGGGTCCGGGTCCGTGATGAAGCAGTGTATTAACAGAGCAGACCGGGAGCTCCAGGTCTGTTCCAGGTCCGGGTCTGTGATGAAGCAGTGTATTACCAGAGCACATCGGAGATCCAGGTCTGTTCCAGGTCTAGGTCTGTGATGGAGCAGTGTATTAGCAGACCACACCGGGAGCTCCAGGTCTGGTCCAGGTCCGGGTCCGTGATGAAGCAGTGTATTAGCAGAGCACACTGGGAGCTCCAGGTCTGTTCCGGGTCCGGGTCCGTGATGAAGCAGTGTATTACCAGAGCACACCAGGAGCTCCAGGTCTGTTCCAGGTCCGGGTCTGTGATAAAGCAGTGTATTACCAGAGCACACTGGGAGCTCAAGGTCTGTTCCAGGTCCGTGATGAAGCAGTGTATTACCAGAGCACACAGGGAGCTCCAGGTCTGTTCCAGGTATGGGTCCGTGATGAAGCAGTGTATTACCAGAGCACACTAGGCGCTCCAGGTCTGTTCCAGGTCTGTGATGAAGCAGTGTATTCCCAGAGCACACTGGGAGCTCCAGATCTGTTCTATGTCCGAGTCTGTGATGAAGCAGTGTATTACCAGAGCACACCAGGAGCTCCAGGTCTGTTCCAGGTCTGTGATGAAGCAGTGTATTACCAGAGCACACCGGGAGCTCCAGGTCTGTTCCAAGTCCGGGCCTGTGATGAAGCAGTGTATTACCAGAGCACACCGGGAGCTCCAGGTCTGTTCCAGGTCCGTGATGAAGCAGTGTATTCCCAGAGCACGCAGGGAGCCCCAGGTCTGTTCCAGGACCAGGTGCTTGATGAAGCAGTGTATTACCAGAGCACACCAGGAGCTCCAGGTCTGTTACAGGTCCGGGTCCATGATGAAGCAGTGTGTATTAACAGAGCACACCAGGAGCTCCAAATCTGTTCCCGGTAAGTGTCTGTGATGAAGCAGTGTATTACTAGAGCACACCGGGAGCTCCAGATCTGTTTTAGGTCCGGGTCAGTGATGAAGCAGTGTATTACCAGAGAACACCGGGAGCTCTAGGTCTGTTCCAGGTCCAGGTCCGCAATGAAGCGGAGTATTACCAGAGAACACCGGGAGCTCCAGGACCGTTCCAGTTGCGGGTCCACGATGAAGCAGTGTATTACCAGAGCACACCGGGAGCTCCAGGTCTGTGATCAAGTAGTGTATTCCCAGAGCACACCGGGAGCTCCAAGTACGGGTCTGTGATGAAGCAGTGTATTACCAGAGCACACCAGGAGTTCCAGGTCTGTGATGAAGCAATGTATTACCAGAGCACACTGGGAGCTCCAGGTCTGTTCCAGGTCCGGACCCGTGATGAAGCAGTGTATTATGAGAGCACACTGGGAGCTTCAGGTCTGTTCCAGGTCCGGGTATGTGATGAAGCAGTGTATTACCAGAGCACACCAGGAGCTCGAGGTCTGGTCCAGGTCCGGGTCTGTGATGAAGCAGTGTATTACTAGAGCACACCGGGGGCTCCAGGTCTGTTCCAGGTACGGGTCCGTGATGAAGCAGTGTATTACCAGAGCACACCAGGAGCTTCAGGTCTGTTCCAGGTCAGTGATGAAGCAGTGTATTACCAGAGCACATCGGAGCTCCAGGTCTGTTCCAGGTCTAGGTCTGTGATGGAGCAGTGTATTAGCAGACCACACCGGGAGCTCCAGGTCTGGTCCAGGTCCGGGTCTGTGATGAAGCAGTGTATTACTAGAGCACACCGGGGGCTCCAGGTCTGTTCCAGGTACGGGTCCGTGATGAAGCAGTGTATTACCAGAGCACACCAGGAGCTTCAGGTCTGTTCCAGGTCAGTGATGAAGCAGTGTATTACCAGAGCACATCGGAGCTCCAGGTCTGTTCCAGGTCTAGGTCTGTGATGGAGCAGTGTATTAGCAGACCACACCGGGAGCTCCAGGTCTGGTCCAGGTCCGGGTCCGTGATGAAGCAGTGTATTAGCAGAGAACACTGGGAGCTCCAGGTCTGTTCCGGGTCCGGGTCTGTGATGAAGCAGTGTATTAACAGAGCAGACCGGGAGCTCCAGGTCTGTTCCAGGTTCGGGTCTGTGATGAAGCAGTGTATTACCATAGCACACAGGGAGCTCCAGGTCTGTGATGAAGTAGTGTATTACCAGAGCACACACTGGAGCTCCAGGTCTGGGTCTGTGATGAAGCAGTGTATTACCAGAGCACACCAGGTGTTCCAGGTCCGTGATGAAGCAGTTTATTACCAGAGCACACAGGGAGCTTCAGGTCTGTTCCCGGTCAGTGATGAAGCACTGTATTACCAGAGCACACCAGGAGCTCCAAGTCTGTTCCATGTCCGGGTCTGTGATGAAGCAGTGTATTCCCATAGCACACCGGGAGCTACACGTCTGTTCCAGGTCTGTGATGAAGCAGTGTATTACCAGAGCACACCGGGAGCTCCAGGTCTGGTCCAGGTCCGGGTCTGTGATGAAGCAGTGTATTACCAGAGCACACCAGGTGTTCCAGGTCTGTTCCAGGTCCGTGATGAAGCAATGTATTACCAGAGCACACCAGGAGCTCCAGGTCTGGTCAGGGTCCGTGATCAAGCAGTTTATTACCAGAGCACACCAGGAGCTTCAGGTCTGTTCCCAGTCAGTGATGAAGCAGTGTATTACCAGAGCACACAAGGAGCTCCAGGTCTGTTTCAGGTCCGGGTCTGTGATGAAGCAGTGTATTACCAGAGCACACCGGGAGCTCCAGGTCTGTTCCAGGTCCGGGTCCATGATGAAGCAGTGTATTACCAGAGCACACCGGGAGCTCCAGATCTGGTCCAGGTCCGGGTCCGTGATGAAGCAGTGTATTACCAGAGTACACCAGGAGCTCCAGGTCTGTGATGAAGCAGTGTATTACCAGAGCACACCGGGAGCTCCAGGTCTGTTCCAAGTCCGGGCCTGTGATGAAGCAGTGTATTACCAGAGCACACCAGGAGCTCCAGGTCTGTTCCAAGTCCAGGCCTGTGATGAAGCAGTGTATTTCCAGAGCACGCAGGGAGCTCCAGGTCTGTTCCAGGTACGGGTGCTTGATGAAGCAGTGTATTACTAGAGCACACCGGGAGCTCCAGGTCTGTTACAGGTCCGGGTCCGTGATGAAGCAGTGTATTAGCAGAGCACACCAGGAGCTCCAGATCTGTTCCAGGTCCGGGTCCGGGATGAAGCAGTGTATTACCAGAGCACACTGGGAGTTTCAGGTCTGTTCCAGGTCCAGGTCTGTGATGAAGCAGTGTATCTCCATAGCACACCAGGAACTCCAGGTCTGTGATGAAGCAGTGTATTACCAGAGCACACCTGGAGCTCCAAGTCTGTTCCATGTCCGGGTCTGTGATGAAGCAGTGTATTCCCATAGCACACCGGGAGCTACAGGTCTGTTCCAGGTCTGTGATGAAGCAGTGTATTACCAGAGCACACCGGGAGCTCCAGGTCTGGTCCAGGTCCGGGTCTGTGATGAAGCAGTGTATTACCAGAGCACACCAGGAGCTCCAGGTCTGGTCCGGGTCCGTGATCAAGCAGTTTATTACCAGAGCACACCGGGAGCTTCAGGTCTGTTCCCAGTCAGTGATGAAGCAGTGTATTACCAGAGCATACCAGGTGTTCCAGGTCCATGATGAAGCAATGTATTACCAGAGCACACCAGGAGCTCCAGGTCTGGTCCGGTCCGTGATCAAGCAGTTTATTACCAGAGCACACCGGGAGCTTCAGGTCTGTTCCCAGTCAGTGATGAAGCAGTGTATTACCAGAGCACACAAGGAGCTCAAGGTCTGTTTCAGGTCCGGGTCTGTGATGAAGCAGTGTATTACCAGAGCACACCGGGAGCTCCAGATCTGGTCCAGGTCCGGGTCCGTGATGAAGCAGTGTATTACCAGAGTACACCAGGAGCTCCAGGTCTGTTCCATGTCCAGGTCCGTGATGAAGCAGTGTATCCCATAGCACACCGGGAGCTTCAGGTCTGTTCCAGGTCCGTGATGAAGCAGGGTATTACCAGAGCACACCAGGAGCTCAAGGTCTGTGAAGAATGATGTAATTACCACAGTCGGCTTTGGATGTATGATGATGCAGTGCATGGTCTGAGCACTCCAGGGTGTCTACTAATAGAGACAGGGGTCTTTGATGAAGCAGCTACCTGAGCACTCAAGGTTATGTACCATTAAAGGTACAGGTCTGTGATGAAGAATTGTAGTACCTTACCTTACAAGACTTCCATGTCTGTCGAAGCAGTGTGTTACAGTGGCACTCAATGGAGCCTGTACCCTTAAGGTCATGAGACTTGGGGACCCATGGCATTACCTGAGCACTGAGGAGGGCTTCAGGTCTGAGATGAAGAAGTGCCTGCACCATTAGGCCATTAGGCCACTTGGCCATGGTAACGCAGCACCTTACCTTGTCACTCAGGGGATTTCAGGTCTGTGATGAACAGTGTATCACCATGCTTCACTTGGGGGCACCGATCAGGGAGTCCTAGATTTGTTTTAACGTATAGCATTGCTACAGCACCCATAGTGAGTTACATTAGGCAGGGCCGGTCTGTGATAAAGTAGTGTTTACTGTAACGTTCAAGGTGTCTGTACCAATATGGTCACAATGTGAGCTGTAGCTTTGGTATTTCATACATGTGATGAAGCAGGGTACCCCACTGCCCGCAGAGGGGAGGCGGTCTATACATCAGACGTCCTCAGGTGTCAACTCAAGTAGTGGCCTGCCATGGCACACGGGGGTTGGGGGGTCTGTGCATCAGTGGATACCAGGAGTGTGATGGCAGCAGGTCCCGCCTATATACCCTACAGAGAGGGTGAAAGTGGCACACCTAACTTACAAATACATGTTGGGAATCCCACTGAAAGGTAGGGATCTGTCATGCGGAGACTACGTGTGCAACAACGTAGAGGAAACTTTACTGCAGACCGTCCAGCATAAAGAAGTGAAGATTAGAATGGATGCAATGCTGGCCTTATAGTTGTTCCTGCATGTAATTGCGTCTGAGTGCAGAATGTGCATAAGGGGTACAAGTTGTGCTGTTATTACTGCACAGCTTTCCGAAAACCAAACATGCGCCGACAGTGTGGGTGTTACTAGTGCACTCTGACTTGTAAATAAAAAAGCAAACACATCAATTGTATCTTATTAGTGCATTCTGCTGGTAAAGGTTTGTAAGACCAGTACAGAACAACGAACTTGTGGGTTACAGGATGTCGCACCTGTGTAGTGTATGATTACTACTGCATGGTAAGTGGTACAAAAAAAAAAATCAGCACAGAAAGGGTGTACTTTACTTTCTTTTCTCCAGTTGGTTTCATTGTTTTGCAGCGCAAACTTGGCCTAAGGACATTAGAGGACTTTACAACAGTACCAGACATAGTGAGACACAACATACACATTTGAAAAATATGTGGGCACAGGGATATTAAGTGATTTGCCCAGAATCACAGGACTTTGAGCAGAAGCCAGGATTCGATCTCGGCAGTTCTAGCCACTAGGCCACATCCGTTCCAAAGTGAGTGCAGGCTGAATGGTGCATAAATAAAAATCAACATGTGGCATACAAAATGTGGCTCTCTCGAGCGTACAGTCTACTCAGATTACTGCATAGGTAGGGTGACCAGACGTCCCGGATTTCCCCGGACAGTCATGGTTTTTACCTGATGCTTCTCTTAATTTTAAACAAATGTCCAGGTTTTTGGGACAAAGGTCAAATTATTACATAAATGTTCCAGTTTTTGGGACAAAGGTCAAATTATTACATAAATGTCCCAGTTTTGGGGACAAAGGTCAAATTATCTAGGGAAGCATAAATTCAAGGTTTTCTCTCCTTTAACAGAGGCCTACAGAGTATGCAATAAATAAAGTATTTTATCTGTTAATGTCAGGCAACACAGTCCCCTGTCTGCTCCCAGCAGAGAGAGGAGTGGGGGACAGAGAGAGGTGGGTGGGGTCGGGTTGGGGGAGCAGGGTGGGAAGTCAAGCAATAGCTAATTTTATATGTATAGTCTTGTAAATGTGCGTGTGTGTATATATATATATATATATATATATATATATATATATATATATATATATATATATTTAAACACACATGTATAGGCACACATTCACAAAGCTACACAAAAAAGGGACATGCCAGATATAAAAGTGAGTGAAAAGTCCCTAGTCCTTCTTTTATGTCTGACCTGTCCCGGTTTTTGCTCCTCAAAATCTGGTCATCCTATGCAGAGGGACCAGTAAAACGGCTGTGTGAAGAGTGGAACCGCGCATTGCCTCATTACCGCAGAGGTACACGGGTACCCCTACATTGCAGACTGCTGTGCCTATGCATTGTTCTGTTATTACTAGCGGCTATTTGGAAGGCAAAAATCAACACGTGACGCGCAGAACCTGGTAACTTGTGTGCTTTACTGTACTACTGCATTCTGAGCGGCACAGTGCACATTCTAATGAAGAGTGAAATGTTCTGGCCATGCACACGAAAACGAACACACGAATTGCAGAATGTTCTACGCACGCGTTGGTCTTTTACTACTGCAAGCTGGCAAGTACCCACCAAAGAACATGCCGAATTCAGATAGAGTCCTTGAGCATTGCACTGATATCACGGAAAGCTGACTGGTGCAGAACAGTGCACACGAGAGACTCTGTGGTACCACTTGGCTCGCGTGGCCAAGTCGAGGCGCTCATCTACTAGGTCGACTCCGCAGAATCAGATATATGGCCTATGAGTAGGGTAACCAGATTTTGAGAAGCAAAAACCGGGACAGGTCAGACATAAAAGAAAGACTAAAGACTTTACTCTCATTTTTATACCAGTCCTGTCACGTTTTTTGCGTAGCTTTGCGAATGTGTGCCTGTACATGTGTGTGTTTATATATATATATGTATAAACACACACATACATACATACAGACATTTACAAGACTACATATATTAAATTAGCTATGGCTTGACCTCCCACCCTGCACCACCCCCAACCCGTCCCACCCACTTCTCTCTACTCCCCACTGGTCTCTCTACTGGGAGCAGACAAGGGACTGTGTTGCCTGACAGTAACAGATAAAATACTTTAATTATTTCATAATTTGTAGGCGTCTTTCACTTATGCTTCCCTAGATGATCTGACCTTTGTCCCCAAAACCGGGAGATTTATTTAAAATTAAGAGACGCGTCGGGACACCGGGACTGTCCGGGACGTCTGGTCAGCCTACCTATGAGCCATGTCCTTTACGGCTGCCCTATCAGCCAAGGTTGGAAGGCCCGTGGGAGTGAACGCCGATTGTGGGGTAAAGGGTGGGGCAATCACTTTAAGGTAATGGGTTCGAATAGTTCCAGTGGGGCAGGGGCGGCGAATGGTCATAAGCTACCCACGCCCCGCCGCCGCCCCCAGTCCTTCCATCAACAGTAAATGACAGAAACACACATTCGCAGGGGAATCTGCTAATGTTTTGCTAAACGGAATCGTCTCTGCTGCAGACCGCACAATGTGCATATGCGCCTCATACGCACAAGTGTGCCCGTGCATTGCACTCTTAGTACCGTGCACTGTCACACAATACAACGGAACTCCAAGGAGAACACGGGAAACGCCTATCTGTTCAGTCCACAAAACAATAAAAAATACAATCAGTTGGAGAATCCCCCGATCAGGAGGACAGAAGAGGAGGGTATTCCGTAAGAATAAAGGGTGCGTTCCCTTTATTCTACAAAGAGCCATTGAGAAAGTTACAGAGGGCTCGAGTCACGTGAAACAAGATCTCAGACTGTAGTCAAAAGGGAAGGGGTAAGAATGTGAGTTTTACAGTGTTTCTAAACATTCTCACACTCACATACATCAGATTAAATATTAGTCCATACGTAAATCAGGTGACCTGCAAAAGTTGTGTAAAACGCCCTTTTCGGACAGAGCTCACATTCTCCCGAAATAAAGTGATCCTACATTGTGCAAATGTAAGTGCTGTGAATGCGCCAGCGCTTTCTCGTCGGGGTGTAAGAAAGCGCTACATAAACGCAAATACAGCAAAGCACGAATAGACCCCAAAACCACAAACAGTACGTCTTTACAAAAAAGACAGCAAAGAAGCAAATTGGACGTAACCAACCTTGAGCCCTGGCTGAATAGTCAAGCAGCTGACACAAGAGGACCCAGAGGGACAGCTTCCAGCTCCCGGTCCGCAGCATGGCTCCAAGAGTGGCTTGTTTGTAATCCATGGAGGTTCAGACCGGGAAGTACCAGACCCGAGGGAGGAAGAAAGGATCGAGGTTTCTAAAGTGCTGCTCTTGGGGGGGCCAGGGAATGCGGAGGAGGTGTGGGGAGCAACCGGGGAGACAAGCCCTCTAAGGATTCCAAGCAGGGCGATTGTGCTGAGGATTAAAGTGCCAAGTAGAACGATGCTGCTGAGGATGAAGGGTGCCAGGCAGCGCGAGGCTGAGGAGATGTCATGCGTGGGAGTAGCTCTGGGCAGCTCTCTGGTACACACCTGTTTGTGTATTCGCGGTCAAAGAGATGCCACAGATTCTCCACGATGTGAAGGGTGCAAAGAGAGCAGAACTTTAATTTTTTTTTTTTTTAAATCGCAGTTATTTATTGTGTGGATTTATAATCTCAGGTGTGTTCACGCGCGAGTCTCCGTGTCCCTGAATCACGCTCCATATTCACTCGTGAGGTTGGGGAGCCGCACTCCCCCTTGGGCCGGTTTCTGCCAAACTCTCCGTTCTGCTGACCTCTCACGTATCAGACGGCACCGGCAAATGTTTAGGGCAGGGAGGGTGTCAAAGCCGGTTGCCTGCTGCGCTCCCGTGGGGGCCGGTGGTCTGCTGGTGAGAGGGTCCCACCAGGAGAGTTCTAGCCCTGGCTATCCGTGCAAGCCGTGGAGGACGGCCCTGCTGCTGCTTGCACACACTTCTCGAGCGCCAGCACTCCCTGCACACACCCGCGCTGTTCCTGCCTCAGGAGCTCACACAGGAAGCTTCACTGTAGTCGCAGCCCATGGGCAGTGCCGCGCCTCTCGCACAGTGCCTGGTCCTCACACGGGGAGGTACCTGCTCAGCTCCTCTGTGCGTATCAGGCCAATTGCAGTTCTCGCATAACCTTACACTACATGCACGAGAACCCGCGCAGTTTTACTCCATTCCATTCGTGTGCACCCTCGGTGCAGTTCCTGCCAATGTGTCCTCCTCGCTTAGCTCTTGTGCACTTTCTGCTGCCTTTAAGCGCTCGTGTGCACTTCACTGCTCCGTTCCCAGCCTCGTGCTCTGTGCTTCTTGTAGTCCTGTTTAGGCTCTTGTGAAGACCCGTCCCTTCCTCAGCCTCCCGTGCACTCCATGCCCCGTGCACCCCATGTACGAAGTCACGTGCAATGCATGCCCCTTGACATGCTTAATCCTGTGAGTACTTTCTGCTCGGTCTCCTCCACCTCCTGCTACTTGCACTGCCTGCTCAACCTAGTACAGATGCTTCCCTTGCAGTACCTGCCCCGCCACTGTGTAGCTCCTGCTCCTTGCACTACCTGTTCAGCATGGCACTCCTGCAATCCCTCCGCATGTAGTTCCTGCTCCCTGCAGTCTCTCCTCACACTCGTGTGCTGCTCCTTGCACTACTTGCTCAGCCTGGCATGCTGCTCCTGCTTTTCCTTAGTCTTGTATTCAGTTACTGCTCCTCGCAGTCCCCCCTCGGCCTCGTGTGCAGTTCCTACTCCTTGCAGTATCTCCCCAGCCGCTCAGATTCGTGTGCAGCTCCTGCTCCTTGTAGTGTCTGCTCAGCCTAGTATGCTGCTTCTGCAGTATTCCTGCAGTAGTTCCTCAGCCTCGTATGCAGTTCCTACTCCTTGCAGTCCCGTCTCAGCATCGTGTGGAGTTCCTGCTCCTCGCAGTACCTCCTCAGCCTCGTATACAGCTCCTACTTCTTGCAGTTCCGCCTCAGCCTTGTATTCAGTTCCTGCTCCATGCAGTCCCTTTTCAGCCTCATGTGCAGTTCCTGCCCCTTGCAGTACTTGCTCAGCCGCGTTCCTACTCCTGGCTGTACCTGCCCAGATTCGTGGACAGCTCCTGTTCCTTGTAGTACCTGCTCAGTCTCGTGTGCAGTTCCTACTCTGTACTACCTCCTCAGCCTCGCGTGCAGTTCCTAATGCTTGCAGTACCTCACCAGCCTCGTATGCAGTTCCTACTCCTTGCAGTCTCCCCCCAGCCTCGCGTGCAGTTCCTACTTTTTGCAGTACCTCTGCAGCCTCGTATTCAGTTCCTGCTCCTTGTAGTACCTGCTCAGCCTCGCGTGCAGTTCCTACTCCTTGTAGTACATGCTCAGCCTCGCGTGCAGTTCCTACTCCTTGCAGTACTTCACCAGCCTCGTATGCAGTCCGTGCTCCTTGCAGTCCCCCTCAGCCTTGTGTGCAGTTCCTACTCCTTGCAGTACCTCTGCAGCCTCATATGCAGTTCCTGCTCCTTGCAGTATTTGCTCATCCGCGTGTGCAGCTCCTGTTCCTTGCACTACCTGCTCAAATTCGTGTGCCGCTCCTGTTCCTTGCAGTATATGCTAGTCTAGTGTGCTCCCTTCTCCTCGCACAACCTGCTCAGCTCCGTGTGCAGTTCCCCGCTGAGCACAAACTTTCCTCCTCCTGCATGGCATCCACCAGCATCAACGTGCCGCGTGCGGGATTCTGTTCATTGGGGAGAGGGCGGATAACTGGGCGCCTGGCGGGGACGTTCCCAGGGGGCTCCCAGCTGCCCCTTTTGCCTATAACCGGACTGCCTGTCCTCTCATCCGGGCTGCACTCGCAGGCTCTCCCGCTCTGGCTCCACTGCCGGCTGTGAGCCGGGAACGGATGCGTGTGTGTGGATACCGCTGGGTAGAATGGAGTGGTGAAGTGATGGGAGAGCAGGCTGAGGGATAGAGATGATGCCGCGGAGAGGAGAGAGACACAGTGCCACCTGCCGGACATTTCCGAGAAAGGTGCCGCGGGCCTGGGAATCCGTGCCCCAGATGATGTTTGTTGTCATATGTGAATTACCAAAAGAAGCCATAAGCATAATCACATAGCCATGCCCCATAACAGCTGGCCAAGAGTTAGTCATGGCTTTTGTACCCCCATCCCTAACCACCCCCGGTGCACAGGTAGCGGAACGAGACCGACCCTAATCTTTACAAGTCATGGATGCTAGACTGACACACACCAGCAGGGAATTTGAAAACCAGAGCTAAGCAAGCATGCTGGCCCGGATGACTGCATACAAATACGCCCACAAAATAACGCGACAACGATAATGTATAAAATCTCTCAAAACTTACATGAGGCGTTATAATCAAGAGCAGAGCATCTAGGGTCACAAAACCACCCAGCTGCCTCAGCAGGCTAAGAGTTCCCTGCTGAGATATCAAGTGTAATATCAAAGTCCCTCCCTAGTTCGAACTCGATTGAGTCATCTGGGTCCCCTAGCCATTCGATGTCACTTGATTGAGCCACATGACAACATTAGCACATGTGTATTTTGGAACACTTAGAAACAATAACAACGCCACAAGCGTTCCATGCAGTTCAAGTGCTGCCAGATGCTGTTCACCAAACGCGTTTTCTTGGCGGGCTTTTCAGAGCCCTCGCTTTCCCAGTGGACGGCGATGGGGACAAAGGAGATCCCAATGCACTCCTCGCCACGCCTATAATCAGCAGGCAGAGGTCACAGCCCATGGCCCCGTGACCCTGACGTCACTCTCTCTTTCAGCCCACTGACCCGTGATACGGCAGTGAGGCGGCCGAGGGGCGGGATCAAGGGAGAGCTGTCCTGAAATGCAGTGAGCACCTGTGGCAGCTGCCCTTATTCTTAGAGTTTAGGATCGTTTTAATGTGATAGTGAAAAATGGACCCACGTGAACCGAACGTTGCCCTTCTCAACATTCCTGGCAAACCATCGTAGGATAGCGAGAAGGGACACGGATGCGTGCTTCATGCCGCACTGTCCCTCCATGGTGAGCCCTGCGATTCTTTAAAATTTTCTTTTACTTCGCTCACCTTTGAATTGTAGTTAATTTTTACTGTCCTACTGATCCTCTGCTGTCATTTTCTGCCCTGTTTCTGCTCTGACATCCGGTTTATTTATTTATGCAGATTTCTGTAGTGTAAATTTGGCCTCAGGGTATTAGAACGGGGTTTGGGGGGCGGGGCGACTTTAGAGACCTGACTCCCCCTCCCCCCCCCCCCCCCCCATCCCCCCAACACAGGGCTATTTGGGGCTGCCCAGAGGACTGCATGGCCCATTGGTGGCAGTTTAGTAAGGGGACGGGCCAAGGTGCCATTTTAGATGAGGTGGCGACACAGCAGTTGAGCTGAAGCAGTCAGTTTTTGTTAGCAGTAGCGAGGGTACAAGGAAGTAATCTTGTGGGTCGCTGGCGGTGGTTGGAAAAGAGAAGGGAGAGGTAGCCTTCGGGCTTGATTACGAGCGGGATGGTGTTTTCTGACCTCTGCGTTAAACCCTGTTTGCACGGGGTCGGAATTACACGTTTGGTTGTATTTAACTCATCCAGATCATACCAGAATCGTTAAATACTTCAACCTTTGTTACATTTCGGCGGGTCAATCCTGCCAAAATTTGATAGAGGCAAAGAATACAGTATTTACTATACCATGCAAATTTGTATGCATTAAACACCATTATCTGCATGCTCTTCCCCAGAAACTGAGAATAGGTGCTACTTATTGCCCCCGATGAATAATTAACCTCGTGATAGTGTTATTTATCAGGTGCGATAAATAGCACCTATAGTCATAATCACGGGCTTCGTGGGTTTAAGACTGAGGGGAAGAATAGTGCCAGTAGTGATGGCTGAGGGCTCATTTATTGAAGCAAGCATCAATGTGGAGGTGGCATAAGGGCCCTCAGGCAAGCATGGCGTGAGGATACTGGCACTAGTGGTGGAGTGGTATTAGGAGAGGCTGATCGGGTTCTTTTGGTTGATGGCATGGTAGTGGCTCTCTTTGGTTGCTCGCCCCATGCCAGAAAATGTTGAAATTAGCATCAGGTGAGCAGTGGCTTGGGAGGGGAGAAATATGTCTAAAAAATGAGGTTTTGGCCCTCCCTGGGCCTGCACAGGGAGTAAAGTAGTGCACTGGAGTCTGAGCAGGACATCTTACCTGTTGTTCATGCTCCTCCGGGCAGAAGGGAGTGCAAAGCATAGCAGCGGGGAAGGCACGTTGCGAGGAGGGGAGCAGTGTTGGATGATGGGGCCGTGATTACTGCCACAGACAGAACAGGGTACAGCGAGTAGGGTCTGCCGCAAGCTTGTGGCTTCTACGAGGTGCCATTACAGAAGCTTGGGTCACAGCCAAAAAGCACCGAGGGAGCAAAGGGAGGACGGAGCATCGGCAATTGTTGCTGCCATTCTCTAATGAAGTATTGAGGAGGTCGGGATGAAGAAAAAGGCAAAACAGAGAATGGAGTGAGTTAGCTGCTTGGGAATGTGAGAAACTCACAAAATTCGTAATTCTTAATTTTGTAATTGTGCGAATCTCAATTTCGGGATGTTAGGAAATGCAAAATGACAATTTGGTATGTAGGAAAGGCATTTGCGATGGTGCAAAATGTGATTTCAAGGGAATCGCTTATAGTGAATTCCAAATAGTACAAAGGATTTCCTAATTGCGAATAGTCACAAAATGGCCATTTAGGAAATGTAATTAGCATCAATCTGGATCAGGTGGTAACCTGGTGCAAACCATAAAAAGGCACCCAAAATGCATCTGGCTCTTTCAAAATTGTGGCATCGTATGTTTTGGCGAGGAGGATTTTTTGCTGGCAGGCAGAAAAGGAAGAGGTGACAGGAGAGGATATTTAGGGTGAGAGTCACCCTCTTTGAACAGAGGAGATATTTGAGAGATCCTGGCTCAGTAGTGAGGAAATCCTGGAACTTATTGCTCAATTACAACCTCAGCTACAGCCACCAACACTCCGGAGCAATGCAATCCCCCCACATGTGCAGGTATTGTGTTGCCTACACTTCCTAGCATCTGGCAGTTACCATGGTATCATAGCAGTGGCATTGTCACAAAGTGCTTTTTCCAGGTTGTCCCACAGGCTTCTGGACATCATAGTTTGCAAGGGTAACCCAATACATTTATTTTCCAATTACCCCAATATCTGCAACAGGACAAACACATATTTTACTGGGTAGTAGAGATCTCCAATGTCATCAGCTGTGTTGATGGGACATATTGCCAAATGTCGCCCCTCAGCAAATGAATAAATATATAGGAACAGAAATAGCTCACACTCACCCAATGTGCAGGTAGTATGTGATGCCACATGTATCAGAACAGACCTTGTGGCCAGATTCCAAGGTAGCACCCATAACTCCTTCATGTTCCACCACAGTGGTATACAGAACGACTCAGACAGGGTGAATTTGGTGATGGTTTCTTACTTGGTAAGAGAATAGTTGACTGCATGAATGCAGTGGGTAGAACTGTGTGTGTGTAGTGTGAGCTAATGGTATTCCTTCTCATGCCATTAATGCAACATTGTTTATGCTTTGCTTACCTGGATTCTCACACCATACCTGACTCCTAGAACAAGAAGTGAGAAGCAGTACATCAGGACACACAAAACAATGTGCTCTATCAAGAGGACCTTTGGGATACTGAAGTCTGGTTTTCGTTGCCTCCTCAAGACTGGCAGAGTACTGCCGTACAGACCTGAGACGTGCTGTCAGATCATTGGGACATGTGCCATACTACACAACATTGTCACGAGGAAGGGTCTGCACAACATCACCATTGAGGAGAAATCTGACTCAGGTGATGACTTACCACCACTACAGATGCAGCAGGACAGGAGACGTGCAGCAGAAGGTTGTGCATGATGGACAGAGATCACCAACAGCTATTTTTGAGGTAAGAGTGATTATAACATCGAAGAAATGGACATCATACAGGATGGTGATGCATGGTGCATAACTGGAAGATCACCTTTTATTCAGGTTGTTACAATAATGTCACTCTCCTAAAGCAACTGTATCCATTGCAAATGTAACATTGTGTCAACTTGGTAGCAAAGTACGTTATTACAAACAAACAGTGGACTCATGACTGAGTGTTCAGGGTAGTCACTTCTTCCAGCCTCTGGGGTTGGGTTCCTTGTCAGCAACACTGGCCTTTGGGATCTAGTTCACATCAGACCCAGAAGTGTTCTGGCTTGTACGTCAGGTACAGCATACCCCCTGCATAGCTATTGCACTGATGCTAGAGCTGACTTCAATCCCAGGTGACAGCAGTATGTTGGGGACAAAGCGGTTCTGGGTCTGTATGTTCTCATTGGCTGTGGCCACTTGAACAAGCCCATGTGCAACATCCCGACAGCAGCGCCGCATGTCATTCTGCATGATGACAGTTCTCCTTGCAAGGACAGTTGTTGGACCACGCCCTTTTTGCAGGGTTATCCCCAAACGTTTTGCATTCTTCCTCCTATTTTTTCCGAGCTGAGTTATTTTGGTAGGCCTTAGGACTCTGGGCACTTTACCACCGCTAACCAGTGCTAAAGTGAATATGCTGGCTCTCTAAGTTGTATCGGTGATTGTTTTCTCCATCATTGGCATATTTGATTTACTTATAATTCCCTAGTATAGTGCACCAGTTGTGCCCAAGGCTTATAAATCAAATGCTACTAGTGACACTGCAGCACTGATTGTGCTACCCAGAGGAGTAGCCCTGCAAACATGTCTCAGGGCTGCCATTGCAGTGCCTGTGTGTGCAGGTTTAAACTGCCATGTCGATCTGGCAAGGGCACCCACTTGCCAGGCCCAAACCTTCCATTTTATTCCATTTTATTACGTGTAAGTCACCATAAGGTAGGCCCAAGGCAGCCCCATGGGCAGGGTGCAGTGTATGTAAAAGTTAGGACATGTACTGGTGTGTTTTACATGTCTCGAAGAGCGAAATACTGCTAAATCAGTTTTTCACTAATGCAAGGCCTATCTCTCCCATAGGGTAAAATGGGTATCGCCTTGAAATATCTTTTAAGTTCAATTTCCTATTGGGAGCAGATGGAGAAATGGGGTTTAGGGTCTCTCAACTCACAATTTAACATACATCGTTTGGTGAAGTTGGTTTTTGAATTGTGAGTTTCAAAATGCCTTTATAAAATAAGCTTTTTCTTTCTTAACCATTCTTTGCCTCTGCCTGTCTGCTGAGTACACGTCTGGGTCAGGATGACAGTTGGGCTGTTTGTGCATTCACTGTAGACAGTCACACAAAGGGTGCTGAGGTGGGCCCTGCATATCCTGATGGCCCATCACCAGGCTGATGGGTCTTCCTGAGCTAGAACGGTGGGAGGAGCTGACACTTGCACCTGAATAGGGCTGTGCCTGTCCTTACACAAAACAGTCTCCGACCCCCTGGGCTGTGTCTGGAGCAAGGGCAGGGAAAGCAGTGTCTTGTGCACTACAAATACTTCTCTTTGAAGTTTGCCTACTTCAAAGACAGAAATGGGTATGAGTACGGGACCTCTGACACACATAGTTGGAACACTTCTGCACTGAGGACTTTCTGCCAGGAAGAAGAGCTAGATGCAGTAGGAGGGGCTTTCCCTCTGCCTGTTGTTTTGCAATGCTGGCCCGCTGCTTGCTGCTTCTCTTCTGAGAATGAAAGGACTTGACTTGGCTTTCTACATCCTGCTTTCCAAGGTTCTCCAAGGGCTTGAACTGTGTTTGCCTCCTGTTAAGAAGTCTCAGGGCCATCAAAGACTTCACCGGCCAGTGCCTGGGCTTTCCTGCTGAGAGCCGTGACTTGCCAAGTGGTTCCAAATCAGTTCCTGGGCCCTTAGGAGTTAGCTCTAGTGCAACCAAGATGAAACTAAGTGCATTGACCCCACAGCGACTTCGGAACCGGTGCCGCTCTTTGACTCCACGCCGCTGTCTGCACCGGAGCTGTGGTCCCTGCTGAGTGCAACAACTGCAACCTGCAACACAGGCCTGATGCTGCCACAGAGCCTCTGGAGTCCAATCACAGTGTGAGTCCAGTGTGCAGTGTCACCGATATCTGCAACACCTGGCACCACCGCAGCACCTGTGGCTCCGTGGTGTGAATGTGACACTACAAAGTCGACACCTCGTATCTTGACTTGGAGTCATCAACCTCACCTTGTCTTAAGGAACCAATGCCTCGCCACTGACGCTGCATCACCTCCCCTGCAATCAAAAGGAACCAATGCCTCACCTCCCCTGCCTAGCAGTAAGGAACAGACGCCTCACCTCCCTGGTAGCAGTAAGGAACTGATGCAGATCAGGCTCCAGCGACACCTCACCTCCCCAACTCCGAGCAACGTCCTTGTTTCCTCATCATTTTTCAAGATACTGTACCTGGGGTCCATACGACTCTGCTACTGGCCCAAACTCCCCCGCAAGTGGCTTTGAACTTTTGGAAGCAACTCCCATCAAGATGCAGTGGTAGTCCCAGTTGGAGCTATCCTGTTTCTAAGCGCTATACAGCATTTCATCTTTGAAAATTTATATCTTTACTTGTGTATGTTGGATTTTCATTGTTTGTGTCTTGTTGTACTCAGATAAATATTGACTATTGTTCTAAACTGGTATGGAGTACTTTTGTGGTGTTTTCACTGTGTTACTGTGTGTATGTGTGTGTACAAATACTTTACACATTGACTCTGAGATGAGCCTAACTGCTTGAGCCAAGCTACTAGGGGGGTGAGCAGGGATTATCTTAGCTGTGTGACTCCCTTACCCTGACTAGAGTGAGGGTCCCTACTTGGAGAGGGTGTAAACCATTGCCAACAAGAGTGCCCGTTTCTAACTTTGGTGGCCAGCGATAAGGATAGGACTTGTATTTGTACTTTACATACAGTGATTGGTGTACAGTACTTTCATATCGCAGACCATTACATACCAACATAATGATTTTCTCTTTCTGTTTTTGCAGCTCTTGAATTTTAGCCAAAATCATGTCTCAGTCCGGTGAGCCATCAGCTGTAGCAGCAGATTTGGTGTTTGAGCAGGAGAGGTTGGAAACCTATGCAGTGCCTCAGCTCAAAAAGCTCTGCAGGAAGTTCAAATGTACTTTTGAAGGCTTCATCAGGAAGGAGGAGCTGCAAAAGGCACGAGGGCCTGGTTGGCCAGCCAGGGAGGCTGGTCAGCACACACATGATGAGAATGATATTGTGGAGGAGGAGGAACAAAGTCTGCACCTGGGATGGCTGGAGGAACTAGCATTGCCTGTGGAAAGGGGGTGGGGCAACTAGAATGGTGGAAGAGCTCCCTCCAGAGCTGGTGGCAGTGTTTAATCTCCAGGTCTTTCTCAAGATAGGCCGAGAGCCAGGAAGCTTGATTTGGAGCTGGTAAAGCTCAGGTTAAAGCAGGAGAGAGAAAAAGCTTTGGAGGATATGAGACTGGCCCTTGAGGAGAAGAAAGCTCTTTTAACTCAGGAGCTCAGTCTGATAGAGCTGGAAAACAGGAAGGCTGAATACAGCTCAGATGGTGGCAGTGAAAGTACCATGTCCAGTACTGAAGAAAAGGTCCACATACCCAGAGACTTGGTTTCTAAGGAGGGGGTTGACATACAGCAGTGGGCTCAGGCATATGAGGTGGTTCCAGAGATGCACAGGGTTCCTGAGTGGATTGGGGTACTGGCACGGGGAGTCATATTCCTGGTGGTGGGAGGGACACTCCACTGGCTCTAGAAGGGAGTGATAGGGAGTGGTGTACACCCACGGAGGAAACCCTGGCTAGGGAGTATGGAGTCATCCCAGAGAATAGTAGGTTGAGTTTGGAGGGCAGTCAGATACTGTCTCAACCAATGGAGGATGATGTGGGATACTTTATCAAGGCACTGGATGGTTGGGTGAAGGGTAGTATGGTTAACACATGTGAGGGGCTGTACAATTTCATAGCTGGAAAACATATGTTCAGTCACAGTTCCCAGAGTTACGCCAACACCTGGTGGAGTGCGAGTTCTCTGACCCGGTGAGCTTCCACTGGAGACAGACCTATGGGTGAGTGTCAGAGTGTCGGGGATGGCATTGGGGAGTGTTCCCCAGAAGGATGGTTCCGGTTTTTCCCATCAAAGTGAGGTGGAGGGTGGCAGTGACCCAGACAGGTTCCAGTGTGTTGGGGGGGGGGGGGTGGGGGAAGGTCCTTTCCAAGAGTAGGGAAAGGGTGGGAGTGGGCAGGGGCCTTGGATGCCCTATCTCCAGCCCCAGTGCTTGGATGTCTCTCAGAAGGGGCACAGGCCGGGGGACCTGGTCTGTACCAGGAGACCATCGACTGATGGGAGTCCCATAGTGTCAGGAAAACATGGGGGAGGAGGTGGCTGTCACATGCATCCCACCAGTTCTGGTGTCTGGCAGCAGCACTTTGGAGAGGAGGGTGCAGAAGTCCAGGTGGAGGGGTGAGAGAGTCCCCAGAGGAAGAACCAGTGGGCCAGAGGTTGCCAGTTCTGGGTCAGAGCACCCCAGAAATGACCCTGGTGATGTCACTTTTGTCTTGGGAGGGCTTGATGCTTTGTCAGGAGACCTGTGCCTAGCAGAATCTCACACAACACATGAGGTATGTGTTTCCCTTTGGGGGGAGTTGTACTCACCTGGAAGTCCTGGCTTGCCAGGCACATTCTCATCCTAAGGGTACAGACCTGGGTTGGGGGACATGTTCACGAGTGCTATCCTGCAACTGGTTGGAGAATTGTGCAGGATGGCTGCCACAAGCCCCCTGGCAGTTCTTGAGGCTCTGTACCTGCCTTTTGGGAGAATATAGAAGGGGTGCAAGGGAGTAAGGAACTCACCCCTGGCTCCTGTCTGGGCTAAGGGTATAGACTCTGGCTGCAGGGCCGTTCTCAGGATACAACCCAGGATCTGGTGGGAGGGACAGTGGACAAAGGGTGCAAGTCACCTCGGGTTGCCGCTTCCCACTCTGATAAACCACAGAGGTTAGAGAGCCTGGAAGGGCTGATGCCTGTCTCTCATCACTGACAGCTTTCAGTGGCCCCTATGGGTTGCTGTCCTTGTGAACAGAGATGCCCCTGGGTTGGGGACAGGAGTCACACTACGTTGGACATGATAGTACTGTCTGCCTACTGCGACACATCTGTGAGCAAAGTAAGGTTAGATGCTGTACAGATGAGGTCTGTAGGTGAGAAGGATTCCCCATGGGTTAGTTTAGTGGGCCATTAGATTCTAGACAGAGGAACCCAACTGGGTTCAGAAAGGTATAGCAATGGAATGCGCCCCTGCTGTTGCAGGCCAGAGTCCACGTTTTATCACCCTAAGCAGGGAAGTCCATCAAGGTATTGATTAGTTTAGCCTGGCTTTAGGCTAAAAGAGGGTTGTGTTAGACAGGGGTTATCCCCAAACTCTTTGCCTTTTTACTCCTAATTTTTCTGATCTGTTTTTGTTGGCTTTAGGACTCTGGACACTTTACCACTGCTAACCATTACTAAAGTGCATATGCTCCCTGTCTAAATTATATTGGTGATTGTTTTCTCCATGATTGGCATATTTGATTTACTAGGAAATCCCTAGTATAGTGTACCAGGTGTGCCCAGGGGCTGTAAATCAAATGCTACTAGTGGCCCTGCAGCACTGATTGTGCCACCCATATGTGTAGCCTTGAAAACATGTCTCAAGCTTGCCATTATAGTGACTGTTTGTGCAGGCTTAAACTGTCATGTCGACCTGGCAAGTGCACCCACTTGCCAAGCCCAAACCTTCCCTTTTATTACCTGTACGTCACCCCTAAGGTGGCCACACAATCCTCTGTTAGGAGCTCCAGCTTCTTCTCAGTGGGTGCCATTGTCTATTTCCTGCTCCAGATTCCTTGTCCCTTGTTCCTTATCTTCTTTGTAAATGATGCAGTGCAGTCACAGCTATTCCCTTGCCCGACGTCAGACAGGTGGACTCCTCCCTTCCAGCACCTTCCTAGGCCTCTGGGTTGTGGCTACCCTCTCATTTGTAAACTTCCTGGTCTGACATCATCATTCTGCATCCAGAATGCAACTTTTCCTAATTTGTGATTTCCTGATAGGAAATCACAATTTTGCAATTTCCAAAATAGGGATTTCCTAATTGTGAATTCAGATCTGTAGGAAGCACTATTAGTGGAATTGGCAGTTACACATATATCATTTTGTGATTTCCCCAATAGCTATTTGTATGGATTCGCTATCTGGAAATCGCAAATCTGGAATTTTGTACATTTGGCCCCAGAAACCAGTGAAAATATATGAGCATAACAGATGGTGCAGCAGCTCAGCGACATCCAAACTCTAAAGGGCTTAATAAGGCCTCACTGCCCCAAGAAGAAAGAAGGCACAGCGAACAGTGGGTGGCTGGAACTGAGCTTTGGACATGTCAGCTGACAATCGGGTAAGGTCTAGTGTGGCCTCCTCGTCCACCAAAGTGTTGAGCAACAAGGATGTTTAGTTGGTGGAAGGGTTTGATGATGGTGAATGGCCAGGGTGAGTTGGCATGTATGGGTGCGGGTCTGGACATGACTGTGCTAGACTATGAGGAAGAGGAGAAGTTGGAAGAAGGCGAAATGAGAGAGCATGACAGGGAGGAAGAGAGTGCAGTAGTGCACTGCAGATGGTGGAGAGGTACATTCAAGATTGGAAGGTTGGTTTTTTTTTATGACATGGAGCAGTGGAGAAAGGAGGTGACAGTGACATCCAAAGTTCTTGAGGCGCAACCACTGGCATGGCGACTGTCTTCGATGCAGGTCCCATCCCTGAGGCCAGGTAAGAGGTCTGTTCCCAGCCTGAAGCCTGTAATGGTGTCAATAGGTGTAGGTAATGGGGGGGGGGGAAACAATGGGGGAGCAGGAAGGCAGTGCAGCTACAGAAGGGAAAACACACAGCAGACCAAGATGTTAGGAGGGACAAAGAGGAGACAGAGCAGGCACGGTTCAATGGGTTGATGTAGGGAAAGAAACGTGTAAATAAGGCAGGTAAGAAGGCCAAGAAGAAGGCAGGAAAAAAAGGGGACAGAAAGGAAGAAAAGGTAAATTGGGAGAGCAAAATGGTGAGGTGAGACACAGGTGGGGAAGGAAGAAAGTGAAGAGGTGAAAGTGAAGAAACGTCCCTATGAAGAAACATCCCTATATGGGCATAATTAAACCACTGGGCGCACGCTTAATGTCTGCCATAGAAGAGAACATTTGGAAAGGTTGAGTTTATGGAGGCATTTAAACTTCTGTATAGAGAAGTGCAGGCTACAGAAGGCTTGAAAGAAGAGGGGTAAGAGCTAGCAAAGAGGCCCAGTGTGCCTGTCACAACACCGAGAAGTGGAGGGCTTTGTTTTAAATGTACACCAGCATCAATTGTGAAAAATACCTGAAACAGTATTTACTGCTCTTCAAATACATGGATATGATTAGGAAGGCTCAAATAACATTTGGAGGATACTCATGGGTATAGTACTAAGAGGAGTTCAGGGTCACATTAGCAGAGGGTGTAGCGGGGAGGTAGAGGGAGCTAGATAATGATCATGATTAAATACTATGGCTCCCACCACCCCTGCACCGATGTTATTTATGGCCAGTGAATTACCTGTTATGTACAACTAGCCCTTTATGAGCCGTCCAACCCAGTAGGAGCAGTCTGGAGAGGCGAAAGGGACAAAAGGGTGCCTGTTGGGAATTTAACAGTGAATTTTTCAAATTTCACAATGAATGCTTAAAGTGTGGAGCAAAACATATACTTATCCAGTGTGCTGCATCAGTTTGTAGGGGGGTCACACAGACAGCCAGGAGAAATGTAGCAGCAGCAGGGACCGCATTTGGGGGGGGGGAGGGTTAGAGAAAAACCAACAACCCTGGGAGGAAGCTTTTCCCCTAATTAAATGGCATAGGCTGGAATATTCAAAATCAAGGGTAAACTAACTGCACTTTCTATGTATGTCCAATAGTAATGTAAAACATTTTATATATTCGTTAAAGCTGGCGCTGAATGGTTAAATGTCTTACTACCTACCTAAAGGCATAAACATGTATTCAACAGGATACATGGCATACAAAATGCTAAGGCCTAACCACAGCACTTAATGTCAATCTCAGTAGATGTTTAAATACATTGAAATCACAGAAAGTCTGGACCAATCTTTTTTGGAAAAACAAATTCTTTATTGTAAGCTTGCAATACCAATCATGTTAAAACAGTACTTCATTATAAATTTGCTTATTGACCGCCAACATGTGTTTCGTCACTGCTGTGACTTTCTCAAGGCATAAAGAAATGTTATATGATGCGACCCATCTAAGATATAGTTCATCCATTCATAGGCAAACTGTGCCTGGCACTCAGTATTACGAAGAGTAAACCCAACAGGAATCCATTCGATTCTTGAGTTGTCAAGGAGGCAGATAAGCTTGAAAGAGTCCCTAGTTAGGTAGAAAGTACTGTTTTATAGGACTATGATAAGTCCTAGTCTGTAAAAAGAGTGGTAAAGCCAAGTTTTTGCGTAGTCAGGATCTGCACCGTCCATTTGGGTAGTGGATGCTGAATAATTTGACTGTGTCCCCAATAGGGGTGGTGCCCAACAAGCAAAAAGTACAATTCTGATTGATACAACACTTGTCATGGCCAGAATCTTGTTCAGTGAATGATTTCAATAAACTTGTAAAATAGGAAGGGCCATAAGGACTTTCTGCAGAAGACTAGGTCTAGTCTTGTTCAGTTTGGCCCTTCACATAATCAGGTTAGGCTTTCAGCTGTAGTGCAGGCTTATGTGAAGATGTGGCAGACTTGTTTTTACCATTTCATGGGCATATCATGGAACTTTTAAATGTTTTCAGATGCAGCATGAGGAGGAGAATTTAACTTTTCTGGTAAGGGAAATGGTGTGCTGAGCAGATGAGCAGAGGTCCGAGGCCTGGAAATACAGGTATGCAGCATTGCTTTCCTCAAGTGTTTGTGCCATTATGGGTTGAGGCATTTCTGAACAAAAATGTTTCGTTCAACATTGACAATATAGCAGCTGTAAACATTGTGAACAGGCTGTTGGCAAAGGACCTTGAGGTTTGGCAGTTACTGAGGGTTTTCATATTTGGATGTCTGCAGCACATCATTGTCTTTAAGGTACAACATGTCCTAGGGATCGATAATGGAAAGTGCAAATGCTTTGTTTTGTTAGCAGTAGAAGGGGTTCTGTGGGCTGTCAGTGGGCACAGATGGCATGAAAAACAGAATCCTGCCGGATCTTTGGAACATAGGAGCTTGAGAATGTTGGAGTTGGTTCAAGGGATCAATAGTGCCATCAACGTGCAGGCTGTACGCGCAGGTTTGGCTGGAGGTGTTGCAGTCAGGAGCAAAGATGAGATGTAACATTGATGAGGGGGTGAACAGGAGGGATAAATGTGCTTAATTCTATTAGGAACCTGATGATAAAGATGAGAGGGGAGAATAGGAGGGCTTATCTGCTTGAATTTATTTTATGCTTGAAAGAAAAAAGTTTGTTGAAAGCGACTGTTGTGAGCAGGTTTTTTGGAGCAGCATTTTATGGAAAGATGTTATGGGATTATCAACCTAATTCAGACGAATTGAGGTGAAACATACTGAGTAGACAAGAAACAAGATGTGGGGACAGAGTAAGGCAGCTTGTAGCGTGGCTGATGTTACGTCATGTTGTGGGAATGTTACCCCAAAATGCTACAATGCTGACAATATGGTGTTGTTCTGCTTGTTGATGTTGTGGCTGTTTTTGGGGCATTCAAGATGTTGATGGGTACCAAAACGAAAGAAAGAGTAACAGGAACAGACGTTAGTTGTTGTGGCTTGGGGAATATGTTGAGAAAGTCAAAGGCGGATCAGAGAGCAAAAAGCAAAAGATTTTTGTTTTCCGGCATACCCGGTAGCGCGTTGATACCTGATAAGTTGGTGCGACATAGACCAGATGAAAAGGGTTGGAGTTGGATGGTAGATCTTTGTAAATAAGGATGTGCCAAGGGAGACAACTTTTCAGTTGGTGATTTTACAGAGGGCTCTTAAAGCATTAGGCACGCTGGGAAAAGATGATGGCATGCTGTTTTTTAGGGTAGGGGTGGCGACAGAGGCAGGAAAGGGAGGCTGGGAGGCAAGCATGATTAAGGTAATCTGAGTGCTATAGGTCTTACCTGTGCAGCATACTGGAAGAAGTGTAATATGTTCCAATGTGCTGGCTGTTGTCTTCTAGGTGCCCTTCCAGGCCTTACGAGCAGTCAGATGTCAATATGGATCTGTGGCCACACGTTTGTTAAATGGGCACAGAGACATGCTGCAATATGTCAGCATGGGACACAGTGGGGTTTGAGGAGTTAAACATTCAGATTCAGGATTTAGGGAAAGGTGGTATAAAGTAGGGGTTGGTGAAGAATTCCGCCCCACCAGCGGAGTTCGCAGAGTTTTCCCCACTCCACGCAGACTTTTAAAAAACTCTGCAAAGTGACGCTGAGCAGAGTTTTTTCTCTCTCTCGGGCTCACCAATGTTAAATTGGTGAGCCCGAGAGAGAGAAATCTCTAATTTGGCGAGCGCGATCTCTGAACGAGAACGGTCACTGTAGGCCACCACCGCTCAATATGAGTAAGCTGCTGCTCGCATTGAGAAAGCTGCTGCTCAAGTACAAAATCTACTCAAGTGGCAAAAAGAAGTTAGCGCCCTCTGATGCTTCACGTGATGCCTTTTGCGCTGATTTTACAATGCAGGAGTTACTCCTGTGCTGAAAATCAGTGCGAACAGTGCGCCTTACCCAAACTCCGCCTCTTGCGGAACTCCACGTAGCGCTGCAGAGTTTTTTCAGCATTTCGCCGAGTTCTCCATACTAGGACTCCATGAACTCCACTCAGGCCTAGTATAAAGTGGCAGGAGTTGCTCAATTCTTTGAATAGCAGGTTGCAGAGAGATGTGATGTATGGTGGTGCATTTAGTCAAAAATTACTTGGATAAAGCGAAAGGATTGGCATTGATTAAAACAATGAAGAGTGATTTGAAGGAAGTGAGAGGGATGTGGTCAGGGACTTACGCAATGTGGATGGAGTGTATCCCAAGTAGAGTTTGAAGAGGAACTGACAAGCCTTCAGCAATCGACAGACTTTACAGGGAAATAAACAGAGAAATTATATTTTGTGGAGAAGAAGGGATGGGTAGAGTGCGGCACCTGGAGCTTAAGTTTGAGGAGCAGGCATTTTTTCTATAATCAGCATGGATTTGTACCAGATGCAGCTGAGAGAGGTGGAGGCAGATTCACTAAGGCTATGGAAAGGATGAGTTTCCCTACTTGGGGGTAGGGAGGCACAGAAAAACTCCTGATTTAAGAGTTTTTGTGAGTGTCAGTGTTGGTGGAAGTTTCAGTTTAGAAATAGTTTTATTACAAGTTGGGAAGGCAAAGAAGCTTAAAAAGGTGGGGTAAGTTTGACATTTCAGTCAGAATTTTGAGGTTAGCAATAGGGTGAGATTTAGGCCTTGAACAGGTGGTTCAAAGTTACCAGTTTCAGGCATTTCGAAGCGCTTGTGTTTGAGAGGTTTGGTGGGATGGTTATTTAGGGGTGTGAGCATATAACATAGTGGTATTACAATGTTTAGTGAGCCATATTTAGTCTCTAAGGCTAAGAGCCTAGCATAATGTTTTTAATGTGCACTTATTTCATTAGAGCAGCCTTTTCCACACACATAAGGTGTCGAGTGGTTTCTGACTGTGCTGACTCGCCCAATACTGTACGAAAGAGCCAATGTTACCAACATCATAGTTGAATACAGATAATAAATCACACAGTGTAAATAAAAATACAGGTAAAATCTTGGAATACAACCAGTGGTACTGGAGCAATTTTCTGGGTGGATGTGCTGGCCTTTGATGACCCCACACAAATCTCACACAAATATCGTAGGAGTGAGCAATGTCAGAGTCACTGAGCAAGTAAGTAAAGGGGACAGCTTAAGGCTCTCCGGTGGAGGGCCTTGAAGAAAGTGGGGCCAGATCCTAGACCATCTTTCCAAATGTTTTGTTTAAAATGTTATAGGTTACAGAGTTCTGAATGGAAGCACATATTTGCACCCAAAACATCAACATGTCAGTAACCCTAAGGTGACAGTGTCCTGGATCTTCTAAAATAAAAATAGGGCATTTTGACCTATTCTCTGACATGTTGAAACTCTAGCTAGAGTAACAAAAGACCAGGAATGTGGTCCGGGTTCTGCTGTACATACCTCTTGGTAGATGTTCTCACTACTTTATAGAAATGTCTTCTTAATGCTTCACTCTTGGTTAATATAGCATTACTACCACTTTTTTACAAGACTTAGGTCCTCATTATGACCCTGGCGGTGAGTGATAAAGTGGCGGTAATACCACCATCAGGCTGGCTGTAAATACCGCCAAATTATGACCATGGCGGAGAAAACTCCCATAGACAGCCAATGTACTTCACCAGGACGTTAACAACACTGACCATGGCGGTAGCCAACAACAGCCAGGCGGAAGACAAAGAACCGCCCACCATATTTTGACCAACGCCATAAACAGCCTGGCCGAAACACATCACAGAAGATCAAAGACTCACCATTGTAGACACAGGGAAGAACAACGCCGCCATGGAACTGCAAGTCTTCCCAATGCTCATCTATGCCATGCTCCACGTGGAACACCAATGCTGACGAAGATGATGACGGTGAGTACAGCCACCTAGCACACAAGGGAGGGAGGGAGGAAAACGAGAGTGACACACACACACACACACACACACAACACACACCAGGCACACACATCATACACACCACCAGCTGCAGATGAAAAACAATGGCACACGATACATAGGAGAATAATGCAAGGACAACAAGAATGCAGTAATGAGAATGTATTGATATAAACCGCTACCAAATGAACCAATTGTATGAAAAACAGATATGTACAAATGTACACAAAGGGCCAATGCCCAGTCCAATGTACTTAGGGCCCACATGGTCACAGGGCACAGTCCAAGGCCCAACTGGAATCCTGACTTCCTCCGGATAGAATTCTGCAGGGGCATCAGCTTGCAAGTGGGCAGGCACCTCAGGGGATTGGGGGGCTGGGGAACACCTCAGCTGATTATGGGAACAAGCTCACTGGGTCTGGAAGGGGCTCCATGCCCATTTCTCTTTGCTGTGGACTGCAAGGCCACAGTCTCTGGAGTGGGTGATTTTCCCACTGGTTCTGGAGGGGACTGCATTCCCATTTCTCTTTCCTGGGGAGCGCAAGGCCACAGTCTCTCAGGTGGGTGACTTTCCCACTGGTTATGGAGGGGGCTCCATGCCCATTTCTCTTTGCTCGGGAGCGCAAGACCACAGTCTCTCAGGTGGGTGACTTTCCCACTGGTTCTGGAGGGGGCTCCATGCCCATTTCCCTTTGCTGGGGAGTGCAAGGCCACAGTCTCTCAGATGGGAGACTTTCCGACTGGTTCTGGGGGGGGGGCTCTATGCCCATTTCTCTTTGCTGGGGAGTGCAAGGCCACAGACTCTCAGATGGGAGACTTTCCCACTGGTTCTTGAGGGAGATCCATGCCCATTTCTCTTTGCTGGGGAGTGCAAGGCCACAGTCTCTTGAGTGGGTGACTTTCCCACTGGTTCTGGAGAGGGTTCCATGCCGATTTCTCTTTGCTGCGGAGTGAAAGGCAACAGTCTCTGGGGTGGGTGACTTTCCCACTGGTTCTGGAGGGGGCTCCATGCCCATTTCTCTTTGCTGTGGAGTGCAAGGCCACAGTCTCTGGAGTGGGTGACTTTCCCACTGGTTCTGCAGGAGGTTCATGCCCATTTCTCTTTGCTGGGGAGTGCATGGTCACAATCTCTCAGGTGGGGAACATGCCCACTGCTCTTTGAGGGTGCCCCTTGTACAGCAGTCCTTAGAGGGTGGCCTACATGGCTTCCGCTGGTGGTGATGACTGCACTGTGTTATCTGGAGATGAGGGCTGCACAGTCTTATCTGGAGGTGAGGGCTGCACAGTGTTAGCAGGTGAAGGTGCCTCCTGGGCAGCGTCTGCTGGAGGTGAGGGATGCACTGTGTTGGAAGGTGGGGGTGTCTCCTGGACAGCCTCTGCCGGAGGTGAGGGATACACTTCCGCAGCTGGCGGTGGGGGCACGTGACCAGTGGTGGTGTCACCCTGACAGCCTCCGCTGGAGTCGAGGGCTTCTTCCACTTCATGGCAGGAGGTGTTGGATCCTTACCCTTCCTAGCAGGGGTTGAGGGCTTCTTCCCCTTCATGGCAGGATGTGCGGGCTCCTTACCCTTCCTGGCAGGAGTCGAAGGCTTCTTCCCCTTCATGGCAGGAGGTGTCGGATCCTTCACTGACTTGCTACCACGACTAGTTGATGCCACTACTGCTCACGTGGACTGTTTGGCTGAGGTGCTGGGCTGGGTCGTTGGGACCCTTGCTCTTATGGGCAGGATGGGGGTAAGGGAAGAGGTCATGTTGGGCAAGCTTTTTAGGGATGTTGGGGTGGGATGAGGGATGGGAGTGGAGGTTGAAGGAGTGGCTGTTGGAGGTGTATGTCTGCTGGACTTGGTTGCAGGTGCATGGGGAGTATGCGGATGTGAGGTGGATGGCTGTTGGGTGTGTGTGTTTGCATTTGTGTCCTTTAGGAGGGGGGACAGACAGGGTGGGAGAGGACACAGGGGAAACGCGCATGGATGTTGTGGAAGTGTCTCCTAGTGAGGTGTGTGTGCTGCTTGGTGTGGTGATGCTGGTGGTGGATGTTGATGCAGTGCATGCAGGTGTGAGTGTGGACGAGACTCTAAGGGAGATGGAGGAGGAGGAGGAGGGGAGACAGTGGAGGCAGTGGATGTGGTTGTGTCTGCAACTGTGTTGTGTTTTCATGGGTGCTTGTGGGATGAAGTGTGGTGCCTGTGTTTGACTGTGCCACTCTTGTGTGTTTTCTTGTGTACATGCTCGTCTGTATGTGTGCATGGGATGGGTTGGGGTTTAGGAGACTGGGACTGGAACTGGGAAGTGGTAGTTGGAGGGGGGACAGTAGGAACAGGGACAATGGCTGCCATCAGAGAGGAGGCCAGAGCCTGAATCGATCTCTGTTGGGCTGCCAACCCACTGTGAATGCCCTCCAGGAATGCATTGCTGCATCTGGGATGCCAGCCCCTGGATGGCATTCACAATAGTTGACTGCCCTACAGACATGGATCTCAGGAGATCAATAGCCTCCTCACTCAGGGCAGCAGGGCTGACTGGGGCAGGGCCTGAGGTGCCTGGGGCGAAGGAGATGCCCACCCTTCAGGGTGAGCGGGCATGGACAACTCACTGAAGGGCTGCTGGGACGGCGATGCTGGTACAGGGGGTGGCGGCTGTACCTGCAGCTGGGGTGGTCACAGAGGTGTCCACCACCACAAGGGAGCTTCCATCGGGAGGAGGTATCGTGTTGTCATCTTCTGTCTCCACTGTGGTGCTCCCCTCGCCCTTCGTCCCACTGGTTCCCTTGGTGTCGGTGGACTCTGCCTCCAGGGTCCTGTGGGAGGCAGCTCCCTGTGTCGCCGGTGCCACTGCTCCTCCGCCACCCTTTCCGACAGTGGGTGCCATAGACCCCCAGGGTCCACACGTCCTTGGCGATGGCACGCCATAATCCCTTCTTTTGATGGGCACTGACCTGCAGAGGTAATACAGACAGGAGGACACCATTACACATACAATCCAGCCTATCACACATATGGCCCACCAGTCCTGTTTCTGTCCCCATTGGCACACACGTTGGCTGGCGCACACCATGTGCACCACCACAAGACATTCACCCCCCAGTGACACGATGCTTGCACACACATCTCCATGCATTTTTTTCCAAATGCATTGTACCCAAGGTGTACTCACCTGTTGGTCTGGAGGCCCATACAGCAGTCCGTACTGGGGTAGGACCCCATCCACCCAATGCTCCAACTCCTCTGAAGTGAAGGCGGGGGCCCTTTCCCTGGTCACATGGGTCATGGTAGGTTCCAGACACAGGTCACAGCAGCACACACAGTGTAGGTATTCTGCTGTTAAAGGTCAGGAAACAAGTGAGGAATAAGATAGAAAATTGCAGTCACGTGCACAGCGGTGTACACCATCACTGCCGGCGCATATCCCCATTGGCCACTGTACTCCATAGAGCCCCCAAATTATCCAATGAGGAATTGCACAGTGGTGCAAGTCTGCCTTCTGCCACGACGCCCACTGCCGGTGGAGTTATCTCACTTCCACCTGTCCCTACATACAGGACAGGCGGTCGCCATTTCATGGTGGCCGACAACGGTCATATAAACTTTAACTACATCACAGCCTAGATTAGCACTTACCTCGCCATTCCCACTGTCCCATCACATAAAAGCACTATGTAGACTGAGGTCGGGGTTCCATTGTTCAATTTGTGACAGCCTACTCCCTCTGTGTCCCTTAGATACCTACTGCTGCGGATAAATAGGAGGAGGAGACATACCCCAGTGTACGGACCCCTTGTGGACTTGGCTACACTGGAGGACTGGCACATTATACTCAACTATAGACTGGACAGGGCCATAATCACAGAGCTGTGTGCCCAATGGGAGCCTGACCTGATATCTGCTATCCGTCATCCCACTGGGATCCCCCCTCTTGTGCAAGTGCTATCAGTGCTTCATTTCCTAGCAACTGGTTCTTTCCAAGTGACAGTGGGCTTGGCAGCAGGAATGTCACAGCCAATGTTCTCAATAGTGCTGGCAAGAGTTTTGTCTGCCCTGGTGAAACACATGTGCAGCTACATAGCTTTCACCCAGGTGGAAGATCTGGCCACTGTGAAGGCCGTGTTCTATGCAATGGAACATATACCCAATATTGTTGGGGCCATTGACGGGACACATATTGCGTTAGTCCCACGCCGCCGGAATGAACAGGTGTTCCGGAATCAGAAGTTTCCACTCACTGAATGTGCAAATGGTGTGCCGGGGGGGCCAGTACATCTCCCACGTCAATGCTAAGTATCCTGCATCAGTGCATGACGCCTTTGTTCTGAGGAATAGCAGCATCCCAAATGTGATGGCCCAACTACAGAGGCACAGGTTGTGGCTAATAGGTGAGCCATGGTCCCCACCCACTGTATGTTAATGTATGCCTTCAGGTGTCATCCCCGAATCATTGTGTGAGGCTAAATATTGTCCCTCAATACTTGCAGGTGACTCTGGCTACCCAAACCTATCGTGGCTGCTGACCCCTGTGAGGAATGCTAGGACAGGGGCTGAGGAACGTTATAATGAGGCACATGGGCGAAAAAGAAGGATCATAGAGAGGACTTTCGGCCTCCTGAAGGCCAGGTTAAGGTGCCTCCGTCTGACAGGTGGATCCCTGTACTACTCTCCCGGGAAGGTCTGCCAGATAGTAGTGGCATGCTGCATGTTGCACAATCTGACCCTCAGACGGCATGTACCTTTTCTGCAGGAGGAGGAGACTGGAGATGCCCATGTGGCAGCAGTGGACCCTGAGGACAGAACATCAGTTATACGTCAATACTTCCAATGACACACAGGTGAGACAGTGCAACTGATCATTCCTCTGACTATTGATGTTTTCTGTGTGGCTGTAGCATGATGGCATTAACTTACATTGCATCTCAACTTACTGTCACCTATGGCTTGTCATTTTTACAGATGTTGGTGAGATCACAACTGTGTACTGATGTGATGGGTACCAACAGCTACAGGTCATTATTTCTATGCTCTCACAGTGTTCAGATCATTTGTACTAGATGTGACTGTTTCCATGAATGCACATTTTCAACAGATAGAACACTAGTAGTCACGTTGTGCTCAAGGGTGTTTATTGTAGTGATATGAGATTGAGGGAAAAGTGCAATGGAAGGGGGTGTTGATGGAGGAAAGTCCAGGGTATTGTTCCAGTCTGTGTGTAGCACAGGTGCAGTGTCCAAGGGGCCAGAGCTGGGGGAGCAAAGGTAGTTCAAAGTGGACAAGGTGACAGTGTGGGACACAAGGGGGACAATCAGGAGAGTCTAATATCCTGGCTGTGGTCTTGGCAAGTGTCTCTGGCTTCTGTCTGGATCGCAGGAAACGTTTGCGGGGTGGTTTACCTTCTGCAGGGGGTGGGGTGCTGGTGGTGGGGCCTCCTGCCCACTAGCTGCAGCGGAAGTGGAGGGCTGTTCAATTGACTGGCTAGTGGTAGAGGCCCGCTGGTGTGCTGTTGCTTCCCTCATGATGTTGGCCATGGCTGCCAGCACCCCTGCTATGGAGATCAAGGTGCTGTTGATGGCCTGCAAGTCCTCCCTGATCCCCTGATACTGTTCCTCCTGCAGCCGTCTGTTCTCCTGCACGTTGTCAGGGATTTGGCCCATCATGTCCTGGGAATGTTGGTAAGCTCCCAAGTTCTCGGTGAGTGCCTCCTGGAGAGTCGGTTCCCTGGGTCTGTCCTTCCCCTGGCACACAGCGGTCCTCCTAGTGTTCCTGTTGGCCTGTGCCTCTGTCTCCTGAACGGTGTGCCCACTGCCACTGACCCTAGGTCCCTGATTGTCTTGGGTATGAGGTGTGGACTGGGGTCCCTTTACAGGTGGGCACACTGCTGATTGACGTGTCCTGGGGACAGAGGTGGGTGCTTTGGTGTTGGATACTGATGGGGGAGGCTCTGTGGTGGACTGTGAGTGGGCTTGGGTGACCAACTGGTCCCTGATGGGCCAGGTTGCTGGTCCATATCCTGAAGTCCACAGTTACTGTCATCACTGGGGGCATCTTCTGTTGGGGGACTGGATAGTCATGGCACCTCCTCTCCGCTGACATTGGCTGGGCACCTGTGGGGATGTAAGTGATGTATTATGCTTCATGTCTGAAATATTGTACATCCCTGTCTTCCCCTCTATCATTGCTATTGCCCTGCCACCTTTGTTTGTGTATGGTGATGTATTGTGTGATTGTTAGTTTGCCTATGCTGTGCATGCTTCAGTGATTGGTCTCCATGCAGGGCTCGGAGGGCTGTCCATGCATTGGTATGGCATACAGGGCTAAGCATTGGGGTTAGTCATATGTGTAGCTGCAGTGTGTGGGGTGGGGTGGAGTGGAGTGATGGGAGTGAGGGTGAGGGGGTGTGATGGTATGTAGGTCTGGGGGATAAGTGGTAAATGTTGACTTACCAGTGTCCAGTCTTCTGGCTACTCCAGCAAGTCCCTCGGGATGCAGTAGTGGCAAGACTTGCTCCGCCCATGCTGTGAGCTGTAGGGGAGGAGGTGGGGGTCCACTGCCAGTCCTCTGTATGGCGAGCTGGTGCCTTGCTGCCACGGAATGTACCTTCCTCCGTAGGTCGTTCCACCTCTTTCTGATGTCATCCTTTGTTGTTGGATGCTGTCCCACGGCATTCACCCTGTCCATGATTCTCCGCCATAGCTCTATCTTCCTGGCAATGGATATCTGCTGTACCTGTGCTGCAAACAGCTGTGGCTCTACACTGACTATTTCCTCCATCTTGACGCTTAACTCCTCATCAGTGAAACGGGGGTTCCTTTGTGGGGAGATGGGTGTTGTGTGGTGTGTGTTGGTGAGACTGTGTTGAGTAATGTGGTGGGATGTGGGGTGCGTGAGGGATGTATGTGTGTATGTGGTGTGTGTGTGTGTCTAGTCGTCTCTGTGCTGTTTGTGTCAATCTCCTGGCAGTAATTGTTGTTTGTTAAGGGTTGTGGCTGTGTGTTTTATAGTGCTGTGGATGGGTGTGTGTGGGTGTCTATGAGTGTAAATGTGTGTGTTTTTAGTATTGGCCAATGTAGTGTTGTTTTGTCTGTGGGTGTCCATTCTGAACGCCGCTGTATGTACCGCCAATGGTTTACCGCCATTGAATGTCCGCCGTGGTGATTCATGGGTCATAATGTGGTGGGCGTTGTTCTGTTGGCAAAACGGTATGGGTGTTGGGATTGGCACTTTAGCACTGACTTTTGAGCTGGCGGATTTGTATATGTGGCTGTATTCTGTTGGATTGGTATGTGTGTGTCATAATATTGTGAACTGACATTTGCCACCGCAGCGGTATGTTGGCGGTCGTCACCGTGGCGGTAAGCGGGATTTACCACCAATGTCATAATGAGGGCCTTAATGTGTTGTGTCTTTGTAAGAATTCCGTCCAAATAACTTTTTAGATAATAATCTTGATGCTATTTCTATATTCCGTTCTCTTCTGCACAGTGAACTGGCTCAATATAATAATTATAATAATGAAATATTTTTATGGGTTGGCCAAAAGAGCTAATTGAAACTTCTATTGACAACAAGCAATGGCACAAAGCAATACTGAAATGCCATTGATTGCTTTGCAACTCAATGCATAATTTCTTATACTCAATATCCCTTTAAAGATTTCATATGATTGTAACTTTAATCTATTTTCTCAGTCTACAAAAGTGCAAAGGAAATTCAGCTGACTCTTGAGGTCGTTGAGGGGATGCATGTTGGTCAAGCAAGCCCTGTTTTCATTCAAACCAGAGCCTTCTGGTTTAGTGACACCTGGCTGGAACTCTAGTGATATGGCCTGTATTTATTTATCAGGAATAGTAAATGCAATTGGGGAAAAGCAGTAAAAGCTGGACTTTTTTTCTGCCTTAAATTTAACATTTTAAATGTCAAATAACACAATGAAACAGCCCTAACTGTCTAAAGTCATTCTAAAATATTGTCAAAACAAGGAAATGCACTCTACGGTAGAAAAGTACATTAGATTTAACCCAAATCCTACTCCAATACCAGCTACCCGCCATTTCAAAATTTCAAATCATGAATACACACTGTTTCTAAGAAGAACGCGGCAGTCCTGCCTAGGACACCGACGGAATGGAAGCATGCAATGTTTTTTAAGCAGTTGTACTGTGTTGATCCTATATATTCCAATGAAAGACACATAGGGCCTGATTACAAGTTTATGTGATATTTATTGCATCTAGTAAATAACAATACCACAGGATTTATTACTTTTTCAGGTGCAATAAATAGTACCTATTACAAGTTTCTGGGGGATAACGTGGATTTTGGAGCTTAATGCACCAGAATCCGCATGATACCGTAATTACTGTACTGCTTTCTCCTGTTGAATTTCAGCAGATTTGACCTGCCGAAATTTAAGGAAGGTTGAGGTATTAAGCAGATCCGATAATTATCAGATGCGTTGAATATCTTCAAGCTCGTAATGCCGACCCATGTGTAAAGAGGGGTTATGCATCTGTCGGGAAACAATGTCTGAGCGATAATCATGCCCACATAGATTGAAGGAGTTCTGGTGAATAAATCAAATAACAAAGAAATGTGGTCCTAAAAGTATTTAGCACATCTATATGCTTCATGGAGTGAACTCTTTTTATTGGCAGACCTATTTACCGGACTGAAGGATTTCACCTGGCAAAAAATAATTGTTCGGCTTGTGCCCTCATCAGGTCCGATTACATTATAAGCTCCCATCATATTGTTGCTCCATCCTCAGTTCAGAGCTGCAAAAAGAACATGCTGGCTATTTGCTGGAAGCAGTAATACTAGTTTGACTGGGAGATAAGTGATTATTTTATTTTTCTAAAATGTGTAAGAAAGTCAAGGGGGTGCAGCAGCAGCTTCGGCACCCTTTCTTCTAGCACCCCAACAGGATAAGCAGGTGCTGAAACCAACTCCTTAGTAGCCTTTCAGATGCAATGAAATGTTTATGTAACAAAACAAAGGGTTGTATAAAGGCGTCCAACTTCATAATCATAAGCGTTAAGTGCAAGGAATACAAGAGACAAGGTATAGGTAAGGTGCAGGAAAATCCATGGTTGGAACAATAGAAACAAAGGCTAAAATCTGCTGCCTTTCAGATACAATCAATCCAGAGGACGTGAGCGTCTTTGTGAAGGTTGAAAGGCATGATGTGGGCCAGAGAGCTGAGCTAAGCATGATCCAAACACTTGTGGTGCTGTTGGCAATGATAGCATCATATCTCGTACTTGTTTGAATATATGTAGTTTAAGTAGAAGGAATTGAGTATTTCTTTGTCAAAAGATTTTCAATTTCAGTGTTACGTAAGAGGGAGTAGACATGTAGGACTTAGTGAATGGTGCAGTGTGGTAACGTGCTAACACTGAGTGTTCTGTGTCCACGGGAACTTGGTAACTATGTGATGATGTATTCGTAGAATGTAGAATACATCATCAAATGGAATGTAGAATACCGAAGTGGCAGTTAGTCTTTGGAGTTATGTGGGGATCGCATTGTATCTGCTGACTGGATAGGGCTTCTTTAATAATCAGTACTTAAATGAATAAATAACATCTTCTGTGCACTGGACCATCGTTTATTGAACCTTTACATTTGGCGACGAGCGACCTGGTACAGAAAGTGACGTTATTCACAGGTTTCCTTGATTGAGCGGAAGCCCTAACTCATCCTGGGATCCGAAAATGTAATGAAGTGAGCCCAGCGTGAAAGAAGTGACGGCTAAGCAGCGCAGTGCCTGAAAACAGGGTGAGACAGATATAATACTGTAAAATATATTTTAAATACCTTCAAGGGCACTTTCCTCAACTCGCGACTGCTTATCGAAACTCATTAGCTGATGACGACATGGATCTCGTGCTAGGACTCATGAGCCAGGATGTGCAACGTTTCTTCACGACACTGATGCCTACCATGAACAAATGTAACGAGGTGACGCTTCCTCATGACGTTTGACAAGCGTTCAGCGTCTATCTCCATGGTAACAAACCAGACTTAAGTCTGTTAGAGCGCTTCTCTATGCTTTGGAGCAGCCGGTGAGGGACATCAACAGAGGTGCGTTTCTAGTAGTGATACGCACACCAGGAATGGATTATTTAAAAAAAAAAAAAACGAAAATACAAAGATAAATAATCACCACAATGAAAGTTAGTAGCCGATGTATATAAAGCGGAGATACACACCAGTATTTCAAAACTCAGTGTGGCAGTAGCGTTTGTAGTTTGCTCAATACTCAACATGACAAGCTTGTCTTTATAAAGTTTTACTTAGTCAATTGAAAACCACCTTTTGAGTATCATGCAGAATGTTCCAGCAGCACCATTTTTTAAATTTCTCTAGGTGATGCACCGATAAAATAGCAGAAGTGGAAGAAAGTTTTTATTCACTATGCTAAGGTGTGTGGAACCTCACTCAGTGCAGAGAGGAAAATGTCCTTGCTAATGCATTGTCTTCGTACCGAAGGGCAGGACATTTTTGAGAGTTTACCACACTTATCAGATAGTGATGCAGCAGGCCTTAATGAATATGAAATATGTCTAAAGAAAACTTGATTTACATTATTTGCCCAAAGTAAGCACGGTGCATGAGCAATATCAATTTGGGAAAAGAATGCAGCACCATGGTGAATCAGTAGAACAGTATATAACTGCACTACGAGGATTAGCAGCAACTTGCGCTTTTGGTAATTCCTATGAAGAGCATTTAAGGGATCAGTTCATGTTGGGATGCATGTTATAGAAAGCTGAGGAGAATATGTGGCAAAAAGACAATCCTTCTTTGGATGAAGTACTCATAATCGTAAAAAATAGTGAACATTCTAGGAACTGTGTAGAGGTTCTTCGTAGTGACAAGTTAGTAACAAATGATTCTGATAAAAGTGAGAATATTATTGTAACACTGTACACAGCAGCACCATAGAAAACAGAAATATGAAAGGAAAAGGCAATATAAAAACCAGTAAAACCTTTTTGAGGAAAGTGCTGCAGCTGAGGGAATGTTGGACTTATGGCTAACAATAAGGAATGTCCAGGTTGGAAGATTATTTGCAAAAGCTGTGGTAGAAGGGCTCACCTATCAAGGTGTGGTAGGACAAAAATGGATATAAAGAAAGTGAGAGAGATTGAATATGAAAATTAAACGTGATGTAGACCCAGAGGGTGTAATTCAAAGTTAGCAGACAAAATATGGTTCCTTGGGTGGTTCCATTGAAACAATTTTAGTGAATGGTGAAGCTGTCAAAATTCTATACGACTCTGGAGCAAAGATAACACTTATATCAAGAAGTTTTTTAATGAACAATACTTAAAAAGAAAGGTCAAGTTAATGAAGCTTGATATAAAACCCAAAGGTGTATGGTGGGGAACCAATCAAATTACTAGGGTACTTCTGGGGAACCATTGAATTCAAAGAAGGCATTATTCCTAGGAAGATTTATGTTTCTATAAAAGAGGACGCTCTAATCAGTTGGTTTCATCAACGCGACATATATGTGTACTTAGATCCAAATGAAGATCTGCCAGTCAAACGGAAAGTCATTCTCAAAGTAAATTGTGTGTCAGAAGTTGGGAGTAAGTGGATAAAAAGATTCCTTGAGGTTTTTAGTGCAGAAGTAGGCTGTCTGAAGAATTACATGCATGAGATCAAACTAACACCCAATATTCAACCAAAATTTGCTAAATTGAGAGGGGTCCCATTAAGTGTTAAATTAAAAATGAAGGAAGAGATTGATAAATTAATCAAAAAAATTGAATAATCCAAGAGGTTGAGGTAGCAGAATGGGTGGCACCAGTAGTAATGGCAAGAAAAACTAATGGAGAGGCTAGATTGTGTGCTGACCTCAGAGAGTTAAACAAATCCATAATTGTAGACCATTACCCTCTTCCTAATATCAATGAGATGTTGTCTTCACTCAACAGTGCAAAACATTTTTCAACGCTTGATTTATCATCAGCATATCATCAGATAAGGTAACATCCCTCAACCCAAGAACTCACCACTTTTATGACTCCATTTGGTACTTTCATGTTTCTTAAGATGCCTTTTGGCCTGATATCAGCAGGATCTGTTTTTCAGAGAACAATGGAAAAGATTTTGAAAGGTATAGAAGGAGTAAAGATTTATCAAGGTGACCTTCTAGTGTTTGGGGACAATTTGAGTAAACATGATGAGAGGCTGGAGGATGTTTTGTGCAAACTAAAAACATGTGTCTAACTTTGAAATCTAAAAAGTGCAAATTTGACATGTCAACGATTGAGTATTTAGGTCATGAAATCTCTGAAAAGGTAATTCGGCAAGAGCGGGATTGGTTGATACCATCAAGAAAATGCAAATACCCCAGAACAAAGCAGATTTGGTGAGGTTTTTGGGAATGGCAGAATTTTATAATAAGCTTGTATCCAAATTTACAAAGAGGTCTGGGTGCATGAGAAGGCTGTTAAAATGGGAAAGAATGTGTGATCAGTGTATGAGGGAATTTTAAGATATTGAGAATAGCTTGGAAAAGGCCTTGAACTTAGGAAACTTTGATGCAAAAGATGAAATTGTGTTAATGACTGATGCCAGCTCTAAAGGTATAGGTACTGTTTTGATGCAGAAATCAAAAGGGAAAATAGGGCTATACTTTTCTTATCAAGAAATTTGAAAGGGGCTGAATGTAACTCTTCAGTCATGGAAAAAGAAGTACTAGGAGTATATTGGGTAGTAAGAAAATTGAGAAAATGTTTATGGGGTCGTAATTTGAAATTATAACTGATCACAAACCCCTCAAAGATGGTATTTAAAAAAAAGAATTGATTTGGTATCACAAAGAATTTGGTAGTGGGTTGTAGCTCTGCAAGAGTTTGCACATGAAGTCTCTTATATACAAGGTGTATTGAATGTGCGATCAGATTCTTTTACAACAGTGTGTGGAGAACATAACTCCCAAGCTGCAGAAGATTGGTGTAATTATGATGGAGAATATTTTGCAGGTGAAGATTTGAATGAAGAGATAAAGGTATGTTTCATAAAGGAAGCTGTGATTCAGGAATCTGAATGGAAGAAGGAATTGTTGAAAGATGATAAATAACAGAGAGTAATGGAAAGGACAGGAAATTGTTGGGGTACAATACGGAACTCTGATGATGTTCTGTTAGCTTATTGGCAGGTGAGGGATAAATTGTCTGTCATGGATGGAGTATTGGTCAGTGGCAGCAAGTGGATTCCACCTTACAGTCTAAGAAAGAAATTATTGGAACATGCCCACGCCAATCATATGGGTATTTCCAAACCCAAAGAGAGGGTCAGAGTTACCTACTGCTGGCCAGCAATGGAAATGATGATAGAGAAAGAAGTGAGGGATTGCCAAGTGTATGCCCAATCTGACAAAACTTTAAAGTGTAGAACGCAACCAATGATGATAAGAGAGAAGGCTTCAGGGCCGTGGATGGACATAGCTTTAGATATACTTGGTCCAGTCAGGTTGAAATCAGCTGATCGCTAGGTCATGGTGTGCATTGACATGTACTCAAGGTGGCCGGAAGTTAAAGTGGTGAACTCCATATAATCTAAAGATGTAATTTGCTTTCTTGAGGAACTTTTTGAGAGGGAAAGATTTCCTTCTTCTATTCTCACTGATAACTGAGTTTAATTTACCTCTGGATTAGAAGAATCCTTCTTGAGGAATAGCGGTATCAAGCACAAAAAGGCAGCATTGTACCACCCTAAATCAAATGGAGTAATGGAACGTTTTATTAAAGTGCTTAAAGAATATTTACAACTGGCTCAGGTACAAGGGATCCAATGGGAAAGGGAAATGAGGAAGAAAATACGCAAGTATCACTTAACACCACCTTCCACTACTTGGATAAAACCTTTTCAGTTTTTCAGATGTAGGTTATCCAGTATTGAGATTGCACCTGAGTGGGTACAGGAGAAAAGGAGAAAAAAATTATGCTCATGTAGGTGATATAGAAAGATGGTGAAGAAAGAAAAGTGAATTAAACATTAAAAGAAAGAAACTCTATGATGCACGCAGAGGTGTGAAAGAAACAATTGTAGGGGTTGGTGATTGAATAAAGATAAAATCTCAAAGGCATGAGAAGATGACATCTAAGTTTATGGGACCTTTTAAAGTAATAAGAGTATTCAAGAATACAGTGAAAACAAATGATAACAGAATTTCGAATCTTAACAGGGTGGCAAAATGTTATATCAGTGAACCGCTTGTTGATACTTTGCCAGAATTAAGTCCACTCCAGACCAAAACGGAATCAAAGAAAACCAATGCATTTACAAGACTATGTATGAGTCTTGGAATGTCAAGTGTAGGATCTATGTATATCTGCAATGTCTAATGTATCATAGTTTATATTCTTTGTTATCAAAATGAATCTTGGTTAAACAATAAAGTTTTAATTTATGTGGGGATCGCATTGTATCTGCTGTCTGGATAGGACTTTTTTAACAATCAAAACTTAAATCTCGGCTAACTTCACCCTGAGCCCTGATCTACAGACTGCCAGACCACAAGCAAATTTCGCCAACAACATCACAAACTTCATCATCCCCTTCACCATCTACTCCAAAGCCTACATCCTTCGAGGTGACCTAAATTTCCACCTGGATAGATTGAAGCAAGCCCCATTCAGGTACATTTCTTGAGAGTCTAGGGAATCTCAGATTGGTACAACGCATCACTGGACCCACGCACTCTGTCAGACACACCTTCAGCCCCATCTTCTCTTCGGCATCACACCTCTGACCTGGACCAACCATACCATCGGCAACTTCCATATCAACATCCCCAGTCATAAAAAATTCACCACCACAAATCTCGTCAGTAATAGCCACAGCTGAAACAGCATCTCAGAGGCTGACTGATCCCATACCTTATGCCTGAATCAACCTAACCCCACCGGCAACCTAACCACTGATATCAACCAATCTGGCAAATAGGTCACAGACAGCACACACTCCCTGGCATCCCATAAACATTACCACCAGAACAAACCCCAGAATCAGTGAAATTGATACACTGACAAACTCCAGTTATACAAGTGACACTGCAAACAGCTGGAATGAGAATGAAGGACCAGTCAGAAAGAAACTGGCAAAGCCATCTCTAAAATGGCCCAAAAACATTACCACTGACAAATTAGAGAAACTAAGAAGAAGGCCCTAGCTGAGTGCAATGAACGCAACGCCAAAAGCAGCAAAGAGAAATCCACTATCGTCAAGGGCTTCACCACACCAGCATCCACCACCATCAGCATCACCCCCCCCCCAAGGCCTACGCGTCAACCTATCAAAATTCTTCGGTAATAAAATCGAAGCTATCTGCAATGACTTTGACCCTCAATTAAACCTCAACAGCCTCATCTCCAAGGTACCAACAGAAAGCTCAGGAAACACATTGACTATATGGGAAATAACCAACACTAAAGAAACAGCAAACATCATGAGAACCATCCTCGATGGGGCCTCCACGGGCCCTTGCCTCCACCACATCTACAACATGGCCACCTCTCTAATAAGAGAGGAACTCACCCTCATCCTGAACACCTCCTTTGCCACCACCACCTTGTTGGAAGCTTGGAAAAATGCAGCTGTGAAGGCACCACAAAAAAAAAAAACCTCGGCAAACCCTGCCCAGCTAGGAAACTACCACCAAGCAATTAAGCAATTCACTGACCACCTAGACTAACAGCTCCTGGAAACCACCGAATCAGGTTTCGGACCCAATCACAGTACCGAGACAGCCTTCATCACAGCAACCAATGTTAGGATAATTCTCAACCAAGGGGAAGTGGCTGCCCTCATTTTCCTTAACCTCTCAGCAGCTTTCATCACAATCTTCCACTCTTCCCTGATCAGAAGACTTCACAAGTCAGGTATCCAAATCCCAACCTCAACTGGATCTGCTTCTTCCTAACTGGAAAAGACCCAGAAAGTCAGCATGCCACAGTCCCCCAAGGACCATCTCTAATTCCAAGTTTATTCAACATCTACATGACTCCAATGGACAATATCATCAGGCCGCACAGCATTAACTTTCGGTCCTACGCAGATGACACAAAACTGATATTCTCCTTTGTGGACAAAACATATGTGACAAGAACCAACTTCACCACCTGCATGACCTCAATAGCCACCTGGATAAGATCCAGCTGTCACAAGCTCAAGTTGTTCAAAACTAAAGATGTCATTTTCAGAGAGAAGACTTCACTGTGGCACTCCACCTGGTGGCCTGCAGAACTTGATTCCAGTCCCACCCTTACCACCCACGCTAGGAACCTAGGAATCCACTTAGAAGACAAACTCAACATGATAGCTCAAGTCAACTCTGTATATTACACCTAGGGCCAGATGTAGGAAAGGTTTAGCAACTCGCAATCGGCGAAAAACGCCGTTTGCGAGTCGCTAAACCCCATCTGGTATGTAGAAATGCATTTTGCGAGTCAGAACCGACTCGCAAAATGCATTTCCGAGTCGCAAATAGGAAGGGGTGTTCCCTTCCTATTTGCGAGTCGCAGTGGTATGCAATTCCATTTGCGACTGCAAAAGCGGTCGCAAATGGACTCGCAGTTACCATCCATTTGAAGTGGATGGTAACCCACTCGCAAACGGGAAGGGGTCCCTCCCCTTTGTGACTGGACCTAATAATAATTTTTCAGAGCAGGCAGTGGTCCAATGGACCACTACCTGCCCTGAAAAATACCGAAACAAAAGGTTTCGGTTTATTTTTCAAAGTGCAGCTCGTTTTCCTTTAAGGCCCCTATTTCCATCTCTTGAGTATGCAGCATTAAGGGCCAGATGTAGGAAACTCCCAAATTGCGACTTGCAATTTGCGAGTCCCTGCAACTCACAAATTGCAAGTCGCAATTTGGGATGCAGAAAGATGTCTCAGACACCTTCTGCGAGTCGCTATGGGGCCGCAAAGACCCACCTCATGAATATTAATGAGGTGGGTCGCAATTTGCGACCCCATAGCGACTCAGGGCACTCACGGGGATGGAGGCCTGCTGGGAACAGCAGACCTCCATGTCTGTGACTGCTTTTAAATAAAGCAGTTTTTTTTCCAAAGTGCAACCCGTTTTCCTTAAAGGAAAACGAGCTGCACTTTGAAAAATAAACCAAAACCTTTTGTTTCGGTATTTTTCAGGGCAGGTAGTGGTCCATTGGACCACTGCCTGCTCTGAAAAATTATTATTAGGTCCAGTCACAAAGGGGACTGGACCTTTTGAGAGTGGGTTACCATCCACTTCAAGTGGATGGTAACTGCGAGTCCATTTGCGACCGCTTTTCCGGTCGCAAATGGAACTGCATACCACTGCGACTCGCAAATAGGAAGGGAACACCCCTTCCTATTTGCGACTCGGAAATGCATTTTGCGAGTCGGTTCCGATTCGCAAAATACATTTCTACATACCAGATGGGGTTTAGCGAATCGCAAACGGCGTTTTTCGCCGTTTGCGAATCGCTAAACCTTTCCTACATCTGGCCCTAAATCTTGAAGTGGCTATTAGCGAACACCAGGAAAACAGTTAAAACAGACAGGCACTCATGATTAACAGCTTTGACTATTGAACCACCCTCTATGCTGGAATCGCCAAATAGCTCCTGAACAGATTACAGACTATCCAGAACAAAGCTGCAATATTAGTCCTCCATCTACTTCATCAGGGATATCTGAAGTGTTTTGGGGGCACTGGGCCAAACATATTTTGGGGGCCTCTGTTCAGAACAGCTTTGAATTTATGATCCAACTTCAGCACTTTTATGCCTTCTTTGGCCAGGTGACTGACAATGCACAGGCACACTGGTCCAAATTCTAAATATATTCATATCTAATATTTAGGAATAGTGATCTGCATTTTTAATATTGTAATACCGCAGCAGATCACTAATAGTACTGCAAATAATCTATGTGACACCTTCCCATTTCTCACATGTGAGGTCCTGTTTTGATATGAAAGAAACTCTTTTAATGGATGTTGCATGAAACACAAACAACATTTCCCTGCACCATGTCTGTAATAGACTCTCACAAATTCCACACATTAAAAATAAATTAAAGGGAACAAACAATTGTTTAAGAATTATTCAAGGTCAAAGGTCACCAGGGCAAGCCTTTGCAGAACAGAGATGGCATTATCAGGGGGCCCCCTAAAAAATTGGGCCCTGGCCCAGAGCCCAATTTGCCCATGCCTGAAACATCTCTGTACCTCGTCGCAGATCACAGCTCGTGTCAGAGAAGTCCGTTGACTCCTCATACAGGAGCAGGCTCAATTCAAACCTTTCATGCACTACACAACATCAGTCTGCATACCTCAACAGCTGTATACACTTCCACCATCCGTTCAGACACCTCTGCTCAGCTGGACACCCATTTACACACATACCCTGCAAACTCTAAAGCAGAGCTGGATGCTGTGCCTTTTTGTACATCCCTCCCATGGCATGGAATGACCTCCCGGAGAGCATCAGCACTTCCACATCTCTGCTTGAGTCCTCAAGAAGCTTAAGACCGGGCTCTTCGAATATTCCCCTGGGAATCCTATGTCTACCTATTATCGGGGCGCCTCAATAGCCTCACAGGGGAAAAGTGTGACATACAAATACCCACATCCTAGATAATGTGGAGAATTTCATGCAGCCTGAAATTAAGCAAGCGGGTATAGGTGGATAGTGAGAAGGCCTGTGAAGAGAGAAATCCCATGGTCCATTCTAGAAAGTCACAATGCAGTTACTTGCAGTGCAACTGTGAGACTCTGGGACGAGGAAAGCCGCAGAAGGGATTGAGTGCTACCTCTGTGGCACCTACCCTCCCACTCCCAGCCTCAGGATTGAAGGCCAGAAGCCCTGACCTTCCCTGGACGACACTCCCTCTGACTCCAGGCATTGGCGCCTCAGTAGCACAGTCAAGAAGCCTGCTGCGCGTGAGCAGGACGAAGTAAGAGGGGAAGGTAGGCGTCTAAAGAGGTCTCTAGAGGTCTTGGGCTCCACCACGCCCGGTAACTGATGTTCGATCCATGGTGAATGCAGCTGTTGCGCGGCTTGCAGGCATTCAGAAATTGATAATAATAAACAACCGAACAAAGTACAAAGGTATTTGCCTAGATAGCTGGTATGAAAGGTGTTTTGAGGTTCCCAAGGCTGTGTTTCATCTGTCGGTTCCGGAGCCCAGCTTGAGATTTCACTTAAAAGTATCATTTAGCAGACAATTCCAGTGCCTCGTTATAGCGTCATTCTGCTTCAGGAAACGTGTGCAGAAGACAACTTCAAACATCTGAAACCCGGTAGGTAAAGATGGATTCCAGCGCTGTGACCGCAAGGACCGTGAGACCAGCATCCTTTGTCTCTCAACCACCTAACTCTACTCTAAGTGCGTACTGAGACAAACACTTTTGCTGTTCTGACTGGTACTCGATTGGTGCTCTTTTGGTTTGACCGGCATTGATTGCTATTGGGGCACACAGAGTTTGCTCAGCTCCACCCAACCTCCACAAATAGGCTGCAGTTTAAAATAGTCTGAACTTTACTCCGAGTTAGACTGCCAGTGGACAATTGGCTAACTTGTCAGGAGTCAATCTAAAAACGTCTTGCTAGTTGACATAAGGTTTTAAATAATTAGGTTTTATGGAAGTAAGAGTTATAAATTCAACTATGGGAAAAAGAAGTCACAAAAGATACACATGTTAAGCAGCCACACAGCAATAGAAACCATTCACAGCTGGCGACTTAACAATTAATACAGTTACACATTTAACTACAAACCTATTCCACTTGTTTCTCCTTCAGGGTTGTGATTTAACCATCATAAACTGAACCATCAACAAAGGAAGCAATACAGAACAGAACGGTAGAAAACACTCAAATGAAAGGCCATAAAGACCATCAGTCTAATAGATAACGTTTTCCGGTCTATCTCAACACCTGTGCAAGAGACAAAAGTGGGTCCCTAGTGCAACAAAAAATCCAAAACAAATACCACATGCCAGTCAGAATTACGAAGAGCACTTGATCTATTTCCTTTGTTATCTGGAAAGGAACATGATGTCGTTACATCAACCACAACCAAAGGAAAGTATTGTAAGGAAGTAGAAGATGAAAGTAGTCCAAACAACTTCCCCAAACACTCAGTAGTAAATGTGGTATTTCTATTGCCACATACGGGGAGAAAAACGAAACAACAAAGCTTGCATTGCACAAGCAAGTCGAATTTCATCACCTTATAGCAAACAGACGAAGATTGCAAAAACTGGGGCATCACACTCTCCATAGCACAACTGAAACAAAATGCATCTCATACTTATTCTGCATAAAACAGGTTTGGGTGACACGGAGAACATCCATGACAAACAAGGTGCATATGAAAAAAGAAAATTGTGGTCGGGAACGGGCCGATTCCGGCCAATTTCGACCGCAGAAATGCTTTTGTACAAAGCACAAGCTGCTGTTAGGTAACATGCTACAAAGATTGTTCTGGGTTTCCAATAATTAACTCCTTATTTAAAAGTGTATCCACTACCTAGGTGGTTAGTAGTAGGATTACTACATCCTGAAATGTCCCTTACCTTGGTGTCGAAATGTCATCAACCCTCCCTTTTGGTTGACTCTTGTAATTTATTTAAAAAGGGAGGCCATAACAATTAATGCAACCTTTCTTCCGAGTTTTCTGAGAACTGTAGACAACTATTGGAAACTGTACTGTGTCTTTGTTCAAATATGTTGTACATAGAATCAATTCTGAGCACTGGGTCATCTGCATTATGATCATTAATATTACCTCCCGTCCTTTCCTCGCCTTCCTTAAGTAACTAATGAGGCCCATTGCCTCACCTAGACCCTTCCCATCCCCCTTTAAAAAGTCCCCCTGCCCAATGCCCCTCCTGTTTCTTTTTGTTTCGCTAGACTTACCTTTCTTTATCCTCCATGGCAGGGCCTTGGAGGGGGTGGGGCTTCAGTCTTTGTCGCAGCGAGTTGCGGGGCTTATGGCAGCGATTTCCTGGCCGGGCTGCATCTGGGGCAGGTGTACGTGCTTGGCTGCCTCTGATGGTGCGGCTTTGAGTCATCTGACAGAGTTGGATGGCTCTGTTGCGGCAGGAGCTGTGCTTCCATGTCACCGCCTCGAGGTGCAGGACGTGTTCCTGGCTGCCTGATTTTCTCTGTCTGCAGGGTAAGGACGGGTTTTGAACCTGTGTTTTTTATATTTTCAGGTTTGGTCCTGATTGGGGGGTTCAATTTGTGCCGCATTTTTATTGTTGTAGTAGGGACGTTCTTTTCCCTTTTTTAAGGATTCTGGTGGTGGTTTTGGGAATTCTGTTGCTACATCATGGCGGAGCAAAGCAGAGCAGAGACATATTCTTTCCTGCTTTTTATCCTCTGAAGTTGAGGTGGCTCCTGTTCCACTGAAGATGGCACGTATGGCCAGGGGTACGTTCGACGGGTCTGCTCCTCTTATGTCTAGGGAGCAGATGTAGGACATGATTGAGGTGGCTGTCTCCAGGGCCCTCCAGGCTGGTGCTGCCCGGTCCAGTCGTCCCTCTACCTCTCACGCTTCAGTGGCAGCTGTTTGCTCCTCTTCCTCAGAGGGTGATGCTCCTTCTACTTCTTCTAGGGAAAAATATGTGTCCCGTGAGGAGACGTGGGTCATTTTGGCTCATGTACGAGACAATCTGGGCTTCCCTTCTTTTCAACTTGATGGGGCTGAGTCTCTCTTATTTCCTCAGTATGTTACCTCTTCTAGTTTTGCTATGCCTTTCCATGGGCCGGTTAAGGACATGGTTTTCCGTAAGTGGAAGGAGGTTGACAAGGCCCAGGTTCCCTGTTTTCTTCAGAAGTTGTATTCCTGGAAGGAGAGAATGCTTTGCCTCCTTCCATGTGGTTGGATTCCATGCTGGCTATGTTGATTGGTAAAACCGCTGTCAATCCGGAAGACTGCCCTCTTTCTGATGCCACTGACCGAAAGGATGACTCTGGTCTGAAAAGGGCTTTTTCAGGGGGGAATTTAGCTCTACGGGTCGGTATCTTTTCTGCATATTCTGCGCAGTCTTTGGTTCAGGACTTTGACAAGCTTGCTGTAGCAGTCCAGGAGGCCTCTGAATGTTCTGAATTGCGGGCTGTTATGGAGCAGCAAGCCCATTTGTTGGTGGATATTTCTTCTGATGTTATTTGCACATCAGGCATGGCATCTGTGGCTGTGATTGGGGCCAGAAGGTCTCTATGGTTCAGGCAGTGGAAGGCTGACCCGGGGGAAAAAGCGGCACTTCTGAGACTTCCTTTTGAGGGTCAGGCTGTCTGTGGATCAGTTACCGGCCAGGATTTCTAAGGCCTTTAAGGACAGTATACATGCCTTGCCTTATAAAAGGGATTTCCTCATCTGGCAAGGGGTGGAAGAAACATTCTAGGCCGTCTCCCAAGTTTGAACCTCGGCCTCTTCTTTCAGGAAGCATAGATTTCAACCCCGCTTTTCTCCTAAGAGGTCTGTTCCATCTATAAAGGGAGCTCCCAAGAAGGGCTCCTGACAATCACAGTTGTGGGAGCGACTGGCTGGTTGAAGAATGGCTGCAGCATTTTCTGTCCATTTGGTGAGGAGATGTCACGGATCGTTGGATCCTGAACATTGTGGAGAATGGCTAAACCACAGAGTTCGATTTTGTTCCTCCGGCTTCTGGGGTTCGTCCAATGCCCTTGCCTGTAGACGGAAGCAGGAGGGGGTCCTTTCTGGAGGGGGTTCAGGACTTGCTGTTGAAGGAGGCCATCTCTCGGGAGCCTTTGGGAGAACACGGCCAAGGTGCTTATTCCATCCTGTTCCTTGTTCTGAAGGTGTCTGTTTTTTTTTGTCCTGTCTTGAATCTCAAGTGGGTGAATTCCTGAATCAAGACTGTGCACTTCAGGATGTTGACCATTCAAGCAATCATTCATCTGATTGGCCCAGTGTATTTTTTGGGGTCTCTGGATCTGCAGGATGCATACCTCCACGTGCCTGTTGTGGAGCTCTCTTTAAAGTTTCTGCACTTTGCAATCGGACCAGACCATTTCCAGTTCTGTGTTCTTCCATATGGCCTAAAATCCTCTCCCAGGGTTTCCACGAAAGTGCTGGCTCCACTGATGGCTCGTCTGCATGTAAAAGGGGTGTTTGTGCATCCTTACCTGAACAATTTTTTGGTACAGGCTCCCAGCAAAGATCTGTTGCGGGATCATGTGGCACATGTCTTGCAGGTCCTCCAGGGTCACGAATTTTTGATAAACTGGGGGAAATCAGATTTGGAACCTTCCCAGGACCTGTTGTTCATCAGGGCTCAGTTTCTGACTCTGCTGGTGTTGGTGACTGTATCGGAAAGGATATTATTGAGCCTTTAGGAGCAAGTGGGTGCTGTATTGTCACAAGTGGCTCTCAGAGCACTTCAGTGGTTGCGGCTCCAGGGTCACTTGGCTTCGGTGATCTTCCTGTTCCCTTGGGCCAGATTTCATCTCCTTTGTCTGGTCAACTGGATTCTCTCCCATAGGCCTCTGAATCCTTGCAAACGTCTGGTGAGAATTCCTGTGTCGGGGTCCATTCGCAGGGAGTTGGGTTGGTGGCTGGCTCATCTCCGGATAGGGGTGTCTTTGTCTCCTTCGGTGCCTGTGGTGGTGACAACTGATGCCAGCCACTCAAGGTCCAGTGGCCTGGCTGGGTTTGGAGCAGGTACAGGGGTTTTGGTCTCTACGGGAGTCAGGAGGTCCTCGAATTGGATGGAGTTAAAAGCTGTTCTGCTGGTTCTGGTGCATTTTCTGGGGCTCTTGCAGGGGGAAGCAATGCTGGTCCAGACGGACAACTTGGTTGCCAACTCTTACATCAACAGACAGGGGGAACCAGGTCCAGATCTCTGATTCTGATTGCACAGGACATCTTCTTCTGGGCTCAGGATTATGTTCTGTCTCTTCGGGCCACCTACATTCAGGGGTGGACAATGTTCAAGCGGATCTGTTGAGCAGGGCCATTCCTTCTTCCTTCTTCCTGGGATTTTTCCCTCCGGTTGTCTCTGTTCCATTGTCTGGTGAGGAGGCGGGGTGGTCCGGGTGTGGACTTGTTTGCCTCCCAGAGAATGCAAAGGTGAGGCGACTCTGCTTCCGGTTTCAGTGTTATCAGGCGTGGGCAGTGGATGGACTGACTTGTCAGTGACAGCAGGGTCTTCTTTATGCGTTCCCCTCTTTTCAGTTACTAGGCTCCTTTCTGGTACGGGTCCGGAGGGTGGGGGCTCGGGTAATTTTGATCACACCTCGTTGGCCTCATGCAAATAGGTTTCCTTTGCTTCAGCTATTGGTCTCCTGGCCGGAGTGGGTTCTTTCTCTCCATCCCTCTCCTCTGATGTTTCCTTGCATCTCCTAGAGGTCCTTGCAGAGGCTGCACCTGATGGCTTGGAGGTTTAATGGCGGGGGTTGACAGGGCTGGGGGTGCCTGGTCCTTTGGCTCTGACCTTGCAGGCTGCGAAGCATAAGTCCACGTTGCATTCCTCTGATCGTCAATGGAAGGTTTTTTCCGCTTGGTGTTTATGACAGCAGGGTGACCCTACTGTAGCCTCTCTGTTTGTTGTGATGTAGTTTTTGCAGGATGGGGCCCGCGTAGGGTTGTCTGTGTCTAGTTTACGGGTGCAATGGGCGGCAATCCAGTCCTTTTGGGTTCCTTGGAAGAATTTGAAAGATGATGGAAATTTAATGCTCAAAATGTTTTTAAGGCCTGTTGAACTCAATTCCTAGGCCGGTACGTTCTTTTCCTAGCTAGAGTCTCCAGTTGGTATTGGATGTCTTGATGGAACCGCCCTTTGGACCTCTGGAAGACATTGATTTGAAACATTTGACTTTAAAAGCTTGTTTCTTGGTTGCTATTACTTCTTCCAGGCGTTTGTCCTGCTCTTTCCTTTTTTGTTCTGCTCTTTCCCTTTTTGCAGGATTTTTTATTGGGTTGTTCTGGTTCCGGTTCCCTCTTTTGTCCCGAAGGTGAATTAGGCTTTTCATGCCCGCCAAGAGGTGATCCTCGCAGCCTTTTGTTCCAACCTTTCCTCAGAGGAGGAGGTCAGGTTGCATACTTTGGATGTGCGTCGGGCCTTGTTGTGGTACCTGAAGGTGGTTGCTGCCTTTCGGAAAGGGGATTCTTTGTTCGTTAATTTTGGGCCCGCTTGGAAAGGGGAGAAGCCGCCTACTGCTTCCTTGAGTCACTGGATCGATCTATGGTGTTGTTGGCCTGTGCTTTGAAAGGGGTGGTGCCTTCTCCTGGGATTAAGGGTTATTCCACTCGGGGTATGGCGGCTACGTGGCTGAGTTGCAGGGTGCTTTGGTGGTGGAGATTTGTAGTTCGGCTACATGGGCCACTCCCTCCATTTTTGTTCGGCACTACAGAATTGCTGAATTGGAGTGTTTGGAGTCAGTTTTGGGGCACAGGGTGTTGTCTTCTATGATGGAATAGGGGTGTTTGTGTGTCTTGACTGGTTGTAATTAAAGTTTCTTTCTGCATTGCAACTCAGTTGTGGGTCTCTTGATTTTTTGCTATGTCTCATTGGTTACTTAAGGAAGGCGAGGGAGGGACGGGAGGTAATGCATCCATTACTTATCGTTAATGGCATTACACCCAGTTCAACTCCCTCGCCTTCCTCACACATTCTCCTGCCCTCCCGGTACAGGAAAATGTAGTTGCTTTTGGCTTGTTTCTGCACAGGAGAGACCTGGGGTGAGGGACTTTTTAAAAGGGGATGTGAGGGGTCTAAATGAAGCAAGGGGCCTCATTGGTTACTTAAAGAAAGCGAGGGAGTAGGACTAGGAGTAATGCCATTAACGGTAAGTAATGGATGCAGTGCTTTTTATAATATGATTGAATGTAAGATGGAAATCTCTTTTTGTCTCCTGTGCTTTATTATGGAAAGTAGATTTCGTACATGATTAAAAGTGAAATAATTATGGGGATCCCTCTTAGATACTAACAAGGTTCCCATTTTTATATGAGTCCTACAGGATAATTGTCTTCATAAATATATATTCTTACCCTCGTCCATGTGGGCTTATAGGATTGTCCTTGTGCAGTCCTACAATATCTACATATGGAGCTTATAACATACTGAAATGGGCTTGGAAAGCAGTGCTGCTACACAAAACAACCAACAAAACAAGAGGCAGACTGCCTTGGTTGGCATCTCCGGTACAAGTAAAGAAACGTCCTGATAGAAAGTTGTTGCAAGCTTCCAGACATACGTCCTGCTCCTAACACCTCGTCACCTAACAAAGCCTATGACATGATCAACCAAATAAAGACATCTAATTAGAATATATCAGGTTGGTCCCAACTAATCAACCAGGAAGACAGAACATAATTAATTTAAAACTTTGACATTCTGGTGGTCATTACGAGTCAGGCAGTCACTTGACCGCCATATTCGTGGCAGCAGTCCGAGGGCCACGTTGTGACCACGGCAGTCATGCTTTGCAGACAGTGAACGCCGGCTCGATTACGAGCTGCAGACAATACTGTTGGGTGTTTCTCTCTAGGCCAGCGGATGAAAACTCAGGTTTCCGCCTGCTGACCTAGCGGGAAACTCTTAATGGGCCCGACAGGGAGGTAGCCACTATGGCGACAACTTCCCCGTCAGAAGTTCAGCGGACGGCCTAAACCGTCCGCCGAACTCATAATCAAGCCCACTATGTCTCCATGAAATGGACACAGCAAACTTGCCAGATTTGAAACCTGTGAGAAGCTGGCAACAAAAAACTTTCTAAAAGGAAGACCATCTGAGGGTCTTGAGACCCTGGTAGCAACAAGGCTCCAAGCAAAGGCAGAAATTATTGAGACAGGTCTATATTTTCCTTTAGGAACTGTGTGGCCACACATTTGTTATCAAGAACAAATATATACCTGCATTCTAGATGAGAGAAACCAACAACTGGCGTCAATAATACAGGGATACAAGTTTGTTGCCATAATATGGACAGCAGCCATCAACTTCAGTCGTATGTTCCAAGGCCCAGGGCATGCCATTTAAAAAAAAAAAGACAATTTTGCAATATTCAAAATCAACCATTTTACTCCCAGAGAAGAGCACCATGATATTAAGAACACTGGGCCTTATTTAGATATTGGAGGAGAGGCTACTCCGTCAATGGTGACGGATATGCCGACCGCTGAAATCTAAATCCCATTTTATTTAACAGAATTAAGATTTCTGCAGACGGGATATCTGTCACTGTTGTGATGGAGTACCCACTCCATCAATATCTAAATCAAGCCCACTGTCAGAAATGAATCCGAAAGAAGTCAATGGGCGTTCAGATGAGTATAATCCAACATCAATCACTGACATTGGAAACCACAGCTGTACTAGACTACACTGCTTCTGTAAGTGATGAAGTAATTCCTTTCAAGAAGCTGATAGGATTTATTGCAGGAACACATAAAATAACAAGAATAAAATAGTTGTTAACAATAGAAAAAATGAAACATGGGCAACAGCTGCAGAGGTCAACCATCAAACATTCCTAGAATCGATAGCATGGAAAGAAGATTGCCATGGACCTAAGCTATGGAACAAGTTTAATGAGTGTCTAAAATGTAAACAGCTTTTCTGGCATAAACAGTTAGCAGAAAGCATGGTTTACTTTGGAATTAGGTAATAAAAGTAAAGAATTTACAAACAAAAGATAGAAATATTAAAAAATCTAAACACTTTGCTATTCTAACCTAGAATTAAGATACTTAAGACAGCAGTATAAAAAGATCACTTGGTATGCCAAGCAATCACACAAAGACCTTCAATGGCTAGAGTTACATAAGGCATGTAAAAGCAAACATCCCAACTGCAGGAAAAAACATAATAACACGGAATAATAGCATCTCAGCTACTATGTAGGTTTGGTTAGTAAGTATCTTATATGTACCTGCAAGCCAAATGTTGATCTATCTGTACTCCATAACAGCCTTATAAGAGCAACTATAGTCATCCATGAAATTCCATATAATCTTTTAAGAATTGACCTGGTTAGTACAGAACAAATAATCAAGATAATAAAAAAGAGCAAAAACAATACAGAGCCAGGGCCAAATTAAATTCCCTCTGCAGTTTTCAAGCTAAAGCCCAAATACTGGCTTGACTCTTTTAAAAGTCTTTTAGAGAAATGTTACAGCATGAGATCTGTCCCACGGTCTTGAAAAGCCTAACTTTTATATCCACTCTACAATAAAGGTAAAACAAAAGATCCAGCCAACTAGAGACTAATAGCCTCACTGGATATATGTTCAAAATATGAGTCACTACTGCTAGAGGACCTGAGAAATTGGACAGAAGAAAAAACAATATCTTCCCATGCTTCCAAGTGGGTTTTCATACAATCTGTATTACATTAATCAACGTTATAGCAATTAGATGGTACACAAAGAACTAAAATGCACATAAACAAATACATACTTGCTTTGTAGGTTTAAAAAAACATTCACCTCCATCAACAGACCAATTGTGGGCCAAACTTACTATATTGCACGTTCTGAGTATACTACTGGAACACACCAGAACCCTTTACTCGACCAATTGGATTTAATTCAAATTAGAGGACAATGCCACTTTGACCAAAAATCAAGGGCTCAAACAGGCTTGCTCTCTTGCACTCCTTCTTTTAAACCTTCAAGGCTCTGACATTAAATTAGTATTGAATAACCCAAAAACTTGTCCACCCAAGTTAAATGGACACGCAGCAACCATTATACAATTTGCAGATGGCACAGTGCTCCTGGGCCAAACTCGGACAGGATTGATAGGATTACATACAGCAATTGCTCTTCATAAGTACTATGTACAAAATCAACTACGGAAATAGCAAGATATTATCATTAGGCTCAAGTAAGTAAAAAGGCACAAACTGGAATATAATGGGGAAAAATATCGATTATGTAAGCAATTATACATTTCTTGGAGTCACTTTCTAAAAAATGGTGAGTACAAAGCACATCTGAATATGACAAAAAGTAAAGCAACTGGTTTAAGGTTTGCACTATCGAAATTGTGCAAAAATTTAAATGGTCCCTCTCTGACACCATTTTCAAAAGTATTAAAAGCGAAATTTATACCAGCTTATGAATGTAAAGCCTTTTTAGATAAAATGAATATATGATTAAACCGGGAACATGCAGAGATCATTACCTTAGAGAAAGTTGTCTTGAGAGACATAGCTAAGATCACTAACACACACAGATATATCAAATATAATATATTGAACATGCACTACAAGCTCTGGTAACTAATCCTGAGATCACAATTAAACCACCCAATAAGGGTGGTGTGATTGTTGTCATGGATAAAGAATTGCATTGCACAGTATTTCTCATACAATTGTTGGTTGAGGAACATTAAACCTAGCAAAACAAAAGGCCTTCATTTGATGTAGATTCCATGATTCAAGCAGTCACAAACAGAGGTGCGCAAGCAGGTTTTCTTACTAAAAATAAATATGCCTTTCTGAATGTGTGCTCAAGAAGATTTTCTTAGTAAAAATAAATATGCCTTTCTGAATGTTGAATATTACAGAGTTCTAGCTATATATATTCTACCCAAGATACACAAAATGTGACTAATAACCACAACCCATTGTCTCTGGATGTAGATCATTATTAGAACTGCTCTACCAACATATTGACATTTTTCTTAAATGCTTTGTCCCTCTGACTCATCCTTATACTCGGAACAGTATGAACGTGATCCAACTCATAGAGGGCATACCTTCTGACAACACATGAGCCCTTTTGGTTACTTTGGACATAAAAGCTCCCTATACTAATATTCTGCATCAAAAGGCAATATTGGGGCTGATCTGTAGAATCATGGAGTCAAGGGAGCATTGACATTTGTTAACCACGGGGTTCATAGTTCAATTAACAGAAATTGCTCTCTCTAAAACTTTTTTCAATTCATGAACACTTTTTATTATCAAAGTAAATGAGCAGTGATGAGTATTGGATTTGCCCCACATCTTGCTAATCTGTTCATGAATGATTATGAGCACATACACCTGTACAACGAGCAACATCCTTCCAGGCAACAGATCACCATGTGACGTCACTATATAAACAACATCTTTATGATTTGGGAAGGTGACATCACATCACTTGAGAGTTTTTTTTTTATAGTGGATCAATATAACAGATCACCTAATATACATTTTACTATATACATTATGAAAGAAACAACATAGCCTTTCTTGATTTGACTATTAAAGTAGACGAGGGAACACTATATGCTACATTGTATAGGAAGCCTACTGAAAAGAGCTCTCTGTTGATGCATTCTAGTCACCATCCAAGAGGGCTCCTTGACAGCCTGCCTTACGGACAGTTCCTGAGAGTGCGCAGGAATTGTACTTTAAAGAATGACTCTTTCTTGGAGTCTGATTATTTGCTATCCAAGTAATTGGAAAGAAGCTACCCTGGAGAGAACTCAAACAGGTATGCAAAAGGGCATGGTAAACCAACAGAGATGCCCTATTAGTTCCCCAAACCTGTCAGATGGGACAGAATCACCTGATTTATGTTAGCACTTTCAACACTGTTAGCAATACCATAAAAACTATAATAAGACATTGACATTTCATTCAGGAGACTCTGAAATGTACTGAATTACCACTCTGCATTTTTAAAAGAGGACCCAAAATCAGAGATAAAGTGGTCAGGGCTACTCTTCCTAACACACATACCCCATCCATACAATCATAGTGGAGCCTTCCAACTATAAAGGGTCATTTCAAGTGTGGCAGTTGTTTGGCATGTAATCCTGTTTTGAAACTAAGGTTTTTGAATGTGAAAATGTTAAATCGAGTTGAATGATTTTTTCCAACTGAAATATGAGTGGTGTAATTTATGCCATTTGGTGTCCATGTCAAAAAATCTGCATTGGACAAGCATCACAGAAGGCCAAGGTAGGAATACCTCAGCACCACAGCAGTATTGTTTGTGGAACTATTGGAGCCCCTCTCGTTGAACTCTAAAAACAACATGGACACTCATTTGATGACATCAGATGTCAGGTGATTGAAGTGCCCACACAGAATCGGAGAGGTGGGAACCAACAGTACAAAGTTCTTCTGCATGAATCCAGATGGATTGAGCATTTAAAATCAATGGACAGAGGTCTCAATACAAATGATGAAAGGTGCCAACTTTCTACATCTTTGTCAGGTTGATAGATAGTTGATACGTATTTCTTAGCCTTGTGTATATATGAGAGTGTATGAACCATGGGATAGAACTAATGCGAATGGTTCTGCTTTATGCTTAGAACTCATTATTTTTCTAGCAAGTTTAAAGCTTATAGTCAATGTTTTTTTGGGTTAAATCACAGTTCCTCTTTATTATGGTATTTTCATCATGACATTTCTAATATGGCCCCCATTAATCGTTTTGTCCTTTTTCTATTTTTGTGACCTGAAACATGTTTCAAGTGCATTTTGCATCTTTAACGCATGGGTAGACCACTAGTAGTTTTATGACTTTTCAACGCTAGTTTGTCTGCGTCAAGCCAAGGGATTTAGGATGAGGCACCAGCCTCTGTTCTACTATTGCATTGTTTGTTCATTTTTCTTACCCAATTAAATGGCATTATCTCCATTCCAATTTGGCGGCTTAAGCAATCATTGAGCCTAGTACATGCCCAAAGCATCTCTCTATTTCGCCTACTTCAATAATGTACCAAGTGCATTCTGCAGCTTGAACACATAGACTGAACATGCACCCCGGTATGGATTGTTTTGTTTTAGGAGTGTCTTTTTTTGTCTGATTTTGTGTGGTTTTGCTGTAGTACCATTGCTCCATTTTCTTCTTGTGGTTGTAGGAAACAGGATTGGTTGCATTGAGGACACCACCCTTAGACTTTACATGACCCTGTGAAATATGAACTATTATTCTTCTCTGTTCACCACCGACACAACCCTTGTGTCTTTCTGGCACTGGTATTAAGACAACACATGTGGGTCTACAAACTTTGAGTGAGTTATACAAACATTTGTGATATGAATATTCGTTCTGTCTTCTAAATACTTGGTTCGTATGAATCATCCTACACATATGGTCACACAGGTTCTGTTGTCTATTTTGATAGTTCTTCATTTTTGCTTTATTGCTGCATTATCACTAGGCCCTTTCTTCCTTTATTGGTCTTGCACGGCTTTATGCAATTGGTTTGTCGCTATAAATTAGGTCTGGGCCCTTCACTTTTCTAATCCCACCATCTCTATTGTGATTTGTGTAATTTTAGTCTTTTTTCCTATAGGTTATTTACGTAGGACAGTATGCTCTCATCCATTTTAGGCATTGGATTGTCTCTTGTTTATTTTGCATCCTATGAGCAGTATGGTGGTGATCATAACCTGGACTCTTCCCCTTTTCATACCATCTTAATCTTATTTTGACAATTCCTCTCTCTATCTAGGTTGCTACAATTTTGCCATGAGCAAGACCCTGTCAAAGAATCTGTGGGATCGAAATGTTTGTTGTTCTGTTTCAATTACCTTTGTATTGATGACTTGACTTTGAGAAATCCATTTGATTTACTCTCTGTAGGGTTCAATTTGGAAATAGATTTCCTGTTGGTTGAGCCGTTTTTGAATATGCACACTGTATATTTTCTGCATATTTTTCACTTATTTTAAATTTTACTGTGCCGTTCCATGGATTGAATTGTCACCTTATTCATGCACTGTATGGAACGATTGAATTGAAAAGTTTCATAATCATTTGTTGTGGCAGCAAGGTCTTTGAATAGTATTTCCCTGCAAATGTATCAAATTGTTTCTAAGTGATGGCCCAATTGACCATCAATCACAAAAAGACGGAGCATTACTAAGGTATTTATTCAGAATGACAAAAGCTGACCAAAATATTTTAAGAGTATTCTTTGTCAGGAATGTGAAAATGTAATATCAAAAGGCATAACAACATGCCACAGAACAACAGCAAAGATACAAAAAGCCCTGAGAATATCAAACCATAGGACAACCTCGTCTCATATTTTAACTTCAAATGCCTTCTGAAAAAACAACATATTGCAATCCTCTTTAAAATCAGCAACCTTCGAAATGTCCTAATCATATCTCTTCTAGCCCAATCAGAGAGAACCGTTCAAAAAACCCAGTTCGCACATACCAGGCAGGTTCAATATGTGTGAAATGAGCATTATTTACTTAAGATGACGATTTGGTCTCTTCATTCAAAGAGAAATAAACCAATCATGGAAAAAAAGACTGACACCGGCCTGCTATTTTGTGATTATCACAAAGAAACTCTATCACACATTGTATGCTGCCGTCCTTTATTTTCCATAGTACGTAGAGTGTTTTTTCTTACAACAGTCTGAAAACTAGGAGTACCAACTTGTAAGGAAGCAGCCTCCCTTGGTGTTAATTATAATATCGTTAGGGAATGTGATTTGCATATAGATCCCGGTATCTTCAGCATACTGATGGTACAATATCCCAATATTTTTAAGGATGGCCACAAAAGGTCTGAGGTAGAAATGAAAATGACTTGGTGACAGTGGGACTCTGTGTTGTAGACAGACCTTGCTGGACAAAGGTTGCTGATTATCACTGCTTGTTTTTTTGCTTTAAAAGAAAACCACTTTAATACCATGCCCTTAACGCCCATTCAGTTCTTAAAGATGTTAGTAAGGGAGATATGGTTGACAGTATCAAAGCAGTCGAAAGGTCAAGTGGCACAAGTAAGCATGAGTGGCCTGTCTCCAGGACGTTGTCAACAACCTGTAAAAGTGCAGTCTTAGTGCTCCAACCCTGCCCGAAACCAGACTGAACATTTTTCAAGAGATTATTCATTTGAAGGAGATGTGAGAACTGGGCAACAACACTACTTTCAGCCACCTTCACCAGGAAAGAAACCGTTCATATCGTAGGGGAGTTGTAAGAGTCTCTGGGGTCTGTTGAGAGTTTCTTCAGAAGAGGTAAGGGTTGACCAATGTTCAAGCTGTCAGGCGATATCCCTTGCATAAGCGATAAGTTCACTAAGTTGATACAGTATGCTAACACGTGTTTTACTAGGTCTTTGCCAATGTTATCCACCACTACATCCATGAAATGGTTCGAGGGTTTGACTTTGGCAAAGGTTTTGGAAAATATAGCCTTCGAGGAAACTGTGAAATAGGGCTAGGATGCCTGGACTTTCATGTTTAGATTCTGCACAGTCAGGCGAGCATGAATAGGAGTGCGAAAGAGTGCAATGTATTTGACTTTTACAGCAAAGAATATTACAAAGACTTCACATTTCTATTCAGGAATGCCATTTGGGCTGATCATGGTTGTGGTGTTGGCCTGTTTATGGGAGCATAGGGGACGTGATGGACAATTTTGCAGTGTTCGGGAAAGACTTGTTTGTGGGAGCTGTAAGTAGTGCAAGAGACCCAGTAGAAATGCTTTGTTTCCAAGTGTTTTCTACTTTCGTTGCTGATTTATTTTTCTCATATAGACCTTTTGAAAAGGGACATAAGGTGTTAGCCTTTTTTTCTTCCTTTTCGAAGGCGTGCACATCTTCATCATGGGTTTCATACAATTGTTGCACTCTGCTGTAGCAACATTGATCTCGTTAGTGACCAACATGATTGCCATATTTTCTTTTGGCCAGTTATGACAATCTTTCTCCTAGAACAATTACAATGGTATATGTCAAAGGCCCTCATCGGTGTACAGGAAAAGTGGTGCATCATAATTCATACATATCAGAAGTTATATTTTTTACCAGATTAAGGCCCTTATTTAAAATCTGAGACACAAGCACTCAATAATGAAATATGTGTTGGCTCTGCCACTACAAGACCCATAGTGGAGCACTCATCAAAACTAGAGCTTCCCCCATGTCAGCTTGAAATTGGTGAGAATGTGTCTACTGGCTGGCCCACCATGTCGTGGAGGCATGATGTACTGGTCAGTATTTGCGTTTTGTTTTCTCAACAAAACCATTGCCCCCCCAAACTGAGGTTTGCTTTTGCAAACTACAATATCTATGTTCATAATGCACAGGGAGATTTATCCCAGTGCTTAACCCCCTTCCCCGTAATGGTTACGTCTGTAGCTGCGGTGCTGAGGCGTCACAGACGTAACCATTACCTCCTGGGACCGGCCCTCGACCCTCGGGGGAAGCCATTTGCTTCCAGCGCATCTTCAAGAAAGGAGGTACGTTTTTCCTCCGGGCGGCAGGGGGGATTACTACAAAAAGAGGCATCGGGAGAAAGGAAAGGGTAAGAGTTCCTAGAGAAGCAGTGGTGGAGGATGTGGCTAGAGTGAAAGATCGTCACTTTGCTGAGCACATTCCTCCCACGGCCAAAAAATACTTTTCTGCCAAGAGATGTAGAGTCTGTGCTCGAAGAAGTATCAGGAAGGAGACTAGGATGTACTGCCCTGATTGTCCTTCAAATCCTGGGCTGTGTGTGGGTGGCTGTTTCAGGAGCTACCACACACAGAAGAATTATTGGGAAATAACGTGAGCATAAACTGATGTTTTATATTTTCATATGTTTAGTTTCACGGTTGGCTTTACTGTCATGTATTCAGTTAGAGCTTTTGTTAGAGCTGTTGTGTTTGTAGTTTTGTACTTATTATTAGTGGTTTCTTTGTTGTTTAAAAACAAAACAAAAGTAATGGCGGTGTGCATGCACTGGCACTTGGTTGGCGGTGTGTGTGAAGTGGTACTTGGCTGGCGGTGTGTGTGGAGTGGCGCTTGGCTGGCAGTATGTGTGGGGTGGCGTTTGGCTGGTGGTGTGCGTGGGGTGGTGCTTGGCTGGCGGTGTGTGTGGGGTGGTGCTTGGCTGGCTGTGTGTGTGGGGTGGCGCTTGGCTGGTGCTGTGTGTGGGGTGGTGCTTGGCTGGTGGTGTGTGTGGGGTGGTGCTTAGCTGGCGGTGTGTGTGGGTGCCACTTGGCTGGCGGTGTGCGTGGAGTGGCGCTTGGCTGGTGATGTGCGTAGAGTGGTGCCTGGCTGGCGGTGGCAGCTAAACACCAGTCCACACACTCCCATCAGCTGGTGTGATTGCTGTATCAGGCATGTGGGCTTATGAAAATGATGGGCCCTTGAATGGCTCTGTCTGTTGATGCGAGTGTTGTAATGTGCTGGCGGCATGAATGGTATTGTGCATGTCATGTATGAAAGGAGTGAGAATGGACTGTAAAGCGGTTGGTGCCTTAACCCGGCATTGCAGCTCACGAGCTGTGAGTCATTGGTTCAGTTTTTTGGCCTTTCAATTCTTAACAGTGCATTTCACTTTTGTGAAATCTCTTGTTAATAAAATTTGATCTACAGAACCATCACTCACCCTCGTGCCAAATCCAACCAGTATGTTTGGTAAAAATGACAAAACCTGCTGTGCTGTAATCAGGCGTCTCAGCACACCTGTGACATGCTAGGTGTCTCGGGTGGGACCCCGATGGTGAAGCATGCCACCAACTTGGTTGGTGGGTGAGGGGTCTTTTTAACATTACCTAAGTGCATTTCTTGTCACAATTTTAGTGTTTGGGACATCACAGAAGTACGTGGACACATCAAAATGATCTATGACAAAACTACCTGTGTTTGGGGGGGCACCTATGTTTTTGGTCCCGGGTGCGGCCTTCATCTTGGGAAACCTACCAAACCCAGACATTTTTTTAAACTAGACACCCCAAGGAGTCCAAGGAGGTGTGGCTTCCGCTGATCCCCCAACATTTTCTTACCCATTCTTCTCTGCAAACCTCAAAATTTGCTTAACAAAGCATATTTCCTCATGCTCCGGCACACATTTCATACCACCCAGCATTCCCCTCAGTCTCCCAAGTAAAATGATACCTAACTTGTGTGGGTCTCCAAAGCAGAGTCAGCATAAAGATGTAAAAAATAAAAATATGTGCTTATCAACTTGCTGTGCTATCCCCTCAATCTCTACAGGTTTTTGGCCTTTTTCTGTTGCAGGAACCTGGGCCTACCCACACAAGTGAGGTACCATTTTTATCGGGAGACTTAGGGGAACGCTGAGTGGAAGGAAATTTGTGGCTTCTCTCAGATTCCAGAACTTTCTGTCACTGAAATTTGAGGAAAAGGTGTTTTTGTGGCCAAATTTTGAGGTTTGCACAGGATTCTTGGTAACAGAACCCAGTGAGAGCCCCACAAGTCATGCCATCTTGGATTTACCTAGGTGTCTAGTTTTAAACAATGCGCAGGTTTGGTAGGTTTCCTTAGGGGCTGGCTGAGCTAGAGGCCAAAATCCACAGCTAGGCACTTTCCAAAAAACAGCTCTGTTTTCAATGTAAAAATGTGATGTGTCAATTTTGCATTTCCTGTCGCAAGCATTAGGCCTACCCACGCAAGTAAGTTACCATTGTTATTGGGAGACTTGGGGGAACACAGAATAGCAAAACAAGTGTTATTGCCTCTTGTCTTTCTCCTGTTTTTCCTTCCAAATGTAAGACAGTGTGTAAAAAAGACATCTATTTGAAAATTGCTCTGCAATTCACATGCTAGTAGGGGCACCCCAGAATTCACAGATGTGCAGATAACCACTGCTTCCCAACACCTTATCTTGTGCCCATTTTTGAAATACAAAGGTTTTCTTGATACCTGTTTTTCTCTCTTTATTTTTCAGCAAATATATGGCTGTATACCCGGTACAGAATGAAAACCCATTGCAAAGTGCAGCTTATTTATTGGCTCTGGGTACCTAGGGTTCTTGATGAAGCCACAAGCCCTACATATGTCCTCAACCAGAAGAGTCCTGCAGACGTAACAGTATATTGCTTTCTAAACTCTGACATCGCAGGAAAAAGTTACAGAGTAAAACTTGGAAGAAAATGGCTGTTTTTTTCACCTCAATTTCAGTACTTATTTTTTATTTCAGCTGTTATTTTCTGTATGAAAACCTTGTAGGATATACACAAATTACTCCTTGTTAAATTCAGAATTGTGTCTACATTTCAAAAATGTTTAGCTTTCCCTTATCTGTCACTAACTGGAAGGAGGCTGAAAGCACAAAAATATAGTAAAAATGGGGTATGTCCCAGTAAAATGCCAAAATTGTGTTGAAAAATTGGGTTTTCGGATTCAAATCTGCCTGTTCCTGGAATCTGGGAAGATGTTGATTTTAGCACCACAAACCCTTTGTTGATGGGAAAAAACCACAAGCCACCTTCTGCAGCCCTTTTTTCCCATTTTTATGAAAATAACGAATTTTTCGCTGTATTGTGGCTAATTTCTTGTTCTCCTTCAGTCTGGATACCTCTGGAAACCCTAGGATGTTGGAAAAAAGGACTCAAATTTGGCATGGGTAGCTTATGTGGACAAAAAGTTATGAGGGCCTAAGCACGAACTGCCCCAATAGCTAAGAAAAGGCTTGGCACCTGAGGGTGAAAAGGCCTGGCAGCGAAGGGGTTAAGGGGTATAGCCATTCCTGTCATGCCTGGTACAGTCACAGGCCAGGATAAAATTAACATCTGAATGCCTTCTACAAACAGCATGAAGTTTCTGGTGCTGTTCTGTTGTCACTCGTACGCATGACTAATGGACCATCCACAAGGGATACCACTTGAGTAGCCAGCTGAGACCCCGCTGTTAGAAACTTGGGCAACACTTGGGACAGGAAACTGCTGCATTTGGATGATTTTCCATTAATGTCCACTCTGAGTGAGGACCATAGTTAAAAGACACCTGTTATTATCAGTTCCTGAGAAAAAGCTTTAGAAATAATAAACTGTTGATCTCTGAAAGGCCTCCACTTTACAAATCAATTAAATATATAAATTGTAGTGTACGGACCTTTGTAAAAAAATAAAAAAATACACTCAAAGACACTTTCCATTATCCTTGCTTGTTTCCACTACTTGACTACAGTCGCCCATACCTTTCTGAACCAGCTGTACCCCGCGGAGGGTGGTAACCCTGGAGCAGTGCTTAATTTGTAAAGAGAAAGATGTCGGTGCCCAAAGCCCTCCTCTTAAACACGCGGCTGCTTCAATGAAATGTGTGAACACGGAATCCTGAGGCAGCGTAAACCTGAAGCCATCTCGGGCCTCTGCAATCCATGTAAAGCCATTGCCTGCCCCTTCAGCTCACTCTTGCAGCTTTCTACTTTCTCCCTTTGTGACACTTTTTCGTTTTTCACTTCCTCAGTCTTTCCCATATGTGTCTTTTGCTCGCAGCAATGCTTGAGGCAGAAGAATAAGCCCCGGCCCTCAAAAATAAGTGCCGGTGCTCAGCACCGGAAACAACAAGCACAAATTAAGCATTGCCCTGAAGTCACGTAACACTTTTGCTCCCCACCGCTGCCCATAATTTAGGCAACTGATACATATAAGGAGGTATTCAAACTGTCAAAAGAGAATTGCTGTCTTTCTGTTTCTAACCCTATAACTCCTTCAGTATTCCTTTGTGAAAAATTGCCGAACTTCTCTTTCAAGTTAAAATACTAAAATATATACAATATCAGCGAAAACATGATATCAAACAATAGCCTGTGAACTTGGTATTCTAAATAGTGGGTTTCGTTGAGGAATTATTCCACTGGTGCATTGAGGGAAGTAAAGTGTTGGGGAAAAGAAAGTCACTTAAAATTTATCGCTTTCCGTTCCCTTTTGTAGGTAAATATTATTTCCAATACTCCAGGACTAGGATCTTCAGATGACTTGTTTCTAAATAGACAGTTTAAAATGCAACAGCTTCAGCCACACAAGTTCTACAGAGTTGATAAGCTTCACTCATTCTTTCAAACCATCTCTAGAGAGCTGTGGTGGCATCATTGCTTAAGAAGTCTAATCTTAGCTAGCGGTGGGTGAAAAATTCTGCTCCGCTGGCGGAGTTTATAGAGTTTTGCCCACTCCGTGTTCTGCTTGGAGCGCGGAGTTTTGGCAAAACTCCACCAACTGACATGTGGCAGAGTTTTTCTCGGGCAGGGTTCACCACCGCTAAGATGACAAGCGAGAATTTGCATCCCCTAGTGCAATTTTCTGGCACTAGAATGCCTCCCATTGACATTTCTCAATGCAGCAGTTGCATCAGGTTGTGACCATTCATGTTGAGAAAGCTGCAACTCGGGTAGAAAATCTCAGTCTGTCACAAAAAAGCAGCACACTTTGGCGTGCAGTGTGGTGCAGTTCGTACTGATTTTACACCGCAGAAGATGCTCCCAGTGCTTAAAATGAGCGCGAGCAGCCCGACGTGCCCGAATTTCATCCACTCGCGGAACTCCATAGAATCCCCCAGAGTTTTTGTGTAACTCCACGGAATTCCACAGAGCAAAACTCCATGAGTTCCTTCCCTAATCTTGTGTCTGATGTCGTATCCCCCTTACCTGAGACAACTGATAAAAAGGGCAGTGATTGCTCAGGTACAGTATTTTACAGATCAGCAACATTTGCTTTACTTCTGCCTCGTTGGAATGTGTCTAGGCAGATGCAAAGAAAGTGCAGTTGGCAATGATGCACAAGTTATGGCAAAGCAGCCAATGTTAATGATGTCAGTGCTTTGGTTTTGGCACACCTGAAGCAAACAGGTGTAGAGATTGTGATGATGTTTTCCATTGAGCCATCCTTTAAAGGATAGCACAATGTATTTCACTGATCTCTGAAATCACTTTCTTTAAAAAAAAAAACAATTATTGACTACCTCTATCCATCCATATTCGAGCACAAGCATAAATGGATCAATGCACTAATTAATTGGCTGTCCTTGTTAAGTGGTAAATGCTCGGAAATGGTCTACACAAACATGGAAGACTTGCATGGTCGTATTTGCCTCTAAATTCTATGATTCAGAGTACCACTCCTAGTCTAGACCAATGATGATTGGCTCCAAGAGTATCCCTGGCACTATGTAGAGGTGCTAAATAGAAGTTGAAGCTGGCAAAGAGGGATGTGATGTGGCATATTTTGCATTCAGTGCATGGTGAAAAAACATCACCAGCATCTGAATAGTGTACCTCACTGGCAGCAGCGGCCCATGCTTGTGGGCGCTGGGGCTCCGCCCACCAAGTGTATTCTGCCATAAATAAAGTTAGTTACTTAGACATGACAAATGTAGGTCATGCCTGACTGCTTCGCTCTGAGACAGAGAGATCAGCAGTCAGGCACTTTCAGCAGCTGCGCTCACTGCACCTCTGAGTGCATTTTCATAGCAGAAACAGGGTGTATGCACAGTCAGCCCTTGTGTTGCCTCAGATCCCAGGTGACGTTGTTTCCCAGTCTCCTCCTCTTTCTGGCGGCGCTGTAGAAATTAGCATTGGGCGTTTCACTCTTCAGCTCAGGCTCCAGGAGGCTGAGCGTCAATCAAGAACACTTTCCACACCCTTCTCCATTTTGTCAAAGGGTGGTGGTGTCTGTGGAATCAGGAAGTGGAATGGATAACCCCAACCCACCCTGTGACGAAATGGTAGGGGCGAGATTAAAAACAGTTTGAAATACTGCATACTTTTTATTCTCAAATGTCAGGCCGTATCTGCTTTTATTTTTTATTTTGTACATGTGACAGTACGAAATGCTTATCAAGATCTCAGCATGTCAGGCTGCTATCAGTGCAAGTGAAGTGTCACAGCTGTGAAAGTGTCCCCTAGGCATGCCCCACGATAGCAGCGCACTGGGTCACTAAATAAGTCCAAATCTATTCTGAGTGCCTGCAAAGCGAAGATAAAAACCTCTTCAAGTTTTCCCTTTACTTCCGCCATCTCACTAAGGAATGTATTCATTGAAAGGATCTGTGTTTGACTCTATAGTACACTTTCAAATGATTCCTGGTAAGTTCAGTCAACAGTTCATCCTGCTGAGGTCGATAAAATGAATACCACTGACTTTGGCTTTACATGATGTAATTCCATGTATTGACTTAAGGCCCACCACTTTTTGCAATCACCAGCCACCACTGCTCACTGGTTGTAATCTGTCAGCCTGACCATTAAGGCCGGCATGTGTGAAATACCTGACCACTGAGTGGTGCCTCTCTAGCCAAAGATTAAGAACTTTTAAAGTTATTATGTGGGTATAAGATAAGCCCCTTTGCTGGCAATTCATAAGCAAATTAGCTGAATAAGCTTTCCGGTCTGATGCACTGAACACAGGTGAGTTGACATGTTTCTCTACTGACACAAGACAGATGGAAAGATCACATCATAGGATTGATAGTGAGAATCCGTCAGAGATAATTTTTATTTGATGGATGAGCACCTTATACCTTCATTCATTCATATCGCTCCAATGCAGCACATTAAAATAACTGTAATAACTACGTTATTTCAAAAATGATTATTTTATCTATACATCCTTGATCACAAATATGCGCACCATGTTTGTGTATGTGCAAGCATGTGTACTTGATAATACAGTACAAATAGCATGTAAGTGACATTTAACCTAGTTGGTTGTTCATAAATGACTAAAACATCTGTTTCTTGAGATCATATATTAATTCTGAAAATCAGCTTGGAAAATAACTTAATCGTTTCTGGAAAAGAACAATCTCTAGTGTACTTCGAAAAATTAAATATTTTCTCTCCTCACCTTTCACCTGGGAAAAAGTTGATAAAGCCTAGAGGAACAGACCTGAACATTTATGTACTTACTCTATTGCATGTTGAGAATTGTCCCTCACATTCCAGGATAGTATTACAATGTACCTGTCTCATAACAGCCTTTGCACATATAAGTACACCTACTTATCTATTGTGCTCAGGTACTCAGTCCTAGGTACTTTACCGGCCGATGTCTAATTTTATTTCAGAAAGGATCTCAGGTAACATCTTTCTACCATTTCTAGCATTATTTTTCCTTGCCCCTCCCTCTTAATAAGAGGGAAATGTTATCCATTGTTGGTCCAGGAATATCCCCTTCATGGTAAATGGTCTAATCTAATGTAACTGAGAACATATTCTACTGACAACGCTTAGGTAAAGTTCAGCTGTTGTGCGAAGGCCTCGCCTTTGTGCTGAGATCAAGTATGCATGTTGAGTACATTTGTGTGTACAGTTAGCATGTGACCTCTATGCTAGCAGGTCTCTGAAGTCTGAACCCTGAAGCCAGAGGGATCCATTTGGATACCTCTGGTTTAGCTTGTTTCTGATACAGGGAGGACCTGGCCTGGCAATTTGGGCTGGACTGTTCCCAGGGGGAGCAGAGTCAAGAATGATTTGCATATGGCTGGGTCCAAACTGGGGTGCCCTGGTGAGCAAAAAAACAATGGATTTAACCTAGATCTGTGACTTCGGGAGAATGTTTGACAATGTTCAGCATTCTGCTCATCATCTTTTTGTGTTGGTATAGTTGCCCTACGTGGGAAGGGTATGACCAGACGTGGGACCCCTGCTCACTTTGCCACTGGATTCCTGGCTGATGAGGGGTGATACCCTGAAACTGGTCTTGTGATGCATGTTTCTGGTCCAGGGAGGACCTGTCCTGGCAGTTCCAGCTAGACTGTTCCCATATGGAGCAGGATCAAAACTGATCTGCACATGGCTATTTCCAAACTGGGGTAGCATGGTGAGCAAAAAGAAATGATGGATTTAACCCAGATCTTTGACTGGGGAGAATGTATGACAATTTTCGGCATTGTATCCATCATCTTTTTGTGTTGCTATAGGGGCCCTAAGTGGGAAGAGTCTGCCCAGACGTGGGTCCTTTGCTCACTGTGCCACTGGATTCAAGCTAGACTAGCCTATGAGGGGTAATACCCCAAAACCAGTCCTAGGATGCTTGTTTCTGGCCTGGCAGTTCCTGTGGTCTGTTCACTTGGGGAGCAGCGTCAAGACTGATTTGCATGTGGCTTGGTCCAAACAGGAATGGCATGGCAAGCAAGAAAACAGTGGATTTAACCCAGATCTGTGACTTGGGGTGAATGTTTGACAATGTCCAGCATTCCATCCTTCATCTTTTTGTGTTGCTGGTTTAGCATGGCACGTGATAAAGGAAGTGGGTAGCTTCCCCCGACAGTGGCAGTGTATTGTCTGCATTCCTGTGACTAGAGAGAGAAGAAACTGGAGTGAGGTTGTTGGGACAAGCTATCTTATGAAATTGCATACAGGCTTTGTTAGCAAGAAGCTGCTGATTAGTTTACTCTCAGCACTGTGGTTTGGTGGATGGGAAGGGCTCAGGACGGCATTGCAGCTGCTGTTGTCTGTCTAACGCTCTCTGCGTGGTTCCTGCTAAAAACAACCCCAAATACTTTACCAAATCAATTGTCCATGCCCATTGACAGCTGCTATGGAATGTGAGTAGGGATGTGTGAAATTTGCGTAATTTGTTTTTGCAAATACATTTTGTGAAAATTTGGGAAAATTACACAAAATGCAACTCCATAATTTAGTACTATATTTTAGCATGAAATGTATCCCTACATCAGTTTTTGGTGAGAAGATGTATTTTAAGATAAACAAAATAGCATTAAATACACCATTGGTGTGAGCAAGATCCATGTTCATTCCAGCCTTTTGCATTACTCATGTGCACTTGCAGTAAAACGTTTCACTGAATGACACTTATGTAAGCAATGTAGTGTAATGGCATAACTTAAAGAATTTTGCTTATCTAGCAAAACACAAAATGTGCATATCAAAAACACAAAATGTCCAAAATTACATGAACTACACTGGCTTAATTAAAATTGCACCTGGTCCTAGATGCAAGTAGAGCCTGGTTGACCTGGGAGTCTGGTTGGCCCAGGAGTCCGCAACTACTACAGAATGTTAGTCAAGAACCAGCTCACCATTACTAGCCAAGTAACGCAGTCTCTGCATCTTGTTTCCACATGCTCAAGATACGCAAGAAGATTTTCAGTTGGCTTCCTGTCACCCAGCCGTCATTACCAACAAGCTGAACTATGGCAACACTCTCTATGTAGGAATCAAGGCACAATTGACCAGAAGACTGCAGAACATACAGAAATCAGCAGGCAGACTCTCCTTCAGACTAACCCCATCCCCGCACCTCAGACACCTCCACAAACAGGCACTCTTAAAACTCCTCACACACCAGAAGTCTCAGACAACATCAGCCCCAACAATCACATTAACTTCCACAAACCTACCAGACATCTCTGCTCACCTGGAATCCTACTTGCACACATCTCCCACATATGCAGAACCTGATCAGTAGGCTGTGTCTTTGTCCTACCTCACCCCCAAAGCCTGGAATGAGCTGCCCCTATCCATCAGAGCTGCACCCTAGTTTGAGAATTTTGCAAGTAACTGAAGACATGAATGCTCACCTAAGTAACTGGCCTGGCTTAACCTGCATAGCTCCTTCTTTTAGTGTCAGGATACCCTCCTGGGTGAGTCGTGTTTCTAGACATTCACATAACATAACTGTATGTCACTGCTGAAAGAAGGCCAATCAGCCTAGGAGGCCACAACTGCTGTGCACTTGCGATTTAATACCTGTGCCCATTGGGCAGTAATCGTCCATGCTGCTGAGGAGAGATTGCTGTGAGGACTGAAGGTGAGGTCCTAGCAGGTCACATCACTCTCTCTGCGAGACAGTTGCACAGACACAAGTACTGCAAGGCTTTACCTGCCACCAGATCAAAGGACTGAGATATGCTTCGAGGAAATTGAGTATGAGGACTTTAGATGTTTTGCTATGATAACTTGAGGTTATAACTGAGAGACACATCTAAACCCGCGTGGGTTAAAAGTGACATAACGTGACCCTGTGCCTAAATTAAGCCTCTGTCAGAGAATACTGGGAACTTTAACTTCGAGGTTCAGAGTGGGGTGATTGCTCTTGGCATTCCTCCCTGGGCTGCAGCCCTTGGAGCCCACTCGGAAAAGCTCAGGTCCGCTCACTTTCTCCAGCGCTCCAAGGTTTATTGCAGCAGGCAAGAGAATGCCTGAAGAGAGGGCGGGTCAAGAAAGGAAGGAAAAAGCGACCAGAGACAGAGAAAAAGAAAAGCAAAAAGAGAGAGAATGGATGAATGAAAAGAAAGACATTGTGCCAGGAGACAAAGAACGCCAGGGTGTTTGAGCATTTTCGCCGGGGCTGCTTTTGTTTCCTTAGCTCAGCTCTGACTAAGGTCATCAGGGATGGGGGAGAATCCTGGAAGGGGAGTAATGTAGCGTTTACTGAGATTGCAACTAGGGATACAACTGCTAGTCTCGTTGAATGGTGCAGTATTTAAGTCTGTTGCCTGAATAAAGTGTTTCCTGAGCCCATGATCCCCCCCCCCCCACATTACAGCCCTGGACAGAGTGTACCGTGTAGGTAATGCTGTACTTAATGGACTTGTTGTTCTGCTCAAGACAGTTAGAACTGTAATCTGCAGACCTCACAGGGATTGCAGACAGTTGTCACAAGCAAATCAAGTAGAAAATCTAAGAAAAACGGCATACTTTTTAACTGAGCCCGCTGTGATAACCTCTGCGTTAGCTATTCCTCCAAGCAGATGAACGAAAAGCAGCTGAATAGTAGGAGACAGCTAATGTACTCTGCCTGATGTGAAAACCTGCTGAATTCGATAAAACAGGAATTAAAAAGTATGCCTTCACAGTCTCTTCCACCCCAATTTGAAAAGCTTTCCTCTGTTGCTGGCCGGCAGCAAAAACTCATTTCGACAATTACATATTATTACGGTAGAGCTTCTTGGCGCATTGTCCTTCCACGTATTTTTTTCGGTCTTCAAATATAAGCACCTGTAAGGAAAGTTTGTTTAGTTCCTCAAAAATAATTTTAAAAAGTCCTGTTAATTAATGCTTAAGCACTAATGCCACAAAATGATATGCAACGTTCTATAAGTGTGTACATTAAATGCTTTTTATAACACCGGCATTCCAGGGAAAGGAAGATATCGGTGGAGAGTGGACAGGACACTGCTGGAGATGTTTTGTCAGCCATGGTCTGCACCAGTGCTTTAAATGTTATTACAGAAGTGCAGGTACTCTCTATTTAGAGCACCCGTTTGCTCCTGAGAAGTGCTGGTAGTCATCCATTGTACTGTAATGCAACAGTGCTGAGAAGTGCCCATTTAAAGCACTGGTCCGCATCAAAGGATGGCGAGACAGCTCAGATATGTGGAAGACATTCTGAGAGGCAAAAGTTTTTTACGACATGAAGGTTTTCCTAAGCATTGCTTATTATATTTGGGAGCTACGGGTCCCTCTCAGAAGGGCATCTTTCAATTTCACCAAATAGCAATTTAAATCCTCTCCAGTGCTTAAGAGCGAGTGAGGTTGCAGGATGCGCTGTACACACTTTGGCAAGAATGAGAAAAAAAGCAAAGGCCTAAATTCAGTAAAGGTTCGTGCTTGCATGACAGCATATTTTAGCCCTGATCGTTCTAGCCCGCGAAAGGGCCAGTAAATTGACACTATCTTTTACATCGCACGAGCACCAGCGCAAAACTCTAGTATATATGTGTTGTTAATGTTCATTAAGCTCTACTTTCCTCCAGATGTGCGCATTTATTCGCTAGTATCCATACAGGGGCAAATATAAAAAGTACATTTTAACCTGTGCCAATGTTAAGCCAAAAAACGAAAACAATTATTATTGACTTCCTGTTTCGTATATAACAGAATCACATTAATCACGTAAAAACCCCTCTTGCGATTTACAGCCTCGCCTAAAGAACATCAATGCAAAGGTTCTGCCCCAGAAGCGAGTGGAATTCTATAGTGACTTTGGTTTGTTATTGATGCACCAGAGGATCGGCCAGTGTTGTTCCATCACCGCACATTCATAGGTGTGATGCTTACCTTAGGCAGCGCTTGAAGGCTTCCGGTGAATCTCAGGGGCCTATTGTGAGTTGGTTGCACATTGCAGCTGCCCACTCGGATACACTGATATCACGGCCATCAATAAATCTGGGGGATGGAGTTGCTATCTAGCGCAAGCTTGTGGGCATTATTACGATGGCAGTTATTGTTTTGTAGAAGGGTCGGTGCCAGTGCCCAAACCTCTGCTCAAAAGCTCGTGGCGGATGCTATTAAATAATGTCAGGCTGGTAGTCTTGAATCCATCTCAGGCCTCTTTAATCCACTACCAGACAGCCCCCGCCCCTTTATCTCCCCTGAGGGTTCCTGCTTTCTTTGTTTGGGGCGCTTTCCGTCTTTCTTTTCCTCCATCTTTCTCTTTTGCGGGTTTCGTCTGAAGAGGATAAATAAGTGCTGGTGTCTAAAAATGAGTACAAATGGCACCCAAGGCTCAACTTAAGCACTGTACATTGGAACTTCAGCATGCAACATGTCCGGATGACAATTACTGGACACAAGGTGTTCTCACAGTCTGCCCCTCCAGGAACAGTCGTGTCTGACATCGCCATATGTAAGTTCATCCGGCCCCTTCGCATTGAAGATGCCTTTTGGACCGGTTTCTCCTACTGCAATCTTCAGAAGAACCATGTATAAGATTTTCAGAGGAATGGACAATACCTTCTGTTTCCACTATGGGGAACATGACAACAGGATGTTAAAGGGCACATTGCGGTGTTTGAGGCAGTGGTGTGGATGTTCCAAGGATGTGGGATGACACTAAAGAAGAAAACGATTCAGTTGCAACCAGCAAGCTGAGGAGGTGATATATTTCAGCTATGATTATTTTTTTCTGGAGATGAAGTGAAGCTGAAATTGAGCTCGGTAGAATCCTTTCTTCGCATTCCAACTCAGAGGGGCTTGGATCATCTCAAATGTTTTCTGAGATTATTGCTCGAAATGCATTTACACGTCTGCGGACAAGGTCGAAGGACTTTGCAGAACGATGAAAAATAAAATTACATTTTCATAGATAACTAAAGGCAAGGTTATATTCGACCTTATAAATGAATGAGTTAAGGGGATGCCACTACAGGGAGTGTAAACTCTAATTATAAGACATTGTTGAACAAGGACGACAGCAACAAGGGTTAAGAGTTGTTTCTCTGAAACTGTTGATGTGAAAGAAAATGAAGTCTTTGTGGCACTTGTGTTGAGATTAGCTGAGCGCAACTGTTTCAAGACAGCACTAGCGATGCAGCATTTCGTTTGCTTATTAGCCCTATTGTTGTTTGTGGAATAAACATGCCATAGGCCCCTAGTTCATATTTGCAAATACAGGGATCCTAAACCAGTGACTCCCTGGATTTCAAGCTTAGTGCAAAGGTTAAGTGACATTTGTTTAATGTGACTACCTGTAGTTGTAGATTGTGATCCTAGTTTGTTGGTGGCAATCAAGTTGCAGACAAAGAAAGAGATACTTAGAGCTGGTACATGGGCACATGTTGGCAAGCATGAACGACAGAACAGGAGTGCATCAGATTAATCCTCTGTGGGGCTTAAGGAGTCAGTTGTGGAGGATACACCAAGTTTTGTTTGGGTGAAGCTCGAATTATGGCAGAATATAGGCATTAACATTAACAAAATATAGACACTAATTGGTGAAGACTAATAACTAGGTTTGTCAAATCAGGACTAAAGTATTGGTTACTGATTGCAAATCTGGCAAAGGTACTATTTGCCGATGACATCCCAGGATCCCGAATCTTAAGTGTTTTAGATTCAGCTGTTATTTACGAGGTGTAATCCACTAAACTCTCCATAGTCTATTTTGTATTGTCACAGTAACTGGAATTATACACCAGCTAGCGGCCAATTATTCAGCATTGTTTGCTACAGCATGTGGAAGGGAAAAGCAAATTGTGTGATTAATTAGGAAATATACTACACATTCTATGGCAGTATTATCTAGCTATTTTGACAATGCAACAGTGTATGACACAGTAGGGGGAAAACAGGAAGAACAACACAGTCATTTCTAGGCCTGGGTGGAGTGTGCAGAGTCACGCTTCGCCAAGTAGCCCAAAAACTTTGCCGTGCTACGCGAATTTCAGCTAGAGGGTGGAGTTCTCCATTGCACCCATTCATGTTGTGTTTGATGTCAAACAGAATGCGAAGTATGTACTGGCATTTCAAAATCGCATGTGAATGGCACCATGCAGTTCGCATGGGTGTGGCCATCTTGTTTTTCCCTTTGTTTATGGTGCTGGTCCTTCAATTTCAAGTCTGTCACCAATCTTTGTAATCCTCCACACTTGATCTACACCCTCTTTTTTATTCATTGTATTAGTGTTTCTTTTTGTGTCACATTATTTTTACGGTGTTTTCATTTTATGTGTGTTTTTGCGACTTTTTGTATTTTTGTTTATTTTTTCCTTATTTCTTCCTTCCTTTTCCTCCTGTTTCTTTTCTTTTCTCCTATCCTCCCCACCAAGCACCATGGCAGAGCAGCTGGGAAACAATAGCCGCCTGCCTGTGGGCGGTGCCGCCGTCAATGGGTGCAGCCTTGGCCGATCTTCAGCAAGGAGGAGTTGTCAGAGCTGTTTTTTTATGTGCAGCGCCACCTCCCCCCATGCTGGCAGCAAGCGCTAGGCTTGGAAGCGGTTACTTTCTATGGGCGCATCAGCAGCGCTGGGTTCGGTTGCACCGGATGGTCAGGACCGCCTCCCAGGTCTAGCACATCACCCAGCAGCTGACACACCACTCGGCGGATATCATCGACCGTGAGCAGGACCTGCTCGACCTGTTAGGTATCGAGATTCCGGTGCTTTGTGAGTATCACATTTTTATTGTGTTTGTGTTCTACAATGCTAACTTTCTTTTCCAAACAGCATAGCTTCCACTCAGAGGTAAGTTATGTTTAGTTTATGATAAGAATATTATTTATTATGTGATCCAGTTAGTGCTAGGCAGGTGCTTGGTGGCTCTATATCATTGTACTCATTTTTTTTTTTTTTTTAATTTATTTATTTAGCAGTGTGTTCAGTTCATTTAAACCATTACACAATCTGTACGTGACTAAAAGAAAAAGGATTAGTTTTAATTTAAGATATTCAGCTGAATTGCAGATAATTACAGAGTTGCTTACAGACTACTTGTGCACACTTGTCCTACTCGTTCAGCCTCTTGGAGTTGACGCCCTAGTTTGTCCAGGAATTTTACCAGCTTGTGGCTGAGCTGCACATTGTCCCCTTTGAGTCCAGCCAGAATCACCAGTCTGCACCTGCGCAACCATCTTTGAAGCCAAACTGGTCGTAGAAGCTTTTTATGATCCTTCGTAATGCTTTTGCAAAGACATATCTGGTGGACCAGTGTTGCCGGAGCCAGCCCGCTTAGTCAACAAGTGCCTGCCATATTACCTTGCATCCACCTGGGGAGATGGGCGTATGATGGATGGCAGCCCATTCGGTATTTTGTAAAAGCTGCTTTTTTCCATGGTTTGACTGCTGCCCCCAGGTAGCATTGTGGGACGGGAGTATTGTATGATGACAAGATGAGCAAAGCATGGCTTCGTTTCGATATGACGTCATTGTCCATTTGCTGTGAGAGAGACTTGACTCTTGCTTTTGTCACACGCTTGACGAGCTGGAGTGAACTGAGTTGAGGAAATTGGTCGGCCAAGTCCAATGCCATCAGAGAGGCCTCGAGATAAAGATGAAAAGGAGACTTGGTGACCCCAGCCATTTCAGCCCAGATAAGGGAACTTAACGAGCCTTCCCCTGCTGCTTTCAGTTTGTAGCTTAGGTCAATAAATGCCCCTTTCCTTGCTAGAGACAGTCTGACCAGGCCAAATTCTAGGCGGACCTGGGCCGGTGAAGCACGATTTGGTAAGCTGAATAGCCTCTTGAAAAGCTTGACAATCATTTTGTCCAGGTGCTCTTCACCTCTGCCCCTCAAAGCTTCACTGTCATAAGTAATTGTTAGAATTAATTTGGCTTGGATGACCTTTAATAGCGGCAGGTAATGTGAGTGAGACGGATTTCTCTGCCCCTCAAAGCTTCACTGTCATAAGTAATTGTTAGAATTAATTTGGCTTGGATGAACTTTAATAGCGGCAGGTAATGTGAGTGAGACGGATTTCCAGCTTCGGCATTCAAGGTGGGGCTTAAAGGAGCCATTGAAGTCAAGAAGAACCCGAAGTATTTATATTCGTGCACTGCTTCAATTTTGTTGTAGCCCAAGTACCACTGGTGCAACAGCCGTTCGGTCGTCCTATAGGGCATGATTTTTGATTTGCTCAGGTTAATCAGAGGAGGATTCCCTTCTGAAAATCAGCTGTTGTGTTAAGTAGCTTTGTAGACCTATTCTGGTATGGCTAAAGAGGATGAGATCGTTGGCGTACATCAAGCATGCTATAGCAGTTTGCCCCGACCTTGGTGGGTGCGAGTTCACCTTTTCCAGTCTTGCCGGTAAATCAGCCAAAAAAAGATTGAAAAGAAGAGGTGCATCATTGTACTCAGAGGTAGGCATTTGCTTTGACTGATTATTTAAGAAGCCATTGCAACGCAGACTCCTCTGTCCTCCTGTCTCCACAGTGAATTAGTGATGTCAGGGAGTTAGCGTTCTCTGTGACTTTATGTAGCTCGCACAGTCCCAAGCAATTTCACAGTGATGCGAAAATGCATGCATTGCAAAAAAGGGAGACTGAGTTGGTTCATGAAGGGGCTTGAGAAATGAGAAAAGAATGAAAGATCATTCATTGCAAATGCAATGCATTAGTTCCAATTGAAGTTTTGTTAAGGAAATTGGGAATAGAGATTTTAGGAGCATAGCCACCTAAACAATAGTTGATCATTCTATTATAGTACCATAGGTGATCTGATTTAAGTACAATGTAATTGCATTCGTCTGTTATATAATAATTTTGTGGAGATTAATGGAACCATTAATGTATTTTTTAATGTATTTTTTTACCTACTTTCTAATCTTTCATCAGCACCCAGGGGCAAGAAACGGGGCACTGCACAGGGGGTCTGGCAGGACCTGGGGAGGCACCGACTACCAGCGCTGATGATGATGGCTCTGCTCATCCCAGTAAGTCCTATTATTTAATATTATGATTATTATTATTTCCCTAACTTTTAGCTCTCCCCAGCTTTATACTACTTTTAATTTTGCCTTGTTTACTTTTTTTATACTGTCTTCCTTTTTTCCAACTCACCTATTGAAGTTTTGTTTAATTCCTGCTATTCCTGCATTATTTTTTTCTGTCTTTCATTGACCATTTTGTATTCCACCCCTTTGTTGCTCTTCACTGATTCCGAGTCATCGTCAATCATAGGCTATAGCTCTAACCCTCTACTATGCAAAGCTTTTGGTTGGCATGACTACCTGACTTTTCTATCATTCCAACAAAACACCCAGAGTTATATTTTTGACAGAAGGTATTGCAGTGCTAACCGAACTGTAACAATTGCGGTTGTATTCTTTTGATTTTGAAAATTAAGAATGGGATGTAGCATCTAAAAACCATGTACTTTTATTTTATAGCCACACCAGCCACCAGTGGAGCTGGCTCAAGTTCGACTGCTGAAGGAGCAGATGGAGCAGGGGGAGACGTGGCGGCAGGGACAGGTGTTGGTAAGTCACATTGCTTGCTTAATGATGATTACTGTTACTCACTAGGTATAAGAGCTTTGTCGTGATCGGATTCCTGAACCCCCACATTACAGCTACAGCGGTGGTTGGGTTGCTTATGGCCTCTTCTATCTGCAACTCAGCAAAAGCACACATAATGTACTCTAAAAATGATCGCTTGATGGAACTGTGAAAGAACTGAAGGTTAAAAGAAAGGATGTGTGAAAAGAGTGAAAGGAAAGGATGTGTGGGTGGATGAAAAAGGATGTGTGGGTGAGTATTTATATTGAGTAAATGGATGGGTGGTGAAAGGATGATTGAAAGAAAGGCTGGATAGTGTGGGTACTGATTGGATGAATAAAGGATTGTGAATTTGGGTGAAAAAATAGATAAGAGAAAGTGAAGCTTAAATAATGGTGGGGATGGGTGTATATAGGGGAAAAATAAAAGGGCGATTGAATAATTGCTTGGATGAAAAAAGAAGGGAGCTCTTCTTCTGTACAGAGATCAGTGATGCCCCTCTATACTTCTATAACAAAATCTACCTGCCTAATCCATGTACCTTACTCTGTAGTAAAGTCAAGTTTCTTTACTTTCCTTACTGCCCAGCAAATCAATTTGTTGGAAAGAATTTGTGATGGTGGGTGAGACCAGTGCGTTAAGTGGGATGAGTAAGTGCCTGATTTGATTCCAAGTTTAGGATAGGAGATACTCCGTGGCAAACATGCCAAATACGATCTATATAGCTCCATTCCTTTCCCTGTAGTTCAGTGCATCATTCCACCCGTCTACTTACAGTAGACAGGGCAAAATATATCAGCGTTTTATACATGACATGTGTGACATATCTTAAATTTATTTATCAGCCTCTTTGGAGTCAGGGTAGAAACATAACTAAGTGAAAGGCATGTGAGGAACAGCAGGGCCATTAGAATTAAAGATAGATAATTGCCAGCTTCAGCTGCCCGGGCTGCAGACAGCAGCAACGTACTTGAAGCGCTGGCTAGTATACCTTCAATTAATTTGCACACCAACTTGTACTCCATAGTGCATAATGCCTTGCTCATCATAATGAGAGGTAATTCATTTTTATTTTTCTACTAAATATGCCTGTTTAGTTACTAGAAAAGCCTTTAAGAGAAAAAATTAAATCACTGTTTTTTTAATCTGGTCTTGCTCTGTCTTAATTCTTTTCTACCAGACAGTTAGTGCTTCTTACATGAGACGTGTAGGTAAACAGATAAAATATTGACCCTGTGACTCTCCTAATCATAAATAATAAGATCGAATTCCATCATCTCTCAGGGACCAGCAATGCAGTGGTATTGTGCCACCCACTATCTATAGTTTGAAGAAGTAATTGTTCAGAGCATTGTTTACAATTTGTCTCTTGTTATTCTTCTTTTTCTTGATATAGCTACTCCTGCCCGATGACCAACACCAATTAGGCAGGAAATAGCAGACCATCTGCGGCAGCGGAGGCTGGGGAACATTTAGGCTGAACGCCAGTGCCTGGTGAATCTGGAGGAGGAAGAGGCCGAAACAGCTGCCTTGCCTTGCAGAGCAGCACGCCAGCCTCCCTGCCAGTACTTCGCTGCCAGCAGTCAGGGTCTCTGACTGTGCCTGTCTCTGCACTGTTCAGCTCCACCAGGGCATTGCTCTGACACATCTTGCAGTGAATGAACCGGATGGGCGAGCCAGGTCATCAGCACAGAGCAGAGCATCAACCAGCTCTGGATCCATGTTCACAGTGCTCTTTTTCAAGCCCTTCTTTAATTATTTTATTTTGGTGGGAGAGACTTGTTGTGGGTGGAGAGGGTGGGGGTTGGGGTGGATTTGGGCTGGACTTTTGACATTTCTTTGGACTTTTTGGGGACGGGGCTATTTGTTCAGGGAGAGAGGTGGGATTGTTGTGGGTTGAGAGGGAAGGTTTTCTATTTGTAAATAATAAAGGGGATTTTTTTTTACTTCATTTGTGTCTCAAATCTTATTTTAGTGTTTTAGACATTTAGTTTGCACTGCTATCTTTTAGTGTAATCTGTTATTTTTAATTTGCTAAAAAAAGTATGTCACTTACTTAGACCATTGCTCTATTGCACTCTGCAACTATTATTGACCAGTAGGGTATAACTGCCCTTGCCTATTTTGCCTTCAAAAAACCAGTACACACAGAGAACATCTTCTTCAATAGGAGTTAAATACTAACTAAACAAGTTCACTTCAAGCCATACTTCTTCCCGTACCTGAATAGATGAGGCGAGGGCGTCTTCTTACTGCAGGGTTTTTCTCAAGATGGCATCTTAAGGGGGTGGTAGGTAGATAGTAGTAGTAGCAGGCTAGCACACTAACAGAGAAGACATAACTTGACAAAAAGGTGCCACTCCCATCTATGCAAACTCCAACTGTAGGATTAATCAAACAGTTATCCATCACTGTCAACTCCATTGAAATAAAACAGTGAGTTAGTGGGTCATCATCATATTATCATAACTGTAGGAAGACTGAGACCAGACTACCACAATGATAGTATTGACACACAGCAAAGAAGACCTGATATGATAATAAAATCGAGCAATATCAATTTCTTCTGAGCAATGGTGGGGATCTATAGTATAAAACTAAACTTAGGAAATTAGATCATGGAGTCGGAAGTGGACTCAGACTCAAGAGTGTTTGGATCAGGTGAAGCGCTTACGGAACACACACACAAGGCATGAATGAAGATGTCGATGGGGCTGGTGTGGAATATTGCTTAGGGAATAGAAAGTAGAAGGTCATACAGTGAGTTGGTGTTGCTTTCACCACATCCGCCCCAGCAAGCGTGTGATTAATTTATGGTATAAATTAAATTAGGTCACACCTCAATAATCATACAGCCCGAGGGAAGAGGGTTAGGGGTTCCATGAATGGATGGGAAAGGGGATTTGAGGAAAGGTGTGACAAAGAAAAAACACTGCATAAAAGAAACCACAACAATACTTGTTGGAGCACTGAGCAGCACACCATCATCAATCTGTTGTGGAAGGAAACAAAGGGATAAGTAAGTATGGCACAGTTCAGTAAATTCATTGGAATCAGTCCTTCTGCCCCATAGACCCCAGATAGTATATCCTAGTTGTTATGTCTTCTAGTTTTGGAATATGGAAGATTGAATGTAACCCCCCAGTTCTAAAAATTATGGTTATTAAAAAGAAAATGATACTGTATTTCCAAATTGGGTGATGCATCGCCATTCTTCTTGGAATGTCCCTCACTCTGGTGCCTGTCTGAACCTGTCTGGTGGGTAAGCTGGAGTCCTGAGCTTTCCAAGTTTTGCTTGTGCAGGAGAAGGCCTGTGTATTGAAAAAAACAGTAGCTGTATTACAGAGTACAGGAAACAAAAGGACAAAAGAAAGCAAGGTAAACTTCATGAGGAGTCAGGAGTGTAGCAAGAAGACTCAGAGGCAGGCAAGAACATAAGAGGAGTTTCATGTTTGAGCTAGCAATACAGCAACCACATACTCAGCAGCATTTCCAAATGAATGCACCTCTGTCCAATTCACAGAGCTGAGTAAGTACTAGGCCTCAGAGTCTTTGCCATCATCATGGGTTCTCTTTGAAGTTGAAAACTTTCTCCTTTCTAGCTGTTAAAGTAGTCCTACCCAGAGTCCTTCCATCTTCCTCCTCCAGATTCAAAGTAACTCTGTCCCAGTCGCAAACCAAGCAAGGTAGACCTGTGAAGTGCACTGCTGTTGAAGAATAAATAGAGAAACAGATCTGGAGTGGCTGGCTTGTTATGAGGAACCAGAAAAGAAAAAAGGAGTAGACCCTACTAGTACATTTCACTACTTTTGAAAGGCCATTCACTTTTAGGAAAAATGATCACCCATCAGCCCTCCAAACATTGCAAATCATCAGAAAGAAGTTTATAATTTTGCAAAACTCCATCCCTCACTGTCAGCCACCACATACATCAGTCATTACTCACAAATTCACAAATTCACAATCACAATCAATCAATATATCATCACTCATTGCTGCAATAGTTACTTAGTTACTGCTTCCAATCCAAGCACAGTGGTCGAACAAAATAAAATACCTCCTCCTTGATGGTATCCACACATTGGAATAAGACATTGGCACTGGCAGTCTTTCAATCAATGATCTTCTTGGGCAGCCCTGCTAGGTGATATAAAAATAGGATAGACAATGGCATGTGAGGGAGGCAGGCATCACCTCCAACGTCCTGAAGGGTATATGGGGGCTTCTTCTTTGCACACCGGTCCAACTCCAATTGGGGTTTGTATGTGACTATAAAATCAATGGTGGGGCAACATAAATCCGACACAAACATACTGTTGTACTAGTATATATATATAAATATATAAATATATATATATATATATATATATATTATTATTTTTGCAAACAAAAAAAAGTGAAAAAGAAGGTGAAAGAGAAATAATGAAAAAGTTCTGTGGTGGCACTGTGATACTCAATCCGGGAAGGAGAGTTCATCCTCAAACTCTGGTGGTTCACCCAGAAGTTGGTCAGCTAACACGCTTGATTCTGACCAATCATCCTCTTCCTCCTCATTTGGTGTTTCGGGAATGGTTTAATCAGGTGGTATAAAATGCTGGTTCATTTTGATCCTGGTCAATCTCTCCACGTTTTGAGGAGAGACACTGGTCTTTCTCACTGCACCAGGTGTACCGAACACACGTTCAGCAGACACGCTGGCTACAGAACAAGACAGAAACTTTATTGCCAGCCTCCCAAGCCCTGACCATTGGCAAATATTCCCATACCAATATGCCAATGGGTTTTGATCCACATACACCTCTTTTGGGCCATCCAGATACTCCTGGAACAACCTCTGAATGGTCATTGGTGCTGCTACCTGCTCGACCACTTTTTCCTTTGCCTCTGCACTGAATGTAAGACCTGCCCCTTAAAACCAAGCCAATGCAGAGGTTGGGTCAGATTCTTCCGTCGCTGTTGTTGCCGGTTTTCTTGTTGGTGGGATTGGCAGATGTGAGACAAGACTGCCCTCTCTGGAAGTTGAAGTCCCCCAGAACCACAGAGTGCAACTCTAAGTTCCAGTCGATCTTCTTCCAGGTCTCCTTCTTGCTCAACAATCTTCCTCATGTATTGTGAAACATCCCCTTCAGAAAATGGAATGATAACGGGAAGATTATTTTGGTAGCATGGATCAAGTAGGCTGGCACGTATGTACTCTTTGGATGAGATGATGTAAATTTGCAGCCTTGCATTACAAGTCAAGAGATAGCTTAGGTTATTAACCAAGGCATGCGCTTCTGGGTTTTTGTTCGCACCCCTGAATGCAAACCTTTCAGACACAACTTTGTTAGCTGCTCCTATAGCAGATGCAATAATGGGATAGCTTAGTCCATTGTACTGTCCTCCTTGCTAACTTCCCCTGTGAAAACCTCGAAAGGGAGCAGCATCTGTGTGAGGCATTTGACCAGGTCCACATCCATGCTCATAGCTTTCCAAATTGCATCAGCTTCTCTTTGAATGACATAGTCATTGATCTGTTTATACTGCTCAAACAGAATTTACAACATATAACAGGTTGACTTCCAATGTGCTGGCACCTTCTGTATCAGGGCTTTAACTGTTACTCTGTTATCACGCTGCATAACCTGCAAATGTTTCCAGGCTTTAAAAGAATGGCTGAAACAAGTGCAGATGCGTCTGTAGGTGGTCAGTATGCTGCTGACTATGTCCTCTTTTTTAAGAAAGTCTTGCATAACCAGGTCGATATAGTGTGCCAAACACAGGACCCTGAAATAGCCAACTTTTGCCATGGCCTTGACTATGTTACTGCCATTATTTGTGGCAACAAATCCAACTTGAAGACCTCTGGGTCGCAGACATTCAGACACCTTGCTATTAATTTCCTCCAAGACGTTTGCAGCCATGTGTGGCTTCTCCATGGCGAACATGGCTAGTGTTGCATGCCACTGAATGCTCTTAAAAACGTATTCAGTGCCAAGACCTATAGATAGCTATTGCTTTCCCCCAGAAAAGAAATCCAGTGTGCAGTAATGAACATGTAATCAGTCGTCTGACAACTGGTCCACATGTCTGTCGACAGGTGGATAGTGCGGATAACAGTTTGCTGCAAAACTTATCCAACCAATTGCAGCACATTGTAATGCAGCGGTGGAAGAGCAAATCTGGCAAAATAGGTCCGGCTTGGAACCTTCCATTTCGGGCAGAAGGCTGCTACAAACTCTAAGAATCACACTCTTTCCACAAAAAAAGGGAGGAGGTCCAGAGCTAACACTTTTCCAGCTTCCCATTGTACAAATGTGCTACTGGGTGGTGGCGTTCGTAGGGCCCCTCTTGCCTAAACATGCCCGTAATTGTAGCCTGGATTTTCTTCTTTTGCGGAGCCACTGACACAGGTGACTTTTCAGATGTAGGTGGTAGACTCAATGTGTATTGTGATGCAGTCACTGAGTGCTATAGTGTCTCCATCTGACTCTGTGTCTTCCTGTGCCATTGAGAGGTCGCTGAGGTGGCTGAATCTGGTGCACTGCTGGGGACAGGGCTGCTTTGCATGAGGAGGATGTCACCCTCTTCTTCCTCACCTTCCACCGTGATTTGACCAGTTGTAGCTGATGTTTCCTGGCTCTTCTCAACTTCACCACCGTGACCACGTTAAGAGGTTTTTTCAAGGTGCTCCTCCTACCAGATTGTGTGATGTTTTTTCATATGGGTCATCTGGCCTCCTGTACAATAATGTGAACCTGGCTTACCTCGAAGAACACTTGTGTGACATGTGGGGCATATGGCAATTTTCTCCTCTTGTTTGCTAATCATAAAGGAGTCCCAAACTGGGGAGGAATACTTTCTTTATGGGCCACTGCCAATGCATGAGGAATAACTAGAGATGTTGATTGCCTCTCTGCAGTGTATACGTCTATTGAGGTAGGGGTTGGTGCATATCTCTGCTGGGGCCTTACAAATATGGGAGCTGGTGGTGCTGCCTGTGCTACATCCCTCGGAGCAGGTTGGATAATAATGTCAGACTGCTCTATACCAGCTTTCATAATGACTGGCTTGTCGTCATCATCCTCATCATCCCCTTCCATGATTCTAAGGCTTTTTGGAACTTTTCTTTTCCCTTGCCTCTCCTGGCATCTCCCAGACTCTGCTGGAGACCACTCCATGTCCCTATCATCGTCATCAGAAGTGGCGTCCGGAGAAGATGGTGGAGTACTACCATTCCTTTTTCTTGCTGGTGATCTGGGAGCCCTTGATTCTAAAAGAAGATTTTCTTGCTCAAAAGAAAACTAATCCTCCTGTTCTTCTCCAACGTGTGGAAGATCTGGCTGTGGCTGCTGTTTCCTGAAACGACTGAGTACTGCTTTGTGAAAGGGAAAAATCCAATTCAACATCACTGCTAATTGGTGTCGCCATGATTTCAGTGGATGCCTCACTGACAGATATGGTCTTGGGCTTGGGTTGGGGTGATGCTGGTGATGCAGGAGTGCTGTTCCCATGTTCCTCCCCAGAGGCCAGTGTGGCAGGCACACGTCTCCCCAAAAAGGTTGCTGTTGGCACACCACTGGCGGAAAGCTGCTTCTTCCCACTGGCTCCTTTCTTGGGAGCAACATTCTTTAAGGCCTTCTTAAGCTCTACGTTGGCAGTAGCACTAATATGTACAAGTGAAAGAGGTTGGTGCTGTGGATTGAAATGCCTGTAGCACCTTCTCCTTTGCAGCACTGCGGTGATGTGGGGTGTCTTCTCTTGTGCACCTAAATACAACCAAGTAAGAAAATCATGTAGTTAGTGATTTGTGGCATTGTTGCAAGTTGAAAATAATACAAAGAAATGCGATCTTAGTGCTGTTGGTTACTTATTAATATACCTATTTAATCAAACATTGTGGAGGCAAACCAGACCATAAAAAACACATTTCAAATCAGACAGCACAATAGGCATATCTAGCTCTTTGCTTTATCACCATCTGTTTTAAAGGAGACACCTGGGGTAGTCGGAGAGAGGTGCATGGGTAAATGGAATAATCCTTTAAACAACCTGTGGCGGCAAGGTGGTCCAGGGGAAATTGAATAATCATTAACCAAATGAATTATGCTGTTGATTTGTCTGCCATGCTCCGCAGACAGAGTGTTCTGGAGGAAATGGAATTACACCTGAGAAACTGAATCCTGTAGTGCAGCTGTGCGTATTTGCTGGATGGATGGATGGAGGAATGGAATGGATCTGATAGATGTGGATGGATTGATCAAAGCAAAATGCAGAATTAAATAAAAATTAAAATAAAAAAATTATAAAACAAAAAAATAAAATATAAAAATTAAAATAAAAACAAATTAAACATTTTAAATTAAAAATTAAAATAAAAAAGTACAAAATATATAAAACAACTAAAATACAAACATTAAAATAAAAAAAGAAATACAAACTTAAAAAACAGATGGTCAATAATTAATGATGTTCACAAGCCTATCTCAAAGACCCACTGGCTGGACAGTGCACACAAAAATTACTGTCAGATAGCCACATGGTCAAACAACAAGAACAAAGAGCAAGGAGGAAGAATGGAGAACAAAGAACACATGCAAGCCTATGGCAAGAGACACTGGCTGGATGGACAAAATGGCTGCCAGTCAGCCACATGGTCAAACAATAACAGCAAGGAGACGTGGCAAACAAAGAACACATGCATGCCTATGGCAAGGGACACTGGCTGGATGGACAAAATGACTGCCAGCCAGCCACATGGTCAAACAATAACAACAAAGAGCAAGGAGGTGTGGTAAACAAAGAACACATGCAAATCGATGGCAAAGGTAGGGACACTGGCTGCATGCACAAAATGGCTGCCAGCCACATGATCAAACAACAGCAACAAGGAGCAAGTAGGCATGGCAAACAAAGTGCACATGCAAGCGTATGGCAAGGGGCACTGGCTGGATAGATTAAATGGCTGCCAGCCAGCCACATTGTCAAACAACAACAACAAGGTGCCTATATGGCAAAGGTAGGGACACTGGCTACATGCACAAAATAGCTACCAGCCACATGATCAAACAACAAGAAGGAGCAAGGAGGCATGGCAAACAAAGAGCACATGCACGCCTATGGCAAGGGACACTGGCTGGATGGACAAAATGGCTGCCAGCCAGCTACATGGCCAAACAACAACAACAAGATGCAAGGAGGCATTGTAAACAAAGAACACACACAAGCCTATGACAAAGGGAGGGACACTAGCTGCTTGCACAAAATGGCTGACAGCCACATGATCAAACAACAATAACAAGGAGCAAGGAGGGATTGCAAGCAAAGGGCACATGCAAGCACATGGCAAGGGACACTAGCTGGATGGACAAAATGGCTGCCAGCCAGCCACATGGTCAAACAACAACAAGGGGAAAGGAAGCATGGTAAACAAAGAACACATGCAAGTCTATGACAAAGGGATGGACACCAGCTGCATGCACAACATGGCTGACAGCCACATGATCAAACAACAATAACAAGGAGCAAGGAGGCATTGCAAACAAAGAGCACATGCAAGCCTATGGCAATGGATACTGGCTGGATGGATAAAATGGCTGCCAGCCAACCACATGGCTAAACAACAACAACAAGGAGCAAGGAGGCATGGCAAACAAAGAGTACATGCAAACCTATGGCAAGGGTCACCGGCTGAATGGACAAAATGGCTGTCAGCCAGCAACATGGTCAAACAACAACAGCAAGGAGACGTGGCAAACAAAGAACACATGCAGGCCTATGGCAAGGGACACTGGATGGATGGACAAAATGACTGCCAGCCAGCCACATGGTCAAACAACAACAACAACGAGCAAGGAGGTGTTGGAAACAAAGAACACATGCAAATCTATGGCAAAGGTAGGGACACTAGCTGCATGCACAAAATGGCTGCCAGCAACATGATCAAACAACAACAACAAGGAGCAAGGAGGCATGGCAAACAAAGTGCACATACAAGCATATGGCAAGGGGCACTGGCTGGATGGATCAAATGGCTGCCAGCCAGTGACATTGTCAAACAACAACAACAAGGTGCTTATATGGCAAAGGTAGGGACACTGGCTACATGCACAAAATGGCTACCAGCCACATGATCAAACAAGAAGGAGCAAGGAGGCATGGCAATCAAAGAGCACATGCAGGCCTATGGCAAGGGACACTGGCTGGATGGACAAAATGGCTGCCGGCCAGCTACATGGTCAAACAACAACAACAAGATGCAAGGAGGTATGGTAAACAAAGAGCACATGCAAGTCTATGGCAAAGAGAGGGACACTAGCTGCATGCAAAAAATGGTTGACAGCCACATGATCAAACAACAATAACAAGGAGCAAGGAGGCATGGCAAACAAAGAGCACATGCAAGCATGAGGCAAAGGGACACTAGCTGGATGGACAAAATGGCTGCCAGCCAGCCACATGGTCAAACAACAACAACAATGTGCAAGGAGGCATTGTAAACAAAGAACACACACAACCCTATGACAAAGGGAGGGACACTAGCTGCATGCACACAATGGCTGACAGCCACATGATCAAACAACAATAACAAGGAGCAAGGAGGCGTGGCAAACAAAGAGCACATGCAAGCCTGTGGAAAGGGACACTGGTTGGATGGTCAAAATGGCTGCCAGCCAGCCACATGGTCAAACAACAGCAACAAGGTGCAAGGAGGCATGGTAAACAAAGAACACATGCAAGTCTATGGCAAAGGGAGGGACACTAGCTGCATACACAAAATGGCTGACAGCCACATGATCAAACAACAATAACAAGGAGCAGGGACGCATTGCAAACAAAGAGCAAATGCAAGCCTATGGCAAGAGATACTGGCTAGATGGACCAAATGGTTGACAGCCAGCCACATGGCCAAACAACAACAACAAAGAGCAAGGAGGCATGGCAAACAAAGAGTACATGCAAACCTATGGCAAGGGTCACTGTCTGAATGGACAAAATGGCTGTCAGCCAGCAACATGGTCAAACAACAACAATAAGGAACAAGGAGGCATGGCAACAAAGAACACATGCAAGCCTATGGCAAAGGGAAACTGGCTGCATGCACAAAATGGATGCCAGCCACGTGGTCAAACAACAACAGCAAGGAGCAAGAGGAACAAAGAAGAACACATGGAAGCCTATGGCAAAATGCACTGGCTGCAATCACAAAATGGTTCCCAGCCACATGGTCAAACAACATCCTCTTATGCAATCAAATATTATTACCCCACAATATATAAACGTTTTGCAAAAAAAAAAATATTGCAGTGCCAACATTTTAAATTTAATCCAATGCTATCCCTGCCGAAAATGAAGTTTTAAGAACACATACCACTAAAACATTTATTTCATGTACTGAAGACTACTAATACTGGCCTGGGCTAATGGGCTAAATGGTCCTTTGTAAATCTAGGTCACATACTAAAATAATATTGCAAATGTTACAAAGATGTAGAAAAGGTACTCAGCTGTGCAACAATGTTCCTTTTAAAAAGGTGAAAACCCAAAGAAATGCTAAATAAATAATAAGTAGGCCCATACTTAAACTCCAGGCCACCCACCATGATACAATTTTAAAATCAAATTAAAGTACAAAGAAATACTGGTGCAAACTCAAACAAACAACAAAATCCTTATTCAGTAGTTTTAGAACTTACTTGTGTGATTTCACAAAAACAAAGTCCTTAATTCCAAAGGTATATGCAGGAGACAAAGAGAGTGATCCTTCCACCTCGAAATTCAAGTGAAAACTGACCAGGTGATGGACAAAGCACTGGGAGGAGCCTGCTGGACAGGAACAGGAAGTTGGAGTTTCTGACACACTTACTTCCTGTTTGGAAAAAGAGGCTTCCCAATCTAAAAAACAAGCTGCAGGGTCCATTGAAGAAGAAAATCTAGCCCAAAAATCTCTTTTTTGACTTTGACTACATTTTGTGGCTCTGGAGTAGAAAATCAAGTTTATGCTCATGAACGACCCGTTTTGGCCACCAGCGTGACTGGAAGCAATGCGAGATAAAACGAAGTGTCGCCCACACTCGCTAGCAGCCCAGGAGTATTGTTGCGCTCATGAGAGAGTGATAAAACTCAATCTCGCAAGTGGGAACAAACCCGCTCCGTGTCGGAGTGCGGAATTTGGGAACTCTGTGCTACTTAGCGGAGTTCTACACCTAGGCCTAGTCATTACCACACATATACCTTTACCATGCATGCCTTTACAATATATATATATCTTATATAACTTAATATAAATACTTAATGTTATTGAATGACAGTTCATGATTTTGACCTGTGTGGAAGCACGTGAATGATATGTTATTAACACTGTTCTTTCCATCTCCCTGTCAAAACTAGTTTGTGTAAAACATACACAACATTGAACTAAGTATAAAAAAAGCATTGATGTGCATGTTTACTGAAAAGGAAGGTGTGCCTCATGTATTCTGTGTACCATAGAAGAGTTCTACAACAGTTCAGTTTGGGATTTACTTGGTTTTAACATAACTTGGCCTCCCAGATTATGGTTTTCCATTCAGAAACAGCCCTGTAGACCCATATAGCATATCCAGGGCCATTGGAATTATGCGATTGTGCAGCAGTGAAGATTTTTTAGCATAATTATAGACTTGCAGCATTTGCCACATAATCCATCATCTGCACACAATCTTTAGAGTTTAACCAAAAATGTTTTCTAGCTCCAATGGCTTAAAAGTTTCTAATATCACAGCAATGTGCGTCACTTCTGTTGCTTATCTTATTCCTATATTTGAAGGTTAAAACTAGTACTAATGAGGTGCAACCCACGCCCAGTCAGTGTTAACACATTTAAAAATTACATAATAATTAGGTAATACGATCAGAAAACATGCCTCCTTACACCACATAACTTGTCTTTTCTTGCTGTACAATTTACTCAACCCTGCTGCATAGATTGACTTTCACTTGCCTCAAAATTCCAGTAGGCTTGGTCATATCTAACTAGTATCAAGTTTCACTAGGAAACACTCTAAAATTCAATACATTTAAGAGCTGCATGATGATGGCCGGCCATCATCATGCAGCTCCAGCAGGCAGGGGGTTGTGTGTTTATCCTTATTTGGGGCTCAAAAAGACAAGCACAGGAAATTAGTATCAGGTAGCTGGGAAAAGTAACAAGCATCGGCAAAGCCAGTGGGTCTCACCTGTACAAGAGCTATTGTTTTTGTGAATGTATTTTGCCATGTTGTACTATCATTAAAAGAGGGCTCCCTGAAATTATTAATCAAAAGCAGCAAATCAGGGTATATAACATGGAAAACTATAAAAAACAGTAGCTGCCTCAATCTTATTAGTAAAGGATACATGCAGTATAGGTGAGTTTTAGTATTTGGGTTTTGAAGTGTTTTAGAGTGTGTGATGCCTGCGACTCAGATAATATGTATATTGTTTGTCTGATTGTATACTGTATATATATGTGAGAATTTTTGAATACTGTGATGAGATCAGAAATTTAATAAATCTGTTTCAATTAATCATTTGCCTCCATACATTGCAAATATTGCTTCAGTGAGATTTGTTATAAACAAATGGTAAAATTGAACAATAATGGCCACAGCACACAGGAAGTATAGTCCAAACAGTATGGCAGGGATAGTTGCCCCTGGTAGTATGATGTTGAAGTACACAATTGCAAGAAGTCTCAAGTCTTATGTGTAGATGGTATCTTTAATTAACAGATACTGGTCATCAAAGTGTCATCAGCGCAATACAGCCAACACGTGTTTCGTCACGACAGTGACTTTATCAAGGCGGGGCCGTCCGGCCAGGAGGGTACGTTGCGCAGGTAAGTTATGAGGGAGAACCCTATACAGTTGTACGGGCTGAGGAACGTCAAAAGTATCTTCTTGTAGTAGAATTGTCAATGATGAAAATGAGTGAGTGGTTAGGAAAAGAATTTGAATGCAAGGTGGGCAGGCCCTGATAAGCCTGTGACCGGAACCTGGAAAGGTCGTCAAGACGCGCGGCAACAAGTTGGTGTTGAGAGTTGCCGTTACTCTCAACACCAACTTGTTGCCGCGCGTCTTGACGACCTTTCCAGGTTCCGGTCACAGGCTTATCAGGGCCTGCCCACCTTGCATTCAAATTCTTTTCCTAACCACTCACTCATTTTCATCATTGACAATTCTACTACAAGAAGATACTTTTGACGTTCCTCAGCCCGTACAACTGTATAGGGTTCTCCCTCATAACTTACCTGCGCAACGTACCCTCCTGGCCGGACGGCCCCGCCTTGATAAAGTCACTGTCGTGACGAAACACGTGTTGGCTGTATTGCGCTGATGACACTTTGATGACCAGTATCTGTTAATTAAAGATACCATCTACACATAAGACTTGAGACTTCTTGCAATTGTGTACTTCAACATCATACTACCAGGGGCAACTATCCCTGCCATACTGTTTGGACTATACTTCCTGTGTGCTGTGGCCATTATTGTTCAATTTTGTCTTTGGGTACTGTGATACCCATTCTTGGTGCCTACAGGGTAGTAAGGCACTGGGCCAGGTTGCACCAGACTCATCTATGATCTTGTCACTTGTCTGCAATTACTGTTTTACTGCCTAGATTGTGCGGCGCCTTTCACCCTTACTACCCTACTGTGCTTTGCCCTAGGTCTTTTTCTGTATAAACAAATGGTAGGCAATATTTCCATTACTAATAAGCTTGAGGCAGCTATTGGTCTTTGTGGTTTTCCATTTTGCTGTGTTGCACACCAGTGTGGCTGCTGTTCAGCATGGCTAAATGTTAGTGGCGTGGAGCGTCAGAGTGGAGTGGAGTGGGGGAGTAGAGTGTCATAGAGTGGATTTGTTGGAATGTTGTAGAGTGGAGTAGGAGGAGTAGAGCGTCGTAGAGTAGAGTAGAAGGGAGTAGAGTTCAGTGGTTCAGTGACAGAGAGTGTTGTAGAGTGGAGTAGGCCTGGGTGGAGTTCACAGAGTCCGACTACGCAGAATTCCGCAGAGTTGAAATAAAACTCAGAGGAATTCCATGGATTCGGAGTTCCATGACCCGCGGAGTCCTGAATGCACCCGATCTCGGAAGAGCTAAGCAGAGTCAGGCCTGGTCAGCCAAGTCCGACCCTGCTTAGCGCTTCAGAGATGTGGCACATTCAGGCAAGGGCTGTAGGCAGTAAAAGCTGCCAGGCCTCTTGTACACCGGCCTGCCCCATGTGCACAGGGCCTGCTGGTGAACAAGAGGCCTGAAATGGCAACTTTCACTGCCTATGGCCCTGGCCTGAATTCAAGCCAGGGCCATACGCAGCAAAAGCTACCATTTCAGTTTTTGTTTGTGCACCAGCCTGTAATGGATTGGGGTGAATTGAAATGTGGTGGGGTGGATTTGATTCGGATGTGGTGGGCTGCAGTGAGATGGGTTGGAGTGTGTAGCGGGAGGATTGGATTGAGTGGGGTGGATTGCATTGGTGTGGGGGGCTTAGACTGGTTTTGAGGTGGGTTGATTGGAGAGGGGTGTACTAGGTTAAAGTGGGGTAGATTAAGGCTGGTTTGGAGTGGGTGGATTGAACTGGAGCATGGTGGATTAATGTTGACTGGATTGGACTGGAGTGGGATGGATTAAAGAGGATTGTATTGAAGTGGGGTGGATTGTATTGGAGTAGGGTGGGTTGGGTTGGATTGGAGTAAGGTGGGTTGCATTGGAGTGGGATGGATTGGAGTGGGGTGGAATGGATTGGTGTGGTCTGGACTGGAGTGCGGTGGATTGAACTGGAGTGTGATGGATTGGACTGGAATGGATTGGGGTAGACTGGCTTGGTGTGGGGTGGACTGGATTGTAGTGGGGTGGATTGGGCTGGATTGAAGTGGGGTGAATTGGGTGGATTGGATTGGGGTGAGGTGGATTGGATTGGGGCAGAATATTTTGGATTGAAGTGGGTTGTTTGAGATTGGAGTGAGACAGGTTGAAGTGGGGCAGGATGGAGTAGGGTAGGATGGAGGGGGCAGGTTGTTTAGGATTAAAGTGGGGTAGATTGAAGTGGGGCAGGCTTGATTGCAGCATATCGTTTTCGATTGGAGTGGGACATATTGTTTTGGATTGAAGTGGGACAGGTTCGGATGGGGCAGATTGTTTTAGATTGGAGTGGGGCAGATTGTTTTTGATTGGAATGGGGCAGATTGTTTTGGGGCGGTGCAGTTTGTTTTTATTAGGGGGGGCATACAAGATTGGGGTCGTTTGGGGGGATTGGAGTGTGGTGGAGTGGAGTGGATTGGATTAGAGTGAGTGGTTTGATTGGAGTGGGGCGGATCCATGTGGGTTAAAGTGAAATGGATTGTAGTGGGGTGGATTGTGTTGTACGGCATGGTTATGTGTCAAAGCATCAGTTCAGAAATTGCACATAATAAAGAAACAATGTTGCTTTGCAATATTTCAAACAAGTTAATTGTCATCCTTTGAGAAGAGCACCCACAAGCAAAAAAACAAAACAAAACAAAACATGAATGGAAAGTGAGAAAATAAAACTTGACAAGATAAAAGAAAGTTAGCTTGTAAAATACAATTTTGCAATTTTGTTTGTCCTGCTGGGCACATTTTTGCTAACACAAGCCTTCTGTTTACAGGACACCAGAAGTTAAAAAGAACAAAATAGTACCTCGATCACATCAGGAACAGTGGATGGGCATTAATTATCATTATTTTATAACTCTATTTTATTGAGTTTATAATATAAAACAACAAAAAGACAAAAACAGAGCAGTGCATATCATTGCGAGATTCCACAACATCTGTTGATCCCCTGAACGGAGGGAGATGACATATACAGACAGAAATATGGAGCAAATCCAATCATTGCAATAGTAGATACCCCTATCTCCCGTACCTAAGGTCCTCCCATGTAACCAATTCGTTCATATACAACGGTTCCCAGCGTTACAATATCAACACAGTTGGTTGTCACCTTTTATGAACAGCATAACATTCCATTGGTCAACAGTCATCACCAGTGATCCAATCAGAGCTGGACTCCTCTACTCCTGTGAAGCGTTCTAATAGTGTACCCCCAAGCCGTTATGTCCGTCAGTCCCCCCTCCTCCCTACGTGTCATCCTCATGGATTGCTCTTCAGCAACACTCTATTCCAGTATATCATGGACCCAGTTAGGAATGGATGGGCTGCGTGTACTAATCCAGCCTAAAGCCACCCTACGCTTAGCCAGCACCAGAGCGAGCTGTGCAAATCTATATGGGATGCGCCTTCCCCGTGGTCTCCGTATTACACCTAATAGACAAGTCAAAGGCGTCGCTTCAAGCCCCAAACCGGTGACCCTGTCTATCTTTCGAACCAACACCCACCAAAATCACTGAACATCCTTACAGGACCAAGCCAAGTGGAGAAAAGAGGCACCTATCTCCCCACATCTAGGACACCCGTCTCTCTTGTCGGGTCAATCTTGTTAAGACGAGCAGGCGTACGATATACATGATGAACAAAATTAAAATGCAACAGCTTAAATCTGTTGTTACAAGATACTGTGCGCACCAGCGACAGTGCCATATCCCAGTTCACATCCTCTAGGGGATCCTCCAGATCTCAATCCCAGGCCCTGTGCGCTACACATTTCACCCCTGCATGTTCCCCCGTAGCACTTTATAGAACAGGATAATCAAGTGGGAACCCTCTCCCCAATTTCTCAACCCAGTCAACACCTTTGATGTCAGGGGGGCCACCGGGAATCCAGACCAGACTTCTCGAGCCACACTCTCCATCTTGACATACTGCAAGAACTAACCAGCACTCAATCCAAGCATATTTCGTGCCTCCTGAAAGTAGATAAATTCCCTAATTGGGGTATAAATCCCCTGACACCAGGCAGCCTCTCACTCTCCAAGCATCCATTGACATTAGAGTGTCCATATTCCTCAAGGGGGCTAGACTCCAAATCTTCAGTTCCCTATCAAATGGGGCACGTCAAAGCACTTTCTTAACAGCTTGCTCTCAGATGCCTACAGTAGTTTTGACCAGATAGGGGACAGCAGTCTCCGGCTAACCGCCAGACTTCAATACATGCACCAAAACCTCGCCTCCCAACGTGCACACGAACAGTTGCTTCTCCCAATTATCCGATTGAGTCATCCACTTTGCAGCATGTTGTAAATGTGCTGCATAATAACAGAGTCTAATATTAGGGATTGCCAAGCCTCTGTCTTCCATGTCCCACTGCAGTGTGGATAATGCCACCATGCTACGACGGCCAGCCCAGACCAATGAAATCAACAAACTGTCCAGATGATTGAAAAGCCGAGCTGCCAATGGAAACAAAGAATTCTGCACACAATAAAGACACAAGCAGCAAGAACACCATCTTGGCCACAGCCACCCTTCCCATCGCTGAGAGAGGCAACTTATTCCAGAACGAAACAGAGCGTTTCAGACGAGTCACCACCCGCTCAACATTGCGTCACATGCGGCGGCGTCGTATGAGTGACCCATATGCCCACATATCTAAAACTTTCAAGCTCCCACCTGATGCCTACCACCAGCAAATCCTCCAACCAGGCACCACATAATGACCCTAAAGGAAAACAGGAGCGACTTTTTCCTATTCACCTGAAGACCAGGCATAGCCCCAAATTCTTCCAGCAACTGTAACAACAAAGGCACCGAAATGCGTGGCACTCGAGGCTATATCAACACATCATCGGCGTATAGGAGACGATATGAGTAACCTGTCCCACCTGAACGCCCCAGGACACCAATTCCTCACGAAGCCAGACCGCCAGTGGTTCCACCACTAAAGCAAAAAGGAGTGGTGACAGTGGGCATCCCTGTCTGGTCCCCCTGCCAATCGACCAGGATTCCGAAAGCTCTCCGCTTACTCGAACTCGTGCAGTGGGAGCAGTGTACAACAAACAAACCCAAGCACAAAAATGTGGGCCAAATCCCATTCTCTGCAGCACTGCCAGTAAGTAGCTCCACTCCACCTTATCTGAAGCCTTCTCTAGGGCCAGTGATACTGAAACCAATTTGTCCACCGCCCCCAAGGCTTCATGCATAACGTGCCAAACAACGTAAGTTGTAAGTCGTACTACGACCGGGAATAAAACCACAACCGCTGAGTAGCCAAAATCTTACACAGAATCTTGACATCACTTTTGAGCATAGTGAGTGGGCGATAGGATTAGGGGTCATCTGAATCCCCACCAGGCGTAAGCATTAAACAGACGCTGTCTTGACACATGGTCTCTGGGAGAATACCCCGTTCCCGGGCTTCCTCAAACACTGCCAACAACTGGAATGAAGAGAAAATGTTTGGTACAACTTGATCAGGAAATCATCCCCACCAGGCGATTTAGATTTCGACAATGCCTCCACTGCTGCACCCACTTCCTCAATTGTTATCTCAGCCTCTAGACTTTCCATACTCTCCGGCTCCGGCCACGGAAGTTGCATCCGCCGCAGAAACTCTCCTAAGCCAACATCCAGGACTGACGCACCAGTACTGGACATGGCCTGCACATGCTCCACTAAGACCCAAAGTATATCCCTTCGATTATTAACCTGCACACCTTCAGTGTTTTTAATGTGTAGAATGGGGGGAGATTCAACTTCCCGCTTGAGGACCCATGCCAGTAATTTACCAGACTTGTCTCCCTCCCTGTGGAGGCGCTGTCTATACGATTTAAGTGTGACCTTATCTAGCGTGTCTCAGCAGCTACTGACCTTCTCATGCAGTCAGAGCTGCTCTTGCTCAACCTCTCTGGTTATCGGCGTCCGGTACTGCATGTGCACTCTCCCAGTCAGTAAGCTCCTGTTCCATTTGTTTGCGCACCCCACAAGAAGTGCCTATACAAACTCCCATTAGTACCGCCTTAATGGCTTCCCACTCCATTCCCCTAGAGTTGGTCGTACCCAATTCAAGTCAAAATAGTCCTTAAGAGCCACCGCCATTTTCTCACGACAGCCAGCTTCCGTCAGAAAAGACGTAGGCATACACCAACTGCGGGTCACTTTGGCATCAGATCCCCACAGCATGTGCATCAATACTGGTGCATGATCAGACAAAAACCTCCCCGAATGCTTGATATCCATCACCTGTGAACAAGTCAGTCCACCAAGGAGGAAATGGTCCAGCCGACTATATGTATTGTGCATCTTAGAATGACGGGTGTATTCCCTACTCTCCAGATGCAGTTCTCTTCATCCATCCCAGAGCCCTAAATTGAGCATAACCTCTGTGAGGGATCTCGACATTAATGGTTTAGTGCCCAAATGATCCTTGTCACCATCCAATATACAATTGTAATCTCCAGCCCATATTAGAGGAGCAGCAACCTCCTCCCCCAGCACTTCAGGTATATTATCATAAAAGGAATGATCATCTATGTTAGGTGCATAAGTATTGAGAATAGTAAGGGGCAGTCCATCCAATGTACCCTGTAGAAGTGTATATCTCCCCTCCACATCCGCTTGACTGTAGATATGTGTAAAAGGGACCCCGGTGCGATCCATATCATCACTCCCCTTGCCTAGGACGAGAAGGACGAAGAGAACACCTGACCCTGCCACTTTTTAGCCAATTTTTGTGATTCCTCCTGTGTCCTGTGCGTTTCCTGGAGACACGCTATATGAACCTTATGTCACCTCAGGAAGGAGTGCACTCTATAGCATGCAGTATAACTTTTCAGCCCCCTGACATTCCATGTCAGTATGTTAATCTATCAACCCATGTTAAGAGTTCATATCTTCCCATCCCCCACCTCCCACTCAAAAGGGGAAGGCAAGACAAGTCCTTATCACACATCCCACCCACAAGAATGCACTGCTATTGTAAACATCAAACATATTCAAATGTGTACAAACTAGAATACACCAAACCCCTTTGCCCACCACGGATAAACAGTAAAACTGATACATCAAAACATACTGTAGATCCATGTGTGTGTATGCTGCCAGGACAACAGCCTAAACCGCAACACCCGAAAGCCCTACCACCACAGTGGAAGTGACCACCCCCGTCCAGAAAACAGAATACACAGTGCCTACCACCCCAACCAATTATAGTGTAGGAAAACACTCCCCCCCTTCGTAAAATACAGATTCCTGTAGCGCCCCTTCAATCCAGTATCCTTAGCATTCCCAGTGCCCCCTACTATGCGAGGTATGCGCCTCAGGCCCCCTTTGGGTCCGCAAGAGCAGCATCCACCAAAGATCAACAAGATCAAGAATCAACAGAGAGTATTTCCACTCCCAATCTGATGGGTCAGTAAGTTCGATGGCCTATTCAGGATCGACCACCGCCATAGCACCATCCTGTTGGATTTCAACTTTGCTGACAGAGTTGTCACCCTGCTGCTCAGAGACCTGCTTCTGGCCCTCCCCACGCCTCCTCCAATCCATGTCATCCACACCAGAAGTACGAGCCGTGCCAACTGCAGACCGCCCAGATTGGACCGGGCCAACCATGTCCCATAACTCCAGCCATCTCCAGACCTCCTCAAGATGGTCAAAGAAATGCAACTTGCCTCCGGAGATCACCTTCAAACGTGCCGGGTACAAATAACATGTATCTGATGTTCATGGTACGAAGCTTGGCCTTCACCTCCAAAAATCCTTTCTAAAGGTCTGGACATTTTTCATATAGTCTGCGTAAATGGAGATTTTGTAATTTTCAAAGACAGTCCTATCGTTTCACGAGTGGTCCGCAGGATACAGTCCCTATCTTTATTGTTCAGGAGGCGTGCAATGATGGCCCTTGGAGGCGCTCTGTGCCTAGGAGGAGTAGCTAGTGCCCTGTGTGCACGCTCCACCACAAACACATTGGATAACCCCTCAGGTTGCAATACATCTCTGATCCATCGCTCAATGAAACCTTCTGCCGTGGAGCCCTCAGCCCGTTCCGGAAACCCAAGGAGGTGTATTTTGTTCCATCGGGATCTGCCCTCTGAGTCCGCCAACTTTGCCTCTTACATCCCAACAGTGGAAGTGACCTGTGCCATCTGTTTGCGCAAGGTGCCAATCTCCATCTGCAAGTCCACAATAGACCCCACTGCCACCTTGACCTTATCAGAGACCTTGCGGAGGTCAATTGGAAGAAGGTTCAGCTCCACAGCCACTGTTTCTATCTTCCCCTCCAGGGCCACTCTAGCCCCCTGTATAGCAGCTAACAGTTCAGTGCGTGAGGGCTCCTCTGCAGTAGGCAGTGCTACAAATGCCTCTTCAGGCCCCCCATATGAGTCTGGCGCTGCGGCAACGGGGTAGGAGTAGTATATTGTTCCATAGTGTTCCCTTGCGACGGCGTGGCCTGCCGATGCCTCCCAATCTCACCATCAACTGAGAAATAATAGGATGTATCACCACCGTTCCTTACTCCAAGGAGCGGAGATGAAGCTCCGTTGAGCTGCAACATCCGTCAAATAATGCAGATCAGTTGTCCGGCCCCGAATATCCACAATAAGGGGCTGCTTGATGTCCACGCAGCTGTGCCACTAACCCAAGCCCCACACAGGTCAGGTGTGCTCACTGCATGCAACGTCGTAGGTCCCAAACACCTCCACACATCAACGCTACTCCAAGACCACAGAGCACACCCCACTGGCTTAGAACAGACACATGCCAATTCACAAAATGGCAAACTCTGTCGTCTCACCGCAGGAAAGCGCTGCAGTTCGTTGGGCTACCCCAGGCCACTCTTCCGCAGTCCAGATTAAGCCATGCGCTGCCGTGCACCCTGGCCCCCGCTCCTCACCATCGAAGAATATTGCCCCCAATTCCCAGTCTCAGGCTGATCACTGCTGCAGGGGGAGATATGTCGGGCTCCAAAGTATTTATAAGGTGATTTGAAAGTGTGGCTGCGGTGATTCACCTGCCTACCCTGTGCCAAAATCGCTCCGCGGAGCGCGCTGGGACTCCACGGCTGCCCCAGCTCCTTGCACGAGACTCACGCAAGCCGGGGGGGGGGAATGGGCTCAGGAGTCCCCCCTGGGAGAACCAGGCACCAGCATCAAGCCCGGTCAGACGGGGAGCTCGCCAGGGACAGCAGACACAAGGCCCACCTCTGCACTCCAGCCAATATGGGGCCCAACGGTCTCCAGGAGCGGGGTGCGGACCCACCATGGCAGTCGGGGCACCGCCGCTAGTTGTTGGGAAGGGCCTCACCAGTCAGGCACCCCAGGATGCCTTTAGGATCAATCTGGGATGGCGGAGAGCACTAGAGACGCACCCCGCTGGCTATCTTGCTTGGCCACGCCCCCGGGCACTAATTAAGTTGAATCAATCAGTGCTTGGTTCCTGCTCTACACAGAGGAATGGAAATGATGCCAGGCTTTCCTTGATGAACTATAAGGCTGTAAGGAAGAGTGCCACACAAACCAACAAATGATGGCAACAGGTGGGCTTCTAGCTCTTTACTGTACACAACAGAGTTTTGCAAACGAGACGCATGAGCTAGTGCATGCACTCGCAGGCTCAACCCTAATAAAAGAATGCTAAGATGGGAGCAGGAGGGCAGTCGGAAGTGGGTTGAGGGTTATGCAATCAAGCTAATACTTTGGGCAGAAGCTATGTGAAATTTGTGAGATGAGATTCAAGATCAGTAGCTTTCTTGACAACCTGGTCAGTTAGCATATTTTCGAGGTGTTAGTAGGAGATGAGTTCTGCTCTTCTCGCTTTAGGTCATTTGAAATTCAGAACTGATCTTACAAATTTTGTTTGAGAGGTAAATGAAGTGTGTGAAATGGAAGACCTAATGCTTTCTATTTGCATGATTGATGGTTCTGCTATATAGTCGTCTGTGTTTTTGATTGTACAGTAGTTTGTCTGCTGGTTCAGTGCAGGTCTTCCATTTTTGTTCCAAAGTGCCGTTCTTCACTTTGAGCACAGGGAGTCACTTTGTAAAGAATTTGAGACTGCTGGAAAAATGGCATTACTACTGGTGTTTGAGAGTTTGCATTTTAGGTTATCTCCATCTGAAGTATCTTCTGACATAAATATTGTATCCTAAGTATCGTTTGTAAAATTATTGTCTCAATGGCAGGAGATATTCTATAGGTGACGCCAAAGGGATGAGACATTGAAAACTAGATAATTTTCTGACCGTGATATTCCAGTACCATAAAGTTTGAAGAGGATCTGAAGGATTTATGATTTGTAAATGTCTCAGTTCCTAGGATTGAATAATTAGAATATGATTAATTTGAGGCTAGGGCCTATGATGATGACATACATTTTTCTATGGGGCCTTCTTTGCGGGGGAGATTATAGTGCCTCAACAGCAGTCAGGCTTCCAGTGGCAACACTGGCATGTGGACCAATTTTGGGATATTTGTGGATGTAAAATGGAATGTGTTAGTTGTTACTCCAGAGTAGTGGGTAACGTGAACAAGTGTCTGTGGATTGACCATTGATGAAGAGGGCATTTAAACTATGCAAGGCTGGCTAGAGATATTTTTGTAGTGTGCAAGGTATTCCAGAGAGGAAGGGCTGTTCTATAGTCGGAGATGTTAAACAATATATTTAAATAGCTATGGATGATCCATGAGGGGCACTGAAACACAGTCGACAAAATGAAAATGTAGAAAGGCTCAGCAAAGACAAGATCAGTGTCAGGGAGGTAGATTGGCAGGGTGGGTAGTGAGGATTGGGCTGGAGATGTTACATCATGAGAAGGGATTCATATTTAGAAGCAAAAACCTCCAGGAAAGTAAAGTGAACAGTGGCATTTTCTTCATTAAAATCTTAAAGATGGTGTTATATACATATGGGATTGTCTCATTAGCTACGTTGACAGCATCAACAATATTGAGAAGCTGGGTTTCAGTAATGAGTACCAAGACAGGTTTATAATCAATTTATAATCAGACTGAATATGTACGTATGTCTGTGGGAACATGTTTTTGACAGATATGTTGCATTATTCAGGTGGCAGAGAATGAGGGGTGACAGTTTGGGTACGCCGTTGTGCTTGCAGTGGGAGAGGCATGTGTTGGTTGAGAACTTGGATGGGTGTTAAGGTTCAGAGAAGGTGGAAGGATAAATGGTGAGTAATTGTTGAGCCTTGCTAGTAAGAACTTCACTACATCAAGGAGGAATAGGGCGGAGTCACAGGTAGTATTGCAGAGACTGCATACTTTTTAACTCATGTTTCAGGCCGGTGGAGGAGCTATGGCTTGACATTCTAAGTGCATGCTGGGACAGTAGGCTTGAGAGTGGTAATGTGGTTTGGGGCATGGCAGGCCTGGTAGAGGATAAAAAGCCTGGAAATTCTGCCTTTATTGTGGTTCTTATGCTTTGTAGAGATGGAATAGCAAGGTCTGTAGTGAAATAATCTAAAAAATATATTCTTGCAATGAATGTTATGTCTTAGATAGATATAAAGCAAATAAAAGATTCCGGAAGTTGCTCATTGCCTAGGGATGTGCTGCAAACGTGTTTTGTCTGATGACCATTTGACATCGGCTTTTTCAAGGCTTCTGTAAATTAAGTATGCGGTTTGCCACAGTTCGATAGATGGGCATGTATGTGTAAGCATCAACATTGTGTCTAATGCAGGTCTGTGAGTGGTATTATCCTGTGAGGTCTAGTTTTTATCACTGTGTCATGATTGTGAGGTAAAGTGTTGTTCGTATGAAGTGCCATACTGTTTATCTCTTTGCTGTACTTGTTCTAATTGATGGAGCAGGTTAACAAATCTGAAAAGGAAATACGAGCAATCTTTGTTAGGCCATACTAGAGTTGTGGGTCTTCAACAACCTCGCAGGAAGATGCTGTATTGTTGCTGTGGGCCATGTAACTCATGCTCAGATCTCAAATATTTGCTGGGCAATGGGGATATTGTTCCATTATTTATTCATGCTTCGTTCAGTATCAATCCTAAACGGCTAGTGTGATAATCTGTTTCTGTGGGTCCTTCAAAGAACATCAAAGACAAAAACAAATTAATGGAAGTTCGTGGTACATCCTCCTATAAAAGATTACAAGAATGACATCAATGGCACGTGAATACTTTAAGAAGTGTGTTTCCTAGTCTACAGGGTGGGTGACAAGTGTGAAAGCTTATGAACTGACATGCAAGGAAAACTATGTTAATGTCATTAATGTATCAAGGTGCACCTATATTCAGGAAAGTAGATCACTTTATTAACTGAAAGACAAAAGTTGTAAGCCATGGCATTTTTCAGACTTTTATGCATTATGTAAAAATTGACAATGTTTTCAAAACAGCATAGATTTACACGTATTCAGGCATAGAATAACAAGTTTGGACACATTGAAAGTTGAAGTACTACACATCGGAGACAAGATATTTAGGGCCAGAAGTAGGTAGAAAGCAAATTGCGAGTTGCAAATTGCGAGTCCTTCCGACTCGCAATTTGCAACTCGCAATTTGCTATGCAGAAAGGTGTCTCAGACACCTTCTGCGACTCGCTGTGGGGTCGCAAAGACCCACCTCATTAATATTCATGAGGTGGGTCGCAGTTTGCGACCCCATAGCGAGTCTAGGCACTCACAGGGATGGTGGCCTGCTGGAGACAGCAGTCCACCATCCCCGTGAGTGCTTTTCAATAAAGCAGCTTTTTTTTTCTATCTGCAGCCCGTTTTCCTTAAAGGAAAACGAGCTGCAAATAGAAAAATTACCGAAACCTTTTGTTATTTTGTGATCATTCACAAAGGGGAAGGGGTCCCATGGGGACCCCTTCCCGTTTGCGAATGAGTTAACATCCACTTCAAGTGGATGGTAACTGCGAGTTGATTTGCGACCGCTTTCGCGGTCGCAAATCAACTTACATCGCGGTGCGAGTCGCAAATAGGAAGGGAACACCCCTTCCTATTTGCGATTTGGAAACACATTTTGCGAGTCGGTTCCGACTCGCAAAATGTGTTTCTGCATCGCGTGCGGGCATTAGCGCCTCGCAAACGGCGTTTTTCGCCGTTTGCGAGGCACTAATGCCTTGCTACATCTGGCCCTTATTGCTTGAACTTTTTGCTGTAAACTGAAATCCAGTGTTTCACGCAGATTCTCAGAACATCAACATGTGCACACATATGTGTGCATATATGTATGGATGCAATCATGAAATCCATACCAAAATAGAATTTCACAGTTATGCCTTCAGATGTGTGTTACAAACCTATCCCTTGGTAAATCAGGATACCAAATGCAGAACTGATATTAATTTCCGCATATCTGTGCTCCTTGTGCCACTTCAAAGTTTACCATTTTTCTATGGCTCAGCTCTTAATTAGACTTCTGGCCTTTGAATCAACCTGCTGGGTCAAGTTAAATATTCTACCGGCCAGCTGGAGGATCAAAGGCCTCCCCACACAGTAGGGCCTTTAGGTACTAATTACCTGTTCCTGGGAGACGAGAGGGTGAGAATGGAATCTGCATGTACCAGTTAATTTTCGCACTGCACATGACTTGGTCAGACTCATCCACAGAAACAAACGAGGGTAGCCATAGTTCCTGAGCCAGTTAAAGGAGGGGTTTCTCTGTAAAGGTTTCGAAGGAAGGGGCTTGGCACAATGCTTGTTGGGGGCAGGGCTTTGGTTCTCAGAGGAGGACTTTTAACCAACCATTTCATAGTACCATATTGGAATTTCGTAATCTGTTGTGCAGGAGGGCTGGGGCAGGTTTAGAGTGATAATGTGCCACCCTAGGATTGGACATAGGCACCTTTCATTTGGAACTGTCCGAGAATATCTGCACAAGAGAGAGACATTGAGAACAAACTGGACCTGGAGAAAGCGATGCTGGATGAATGTTCAGTTGAAAAAAAGAAGACTGCAAGGATGGATACAAAGACTCCCAACATCAGTTGGAACCCAGGGATTAGAATTTCTTTCTGCAGGGCCAGTGGTGCAGGTCCCCCTACACCTTCTGGGGGACAGTAGAGGTATGTACCATTTGGGGAATGTCCCAGAGTGTTCCCCTGATTTTTTGTTGACTGGTCCTGCAGGTGTGGTGTCGCACAAGTGCCTTGCAAGTGGCTAGGAGGCCATGGGACCAGGACACTGCACGCAGCAAGTGCACTCTGATAAAGTTACAATGAATCATTACATGTCTTATTGAAGGTCATGGAAATCCTTTATTGATAATGAAAAAGTTAACAGTGAATCATTACTAGTGGTGTGACAAATTAGCACTTATTACGCAAAATATATCCCACTCTCAAAATATTTCCCAAAAGGATCCTTCAAGCTCAGAAAAATGTTTTCAAGTTTATTTCGGATTGCTGGCATTCAAAACACTGCTGCTTGCATTCGGATCTGTAGTTTCGCTCACAAAAATTATGGTCCACTTCAGTAAAAAACACTACCTGAAATGTTTGTTGACTGCCCACATTAATGAAGTGCTGCTCACATTCAAAACAATATTGCTGTCATTCGGATTTCTAGTTTTCCATCATAAACTACTCAAACAGTCCACACAGGTAAAAAATGTCCCTGAAGTGCTGCTTGTATTCAAATTACCTGAATAGTAAATCTTGCGTTCACATTTCTTGTGGCTGTGGTGTAACGACAGAATCTTGGTAATATTGGCCAAATTTTGTTACACAAATTTACCAAAATTACATCAGTTAGACTGGTATAAAAACAATGTACCCAGGCCTAATCCTTACATGTCTTACTGAAGGTTATTTAATTTTTTTTTGACAATCCCAAAGCTAACAGAGTCAGGACATTCACCAATAAATGCAAATGTAAGATGGTACTATGCTTAGCAATTTAATAATTCTAATGAAGTTGCATTGGTATATTGTGTCATAATTCTGCCTTTATGAAGGTAGTTGCACCCTGACAAAGCTGGTAGTCCTACCAATTGATAATTACCCCCCTTATATTTTGTCTTGTACAGGTGGGGACTAGTTTAGGTTTTAGATATCAGGGCCCGCTAGGGGTGTGGACTGTTAAGAGGGTATCACCATAGATATTTCAATCTGTCAGCTTTTATACATTTGTAAGTAAATGTATGGTTTTGAGCAATTAGTGTGCAATAAAGTACTTTTCATTTTTATTAGTAAAAACACTGACTGGACAATGATTTATTCAGTAGTGTTTGTTGCATGACTGGAGTATCAGCTTACACCACCTCGACTGAGAAGGCCTTGGATTGCTCTGCCTTCCATCCCGAAGAGTCAAGTGGTAAAAGGGGTTATTTGAGAAGGACTTACATTTTTCCAACTAATATCCCCTTCCAAAAATAGAGGGTAAGGTTTTCATACCAGGAGGATCAGAATAATTCTGATGCTGAACAGGATGCTGTTTCAAATCTCTGGAACATGGATAGCAGAGGCTTCACTTCTGTTTTCTTTCTTGCACCCCTTCTTCTCTACCTTGATGATGTTGTATCTCCTGAAGTGGCAGTGTCTGCCTAAGGCTGAAAGCTTCTTTGTTGTGTATGTTATGGTATCAATTCTGAAGGCCATACAGGTGATGTGGATAATTTTGAAGAAGATAGGGGCTTGGAGGGGAAGCTAATAAAGTTCTTTCAGGATTGGTGTGATATGGTGGACCTTCAGGCCTTTGAGGAAACATACTTCAGTGTAGAAATGCCTCTTAAATGTGTCAAAGCTTCAAGGCATGCACTGACATTATGATTTTACAGTGACGCCCACGAATGTGGCTAGCCTCTGTCATCCCATTAGAAACCATGAGGGAATCACTACAATTGAACAGATTCTTTCTACAGTATTCATACTCAACATAGCTGCCCAAAGAATTCTTCTCAAACTGCAACAGTTCGGTTTAACTCTCATCTTCTTTTCCTGGAACAAAGAAATATAACTATATGAACAGGGATGTCAGTAGATGAAAATATGCTCCAGTTTATGCCACTGTACTCATTGGCACTTCAAATGATCTTGGATATGGGGTGAATATTTTGATGAATATCTCCCACATTATCGTTTGGGTCACTTTATTGATGAATCCCTTCCGGTCTAGCAAGGGAAGATTGACCTGCTATCTATATATATTTAAACGTTTTACATCACAGTAGCAAACTCTGTTTTACATGGGAAACGCTTTCCCCCAATACCTCTGACCAACATTGTCCCAGAAAAAGAACGCTTGTAAATTAAAAGAACATGTAGCACAACTTGTATATTTTAAGAGAAATATGCAGAATCTCTGTTGAGAACTCTAGAGTGGGGATTTTCATTAACACTACATGAAACTCAGTTACTGTTCCCCGGGAAGAGATTAATTGAGTTTAAATCACTGTGATTTATGACACAGTTCCATGAAATCCGCCACTACACCTGCAGATCTTTGCGAAATAATTGGTACTTGATCAAGAACAATCCAACCCCTACAAAAATTTGCATGAAAAACCTAACATTACTTATAAAAGGCTTAGGAATTTAAAATACTTTCGATGTATATCGGAGTTCAAAGTGCACTGTAACAAACTAATTGTAGATTTTCCTAATCTCCAAGGCTTTTTTCTATACATACCATCATTGTTCGGCGTGCACATTTCTTTCAAATACGACATCCAATTTCACTGAGAGATTGAAAGAGATTTATAATGAGAGACTGCCTTAATTGCAATACAACACGTTGTGTGCATGTTCATGTGCACCTGCTATTTAGCATAAATTGGTAGCACCATTAGCCTGTTCAAAACAAAGATTTCTGAGCAATGTTCAAAAACAGACAAAACGAACTCAAAGTTCTCTCTTATTATACATTTTATCTCACTACAAAAAACAGACACTACTGAGGAAATCAATCAGAAGGCCATGAATTTGGAATATAGAAAAAAAGGACAGTGACTGTGGGTCATTAGACTAGACACAGATGGATGCAGATTCAATAAAGTAACACAATTGCACGACTGGCTATCTAGTGAGGTGCAGAAATCGCACAAATCTTCTACAACCTAAAGTTCAATTATTGGTTTGTTTCTGACTTGCGACTTTTGTGGCAACTCTACCAAAATACATTTCCATAAAAACAATGCTTTGTGACCTATGACAGTTTGTCAAATCTGTAGATGTATTAAGATATCATTTTCGGCGTTTTTGTGACTTACAGTTATTGTCAAATATATTGGCTATTCCATTTCTTTTAAGTTTCTTCATTTGTCAGGAACAGCAATATGTGTAATGAAGGTGATGCTATATGAATAGTTAGCCATCCTCTTTTGAGCATCATTTAAAACTTTCTTGTGCTAGGCTGACTACCATATATATTACGTTTTTCGTTTTACCAGGAAACCTTTGAACTGCACTGTTTACTTGTTACACTTCATAAGTAAACGTATTTACTTTGTTATGTTTGAACAATCCAAAATGTATATTTACCGCTCTGTGTCACTTGGAATATTCCTACCTGTTCTGTTGGAACTTGACTACTATAACTGTTCAAATACATTCTCCCTTTTGCCTATTGTGACCTAATTTGTTGCTCTGTCACCCAAGACGAATGATGGTGTATAGGCATCTTTTACTTTCATGACAACTGTTTCTTGCTGCAAAGGTAAGTATGTGAGATATGAATGTAAAATACTGCTGTGTGTGTGTATTTTTATGTATTTATGCTTTGGATTTCCTACTTCTTAGTGCATACAACTATGTGCATATATCCAGACTCTGGAGAGGTTTTTGCAATCAGTCAAATGCTTAATTTGAACCGGTGGTTGACAGTGGGGGCCACCGGCTCTCATTTTTGGGAACTGGCACTAATTTTTCCTCATCCAACATTTCCCGAGATCAAGAGAGGGAAACTCACAAACAATGAAGAAGGGGGAAGAGAAAGACAGAAATACGTCTCAAAAGGAGAAAACAGGAGCCTGCAAGTGCGAGGTAAGGGAGCATCTGGAGGAGCATCAGAGAGGGCTGAGGTGGATTGAAGACTGTGCAGATTTACTAATCAGTGCGCTTTTCATTTAATTGCACCGGCCATGGGCATCGGCACTTATTCTATTACAAATTAAGCACCGAGTTATCCATTCATCAACATAAACATGAAGAAACTATGGGAACATAACTTTATACACTGATAAGGTATCTATACACTTGTTTGCAGTGCTATGCACAGACGGATTGTTGGGTTATAGATGTTTTATTTTCTCACCTCTTATATTCCGTAATATATTGTACAAGTATTTACGGCTTCTTTATTCTAAGCCTTGAAAAAGTACTAGGCTAGGAGAAGCCAAAGATGGCGAAGCATGCTGGCTTCCAGTTGACAACATTTGTGCTCATTATCTCGTGAGATTCAACACATAAGGATTAATCTTGACAATAAACAGTATAAATATTCTTGCCTTTGTATTGAGTGCTTAAATTGGAATGATACTAAAAATTATTTTGGATATTTTCTCCAACATATAGCGTGTTATCTGCCCCAGTATATTCATATAATTTATTATTAATGTATTAAAAGATGGAATTAAAATGACTGTCCAAGCCGAACTGTAGCAATGATAGTAGGATATAACTCTTTAAAACTATCTAGATCAGCAGTTACTAATTCGCCTGATGATCTAATTTCCTACATAAGTCTTCCCTTTCGTTGCTAATACCATACAACCGGCCATCGGCCGTATCTGCCTACAGTTTTCTTTGTGCTTGGCAAACAGAAAAACTAAACAACTAGTTGTGATTTTGATTTGAGGGCCAAGTGTAATCATATGGCTATTCAATTGTCTAAGTCCTTATGTAGACCACTTACACAAAAGGACAAGCATTGGCAAAGTGAATAGGTCTGGTGGAGTTTACTAGCCGTTTAGCTTTGCCAATGCTTGTTTTGCTTCGTCGTACCTTTTGCAAAACAATAGTGTTGAGGAAGCTGCCAGGCCTTCACTAGTAAAAACATGGGTACAATTTTAAATATTTTTATGTCTCAAAAAGCACACACTAATTGGAGTCGCTAATGCAAATGAAGCGACTTTGAGTGTGAATGTGCTCCTGTGAAAGTGAAATCGGCAAATGGTTGAAGTGGGCTGAACCATTGTTGCATTTGAATGACACAGCAACAGAATAATGGATGAAAAGGGCTAGCTGAATTAGCATATAAATACATATAATCTGCATGTATTTTTGTAAAAACAAATGGTTGTGTCTAACGTCAGACGTAAAAACGGTAAACTCTACCATTGACTCTTATTTTCCTGTAAGCAGGTGCACAGGCCCAAGTCTCCATCTACCTCTGTTTGCCCTCGGCCAGCTCCAGGGTCTGAGTTCTTCCACGCCCTCTCTCCTCTGATGCATTCTTCTTCCTCTACCTGCTTCTGTACCACTCTCTTCTTGAGCCTCTTCCTGCTCTCACCTTTTTGCTGCTCCTGCTCTTTACCACCTTTTTTGTGGCTGTTGCACGTTTTCTGTCCTTTTACGTACTCCCCACTTCAGTCTTTTCCCTATTGCTTCATTTTCAACTTATTCCTTCATTCTTTTTTGCTCACTTTGTACTTCTTTCCACCTTCTTTGGGCCCTTTTAGTCTGCTTTTGCTGCTGCCCTCTTATCGTTTCCTTTCTCTCGCTTCCACCTCCCCTGCCATGATAGGCACGCTTTCTCAGCATCACCCATCCCACATGATGCACAACTGTAGTTACCCACCATCAGTTCGTAGGCACCCTCCTCAACACTCATTCACTTACCAAACATGCCACTGAGGTCTAGGACCTTATCGTTAGTCTTGCTGCTGACATTGTCTTCTAAACAGGGAGACCTGGCTCAACCCTGCGTCATCCCCCAACATCGCCATCGGCATTCTAGCAGGATACAGAACCACCCACAGCGACTACATCAACAAGCTGGGCAGAGAAACCACCATCATCCAGAGAGAGTCCATCAAATGCACCACCACAATGTATGACACCATCCCAGCAAAGGAACACCTCAACCTCACTATCCAAATGGGCAAGTAATCCACCATTAAGGGAACCCTTGCATGCGGTCCACTGGGACCTCGAACCACCTTCTGTAACCACATTACGGATTTCATTGCCCCCTTCGACATCGTCTCAAAGGACTACGGACCATAATTATACTCCGTTTGCGCCGGATTTGCATAGTTTTTTTTTGCGCAAATTCGACGCAAAACGAACTCCATATTTATACTCTGGCGTTAGACGCGTCTAGCGCCAAAGTTCATGGAGTTTGCGTCATTTTTTAGCGTGGACACCTACTTTGCGTTAATGATATGCAAGGTAGGCGTTCCCTTCTAAAAAATGACTCCGAGGCATGTGCGCCGTATTTACACTCCCGTGCAAAAATGACGCCCGGGAGTGGGCGGGTCAAAAAAAATGACGTCCAGCCGCTTTTGCGTCGTTTTTTAGCGCCTGGTCAGGGCAGGCGTTAAGGGACCTGTGGGCTCGGAATGAGCCCATAGGTGCCCTCCCATGCCCCCAGGGACACCCCCTGCCACCCTTGCCCACCCCAGTAGGACACCCAAGGATGGAGGGACCCATCCCAGGGAACTTAAGGTAAGTTCAGGTAAGTATTTTTTTTTTTTTTTTTGTGGCATAGGGGGGCCTGATTTGTGCCCCCCTACATGCCACTATGCCCAATGGCCATGCCCAGGGGACATAAGTCCCCTGGGCATGGCCATTGGGCAAGGGGGCATGACTCCTGTCTTTGCTAAGACAGGAGTCATTTCAATGGGGGTTGGGAGTAAAAAAAATGGCGCAAATCGGGTTGAGGCGAAAATTTTGCCTCAGCCTGACTTGCCCCATTTTTTGACGCCCAAGCTCCATATTCCCCTACGCCGGCGCTGCCTGGTGTAAGTCATTTTTTTTTACGCACACCAGGCAGCTCCGCCGGCTAATGCCGGCTAACGTCATTGAATAAATACGGCGCCCGCATGGCGCTTCAGAATGGCGTTAGCCGGCGTTAGATTTTTTGACGCACAACTGCGTTGGTGCAGTTGTGCGTCGAAAAGTATAAATATGGCCCTACATGTTCCTGTGCAACCTCAGATCCCATCTGTAAAGAAATGGCTCCCTGTTGCAGTTACCCCCCACTTTTTGCCTGATACTGATGCTGACTTGACTGAGAAGTGTGCTGGGACCCTGCTAACCAGGCCCCAGCACCAGTGTTCCTTCACCTAAAATGTACCATTGTATCCACAATTGGCACACCCTGGCATTCAGATAAGTCCCTTGTAACTGGTACTTCTAGTACCAAGGGCCCTGATGCCAAGGAAGGTCTCTAAGGGCTGCAGCATGTCTTATGCCACCCTGGAGACCTCTCACTCAGCACAGACACACTGCTTGCCAGCTTGTGTGTGCTAGTGAGGACAAAACGAGTAAGTCGACATGGCACTCCCCTCAGGGTGCCATGCCAGCCTCTCACTGCCTATGCAGTATAGGTAAGACACCCCTCTAGCAGGCCTTACAGCCCTAAGGCAGGGTGCACTATACCATAGGTGAGGGTACCAGTGCATGAGCATGGTACCCCTACAGTGTCTAAACAAAACCTTAGACATTGTAAGTGCAGGGTAGCCATAAGAGTATATGGTCTGGGAGTTTGTCAAACACGAACTCCACAGCACCATAATGGCTACACTGAAAACTGGGAAGTTTGGTATCAAACTTCTCAGCACAATAAATGCACACTGATGCCAGTGTACATTTTATTGTAAAATACACCCCAGAGGGCACCTTAGAGGTGCCCCCTGAAACTTAACCGACTATCTGTGTAGGCTGACTAGTTTTAGCAGCCTGCCACAAACCGAGACATGTTGCTGGCCCCATGGGGAGAGTGCCTTTGTCACTCTGAGGCCAGTAACAAAGCCTGCACTGGGTGGAGATGCTAACACCTCCCCCAGGCAGGAATTGTCACACCTGGCGGTGAGCCTCAAAGGCTCACCGCCTTTGTGCCAACCCAGCAGGACACTCCAGCTAGTGGAGTTGCCCGCCCCCTCCGGCCAGGCCCCACTTTTGGCGGCAAGGCCGGAGAAAATAATGAGAAAAACAAGGAGGAGTCACTGGCCAGTCAGGACAGCCCCTAAGGTGTCCTGAGCTGAAGTGACTCTAACTTTTAGAAATCCTCCATCTTGCAGATGGAGGATTCCCCCAATAGGGTTAGGATCGTGACCCCCTCCCCTTGGGAGGAGGCACAAAGAGGGTGTACCCACCCTCAGGGCTAGTAGCCATTGGCTACTAACCCCCCAGACCTAAACACGCCCTTAAATTTAGTATTTAAGGGCTACCCTGAACCCTAGAAGATTAGATTCCTGCAACTACAAGAAGAAGGACTGCCCAGCTGAAAACCCCTGCAGCGGGAGACCAGAAGACGACAACTGCCTTGGCTCCAGAAACTCACCGGCCTGTCTCCTGCCTTCCAAAGATCCTGCTCCAGCGACGCCTTCCAAAGGGACCAGCGACCTCGACATCCTCTGAGGACTGCCCCTGCTTCGAAAAGACAAGAAACTCCCGAGGACAGCGGACCTGCTCCAAGAAAAGCTGCGACTCTGTTTCCAGCAGCTTTAAAGAACCCGGCAAGCTCCCCGCAAGAAGCGTGAGACTTGCAACACTGCACCCGGCGACCCCGACTCGGCTGGTGGAGATCCGACACCTCAGGCGGGACCCCAGGACTACTCTGATACTGTGAGTACCAAAACCTGTCCCCCCTGAGCCCCCACAGCGCCGCCTGCAGAGGGAATCCCGAGGCTTCCCCTGACCGCGACTCTTTGAACCTAAAGTCCCGACGCCTGGGAGAGACCCTGCACCCGCAGCCCCCAGGACCTGAAGGACCGGACTTTCACTGGAGAAGTGACCCCCAGGAGTCCCTCTCCCTTGTCCAAGTGGAGGTTTCCCCGAGGAATCCCCCCCTTGCCTGCCTGCAGCGCTGAGGAGATCCCGAGATCTCTCATAGACTAACATTGCGAACCCGACGCTTGTTTCTACACTGCACCCGGCCGCCCCCGCGCCGCTGAGGGTGAAATTTCTGTGTGGGCTTGTGTCCCCCCCGGTGCCCTACAAAACCCCTCTGGTCTGCCCTCCGAAGACGCGGGTACTTACCTGCAAGCAGACCGGAACCGGGGCACCCCCTTCTCTCCATTCTAGCCTATGTGTTTTGGGCACCACTTTGAACTCTGCACCTGACCGGCCCTGAGCTGCTGGTGTGGTGACTTTGGGGTTGCTCTGAACCCCCAACGGTGGGCTACCTTGGACCAAGAACTAAGCCCTGTAAGTGTCTTACTTACCTGGTTAACCTAACAAATACTTACCTCCCCTAGGAACTGTGAAAATTGCACTGTGTCCACTTTTAAAACAGCTATTTGTGAATAACTTGAAAAGTATACATGCAATTTTGATGATTTGAAGTTCCTAAAGTACTTACCTGCAATACCTTTCAAATGAGATATTACGTGTAGAATTTGAACCTGTGGTTCTTAAAATAAACTAAGAAAAGATATTTTTCTATACAAAACCTATTGGCTGGATTTGTCTCTGAGTGTGTGTACCTCATTTATTGTCTATGTGTATGTACAACAAATGCTTAACACTACTCCTTGGATAAGCCTACTGCTCGACCACACTACCACAAAATAGAGCATTAGTATTATCTCTTTTTGCCACTATCTTACCTCTAAGGGGAACCCTTGGACTCTGTGCATGCTATTCCTTACTTTGAAATAGCACATACAGAGCCAACTTCCTACACCATCTCAATGACATGACTAACCCTAACACCAACTTCCTTGACAGACTGAACAATATCGGCTTCACCCAACTTGTACATGACCACAGGCACATTGCAGGACACATGCTCAACCTCATATTCACCCCCAGCAACTTCATCAAATACCGGCACACCATCAAACTTACATGGACCGACCACTCAATCATCCACTTCATCATCACAACCCTCATGCCCTTCCGCTGATGCAACTCAACACCACCTGTCAGAGCTGGAACAATGTCTCAGAGACCAAATGGACCAACACCCTCAACCCACCCTAAGACCACAGCAACGTAAACCAGGATGTCGGAAGTTTCAACACCTAGATCACTGACTGCTCTGACATCATCGCTCCCCTCAAGAACAAGAATCACAGAAGATCCACCAAGCAGGTCAGGGGGATAGCAAGGACCTCAAGACAGCTGAGCACCTCTGAAAACACTTAGAGAGACGGTGGAACACCAACAAAGACCCAGCCAACAGAACCGCCTAGAAATCAGCACTCAAGCTACACTACTGCCAACTATGTGAGATGTGAAAAAGCCCTTGCATCATGCATCGAAGCTAACCCTAACAACAGTAAGGAGCTCTTCTTCATAGTCAAGGAATTCACCAACCTGCAATTGTGACAAGCAAAATCTCTCCCTCTCTGGACCTATATGACAGCGTTGCAGATTTCTTCCACTACAAAATCACTAAAACCCACAGAAACTTCAACCCCCAACGGAAACTTGAAGACTTTTTCAATGGCCATATCTCCACACACATGACCATACTCAGGACACCATCATGAAATCCACCCAAACGGGGGCCCCACCCGACCCAGGCCGCCACCACATTTTCAACTCAGCCACATCGGCTTCAAACATTTCACCCAACTCAACACTTCACTGGATTCAGCCACCTTCCCAGAAGACTGGAAGCATGTGGAAATCAAACCCTTGCTGAAGAAACATTCAGCAGATATCAACAAACTCAGCAACTACAGACCCATCTCCCTGATCCCTTTCTCAGCCAAAGTCATCGAAAAATCCATCAGCCAACAACTTACCATCTACCTGAACACAATCACCACACAATCACCTCCTGGACAAATCCCAATCCAGATTCCGCAGCAACCACAGTGCAGAGACAGCTCTGATCATGCCACAGATGACATCCAGACCCTTATCAACAAAGGAGAGACAGCTGTCCGTATCCTCCTCGGTCTTTCAGCAGCCTTTGAAACCGCCTCACTCATTGCCTGAATTCATGGCATAGGCATCTGAGGAGCTGCCTTCAGATGGATTGCCTCCTTCCTGTCAGGCCACTCACCTGGAGAACTTGTCTGATGAGACAATATTGGACCCTACTATCTCGACCAAGGAATGATAACCTCAGGTAAGGCACTGTCCTAGGAGGAAAGGAGGTCAGGACAAAATAATGAAAGAAACAAAGACTCACACCCTCTCGCTATCCAGCTCACTATCCTGCCTGGGAATGCCCCAAGTGTCTTCCTCTTTCAGGGTGTGCAGGAGCGTTAACTAAAGGAAAGGAACACACACTTTAATAGCACTGGCATGCATTAACATAGTTAGTTCAAATAACATTTGAGCAATGGAAGTACATACACTCAGAGATCCTTATAACAACACAGAAAATATTTACTTCTTTAGTTCTTGTGGGATAGAAATTCCTACTCCTTACTTGAGCTTCGGATAACAGTTTACAGTTTTTTTCCCTCGCAGCATATTACGTCATATGCTCTTTTTATGCGACTGTTCTTCCTTTTCTTATTTTTGAATTCTCTTTTTCTTTTTAAAAGTTTGCAAATAGCCACTTGAACTTCCAGCAGATGATAGGTGGGAGCATTATGCTGGGATTATTCACAAGTCTTGAAGTTTTTATTTTTTGTATAATTGTTGCGGACGAGAAACAAAGAATAGTGCACTAACCTTGTTTTTTCTTCTTTTGCTTGCTCTTCCTTTCACTGCAGGTTACCCTTTCACATGTCAGAATGACCAGTGGGCTGATTCCTGAACAGCTGCATCTGTGAAGAGGATTTCCCACCATCTCTCACGGTAGGTCTTTTCTGGAATGCGGGTGTGGAATGCGAGGCTTCAATATAAAACCAAACCAACCTGACCGGCTGTCCCACGAGGTGGGGGTAGGTACTTTGCAGGCGCCACTCCTAAATGAAAGTGTAACTATAGGAGAGGCCCCCTCGGAACACACCATGAGGTGAGTAGGCCAGGAATTATAGGGGTGTTCTACCAAAAAACTAGCAAAAAATGTTGAATGGTTGGTTCACCATCTGCATTTAGTTTTTCCACCTTCCTAAATAATTGTATGGGTTAAGGTTTTATATTGTAGCTCTGATGAATGCCTAATACTTTTTTAGGCTATTAACAAATTACAGAATCACGTCGGTAGGCAATGGTTAGTTAGGGGTGTAATACCCTTCTAATGAGCCCATGTTAATACCTTTATGGTGTTGTTGTGGTTTATCCTGAGCTATTTTTAACTTCATCTGGACCTGTGTTCTTTGTTGAGTTAGATAATATCTAAAAACACTCTAAAAATAGCCCCACTTGAGGTTGAGTGCGCCCTGGTAGTATTATCTTACCAGGGTTGGACGAAGTGGTCGATAATGAAGCATGTCAAATTACGTTAGTGCGTCCACCTTGTCTAAACCTTTAGGATGTCTGGAATACTCCTGAATAGGAAGGGTGACACCACAGATTCTTAACAGAAGAAGTCTAGGGTAACTGTGTATGCGTACCATGAATTATGTGTTTATTCATACCTCTTCCTCCTCATCAGAACACAACAAGTCCAACTTCTACCCTTCACCTCCGAACCCAAACCAATCATCTGGTGAGTCCCCCAAGGCTCATCACTCAGCCCCACCCTCTTCAACATCTACATGCCCCCCCTTGCCATCATAATCAGTCCCTGGACTGAACAATATACCTTACTCCAACGACACACAACTCATCCTCTCCAAAAACTCCACCACTGCCAGAACCATCTTTCATCAGTGCTTGACCAGCTTTGCCAATTGGATGAGGAATAACTACCTCAAGTTCAACACAGACAAGACTGAAGTCTTGATCTTTAGCAGCAATAAGGCTCCCTGGAATTCCCCCGGGTAGCCCACATAAGTAGGGCCCACTCGAATCCCAGCTGAGCACACCAGGAATCTTGGTGTCATCCTGGACAGCAAACTCACCATGAGGTACCAAGTCACCGCAGTGTCATCCTTCTGCTTCTTCATCTTGCGCATGGTCCATAAGATTTTCAAGTGACTTCCCCAAAACGCAAGACGCACGATCACCCAAGCCCTCATCACCAGTCGACTGGACTATGGGAACACCCTCTACCGGAGAATCAAGGCCCACCTCGTGGAAAGATTACAGACCATCCAGAACTCTGCAGCAAGACTCAGCCTGAATCTCCCTCATTGCACACATATCATCCCCCAGCTCAAAAAACGTCAATTGCTCCCAGTACAGAATAGATGCCAGATCAAGCTCTTCATCCACACGTTCAAGGCGTTGCATGACTCCTGACCAGCCTACAACAACCACCTCCTGAGATTCCACAAAACCTCCAGACACCTCTGCTTAATCTCCTTTTCACTGGCTCATACTCCCTGCAAGCAAAGCAAAAGAGCAGGAGGACGCTTCTTCACCTACTATTCAGCCAAAGCCTGGAATGGCCTCCCCCTGCACCTGAGGATCACCTCTACTCTACAGGAGTTCTGTAGGGTGTTTACAACCTGCCTCTTGGCTTGAGACTCTGCAGCGCCTAAATACCCTCACAGGTGACAAGTCACACTTTACAAGTTGACTGATTGATTGATTTTTCTATAAAAATACATCCTTCTAGAAAAAAAATATAAAAATTTGTGTCGTCATTGCTTTTTTACACTACAATACTCCAGTGACAATATTTCATAGAGAAAGTCTTATGGCAATTTCTAGACATATTCCATGGAAGATCACACATGGATTGAGCAATCCGTTTGGGAGCTGTGTTCTCACATGTTTTTGTTTAACTGGAGAGAGGTATTTTTTCACCACCAATGTTGGACCTAGCCCTTTTTGCAGGGTCATCCCAAAACATTTTGCCTTCCTCGTTCCGTGTTCTGACCCTCTTTTTGTTAGCTGTAGGGCTCTGGACACTTTTTCGATGCTGATCGGTGCTAAAGTGAATGTGTTCTCTAAACTTGGTATGATTGGCTTACACCTGATTTGCACATTTTATTTATCTGCAAGTCCCTTGCACAGTGGTATCCCTTATATCCTGGGTCTGTAAATTAAATGCTGCTAGTAGGCCTGCGGCACAGCTTGTAATACTCACAGAAGTAGCCTTTCAAGCCTGTCTCAGGCCTGCCACTGCAGGGCCTGCGTGCACAGTTTACAGCCACATTGTCTTGGCATCTAAATGTACTTGCCAGGCCTGGAACTCCCCTTTTACTACATATAGGTCACCCCTAAGGTAGGCCCTAGGTAGCCCTATGGGCAGGGTGCTGTGTAGGTGAGAGGGAGGACATGTGCCTTTATTGTGTGGTTTTTCCAGGTAGGGTAAACAGTCTATTTGGTTTCTCACGGCAGTGAGTGCTGCCCCTCTGATAGGTTTGCATGAGGAATGCCCTTGCTAATGTATAAGTGGTATTTTCATGGCCATGTTTGGTATGTTTGGAATGGTAACGAGAAATCCTGCTTATTGGTGTAGGTGGATTTTTTATTACCATTGTAGAAATGCCACTTTTAGAAAGTGGGCATTTCTCTGTGCTTATGACTCGGGCATTGCATTCTGACTCCAATCTTTGTCTGCGGTAGAGTGACAGCTGGGCTTTGTGCTTTCTTTCCAGACAGCCATTATACAGGGAGGGTGGAAGTGTAACAGGGTTACATCTCCATACTGAATGCTCTTCCTGGGCTGGAAGAGAGAGAGGCGGGACACACTTATATTTGTAAAGGCTGTGTCCAGTCCTCACACAAAGGGCTTGTTTACCCCCTACTGATGTCTGGAGCCAGGGCTATGGTTAAAGGGGGTGTTGTGCACTTCTATAGGTCGTTTAAAGTGCCCCCTGAGATTAAAGATAAAATGAGTACAAGTACAGAGGTTGTTCCCCATGTTTTTAGACTATGGGGGTGATTCTAACTTCGGTGGGCGGCGGAGGCCGCCCGCCGAAGTACCCCCACCAAAATACCGCTCCGCGGTCGAAAGACCGCTGAGGGTATTTTGGGATTTGCCCTGGGCTGGCGGGCGGCCGCCAAAAGGCCGCCCACCAGCCCAGGGCAAATCAGCCTTCCCACGAGGACGCCGGCTCAGAATTGAGCCGGCGTAGTGGGAAGGTGCGACGGGTGCAGTGGCACCCGTCACGTATTTCAGTGTCTGCATAGCAGACACTGAAATACTTTGTGGGGCCCTCTTACGGGGGCCCCTGCAGTGCCCATGCCATTGGCATGGGCACTGCAGGGGCCCCCAGGGGCCCCGCGGCACCCCCTACCGCCATCCTGTTCCTGGCGGGAGTCCCGCCAGGAACAGGATGGCGGTAGGGGGTGTCAGAATCCCCATGGTGGCAGAGCGCGCTCCGCCGCCATGGAGGATTCTGCTGGGCAGCGGGAAACCGGTGGGAGACCGCCGGTTTCCCGAATCTGACCGCGGCCGAACCGCCGCGGTCAGAATGCCCTGCGGGCACCGCCGGTCTGTCGCGGTGCTCCCGCCGACAGAATGACCCCCTATGTGTGGACTTGACACCAGATGCTACTGGAAAGACTTGCCAGTAACCACCCTTGGGACTGCCCTGCTGATGTGCTGACCTGTGGCCTGCTAGGCCACTAAGAAGGACTGACACTTTTGTTCATCAGACCCTTTGTGCTGGCCTGCCTGGCTGCATCCTGCGTTGGTACCCCCAGTCTTCTCCAGGGGCTGGGTGATGTGCCCCCTTCCCCTCTATTTTCTGCTATTTTTCTTGTAGTGCTAGGAGAGCGCTGTACATGGTGCTGGAGTGCTACCCTGCTGTTTGGAACCTGGATTGAAACTGAGCTCTGCTCCTTTACATGGGGCTTTTCTCACACTACGGCCCCAGGAGAGTAAGTCGGGCCCGGTGGCAGTGCGGTAGCTTCAGCGATATCTTTGTGGGCAGCCTCGCCCGCCCAAAGAGGAGAAGAGACCTGCCTGCCAAGTTGTGCGACCATCTTAGGTAGCCCTGCCCATCCAGAGGAGAGAAGAGCTGTGTGTCCCAGTGCTGGGGAGAAGGTGGAGTGGCAGAATGCAGTGAGGTGAGCAGCAGGAGGAGACCGCTTCCAAGAGAGCTGTCAGAGAAGACTATCTCACAGCCAGAGATGCCAGGAGGCTGCCCCGAACTGGGCCACCTTGTGGGAAGTAGAAATAGTGGTCTGGGAAGGCCAGAAGGGTTCTGGATGCGCTCTCTGTGCACGGCGGTCCCTTGAGGGAGAGTCCCCAGAGTTGGCAGCCACTCCACATGGACGCGGGTGGCTTTTCCTTGTATACTCCATGTACAAGGAGGAGCAAGAGGGGTCTTCCTGTCGCTGTGATAGTCAGGTGTGCCCACTCCTACTCTGGAAGCATACCTTTGGGTGAGGCATTGTTCACTCGAAACAGCTGGCAGGTCAGGGAGGAGCCTTCATCAGAGGTCTCCACTCCTGATAGCATTGTTGAAAAAGTACCATAATTATGGGTGCAGAGGCGCATGTCACTGTGTCCGATGGTGTGGAGTTTTTATTGTATTCATGGTGGTAGGAGTGCAGGAGCGCCTGTATCTGTCATGATGGAATGGGTACAGTCTAGACAAGAAAGGGTCCTTGAAGAAAATATAGTAGCTCAACCAGGGAAATGAAAGCTGAAGCTGAAAAAGGAGTAAAGAGCTACTCTAGAAGTACACTTTATAAATAAATACACTACAAAAAGTCACAATATAACAATATTCACCTTATAATGTGTGTCAACAGTTATTTAGTGGCTATATGTCTAATCCTGGGCTACATCAATGTCATAGCCTTCATTTCAATAAATCTAATTTCATAAAGACATACAATAATTTTGTCCATATTTTATTATATCATATCAAATACATTATAAAACAGACAATATATTAGGTCAATCATACTACATGCACACAACAGTACTATATACAACAAAATACAAAAACACATACAAGAATTATATATACATATATAATAATAGTGTGATATATTATTAATGTATACACATGTATACAAGGAGTTGTAAAATCCAATACAACAATATTTTTATACAATACTCCAAGAACTGGGGGCCAGATGTACAAAAAAAGCAATTTGCGACTTGCAAATTGCGAGTCCCTGCGACTCGCAATTTGCAAGTCGCAAATTGCTATGCAGTACGGTGTCTGAGACACCGACTGCAACTCGCAATGGGGTCGCAATGACCCACCTCATGAATATTCATGAGGTGGGTCGCAAATTGCGGCCCCATTGCGAGTATAGGCACTCGCTAACATGGAGGCCTGCTGACGTCAGCAGGCCTCCATGTTAGCGACCTGCCTTTTAAATAAAGCATTTTTTTTTTTTTAAGTGCAGCCCGTTTTCCTCACAGGAAAACGAGCTGCATTTCAAAAAAATCCGAAACCTTTAGTTTCGGATTTTTCAGGGCAGGGAGTGGTCACTTGGACCACTCCCTGCCCTGAAAAATTAATATGGGGTCCAGTCACAAAGGGGAAGGGGTCCCATGGGGACCCCTTCCCGTTTGCAAGTGGGTTACCATCCACTTCAAGTGGATGGTAACTGCGACTCCATTTGCGACCGCGTACGCGGTCGCAAATGGAGTTGCATACCACTCCGACTCGCAAATAGGAAGGGAACACCCCTTCCTATTTGCGAGTCGCAAATGCATATTGCGAGTCGGTAACGACTCGCAATATGCATTTGTGCATTGCAAACCCACGTTTGCGAGTCGCAAACGGCGATTTTCGCCGTTTGCGACTCGCAAAAGGGTTGCTACATCTGGCCCATAGTAGGGACCAAGAGCCTATGCGCGTCTCGGGGATCCTCTCATATGGAGGCCACCTTCATCAGGGCCGTTCCCAAACTTGTGTTCAAAAATAGATACAAACGCCATAGGAAGGACATTTATGTTGAACGGCGTGCCGGAATATGTACAGTTACCATATAACCTTTAAAAGAAGCACCAAGGCACTGTGAACCTCATGTAGAAGGTGTGGTTGGTGATTCCAGTTACAGTTGTATTTCACTGGGAAATCTCATGCTTTGTTCAAGCTCTGATTGTATCCTATGCTGATTTGGCCTTGGTGGGATGACATACAGATTTCAGGATTGAGACTGCAGGCATTGGGAGGGTAATGGCTAATATGACATATGCAATATGGAAATGCTTCTTCTTATTTTGCATTCATGATGTTTATGTAATACAGTGTATTTTATGTAACGTATTGTGGAGTCTCTTTTTGTGGCGTGTTCATTGTGTCACTGGGTTGTGTGTGTTGTGCAAAGGCTTTACACATTGTCGCTGGGATACGCCTGACTCCTCGTTCCAAGCTACCAAGGGGGTGAACAGGAGTTATCTTAGGTGTGTAGCTCCCTTGCCCTGACTAGAGTGGTGGTTACTGCCTGGCTTAGGTGCCTACCCTAGCCAACCAGGAACCCTATTTCTAACAACCATGATATGCTTTGTGGGTTATTTCATTGCTCCATCAGGCATTCAGAAGCATTCATACAACATAGCAACAATCATACAGTAACCCTACCTAGCGAATAGAATACATAGAATTTCCCAACCATGGTGGGGTGATGCGTTACCATGGCTTCAGAAACAGCACCTTTTGGGATTATGCATTAAGTGGGGCACCAGCGGCACTCTACTTTGGTTCGAATGGATCACCTCTGGGCCAAAAGACATATCGCATATCACTGGAGGGCAGGAATGGCTCCAAAGATCAGATCCTGGCTGCATAGCATGTACTTAAAAAGCATGACAAAATATGAGGGCTTTAATGGGATCAATTTGTGGGAATTTAATTCTCACTGTTCTGAATAACACTAGAAGTATGTCATGCACCCTGTTAGCGACCTGTTGCTCTGAAGACGCCTTGATGTTTGCGAATTATCCATCCGTTTTCCAACCCATCAGTAGGCTGTTGCAAAAGGCAGAGGCGTTTTCTGTTACTGGCCTAGGCTGAATGGACAATTGGACTCAGCGGCGTTTTAAAAAGTATTTACACCCTTAGAATTTAATTATTCTGTAACCAATAAGGAAGTGTTAGTCATAAATTGTACGTGTCGAGAATGGTGGCATTGTGGAAAGCTCGCTAAGCTCACACTTACCAAAATAAATGAATGCTGTAACCACAATTTCTGTAATATGCTTGAGCTCAATCGGCCGGACAGGTATAGGTAGGCCCCGGTCTTACCAGTCTACAGTCACCATAGTTTGTATTTTTGAAGGACGGTGGCAAGTAGTTGGCACCAAGCATGGAGGTAAGAGTCACTGTTTATAACAATAACCCTAACTTCTAGTTTTTGGAAACTGTTTGGGCTCTATTAACCAGACAGGTATAGTGGATCTTTTTTTTTTTTTTTGCAGTCTATATCTCTATAATTAGGTTTGGACCTGTTTAACGTTTTCTGGAGTACTTTATCCAGACGTCATTGAAAATATCAACCGAGAACCACCTTTGATACTGGCAGCACTTGTTTTGCTGTTTCATTTATATGAAATGCATGGCTGGATCACTGATAGAAAGTTTGCTTATGACTGTGTTCCACTTGACGCAAAAATATGAGTTGTTATTCAATGACAATGGTCCTTTTTCTTCTTTCAATTGTATTACAAATACCCCCAAATGGCCTGCCGTACAAATTTCTGCCCCCTAAAAATGCATTTACAGCGGGCCCAGCAATACATGTTAGACACAAAGGGTCTGATTACAACTTTGGCGGAGGGGGTTAATCTGTCCCAAATGTGACGTATATCCCGCCCACCGCATTACGAGTTCCATAGGATATAATGGACTTGTAACACGGTGGGCAGGATATCCGTCACATTTATGTCACCTCTTGTAATCAGGCCGAAAGTGCGCTATAAAAATAAGCTGATAGTCATCACTCAACCGTGCTGCAATAGTAGATAAAATTCGGCTGTATACTTGTCACTTACCAGTTCATGGACAATAGAAATGGTATAGGAAATACAGGGGGCCTTACCTCATTGAGAAGATCGTAAACCTGATAGCAGTGGAACTAAACCCTCCGCCATCACTGGATATCCATCCAGAAAAACATTTTACTACAGCAACAATACCAGCCACAGATGCATCTTTCCAGTTCCCTTTGAGATACAGAGTACATTGCCTTTTAGATTTAAAACCAGTTTAGCACATTGTGTATTATCTTGTAGATTTGTAAAGGTTAAAGGCCAGAGGAAAAGTTGTGGGTATCAGCCACCAATATCTGTGCTCCATATTTACTTAGTGTTGGGACTGAAAAGTCCTTCCCATGATGATGGCGGATGCGTACCATTGCCATGAGTGCACAGTGAACAGACCATTTTTATCTATGTCACTGTAATGAGGCAACAGGCTTATTCATGTAAAGCTCAGCTGCTCAGTGCTTAACTCACTCTGGCCGATATCAAGTTATTTGTAGTGCTTCGAAGTGTTTGGGAGAGCCGGGGTTGACTGGAGGTAGAGGAATCCCTCTGACAGATCTGTGGATTGCTACATTCCTGGGAGCTAGGTGGGGCACATACACTGGAAGAAGGAGAGCCAGGCTTTCCAACACACTTGAAAGGGTGCTCTTTCAATCAGAGTGAGGTAATTGGAAAGGGGCCTTGGTACATCTCAGGAAGGAGATGAGGCTGATAAGAGAATCATAAAGAGTAGGGCTAAGGCCCAAGGTTAACCCTTTGATACACATATCACTGTGGCAGGCATCCAGGTTTGAACACTAGTTGCTCCCATGGCCTGTGTTGTGAGACCTGGAGTCCCTCATGCTGTGACAGACTGCTTTCTGTAGGAAGAGCAGTGCAGATGAAAGGGCACTACAAAAGGAAGAAGACCCCCAATACAAACTTGAAAGACTCAGACCCTCAATCAAATTTGGTGTCTGTAAATGGGCTGTAGGAAGGAAAGTTCAAGAGGAGCTCTAGGCCCCCAAAATTGTTAACAGGCATGTACCCATATGGGCTGTGCTAGGAGGAGAAGCTCTGCAAAACCTCTGTCTGTAACCAGGACTTTAAGATAAGGCTTCCCAGTCTCCTAACTTTGTGAAACCCAGGGGCATCCAAGGCCACCTGCCCCTTAAGCCAGGAGCACCAGTGCCTGCCTGCCACCAACACCTGTGAGGAAGAGGAGTGTGCTGTGGAGAGAGAGGTCCATTTGAGGGTCCTGGCGAGTGGATCCCTGTAGCCAGATTCGAGTAGACAGCTGCTGCAGCAGTCAGGTCGCTGCCTATGTGCAGGTTTAAGTTGGTGATCATGCATGCAAGAGGGAGCAGCTGTGAGGTTATCCATAGTCATCAGCACTGCCATGCTAATATGCCATCACTCGTGTGCTGTCTGTAAGTCAGTGTAACCTAATGCCACAGGAGTCTGCTGCTAAGTGTACCATACCGATCAGGCTGTCACCCGTGCTCAGTGAGTGAGTTTGTGACCGTGCATGCCAGAGGGGGCCATCATGAAGAGGAACCTGCTGCTGTGCCAATTGGGCCATCGCTTCAGTCAGGTGCAGGTGTGGTGGCCCTGTATGCCAGAGGGGGCCATCTGAGAAAGAAAAGGATCATAGATCAGGACATCAGGAGTAGAAGGCATCAACCCTCACAGTTGGGCCCAGTAATTTATCAATGCCTGTAGCCAGCTGAATGGGGCTCTAACACTTAGATTGTTTTATGCACAACCTTTGGGTAACTCCCAGGAAGCTTTCTGGTGAGGGGTGACTATCTAGAGTGCAGCCCGAAGGTGAAAGGGGCAGTGGTCTCAGAGTCATGTTTAACATAGGGCAAGAACTCCCTGAGAAAGTTGAGGGTAGATAGACTTTATTAGTACAGATCTGGCATTGTGGGAATGACTAACTTGCAGATTAGACCCAGAAAAATACACAAGTGTTCCACAGTCTAGTTTTGTAAACATACAACAGCCATCTCAAAATGTTGATGTTGGCAGGAGCCAAGGCCATCTCAGCAGTAATGCTGATATCAGACCGATCTGAATTAAATTATCAAGTATCATTGTATCATTGTAAGACCGTACCAGAACTTGGAGTCTCTTGGATCTGTGAAGAATCCCTCAGGGACATTTTATTGTCAGGAAGAGGATATCATTCTTTCCCCCTACCTCTCAGCTTTACTCAGTAATTGGAATCCTGCTGTAGTTTATGGGAATAACCCAGCCTCCATGAGAGCTTCATTCACCATCAACCCTCAACCTGCATATTAATACAGTACTTCTGTGGGCCCACAATGCTTGTCCAGGAAGGGGGCAGTTTTATGTGAGGCTAGGGAAACCCCAACTTATAAATAATACAGTGACTATAGACATACAAGTAGTATGTTTCTTAGACATCGATAATGATTTAGGTCCTTCAAAACTGCAAAACTCTCCTAGTCGGTAAACACAAATTCTGATTTGCTTGATAAATAATATGTGTGCTAAATAACAACGAATATGGGTATTTAGAATGTCTAGCAGAATGCGTGCTATTTTCAGGATGTGGTGAAGCTTGTACCCGAATAATCACACATGTACAAAACATGAGCAAGTGCTCGTTTTCAAGCATTGTAAGTTTCTAGAGTGAGAAAACCAAGCACAGGGCAGAAAAAGTGGGAAGCACATGAAAGGACCTAATGACACCCCCAAAGCACACCAACACCTCCTGTGTTGGAGTGTGAGTGAAGACATTTTGTGAGGCTAAGACACCTTAAAACAAGGCAACCAGACAAACATAATCCATTGCCATCCTCTGACATCACTCAGTCATCAAAAGAGAACAGAAGACTGCCAAACTCTTCTAACATGGACGTGAGCAGGGTAACCTAGTAAAAGTTTATGGCCCCTGAGCCGGAGGTCATATCCAGGGTGGTGGTAAGACACCATGACTACTTAATGTGCCATTTCATGCTGAAGGCCCTGCCAAAAACAGGAACATTTCTTTTGAAGGATGTACCAGACAAAAATCATTCCTTTATCAGCCTGTCCACTAGATACTGAGAATGTCAAAACTGGTTCCAAATCTTAAATTAATATGTACCTAAATGAGTCTCCAACTGCTAGCATGAATGCACTGAAATAGCTGTAAACCATGGGAAGAAAAAGGTGTAACTTTCTTCACATGTCCAGAGACAAAAAAAATGAATGAAGGTCTCAAAGTCCAAGTATTCAAAGATAAGGGTTGCAATGGAAGTACATGTGGTTGTTCGAAAGCTGGCTTCATTGAGAATCATCATCATGATTGTGCAGATAACCAATGTAAATTATTACAAATATTCACATTGATCAATGTATGTGCTGCCTTTGGGGCTAGAACTTCTAATGGTACTGCGGAGATGTGCTGAGATTAGACATTATAAGAATCCTAATACATTGTAATCTTGATGATGATGGTTTGATTTATCTGCTAATCATCAAGAAGATATACTCTGGGCAATGTGTCACCAAAGTAAGGCTAATGTTGCTTCTCTGCTAGATCACGGCATTGTGGTCTGATATGTGGTTTGAGGACAGCTAGCACAGCAGTTCATTATAAATAGGTCTGCATCCTACAGTATTTGTAGCTTAATGGTGTGAAAGTTACTTATATTTGTAAAGTTCACTACCATCCTCAAGGTTATCCTGGTGCTGAACAGGTGTGTGTGCCAAGCCCTGTCTATGTTAGGTTAGTTACTTGAAAAAACAGACCTACCTTGTAGAATTCAAGAAGAGAGGAGTAGGGTCTGATGTAAGTGGGAGGTCATTCCACACTTTATGAGCGATGTGATGTGTGTAAGTAGGAGTCCAGTGGCACAGTGGTGTCTGGTTGGTTGATGGAATGAGATGTGACAGTTCATGTAGTTGGGGCCTGAGTTGTGTGGTGGCTTGAATGTGTGTGTGAGGCATTTGAAGTGAACATGTTTGTGTATTGGGAGCATGTGTAGCTCTGGCTGCCGAGTTCTGGATGGTTTGTAGTCTTCTAGTGAGTTGGTTAGTGATCCTGGTGTAGAGGGTGTTCTCTCAGTCCAATGTGCTGCTAACTAGTGCATGAGTGACAGTTTTTCAAGTGTTACCTGGGAGCCAATTAAAGATTTCCTCAGTATCTTCAGGATGTTTCGTTTTACTATTTCACCACATGTTGTTTTGTCTACATGAGGCCACTAAGTACACATGAGTGAAGTCAATTGAACCTAGAATGTCAAGAAATAAATCCCACTGTGGAATCAAACTTGACTTTGCTGACGTTAGCTGTGTGGAAGTTCATTGGGGATTGTATATTCTGCCCACTCATTCTCAGCAAAGCATACATTACTTGGTTAACTATTTGTTGAAGGTTGACTGAGAAATGTCATGTACCCAACCTATTGCCCATTGCTTGGTTGCCTTTGCAAAGAACGCTAATGCAGTTGGTATATCTACAAACAAGAAATAGATTTTCTATGTTGGGCTCCAGGATATCCCTAAGGATGCAAGTATGGTTTGTACCATTCCCATATCGAGCCTGTATGTCTTTAGGATCTCCGGTGACATGTTTAAGGTTCCAGTCTCCCTCTGTCAATCCTGGCTCTCATCGTGTTGTTGCATACTTTGAAGATTTGGCTATGTGGTCTGCTTTGGGGCCTGGATTCATATTGCTTGGATATTCTAGCAGAACATGAATCGGGTGCACCATGATATAGTGGCTTAGTGGGGTTGTATCCACTGTGGTTTACCGCAGAGTGTAAGTGTGAACTATTGCAATCAACTTGTGAGTGCTTCATCCGTTTATGAAGATCTGGCCATGTGGGCAGGAGTATGTGCAATTTTATTTTTTCAGCTCAAACTTTGCATGTACTGTATTTTAATGTTTTGTATTGTTTTTGCAGCTTTTCATTCATTTCTACACTTTCAAGAACTTTTACAATCCCCTTTCGATTGGAGGTATTTTATGGGGGTATTTTCCACTGGTTTTCAACTACCTCTCATACTTGTAGTTGGGTTTTATTTACCACATCTGATAATTTGTGCACATAGTAAATATTTACATGTATTATTTATCACTTGCAATAAATAGTGCAATTGAGCTATTGGTATGCAGTATTTAACCCATGCGATATACATTGCATGTGGTATTTAACTTGTGATCGTATAAAACAGTAAATTTATCTGATATGTGCCCTGGCATGTGGTAATTAACACTATACCTAACTCATGATCGAAGTCTTAGACTAGAAGAGGAAATTCACCAGGGAAATGGGTGTGTTTTGAAGGAGCTGGCAACCGTGGCATATCAGCAAGTACAGCTGAGACTGATCATGTCGAGAGAGAGGCTTGGAAACTAACCAAAGAATGCATGTGATGCTAAAAGTAGGTATAAAAACTCATGTGACCACACATGTAAATTGACAAACAAGGAGGGCTAGATTAAAAACATTGCTCTACAAAATGTACATCTATTTCTGGAAGAAGTGATGACTGTAAGAACAGAGACACCATTTATAACCCTTGGTCCTTTGTGATTAGTTGGGCAGCACAAAGAGGAGCAGTATATTCCCAGCAACATATGTTTAAGAATGTACAGGATAATTTGATGTTTTATGACACATTTTCTCGCTTTGTACCTAGGAGATGAACCTGTATTGTTTGCTTGCTTTTGTATCTCTATTTAGAAATGTGAGCAACCAGTGTTTGATGTAAGTTGTCGAACTCTAGAATTGCTCGCCTAGCCCAGACCATCTGTCAATATTTCTCTTCTCATTCCCTGCCCTCAGCAGGAGTGCCCGTGTTTTTGGGCCCCAGGGATCTAGGGGCCAGATGTATGACACATTTTACCAGTCTCATACCAGTACAATGAATTTTCCTATGTACCAACCATATTTTGCGAGTTGGTAACCTATTACCAACTCGCAAAATAGGGTTTGTAAGTCCCTAATAGGAAGGTGTGTGTAAGTGGCGTCCCTTTCCTAATAGAGAGTCACTCTGGTATGTATGAATTTTTTGCAACAGGGAATGCAGTCGCAAAATATTCACAGATTACCACCAATTTTAAATTGGTGGTAAGCCATTCCCAAATGGAAGGGGTCCTTAAGGGACCCTTTTCCCTTTGTGAATGGGGGAGCCAACATTTTTTCAGAGCAGGCAGTGGCCCTATGGACCACTGCCCACTCTAAAAAAATGAAAAGAAAACTTTCCATTTTTTAAAAAAATGCAGCACGTTTTCCTTTGAAGAAAACGGGCTTCAATAAAAAAAAAACTGCTTTATGAGTGTGAGTGCCGACCATTCTCAATGGTTCTTAATTTGCAACCTGCCTCATGAATAATGATGAGGCAGGTCCCTTGCGGCCCATTTGGGAATTGCAAACAGTGTCTTAGACACTGTTATACATCAGTATTTGCAACTCGCAATTAGCGAGTCACTAAAATTCACAAATTGAGAGTTGCAAACACTGACTGTCGAACATCTGGCCCTAGTGCCTGTAGGAGCAGGGGTGAGTGACTATATTCCACAACACTTCTGCAAGGTATGGAAGGTTGGTACATGAAACAGTGGTTGTTGAGAGGCAGGGTTGGATGGAGTTGAGGTCATGGTGGAGTCAGCAAGGATAGGTCCAGGACAGGAAATGCAGAGGAGAAGGGAGATAGGTAGGATTTAAGGAAGTAGGGCGACAATGGAGAGAGTTGGATGGGGTCAAGGTGTCTTGGGAAAGTTAAAGGTATCTTTCAGGAAAATGGGACATAGTGAGGGAGGAAACAGACCATGGCCAGCTGGCTGGGAGCTGGTGGTCGAGCGTGTAGTGGGTTACGAATAGTGAATGATTGTTAGCGTGAATGGAGTAAGGAGAAGAAAAGGTGTGCTTGGTAGGTGAATGGGTTGGAGAATGGCATGTAAATGTTAGAAGTGGTGAAGGGAATAAATGGGAAGATGAAAGACCGGATGAGAAGGTGTGCGAGATAGGCTGTCATGCAAGGAGTTGGGAACATTTGAAGACCTTCAATTTCCCTAGAAATGGAGGGTGTGTGGCCTAGTGACTAGACCTGCTGTCTTCCAAACAGGAAACCAAGTTTGTAACCAGGCCTCGGCTCATCTTCTTGTGATTTTGCGAAACATCATGCAGTATCCCTGTGCTGTAAAATTAATGAAGTGTACTTTCTATGGCTAGATATACGTAGCTTTTTTGTGCTTGCAAAATCCCGATTCGCAGAATCAGGCCATTTGCAAATACAAAAATGTATTTTTGTGTGTACTAACCCCATTTTGCGATTCAGTAACCGATTATCGAACTGCAAAATGGGTTTGCAATTTAATATTAGGAAGGGACATGTTAAGGGCGACTCGCACAGGATTGCGAAAGCATTTGCAGGGACCCTTTCCCTTTGTAAATGTGGGTGCAAACATTTTTTAAGAGTTCTTAAAAAATGAAAGAAAACTTTTATTTTTGATTTTGACACATCCCATTTTTCTTTAAGGAACATGTTCTGCATTTAAGAAAACAAAAAGTTGCTTTATTTAAGAACAAACACAGACATGGTGGTCTGCTGTATTCAGCAGACCACCATCCCTCTGCTTTTAGAGATTCCCAATTGGTTGCACATTGTGACCTACCTCATGAATATTAATGAGGTAGGTAATTTGCGACCCACTGGGAATTGCAAACAGTGTAAAACACACTGTTGTACATAGATGTCTGTGATTTCCTAATAGGGAATCAGCAAAATTCACTATTACGAAATCACAAACGTAAAGCTACATACATCTGGCCTCTAGTTCTCATGCCCAGGGGCTAAGTTTGGGCTAAAAAGCAATAAATAAAATAAAGGCAGCAGTTTGAGCTAACAATATGACCGTAGGGACTGAGAACATGGGAGATACAGCTCCTAATGTTAGTATTGACTCCTTCACAATGAATCTATGGGGTATGTGCAGGAGCAGTGCAGCTGTGTCCTAGGAGTGTAACTCCCAATAAGTTACAACTGATTTACCCAAAGATTACATGGGGCCCAGCCAAAGGGTTTGAATTTCGGAGTGAGATGCAGCTCTCAAATGAGTAAGATCTTGTTCACCCACCAGGTCGACCCAGGGAGACACAGCTCTCTAGGAGTTACAACTGATTTATTTAACCAATCTGTGGGGTCTCCCCAGAAGTAGCGTAGGTGTGAGAGACGCGCTTTACTTGAGTGTACAGCATAGTCTACATGGTAGGTCTATGATTTCCAACCAGGAGTGGCAGGGATGCACAACTCCCAAAAGAATTCATGGACGTTATTTAGGGATTGTCATGTGTTGCAGCCGCAACCCCTGGCTTGCTCCATGCGACTTCTGGCACTACCTTTGTGACTTCTAGCATCAGAGATGGAAAAATCGAAGCCAAAAGCAGAAAGTAAACAGTGCTGTAAAGCACACTGTTTACTTTTTGAAGCTTCCAGTGGAAGTGTCATTTTCAGGATTTTGAGGGCCCCGGGTAAAACATAACTAGGGGGCGCCTGCATGGAACAACTTTGAATTTGTTTACACTTTCCTGATTATTTAAGCACGCATAATCCTGACCAGCACCACATTATATCTTAAACTGTAAGAGGTTTACACAAAAACAAATTAAATATGACTTGTCTGGGACCCCCAAAATCCTTAAGATGACACTTGAGACACTCAGTAGTAGAGGTAGACAGAGAAAGAAGGGTTTTTGAAAGAGAACAGGATTGGCAGAGGTCAGCTATAGTAAAAGTTAACTTTCCCCTGGGGCCCATTCGAAGGTGGGGCCCTGAACAATTGCCAAATTTGCCCATGCCTAAAAACGTCTCTGTCCAGTGAGACTGGTGCATCATCTACAAATTAAATAAATTCAGCAGTACAAATCGCACTGTTCTGATTGAATGAAAATGAAATAAAATTGTAACACTTTTAAAACCAGTTGTATGCCTTTGAATAAAAGCTTCACCGATATGCTTTGCAGTACTGAATATGCATTTTGAATGATCATAAATATAAGGCCTTAATTACAAGCTCTCAAGAGTCAAGATGCTATCTGTTGCACTCAATCGAATCTGAGTCCCTGGGATTTGGAAGTCTGTGGGCGCAGTAAATTGCACCTATTCAAACTATTGGGGCAATAACATGAGGATTTCAGTGCTACCAAAGTTAATTGGTAAATACCATACTATTTTGCAAAACTAAATTCCAGCAGGTTTAACCTGCCGGAGTTTAACAAAGGATGCAGACAGAATTTGCACCTGGGAATTACCGGGTATGGTAAAACTCTTCACAATTCGGAATTTTTACCTCTGACAAACAGGTGTTTGTACAGTGGTCGAAAACTCCGAACCTCTTGTAGGCAGAGCCAAATTGTATTAACAATAAGGAATCATTTAAGACATTAACATTATTTATATTCAGTGTATAATCTATAAGAATTTAATACAGGTGGACATAACTGCTATTGTTTAAAAAAATATTTTATTGTTGCCACTTTCTTTCTAAAATCTTTGTTTGCCTCTCCCTATCATTTATCAATAGTATTGCTGATGTATATAATATACATAGTGTATGTTAAAATATTGGTAGTTTATTGCATGAATAGTTTGGGTTCCCAACGCTGTCTGTGTTTTTGGTACGATATTCTACTCTTTAGCTGAACACGTCATTTTTTATGTACTATAAAGAGAAATGAGTAATGTTACCCTACCATATCATGTCAACACCCTATTAAAAATACATGGTATTTCAAATAGACATGAATATATGATTTTGTTAAATTAATTAGGCAGTTATTATGAACTTCAGTATTCTCAATTATTGTGATGTCCATCTATGTTAAGGCCATGGGACATCACTTCCTGAGAAGAATCGCGGTCAAAAGTCATATTCTAACAACTCCTGGGGTGCTATTCAGGTCAGTTTTTGTGATGTCATTTCCGCTACCCTTATCATTTTGATGAATCAATGCCCATGAAAGAGTTCAAAGAGATGTGACCAATAAATCTATGCGTCTGATTACTAGCTTAGGTATAATTGAATGCACTTGATAAATAAAGATACCATGGGGGGACGTTATTTATCAGATTGAATAATGACACCTATTATGAGTTTGCGAGGAATAACATGCAGATTTTGGCATTTTGGGCCAGATTTAGGTAGGTAAAAATTAGCGACTCGCAAATTGCGAGTATTTGCGACTCGCAATTTGCGAGTTGCTAACTGCAATGCAGGTAGAAAGTGCGAGGACAATTTGCGACTCGCACACGGAGTCGTACCGCAGATAGCGAGTCCGCTGTTTGCGAGGTCGCTTTTTGCGACCTGCGCAAAAAACGGACTCGCAATTTGCGAGTGGGTGTCGCAAATAGCGACTGTGCTGAAAATTGAATGCAGGTGCTGCAGAACACTCTGGAAAACACTTCAGAACACTCTGGAGAACACTTCCTGGCACATGATGATGACATCACAGCCAGGAAGTTTACAAATACAACTGGGAGGAGGGAGGACCACACCCATTTTAACTGCAGCACAGCTAACAGACAGAGCTCCAGCAACCATGGCTGACAATCCTAGGAAAAGGAAGCTAAAGTTTGCTGAGAAGGAGTTGGAGGTGCTGACAGATGAGTGCTGTCAGCACCATGATGAGCTGTTTGGCAGGGCAGCCCTCACTGTGCCAGACACAGAAAAGAAAATAATTTGGCAGCAGATCCAGGACAAGGTCAACTCCCTGGGGGTCAGCCACCGGAGTGTGGAAGAACTGAAGAAAAGGTGGTATGACCTGCGCTCCCGGACCAAGGAGACGGTGGCAGAGCGGCTCCGGGAGATGAGAGGCACAGGAGGGGGACCATCGATGGTACCACCACCCACACCCCTGGAGGAAAGGGTAGAGGAGACCCTTGAGCCTGAGGCTGTCAGTGCGATGGGAGATCTGGACACCTCTGAGCCAGGACCATCAACCGGTGAGTACCATGTGACATGCATGTACCCTCATCAATGCCATACCCCCACCCACCTTGTACACAGGGGCATGCACAACCAAGATAGCTCCATTTCAGAGTAGCAAACACCAGAATGATGCATTATGGGCAATGTAGTCAAGTAGGCAGTTCATAGGCAATTGTTTATTAGGAAGTTGATAACAGATTGTAGACACTGACAGTGTGTTCCCTATGTCCCACAGGTCTCCCACAAGACACCCCCACCAGCCCAAGCAGCCAGGGGCCAATGGTCAGCCAGCACACACAGGAGACAACAGGACCAGCCACCACTGCTCCCTGCACCACCAACACGATGCCCTCTCTGGAAACACCTGTTGCAACAGTGGTGTACGAGCCAGCACCAGGTACAAGCCAGAGTGCCACGTCAGACAATACAGGGCCTCCACCGCTTCGCAAGCGACGTAGGAGATCAACAGCAGAGCAGCAGGCAGAGTCAGGGCATGCCTCCACATCACCAACAGAGGCCCAACTGCTACGGGGTCAGCACCTGCAAAACCAACAATTAAGGAGGATTAGTGGGGTATTGCAGCGCTTTGAAAGAAATCATGCCATCAGTATGCAGCAGGTGCATTCGGAATTGCAGGTCATCGGTAACAACACGGGTGACATTGCGCTGTCTATGCGCCAACTAGTGGCAGGACTGCTATCACAGAGTGACAGTGCACGGCGCAGGGACCAGCAGCTGCTGCAACGCCTGGACAGGATGGCCTCCTCTATAGTTAGGCTGGCTGTCAACACAACAGGGCTGTCTAGGCGCACAGTCAGCCTCCAGGTGGACATGGGCCATTTTGCGGGTGATGTGGCACCGGGACTGGGCCGTCTCAGCCATGCAATGGACCTCATGGAGGCACGGCAGGTGGCCAGGGGCACAGGCGACACGCCACAGGACAGTGAGGAGGGCTCCACTGTCAGCAGTGTCTCTGCCAGTGACACCAGGGTGTTACGTAGTGGAAGCACAAGGCAGAGCACTGCTGACCCCCCTAGTACCAGCCAGGCTGGCCGACCCCGCCATAGGGTGTGAGCTCCACACTGTCTTTGGGTTTGGGGCACATGATGTCAATGTGTCCCTTGCCAGGTGGACTATTGAAGCCCCGGAACTGTTTCTCATGTACATAGTTTGGTTATTTGCACTTATTAAATCATTTGTTCTTTCCACTTAACACATGGACTCTTTGTTATATTGGTGAGTATGGTAGAAGTTTGCACGTACCTTCCACAGTATTGGTTTGCAATGTGTTCCCGTCTCAGTCTGCCTTGATTTGCGATGCTCCTATCCCCATGATGGCGATGTGGTTGCTCTTGCTCTTCATCCTCAGAATCTGTGTCTTCAGGGGTGAGAGGTAGCCCACGTCGGGTGGCAATGTTGTGCAGGATAGCGCATGAAACAACTATTTTGAAAGCCGTTATTGGGGTATACTGGAGGGCACTTACACTTCGGTGGAGGCATCTGAACCTTGCTTTCAGCAGTCCGTTCTATCAGGTTCCTGGTCCTCTTATGTGCACTGTTGTATCGCCTCTCGCAATCATTGCTGGGTGTTAAGTACGGAGTCAGTATCCATGGTCGTAATGCTTATGCACTGTCACCTGTTTGGCACAAAACGTACACTGTTAGCAAGGCATGGGTCGTTTGCACATTGACCTGTGTGCATGTCTTCAAGGTGTATTCAGCTCTACCTAGGAGGTATCCGTCTCCAAACTCCCCATGTTCCAGGCGTTGGTGTATCCCCACTGTGCCTAAAAATGTAGGAGCCATGAGTACTGCCTGGAAATTTGGCAACCATGTCAGTGATGATATAATGAGCGTCACATACCACCTGAATATTGAGTGAGTGGGTACACTTCCTATTGCGGAACAGATATTCCAAGTTTGCAGCAGGGCATATTTGTATATGTGTCCCATCTACACACCCTATGACATGGGGGAAGTTGGCAATCCTGTAAAATTCCAACTTGGTGGTGTTGATTTCTGCCTCATTCCTTGGTAGGTATATGTATTGGGACATGTGTGTGAGTAAGGCGTCTAGGAATGCCCTAAAGAACCGTGATAGTGCCCTTTGGGATACCCCACCTGCCACAGCAATGACCCCCTGATAGCTACCCGAGGCCAAGAGGTGCAGTGAGCATAGCACTTGCACATGCGTAGGGATGGCGCAGCCGCGCACAGTCTGGCGTTCTAGCTGTGGTTTGAGTAAATCTATTAAATCTAGTATAGCTGCGCTGCTAAGTCTATATTTGTCATAAATTTCCTCCTCAGTTTGCTGGAAGAGTGTCTGCCTTGTTCTGTAAATCTTCTCCTGTCTCTGGCTCCTTCTCCTCCTCTGCTGGGTGGCGTGGGCTCTCCTCCTCACTGCTATCAGGTAGGTGTATCTCCGCCATCTTGAGGAACCCAGATGCCTTCTGGGTCTCCTTTTATACTTTGGTAATTGTTACCACCTGCTCTGAGTTAGTGGTAAATTGGATGTGCAAAATGGGCTTTTTGCGACTTGTCGCAATTTGCGAGCTGCTATTGCATATGGTTTGCGACTCGCAAATTGCGATTTCCTATTTGCGAGTCGCAAAATGGGGTTGCAAATTTTGCGAGTCGGTAACGGCTCGCATCGCATTTTGCGAGTCGGAAATGGGATTTTTGCATCCCATTTCCGATTTTGCGGGGTCGCAAATTGCGAATCGGGCCATTTGCGACTCGCAAAAGTTTGCTACATCTGGCCCTTAATGCCCAAAACACACGTTACGGTAAATAATGTATGCTTACCCCTCCCCCGTTAAGTTTCGGCAGGTTTGACCCGTCGAAATGTTACAAATATTGAGGTTTTGAGGTATTTAACACATCCAATGATTATCAGATGCATTAAATACCTTCAAACTTGCAATTCTGACCCATATGTAAATAGAGGTTTATGCATGGATCTGAATTAACCCTATGTTTTCTCTTCAAGGAGCTGGCATAGGTGAGACCCAGAGAGGCACACCTCCTCCAAATTAAAGTACAGATTGCCCAATCTGTGGGATTTTCCAATGAATGACACCAAGACAGGCACAGCTCCCATAAAAGTTGGAAATGGACCCAATCAATCTATGTGTTTCACCCCGGGGCAGCATGGGGGGCACCCAGAAATCCAGACAGAGTTGCTCATTAAAGTATTGGCACATTGGAAGGACAAAGTAGGAGCGTTAGTTTGGTACATGTTAGTGGCGTTAGGGTAGATTACAGGGAGGATACGTTATCTTACGGTGAGATTTAGAGGACTTGATCACCTTGGTAGTCAAGAATAGCAAAGAAGTCGATTCAAGTCTGTGAACCATGACTGCTAATTATTAAAATGCCAGGGTTAGTGCAAATAACATCACACAACCTTTGGCCGCAAATGACATTGCATGGGTAACCCATTGACTCACCTCTAGTGCCTGAGCAGCTTCCTACTTCATTGTTGAAAGGTCAGCCAGTGACCCAATTTCTGTGACCCCTCGCATTCTGAGCAAGCATTTTCTGTTTCGTGGTCCGATCTGAAGACCCGAAACCAACCAGAAGGCGAGGTGAAACTAGAAAGGGGCAATGACCCTCCTATCCTCTCCGAAGATACGAAATACACAGTAGAAGATAAAATATTGAGCACGCTATTCACAGAGATTTTTCTAATGGCTTACTCGTTGCTGAAATTTTCTTCTGGTACTTCCAAGAAGACATTCAGATGCATTCATACGAAAACGGAAATTCGATAGAGAATAAGTTGAGCAACTGGTCACAGTTGGAGAGATTTTTTATGAAACGGAACCTGAATATCAGCAGAGAATTGATTGATGGGACAATTCACTGTAAGCCTGGAGCAGCGGAAATGTTGTTGCAGACCATATATGTTACCTTGACAAATAGACGCCCTGATGAAGTCTTTAAGAATAGTTGTCTCATAGGACGAAAGACGTGTTGGCTGTTGTTGCTTTAATGGACACCGTATTCCAAGAATGGCTGTTGTTGCTTTAATGGATACTACATTCCAAGAATAAATTGAACCTTTGCCTATTATACTGGTCCGACATATGCTTGATGGCCACGAACAAGACACCAAGACATGAAACATATGGAAGATTGAACTTTTATTTACGAGTGCCTTGACATCTTTTTGTCGCTGTTTTTGTTTCTATTTTAGAAACATAGGAGGAGGGAGGAGGATCCTCCTGCCAGGAGCACCGTGAATTTGTTAATGTGTTAATTTTGATTTTGGTGATTCACTGTGAGCGCTGATTCCTATGACTTTCTTCCCTTCCGTAATTCCTTTTTACTTATTATTTGGGCTGGGACTACCCTTTACCCTTAGGTTTTGATACAGAGCAAGTGGAAGATATTCAGAAAAGAGAGAAAGAAGAACGGTGATAAAGATAGGGGAAAAAAGAGAAAGGAAGGATGAAAAAGAACCTGCAAGAGTGAGATAAAGAGACAGGAGGTATAGGGTGATGGCAGAAAGAGGCACAAGTTGGAAAACTAAACAGCTTCAGGATCTGGCAGAGCGGGCATTTAGTGGCACTACCAGCAGGCTCCTCAGTAAAATTCTAGGACCTACGCTTAGTTTTTAACTGATTAAGGACTTAAGAAGGGAAGGAGTGGGAACTTCAGAATGTAAACAAAGATTTTAGAGCCCTGTTTCATTTGTATTCTTGTGAATACCTTCAAGACTCCTGAGATCAGGGTTATCAAAGGCTGTAGATGGGGTACCAAAGGCAAGCCTGGGAGAGAGAATACTACCTCTGATGGGCTGAACTGATGTCTTGCTGTTGGAACATAGCAATCCAGGAGAGCAAAATGCAAGAGAGCATGATTTAAAGCATTTATCAATGGGTGGACGCTGGGCAGTATCCTCTGCTCTAGACCAGGCCTGATGGAAGTAGGGACGACACAATCCACTTGCCACTTTCCTACACACTTAGAATAAAATGGTCAAAAGTGGTGTCTAGGGTGCGTGGCTTCCACGCTGTGCAAGATGGCAGTGGACCCGTGAGCTCTGGCGCATCACGGAGCCTTATTCACTTTTCAAAACTGCTCTCAGCCTCTGAAAGTCTCCTCCTTGGCATGTCTTAGGGAGCTATTAAACTCCTGCATCGGGGGATTCTGCTGCTGTTCCCCTGCAAAGCTGCTACATGCTGTGGTGCTGGGGCAATGATTTTCCGTGGGAACATGAGCAGCTGCCCTTTTCTCAGCGCTCCACTTGCTCTGTTTCTTCTCCGTATGTTTCTACTAGTACTGTTATTCCACGAAAGGCTAGGATCTCTGAAGTCTCCATTGTGATACAAACATTGGTATTTTACCGCAATTTGCAACATGTAAGTCTTTTTTACTTACAATCTCGTTATTTTACCTCACAAGAAGGCTTGCCTATAAAATCAGCAGCTTTAAAGGCTTTTACTTCAACGCTGTTATGGGTTCTCATGCTCTTTGAATTTGCAATTCTTATCTGCTTATATCTGCTGTGTACAGGAAGAACACTTGCTATGAGTTGCTTCATTTTGTGTTTTTTTCTTCCCTTTATTTTATCTACAAGCTATGCCTGAAGCACTTCAAATAACAGGGTTCTCATTATTAACATTTCCTGAGCTTTTCAGTGACTGTTAAGACTTCTTCAGATATCTAACATCTTTTTATGCCCCACTGTGATTGCATAACAACTATGTTTGATATATTTTTGTTTCTTTGCTGCCCCATGTTGTAAAACTGAGGGCCTCATTAAGTGTTTGACTTAGAGACCATCCTATTACGAGTTACACAGGCAGGACTGCCGACCACCAAGCAAAAATGGCTGACCGCCAGCAGAGCAGCGGCCTGGAAATAGACAACCCGATCTCCAATGCTGACAGCACAGTGACCACCCACTGAGCATATTACAAGCACACAGTTGCTATGGGGGTCTGTTCATGGTGATCAGCCAGTGCCGGTCGGCAGTTACCAGTCAGCAAAGTAATGGATAACTGCACATTGGATGAATTTGAAATCAACACAGCTGACACACATTGCCACAGTGGACTCACCTGCAAAGGACACTATAAAACACACCCCTTCAAATACCACAATCCTTTGCATGTCCAATGCAAAACACAGAAGCCAGAGTGGCTTTTATTCCACAGACTACATATATTAGGCACCCCTTTTTTCACCATCCCATAGAACACCCTGCACACACTTTTGTCCATTCATCTCCTTTGCACTTCCCCTGTTTAGTAAGTCACTGTCACCTGTTTTTTTTGGTTCCACCATGTCACGTTCTAAAAATCCCTGTTTTTCAGAAGGTGAGTTAAGAGTCATGGTGGATGAAATCATAAGAGTAGAGCCACAATTCTTTGGAGCTCAAGTCCAACATACTCCTCTCGGTAGGAAAATGAAAATGTGGAATAGGATCGTCGACAGAGTGAATGCTGTAGGCACCACCCTGCGCACAAACGAGAAAATTAGAAAGAGGTGGAACGACCTCAGGGGCAAGGCCCATTCCCTGGTCTCCTTGCAACAACTGCAGTTCAAGAAGACTGGTGGTGGCCCGCTCAGTGCCCCATTATATCTCTTTTTCTGGGAGAAGAAGGTCTTGCCCATCCTGCATCCTGATGGCTTGACAGGAATACCTGGGAGAGTGTAGTCTGGTAAGTCACAACACAAAGAATGTCACAAAAATGCAAAGTCATTCATGCTCATAGCTCACCTTTTGCCACTGTCTTGTTCATGTACCCCACCAACATTCAATACCCTGAGTATCTGAGTGTAAACACTGTCAATCTGTATTGTTGGCCCAACATCACAGCTACTAAGGTCCATTACACACCATTGGTCCAAATGGGGCCTGTAAATCTTTCAATATACAAAAATAATCCCAGGGCTCATGGTATGTCTCAACGGGTAAATGTTTTCCCAAACTTACATGCAGTCTGCATACAGATGTGTAATACCCAAAATTTGTATAGTGTGTGTAGTAGAGAGAGTTACCTGGCTGCATCTCCCAGGAGGCACTGTTTCTCCAACTCCAAACACCAGATCAATGTCCACCTTTCCACATACCTCTATTTGGTAACACTCAATTGACATGTGCTCACCTGGGAGGATACTGTGTATAGTGTGTGTAGTAGAGAGAGTTACCTGACTGGAACTACCAGGAGGTACTGTGTCTCTAACTCCCAACACCAGACCAGTGATCAGTTGTCCAACAACTCTTGCTTGGTAACTCACAAATGAAGTGTACTCACCTGGGGAGATAACATTTGTATAGTGTGTGTAGTACAGGAAGTGACATGACTGCAACATCCAGCAGTCCTTGTTTACTGTAACTCCAACCACCAGCATGGTGGTCACATGCCCCAATGCATCTGTTTCTTAACTCTCAATTGAAGTGGACTCACCTGGGAGGATAACATTTGTATAGTGTGTCTAGTACAGTGGATGACCAGACTGCAACTCCCAGGAGGATCTGTTACTGAAAAGACAAACACTAGACCAAAGTGCTCTTGTCCAAATACCCTTTTTGAAATCTCACAAATGAAATGTACCTACCTGGGAGGATAACATTGTATAGTGTGTGTAGTACAGGAAGTGATCTGACTGCTAAGGCCAGTAGGACCTGTACCTATAATTTCAACCACCAGCCCTGTGTTCACTTGTCCGAATACCCCTGTTCCTCAACTCTCAGTTGAAGTGGACTCACCTGGGAGGATACCATGTGTATGTTGTGTGTAGTAGAGAGAGTGACATGACTACAACTACAAGGAGGCCTGGTGTCTCTAATTCTATACAGCAGAACAGTGTTCACTTGTCCAAAGACCCCTGTTTGGTAACTTCCAATTGAATTTTACTCACCTGGGATGAACCTATTTGTCAAGTGTGTGAAGTAGAGGGAATTACCTGACTGCAATGCCCAGGAGGCACTGTTTCTTTAACTCCAAACACCAGACCAGTGCTCACTTGTCCAAAGACCCCTGTTTGGCAACTTGCAAGTGAAGCGTACTCACCTGGGAAGACACCATTTGCTAAGTGTTGGGAAGAAGAGAGTGTGACATGACTGCAAAGCCCAGTGAGCCCTTTACTCTAACTCCAACCACCAGCACAGTGGCCACTTCTTCAATTACCCTTGTTTGTCAACTCTCAAATGAAGTATACTTAGAAGGGAGTGATCAAGCACAGATCATGCCCAGAGACGTATCTGTCGACATAGCTCCATCTTGACTTGCTAACCCAAGATGAAATATTTGAGGATATGAATGACACCTTACCCAATGTGTATAACACGTATTCATAAGACCTCAAGATGCCTCACCAGATTGGTATGAGCAGCAGACACATTCACACTGCACTAGACACATGGTGACTCCAGTCACATATACAACAAAGGCCTGGGTTTGCCTGCATCACACTCAACTAGGCCTCCAAATGGGCAAAGCCATATCTTGCCTAGCCAATATTCTGCCTGCACTGGTGGCAAGATGTCATTTTTAGGCTATCCTCCTAAGTTTTAATGATCTGCACATTCAACAGCTGCTTGAGTCAAAATGAATTGGCATGCTTCACACATGTCAGTTCAATACACCCAACACCATGGTTACTTGCCACAATAGTGTTAACTGCAACTTAACTTTGTACAAGGTCTCTGCTTAGTGCAACTCTAAACCATAGGTGTCACAATATGACAAGTAACATTGTGCCTTTTACATCAACAGGTCAAGCTGCCACTGAGCACACAGAGACCACAGAACAGACTGCCACTATCCCCCTGGATGAAGCCCTCAGTGAAGAAGAAACTCCTGGACAACCTAGTCAGATGGCAACAGTAAGTCTCACTATTCCCACATCAACACCTCCCAGCTCGATTGCCTCAACATTACAGACAACCATTCCCCCCCAACTTGTGTCCCAGCCACAGTGTCTACCATCTTGTGCCCCCAGTCATGGATCCTGAGTCGCAGTGCAACACTTATGACAATAAGGGTCCAGGAACAAGTAGGAAAGGGCACCCTGTGGCAAGGGCACAGGTCTGTGGTGGCAGGGTGCTTGGAAGGGATGCTGTGGGCCAGCGGGGTGAGGCCACTGGGGCTGCTGTCAGCCAGGACACCATCATTCACATCTTGGGGGTTTATCAGGAGTCCTAAGGTGTGGTGGGCCAGGTGTTGACTTAACTCCAGAAATCAAGCAGCTACAGAGAGACATGCTGGAACAGATGGAGACCCAAAATACCAACATGGCCTCCCTAACAGTGGTGCTGAGGGTCAGTCACACCATCCTGAGCAGGGCTTTTCAGGGCAGGGCTGTGAAGTCTACCCCTTCCTTTGGCTAATCAAAACAATGCGCATCAACATCAGTGCCAGCCACTGGAAGGGAGGCCCTGCCAGAGGAAGTACCAGCCCCAGACACCCCTCCCTCTGTAGCAGCGGATCCTCCCCCCCACAAGCAGGGACATCCAGATAAGAATCCAGGAAGTGCAGATGGCAAGACACCCACCACTGTCTGGAAGTGACCTCTTCCTAAAGGACCTCCTTTGTGTATCACACATGCACTCTGTTTACTGATCCTCGACCACCTACCAGTTCCAATGGGATGAGTACTCTGGATGTTGGACTTCCAGTGGCGTGGCATCTACTCCAATGATTTCAGTCATCATGACTGACCTCTTCCCTTTACATTTTTGTTACTTTCTGTCCAAAATGTATATTCTGTATGAGAATTGCAATAAAATCACCCATCACAAACTCATTGTCTGCTTTCGTAATTTTCACATTTAGTTATGTAGAGATGTAAGACCATGTGAATCATATGATAAAGGTGCAAGCTACTTGTTGAAGCAAGGATATGTTACAGGCACACAGTGTCCAGCTCAGCATTACAACCATTGCACACCAACACATTAATGCAAGGGTCTGGTCAAACCAAAAAGTTTATTAGTGTTCAGCACATAGACTGTCAATACATCTGGGCTGAACAAGACCCCCAGACCACAGAAGGAAGGGATTTGTCAGACATTGTCCTGTAGAATAGGCAAACATTAAAGTGGTTGATGTCAGCAGCTTGAGCCTTATTACATACCACACCAAAGTAATCCAACATTGCATATACCAAGATGCAGACAGATGGCAGTGCAACAGTCCCTGCTCAGAGGGACATCAGAATCCAATGCTCATGCATCTGGAGGTATGATACAAACATATGAAAGGGTTGTGGCACAGGCACTGTGACCTTCAATGATGAAACACATCTACAGCTATATACAGGTCATACAAAAAGAATGTCTAGCCAATATGAAGGAAAAAGTACTTGGTCAAAAGCTAGGACTACATATTGTCAGACCACATGATGACACACTTGATGCATCAGACCCGCCACAAGAAACAAAACATGTGCAATGTGCACTTCTGTACCTCCACCCACACACTGTGTGAACTGTCTTGGTACAGGTCTCATACATTCAAACTTTGCAACCTACATTACCTGGAACAATCCATGCCCACTTTGCATGACAGGTCAGCAACAGATACTTGGCAATGTCACAACTCTGAAATGCCCACATGAAGATGCCATGGTGAAGGTACCTATACAAAGAAGAAAACAAGGAGTGTGGGCTTGAAACCATCCCTATGACACAAGTCAGAGCAAGCAACTGGAAAACAAAGTATATTGCAAGGAAACTGACTCAAACAAAGCAACATCATCAAGGTGGGGATGTTGCAAAAGCTATCTTATCCAGCAGCCTTTGGCTGAATATTGTAGAGTATCAGCTCCCTAGCTGTTTCTAAAACACTAACTTCCACACATCCTCACAACTACAGTTCATTATACAGTCACAGTCATTACATCACATGACATACTTACACTCATGAAAAGTAACTGTTGATGAGATGTCCCCACAAGTCAGCTCCTTCCTCTTCACCACTGTCATCCTCACTTGGCATTTCAAGAGTCTCACCCAGTGGCACTGCAGGCTCCCCCTCCTCTGGGATGTATGGGACATTCCTCCACAGGGCGATGTTGTGGAGCATGCTGCATGCCACAGCGATCTGACACACATTTCTGAGTGAGTAGAGGAGAGCTTCACCAGTCTGGTCCAGAGAGAAAAACTCAGCTTTCAGGAATCCAAAAGCCTGCTCCACTGGCCGCTGTGTTCTTCCATGGGCCACATTGAAGTGGACTTCACCTGGTGTAGTTGGATTCCTCAGTGATGTCAACAACCAAGGATTGTTTGCATATCCCAGGTCTCCTGTCAAAGATTGGGACGTAAGTGCAACAAGGAGTTACTCACTTCATGATTGTAGCACCTAACATTGCACACACACAGTCAGGGCAGATGTGACATACCAACTAGACAGGCCCTCTCTGGATGCAGTTTTGACATCAGCTGGGGAATGGTGCTGTTCTGCATTATGAAGGAATCATGGGCTGATCCTGGATAAGGGGCACAGAGTGTGAGATGTAGAGATCCACCAAACAGACAATTTGCACCTTGATGGAATTAAAGGTCTTTCTGTTGCAATCCACTTTTTCAGTGGCCTACAGTGGCACCTAGCCAACATGTGTGCCATCAATGGTCCCCACCACATGTGGGAGGCAGGCAAAGCCATAGAAGTCACCCTTCATGTTGGCTAAATCCTCACATCAGGGGAACCTGATGTAGCTGTGTTAGAAATGGGGTCATTGGTTGACAGTCAGCTTACCCCCTGTTCGAGCAAGGACACTCACTCTAGTCAGGGTAAAAGAGAATCACCATCAGCTAACCCCTGCTTACCCCCTTGATAGCTTGGCAGAGCAGTAGGCTTAACGTCAGAGTGCTAGGTGAAAAGTATTTGTACCAACACACACAGTAACTTAATGAAAACACTACAAAATGACACAACACAGGTTTAGAAAAATAGGAAATATTTATCTAAACAAAACAAGACCAAAATGACAAAAATCTACAATACACAAGTCAAGTTATTAATAAAAATGCAAAAAGAGTCTTTAAGTAGTTTTAAACACACACTAACACTGTTAGCTTGGAAAAAGTACCTTAGGTGAATCAAAAATAACCCAGCACGGGCGGTTGCGTGTCAAAAAGGGCTTGTGATACGTTGATTCCACTCACGAGAGGGACCTTGCATCATTTCTGCTTTCACCGGGTCCACAGGAGAGCGATGCGTCGATCCGGTCAGGACACTCGGGTCCGGGCATGCCTTGCGTTGGTTTTACACGCCCAGCGGTACTTGAGTCAGAAATCCAGCCGCACAATGATCCAAAAACCACGCAGCGCGGGTTGCAATCTCCCAGCCTCCATCAGTGATGCTGCACGTCGTTTCTCCTGCCCCGTGCGTCGATTCTTCGGTCGTGATTCTGGCAAGTGTCGATTTTCAGCTGCAGAGCCCACTAGTAGCATTTGAGTTACAGGCCCTGCCACCTCTAGTGCACTTTACTAGGGACTTACTAGTAAACCAAATATGCCAATCATGGATAAGCCAATTACATACACATTTTGTAAAGGAGCACTTGCACTTTAGCACTGGTTAGCAGTGGTAAAGTGCCCAAAGTAACAAAAACAGTAAATTCAGAGTCCAGCACATATCAACAACCTGGGGAACAGAGGCAAAAAGTTAAGGGAGACCACGCCAAGGATGAAAAGTCTAACAAGCTGCCAATGTGTTTCAACATTGCTGAGAGGAAATCCTTCAACACCAGAATGAACATAGGTTGGGACATACCAGCAGATAGGGCCACTGTATGTTAGAATGACCCTATGGCTAGAAAGCACAATACTTGCATGACTTGTACAATGGGTCGCATGCAGATTGGATAACTAATAACTGGCACCAGATCTGACTCCAACCGATTCCATACATCCACTAATAATATGCAGTTGCTCCATGGTCTGAAGGTCTGGAAGTGGAAGGTAGACAACAGCTTGTCGCATCCTCCCTCTCCCTGGGTACCTATCTGTGACAAGACATGATTTGGAAGATTAGTAAGTATGTCCATAGCAGCATTCATGATGTATGCCAAAACTCCCATGTGACAAAGCATTTGTGACTGGATAGATCTGACACAGTACACATCACAGCTGGCAAGTACACAAGAGTCACATGTGACCCCCATGGTTGTCAACACATGTGTCCACAACATGGATTTGGACGAAACTCAAAGATGTGCTTCACAATTGGCCCTCGAAATGTGACTGTATATTCAGATAGCCAAAAAGACTGTCGGCGGTGGTGAACTGTGCACCGCCATCAAATGCCATCTGTGCACTGCAACACACTACACTAGCGGTTGTGTAGAAGGACTTACATGACAAGACAGAATAAGGATGGTTGTGATGCTACAAAACATATTGTATGTGTGACACAATTTACAAAGCGAAAAACAGCATTCCAGGCCACCAATATGGTGGATGTCTGACCTACTCCACTGGAAATTAGTTACCACCCGTGACTGCTGGCGGAAGTCACCAGGGCGGTAGGCAGTTCCAACCACAGGAGACACAGTCATAGACTAACGTTATTGCCTGTGGCAGTCAAGGCCCAATGCCTTTGTCCACCGGCGGTGACGAATGCATAAGTGATGGACATGACCGCCATATTGTGCACATCTAATGAAGTGACTCCTGACACTGCTGCCAGCAACACCTCCACTACCTGAGCTGCTGTGTGCTGCCTCTAGGAGCAACCATGCGACATCCAGCAGGTGATAGGGTCCCTGCCTTCTCTCCCGACGAGCTGGAGAGGCTTGTTGATGAAATCCTGCCCCTGCATGAACAGCTATTTGGTTCACCAGAGGAGCAGGTAAGAATCTCATAGGCACAATTGATTCGGTTCTGCACCATCATTTCCCTCATCACAGACTACAATATGCCCCTGTGTGCCAGTTAGACTTCTTGTGTGCCTGTTGTTGCAGTCTCTGTGGCATTAATGGGATGTACATTGTGCAGGTATTGGTGGCCAGTAGTATATTTTAAGTTCAGTCACATTGTGCTGTGTGAGGTTTTGGGTGTCCTAGATCCTACTTGTGTTGGATGCATATAACTAGATAAGGATACTTTACTGCCATGCACTGACATCCCTTTCTTCATGATTGTTGTAAATGCTAGACAATATGTATGTGCATGACAGCATGAGCTGTGTATGCATCTTGTATGAGTAACTTGAGGATCTTGTAAGCAATGTGTACAGTACTACAGATCTTTCAACACAAATCTGACCTTGCAAAACTGTAGTCTGAAATCCATATCCTGACTCACTCAGCCCTTCAGGTTGCCACACACTCAACATGCCAAATTGCTGATGGGCAAATGATGTACTGCCATGCATGGAATTGATGGAAATGGACCAGCACCTGTCAAATGTATCTCCCAGTATGGGACATAGTCCAGACTGGGGTAGAGTCATTGTGGCTATGCAACCGTGGCACTGTGTCTACTCCCTGTACACCAGCAGATCCTAGCATGCATGTATGTATGTATGTATTTATGTATGTATTTCATATTTATAAAGCACATTCCGGCCAAGGCGTTGAAGTGCTATATGTGGCCAATATGATGCTCTAGTGTCAAAACTTGCCTTGAATGCCTCAGTCCATTGACTAAATTAGGAATGGGCACTGAGGTACATCACAAAAATAGTCCATATGTGCATTATGCATCCATGTCAATTTGAGTCTTTGACTCGTGACATGTCCCTTACTCCCACAGCATTGTTGTAGCCTTCTCACACTTCATATTTTCCTCTACAAGCTTATTTCACTAATGAAGGTCCCACAGTGCTGACAGTGTGTTGATTCCTGGGATGCCATGATATGTGAGTCAGTACCTTGGTCACATAGCAGAAATTGTGCAATGCATACCTTTGTATGTTGGCTGCCATCTCTGTAGGATAGACACATATGTCCAAAGGAGTGATCAGTGGTACAGGTACAAACCACAGAACCCACCCCCTGATGTGGCATGAGTCTGCATTTGGTAGACCACATGTCCACACATGCACAAGAAATACACTTTCTGTACCCATCATGCCAGCCCCTTATTTGTCAAGTGTAAGGGTGAAGTCTATACTGTGGCAGTTGCCTGTAGGGACTGCATGCAGTGAGTCAATCTTGCAGAGTGTGAACATGCTGGCCTATTCAGGCCTAGGGAGTTTACCCTTCAGAAACCACATATTTGTGTAGGGTTTCATTGTGGCTCACATCACAGTACATGTTGCTGGAGCATGGACTACCTGATGTCAGAAGGCCTGCTTAGTCATTGTAGGCCCTGAGCAGGGTAGTGGGTTAGTCTGCAGATGGATACATATGTCTGTAGTCATGTCCCTGTACTTATTGGCTTGTGTGCTTTACACTTGTGGTGTGTTAACCAATTGAATATTTCTAGCTTGGTGTTTATGACATGTGTGGCTCAATCATTTGTGCCAAAACTTGTGATTGTAATCTCTTGATTTGTCTTTTTCATCCTTGCAGGTAAAAGCCCATCAGAAGAAGGAGATGTGAAGAGACATCACCTGAAAGTTGCTGACCCTGGGGGTCCACAGCCGGCAGAGCGCACACTGTCGCAAGAGGTCCAACATGGGCGGGGTGCACATTAGACCATGACCCCCTCTAATGACCCGCATTCTGGCGGTAGCTTACCTAGACCTTAATGGGCATTTGAGAGGAGCACAGCAACCACAAGGGGGTGAGTATAGGGCATTTTCCTGCCTGTCTCATTGTCAAATTAATGTATTAAGTTCTGACATCTCCCCCTGACGATTAGGGATGTGCCATGCGTGACACAGTAGATGAGTGACTGTGTAGATATGTCGTGTAGTGCATACTGATGTGCCTTACCTATTGGCCCTGGGACACAACTGTACAATCCACAAACAATTTGCTCTTCAGGGACAACATATGGCTGTGTACATTGATCAATCAAGTACTGTTTGATGTTATAGTGCATGTACATTCTATGCCACAGATCACTACTCCTCAGCGTTACAGGCCAAAGGAAAGGACGTTTTGGATCACTGTCCCCAGCCATGTGTCTGGTCAAATAAGTATACTGGCATCTGTCACCCAGAGGCTACTTGTCTTCAGCATGTGATGGGTGCTTGTGCTGCACTACTGTCTGTAATGTGAAGATGGTCATCATACATATGACAGAGCATACATTGTTCTTTGGGTCAGCTACAGATCAATACTTTGCCTTGGTAAGTGGGAATATCCATTGACATGATTTGTGTACCATCACTGTTGCCAACATTCCTTGTGCCTACATGTTAGAATGTGTCCCTTTTTCTTTTGACAAAATATGTATGTTGCTGTATCATGCATGGTTTACCTGTGTTCATGGAATGATTCATGTATTCCCTCACATATATGTGCATGGCCACCTGTATGTGGAATAGGACATTTGCAATGGGAGTACATTTCATGTGGTGCCACAGACAGTAGTTTGTCACCATTGATTGTTGGCTGACACATACCCTCACCAGTCATTGCATGTCAATTGGCATGTACAAGTTCAGTATCAATGAGAGACAAGATGTGTATAACTAGATTTCTTAGTCACAATGTGCAGTTCCAGGCCATTGATGTGGGATCATGTAGCAAAGTGCACTGTACGTGTGTAATGGGAAAGGTTTATACCCTGACTTTTAGCATACATCAGGGAGTGACTTGCAGTTATGTTGAAATCACATGTGGTTGGGTACAACCATCCATCCACAGACATCTGAGTTTGCATGAACAATATAGAGACAGCAATGTAGCTTCCCATTGGATAACATGTTGAGGGCTTTCTACAGGTACTTGCAAATCTATGTGCCTCTCCAACATACAAAGGACTAATGACTTCTACTGATTCAATCAGAGTATGTAATTGTAAGGGACATCAGACATTAGTGGTGACTTCCCTGGGGCTTGCTGAGTCATTGTGATGTGGATTTTAGGCACATATCTCCCTGTCAATTTGCAAATGATGTCTACAGTATACATTTCCATGCCAAATGTGTGGCATATCAGAGCAACATTAGTACTACCTGCATGACTCCATTGGGACAACTTTCACTTGGTGAAGCGTGAATTACTGATATGTTTCCATTGTGACATGAGTAATTCCATGCCACCTTCTCCAGGCTACTGTACTGTTATCAGCAACATGGCATGTTCTGAGGGCATCATTTCACATTGTTGTGTTATTGTGTACGTGACAAATAAATGTCTGTATGACCTTGTGTGATCTGTGAGAATGAAGTTGGCATTGGCCTACTATTGAATGACAACAGGTAACTGAGGTATGCTCCGTTAGGCAAAGCATTGAAGGTGTTGTGGTCTCCTGCTTGTTCAATGGTTACTGTGATGGCACAACTTCAGCCATGCAATTATAGTTGTCTGAGATCCTGATTTTCCTGTGGGCACCTCTTGACAGTTCAGATGACATGCATGCATATGATGTGGCACATATAGGTGCCACTTTGGTAGAGTTTATTGCTGGGACCTACTTGACATCATGGCAATGTTTGTTAATCACAGCTGTTGTTCAAGTGTGATCAGCCACATGTGATGCCCCTTTTTCTCTTTTCATTTTCAGCATCATCCCAGGCAAGTGAAGGAGACACTGCACACCCATGTATGGTAGCATCTGGCCGCAGTACCTCCAGTGAAGACACAACCGCTGTAGAAGAACCCAGTGCCACAGAGGATACCGGATCTACATCCTCATCATCGGATTCTACCTCCAGTGGTCACTTCCTAGTGGTGGTGGACCCAGTGGGATGTATTCCTGTACCATCTTTGTTCACCTACCCAAGTTCTCTTGGCACCCTCCCTGTTGCTCCCCACTCAGTTGGCCATACCTACTTACCCAAGAGGGTGGACACCTTCTTTGTCACCAGCAATTCCACCCCAGCCCCTGTCCCCCCTGCTGCCCTGAGTGAGCAGACTATAGGGCTCCTGAGGAACATCTCTGTGGGTCAGACTGCTATTCTGAATGCCATCCAGGGGCTGGCCATCCAACTTCAGCAGACCAATGCTTTCTTAGAAGGCATTCATAGTGCCATGTCTGGCCTACAGAGATTTTTTCAGGCTCTGGCCTTCTGAGTGATGAAAGACAGTTACCCCCCACATTTTGCCCCCCTCCACCTCCACCTCGCTCTTCCCAATCCAAATCCCCCTTCCCATACCCTTCTCAAGCACACAGGCACATCTGCACGCACCCAGCTCAACACACACAAGCAGCACACATGAACACAAACACCTCAAGACACACCGGCATGCAGGCACTCAACATACACCCACACAGACAACATCAGCCACCACTTCAGCAGACACCTCCACCATCCCCACTGACCCACACACCACATCAAGCATCCACCACAGCCACCACACCCACAGACGCCACCCCAACAGAGACACAGACATCCACTACATTCATCATACTTGGAGACACCACCCAAGCAGACACACAGACATCCACATCCATCATACCTGCATACACCACCCCATCAGACACATACACATCCTTCACTCCATCAGCCATCACCTCCACATCCCAGCCCCCCAAGATACTCAAGCTCCCACACACAACAGACACCAACCAAACAAAAGCATACCTCACACATGCACACACCCAAGGCATCTACACCCACACACCAGATGGCCACTCCCTCAACTTCTAAATCCCCAACCCTTCCTGATGACTATCCCCCTGTTCCAAAGGAGAGTTTTCTTTTTGAACTTCCCCTTTACCCTGTGCCCTCCAACCCGTCTCAAACCCAAGAGGCCCCAACCCACATCCCAAACCATCCCTTGCACATCCAAGTTCTCCTCTGTCACACCTGCCCCCATGCAAGCACCCATACCCCTTCCTGCCAGGAGGAAGCCCACACCTCCTAAGAAAGAGTCCACCCGTCCCAAACCCAAACTCACCAACTCCAAATCTGAGCCCCCCACCCCCACATAGATAATCTTGGAGGTGCCTACCTGCCCACTTGATGCCCCTTCCTGTTGAGGTTCCCTGGCAGTAGTAGGAAGTGTGGGCACAATACTGTGAAATGACTTTATGATGGACTAGCCAATGGCCTTTGCTAATACTCGTATTGTTTCAAATTAACCCAAATAGTTGTTTTTGGTACACATTTGCCCTGCAATTCCTTTTCTACCTTCATGTTGTTCCAGAGTAATTTGCGTTGTATGCCTACAGTTGTGTGTGCTTTACCCAGATTGCTGATCCATTTGCTGTTGTTATGAAAATCTGGCTTTGTGTGCAGTGCTGCTGTCACCCAGGGCAAAGGTAGAAATTGACTGTATGGATATGTGTTTATTAATGCAATTATGGTGTCATTGCATTGTGTTCTGTTTGCTATGGCAAGTATTTCATCATCTGTGGTTCAATGTCAGCATGGATGGTGTTATACTTGTTTCCCTGATATGGATTGTAGATTTGTCTCAAGTGTGGAAGCTTGAGGTTTTTTAATGCAGATATCGAAGGTGTTGATTTGTGCTACTTTTGTTTGCATTTGACTGTGCCTGTCTCCATTTTGCTGTGTGTACCTTGCAGCTACTTCATCTAGATGTATGTCCGATGTAGCTGATGTTGTATTTGCTTTATTGACTTTCACTTCCACATTCTGCAGATAGTCACGTCACTTGGCTCTAGTATTGTTTGTCCTTGAGATACATGTAGAGCCAGTTTCTGTGCAAGAGTTGTTTTAGGGGCATGTGCAAAGTGATATGTGTCCCAGTGCTGCATTCTTCCCTGAGTGCTCATGAAGTCACTATCCCTATTGCGCATGGATTGTTTGCATAGTGAGCTTTGTATATTTCTCTCGCTGACTATTGTTCATCCCATTGTCCTTCCATTGTGTTGAAATGTGGGTGATGTGTGGTCCATACCAGGGATGTTTAATGGAGTGGAGTTTGGTTCCATGACCCATCCATATTTATGTTTATTGAATCTGATGACAGTCCATAGCATGTGTGCAATGTGAGTTGTATTTGTAGATGTGATGTTGTTGGTGTTGTGTGACACATGTTGTGTACACTTCACTATCCCTGTGCCTAGGATGTGCAGACGTGTGTTTTTGTAGTGTTGCGGTGCAGTGTGAGTGACCAGCCCAAAAGGGGCATTTTTTGGCTCTGAATATGTCCTTCTTTGTGAATGACGCCGACTGTGTACACAATGACAAGTGCACTTGATGCCCATACAATGACCCCCATATCATGTGGATGACAGCATGACAATCTGTTGTTGAGCTTAATGACACAGGTAGGTTTGTGTGCTTATGGTCGGTTGCGACCACAGCAGCATGGATTTTGTGCACCCTCGATGAGCAGCAGTGGCAGGATGTGGGTGATGGGCTCCATTTGGTGGCATAGGACATTTAAGGCCGCCTGCAGGTGAGTTGCTGCCTTTGTAATCTCAGTTTTCTGGCAGAGCTAACATGGAGTTTTTGGCACTCCGTGCTCTGTTTGGAATGTGGAGTTCCCCAAAAACTCTGCTAGCCCCGCCAGCCAAGAGGAGCTCACCCGGTGCACACTGCAGCCCAGTTATGGGCTACACAGCACAAGCACAGACAGTCTGTGCTTGCGCTGTGTAGCCCGTAACTGGGCTGCAGTGCACACCAGCGATGGATCCAGGGATGGCCAGGCCTCCCTCTGCCAGAAGCGGAGGAATGGGTGGAGGGAGGCAGAGTGAGAGCCTGGCTAGTGGGGGAAGGACGACGAGGACCCAGGTAAGCCCATGTCTCCTTTTTTCTTTTTTTCTGTTGTTTGTGCACATTGGTGCAAAAACAAGGACTGAAATGGCAGCTTTCTCCTGAATGAGCTCAATCTCAGAAGTGCTAAGCAGGGTCGCCCCTGGCTAACTAGGCCCGACCCTGCTTAGCGTTTCCGAGATAGGGTGCATTCAGGACTCCACGAGTCACAGAACTCCGCCTCTGTGAAATTCTGTGAAATTCCACAGTTTTTAATCAACTCAGTGGAATTCACCAGAGTCGAACTCCATGAACACCACCCAGGCCTACTATATGGTCATCATTTCTTCATTTTATGGGCAGAATAAAACCATTTCAGAAGGTCTCTCATAACACTGCACACCACATTAAAACGACCAGTTATCTGCTTGCAAGTGCTAAAGCCTTCAGCCTCCTATTCTAGCATGAAGTCTAGGGTGACAAATTGCCCTCTCTCACCCACTATGTCTTCTGACAATCCAGTTCATAACCTCATCCTTGATGAGGTGAGGGGCTTGCAACGTATTATGTGTGCAGCCAATGAGAAACTTCAACAAATTGAGGCTTGATGGATCATTTTGGAGGGAAAGATGGTGGAAATGGAGCAACATGTTAGTTCTCTTCATGATTTGGCTATTAAAATCTCTTTGCTTGAGCAGGAGATTACGGAGCTCAGATTTCATACCGAAGGTTTGGAAAATAGGAAATGGCATAATAATTTTTGCATCTGTGGTCTGCCCTTGATGGCTCTGACCTTCTTGACTTCTTGAAAAAATGTCTTCCAGATCGTTTAGGTCATCCTACTGCTTCTCCTTACAAACCTGCAGCACGTTTATCATCTGGGTCGACTTAATCTTCATGATTTTAAACCTAGATGAATAATTATGTTATTTGTTGAATTTACAGACTTGCTGTGCATCTTGAAAGCTGCTAAAAATTAACAACGTCTGGTCTGGCCATAGCATATTTTTCTCTCAAAACATCTCCAACGCGTCCAAGGCGAAAGGAGTTCCTTGATTTGACACCTCAAATTAGACAGTTGAACATGTTACCCTATTCTCCCTCCCTGCTAATGGAAGATAACTCTCACAAAGGCATTTTTAAATCCTTTGATAATCCTGTTAAATTAAAAAGGTTTCTCCAGAATATTACATCTCATGTTATGGACACTACTGTTCAGAAATCTTAAGCGACTCGCTTGCACTTGTTATCTTTTTTACTACTTTATCCTATAATGGCTGTTTGTCCATACTTTATTTTACCTGTTCTCTCCTGCTGTTCTTGCTATGGTGCTGACACGTCTCGTATCGCTTCTCTGTATTTTTTCTTTCAGGTCTGGATCCTTGATCTGCTTTTTTTTCTGCTTTTTTATGTACCCCTCTCCTGTACTTTCCTTTTTTTCTTTTGCTCTGTGAGTGCTTATACGCTATTCAATTTCCTTTTACCTCTCTACTTGTCTCCCATGTTGTTTTTCATAAATGGTGTCATTTTGTCTCCCTTCCCATTCTTGCAGCTTGTCACCCATATTCCTTTACACTTACACTCATGTATCCAATATGTTTAGTGTTGTCTTGTGGAACGTTTGAGGACTTGGGCACCCGATCAAACTACAAAAGGTACTTTCTCATTTATCTAAGCTTAATTTCCCAATTACCTTTTACCTGAAACTCATTGCAATGCTTTTGAATTGGTTAAACTGAAATGGCAATGGATTGGTCAGTTTTTTTTTTTACTCCTGCTATTGATTGTGAGGGTGGTGTTGCTATTTTTTGTCACAAAGCTTTGAAAATACAGGTTACATCCACTGAATGTGATACCGATGGTCAAATGCTACTATTCATAAGAAACATATTTCACTGTTTAACATTCAAGGCACAGTATTAAGGTATAACTTGCCAATATTTGTAATTCCAATATTGTTATGACAGGTGACTTTAATGAATGTTTGGATCACTTTATGGATAGAAAATTTAAATGTAAATTTAAACCAGATAAATCCTAGAGCAAAAGTCTAATCAGCCTTTGCATCTTAACCATTATTTGATGTTTGGAAAACCTACAATCCTGATAAATTAGAATTTTCTTCTTCTATATTGTACATCATACGATTTCCAGAATTTTGTATATTTTAGTCACTACATCCATGATCCCAATTATATAATCCTCTGAAATAGGCTCCGTTTTTATATCTGATCATGCCCCAGTCATGTCCTCTTTTGATTTTTTCAAATAGTGAACCTGGCAGATGGATATTCAATAACTCATTATCTGAAAAAAAAAATAGCAACTGAAGCTATTATTTTTATACAAGAATGTTTTCATTTTAACGATTCTAATAACACATCTGTTATCAGTAAGTGGGATACTTTTAATGCTTCCTTTTGAGCTTTCGCCATTGCTCACTCTGTGAGGAGGGACAAAAGTTTAAATGCTGAATGTCACTTCCTACTCCAACACATGAAGATGCTTGAACATACCTACTTTACCTCTAAATCTTCCTCAGTGTCGCATGACCTGATTAAAGCTAAGCCTGATTTAAAAAAACTTGCTTCCATTGATGCCTGAAACATGTTACTTAAAATCAAATCTAAATTTCATGGGGGACAAAATAAAGCTGGTAAAATGCAGGCTACTTGGCTCCAATTGGTAATTAACTTGATAATTGCACATCAAGCTCCAGCTCTGCAATATCCACTCCCTTTCAATCCTCTTTTAAAACACTATGTACAAGGTATACCACCCCTTCTGCACTGAATACACAGCAGAAATTGACAAGCTTCTTAGACCTCCATCCCATACCCCCAAATCTGGTGAATTGGAACCCGACATTACACTTCAGGAGGTTTTAGAAGTAATTAAGGGCCAGATGTAGCAAAGGTTTTTCCCCATTCTGTGTCTATGGGAAAAAGTGTTTGTACATATGGCCCTAAATCTCTAAAAAGAGCTAAGGTACCTGATGAGCTCTCTATTGATCTTATTTCTTCCCTTTTCTCATTTTTTAATCCCAAACTATTAGAGCTTTTTATCTCCTTTCTCTTTGATTGCTTCGCTAGTGGTTCCCAGTTCCCCTCTGAAAGCCCCGTTAGTCATAATCCTCAAACCAGAGAAAGATTCAAAGCTCTGTAAAAATTATAGAACTATTTCCTTGATCAACTTTGACTGTAAGATCTTTGCCAGGATTTTAGCATTTTGCCTAGAAGCCGCTTTGTCTTGTTTTGTGAAACCTGACCAATCTGGTTGTATTAAGGGTAGACTTGTTGGGTACAATGTCAGAATATTTCCCAATATTTGTATTCTGGTTGGGACAATGGATACCCCTCTCAAGTGCTTGCCTCTGGATGCTGAAAAAGGCTTTGAATCAACAATTGGTCATTTATTTGTTTTTCATCCTTCACTGGTGTGGTTCTGGCAAACAAATTAACTCATTTGTAAAGTTATTGTATTCTAACCTTGATGCTGGTGTTTTTGTTCACAATTGTTTTTACCTCACTTTACTTTACACAGAGGTACTAAATAATGATGTACCCACTCTGTTATTTGTCCTTTGCTTAGACCCATTCCTACAATGCATATGATGCAATAAACTTATCTCTGGCTTTAGACAGGGTTCCTATTATCTGCCTATGTGGATGACATTCTAATTTATATGTCCAGCCCTTTAACCTCCATGGCATATTTACAAAGAAATGGTGCAGGGCACCACAGCAAGTAACCTTGTTGCACTGCCCTGCACTGGTGCACAATTGGCTGCCTAGGGCTAAGGCAGAAACCCTTACACCACGATGCAACGGTGCCTCCATCGCATGCAGGATTGTTTTTGTGCCGGAAGGAACGTCTTCCTGCACAAAAACAACCCAGAGAGGCGTTTTCCTCTTTCTATGTGTGTTGCAGAATGCAGCACACATAGGAAGTGGAAAAATGAGGAGAAATGACAACATTTCTCCTTGTTATGCCTCCCCTGGGGAGTCATATGGTTTTGATGCATTCCCAAGTTTACACATCTGTCTAAATCTGGGAATGCGTCAAAACCCATTGGTGTTGCATTGGAAGACCCACCACAATGCCCATGGAATGCACCCCTAACGCAGAGTAAGGAAATACAGTGACTTACCCTGCCTTGCATTACTGCATATCTACGAGGCCATGAAAAGCCACACAAAGTGGCTTTGCATGGCCACGTAGCTATGGGTATGTACTCAGCACCTTTGGAGTGTTACAAAAAGTGAATAACGGGCGGCCCATGGGGCTTGTAAATATCCCCCTTAACTTTTCTAAAACTGAAATGTTATGATTGAACTTTCTTTGCAATCAATATGTTTGTCAATACCAACTTTACTTGGTGTCCCTCAAAAATGAAATACCTTGGTGTTTGGTTTTCCCCCACCATATCATACACATGTTGTCATAATGTTACCATGTTAAAATCCAAATTCCAAACATTACTTCTAACTTGGTCTCCGTTACAATTATCATGCTGAGGGAAACTTGATACAATTAAAATTATGATTGTATTATATGTCCTTTACACCATCTCTATGTTACCCTTTAAAATACCTAACTACTATTTTAAGCAAATTGACGTTTGTACAAAATTCCTATGGAATAAGAACCATCCACGTATTGCCCTCTCTAAACTCAAATGCCCAAGGTGAGATGGGGTGTGCAATTTCCAGATTTTAAGCTTTACCATTCTTTTTTTATCTGACATTTTTATGTTAAGATCAAAGATTTTCAAAATCAACCTACTTATCCCACAATGGATTACCTTTGAACACCCTTTACTGAATGTTTTTTTCTTTGAAGATGTCATTGATGTGCTTAACTGTACTTTTATCTCCAAAAACTCAATTTTAAAATATTCACATCATTTACTTCATAAAACATTTTCTGCTAACCTTAATTTTCAATAGTGCTTTTTGTACTACTCTATTTTGTACAATACATTTCTTAAATTATGCAAAAGATCTTTTAACTTTAAACTTTGGAAAGAGAAGAGTATTATATTTGTTCACCAACTTGTGAAAGATAATTCTATTGTATATTTTGAATACTTGTATATACAATATTAGTAACCTGATGTTGGGCCTATTTACAAGTTCTGCGGATGGGAACACCCGTCCGCCAAACTCCCTACAGAGTGGCTGCCACGTTAATGACGACCTCCCCACCGGACCTATTATGACTTTGCCACTGGGTTGACGGGCGGAAACCAAGGTTTTCACCCATCAGCCCAGCAGGAAAGAGGTGGCAGCATTATGCTGCTGTCCGCAGGGGGCACCAGCACCCTCGCAATGCTCACTGTCTGATGGCAGACAGTAAGCCAATCGAAGATGCCAGGCAGGGGGACCCATGCACGGCCCATGGAAAGTGCATGGGCAGTGCAGGGCCCCCCAATATCCCTCTTCACCTGTTCTCCACATGCCTTTTCATAGAGATAAAACCACCATGAAAAGGGTTGGCGGACAACCAGATTTTAATCAGCAGGGCGGCGCTACATGCAGTGCTGCTCTGGCTGATTGCGACCTGCATCCGCTGTCAACCTGTCGGGATCACCGATCCTGGCTGAGACGGTGGTACCCTGTCAGTCAGACCACCAGGGTCGTAATGTGGTGGTCCGACCACCACAGCAGCAACCGTCCTGACCACCACCGCAAATCTGGCGGTCGGGTGACCATCAGACACTAATCAGGCCCTTTGTCTTGAAGGAATATTAGTTAATTTCCTCTTCTCCTCATTGCTTTTTTACAAACACCAAATTAACCCTAACTCACTAACTCCTGAGCATGTTACCCCTTTTCATACAATTTTACATGACCCTAGTCCCATAGCTGCCCTTATATCCAAGACATTAATATCCTCTATTTCTATTAGAACTAGAAGTTGTCTTGAATTTCTGTGGGAAGCTCATTTATCTCTCTTGTGTTGTGCACAATTCTGGGACAAAATTTTGCTTAAAATATTTACTACATCTAAAGCTGCTCGCCTTACAAGTCCCTCCTTTTTTCATAATAGGGCTGTTATCACTCCAGAATATGTTTTTATATGTGCCTCATTTACTTCTCCTTTATGCTGGCCTGTTCTAAATTTGATGGTTCCTTAATACATGTGTTATACAACGGTTCTCATGTTACAACTTTTTGGACTTCAGTTTGTTCTGAATGTCTAAAGATTTTTCAATGTAATGTACTGCATACCCTGCACAATGTTTTCTGAAGATCTTTATCACCTAGTTTTGATCATTTATCTCCTAAACCTCTATTGCTTGATCTTTTTAATGCACTTGCTTTTAAAGTTATACTTCCCTGTTGGAAAGGCTTTTCTAAATTATCTGTACTTTCATGGTGGAAATGTATATGTGATGAACATAGAATGCATACTGCACCTTCATTAACTTTACATCAGAAGATTAAATTGATCTATATTGGTTACCATTTACTTCTCCTTTATGCTGGTCTGTTCTAAATTTGATTGTTCCTTAATACATGTGTTATACAACTGTTCTCATGTTACAACTTTTTGGACTTCAGTTTGTTCTGAATGTCTAAAGATTTTTCAATGCAATGTACTGCATACCCTGCACAATGTTTTCTGAAGATCTTTATCACCTAGTTTTGATCATTTATCTCCTAAACCTCTATTGCTTGATCTGTTTAATGCACTTGCTTTTAAAGTTATACTTCCCTGTTGGAAAGGCTTTTCTAAATTATCTGTACTTTCACAGTGGAAATGTATATGTGATGAACATAGAATGCATACTGCACCTTCATTAACTTTACATCAGAAGATTAAATTGATCTATATTGGTTACCATTTACAACTTGTCTCTCCTTGCACTCATCAGTCTTTTAACTCACTCCTACTTTCTCCTTTTCTTCTTCTATCTCCTTCTCACTGTTCTTCTTCTTTCTTCTTCCTCTTTCTTAGTTTCTTTTTTATATAAAATGACAAAACATTATTACATATATTTTCCTCTCATTCTTGCAATGCTTTAATATATAACTATTTCTGAGAATGTTATTTATTGTGTTTATTGCAGTTTTAATAAAAATTATTTGACAAAAAAAGACATGGGCCCTCATTACGAGGCTGGCGGTCATCATACTGCCAGCCTCGCCGTGGCGGTCTTACCACTGCGGACCCGGCACTAAAGACCGCCACATAACGAGTTGTGGGGCTTGGCAGATACGAAACCTCCACAGCGCCGCCTGGCCCCCCGGTGTAGTTGTACCGACACGGCCGGCGGTGTCCACCTGCCGGCTGGATTACAAGGCTGCAGACCACCAGGCTTTCCGTGGCATTCACCCTCCCCATGAAAACCCTGGGGTGGTGGTCCTGCACCCGGCGACAGGAATCCCAATTCCTGTCACTGGCACACGCCCCCCCACACGTCCACACACATGCACAACCCTCCCACCCCCACACAAACTTACAAACACCACCCCACCCCTTCACACACGCATGTATTCACACACACACCCCTCAGCATACGCATACATCCACACAGACACCCCCACTCACTAGCATACATGCAAACAGCCCTACTCACTCGCACTCAGACACCTCCATACATGCACACATACATGCACACAAACATTCACATTCAATTGCATACACACAGGCATTCACCGCCCCTCCACATACACGGACACACGCACCCACACACACAGACATCCTCCCCCCTTTTCGGATGACCACTTACCTCTCCATTGAGGAAGCTGTATGGGAGGGGATGGGTCCTGGCGGTCTTGCACCTCCAGCACCACCACACCAGCAGGACTCCGCCAAGCCGTATAATGGCTTGTAATACGGCGGGTGGAGTTTTGCTGGTGTGGCGGTGCTGACGATGCAACCGCCTCTTCGAAGTCAGAAGTCCTCCAATGACTCCTAATATGGCAGGCAACAGACCTCCAGCACTGGCGGTCTGTTGCTTCCAGCGGCTTCAGCGATCTGACAAAAAGACCGCTAAAGTCGTAATGAGGCTCATGGTGTCTACAGGAAGTAACTTCAGAGCAGGAGGAAAGAGCTTCAAAGACATAAAAAACCTTCAGTGGTCTGAAAAAGAATACAAGACTCAAGGACTGGATATGCGAGGGGAAGGCTTGTGCCCAGGAGAATGCAAGAAAGAAAGACATAAACAGAGGTGACAAAGGAATCTAGACAGAACTAGAAGTACCATTCAACTATGGCTAAGTTAAAACAATTGGGACAAAAATAGCAGGCAAGAAGGTGATGAACCCATTGAAAAATACACTTTGACTGTGTTGTGACCCAGCAACCAGAGATCTTTCATCCCTTAAATACTGCCAAACAGGAAATGACAAACAGGAAATTCAGAGGCCATGAAAGATTGGGAAGGCCTATATTAAGATTCTTGAAGCAGCCATCTTAGAGATGATTGAATGAAAGTCCTAGATTTGGGCAGGAAACCCATTTACACAGCTATTCAACGCCAGTTTAACCATTCCAGACTGCACAAACCAACCACTAAACCACTTCTATCCTAGCCTTAAACACTGTGCAGGCCTCATCATGATTTCAGCCTACCTCTCCCTGCACTGTAAACAGTTCTGACTAGTTTCAGAATGGTGTTGCTGTTAAGAGTTTCCTAGTTACAATGTGACCACACTAGAGCCTTGTCATATCTGTCATCAATGCAAGGTCTTAGAAGCTGATTCTTGGTACTACAGTAACTGTAAGCGAGAGCACAATTTTTCAACTTAACTATAGGAATCCCATACACTTCAAAAGACTATTGACCTTCTTATGACCATTAAAAGGTATTTTCTGCAGTTTAAATTAAAAAATAAATTCCCTTTCAAAGGAAAAACATGCTTTGCTCACATTTGAGTAATCTTACACTCAGATTTTGGGGGATTTGGCCCAGCAACATGGTCAACTGCACCCACTGAGTTGAGCTCCGGCAGTCCCCTACCAGATTCCTACATGATCCTGGGCATAACAACATGACAAATATTCTGCCACTGTGAACGAGAGAGCCACTGGATCTGTGGAGTGCAGCACACATCCCAACACAGCCACCCTGTGGTCACTACATTTGCTGTAGAGGATGCCCAGGCCCTGCCAAGAAGAAGGAAGCCCAGACTTCAAAGCAACAGTGAAACAGCACAGCTGAGCCTAGACAATGTGGCCCCTTACCAAGGGCAATGTGGCGCTGGAGGTTGTGGCCTACGTTGTGGCCTACGTTGCAACTTCCTTGGAGCCCAAGACTCGCCTGGTGTTTATTACCACCTACTGCCATTGGGGAGCCAACTGAGCCAAGGAGGGTGTATGGGTGACAGGCTCATCCCCTCAATGATCTCTCTGGCTGGTTATGGTTGCTTCATGGCCGCTTGGAGCCTCTCTGGAGATTCAGCAGCCAACTGCATGGGGGAGAATACTGAATAAGGAGGGGCGGCGAGCAATTGCCTCTTCTCCTTGCTGCAAACTAGAGTGGGGGTGTTGCAACCCATGGACGTGGGCATGCGGCCTAGTGCCCCAACAAGCGGCCATCTGAAGCTGTTGGTGGAGCAGAAGGGCAGCCAGCTCTAGTGAAGGTGTAAAGTGGAGGCATGCAGTGTGGATGACTAGTGGGTAGGGCACAGGCAGGGGACCAGTTGCACTGTGGCCCCATCCCTGATGAGTGCCATGATGGAGAGGTTGGGGCCCAGGAGGAAGCAAATCTGAGGGGTGAGGAATGGCATGCCCTGCTGGAGGTGGCAGAGCTTTGGTTACAGCCTTGGGAGGAGCGGAGAGGGCACCCATACTGCCATTGGGGCTGGGCTGTGGCCTGTACCCCCAATGATGGCTTCCCCTCTGGCCCTTCAAAACCCTTGTACTGCACTTGGTTGGGGCCCTTGAAGTGCTGCCACACCTGGGGCCGGATAATAGTATAGAGGAGGTAGTCTTGCTCCATCCCATCACAGCAAATATTAATTGTCCCTCTGCTGAGAGGGACTGTGATCTAGGGCCTGATGTGGCCCCATTCTATAGCCTTTACAGATTGGTTGCAGGGGTCACTACTGGGCAGTCTTTTTGGCTCCAGCCATCACTTTCTATCCCTGGGCAGTTGGAACTGCCTGTTTTGCCCATGGAAGCAGACAGACACCCCCGACATGCACAGCAGACCCATTTTGGCCAGTGTACTGGGGCCACCAGAGGTGTCAAGGCAGGAGCTGCACAAGAAAATAGTGGTGAACTGTCAGAGGCACTGTAACACATGAGTGCTCAGATATTAGCAGCCATTGAACTGTCCTGCAGCATGCTGGAGCATAAGATAGACACACTGTCTGTGGAGAGGAACCTCATTAGATCAGATCTGCGCAAGATCGATGAGAGATCGTTAGCAATGGAAAAGGAGGGACACCGCTTGACAGCTGTGGTAATGGGTCTCAAAGTCACGACCCACTTGAACACTGACCGTACCTTGCGCCTTGAAGACAAAATGAGGGCCCTGGAGGACAAATCTAGGCAGAGTAATCTCCACTTCATCCGATTCCCAAAGAATGTAGAGGGATCTGCCCCTAAACTCTTCCTGGATATATATAGTGGAGGTCCTGTAGCCTGATGGACTCTCCTCTGGTTCCTAACCAAGAGCTGATGCCTCCTGCGGGTGCTCCCACAGGGCCATGGTAGTGAAAAACTTGAACTACAGGGACAGAGACATGATCTTGCAAACAGTGTGCATAAAGGAAGACCCATGCTATGAGGACAGAATCATATGGATCATCCTTGACTATAATCAAAAAGTCCAGCAGTTGTGTAAAACGTTCACAGTGGCAAAACAAAAACTAAACGCCATTAGTCTGAAATACATGCTACTGTTCCCTGCCAAGATCAAGGTGCTGCATGAGGAATAACTCATGTTTTTAAGACCATCAAAGGAGATCTGGGAGTGGCTGATACTTCCGGGAGATGTGGTGGACCATCTAACACTGAGCAGAGCAGCAGGAGGAAACTCGCTGACAGTAGGGAATATTTGCTGGTCAGAGATGATGGGACAATAGATATTCAGCACAAATGTCGGATGTGTTAGCTTGCACACCAACTTGTGTGCCCAGTCATCAGCTGGATGCAGCTGTAGACTGTGGAAGCTGAGGCCTACCTAAGACATCTTGGGCGACTGACCTAATAGCTGATAGCCTGGCTTGTGGGCTGGATACTTTTTTAATTGAGAGTATCTATTGTATGATAAGTAGCATCACAGCTGTGTAAACAAGTTAAGTGTTTGGATGAAGCTGTGGGAGAGCATGAAGATCCAAATGTTTACTATGCTAATGTTCCACTTGTTGAATTGCTCATTTCAAAATATTAATATTCACTTATATAGTTGGCCAAAGAAAGTCCAGAGGACTTGCAGCTATTGCTTTGGGCCCTTCCCCCTCACTCCTTCCCTTTATAGTCAAGCAGGGGAGGAGTTTTCTTTGACGGTCTTGCTATCAGCTGGGCTACAAGGTCTTCATAGTTTACCTTGTCACCTTGTGGAAATATCAAGGCCTTCCAAATATTGTCCAACGTTGAGTTATTGAATTAACACCACTTGGCTTGTGTTAAGTTATGAAGTTGGCAGTGTTATGCTATGGAGGGTGTTTACTCGGGTGGGGGGGGGAGCATAGTTGGAGAGTCTATACTCATGTTGGTCAGCAGGAGCAAAAGAAACACATACTCATACAGACACACCACAGAACACCATTTCTGTATGACGTGGCAAGCAGCGCTGCACCACGTCGGTAGCTGCACAAACGCCCCCATTCACTGCAAAATGGCAGACACTAGCAGATAGCTGTGAGTGGCCACAGGGAACATCTAAGGGTTGAAAGCCAACACCAGGTGATACCACACACAAACACCCCAGGAGATACAGCATTAGCATTGCCATGTTACAGGACACATATTACAGATGAAGAAGCAATTAAAGTAAAGAAGAAGTGGTGAGGGCAACTATTCTGCTGTATGCACTTATCCTATCCCGAGGGGTGCCTTTTCAGCATAGACAGTCCGAGGCTGGGGTGGAGAGCTGATACTTATTAATGCATGACGTGTTGGGTAGTGAGAAGATCTGCCTGGTAAACATGTATGCTACCAATACAGCCGATAAGGCCTTCTTTCAAACCATATAGCAACTGATACGCCCCTATATTGATCTGCCGTTGATTTGGGTGGGGGACTTGGCACCCACATTTTGGATGTACAATGTCTCAATAGGGTCCTTTTAGACTACTCCCCACTAGTACAAAATTATAGTGAAATAGGCCACAGAGGGCGAAAGTTACTTGGACATTAAGGGCCTGATTATGACATTGGTGGATGGGATACTACTCCACAAATGTGATGTATGTCCCGCCCGCCATTTTACAAGTTCCATAGGATATAATGGAACTTGTAATACGGCGGATGGGATATCCATCACGTCTGCCAAGGTCGTAATCAGGCCCTAAATCTGGAAGTGCTAAGGGACCCTGCGTTCAAGTCTGAGACTGTGCCAGCCTAGAGGGATGTATTGTGAAAGATTGGAAGTCCACTGCCAGCAGGGCACCAGAATGGAAGGCCCTGCAGGCAGTCCTCAAGGGCAAATGCATGACAAAAACCTATGGGATTTAACAACACCGAAATCGTACACTGACGCAGAGAGAAATTGAATTGAGCCAATGGCAAATGAGTGATACCACGAATACAACACTGGCCCATACTCGACTTGAACTTAAGTTACAAATAGCAAATACATGGGATAGCCTAGTCAAATACAATCTATAGACAGGCATTGCACAGACTGGGAGACACATCAGGCTGGCACTTGTTCTGGCTTTTCAAAAGAGAATCTCCCACCTCCCTGATACTATCTCTTAAAACACCAGACGGGAACAATGCAGTGACACAAGCCAATATAAATGTCACCCTGTCAAACAACTAGAGGGGCTTTAAACATGCCTGGGACAGGCATCCCGGGAACACATTGAAGCATTCTTGGCCGGCCTCAGTCTTCCAGAACTGTCTCTCAGTGTTTCATAGCAAAAATTCATAACATTTGAGGAGGCCCGAGACGCCTTTAGACTTGGGGATGGAAAGTGTCTACAATTTTCCAAATTGGCACGCACTGCCGGCGAGATCTGGATTTACTTCCCTGATGTACCAGTGGTTTGCACGACCCTGCAGGTACTGATGGGGGGTAGGGAGGGAAGGAGACTAGCATTGCAACTCAGCAAAGCCCTGAAGGAGGACAAACCATTGCCTGCAATCAAAGCTGCATAGGCCTGGTATGGTGATCTCCTGTGCCTGCTAACGGACGATGAATGGAGATTAACATGCATGCAGGTGAAGGCAATTATGAGCAATGTGCGGTTTAAATTGAGACATTTTAACTACCTTCACTGCACTTACATAACGCCGATCAGGCTGCACAGAACATTTCCTACTAGATCTGCATACTGCCCAAAATGTGCCGTACAGAATGCCACTTTCCTGCTCGTGACATGGTCCTGCAATGGGACAGTGGAATATTGAAGGGTGGCAATTACACTGCTTGTGCGGGTGACACTCATTAGGCTGGTGGTGACAGTGCGGCACAATATACTGGGCATAATCCCATAGCCCAAGAGTGGAAACATGCAACGTAGATTTGCGGCCTTGGGTGTGCTCTTAGCCAAAGGCTGCATAGTAATCCACCGACTGTGAAATACAGTCCCTTTGATGGAGAAATGGAGTAGGATGTCATGGAGTTGTTGGTGGCAGAGGATGTAAAACTGAAAATAATCCGAACTGATGGAAGATCAGAAGAGTACCTGGGTGTCTTGTCAGACATGATTCTTGAATTTATGGAAATACAAGAGATGGGGGGTGGAGGAAAGCCATGCATATCAATGGTTCTTCTCTCTTCCCTGTTATGCACGTTTCCTGTATTATGGACAATGAATGTTCTGTAATACCACTGTGATGGGTGTGACATAGTTATGAGCAAGAACATACTATTAATGTTGGCCACATTATTGTTACGTTGTATAAGTGGAAAACTAAATAGATTGGAAAAAATACGCTCTGTTTCTGTGAATAGCCCAAAGTAGTAAAGTTGCTCAAAAGTGTAACAGTAAATTAAACTAGTAAATTACTTACAAGTTTCCTTCCGAACAGCTCTGGCAGTGTTTGCCCCTGGGGCTTGCAAGGGGCTCTTAGTGAGGCCATACATTTATTCCAGATGTCAAATGCAATCAGAAGCAGGATCTGAATTGAAATCCTGTGAGGAATCAACACTGACTGTTGAACAGATTCACCTTTTTTGACGTCTGAAGGAGTATCAGAGATGGCACTTGTCTAATTAGCAGAATTAACCTGTACTCTGCATAAGCAGATTACACCTTTGTGTTTGAGCTAGTTTAAGGCCTCCAAGATAAGGATGAACTGTAAACTTATTGCAAATAAGTACACTATAATTCAGATTCTAGCTTCCCCACTGTGTGATTACAGGTAAATGCACTCTCGCAAAGCTTTTGGACATTTACACTGCTTTGCACAATTTAGCAAAAATGTCCCTTTAATTCATACTGCGCACATACATATCCATGGCACGTTTCTTCTAACATTCAGAATGTGGTACATTTTGTACTGATCAATATATTTGTGTTACCCTTTGACCCCGTCAAGCACCAGCAACGTCAGGCATTAGTACCTTGATTGTGTACTATATGCTTATGTTTTGTTTCTTTCATTTACAATGTTTGTATTCTACTTTCTGCCAACTGGCGTGTTAGCCAAGAAGCTGCCTGAAGATCTGACTAATTTGGCAACTCATTTAGAATGATATCGTCCTCGTTGGCAGCTATGTGATAGGTTTCAAGATTTACTGTGCTTTTTCATTTCATTCTCTGCCGCTCTCTGAAGCTTAATACAATTTAGGAGTAACAATTTGAGGAATGGCGTCTTTCTAGGGGAATTATTTCCGTATTCCTGCCATCATAATGTCAACTGTTAGTAGAGGGGCACAGAAGGCAGAGAGGATGGAAGATGTTAATGGCGAACTCTGGTCCAACCAGCGGGAGGTGTCCACGCCTTAGCTTCTACCCGAGATAGGTGGCCACCAGCAAATCAGGAACAGGTTGATGCACTGCCTTAATTGTCTTACTTATTATCCCAAACACCCTTGATAACTAATACTTTAATAATTTTCAGGAGATTTGTTTGAGTAGATATAATGTGCCCACTCTGTCAGGTTCCTCAGAGAACAAACTTCTATTTGCAGCCTTGGAGCAATGGGAAAATCAGCAAGTCCAGGTTTTGACTGTCCTTGTCTGCCAAAGGTAGGAGCGAACCCATCTGGCAGCCAAGATGCAGCTGACAATGGAACACATAAGCAGCCTGTGCCTCCAGAAGGAGCCACCAGGAGGAAAAACCCTGAACGGAAAAGACATCTGATGACAATAGAAATCCAGGACACAGAAGCTCAAAAGGGGCAGATAATGGTAGTGGAAATGCCAGAGCCAGAATAGAAAGGTTCAGAAGGGAAGCAACATGAGCAAGAATAATCAGCAGGAGCAAGGAGACACCAGCAGGAGTGAGGATACACCAGCAGGAGCGAGAAGACGCCAGCAGTACCAAGGATACACCAGAAGGAGCGAAGACACATCAGCAGGAGCGTACTCACACTAGCAGGAGTGAGGAGTGTTTCAACTCAAAGGAGAAAGAAAGTTCTGCTCCTTGTATACCCAAAAACAGTGACATAGAGGACGAAGTGAGGCTGCCATGATGGGTTGGGAAATGCTAGCAGGAATACATGATAGAGCCTCTATGATGGATTGGTTAAATAAAACCCTTCCTCAGGAATCCTGGGAAGAAGATACTACAGAGAAAAAGAATATGCCCCCAAGGGGAAGAATGCCTCCAGCCCAGCCTACAAGCAAGGGGAAGAATGGCCCCCCACTGCCCCTTGCATGACTCCACAGGCTACAGGTAAGTGTTAAGGGCATTCCGCTGTATACCGCAGGAGGCAGTGGAGTGAGCCGTGAGTAGTGCTGTTACCTGTGGTGTGATCGTATGCCCTCTCCTGAGGCCCCAGGCTTATCAGGGAATCACCAAAAAATCAGTGAACCAGGATAGGAGCATGAACAAAGGCACCAGCTTCCCAAGATCTCTCACTAGGGAGCTACCCTTTCCAATGAATCAAAAACTGTAAACGGTTTTGAAAGAATCGAGAGTCACAAATTTCCTGAACCTCACATTCAGGAATATCATCCCCAATACTGGTAGAGGTTGAGAGAAAACACGTGGTAGGGATCAGGAATTTGGGGCTTCAATAGAGAGGTCTGAAAGACATGATGCACCTTTCATGAACGAAGCAACTGATGTCAGAAGGCCATTTGGTGTTATGATGTGCACGATCTTGAAGGCTGCAGAAAATTGTGGTTTAAATTTGTCTAGCAAGAGATGGTGAGGCAAGTATTTACAAGAAAGCCAAACCTTGTCACCCATGTGATAGGAAAGGGACTGTTGCCGTAGAGCGTCAGAGAAGGCTTTCACTCTCTGCTCGGACTCCTGCAGATTAAGAAATACTTTTTGTCCTATCTTTCAAAGGTGTTGGGTAAAATAAGCAGCTTCCAGAACTGAGGTACAGTCCTGTATGCCTGATGGAAAGGTTCTTGCATGAGAAGTTAAACAAAAGAAGAGTGTTGTTTTTAATGCGCTATGAACTGCATTGTTGTAAGAAAATTCAGCCAGAGACAGATAAGTAGTCTAGTCACTTTGGGTTGAATTACAAAAACAATGAAGGTAGTGTTCTAGACTTTGATTTAGGCGTTCAGTCTGACCATTTGTTTACGGATGGAATCCAGAAGATAGAGCTACCGCAATGTGTAAGGATTTACAGAAATGTTTCCAGAAGTGGGATATGTGTCCTGAGGACCTCAATTTGAGATAATGGTTTGAGAAAGACCGTTGAGATGGAATATTTCATGCATTAAAATCTCCTTGATTTTTTTAGCGGAAGGCAACTTTCTTCAAGGGGTGAAATGTGGCATCTTGGAAAAAGAGTCACAGTCATCATTATAACTCAATTAACTGCAGAAGGGGGTAATACCCCCTGTATGCCAGGGTGCAGGAGGAACCAGTAGGAGATGCAGCCATCTTAAAGGTCGGGCATGAGATGACTTAGCTTGAGTACTGATTGGACAAGAAGTGACCTATACTTCATAATCTTTACTTACAGATGTCCACCACAAAGATCGAAGGATTAACCCAATGGTGAATTTGCTACCTTGATGACTAGCTATAGGTGAATCATAGCACATCTGAAGGGCCTCAAACTGTAATTCTTTGGTTGGAAGAAATAGGTCCTTGTCCTTACAGTAAAGTTTGTCTTATTTATGGACCTGGTTTGGTAAGGAATTATATTCTTCCCTTGTTAGAGTGAACTCGATCTAAAAACGAATGATGCCCTGATTTAGATCTTGGTGGGATTACAACCAAGCCGCATCGCCGACGGACGCCATAAGACCATCAAGTTGACGGTGTTCCACTCACCATATTTAGATGTTACAGCACTGGAAGCGGAGCTGGCGACGGATTTCTGACAGAGGGAGACGTGGGGGAACCAATGGATCTCGTACAATGGCAGGGGCTATGAAACAGAGGTAAGTGACACACACACACATTGTACCTGAGCCATATGTGTCCCCATGCACTACACACCACACAACACATCACATACACATCTCCACAACACAACCTGTACATGCTAAAAACACACAGTGACATGCATCCATGATACAACACACACACACCATTGACATTGCACCCACACATGACAACCACAACAACCAACACAACTACATACTCACCTACACACATGCACAACTACACAGATCAAACCAACATCAGCCACAAAACAACACTCTCCTCAATATGTCACACGGCAACTCAACATACACAACAACATTGATCTCAAATGCAAGTGACACACATACAGACACAACCACATCACACACTTCAGCTCTCTCCATCTCAACCAGCTAATCCCCCCACACACACACATCCACATACTGATTCACTTACACAACAGATAGCACAAACCTACCTGTACAGGTCCCCTTGCAGTGCACACACATGAAGACCATTGTCCAGTGTGAGTGTACCGTCATTATTGTGGCAGCAGCAATAATTTAGCAATTAATGATGACACCACAATGACAGTTTTGCATGTGTGCGATATGTTTGTTGTGTCAGTGTGTCCTCAGCCATGTGTGACACCATTGTGTACCCCAAATATGCATGTCACAGTAATTTTAAACAAGCATAGACGATGCAATGGGTCTCGCGTTTACTCGAGTTAAAGCTATTAGCTTTGTAAACTCCTAACCTGACTTTTCCTGCCATATAAACTGAAAAGTAAAATGGTTTCACATAAACGAGCTGACGGCCACCATGAGCGCAAAGCAAACTCACAAAAGAGACCAGAAGTCCGTTTGCAGTAAAACTTGTTGGTAAAAATGCAATTATCCATGTGACCGCAAAAGTGCAATTATCCATGTAACCGGCAAAAGTGCAAATATCCATGTAACAGGGTTGTGGTCATGCAAAGTGCTCGACTTCTGCCCAGCGAGATCACACTGCCTACAAAATAAAGAGAAAAAATTGTGCAGAAATCATAGGGAAAACATGGAGCCTCATATGTTTTTAGTAGGTGGCCTGTGCGCTCGAAGCGGGCTAAATAACGGAAGAGGCATGAAGTATGCATGTCTTCCACTAATGAAATCAAGCTAATTTTAAAAGGCAAGCTGATGAACCAACCAAATGGATGGGCTTCACATGGGTGTGGATAAAAGCCCACAGAGAGATAACACCAGGGATGGAGCACTTTGCACTCAACCCTAAAGATGACTGTTACATCTAAATGCCTCCTGTGGTCCCTACCTCCCGTGCAGTGCACACCCAACGTTCCCTGGCAATGCAGCATCCCTCTCTTCGAGTCCGGGATGGGGAGCTGTGTGTGCTCCATGTGAAAGTAGCAGCAGTGATGGCACATATTGTCCAGCCATGTCCAGTCGAAGATGGTGGTGGAATGGGGAAAAAGTGTACGTTTTCATCCCTCCTCCCCTCAATCCGCCAACTCAGACATGAAGGTTAGACCACCACTTTTTTCTTGGTGGTAAGGCACATCCAAATCTGCATGGCAGGATGGGTGGCTGGGGTCCCATAGGCATCCACTTTTCCCTCTCCCACCATCGATGTGGGTGGTGTTTCATGGCGGAGATGGCGGTTCGAATGCAGGTTTTAGTCTTTGGGACCTCCAACAAATAAATATGGTGGGTGGACCGCCACAGCGGAGGATGGGTTTTCAGTCAAAATGTCAATGGTGAGATTGTTACTTCCAAGATCTAAATCAGGCCTTGAGTTGTTCCGATTATAGATTGTGGGTCCAGGATATTCTGCTGAAAGTAGTTGGACTCGCAGAATATTGACAGGAAAGAGCATCAGCAATTACATTTTGGGATCCTGGAATATAACGAAGTCATATAGATTGAAAAAATAGGCCCATCTTGCTTGGGGAGTGTCCCGACATTGCATATTGCAAAGGCACTGTAGATCTTGACTTCAAAAGGTTCTTTGGTTCCCATTAAGAAATGTCTCCACTCAGACCAGGCTCATTTCATGGCCAAGTGTTCCCATTCTAGAACCGCATAGTTCTTCTCTGAATCAGATAGGATGTGTGATGGGTAAAAAAGTGGGTGCCGTAGCTTGTCATCTTCTTGCTATTGTAGCAAGACTGCCCAAACTGCTCTATTAGAGGCGTTCGTCTTGACAATAAACTTTTTGGAGGTATTGGGATGTTGTAGAATTGAAGTCTGAGGAAAGGGTTTTTTCAAATTTTGAAAGGCTGTTTCAGCTTGGTTCTGTCCACTTAAATCTATGTTCTAGATTCTCTTTCATGGGAGATTATGGGATCAGGATAGTTTGAAAGGCACAATTCTCAATAAATAGGCAATTGACATTTGGCAAGCCAAGGAAGCATTGAGTCTCCTTAAAAGAGGAAGACGGAGACCATTCAAGAATCGCATACACTTTCTCGGGGTCTATGGCAATTTCTGTTTTATTTAGACAGTATCCCAAATATTCAACTTTGAGTTGATCAAATTCACATTTTGCAGGCTTCCAGAAATGTTTATCATGTTGTTGTCTATCAAGAACTTGACAAACATGATTGTGGTGGGAAGAGGAATACGATAAATAAACTGTATAACGTGGGACACCAGGGAGGCAGGGAGTGAGCCGTGGGTCGTGCTGCGACCTGTGGCATGACACACACGTTTTCACACATTCTTTTATTAAGGCTGAATTCTGAGCTGCAGAATTTAATATTGTTTGACATTTCGAGTACTACCAAGCGGACTGAAGCTCACTAGAGCCTACTAAACTGTTCCATGTAGCGTCGTAGCTGGGAGGTGGGAGGACCACTGGTGACTGATGATGTGTTAAGCCAGACTGTTGCAGGCACATGACTTGTAGAGGTGGCCAGACTTCTGGCAAAGGTTTTTTTGTAAATTAGCTATTTGTAGGATTCAACGTGCAGCAGCTTTGAAGAGAGGCAGGAGTTGCACTATAGCTAGATAGTTGCAGACTGTGGCCAAGCAAGGTGGTGTGTGGTGTTGCACCCATACATAAGACAACACAGAATGTACTACATGTGTACTGAACAAGGGCTGATGCTTTGGCTGTTCCCTAAGGATCATCATGGCTGGCTGAGTTTGAAGTGGTGGCTTTGAGCATGGGTAAGCAATGTAGAGAGGAGGTGTGTAACAGGGTTACCGGCATCCCCAAGTCACAAGTGGCATTAGGGCTGATAGGAGAGTGCCCTGGGGGTACGTTGTCCTGTGCTTACGTCAGCACGTCAACCAGGAATAAAAGGAGACACATGGAGAGGCAGAGAGAAGGACGGAAGACACAACGGGAAGAGCAAAGGAAGGCGAAGACAGGAAGACTATGCTCTTGACGTCCACGAGGAGAGCAGCTTAGCGACTGGAGACGGAGCGGTACGCGTGAACGAGGGAGCCCCGAGAAGTGGCAATTCCCAGTCTTGGGACACGACAGCCTGCCACGCCCCAGGAGGGATGTGGCTAGCACAGTTACGTGCCTGCATACAGGGCTCGGCCACAACATTTTTAAGGAGGACACAGGAAAGGGGAGGTGGGGAGAAAAGAAAGGGAGGGGGAGGGGAAAAGCCTACTATAAGCCCCAGTGTGAAGCAAGGAATAAAGAAAAGTGCCATCTTAAAACATACATCAAGAGTTATCTTGTTGTGTAGCCATTTTAGAAATAGCTCCATGTACTTTAGTTTGACACATTAGGCCACTGTGCACTTTAACCTAGATATATTTTATTCGGCTTCACATTGTTATTTTTACAATAACCAGTTTTACGGTCTTGTTTTATTTTCATCTATCTAACTGTTTTTGCTTAGTTCAGCACTGTGTTCTCAAACAAGACATTCTTGATCACTCTGTGCTTCATTCAAGGCTATAGTTGGTACATTGCCGGTGAACGTGGTAGAAGTTTAGTCTCCAACATTCGTAGAAAATACACATCCTTACGTAGGGACATTTTCTTAGAACATCAGCTGTGTTATTATAAAAACACTTCCTAGTCCCATTACACGTTAAGATCGAGATTCCAGCCAGGGAACCACGACTGTATGCTGATTGCTGAATGTTTTGCTACAGATGCTAACGCAGACTACAGGCCTTTGCTTAGGTATGAGGGTTGATGTCCTCCCGGGGGAACCTGAAAGGCAGAATTAGAGTTTAACATGCTGTGCTCAGATTATGACTTAGATAGGAAATAGTCCATCAATCCTAGTGACAATATGATAGCGTTATTCTTATGCTTCACTCTTCTCGTCACCATTTTAATCCTGTCATGTTGTGTCGCCCTGGTTCTTGCAGCTCACGCTTTGCCATCTAAGATGGAGTCGTTTTATTAAATCTATCATTGAAACATGTACTGCTTCTGTCTGTCATTTATATATGAGACTGTATTGTGAATGAGAGAACCGGATGTGACCTGAGTGACCACCACTTCCCTGAGAAGCCTAATATGTCATGCGCTCAGCTGCCCAATCATCCCTATCTCCTGGTAGAGATGAGGTACCGCTAGTTAGCCGGAGCAAAACCTGGATTTAGAGTGACAGGTGTCACCCACCTCGGGTCGGACTCAGTCTCCCAGACTGTGGACGATCTTGCTGCTCAAAATCCAGTAGTCTCATTAGAATAATGAGAGCCTACGTGACGGTATGATCCTTTTTGAGGCCTTCAAAAAGGGGGCAGTAAGGGCCTCCCGATTATCCCACCACATCTTGGTGTCAGAAGTGGGATTAGATCCCTACCTGGAAAAGGGACTATGGAGGAAAAACCTTCCCTGGAAGGCATGATTGATCAACTTGCTGAAGGTCAAAGGCATTTACAGATACTCTGGGAAGAACAGCTACGGGAAGCCAGAAATGATAGAGGAACGTTGCAAAATGCCCTTAAAAGTCAGGCTACTATTATAGCCAACAATCAGTTGGTCCATTAGACAGCTATCCAAAAACTGACTGATACCATGGCCACCACACAAGTCCATCTGAATGTACCCAGTTCTGTATTACAGAAGTTTCAAGAAGGAGAAGGCCTCAATGCCTTTTTTTTAAATTTTGAGCCACAAGATAGATGGGGACAATATGTGGCACACCTATTGACAGGAACATTACAAGCCGCCTATCAAGCAGGAAACCCAGGTGGAACAACTCCATATGGGGATATCAAGAAGGCTATTTTGGAACGAGTGGGGTTTGACACCGACTATTATTGCATAAAGTTTTGAAAAAACAAATAGATCCCAATGGAGAATCCCAGAGCTTTGTAATATAGGGTACAATGGTTGAGTCCTATCAGTACGAACAGGGATCAGGTGATACAGATAATCTTATTGGAACAGTTCTTAGAAGCCCTTCCAATCCAAACACGCAATTGGATTAAACAACACCCCAGTGTCAGAACGACATCGGCTATAGATCTGGCATGTGCTTTCCACCGAGCACCCGATTTTAGAGTAACCCCTCTCAAAAGACAAGCTATAGGAAGCAAGTCAGTCGGTTCTTCTCCCAAACCCCGACCGTCGAAAAGCCCCGAGGATAGTCCTAGCTCAAGTTTTACAGAAAAAGAACCTAATCAAACGCCACAATGTTACCATTGTGCAGAGTAGGGTCATTTTTCACGCAACTGTCCCCACAGACTACCGAAACCCGAACCAATGGAAATCGGAATAACTAGGGGTATGGTACTATGTACAGCCCGAAGCATGTCCCAATACACCAAAGAGTTATTAGTGAATAATAAACCTACTTAGGTATTGGTTGACTCTGGGTGTAGTCAATCGGTGATTAAGGCTGAACTACTGACAAAGGAACAATGGAGACAGGGTGAATCAGTGGCAATTTGTTGTATCCATGGGGGCATGAAACAATATCCAACAGCGGAGGTCACAATAAAATGGACCGGATGGGAAGAATCCCAGATAGTGGGTCTAATACCCCATCTAGTAGAGGATGTCATCGTAGGAACCGACTATTACCATTTACCTAAACTATTAGAAAGCATAAACGGAGATCATAGAACCGAACATTGGCTCAAGGATGCTCCTTTTTCCTGCATCACTACTAACCCGGGTAAGGTAAAACCAAAGTTAGGCAGACAAGACAAAAGAGAACAGAGGAAAATGTATTGCACGACTGATAGACCCGATTCTCTTCCTTTGTCCCCTACAGAAAGGACCGTTTTATCAAGTCTACCACCCTTCAGAGTCTGTCAAAGGGAAGATCCCGTGCTGCAACACTCCTGGGCTTCTGCAGTCACAGAAACAACCAAGTCACAAGCGGCATTAGGGCCGATCGGAGAGTGCCCCGGGGGTACGTTGGAGAGTGTCCCGTGCTTACATCAGCACATCAACCAGGAAGAAAAGGAGATGCGCGGAGAGGCAGAGAGAGGGACGGAAGACGCTGCGGGAAGAGCAGAGGAAGGCAAAGATGGGAAGACAACACTCTTGATATCCATGAGAAGAGCAGCTCAGCGACTGGAAACGGAGCAGTACGTGTGAACGAGGGAGCCCCGAGAAGTGGCAATTTCTTGTCATGGGACACGACAGTCTGCCACGTCCCAGGAGGAACGTGGCTAGTGTAGGTACGTGCCTTCGTACAGGGCTCAGCCACAACATTATTAAGGAGGACACAGGAAAGGGAGGTGGGGAGAAAAGAGAGGGAGGGGTAGGGGAAAAACCTACTATAAGCCCCAGTGCGAAGCAAAGAACAACCATAACAACCTTCGCTAGCCACAATTAATGCATGCTGACAATACTGGCTATCAAGAAATTATTCTTTTGATTCACTCCTCACAATTACACCATAAATGAGCACCAAACTTAGAAAAGGCATCACAGAGTGTTCACATGTAGTCACCACTCCTCACTTTTCCCCACCCTGAAATGCACTAAAGGATAAAAGACATGTAAACCCTTACCTCCTGTTGTTCTGTCTTTTGTTTTTTCCCATATACTCCGGAACGGTGACCCCAGGACCCTGAGCCACAACTAAAAGAGAAGAACAGTGAATGTTAAAAGACAAGACAGTCAAGGGAGAGGAAATAGGAAAGAAAATAAAAGAAAAAGAGAAAGAAAAAGAGACCAGAAGAAGAATTTCAAGAGATTGAAAAAGGGAAAACACATAGAGAAACCATTAAGAGAGCCACTTAAGGAGGGTAATAGTAAAATAGAAATAAATGAAAGTGCAATCTTAAAACATAAATCTAGGGTCATCCGATCCTTTTTGAGGCCTTCAAAAAAGAGGAGGGGGTAAGGGCCTCCTGACTAACCCACCACAATGTGCTTAGTTAAATGCAAGTGAAGAGAGGCTGCAGGCCAGTAATACTGTGAGGGTAGAGATGGTCAGAATGGAGGACACTCAGTGAATCTGCTGCACACATTGAAAGAAAAAGGTAATTGAGTCTGTGAAAATGCATATCATTCAGTGATGGAGCATGTGATGAAACAAAGACACAGGCCCTCATTACAACATTGGCGGACGGCTACTGTGCCCGCCAAGTTGTAACCGCTATGCGGCTGCCAATGCGGCCGCACTCCCGCGGTGGCCATTTGGACATCCCCGCTGGACCGGCGGGCGGAAACCGAGTTTCCGCCCGCCGGCCCAGCGGGGTTCTCGGCCGCAACACAGGAGCCGGCTCCAAATGGAGCAGGCGGTGTTGCGGCTGTGCGACGGGTGCTTTTCACTGTCTGCTATGCAGACAGTGAAAAGCTCCATGGGGCCCTGTCAGGGGGCCCCGCGACTCCCCTTTCCGCCAGCCTTTTCTTAGCGGTTCAAACCGCCAGGAAAAGGCTGGCGGGAGGGGGACTCGTAATCCCCTGGGAAGCTGCAAGCAGCGCTGCCCTGGCGGATTACAACCGCCGGGTCCATTGTGTCGGAAAACCGCCGGCCCCGGCGGTGCGACTGCGGCGCTACCGCCGCGGTTGTAATACACAAGGAAGCACCGCCAGCCTGTTGGCGGTGCTTCCGTCAAAACAGCCCTGGCGGTCTTGGACCGCCAGGGTTGTAATGAGGGCCACAATGTTGTTTAGTGCTTCCAAGAATGTTTTACCTCACAAATGTTTTGTGATCAAATACCGTGGGCCAGTGGTTCCCAACCTGTGGTCCAGGGACCCCTGAGGGTCCACAAAGCTTCCCCAGGGGGTCCGCAACTGCTTAGAAAAATTAATAATTTTAACAGATTAGGTCCCCTGCTTTCAGTAATGATTCAGTGGGGGCCCCCGGGTTCCAGTATTGATAAAGTGAGGGTCCACAGAAGTCAAAAGGTTGGGAACCACTGCCTTGGGCAGTTCTAATTGCCACAAAAGTAATAAGGCCAAATTAAAAAAAATCTTGTGTTTGCACCCGCTTTGGGATTCTCGTGAGGATGACAATGACCTCTTCACAACTATGCTAACGAATCCAATTCCAGGTTAATAAATTGGGCATAAGATTATATTTTGCACACATTATTTGCATAACTGTGAGTCTCATAAGATATAGTAATATTGATTTGGTCCTTTCAAGAATGCGATGGTGAGCAGCACCAGCACCACAACGTCTGTAACACCCTATAATTCAAAAGTTCACCTCCACTTTTATTGTGCTTCTTTAAAAGTATGCAAGGATAGAACTTTGTAAATACATGAAAGCATCAGTTTATTAAGGGTCTGTGTTGGGACAGTAAGTCTTCTGCATTTCTCTGGAGAGCATGATTCCCTGCCTTACAGTGATCTACAGTCAAGTCACTTAAAAGTTAGTGTATGGTTTCTGAATCCCTACCTCATTGAACATAATCATGCATTTCCACTGAGGATTTCCCTGTTTACATGGACTGAGGCCCGAGAGCTTAGCTCTGAAGTCAAGGAGGCATGCGTCATTCACCCCTATTTCACCAAGGTGGTGGTAGACTGACAGTGGTGGCAGCAATAAATCTAGCATCAGGGATACCTGTATCCTTGTACCCTTGGTAGGAGGGGCTACTAGCCACCCTCCTGATCAAGTCTGTGCAGTCTTCTTTGCCTGTGGTCCTGGAGCCTTTGTCTACCTGAGAGGTGTGTTTGAGAGCCACTAGGTTCCCTAGGGGAGAATGGTGAGATGAGTCATTGTGTTTAATGTGAGCTGAGTTGTTCTGCTTGACATTCCAGCTCCCTGTGTCCCTCCCTTTTCCTTGGAGAAGCCTGGTTGGCTGGGGGCAGACACTTGCTCTTATTTGTGTTTATCTGCAGTAACTGCTAGGAGGGTCCCTTCCCCCTTTCTGTTCGGTGATGGTTAGTGCCTCCTGCCTTGTACATGCAGTGAGTATGACACAAATGTGCCTCTTGATTGGAAGGAAGGGCACCCAGGATTCAAAAGTAGCAGACCCTCTGATTGGATCATCCTATCAATCATAGATGATTAAAGGCTGGCCTGAGTGGTCAGTGGTTGTACAAGAATGGTCTTCGGTTCTAACAAGCGTCTACAGAAGCCAGCTGTGGGCCTGTGGTGTAAAGGCAAGGAAGCTTGCTCACCACGTCTGAACTTGAGAAAGTTTTCTCTGTGATGGATGGATTCTGCTGTGAATAAATTTGCCAGCTGTGAAAGAGCAAAAGGATCAATTGGCAGCCTGAAAACAGAGGACCAGCTGTGTTATGAGGCTTGTCGAGCATTGGCTTGGAACACAAGGAAATTGCAAACAGCTGCTCAAGATAAAGAAGCTTGCAGCCCATCACCAGAGACAGAGGGAGATGGGGATGCTTGATTCCAGCCCTTTAAGAGGAGATCACTTTGCCCAGACCCCTCCCCTGTGCTATGTGACACTACCAGTTGCCACCTGTAGCTGGTGAAGACTGTCCTGGGGTACAGCCCCCTCCCCCACCTTTCTCTTTGTGATACTTGGGGGTACCAAGGTGAACTGGCACTCTGGCAAGCTAATACCCTCCTACAGCAAGCCAGGGGCTACTGGGCTATTGGGACTCCAGTAAACTGTGCCAAGATATCAGGAACCTGTGATCAGATCCCTGATGCCACCAGAGCGGTGTCCTTGCTAAGGACGGGAGGGCACTTCTGTTCTTTGGGTGGTGGGTTCTGGGGCTGATCTGGAATGTTTGACTTCACATCATATGCTGAAACTACACCATTGCAATACAAGGATTGGTATTATGGCTCTAGCAAATGAGAACAACCCAGTGCAACATGGTCTATAATAGGCAATGCTAATTGTGTGTCTAGATGCTAATTGTGTTTTTATAGTACTTAGCGTCTAGATGCTATAATACTGTTTGGGGTTAGAACTCTGTCCCAGAAGGTTGTAGAGGTGTCTGTTTTTCACTGTTTATCCAGGTTTTATGTGTAGTATATTTCTCTTGTGTGTATTAAAAAGTAAAGCACTGACTAGACAGTGATCTTAGTAGCTGGTAGTACGACATGTAAGGTATTCTAAATGTCTAAACCCACCTCACCCCCTTGAGTAAGCCTTGGACTGCCCTATCCTGCACTTTGAGAGAGTCAAGTGCTGGAGAAGAGTACTTGGTTATCCAGTTTTGGGTCCGCTAGTACTGAGGCCCCAGGACACCAATAGGGAACACTCCAGTTGATGCTATTGGAGCGTAGTAAACCCTGAGTGTGCTGGTGCCCAGGAGACTGGGCTTAACAGCCTGATTTAGTTCTTGGCGGAAGGGTTACTCCGTCACATTGGTGATAGAATAACCCCCTCCGGCGAGATCTAAATCAGGCCCTAGGTTACAAATGAGTACAGGTTCTGAAATAACTACAAAGACTCAAAATCTTTGTAGGATAGACCCTGAAGAGGTGCCTTTTTTTTAAATAAAAGATAAGCAGGTCAGGAAATGACATGATGCCCTTCAGTATTTGGTTCCTGAGTTTGGTTGCATAAGAAGGCCTGCCTGGCAGAACCTGTTGGCCACTTTTACAATTTCAGATGCTGAGATCTCTTGGATTATTCTTTCTTTGACTCTTGTTTCAAGTAGGCTTTCCGATCTAGTTTTTGGTATCTAGTACACCCTGTCTGGACAGCTTTGTGCATTATACAGGCAATATTGTAGATGATGGTTGCTTTCAATGGGAGCCAGTGGAGTTGTTTAAGAATTAGTGTATCATGCTTTGGGATGTAAGATCAATGATTTAGGGGGTCCAGGTAAGGTGGCATTTCAACTATGAATATGCAAGGGAATTAGTTATTTTATCATGGGTCATAAGTGATTCTTCTGGGGAAACAGAGGGGCATATTTACAAGAAAGTGGCACATCGGTCCTGATGCACTACTTTTCTAGCGTTACCCCTGCCCCACCTAACGACACCATGGTTTAGCCTTATTTACAATATAGCACACCCTTGCGGTTGTTAGGGCAATAGCGTCAACATTTTTGACACTTTGCTGCACTAGCCTCAAAAATGTTGATGCTAGTGCAGCAAAGCAGAGGGAGGCCCATGATTAAAATGGATGTGTCATTTTCATGCCTTCTCTGAGCAGGTGTTAAAAACGATGGGAAAAATGGCACAGGGAAATGCTGTAACTTTCGCTACACCAGTTTTTTCAGGCCTCCCTGCATCGGAATGTCCCCCTTGCATACATTATGCCTGGCGCAGGCATAATGTGATGCAACGGTTTATAAAGTGGCTCAATGCAAGTGGGAGAAAGGCCTCCTCGACGCCACCTTAGTGTAAAAAATTACACTAGGGCAGGGCAAAGTGGCACTAGGTGCTTGTAAGTATGCCCCAGAGATTTTTATTTTCTTATTCGATGTGATTGCTGAATTTTAGAGGGCTATCAAGTGAAAACCCACCAAATTTGGCTAATGATGAGAGATGGGGGAACAAGGGGTCAGATGTATCAAGGGATTTTACCCATTCTGTGTCTATGGGAAAATGTTTTAGTTCATGTGGCCCAAGATTTACTAACATATGACACAACGCAGCAAGACAGCTTGCTGCACTGTGTTAAATGGAGAGAGTAAGAATGCTTATGTATGCCACGATATGGCTCATTCTTGCTCTCTCGCTGGGCTGGTGCACTGGGTGCAGCCCAGCACTGACTCAGGCTCCCTTGTGCCATGGTGCAGAATCCAACACACATAGAAAGAAGAAATAATGAGGAGGAAATAAACATATTTCTTCTTGTTACATCTCTTTTGAGATGGCGAAGCATTTTTGATGCATTCCCAGGTTTACTACCATTAGTGAATCTGGGACTGCACCATATTCCATGGGTGGATGCATGGGAATTCCCACACTTCACCCATAGAACGCATTTCCAATGCAGAGTAAGTCAACGCAGTGATTTGTGCTGCCTTGCTTTACTCTGGATTTTCTAAGCCATGCAGAGCCATGCAAAGTGGCTTTGAGTGGCTTAGTAAATATCTCTTCCGCCCTTTTGTTGCCTTGCTTCGCCTTGCATTATGCAATGGCAATGCAAGAGCTTAGCATATGTGAGCCTGGGTGTTATACTTAAGATTTAATTAAGTTAGCTATCTTTGTATCTATGCGTGAGGATTGGTTCAATGTAGAAATATGAGTTGGTCTTGTTTGGATTCAATTACTTGGAGAAGGCAAATGTCCTACTGATGTTCTCTTGAAGGCAATTGTTAAGGCTGTTGATATTTGAGGTCTTAGATCCTCAGGCAGAATGACTCAGGACGAGGAGTGGAGCAAAGACTAATTGAGAGAGAGAGTTGAGAAAAGAGGGGAAAGGGACAGGGAAATAGACTGATGAGTATGGTGAAGACGGAAATAAATGGACAATGGGGTTTGAAAAGTTGAAATGGTTAATATGGTTCATTTATCGAAAACCTATTTTTTCTTTTATTCCAGCCAATTCCTCTTAGTACTTGTGATTATACATTTCTAAATGTTTCATTTATACTTGCTCATTTATTTTTCTCCACGATTTGTTGTAAGGCACCCTGTTACCATTGTGTTGGGTAAAGAAGTGAAGATTTAGTTGGCATTCCAGGGGAGAGGAGATAATTCAATGGTAAAGATAGGACAGGTCGGCGCCTGACAAGTGAACTAGAAATTAAGATAAAAGAAGGTAAAAAGAGGCATACTGGGACAGGATGAAAAGGCAACGAGAGACACGGAGGGTAACAGACAAATGTTGGCAAGCAGTGAAGTAAAATTGAAATGTGAAAGACCAGTTTCAAAGGGGAGACTTGGTATGTTGCTTGTTGATCAGGATGCTGGATACTTAGGCCCATATTTATACTTTTTTAGCGCCGCATTTGCGTCATTTTTTGACGCAAAAATGGCACAAACACAAAATACAATTGTATTTTGCAAGTTTGCGCCGTTTTTGCGTCAAAAAATGACGCAAATGTGGCGCTAAAAAAGTATAAATGGGTTAGTGTAAATTGGAAAGCTGGTCCTTCAAAGCTGCCTTGTCTTACCTACATAGTTTGATCAAGCAGTCAAGCACATTATTTATGTATGTGCAGTCACTAGTGTAACATAAAAGATTCGTGTTGTTTGGAAAAACACTGTAACTTACAAGCGCAATGAAAACATGGTGGTAGTCTAAAGTTTCTAGCACTTACCTTTAAAGAAATATGGCAAATATATTATTTTTCGTGGGGCTCTGGTTCACAGCTCTTGAACTGGTTCCCTGTAGTGTTACGTATTTCGGTGAGACACATTCCACATAGTAAGCATTATCTTTTGAGAGTTTAGCACATGTCCGGCTCCTCTGCTATGGAGCGTCGCCCCCCCACCAGCAGCAGCAGGAGCTTCAAACCTTTAAGAATAAAATTTTGATAAACAGTGTTTATTACCGTTTTATTTTTAAAGGGGTGGGCCATGGGGGTGACGATCAGTGAGGGGAGTGCATAGAGCGCTCCCCTCAGTGTGCATGTATGTTTGGCCGGCCGTCTAGGACCGGCTAAACAGACATGTGCACAGAGGCTCTCTCCAACCCGACACTGTGTTGCTAAGTTGGAGAAAGCAGGCTCAGGCTACCGTTCTGCGTTGGAGCACCCAGCCAGGATGCTCCAGCCAATCATAATGCTGCTGTAAGTAGCGTCATGATTGGCACAGGGCAGGCTGGGAGCCTGTGCCTAGAGTGCGGAGACGACCTTAAGGTAAGTTTAATTTTTTTAATATATCTTTTTCACTTTTATTTTGCTCCCCCTGCCCTTGCCCGCCACTTTGCCCAGTCGCCAGCAGCAAATGGCTTAGCAAAATGGATAGCTCCACAGAGATGCATTGCTGAGTTTTAATTGTATGGCGCTGTCTAAAGTAGGAGGAGGACATTGGTTTAAAAGTCAAAAAGTGTCAGTGGTACACTTACTACTGAAACTACACTGGACTTGTTGAATCTCTCCACAAGACCATTGGACTGAGTTATTTTTTCCTATTGTGGCTGACGCAAGACGCGGAGAGCAGAGAATGGGCACGTATCAACAGCCATCGATGTGTCCTCGCACTGTTACACTGGTCTGCCCCCCTCTGTTTGCCCACTCTTCCCTGTTTCTCTGTTGCTGAGCCACTCCCGCCTAGCTACCTCATCACCCCAAGCCTTTGGGAGGTACGTGGGGCAGGCAGCGGCAGATGGGGGCCACCGGTGTAGGAGAACTGGGATGGGCGTGGCACGGCACACCCGGTGCACTAGTGGCAGCGGGGTCCTGCACAGACATTACAGGGCCTGGAGGCTGCACAGACACTATGCGGACATCGCAGCTAGCACCTAGCCAAGACAGACAGCGGGTCAACAGCGTGCCGTGAGGTAAGGTGAGCGTGATAGCCATAGTCAGCAGTCACTAAGTGTGTGCTACAGCGGCCTGGCTAGGTTTGGGTGCGGCTTGCGGGGGTGACTGGTGAGTCCCTCTCGCTCAATCTCTTCCTATTATTGACAATTTAAGTATATCATAAGGCCTTACATCATACATCACACATCGTATATATTGCTTGCCCTGCATGCCCTGCTATCAAGGCACAGGGAGGTACGTGGAGATTGAGATTGAGACCTTGATTGGGACTGGTTCGAACTTGAAGCTACTGGAACCTTTTAGACCCCCTGATTATCTAAGAAAGAGAAAGAGAATGTGATTGAGCAATGCAAGAGGCAAAACCCCTATCCCCACTAGGAGAAAAAGGAAAAGGGGGCCGGCCTCAGATGAAGTGGCCATAAAAAGAGGGCGAACAGTGGGAACAGAGCTCCACAGACCCCCAGCCTATGTAGGGTACAGCCAACATAAGTTGTAGGAGCCTAACAACGCAAAATAATATTGTGGGATTGGTCAATGCAAGAGAGTTGGGCCAGACGGCAATTTTGGAAGATCCAGCAGTGATCCAACTCGTAGGCTCATTTGAAATTATAATGATCAAGGAATCCTGGTCCCAAGTGTCTATACCTCTAATTGGATATGAAGAATTTATCAAGCTGGCTGAGAAAACCTGAATGTTTGGTAGGGCAAAAGGCGGCCTTGCAATATTTCGGTCAAGACATCAGAATTCAGTGTTAGTCCGATTAGAAGGTTGGGCAAAAAAACATACGTGAACCACAGATAATAATCAATGTATAATTCATCCAAAAAAGAAAGCTGCTGAAGCAAACAATCTGTTAATATGTCTATTTCACATAAAAAGTTCAATATATCTGGCCTATTGGTTCATTTCAGGTGATTTCAACCTCAATTTATTCCACGGTCCAAGCGAGGAACATACACAAACAGTAGTAGCAGTGCCAAGTCAAAATATCCCTCTGCACATAAAGAAAGATAAAATTGGAGATAAATGAATAAAGACCTGTGAGAAAGCTGGACTATTCACTCTAAATGGACGGTATCTGACTGATATCCCCCTGCTTGGACAAGAACCTCCGGAAAGGTGACTTCGTACCTGGGTTACGCACTGGTCAATCCCTCACTGAACAAGAATGTGAGTGATTTCATAATCTTGGACAGCGCGGAGAGCAATCACAATCCCCTAATAATTAAGATGCGGTAAACAGTGTGCAAGCCAGAGAAAGTGGCATGTCTTAAGGGGTGGATTGGCACAGAAAACCTTAAACAACTTAAATGGACATCCAACTCCATCAAAAACCAAGCAGAAGAGGCAGTGTTCAATCTGCAGCTCGTGGCCGTGGGAACTACACATTTGACACATGTTTGGGAGGCCTTTGTCAGGGATTTTATAAATCAAGGCTACTCAGAAAAAACAAATAAGGGAGCGCAATTGGGACTTCACAGTGGCGTACGAATGCCACTCGCAGTGCGTATAAGGAAAGTGGCTGTATGCAGGCTGCTGAGACAACTGTGCAAATCCCCTGAGGATGGACTATCATTAAGTACCCTCTGGGAACAAAGGAAGCTCCTAAAAAAGAAAATGTGGTCTTTTAAAACCCTCCAGCAAGAAGCACTATGGGCTAAACTTCACTGTGCGTCAGGACTATCAGATTCAAAACGCTTCTGGAAGCTGATTAATTCCATTTAAAAATGTCCAAAAGCTGCCCACAATGCAAATATAAGCGAGGAAGCTTGGGTTGATCATTTGAAATCACAATTCAAGGAAAGTCCCACTGTAGAAGTTGTGCCAGCTCAGTGGAAGAAAAATAACCAGGAATCTGATGATTTGAACTTATTGGTAATCACAGCATCAGAGATAATGAAGATCATTGGGACTTCACAATCTGACTGTGCACCAGGCCCTAATGGATTACCACAAGCACTGTTCAAACAGTCAACAAAAAGATGGGCGGACTTCCTGGCCACACAGTTTAATCATGTTTTGTCAACTGTAATCATCCCAGCTTGTTGGAAGGGTTCAATAATTCACCTTATTTGTAAGGAAGGGAGTGCTGCCTCGCCAAGCAACTACAGACTAATTGCCCTTTTAGATGTGGACCTTAAATACTTTTCTGTATGCTTACTGAAGCATTTAGAGTCTTGGGCCATAGATAATGGCAGACTTCCCATAAACCAAACTGGTTTTATTAGGACCCAAGGTGCCTTAACAAATCTTATGGCGCTGGGTCTGATCATCAATAGAGCAAAGGCAACAGGGACCCCATTATATTTGTGTTTTGTTGATTTTAAAGCAGCCTTTGACTGCGTCCTCGTGGTAATTTGTGGGAAAATTTACAGCAATGGGGGCTGCCCCCATCCATCCTGAATGCCATCAGATTACTTTATTCAGAGACATGGGTGAAAGTTAAGCTTGGGGATGGCTTGCATTTATCTAGGGCAGTCAAAACAATAGCTGGTTTAAAACAAGACTGTGTTCTAGCATCAATCCTTTTTAATCTCTACATTGCAGACCTCCCCTCAGTGTTGAGCAGCCAGTCTGCCCATTCACCCACACTTAGTAGCCACCAACTATCTAATCTGCTATATGCGGACGGCCTGCTATTGCTTAGCAACTCCAGAATATGTATTAAAAAATTAGTAAATAGCCTAGGAGGGTATACAAAACTAAGTGACTTGGAAATAAACCAGGGTAAAACAAAAATGATTGTCCTCAACTGAAGACCCTCCAATCAGTGTAAGTGGCATTTAAATGGAAAGATAATAGAGGAAGTGGCCACCTACACGCACCTAGGGGTTAAGATAGATCCACAGGGAAGTGATCAGGAAAAAAGCACAAGCTTTAAATCATGCTTTTGGAATTTTAGTAAAGACCATCCGAGAGCATACCCTTAAACTGCTAACAGCAGTAATGAGAGCGAAATTATTACCAGCACTCTTTTATGGCACATAAATAATGAGAGGGGTGGAAAAAGCCCTTTTGGACAAACTTATGGTAAAATCCTACAGGCAATTTTTCCAGTTACCTAGGTCAGCATCCCCGGCCCAGGTTAGACTGAAATTCTCGCTTGTAAGGCAGTCATTGGCTAGACCTGCTGCGTTTATTAAATGTTGCAACAAATTTTGGCATGCTACAGAAGGTAAGCTAGCCAATTTACTATGGCAGGAAATTAACCTTGAAAGGGGCAATAGAAATTATAAAGAGTATTTGGAAAGAAGTATAAAGCAGCTGGACTTGGAAGACTTATGGGATCAGATGTTATCTAGCTCAGTATTTAAGAAAGCAGTGAATAAAGCAATTAAACTACAAAGCTGGCTAGAAGATAGGGATTAATTAGCTAAAAGATCCCATGGATGGTTGGTTCTTAAATCATACAAAAACGCACAAAGAATCACTGATGATGGCTACACCCTATGCTTTGAAAATTAAACAACGTTTCTTCCTAGGCTAAGGCTAGGAGAAATGCCAATGCTAGATCTCATTCCAAAATGGAAGAAAGAATCTCAAAGAGCTAATCAGGAATGGTGCTTATGTCACCTCGCAGAGGAAACACTGGGGCATGTGGTTTGCATTTGCCCAGCACTGGCTATTCAAAGAAGAAAACTGCTGAAAAAAATAATTGAATGCCCTAGTGATAAGATCATGTGGACAGGCCCTAACTGAAGCATTCCATCCAAGACATGAAATCCTGAACATTAGGTGGGTCCAATTTTCGGACATCTTTACTTCCCTCACTGCTCCCACGAGATCCTGAGACCCCAGAACCTGGGATGCCAGTAGAGCAGAGTCCCTCCATAGAGATAGGGTTGGGATGTAAATACTGTGTCGAGGATTAATTGTTTAACATTTAATCATTATCGTGCTGAAGGAATATATTGCACTTTCTTGCTAGTTTTGCAGATGTATCAAGCTCCCGGTTTGCATTTCTTAAATAGCAATTTTTAAGAAATCGCTATTTGAAAAATGCAAAATGGGATGTATGAAAATTGTTATTCAGTAATTGCGATTTCTTAAAAATCGCAATCGCTATTAGCGAATCGCAATTAGGGAATGGGAATCCATTCACCGCTATGGGCCTGTAGGCTAGGTGGTTTTGCATTTCCGAATTTGCGAATTCCTGTTAGGAATTTGCTAATTAAGTAATGCAAATCCCAGGGTGCTGCAGGCCTAAGGCCCCCTTTAATGCACCCCCCAAAACAATTGAGGACATGTAAAGCGCACACATGCCCTAGGGGCATGTGTGCTCTACATGTCTTTTTTTTAATGCATTTGAATGCATTTTTAACAATTGCACATGCTTACCACCAAACTTCTATTCGTGGTAATTGCATTTCTTAAATGACAAATTTGCATGTGCACTGGTAATCGCAAATAGGTATTCCCTATTTACGATTATCTATTTAGGGAATCACACTTTGTGATTCCCTAAATGGAGTCGCAATTTCAGGGAATCGCTATTTTAGCGATTCCTTGATATTGCACTGCGAATGCCTTTCATACATTCTGAAAGGCATTTTTGCATTCGCAAACAGTGGAATTTTGCGATTCGCACCGTTTGTGAATGCAAAAAGCTTGGATACATATAGCCCCAAATGCCTTTTATATTCTGCTCCCAGAAACTTATGGCTGCAGACCAAAAAAAACAAAATTAAAAAAAACATGATTTAAGGAATGGTTCCCCCCATAAGCTTAGTGGAGATGAATGACGTCTGGGGTTTACCCTATGTCTTGCCATGATATTAACTCTTTTTTATACAATTGGTAAAGGCTCTACGGGAGGTAAACAGATCCAAAGGACATAGGGTGGCAATTTCGTGTTCTACTATTATTTTAAACTGTGTTTTATATTTAGAAATGGACCCATGGGGGTCATCATATTTATTGCACTGATTATGTCTTTTTGCACTGATTACGTCATGTGCTATTTATATGGAGATAGAATGTTTTATGGTTTTTATTAACTAACAAAATTTAGATTTACATTAGTTAGTTTCCACTGGACATCTGGATATTTTGTGAAATAAGCCAAAGTCTAAATGAAATCCGAAATTAATAACAATGGCGGAAAAGGTTAGGATATCCTAATTCCTACTTATTGTGGTCTACCTTTTTTATATTTCTTTTATTGTTTTATTGCATAACAGAACATGGGCACATAGTACGACAAATCATAGCATCGTATTGACCACAGTATAATTAGGTGTCTCACATTGCACCTCTAAATAAACATGCAAAACTGCAAATGGAGTCAACAAAATTCCCCAATTACACTCTTGTCCACATGAGGCAACCTACTACATGACAGTTGGAGGGCCACGGGTGGTATGGTTGCAGCGAAGCATAAAAGTGGGAAATACATAGGCACATGAGTGTACAGCAGGTATTGATATCCGTTACTGTCCTTGCTCTCTCCCTCAGCACTCTGTGTGGGCCACCTAGTAGCGGCAGGGAAATAAGGGGGAAAACGGCAGCGTGCGGGGATGGGCACCCCAAGTGGGCTAAGTAATTCTATAATTCCCTGCTTATCGAGTAGTATCACTCTCATACCCATGTCTAGTGCAGAAGTTCAAAATTGCTAAGAGGTTCATTCACCCCACATAAACCAGGGCCAGGCTCCATCCACCCTATAGGTTTCTAATGTAAACGTTCTAGAACCCACTGTCTGCTGAGTCCCTCACCTCTGATGTGCACCCCAGCAAGCAATCCGATTCAGCATGTGCCCATTTCAACAGTGTACCTGGCTACCACTTAATATCTGGGGCCATGTGTGCCTCTCACAACAAAAAGGATGAAAGCAAAATCAATTTGTACATATTTATCCCCCTTAGTTTTGGGTCGGATTCCTAGGATACAGGATTCAAGTGTGGATGAGAGTGTGTGTCCACAACTGCAGCTGTGATTCTCCCCAAGATCGTAGCAGCACCACGCACTCCCAGACCATATGGTAAAAGTTGGCATCAGGAGTTCCAGATGCGGGGCACTTTGAGGAATTCCCCATTGTTTGTCTGTCAGCGGTTGTGGGAGGGCTGCAATCCATCTGTTCCTGGCTCACTTAATCCTTCCCTGCGTTGTAGAATTCAATGCATGAATATGGACAATGATGGCATGCCTAGGACAGCAATACATACATCATTGGCAATTGGGTCAGATCTGTTGCTCCAGCGTCCCAGGTACTGTGTAACATGTGTTGTATTGCATGGTATGCTAGAAAATGTCCTTCTAACACCCCATAGGTGTCCATAAGGTCCTGAAAGGACATAAAGTTACCCATGTGGTAAAAATCTCTCCAAGAAATTGACCTACACAGCTTTCCAGGGCGTTAAACCAAAACATTTGACCACTGCATGGAAGTCCGGCAGTTGCTACACTGGGGTAAAAGGGTAATAGGGTGGGCAAGGACCCTTGTCTCTCACATAGTGGTGCCAGCACAAACGGGACTGTTGTGATTCCCATTGTAGGTGGTCACATGAATCGATAGCCATGTACAGATCTGGGTTCCTCCAAGAATCCTAATAATGGTCTTCCTCTCTAGGCAAGGAGCTGTACCAAACCACTGCATCGGCCATTGCAGTTGTGTTGCTGAATAATACAGCTCATAATTGGGAGCACCTAGTCCCCCATCAGGGTGCAAATTCTGGCATATGGGACAGGCCACTCGCCTCCTACTTGCTCCCTATATGAGGTCTGTCAGGGCACTGTGCAGTTCCTGAAAAAAGAATGCAGGAAGGGAAAGCAGTATTGCTACAAAGAAATACAATAGCTAGGGTATACTATAGTATTGTATAGGGCTACCACAATAGTAAGGGCATTTGAAAGGGAAGAGATTTGCAGACTGATGGCAATTCCCTCTCAACATTGCCCTCTCTGAGGTAATTGGCGGTATGGTAAATTTGGACACTCAAGTAGTTAACCACAGTGTAGCACCACTGGAGCCGATATACCATGAAGGTGCCTCATTCTGGTCCAGGGATCGGGGCTAGTGGGAACAGGCACAACTTAACCAAATTCAACCTGATGCCAGACACCTCCAAACGTCCTCTAGCAGTATCACCAGAGCCAGGGGCGAGGTGGACACAAGCACGCCATCTGCATAGAGGGAGATATTGTGGTGTTCCCCATGTGCTGGTATCCCCCATTGTCACGCTTGCAACTGCAAGATACAGGCCAAAGGTTCCATGGCCAGGACGCGGATTAAGGGGGATAAGGGGTACCCCTACCTGGTCCCCTTGTGGATTTAGAAGGTATCTGAGATCATCAGGCCTGTGCACTCCCGTACTCCTGCACCTTTTATACAACGTGTGCATCCAGCTGAGGTAGTTGACCCCATACCTCCAACAAAGCCAGTTAGTAGTCCCACCCCAGGTGTCAACACCTTCTATATATTGAATGACACCTCAACCTGCACCCAGGTGCTGGATGGGGTAATCTCCATCTTGCGGAACAGCTGGTGAATATTTAGGAAGGTGTTATGCTTGGGTGGAAACCCTGATTGTTTATCCATGCACCAGGGGACCAATAACAAGGAGTAGCCTGTTGGCAGTACCTTTCCCAGTATCTTATAATCTAGGTTTAAGAGAGAGAACACAGACGGTAAGATCCAATGTCTACTGATGTCACAAACCGGTTTGAGGAGGACCACGGTCAGTGCTTCCTGGAGAGATTCCAGAAGCTGACCCAGCTTACTGGTCTCATTAAATACCCCTGAAATTTTCAGAGAGATTTTTGTGGCAAATGTGGCCTAATATTTGGTTTGGAGCCCATCTGTTCCTGGAGGTTTATTTAGGGCAATCTGGGCTGTGGCAATCTGTACTTCCTCTAGTTGTAGGGATGCATACAAGTGAGTGTCTTGCAGCAGCATCAGTCTAGGCAGTGGCTGATCTCGTAGGAAGCCTGGTACTCAAGCATATGATGGAGCTTTCTTTGCTCCATGGGGGTGCCAATAATACTGCTGAAAGTCAGTGTTAATGGCAGTCTAAGTGTTCACCACCCTGCCATCGGCCAGTTTAATAGCCCCTATTGGTTGGCGGTGTTGATCTTCTTTCGCCAGTTAGACCAAGGGTTTACCAATTGGTCTCCATCTGTATGCAGTTGGGCAAGGCGGTGCTTTTAGTCATATTTCCCCAATTGTGTCTCTGATTCTCTTTGTGCCTTATGGAAGGCACTGAGCCGTTCTAATTCAGCAGTGCGTTGGGCCACCTTGAATTTTGAATGTCCTTATCTCCCATTCTAGGGCGAGCAACTCCTCATTCAAAACCTGTCAAACCTCCATGTTGCTTCCATGCAATGTCCTCGCACAAACACATTGTGGACATCCCATTACAATGCTCTGGTGGAGGTACTGTCTGTACTCAGATCAAAATAGGTAGCTGTATGCATCAATAGGGCTTTCTTAAAGAGAGAATCCAACAAGGCCGGTATCCTGGAGTGTCGTCTTCCCCATTTAAAGGTTTACAACAGTGGACAGTAATCAGACATGGTGCACTCCAAGTACTCCGTTCCTACTATTGACCCCCTTAATGGTTCGTTACAGAGGAAAAATCCAACCTAGGATGGATTTTTTGGACTGGGGAGTAAGATTAGAACTTGTTGTCAGTGAGATGACCCAAGCGCCACACATCATGCAAGTGGTTGTGACCCATCCACTCCTGAAATTGCTGTAAGGTGCGAACACAAGAGGTACCGCAAAGGGAAGGACTGAACTGTCCCTGTACATATCTGGTACACAATTAAAGTCACTGTCCCAAATCCAGGTGCTGCGGTTCCTGGAGAAGTGCCAGTGTTAGAGTGTCGAACGAAGACCTACTGATTAAAGTTAAGGTCATGAATGCCCACCACTGTGAGCAGCTGTCCATCTAAGTGGCCCTCAAAACTCACATATCTGCCCTTGTCATCAATCCAATGGAAATCGGTCACAAATGAAACCCCTGGGTCTATACAGACCAACACACTTGCGCATAGGCTGAGGATGTGGTACCATACACTTGCCCTTTCCACTTCACACTCACCTTGTGTAGCTCCCTGTGTGTGAGTTGTGCCACTAATAATGTTGCGTAATGTATGTGCTGAAATTTAAGACAAGCATGCATATTATACCATTTAGTAGGGGTAGCCATGCCTTGCACATTCCATGTCAGTAATAATATATTGTAGGAAAATGTCCTGTATATGAGTGCATATGGATGATCGTGTAGTGTGTGTTTCAACAGCCTCCCCACCATAGCATCGCCACATGACCACAGTAAGAGGAGGATCCCGTGGTCACCCATTGTGTTCTAATGAACCACTCCTTTTAGTTCCCTCCTTTCACAAGAAACGCATATGAAATCACATATAGTTCAAAGAAAAAAAGAAACCAAACAATCCCACCCCCAGGCCAGCAAGACCTCGTGTCTCTGGCCAAAATTACATGATTATATATCTGCATTGATAACAGCAAAAATAATCATGAAACAAACCAAGTCATGATCTGAAACCTTCAGGGGCATGACACACAAAAAGCTGAAGTTCTCTAGCTGTGGAGCCCACTATTTTTCTTATGTTGTCCGGCCCTCACCCCACAAGGACACCAAACACCTCATCCACATCCAGGCAGTAATCTCCATCCGTCGACCCAAGGAAGGGATCTCCCCAAGATCCCCAGAAGAGATCATCCACTAATCTAGGTGTCAGGGCCGGACCCCTGGCCATCTCCTCTGACATATTCCCGAGTCCCCCAGATGAGTCAATGCACCCAGATTATGTTTACGGAGAATTATTGGCTGCTCTGCACCTATGGAGTCTGGGACCTGACCTTTGGCCAGTTTGGGCATCACCTTCATGACTCCCTTAATGTTTGGATCCAGCTAAAGCTCCATGGCCCCTCCCAAAATGGCTTCAGAGTTCCCTGTCAGAGTCCATACCCCATTCAGTGTGCACTACCTAATGGTAGGGGCACCCTAGGCATCTAAAGTGGTGCTGGGCCAGCGGTATATGCACCACTTCGGTGGTGAGACTCAAATCGACCGACTGGTATTGGAGAGGAGGGGGGCTGAGTCACTTAAAATGAAGTTGTGGCCACAGTAGGCTGCGCATGGTACCTCCAGTAAGCCCACACCAGTCCCTGCGGCAATCCTGCTGCACGAGCATCCCTCATGCACTCTGGCTGGGGAGGGCGACCCTCCAATGTCTATCTTAACTGCACCTGCCAAAGATAAGTCACTGAATTGGACTTCCATAGGCTTACCACTGGGTCCCAGGAACGTTTCAGGCTGTAGCATGGGTGGGCCATGGTTGATATCTCCTCGTTAGGGCTCCTATATCAGTCCCTGGCAGTGCATGACAGTGAAAGGTGTTCTGCCCTAAACAGGAAAGTCCCTTCCATCTTGGGACCCCAGTGTCTCTAATCGCTAAAGTGCCCCACCTGGTGTCACTCCATCATCGGCCTTCACAGGATGACCTTTCACACAGGGTCTCATTCCCGTTCAGGTCTTGGCGGTGCACAGCTGAGCTTCCCAACATCACAGGGTTTGATGTAGCACCCGCTGGTCCCACCACTCTGACACCTCACGAGTCGCTGGGTTCCTAGAGATCTGTTGGTCGTTAGCTCGTCTCCTCACCATGAGCTCCTCCCAGCATAGCAGCGCAGCCCACTCCCTAGTGCCGGCTATGAACACCTCAGGGGTCACGATAGACAGCCCCAGGCAGCGTTAATTTTGCAGGTCAGCGGTGACCCTGACCAACTCCTGCACACTGTACAGGGTAATTCCAGGACAGATCAGGCATATACTGTGGATAAGTAGAAGGCTTGAGACGGAGCTCACAGGAGCACGTCCAATGCGGCCACCATCGTGGTGACACCTCCTGAATGTGGTCTACCTGTAAATGTGGTTGGTGCCCTGAGTCACTCTAGACTACCTCATTATCTACTCGTCTTAGATGAAAATATTATAGTGACCTTGGGGGATATCGATCTAGTTTCCAGCCAGTTACAGGTGACCACATACATTAAAACTATTGTAACTTTGGAAAAACCTGTTGTGGTTGAAAAATGTCAATAGGGGTATTGCTAGAGGGTGACATGGCGCAGCCCTGTAAGGTGTCTATGGAATTTGCGAATTAAAAATTATTTTCTAATTAGCTTGAACCCTAGGGTCACTGTATCCTTACTCAGGCAGTGGGGGCGCAGGGGGTAACTCTATACGACTTCAGTCCCAAACAAGAGAATTGTAATGCTAGCCGAGACAGTCAAGATTTCATAAGACGACCTTCACCTCCACAATCATAAGGTCAGAATCTATGGTGCTCGCTCCAGTCAGTTGTCAGGCCCCTGTAGTGTCGCTGGCCAGTGATGTAACCGGCCAGCTGACACTTTGTGCTAGATGGGGGTGTTTCAGGTTGTGTAAATAGGCTTGGTGGAATCCCCGGATGTTCCGAGGGGTTTCACCTTTTTGAGTTTTGTTTATGATTTGCTTCGCGGCCTCCGGCCCAGAGCTATAAGAATAAAGAGAGGCGTGGTCAGATAGGGAGATGCCGCGCCACGAGCAGACGGAGACCCGTGCTGCTGGGCGCCTTTGAGTCAGAGGCTCAACCCGACCATGCCGACCCGTTGCCACAAATACGGAGTCGCGCGAGTTCTTTCATTTGGGTCGCCGATCGCTCCTCTTGTGTTGTAGCTCTTATAAGAGCTAGAACACAACATTTTGGCGACGAGGGTGGGCGGCCCCGCACCCCTGGGTGTTGGCCCCGCTTCGTCCGCGTGCGCGACGCAGTGCTCGTGCGGCGGGCGCGCAGCCCCCCCCAAAAAATAATAATAATATAAACAAAAGATAGCAGAGCGGCGGCCGTGAGTCTCACGGTGCTCGTGCCGACTCTGCTAATTTTCCTAAAAAAAAAAAAGAGAAACTGGAACAAAACAACTTGAAAAACTGTCTTTACACCGGAGAAAAGAGTCCAGGCAAAGAAGCTAAAAAAAAAAACGACAAAAAAAACTGGGGAAATAAAAGAAGGCTCATCAGGACACAGTGGGGCATATTTATACTCAGTTTGCGCCGGAATTGCGTCGTTTTTTTTACACAAATCCGACGCAAAGCTAACTCCATATTTATACTTTGGCGTTAGACCCGTATAGCGCCAAAGATCTTGGAGTTTGCGTCATTTTTTTGCGTGAACACCTACCTTGCGTTAATGATATGCAGGGTAGGCGTTCCCGTCTAAAAAATGACTCCAAAGCATGTGCGCCTTATTTAAACTCCTGTGCAAAAATGACGCACGGGAGTGGGCGGGTCAAAAAAAATGACGTCCAGACGCTTTTGCGTCATTTTTTAACGCCTGGTCAGGGCAGGCGTTAAGGGACCTGTGGGCTCGGAAGGAGCCCAGAGGCACCCTCCCATGCCCCCAGGGACACCCCCTGCCACCCTTGCCCACCCCAGGAGGACGCCCAAGGATGGAGGCACCCATCCCAGGGAACTTAAGGTAAATTCAGGTAAGTATTTTTTTATTTATTTTTTTGTGGCATAGGGGGGCCTGATTTGTGCCCCCCTAAATGCCACTATGCCCAATGGCAATGCCCAGGGGACATATGTCCCCTGGGCATGGCCATTGGGCAAGGGGGCATGACTCCTGTCTGTGCTAAGACAGGAGTCATTTCAATGGGGGTTGGGAGTCAAAAAAAATGGCGCAGGTTGAGGCCAATATTTTGCCTCAGACCTGACTTGCCCCATTTTTTGACACCCAAGCTCCATTTTCCCTTACGCCGGCGCAGCCTGGTGTGGGTCATTTTTTTTGACGCACACCAGTCAGCTGCGCTGGCTAACGTCATTCCATAAATAAGGCGCTCGCATGGCGCTTTGGAATGGCGTTAGCCGGCGTTAAAATTTTCGACGCACAACTGCGTTGGCCCAGTGAGTACAAGAGTGTCCATAACCGGTGGGATTAGTAGTTGATACTGAACAATATTTTCTGGTATCTGCGCAACTACAAGAGACACATCTAGCCCCCCCCCGGCCACAATGTCCGCAATACCTCCAGTAGATCCATTCGTTGTGGAAGGTGCTCCATCTACACAAGCGCCAAAATGGAAGGAATGGGTGGAAAGAGTACTATTATTCTTTGAGGCCACTAAGGTAGCAAATGACCAGAAGCGTGCTATGCTCATCCACATAGGAGGGAAGGACATATATAAGATATCAAAAAACCTAGTGGAAGACGTGCCCAAAACCCATGCAACACTCATAGCGGCCCTTAACCGCCATTTCGAACCCATGGTCAACACTGATTACAAGAGGTTTATATTTAGACAAGCGAGGCAACAAGTGGAGGAGTCGCTAGATGCTTTCCACCTAAGGCTAAGAGAATTAGCGAGTACGTGCAGATTCAATGATGAGACTGAAGAGGTCAGAGGACAGTTGGTCCAAGGGTGTGCGTCCCTTAGGCTCAGAGAACGCATCCTAGAGGAATCCGGAAAATCTCTACCAGATATTCTACAGTTGTGCCGCACCAAGGAGCTCTCGAGAGCCAGGGCTTCGCACATGGAGGCAGCCCTACAGCGTCCCATAAAGGAAGAGGTGGCCAATGCAGTCATGGCACCCACGAGTAGACCCCGACAAAAGGTGAACAAGGCACGAACGAGGCAGTGTGGATATTGTGGTGGAGATCATCTGAGTGCCCAGCTAGAGGAAAAGTGTGCTCCAGCTGCGTAAAGATGAATAATTTCGGAAAGGTTTGCAGGTCTAAGAACACTCGAAGTGCATCTGTCAACGTCGCACTCGAAGAGACCCCTCCAGAGAAGTCGGAGCGGGGAGTGATATGGACGATGATGTCCACTCCTTATTTGCTGTCAGACCTACCAGCCATCGTCAAGCACAGCTTCCAAAGTGCCAGATCCTCATGGGCCAGCATGAAATTGTCGCAGTGGTGCATACGGGAGCATCCATAAATTTACTGGCTGCCGAGGAACACTGCCGGATGTCACCAACTTCAGCACTGACCAAGGCGAATGTCAAGGTGTATGCTTACGGGCAAAGCATCCCTTTAGCTCTGAGAGGTATGTTCCAGACTATTATCACCCATGGATCGCAATCCACATCTGCGAAGGTCTATGTGACAGAGGGAGGAACTGGTATGCTGTTAGGCTGTGGAGGAGTTAGCAATTGTGACATTTGCGTTCAGCATTCACCAAGAGTCCGTGACTGAACTGGTAGCCCAATATGAAGGAGTATTCAAAAGGAATTGGGTGTCTCAAAGGCAGAGAGATCAAACTCCACATTGATCACACAGTGCAACCGGTAGCCCTCCGCCATCGGCGAGTGGCGTTCCACCTTCGACCACAAGTGGAAAGAGAGCTGGATAACTTGGAGAAAGCGGGAATCATTGAGAAGGTCTCTGGGCCCACTCCATGGGTATCACCGATTGTGGTAGCGAGGAAACCCAAGCAGCCTGGTGAGGTGCGGATATGTGTGGACATGCGCCTCCCTAATGCTGCCATCAAAAGAGAAAGACACAGGACCCCTACGATTGACGACATATTGGGAGAGCTCAGTGACTCTAGGTGGTTTTCCAAACTGGATCTCCAATCCAGATACCACCAGTTGGTGTTAGCCAAGGAATCCCGTTATATCACGACTTTCTCCACACATGTGGGGCTCCGGAGATATAAGCGTTTGAGCTTTGGGGTATCCAGTGCTGCGAAAGTATTCCAGAATGTCATTCAGGAGCTGTTGGTTGGATTACCTGGAACCATCAATGTCAGTGATGACATTCTCGTCCATGCGTCAACCATTGCGGAGCATCACTCCCGGTTACAGAAAGTCCTATAGCGCATTCAGGATTCTGGACTCACACTGCACCGCCAAAAGTGTGAGTTTCTAAGGGACAGAATACAGTTTTTCGGATACACGTTTTCAGCGAGTGGGGTAGCCCCTGATCCAGCAAAGGTAAATGACATTAAGAAGGCTCCCCTTCCTACCAACATCACCGAAGTGAGGAGTTTTCTAGGGATGGTAAACTATTGTGGCCGATTTATTAAGGATTTGTCTAACCTTACATGGCCTCTAAGAAGTCTCACCAAAGCCTCTGAGCCATGGAGATGGGGGTCTACTGAACAGGCTGCTTTTGACAATATCAAAGAGGCTTTGTCCAGCAAAACAGTTTTGAGATACTTCGATCCCAAGAAAAGTACCAAGATTGCCGTTGACGCGGGCCAAAGGGCCTAGGTGCTGTTTTGTTGCAAGAACAGGGAGAAGGAATGTGGTCTCCCGTTGCGTATGCCAGCCGGTCACTCACTGAAACGGAACAGCGTTATTCACAGATAGAAAAGGAAGCGATCGCTGTGCACTGGGGTTGTAAGCACTTTCACATTTATGTGTATGGCCGCCCGTTTGTTGTGACCACCGACCATAAACCGTTGCTTCCTCTGTTCAATGGAACTGCTTCCAAGCCACCGCCGAGAATTGAGAAGTGGATGTTACAATTGCAGGACTATCGGTGCCAGTTAGAATATCGCCCATTATCTGAAAATCCTGCAGACTATTTGTTGAGACATCCCAGAGCTGCCTCTGCTGTAGAGGTGGAGGAAGCGCAGGAGACCGAGGAGTATGTCAGATATATCACAGATCGATCCCAGCCTATGCCCATGACTATGGACGAAATTGCACAAGCAACAAAGAAGGATGAATGTTTGCAGAAGATTCTGGTGGCAATGCAGAATAATCAATGGCACCGTCTTAAAGGACAATTACCTTTGCTGAACACTGAGTCTCAGCAGATCATCAGGAGTCTGTATAATGTCAAGGATGAACTCACCACTGATGCTGAAGGGTGCCTCCTGAGGGGAAGTCGTTTGGTCATTCTATCTTCCCTCACCGCCAAAGCTGTTGAGTTAGCCCACAATGGCCACCAAGGGATGGTCAAAACAAAGAGCCGTCTCTGGTCAAAGGTGTGGTTTCCTCTTATGGATGAACAAGTTGAGAGCCTGGTGAGGTCTTGCCGGTGGTGTCAGGCTACGGGTGAGTCGAGTAGGCCTGTTCCCATCGAAACTGAACCTTCTCCGACAGGTCATTGGGTCTCAGCTAGTTTGGATTTTGGCAGTTTGCCTGATGAACGCCACACTATGGTCATCATTGATGATTTCTCAAAGTATCCTGAAGTAGAGATTATCCCTGCCCTCACAGCCGAAGTTGTGATTTCAGGTATCGAGAAAACCATGGCCACTCATGGTCTCATAGCTGAGATAAAAACAGACAACGGACCACCATTCCAAAGCAAACTGGGCGAGTATCTGAAGATTACAGGCACCCGTCATCGCAGGATTACCCCGCGTTGGCCACAAGCTAACGGTGAGGTAGAGATATTTATGAGGACTTTAAATAAGGTGATTAGAATCACGCTAGCTGGTGGTCAGGCTGTGGAATACGCCATATTCTCGTTTCTACGGAACTATAGACAGACTCCCCATTCCACCACGAACCGAGCGCCCAGTCACATCCCATTTGGGAGAGCGTCTGTTGATGCCATTCCTCATCATTCGTCCTGAAGTCCTCCCGCCATGGCTAAAGATCTGATTCAGGAGAGGAGGCAGGTGTCTAATCAACGGGTTAGCCGTGCTCGACGAGCGGTTTTGTCTGATCTCCAAGTGGGTGATCAGGTATTGCTAAAACAATCCCTGCCTGGTAGTAAATTTCATACGCCTTTCAGTTCTGTCCCGTGGAAGATTGTTCAAAGGAACAGATCTGCTGTTGTTGCCCAGCGTGGAAGTGAAACGGTGACCTGCAATGTCACTTTGTTTAAGAGGTTCCACCCTTCTGGAGATAATAGTGAGGAAGCGTTTGGTGACACTAACAATGTTACTCCTTTGTCTCCGGGGCCTGAGGTGGAGAATTCAATGTCTGATTCTGACGATGTGCGTGGTGGTGTTCCTGGTTCTGCCCAGTTGGAGCAAATGACAGAAGGGCCGTCCCCAGAGTTATTGTCCCAACGCTCTGGGTCTGCCAGATACGGTTTGCGTAGTAATCCCTGTCCATCAATCCGTCTGCGTGATCACTTCTGTGACTGATTATCAAGTGTTTTGTGTGCTATTTCAGTTTTTGTATTTTGTGGAGGAATGTAGTGTCGCTGGCCAGTGATGTAACCGGCCAGCCGACACTCTGTGCTAGATGGGGGTGTTTCAGGTTGTGTAACTAGGCTTGGTGGAATCCCCGGATGTTCCGAGGGTTTCACCTCTTTGAGTTTTGTTTATGGTTTGCTCTGCGGCCTCCGGCCCGGAGCTATAAGAATAAAGAGAGGCGTGGTCGGATAGGGAGATGTCGCGCCACAAGCAGACGGAGATCCGTGTTGCTGGGCGCCTTTGAGTCAGAGGCCCAACCCGACCACGCCGGCCCGTTGCCACAAATACGGAGTCGCGTGAGTTCTTTCGTTTGGGTCGCCAATCGCTCCTCGTGTGTTGTAGCTCTTATAAGAGCTACAACACAACAACCTCTTTGCGTGTCCAAAGGCTCAGAAGGAGCTCCCATTGTGGCCAAATGGCACTTTTCTAGTATACAAACCCAATGCTGGTAGGGGTTGATACTCATACTTAGCCCCAGTACAGCTTGAGGGTGCTAGAGTAGTACATGGAGAGGATTACTAAATACCATGATGCCATGGTGGAGTGTGTTCAAGCAATTGCTCTTAGTTCAAACACAGAGGTCAAGTGTCATGCAAGGTCTTCTGGAAATCAGCTGTTTATTTAACACGAAGGTGTGTGTTTATTTTTCCATCCAAGTGAGGGAATTTTGTAATGTAAACCACGTTAAAATCTTGATATGTCACAGTAAGTATGAACGGAAAGGAGGAAGTAAGTCAACTGTTTTCTAACACATAACAAAATGTAAATACTTATAAACGAACTTTGCAAACATTTCAGAATATACCCCTAGCAAGAAAAGTTTAAAAAAGGCACATCTTTTTTCGGTAATGCTGAATGAAGTGTGATGGAAACAATGATTTTACAAGGGTCAAAACAAACCAAGAGGATTTACTTGTGTGATGTGCAAGTGAAAAGTAAGCGCAGAAATCGGATTTCCAGCTCTTATAATTTGTGCTCGACATAGGTTTAGCAGAAAGCTGTAGGAGTGATGTTAATTTGGTGGTCATTTAAAGAAATCATTTCAATGGAAATTGTGCTCTGTCACTTTAGTAGCGTAGCAATGATGCCATGAGCCATGGAGCAAGAAAAATGGTCCCTGGACTGCTGTTGGGGATGTAAAGTAGAGATTTGTTAGAGTTCAATGGAGCCTGCAGGGTTCTGGGCCGTGGTGCAACTGCACCTACTGCACCAGCGGCAGCTACGACCTGAGTACCCCAGCACACCATGCTTTATTGATATAGTTAGGAGTATTTGTTCCAAAATGCACCCCCGGCAACACACTACTCAGTCATCATTCTTCTGCCAAATGGGTGTGACTCATTTTCTACACTTTATGTAACACTTGTATTTTTCACAACCCCTATGTGTTTACTAATGTAACATTAATGGCAGCACCCCCCACTCTGAAAAATGTTCCTGCACCACTGCCTGCACTTTGTCATTGATGCAGCTGAATTGTATAGCCCCCCAAGCCTCCTTTTGCTGAATGGGCTGGAGGTCTCCTTTTGGGAAGGTGATCAGACATGGTATTGCACCAGAATATCATAACCAAAATATCGTCTGGCAAAAATATATTCTAAACATTGTTTACAAAAAACATCACTAATTTGGAGTCTATAAATTGGAACACTCTTCCCACCCACCTGCGACAGACACAGGACCTACTTACCTTTAAGAGACACCTCAAGACTTGGGTGTTCGAGCAGTAGCAGCGCCCCCTCAGCGCCTTGAGACCCTCACAGGTGAGCAGTGCGCTTTACAAATGCCTTGATTGATTGAGTAATAGAAAATCTGTATCTGTGAGACAATATTTTTGCTAATGATATTCTGAAATACAACTGTCATGCAGCAGAAGGGGCATGAGCATAACGTAGGCCAGGCCTCATCATTGAGGGAACAATTAGTGTGGAGCTTGCCTAAAGGAGATAACAACAGTAAGTGCAGGTCCAGTTTATTTGAGCTTTTGTTTCAACTGGCTTTTGATTTGGAACCACAATTCATGGTGGAAAAATTCCAAAGAGGCGTGTAGCAGAGAGGTGTTGTAGCTTGAGGATAGGGTCTTTAGTCAACAGTCTGGAGCCATTCAGGTTGGAAGTAAGCTATGTATTCCATGATAGGCCCTTAGGTGACAGTCACAGCAAGTAGGTCCTGGTAGAGCTCTTCTACCTCGAACTGTAAGCAAATCCCTGGACTCACTTAACACAGAGACACCAACATCCTGTGCATTATCACACTAAACATTCTACACTATGCCCCTCATTACGACCCTGGCAGCGGGATATAAAGTGGCGGTAATACCACCAACAGGCTGGCAGTAAGTAACGCCAAATTATGACCATGGCGGTGATATCTCAGATAGACAGCCAATGTACCACACCAACCGCCAGGGCGGAAACAACAACCACCACGGCAGTAGCCGCCTACAGCCAGGTGCAAGTCAAAGTTCCGTCCACTATATTAAAACCCTGCAAACTGCCCCCTTTTCCGGGCGGTACCAAAGCCATCTAAAGCTTGGCGGAAATAGAGCACAAAAGTCAAAGGACTCATCATTGGAGACACAGCGAAGAACCACGCCGCCATGGAACCCAAACTGCAAGTATTCCCAATGATCTTCCACGTTATGCTCCACCTGGAACACCAACGCCGACGAAGACAAAAATGCTGAGTACAGCCCCCTAGTGCACAAGGGAGGGTGGGAGGAACAAGAGAGGTACACACACACACGCACAACACACACCCGACACACACACCGCACACAAAACCAGCTGCAATATAAAAACAATTTGACCCCGAAAATTGGCAGAATAATGCAAGGACAACATGAATTGACGAAAGTGATTGTAATCAGTTCAACAGCAAAAGTAATAATCCAATTTGGCCATGAAACAGAAATGTACACTTGTATAGAAAAGGGACACTGTCCAGTCCAAAGTTCAAAGGGCCCACATGGACACAGGGCACAGTCCAAGTGCCATCTCAAAACCTGAGCACATCCGGATAGAACACTGCAGGGGCATCATTTTGCAAATAGGCAGGAACCTCGGGGGCACCTAAGCCGGATGCAGAAACAAGCCCACTGGTTCTGGAGGCGGCAACATGCCCATTGCTTTGTCCTGGGGAGAGCAAGGCCACAGTCTCTCAAGTGGGTGACTTGCCTACTGGTTCTGGAGGGGGCAACATGCCATTGCTTTGTCCTGGGGAGTGCAAGGCCACAGTCTCTCAAGTGGGTGACTTGCCCACTGGTACTGGAGGGGGCAACATGCCCATTGCTCTGTGCTGGGGAGTGCAAGGCCACAGTCTCCCAAGTTTGTGACTTGCCCACTGGTTCTGGAGGAGGCAACATGCCCATAGCTTTATCCTGGAGAGCGCAAGGCCACAGTCTCTCAGGTGGGTGAATACCCCACTGGTTCTGGAGGGGGCAGCCCGCACAATGTTCCCTGGAGGATGGACTACATGGCGTCTGCCGGCGGTAATGGCTGCATGCTGGTCGTGGTTGTGGGAGGCTCCGGGGCAGACCCTGCACACTGTGATTGCTGCATGCTGGTGGTGGTTGGGGGAGGCTCCTGGGCAGCCCCTGCACTCTGTGATGGCTGCTTGCTGATGGTGGTTGTCGGAGGCTCCTGGGCAGCCCCTGACCTCTGTGATGGCTGCATGTTGGTGGTGGTTGGGAGAGGATCCTGGGCAGCCCCTGCACTCTGTGATGGCTGCATGCTGGTGGTGATTGTGGGAGGCTCCTGGGCAGCCCCTGAACTCTGTGATGGCTGCATACTGGTGGTAGTTGTGGGAGGCTCCTGGGCAGCCCCTGCACTGTGTGATGGCTGCATGCCGGTGGTGGTTGTGGGAGGCTCCTGGGAAGCCCCTGCACTCTGTGATGGCTGTATGCCAGTGGTGGTTGTGGGAGGCTCCTGGGCAGCCCCTGCACTCTGTGATGGCAGCACATCCACGGCTGACAGTGGGGGCCCTATGACAGCTGCCGGTGGTGGTGGTGTTTGCCTTACAGCTTCTGCTTGTGTAGAGTGCCTCTTCTCCTCCTGGTCATGGGTTGGGGATCCCTTACCCTTCCTGACAGGGGTGGATGGGGTCTTCCCCTCTCTGCCTGGTAGTGCAGGCTCCTTCCCCTTCTTCCCAGCTGGTGCAGGCTCCTTCTCCTTCTTCACAGCTGGTGCAGGCTCCTTCCCCTTCTTCCCAGCTGGTGCAGGCTCCTTCCCCTTCTTAACAGCTGATGCAGGCTCCTTCCGCTTCCTCACAGCTGGTGCCGGACTCTTCCCTTTCATACCAGGTGGCGCTGCCTCCTTCCCCTTCAGTGTTGTTGGTCTGGTATCCCTACCACCACCATACGTCCAGGACAAGGGGGTAGGTGTAGGGAAGAGGTCAATCTGGGAAAGTAAAAGCTTTTTAGGGACATTGGGGTAGGAGGAGGGAGGAGTGGAGGATGAGGGAGTGGTTGTTGGAGGTGTATGTCTGCCAGATTTGGGTGCAAGTGCATGGGCTGTATGCTATTGTGAGGTGGGTGGCTGCTGGGTGTCTGAGTGCTTGCGTTTGTGTCCTTTAGGAGGGGGGACAGACACAGTGGGAGAGGACACAGGGGACACGTGCATTGATGTTGTGGAGGTGTCTTCCAGTGAGGTGTGTGTTCTGCTTGGTGTGGTGATTATGCTGGTAGTGGATATTAATGTAGTGCGTGCAGGTGTGAGTGTGGCCGTAACTGGGTGGGAGGTGGGGAGGAGGAGGAGGGGGAGACAGTGGAGGCAGTGGATGTTGTCGTGTCTGCAACTGAATGGTGTTTGTGTGAGTGCCTGTTGGATGAAGTGTGTTCCTTGTGTTTGCCTGTGTGTGCATTCTCGTCTGTATGTGTACTTGGGATGTATTGGGGTTGGTGAGAATGGGACTGGGAAGTGGAAGTTGGAGAGGGGACGGTAGAAACAGGGACAATGGCTGCCATCAGAAAGGAGGCCAGAGCCTGAATCGATCTCTGTTGAGCCGCCAATCCACTGTGAATGCCCTCCAGGAATGCATTGCATTACTGCATCTGGGATGCCAGCCCCTGGATGGCATTCACAATGGTTGACTGCCCTAAAGAGATGGATCTCAGGAGGTAAATAGCCTCCTCACTCAGGGCAGCAGGGCTCAATGGGGCACAGCCTGAGGTGCCTAGAGGGGAAGGAGATGCCCACCCTCCTGGGTGAGCGAGCACGGGCAACTCACTGAGGGGCTACTGGGAGGGCGGTGCAGGTACGGGGGTGGCGGCTGTACCTGCACCTGGAGTGGTCACAGAGGTGTACAACACCACCAGGGAGCTCCCATCGAAGGAGGTATCTAAGTCTGTGTTGTCTCATCCAGTCTCTGCCGTGGTGCTCCCCTCATCCTCCGTCCCACTGGTTCCCTCGACGTCGGTGGACTCTGCCTCCAGGGTCCTGTGGGATGCAGCTCCCTCTGTTGCCGGTGTCTTTGCTCCTCCGCCAGGTGATGCTAATGCACAAAAGGAGAGGATAACAAAACAAGAAAGGGGGGGAGAGAGACATAGCATACACCGGGTCAGTGACTGCACCAACACCACCGTTGGCATACACAGAACCCTCACACCCAGGGAACAGGCCTACGCACTATCCATTGCACTACCAGTGAAATGGTTAGTCACCAAGATATGAGGAGGGGCACACACCACCAACTGCAGCACACCTGGGATCCATGCAGCCCTGCCCAGAAGTGAATACAAACAAGCTATATAAGCAGTATTTTCCATTCCAATCCTTAGCCTCCAGAGGACCTACGCTGCAATTTCTGGCCCTGGCCTAGGGGCGCCCACTGACACACAACCACCACCCGGATACCACCCCACCAGCCGTAAATTGTAATGATAGCCACTGTACTCACCCTCTTGTGGCTGCTGTGATTCTCACAAGCGCCCATCCAGCTCAGAGTAGGCCACCGCCAGTATGTGGGCCATCAGGGGGGTCAGGGCCTGATGCGCACCTCTTTCTCATTGGGAGGCCATCCTCAGCTGGGCCTCCACGGTCTTTCATGCCCAGCATCTCAGGACCTCCCACCGTTTCTGACAGTGGGTGCTCCGCCTTCCATAGACTCCCAGGGTCCACACATACTTGGCGATGGTATGCCATATTCCCTTCTTTTGATGGGCGCTGACCTGCAGAGATAATACAAACAGGAGAACTCCATTAAACAAACAGTCCAGCCCTTCACACACATGGCCCACCATACCCGATCCCATCACCAATGGCACACACATAGGCCAGCTCACAACATGTACACCGCCAACAGACAATCCCCCCACCACCCACCCAGCCTTACAGGATGCCTTCACACACATCTCCATGCCTTCATGCCACATGCATTGTGCCCACAGTGTACTCACCTGTTGGTCTGGAGGCCCATACAACAGTCCGTACTGGGGTAGGACCCCATCCACTAGTTGCTCCAACACCTCAGAAGTGAAGGCTGGGTTGTTTCCCCAGTCACACGAGCCATGATAGGTTCCAGACACAGGTCACAGCAGCTCATGCAGTGTAGGTCCTCTCATGTGGAAGGTCAGGAAACAAGTGAGGTATGTGAAATAAGATGGCGGTCACATCTGCGGCGGTGCATACCATCACCGCCAGCATAGATCCCCATTGGCCACTGTACCCCATAGGACCCAATATTATCCAATGAGGAATTACACGGCGGTTCACGACCCCCTACTGCCACGGTGCTCAATGTCGGCAGCATTACCTCACTTCGACCTGTCCCTCCACACAGGACAGGCGGTACCCATTTCAGGGGGGGTGAACAGGCCTCTCGATAATTGCTGCGTCACAGGGTAAATAGGTACATACTTTGAAATTACACTGTCCAAAAACATGATTGCATGATGTGGACTGCTGTTGTGGTATAGTTGTTCAAATTGTGACAGCCTATCCACTCTTGTGTCCCTTAGATATCTACCATTGCGGATGAATAGGTGATGGAGACATACCCCCGTGTACAGAACCCTGGTTGACTTGGCTACACTGGAGGACACGCACATTATCCTCAACTATAGACAGGACAGGGCCACAATCACAGAGCTGTGTTCCTAGTTGGAACCTAATCTCAGCTATCCGTCATCCAACTGGGATCCCGATCTGGTCAGGTTCTATCAGTGCTCCATTTCCTGGTAACTGGTTCTTTCCAAGTGACAGTGGGCTTGGCAGCAGAAATGTCACAGCCAACGTTCTCAATTGTGCTGGCAAGAGTCTTGTCTGCCCTGATAAAACACATTTGCAGCTACACTGCTTTCCCCCAGGAGGAAGACTTGGCCACTGTGAAGGCCGGGTTTTATGCAATGGGACATATCCCCAATATAATTGGGGCATTTGATGGAACACATATTGCGTTTGTCCCGCCCTGGCAAAATGAACAGGTGTTCAGGAATCATAAGAGTTTCCACTCCATGAATGGAGGAGGAGACTGGAGATGCCCCTGTGGCAGCAGTGGACCCTGAGGATAGTGAGGATGAGGCGGCAGAGAATGAGGATGTGGACAAGAGAACAATGGCAATATGTCAGTACTTTCAATGACACACAGGTGACACAGTGCAACTTCACATTTCTATGACTATTGGTGTATTCTGTTTGGCATTGGCATGCTGGCATTACACACTCCTTTCCCCCACTTACTGTTACCTATGGATATTCATTTTACAGCTGTTGGTGATATGACAACATTGTCTTGATGTGATCACAACAGCCAGCAACAGGTCATTAATTCTATGCTCATACTATTTACAGTTCATTTGAAATGGATGTAGCTGTTTCAAACAATTCAAATTTGCAAAACATGAAATACTAGTAGTCGAGTTTTATCCAAGGGTGTTTATTGTTGTGCTAAAATACAGAGGGGAAAGTGCAATGGAATGGGGTGATGATGGAGGAAAGTCCAGGGTATTGTTCCAGTCTGTTTGTAGCACAGGTGCAGTGTCCAAGGGGACATAGGAAGGGGAGCAATGGCAGTTCAAGGTGGACAAGGGGACTGAGTGGGACACAAGGGGGACAGTCAGGAGAGTCTCATTTCTTGTCGGTGGTCTTGGCAAGTGTCTCTGGCTTCTGTCTGGTTCACAGGGAACGTTTGTGGGGTGATTCACCTTCTGCAGGGTGAGGGGTGTTGGTGGCCTGTTTGTCCTGTGGCGGTGCCTCCTGCCCACTAGCATCAGCGGAAGTGGAGGTCTGTTCAAATGACCGGCTAGTGTGCTGTTGCCTTCCTCATTATGTTAGCCATGTCTTCCAGCACCAATGCTATAGAGAGAGATCAGGGTGGTAATGATGGCCTGCAAGTCCTCCCTGATCCCCTGATACTGTCCCTCCTGCAGCCACCTGATCTCCTGCACGTTGTCTAGGATCTGGCCCATAATGTCCTGGGGCATAGGTACGCTGGGTGGGTGCTGTGGTGTTGGTTCCTGATGGGGAAGGCTTTGTGGTGGTCTGTGAGTGGGCTTGGGTGACCGTCTGTCCAGTGGTCCCTGACGGGCCAGGTAGGTCGTCCAGATCCAGAAGTCCAGAGTTACTGACATCACTATGGGCCTCTTCTGTTGGGGGACTGGATAATGGTGGCACCTCCTCTCCACTGACATTGGCTGGGGTACCTGTGGGGATGTAAATGATGTACTATGCTTTAAGTGTATGACATTTTAACTTCTTTAGATTCCCCTCTATGGTTGCTGTTACCCTGCCAGTTTTTGCTTGTGTGTGTTGGTGTATTCTGGGATTGTTAGTTTCCCTATGCTGTGCATGCTTTAGTGATGAGTGTCCATGCAGGGATGGGAGGGGTGTCCATGCATTGGTTCAGCATGAAGGGCCTGGCATTGGGATTTGTAAGGTGTGTTGGTAGAGTGTGTGGGATGTGGTGGAGTGATGGGAGTGAGGGTGTGTGATGGCATGCAGGTATGGGGGTGAAATTTGTTAAACATTGACTTACCAGATTCCAGTCCTCCGCCAACTCTGGAGAGTCCCTCAGGATGTAGTATTGCAAGTACCTGCTCCTCCCATGCGGTGAGTTGTGGGGGAGGAAGTGGGGGTCCACCACCAGTCCTCTATATGGCAACTTGCTGCTATGGAACGTACCTTCCTCCGAAGGTCATTCCACCTGTTCCTGATGTCATCCCTTGCTCTTGGGTACGGTCCCATGATGTTGACCCGGTCCATGATTCTCTGCCATGGCTCCATCTTCCTTGCTATTGATATCTGTTGCACCTGTGCTCCAAGAGCTGTTGCTCTAGCCTGACAATTTCCACCACCATAACCCTTAACTCCTCCTCAGTGAAACGGGGGTACCTTTGTGGTGCCATGGGTGTTATGTGATGTGTGTTGGTGAGAGTGTGTTGGGTAATGTGGTGGGGTGTGTGATGTGGAGTGTGTGAGGGGTGTATGGGTGTATGTAGTGTGTGTGTCTAGTTGTCTCTGTGCTTTTCTTCTCAGTCTCCTGTTGGCAATAGTTATTCATAAAGGGTTGTGGGTAATGGTACAGGTGTGTGGGTGTGGTGTGTATATGGTTGTCAGGTGTGAGTTTTGGTATAGGCCAATATGGTGTTGTTTTGTATGTGGCTGTCCATTCTGAGGGCTGCGGTATGTACCGCCAATATTTTACCGCCGTTGAATGTCTGCTGTGGTGATTCATGGGTCATAATGTGATGGGCGTTGTTCTGTTGGTGTAACGGTGTGGGTTTTGGGACTGCCAGTTTATCACTGACCTTTGGGCTGGCGGATTTGTGTATGTGGCAGTATTCTGTCGGATTGGGGTGTGTATTTTATAATATGGTGAACGGATATTCTCCAGCGCGGTGGTAAGTTGGCGGCCGTCAGCACGCCGGTAAGTGGGATTTACCGCCAATGTCATAATGAGGGCCTATGTATACTCTGCCCATGCGTACACAGACACATCATGTCACTATTTTATCCCTTTCCTTGTACACAGGATGAAAAAGACATGCCACTTCACTACAGGGTGTTTGACTTCTAGGAAAATACATCTTTGGCCATGCTTATTCCAGATTTATGTGTTCAATGGCTCCAAACTCTTGATAGAAACAGAGCGTTCAGCTGGCTCCAACCCAAAACAGCAAATTTGTAATCCCAGCTTGGATGGGCCAGATTTCCAAAATTATCCTTGCTATTCTCATTCAAAAACTTAGAGTCTAGAGTTAAGGGGCTGTTGGGTGGTAATCTCTGCACAAAGTGGCAGGGTAAGGATGACCACTAGTGCTTTGTAGGATGACTGTTCTGGCATCCATTCACAAGACTGTAGACAGCCAATGCAAGGTGGCCACTAGGGTCTGTGGGAGACATTGTGGGATAATTGAGTGTGGTTATCTCAAAACCACTGCTCGTGGAGTAAGCTCTTTAATTTTTTGTTTTTGTTGGCAAATTACCCACAATTCTGAAGTGTCTCTATAGATCATCAGAACTGTATGTCATGTTCCCACAGTCACTTTGGTGTAGATGAGAGATCTGCTTTCAGACACCACTTTCATTAAGTCTGCAAAATAGCAACAGGGCTGCAAGCAATGCTTTTGATGTGGTGTCAGCCTTAAAGGGAAGCTCAATAATCACCAAGAGTCTGGGATGATCCAGGTCAGTGTAGCTCAGTGGAATGCTGGTATCAAACTTCGTTTTATATCTTCAGTTGAGGGACGTTGGAGCTTACTGCCAATTAGAATCAGTGCATGGACTGAAAGTGTTTATTTCAACCAGTCAGACTCGCTGCATCCTCACAAGCTTTCTCCCCACCTGTAAAGGCATATGTGTGTTCCAGTCAATATCTAGACATCATCAGCATGTGTATTCTGTTCATAGGTAGAACAAGGCACAATCTGATATCTTCAAAGTCTCCTTAGCTGAGAACCTAACACAGCAGAAAGAAATACTTCTTGGAACCACCATCATCAGACAGCAAGTAGGAAAAAAGAAAGGTGAGGGTAGACATGCATCTACCATTTTCAATAAACCAGCCCTTCATATGGTGTAGAAGATTTTTTTGTGGGGTATATTTTTTTGGATGGTTAACAATATGAAAAGTGTATTTTTACACTCAATTACACATATATACACTGGTATTATACTGTTGCTTTTTAAATGAATTCTTGTTGAAGTGTAGATAAGTGATCCCCTACTAAGTATTGACTAGACCTCAGTTTCGATACATGATTGTTCTAGAATGGAAGTCACCTCTTTCACTCATGTTCTACAGCCTCCTCACCTACTTCTCTTCTCACAATCTACTGCAATCAGTCAATCTGAAACGTATTGGTTTATTTCCACTGTTATTGTTATTCTGTTTTTGGTGAGCTTTCTGCAGCATCGTTACAACCACAATATTTTCCACAGTCCTTTTGGTGGTTCACCAGGCCCATTCATACATATAACACTTTATTGATGATGTATTTAGTTTTGCTCTAGCATCTTCAGATGACCTTAGCATAGAAGGTGCTGAATATTTATTCATAATTAAGGCAATATGATGTTTATGTTTCATGCGCTCTGAATTGCTACATTTGCTCACACCACAGTTAGTCAGCAGATTCTGTAAATTCATATGTGAAAATGATGTAAAAACCCTTGATTTTGAGGGTGAGCCAGAAGACTTTCCTGTTCTAATAGGATGCAGTTTTTTAATCTCTCCATTTATAATCTCGCATTTCTCTGTAAAACTTTACATTGGGAGCCTTCATGACAATGTCTCCGCATTGCCTATTTTTGAAATTGTAATAAACATTTATTTTCATCTACAACTCGATTATTGAGTGGGCCCATCTAATTAATTATATTTCTGTTTTTAATATTTTCAGAGGTACCCTGCCATGGGGACATATTACTTCATGAAACTGAGGTTTAACACCCGCTCTGGTCCAGTAAAATGTGGGCATTCTAATTGCAGTACAATTACGGGGTGTCTAAAATTTTGGGGCCCTCATGCCCACACTCAAGCCAATTTATAAACCTAACTTACAGGACTCTTGCACATATGAGTGAGGGAAAAATGAGGCTTTTTTAAGTAAACTATAAGACACATATAAGGTAAGCAGATCTTGCTCACGGAGCAGTCTCACACGTGACCTTTAAAAATGTTTAACCTCTTAGCTGCTGGGCCTTTTCCCCCACAGTGCTGAGCCCTTTTTTGGCTATTTGGGGTAGTTCGCGCTTAGGCCTTCATAACTTTTTGTGCACATAAGCTATCCACGCCAAATTTGCATCCTTTTTTTCCAACATCCTAGGGATTCTAAAGGTACCCAGAGTTTCTGGGTTCCCTTGGAGGAGACCAAGAAATTAGCCAAAATACACCAAAAATTTAGTTTTTTTAAAAAAAATGGGAAAAAAGGGCTGCCGAAGAAGGCTTGTGTTTTTTACCCTGAAAATGGCATCAACAATGGGTTTGCAGTGCTAAAATCACCATCTTCCCAGCTTTCAGGAACAGGCAGAGTTGAATCAGAAAACCACATTTTTCAACAAAAGTTTGGCATTTTACTGGGACATACTTCATTTTTACTATTTTTGGTGCTTTCATCCTCCTTCCAGTTAGTGACAGGAATGGGTGTGAAATCAACACTGGATCCCGGAGAGCTAAGTGTTTCTGAAAAGCAGACAAAATCCTGAATTCAGCAAGGGGTCATTTGTGTAGATCCTATAAGGTTTTCCTACAGAAAATAACAGCTGAAAAAAATAATTATTGAAATTGAGCTGAAAAAAACAGCCATTTTTCTCAGCGTTTTACTCTGTAACTTTTTCCTGCAATGTCAGATTTTTTAAAGCAATTTACTGTTACCTGTGCTGGACTCTTCTGGTTGCAGGGATATATATGGCTTGTAGGTTCATCAAGATCCCTAAGTACCCAGAGACAATAAATGAGCTGCACCTTGCAATGGGTTTTCATTCTATACCAGGTATACAGCAATTAATTTGCTGAAATATAAAGAGTGAAAAATAGGTATCAAGAAAACCTTTGTATTTCCAAAATGGGCATAAGATAAGGTATTGAGCAACAGTGGTTATTTGCCCATCTCTGAATTCCGGGGTGCCCATACTAGCATGTGAATTACAGTCCATTTCTCAAATAGACGTCTTTTTTACACACTGTCTTACATTTGGAAGGAAAAAATGTAGAGAAAGACAAGGGCAATAACACTTGTTGTGCTATTCTGTGTTCCCCAAGTCTCCCAATAAAAATGGTACCTCAGTTGCGTGGATAGGCCTAATTCTCGCGACAGGAAAGGCAATATGGACACATCACATTTTTACATTGAAATCTGATGTGCCTAGCTGTGGATTTTGGCCTCTAGCTCAGCCGGCACCTAGGGAAACCTACCAAACCTGCAAATTTTTTAAAACTAGACACCTAGGGGAATCCAGGATGGGCTGACTTGTGGGGCTCTGCTCAGGTTCTGTTACCCAGAATCCTTTGCAAACCTCAAAATGTGGCCACAAAAACACTTTTTCCTCACATTTCGGTGACAGAAAGTTCTGGAATCTGAGAGGAGCCACAAATTTCCTTCCACTCAGCGTTTCCCCAAGTCTCCTGATAAAAATGGTACCTCACTTTTGTGGGTAGGCCTAGTGCCCACAACAGGAAATGCCCCAAAACACAAAGTGGACACATCACATTTTCTCAAAGAAAACAGAGGTGTTTTTTGCAAAGTGCCTACCTGTGGATTTTGGCCTCTAGCTCAGCCGCCACCTAGGGAAACCTACCAAACCTGTGCATTTTTTAAAACTAGAGACCAAGGGGAATCCAAGATGGGGTAACTTGTAGGGCTCTCACTAAGTTCTGTTACCCAGAAGCCTTTGCAAACCTCAAAATGTGGACAAAAAAACACTTTTTCCTCACATTTCGGTGACAGAAAGTTCTGGAATCTATGAGGAGGTACAAATTCCCTTCCACCCAGCGTTCCCCCACATCTCCCGATAAAAATGGTACCTCACTTGTGTGGGTACGCCTAGCGCCCGCGACAGGAATAGATCACACAACGGTCAATGTTGGTACTTACATGAGGCAACTGTTGACCCCGGGGTGATCCAATCCTTACGCAGGCACTAGGTATAGGCACTCAAGTGGGGTAGTGTTTTTATCAGGACAGGTGAGGAATCACTGGGTGGTAGGAATTTTGTGGATCGCAGCATATTGTAGGATGTGTGACAGAAATGCAAGAAAAATATATTTTTTATTCAACATTTCAGCTTTGCAGGGTATTCTGGGTAAGAAAACTTTGGGGAATCCACACAAGTCACACCTCTGTGGACTCCCCCGGATGTCTAGTTTCCAGAAATGTTTGGGTTTAGTATGTTTCCCTATATAGCCACCGAACCCAGGACCAAAAACACAGGTGCCTGCCTTACAAAAACAGTTTGTTTTGTTATAGATCATTTTGATGTCGCCACAATACAATTTGGGGAGTGGAATTCGGGGCTGAACTAAATTGGGGAGCTCCCAAGAGAGCACCCTCTCTGTGCTTGCCCCCGCATTCACCTTCTCTCTGGGTTGGGCTAACCCACTACTGCCCTGTTGCACAGACTGTGCTTGCGAAGGGACAACAGGACTGCCCTCATCACCTCCCTCACAATTTACTGGAAGGAGTTATCCAATGGGACTCCTCCAACTGAAAAATCACTCCCAGAGTCTGCGCCATTGTCCTATCCCTCAGATGCTGTCTCAGTATCTGCCGTCTCAGTCTCTTATCCTATGTCAGAGCTGTCCTCTATAACCAGAGTGACGTCAGCAGCAGTCATCCATCAAGATGCCATCCCTGCTATTGGCTAAATTGTTGCTCTAAAACACTAGCCTACATAGACAGTCACAAAATTGCTGGTGTGTGTGTGTGATACATGCAACAGTAGAGGCCACCTTACCTGCGCTTCTTCCCTCAATCAGCACGTTCTTTCAAGACACTCAAACACCTTGTCACATACCATTTGTCACAGTCTTTAGCACCTCCTGCGCCCAGTCCAACAATCATTATTGGTGCTACCACTCCCATGTCCTCCTCCTCGGATTCCCTCATTACCACCCAGCAAACGTGCTCTTCATCTCTCCGTAGCCACCCCCACCCCGCACATACATTTCATTTGTATTATAGCGCAGGTTTTGGCTGACTTTACTAATGTAGTCAGCTATTTACATAAAATACAAATTTGCTCTTTGCAGTAGTCATATAAACCTTCTGTGCTTCTTTATGGCACTAAAACTGCCACTAGACAAAAGTCTGATCCTTTTGTAGCAGAAACATAATCACAAGACTTACTTGACCTCTTTATTGCTGCCTAAAAGCTACAGTTGAAATGCGTCAGTTGAATAATGTGCACTGCTTTGAAGATGCAAGCTGCAACTGCAAGACAACTGGTGGCAAATATATATATATATATATATATAAACATATATATATATATATATATACATATATATATATATATATAGATCACTTTTATATGTGGGTCTGGTTTTCCTGGGGGCCGATTGCAGCCCCCAGGGAAACCACACATGCACTGACAAAAGTGATATAAATATATATATATATCCATGTAGATAGACATATCTATCTACATGGATTGATATATATATATATATATATATATATATATATATATATATATATATCTGTATTTTTTTTGGGTAGTTGTAGGGTTTCCCTGGGGGCCATTAAATTGCCCGCACAGGGGGTTGCCCTGCCTACAGGCGACCCCCTGTCAATTTCGTTATTTTTTTTTATTTTTAAATTAGCCCCTGGGGGTGGCGCGATCGCACCCCCCCAGGGGGCCCCAACAATCACATCTAAAAATATGGCCCCACAGGGGGTCGCCCTGCCTACGGGCGACCCTCTGTCAATATCGTTATTTTTATTTATTTTTAAATAGCCCCTGGGGGTGGCGCGATAGTGCGCGATCGCGCCCCCCAGGGGGCCCAAACATTGAATTTTAAAAATATGGCCCCCGGGGGGTGCCCCGTTTTCCTAGGGGGGCCGACCCCCCCAAGTGAAATCCCTGGGGTCTAGTGGCGATTCCTGGCCCTTGATCGCAGCTGTGCTGCGATCGAGGGCCAGGAAACGCGTTCAGGAAGGCCTCGTATGAAAGGGGAGAATCTCCCCTTTCATACGAGGCCTTACCGAACGTGGGGAAGGCTGTTTGGGGCCGTTTTCCCCATCGGAGCAGGAAGCGGCCCTATGGCCGCTTCCTGCTTCGATTGGGAAAACAACAAAACAACACTGTGACATCAGCGTGCCTCGCGGCGCACTGACGTCACAAAGGGGCAGGTGGGGGGGTGGGGGGGGGAGACAAGGAAGCTCTTCCGTGTCTCTCAGGGCAAAAACAAAAAAAAAAAGAAAATCCTCGGGTGCGATGCACCTGAGGATTTTCAAACCCCCTCCCCGGTGTCGGCCACTGGTCGTGGCCCGCACCAGGGAGGTAGTGCGGGTGTCGGCCAGTGGCCGATGCCCGCACTAAAAGGGTTAATTGCTGACACCAGTCAGTAACCACACAAAGGCCCATATTTATGAAAAATGGCACACAACTGCGTTAGTTCAGTTTTGCGTAATTTTTTAACGCGAGCTAACACCATTCCCTAATGCCATCTGTATGCCATATTTATAAAATGACGCACAATGGCACTAAAGAAAGGCTAGTGTCTAAAAAAAAGACTTTAGCTAGTGACAAATGGCGTTAGGGGAAATGGCGCTAGTGAGTCAAAATGACGTTAGGCTGATTAGCAGCAAAATATCTGCCATTAGGCAGCCTAGCGTACTTTTTTGACACACAAGCAGGCAAAAAATTACTCCTGTCTAATTATAGACAGGAGTCATTACCACTACCCAAATCCCCACCACAGGGGACCAGTGTCCCCAGGACAAGCCCAACATACCCAGTGCCAGACAGAGGGCCCTGTGCAAGGGGCCCCCCAATGGCACACCGCACACATACACTTACCTGAGATGGGCTCCCCCCTCCAGTGGTATCCCTGTGGAAGGGGGGTGGTGATGCTGGGGCTATGGGTGGGCATCTATGTGCCCATTTCATGGTGTTTCCCACGGAAAGGGGTCTACCTGCACATTAACGCCTGGTCTGACCAGGCGTTAAATAATGGCGCTAAGCGGGCTTAGTGCCATTATTTCGGTCTGCCTCTCACTCGCACATCGTTTTTGCGTCTGGAGTTAAATATGGTGCTGGGGGGCTGCCGTTATTTTTAGGAAGGGAACACCTACCTTGCATCTCATTGATGCAAGGTGGGCTGGCACTTCTTACATATGACGCTATCGCCAATATTTTGACGCTAGACAGATCTAGCGTCAAAATATAAATATGGAGATTAAAGTTAGCGCCGCTTTAGCGTCAAAATTAATGACGCTAAGGCGAGACTAACCTTCCATAAATATGGGCCAAAGGTCTAAATAGGAATGTCCTGTCTGGAAAATAAAGCAAGGGGTGGGGGTCTTTCTGGATCTGCTCTGTTCCAGGAGCAGCCTAGGGCCATGCTTCGAAGCACTGCAACCAATGTGCTGAAATTAGGGAAGCATTCGGGTCTAGCGAAATGGGAGAATTGGTACAGATGTTGACTTTCCTCTCTGTAAAGAGAAAGAGCAAGGCAAGAAAACAGCTTGCCACAGAAAGAAAGAAAGTAAACTGTTTGGGAGAATGTGATTGAAAGAGAACAAAAAGGTCCGAAAAGAAAGGAAATGAAAGGGCTAAACAAAAGGAAACCTTTAGGTGCGCAAAGGAAAGGAAATAGAGGAATAGGTGTGCATTACAAAGTAAGTAAGGGTAACGAAGAAAAAGAGGGCACTTGGGAGACTCCACAGCGAAGAAAATGGAACATTTTGAGAACACATTTGAAAAAAACAATTCAGGGCATGCCTTGAGAAAAGCCGAGGGTTAGAGAGAAGGAACATTTGGAAAGAAAAGGAATTGGAAGGGAAAGAGTAAACATTGTGACACAGAAGAGGAATGGGAGAGAGAAAAACAAGTTTGAGGAAGAAATAGGAGGCACATGGAAAACAGGGGGTTTGGGATACTGAAAAATGAATATGTAGCGACGGAAAAGGTGCAAGATTAGGGAGAAAAGGAGGGAGAAAAGGCCAGGAAATTAAATGATTAGGAAATATTGTAAGACGAGGGGTGACGTGCAAACGAAAAAGAAGAAAAAGGAGAGACCCATAAGCTGCGAAAAAGGAAGAATGGAAAGAGGAGAGAATTGGCCTGGAAGAGACAGACACTGAGTGGGTAAGATAAATAGTGAGGCAGAAAAAGGGGTAGAAAGGTAGGAAAAGAAAATTGTGAAAAAAACGACTAGGTGACTGAGCAAAGATGGACTGAGGGGGGTGAACGCTGGATGTGAAACTGGAGGAGGGCTGAAGAGGAAATTGTTCAAACAAATCAAAAAACCAATCGGACATTTTTATATGGCAGGTGTCAAGTGAGAAAATGATGTGACAGTTTGAAGACTTTCCCGAATTAGCTTTCACAACATCTGAGCGGCAGCGCATTCACTGGCGGGTGACCCAGCATTTAATCTGCCATTCACCCTCCTGTGTGCATTAAAGTTCTGAGCTCCTTTACCTCTGTCAACACCGAGCATGTAATAAGCTTTCACCAAGGCCAGGAAAACAAAACAGAGCCAATCTCTGGAACAGCTTCCTCACTGCGCACGTGTAATGTCCCTATCTGGCAGCCCGCAAATTTATACATCCAGAAGCTAATGAGACGAGCAAGTGACAGAGAACAGAAAGAGAGGGGGGACGAGGGGATGCGCAACCGAGCACAAGAGCACAGAAAATGAGAGCAGCGAGAAATAAGAAAGAAAATGCATTCACGACTCTATTACGCCTGTCTTTGTATTTAAAGAAAAATTGCACCCTGCACAGCCCAACGATGCCTTTTAATTGCACATGGTTATATTTGTGTAAGGAGTGTTTTTTTTGGCAAGAACTGGATTGAGAAAGAGGGAGTGTGTATAAAGCAAAATGATTGAAAACCCGTAAATTGGGTAAATAAATATTTGTTAATTCTTTTTTCACTTTTAAAAGGTAAACTTTATTTGAAAATCAAGATATTATAACAGTATGATACACATCCAAAGGAAATACTGTAATTTGAAAAACAATACTAATGAACTGAAATAACAGAACTGAATATGAAATAAGTAAAGTAGGAAAGTAAAGAAAAATAAGAAGAGATGAGAATATAAATATATCACTATAGAAATTACATATAAACAATTTCATTGCTGGGAACTAATTCCCAGTAACATAAAAAGGAATAATAGCATGTAATACAAATAACACCAACAGTAGGAGCCCAAGGAAGGTTGGGTGCCTCTTCAGTCTGTGGACTATGTGAATTGATTAATTTTGCACCACAGTCCAAATAAATAGTCACTGGAGACCAAATAATATTTATTTTGATAGCAAGCGAAAGATGGTAGACTATGATTGTAACAAACATCGTACCACCAGGATTAAAAAGAAATGTTAGGAGAGACTTTCCAGGATTTAGTTGTTTGTTGGAAGGCAACTACAAGTAAAAAACTAATATATTGATCTTTGCTGAGTAATGAGAATAAGCAGTTCATAGACTACCTAGACGTAGGCGTTTAAAATTGAAAGGTAGTTGAGAGTGAAAGATGGTATTTATCTGTCTCCAAGCCTTAATCCAACATTGATAAGTGGAAGGACAATCAAACAACATATGTTTTATGACAGATGACGTGATATTACATGAAAAACAAGAGGGAAAAATGGTAAAGTTCATCTTATGCAGCATTAACTTGAGTGATCAAATGCCTGTCGTAATTAAAGAATGGAGGGGCAGATTTAAGAGCCCCTAGTGCCTCTTTGCGCCACATTAGTATCATTTTTCTAACGCTAAGTAGCCCAACGAGGCCAAAATCGCTGCTCCAAATTTCCAAAGCGGAGCTATGCTTGCATTGCGCCACTTTGTAACCCCTTACGCTACATTATGCCGGAGCCAGGCATAATGTATGCAAAGGGGGCATTCCCCTGTTAGGGGGGCCGGAAAAATGTCTTAAAGTAATTCAATAGGTTTCTTTGCGTCATTTGTTTTTACAATGGGCCTCAATGGGCTTTGCAGGATTAGCGTCCACATTTTTGACACTAATCGTGCAAAGCTCCGAACTAGCTTCTAAAATTTTGATGCTAGTTACCTAACTACCACCATGGTGCACCATATCTTAGATATGGCACACACATGATGGGGTGAGATGGCGCTAAGGGGAGCAAGAAAAGTGGTGCTGCACTGGGTGCAGCGCCACTTTCCTTAAATCAGGCCCAGGGTTTGAGTAATATTAGCTGCCCTAGAGGATATCCATATTTTAAGCCAAATTTTATTCCATAAAATATATTTAGGTCTTTTTCTCATTGTATATCAATATCTGTCTTATCTCAGTCATTTGGTGAGGAAGTGATTGCCATATATACGTATAAATATGATATATATATATATATATATATATATATATATATATATATATATATCAATGACAGCAGTTCCACTTGATTCCGGCTACATCCACCAAGCGAGGCTGGTGCTGACAAAACGGTGTGGCCCCCGTTTGAAGTATAAAATAAATCATTCAGCTCTTATTAAGCTGTAAGAAAGAGTCACACCCAATGTGTCTGCATCTCTGTATTGATTTTTTATTCAGCAACGCGTTTCAACCCCAGAGGGTCTTCATCATGGCCTGATAGAAAAATCTATCTCTTTCTTACAGCTTAATAAGAGCTGAAGGATTTATTTTACATATATATATATATATATATATATATATATACATATATATATATACATTTATACACACACACACACACACACACATATATCTATATATACATATTTATATATATATATACATATATATATATATACTCACACACATATATGTATATATCTATATCTATATATATATATATATCTGAATGAGGCTGAGGATAACAACAGTGTTGTTAATGGAGCTGGCGTGGAAATAACAGAAATTACAGAAACCAGATAATGCATCAGCAACATTGCTTAACAGGCCAGGGGCATATTTGGCTTTAAACAGCACCTTAAGCCGGAATCACTGTAATACAATCTCCTTCAACAACCTCAGAATCATTTTGCATTTTGCTGCCTGTTGATTGATGCATTCTACCACTGCTATACTGTCAGACCAAAATACGACTGATTGGTTGCAGAACTGCTCTGGCCAAATGGACAATGACACCAGAGTTGGAAACATCTCAAGAAACCAATGTTAGCAACCAACCCAGACTGCACTCTCTCACTAGGCCACCTCTGCGCACACCAAACTGGGCCTACGATAGTGCCAAAACCCTTGCTGCCTGCCTCATCAGTGAACAGACCTATTTCTTCAGTGCTTCTAGTCGAGCTGGACCAAACCATTGTTGCATGAAAATCCCTCAGGAATGTCTCCCAGATCCTCATATCCTGTCGGACCTCAATAGACAACCTGGTATGATGGTGCTTCTCTTTTAGTCCAGTCATAGCTTGGGCAATTGATCGTGACAAGGGGCGGCCCATGGGCGTGATCCAGAAAGCGAAATTTCAGCTGCCCAACCAAGACTTAAAACTGATGCAAGGGGACCTTCTTGCTCCTAGACATGTCTCCAAAGCTTGGGAAAATGAGTTAACCATCCTCAAAGGGGAGCATTGAGACCCCTGCAACAGAATATAACTCTATCATCAGAAATTCCTTGGGCATCCCAAGCCCCAGTGCTTTGCTCTGAGCCAGTGGTGCCCAAAATTCTCCCATCAATTCACAGTAGGATTGCAAGGCCTCAGCACAATCCTCAATTCCAGGGGGCCCCCAAAAGAGAAAATCATCACCCACTGAGGTCCGACCCCCACCTGAAGACCCCTTCAAGGAACGTGCTGAGCTTCTCAAAATAGGTGCATGAGACCCAGCAGCCCATAGGCATACATTTATAAAAAACAATGCACCCTCAAATTGGAAACCCAACAGATGGAAATCCTGCAGATGCACAAGGAGCAAGTGGAAAGCACATTCTATGTCAGACTTTGCTAGTAGAGCCCCAGGTCCCAGTTCCTCCATCATCTGAATCGCTTGATCCAGGGAAGCATATTTGACTGAGCATAAAGCCCCATCAATAGCCCCATTCACTGACTGACCCTTGGGAGCTGATACGTTGTGTATCAATCTAAACTCCCAAGGTTCCTTTTTGAGACAATCCCCATGGAAGAGCAGATGAAACCCTTGAGAGAGACTAAATCAAAGCGGCCTGCCACACTCCCCAGGCTCATTTCCTTGGGGCTCTTCACCCTAGCCACTCCGCAATTTAATCTCAGTGACTACTGATTCCTGCAATAAGGGACGCCCACATACCCCTCTGCTGGAATTCTGACATCTTCCTTGAAACCTTCATACAATTTCTATGCTGCCTGGTGATTATTGTACACATTCAACCATGGATCCATTGCCACCCAATTAACCGTAAAGGGAGTTTTGTCAAATAGAGGTCTATCAGTCCGGTTTCTTGCTACCTTTTTCTTGAGTCTTCCTAAAGCACTTGGATTCTAGATGAGATACGAAGCCATAGAATGAGCAACAATGCTTGAAATTACAGGTCCCCATGGGCCAGTTACAGGATCACTTGCTAAAGTAACCAACAGGAACCTTTCCTCACCTCCACCGGGCTGCTAGCAGACCCCGAGCCCGTGCAAAAGTGCTGACTGGTGGGAGCTTCAGGGCATTGTGGTTTCATATATAGCAACCACATGATGACATCTATCTGATCCCAAGCTAATATGAGTCTAGTGGCCTTAATCCTCCTGAATTCCCTATCACACTCCTTCCAGGCCGAACCACCATACTCATCAAGCATGCATGCTATTCTACTCTGATAGGATGCGAGTTGGGCGCACAGATTAGTAAAATGCTCAGACAGAATAGCCTGGTAAATTGAGAAACCTTTCACCCAGTTCATCAGTGTTTTCTACACCCTCATTTTGTATGGCCAAGTGCCACTAGAGTGACAACATTCCTTACAGCACCTGGCCTTCTCTTTTTCAGGCTTATTCTCAAGCAACTCAAAAATATTGATGCACGATCCCATCCAAATTTTTTATTTTATTTCCACACTCAGACTGTACAACATCCAAACCAATGACCGGTAATGTAGTCCCCAGACCTAAATTCATGGGTTCCTGAGGAAGGGGAGCCACCACCCGTGCCCCCACATGCATACTACAAGCCAATGCAGTGCTTGGCGCTGTAGGTACTTGTGCTGCTGGCTGAGTGAGCCACCAACCCCTGCCGCAAGAGTGACCCCCAACAACTCCTCTTAACTCCCAGATGGGACTGTATAACTAACCAGTGGTACTCCACCGACCCAACTAACACCTGCTACAGAAGCAGCACTCCTTTGTGTATCCTAACTAACCATACTGTCAGGGTGTGCAACCAATCACCTGGCCCTCTCCAAATCATCATCAACACCAGCAAGGCCCCCCCACCCACAAGGTGGACGGACAACTCCCCCAACTAGGAAAGTCAAGCTAACACACTGGTTAAATTAGCTACCAAGTCCAGCTCGCCATGGCCTACCATAGGTGTAACTCCAATTGCCATACAACTGTTGCCATTCTTGATAATACCATCGCCAGGTGCAGGCCCCATTACCACTGATACATTTCCCTGAGACACTTCTTGACCAGTGGCGGCTGGTGTTCAAGGGCTAAGGGGCTGCGCCCCTAGCCTTTTCTGGCCTCTCTAGTGAAGCATAAATTTAATTACATGATGAAAGTAAAACATTTTCTGCACAACATTTTCGGAGTGAAAGTTGTGCACTTTGTAAAGCCCCACTGCTCCTGCCGTCAGTATGTGGCTGAAAGCTGCACAGTAGGGCTGACAGGGCTTGCCCACGCAAAGCCCTTACGCTTTCTCAAAACGCAGTGACGTCCCTGGCTTATCTCCTCCTCCACCAGAAGCCCTGATTGTAAACAGCCTGGAGCGTTTTTTGTTCAGCCCGGGTTTCTGAAAACTTCATGTCACTCAGATATTATTCTCCACCCTTTCCTATTACTCAAATGGTGGGGTGTGATCAGAAGGGTCTACGTACCAGAGGTCACATTTTATTAAAAGAATGTGGCATTGCGCAAAGAACATCCCCAGTCTGTGGCAGAGAAATGGAATAAATACAAAAAATAACTCCATCCAGGGCTCTCTGGGAGACAGGAGTGTGACCTGAAGAACTCAAGTCATAAATATGCCAAAGACAACCCTGCACACAAGTAAGTTGGAGCTCTATCTTTTTTACAGACAATAAGAAAAGAATCTGTTCTCTCAGCTCTCCTCTCCTTTCACTGCCTCTGTAGCTGATTTCATCTCTCAAAGGCAGTAATGGTTCCAGTAATTTATCATGGCTAGTTATTGTTTTATTTCTTCTGCAGACTAATGACGTGATATGTCATATTAAACATATAATCTGCAGCTCAAATAAACGTGTACCTTTTATCACTGAAACTGCTGGATACTGGATGGGTGAGGCAATGTGTGTTTGTTTGAATGTGTTTGCAAGGCTTGACAGAGTGGCTGAGAAAATGTGGGTGTCTGTGTATAAGAGTTGTGTGAATGGCAGTGGATGAAAATGTGGATGAGTAAATGGGTAGGTGACCAAAGGCAGTGGGTGAGTAGGTGAATGGAAATACGTGGGTATTGAGGCTCTCTCACAAGGTGCAATTCCGTCTTGTATTTGTGCCCCACCACTGCTTTCAGTCACCAGCCCCCACTGTTCTTGACCCTAGTTACCAGCCACGGGGGTCTGACCCACCAGCGCCTCTACCACTGGGACACAGCCATGTGCCCCATCATACTAGGGTGAGATGCCAATGGGATTTGCAAGTCCTCCTTCTGGGTATCCTAACCGCTTGGCCCTCTTTGAGACCGGGGTAAATGCCACCCTAGGAGTCACACCTTGCCTTCTAGGCCTCCTTGCTGGTGCTGCAGGCGCACTGTGCTGGCCTTCAGGAGTCTGCGACCTCATCAAAGCCAAACCCTTGTCCATGGAGTCCATTCTATGCACTAAAGCCTCCAAAACCACCTCAGTCTGCGGGCGCTTGGAAGCTTTCCGCACACCACCAGGCATTTTTGGGAACACAATAAGGTGTTCCTAAAGCAAGCATTAAATAAGGTAGGTAACAAAAATGGTCCAACACAAAAACAAACCTTCAGCCTACCACCTTATGTCCTTAGAACTGCGAAAGAAGGCAATGCTGACATCACTAAACTATGCCCAGTGCAGCATGACTAAGCTCAGCCCCACTCTTGTCCCAGGCCCAGGAAACACACCTCAAAAATGCCAAAAAGCTGCAAACAAACAAGCACACTAAATGCCCCAAGCAATGCTAATATTCTCAGCCTACCCACAGCACAAGCACCAAAACTGGGCTAGGGGGATTTATTGCCCACTAGTGAAAATATCCTGCTCACAATGATAAAATGCCTAAAGATGGGGAGGGGAAATTACCACCACAATGAAATTATCCTAAGTAAGGAAAAAAAAATGACTATAGAATTGCCCCCAAGATGATCTCTCTTACCTGAGCACCTAGGTACCCAGGTCAGGAGAGACACGCTGTAGTCTGTGCATCCCACAGCCAGGAGATGGCTGTGTTGTTTAACAAGTTCTGCAGGGTGCAAGGTGGAGCCCGCAGAGTCATTAGGAACCTGCAGAAATTGGGAATCAAGAAAAAAAAGAAAAGCCCTCGTCAGGTGGTGAGTGGTGTGTCCCCATGGAGCAGGCGGCATCATCATGAGGCAGCGAGCTGGAACAAAGACCCATTCGCAGCCTCACAGCCCCTTTTATTGGTGGGGCTTGCTACGATCATAGGCAAGTGACCTGGTAGCACTCTAAGTGCCTCTGATGGCGTGCCCTCCAAAAGAGCTAGTTGCCACACACCTCATGCTGCTGACCCCGAGATGCAAACCCAGCAAAACTGCCATATGTGCAGCTCACCCGAGTTGGGAGAACCTTTGCCAATATTCAAGTCTTTTCTCATTTTATTTCAATGTCTGTCTTCTCTTGGTCATCTGGAGAGGGGTGATTGCCTTATAAATATGGGAGGCTGAGAGGGGAGGATAACAACAGCGTTGTCAATTGGGAAGAATTAAAAATAGGTGTATGATTAGGTTGGAGGTAGTGATATGTTGTAGAAAGCACAGAAATTAATGAAACATACTAAGTAGTATAAGAGAGAAGTGAAAAACATACTTGAGCTTGAGTAAAAGAGAGGCATGAATTGTTAGCAATACGTTGATGTACCCAAAGTAAACTTTTCTTATATGAGGATTTCCAAAATATAGGCCCGCATTTCAACTTTGGCAATAAAAACCGCCTACCGCCGAAGTGACGGCCGCCAAAAGACCGTCGCCGTGGCTACCAGCTGTTCGCCATATTATGACCACAGCCGGATTTCCACCACAAGAATGGCGGAAATCCGGCTGTGGGCATGCCGGCAGTTGGCGGTTAAGTGGTGCTGCTACCACCTGCAGCGCCACGCCAGTAGACCACTGCCAGCCGTATTATGACCAATAATACTGCCTGCCGGTGTTCTGCTGGAGGGTGCTGCTGGCGGTAGCAGCGCCCCATCCCGTCTCCTGCCGGAGGACCCCCTGGATCCAGGTAAATCAGGTCCCCGACAGGGGAGGAGGCCGGGTGGTGTTGTGTGTGTGTGGGGGTGTGTGAATGTATGTGTGTGCGTGAGTGTGGGCGGGTGTTGAGTGTTGAATGCATGTGGCATGTACGGACGTGTGAGTAAGTTGTGAAATGTGAATGCATGTCTGCGTGTATGTTTGGAAGTGTGTGCGGATGTGTGTGATTGGATGTATGCATGCGTGTAAGCATGTGGGAATGGGTGTGTGTATGCATGTGTGTGTGAAGGGGGTTTGAATGTAAGGGGGTGCGGGGTGTGGAGAGGTGGGAGGAAAAGGGGGGTGTGGAGAGGTGGGGGAGACCCCTATCAGTGACACAGAAGGCATTCGCTGTCACTGATATGGCCTATCGCCATGGTTTTCGTGGCATTACGAACGCTACAAAAACCATGGTGGTAGGCGGGCTCATAATCCTGCAGGTGGCACAATGGCAGGCCATTACCGCTGCGGCGGTCAGAGTGGTACATTAGAGGGTTAGCTTCAGCCAACCGTCCAATGTCATATTATGGTGGTAAGTACTGCCAGCTTGTTTTTGTACTTACCGCCACATTATCGACGACCGCCGGGGTCGTAATGACCCCCATAATCTTTTTACTTATAATAATGTGTTTATTATACCAGATTTAGGAGCAAATAAATTGTTTGTTATCTGGGAGATAGGAGATAACTATAGGCCGTATGATTTTACAAGCATTTTTAAGAATGGGGAGAGACATAGATAAAGGTCTGTGTGTGAAGGAGAGAAACTCCCAAAAAGAAAAAGGATGAATGAAAAAGGCTTCAGGGCCTACCCACAAGGGAAGTGAAACAGATTTTCTTCAGATATAGGAAATGAGGCTTGATTCATCAAAATGCAGTATGATAGGAACAAAAGTCAGGAAACTTAACTCACCCATTTGTTTAGGTTGTGCAAGCTTTTCAAGGGACATGCAAGGTGATGGGATAGATTTTCCTAAAGTACACAGAAGGTATATTAATAGGAATTTTTGAGAGGTAGAAAATATTCACAAGAACCATTATCATTCTGAGTGTATCTAAGTATCTCCACCATGATAAAAAATAAAGGATTACATCTGGAAGTAAGGTATGATAAAACCATTAGAATGGCCTCCATATTAAGAGAAACTGTCACTTTTATTGAGTCAGTGAACCAAAGACCTAGATATTTGATTTTATCCAGAATCCAGTGGAAATTAGCTGAGGTGAAATCCGAATGAAAATAAGAGGAAGAATTTCAAGTTTATCAGAATTTAGTTGATATCCCAAGAGAGTGAAAAGTAGTGACTTCGGCCAGAAAAGATGGTAAATTGTGGATTAGACATAAATAGAAGAATATCATCAGCATATACAGAAAATGTAAGTTGTTTGTCTCCATATGGAAAGCCTTGGGTGTCTGGATCCTATCAAATGTTATATAAGAAGTGTTCCAATGCTAGAACAAACATTAGGAGAAAAAGGGGCAGCCCTGTCTGACTCCTCGATGTAATGAAAACAATGGTGATATTAGACCATTTCCAAAAATGGAGGGTTTGAGTGATGAATAAAATAAATGTAGTGAGTTAATAAACTTGGGACCAAATTCAAAGCATGAAAGAGTGGAGGAAAAAGAGGCTAATTTATACCATTAAACGCCTTTTCAGCATCCGAAGAAAGGGCCACCAGCGAGTGCATGTAAGATTTAGATTTACTCTAAACGTTAAACAATAATCTAGTTTTTTCTGAGATGCGTCAACCTTTAATTAATCCTAATTGTTCTTTTCCAATTAACTTAAGGAGTAAATGATCAATATGTTGGGCACAAATTTTGGCAAAATTGTTATATTCCACGTTAACGAAGGAGATTTGTCTCTGATTTTTAAAAAGTTTAGGGTCTTCATTCTCTTTGGAGATGAGACAAATTAAAGCATCTTGAAAGGAGCCACCAACAGTGTGATCAGTTGTAAAATGCGAGAAAAGATGGTTAAGCCTAAAAAGTAGCCTAGCAAGTACATTTTTTGAGAAATAGATATAAAATGTTATAGAGAATCCATGCAGACCCGATGCATTTCTTTATGTGGTTCAATCTGTATGTAGGACAAATACCAGAGAATGTCTTTTGAGAAGTGTTTGAGTCTGGAAAATAAAGAGAATGATAATAATTTAAGATAAATTACTAAAAGTTTCCCACCTTTGTTTTTACCTCCACACTACTTAACACTAGACTTAAGAAGATATGAAGCAGCATCCTCCATTAAAAGTTTATAATCTCCAATTTATCTTTAACCAACTCATCCAAACATATTGAAGACTTGGAAGAGTAATATGTATGCTCAAGTTTTTTAATGTGATTCATGACATTAAGTGATTTTTCTGAAGAAAGTTTTCTTTTGTTAGATACAAAATAAATAATAAAATCTCTAGAGGCAGCCTTGAAAGTATCCCTGATTATATGAGCAGAAAAATCTGATGTTTCATTTACTTGAAAAAAGCCAATTATAACAATTTTGAAACTGTGTATAAAAATGAGATTGAGCAGAAGAGAGTTATTAATCTTGAGTGCTTATTATGACGACCAACAGGAAGAAGGTCAAAATCAAATGTAACAGGAACATGTTTGAATATTTATATAGATCCAACGTCTGCATTTAAGATATGTTAAGAGAGAAGTTTGGAGACAAACAAATAATCAATCCTGGGCTGGGAAAAATGTACTGTGGAGAAAAATGTATATTCTTGTAATGTAGGATTGCAAAGTCTCCCAGTGTTGATTAGAGGTCTCTGTGTTATAGTGGAAGTAAATTGTGATGTCATGCATTATGGACTTGTGAACAATAAAGGGATCTAGCACCATATTACAATGAACATCGAAAATTAAATCATCATTAGTTATGGTCATTAATTTAGACAAAATATCACACCCAAAAGGTTTGTCTAAAAGGGTTGAAGCATAGAGATTTAAAAAAGTGAAGGGTATTGTATTTTATGGTTAGAGACTAAAACCCATCTTGCCTCTGAATCATGAGACTGTGAAATGACTTGATCGCCTCAAGATTTATTGCAAAGTGTGACTACTCTATTTCATTTACCAGAACCCACGAAGATAGAAATATGACTAACATATTATCTTTTAATTTTACTAATCTCTTTCTTCACTATATGCATTTCTCGTAATAATGCAATATCAGCTTTCATTTTGAATAAATGAGACAGTGCCATTTGCTTTTTAATAGGATGTCAAAAACCCTTAACATTCTATGAAATAACTCTCAAAGTCATATAGGGAAATTCAAAAAATATATAATAATTTGTTTGAATCATTATAATCAACAACCAACATTAATTTATATGTATTGACTAGTTGAAATGAGTAAGCAGTGAAGTAAGAAAACAAAAGAATATAGGGATACAAAGTAGACGATTTGAATAGTACAGAGATAGAGGAAGAGGATAGAAAAGAAGGAGAGGTCAGGAAAAGGAGGACAAAGAAAAAAAGACAGAAAATGTGAATGTCAAAATAACAAAAAGGGCATACCTATAGATCAAACAAATGATTGAGGGCGGTGATGTCACATGAGGATAATGACACAATCAGAACCCGAAAACAGTCAACAAGGGGTAGACTAGACCATATAAAACAGTAATTATGTATTCTTCAGAACACAGTAAATATACTTAAAGGGAGATAAAGATAGATTAGAGAGAATGTTCATCACAATGGAAGAGATTAAATGCATACATGTAAATGTTAAAACTAACAACTAACTCTACTAATGGAGTAGTCAGAGTAAGCATGACAAAAAACTATAATGAACAACAAACATCAAGTGGGCATGAATTTTGATTTATCAGTTTTTTCTCCCCTGCAACTGTCAATAAAATGCTGCAAAAAAGAGGAGTCTTCGTATTTGTAGCCTTATTCTTGTAAATGAACTTAAATAGACAAGGATGAAAAGGCCAAATCTGGCATTCAAAGGATTAAGAGCTGGGCACATATCCAGGAATCTCTTCCACCTGTCTGCTATAGAGTTGGCAAAATCCTGTGCAGAAAATAAATTTGATCCAGACCATGAAATATGACCTTTGGCCTTAGCAGCTTTGATAACTTTGAGAAGGTCAACATTTTCTAAACAGAAGATGATTCCTTTAGGTTTCTGTGAGGACGATAGATGATGAGAAGAGTGACCAAGTCTGTGTGCTCGCTGTTTATTCAATAAAGGGGAGACTGATATATCTAAAACCATGGGCAGAAAAGATTGAAAGAAAGAGATGGGATCTGAGCCTTTCACCCCTTTTACCAAACCATAAATACAAAGGTTATTTCTTCTGTTACCCATGTTTTCCAAACCCTCAGCATGTTTTTTCAAGTGTGACTCTTTAGGGCACGGATGCTGAAGCACTTATGTAGAATCCTTAAGGCCAGTAACTCTCGTTGTTCCACTAGTGAAACTCTAATATCTATGAGTGACCTTTTATCTTCCAAAAACTGGAGTTTATTATTAGTTTCTTTCATATGGTATTTAAGATTCCTAATTTTCTCAAGTAAAGGTTTAATTGAGGTAGTACTAGGAGGTTTAGTGGGAGATGGAGGATCTTTTTTAACTCATTTGTTGGTGATAATGTGTTCAACAAATTCAGCTTGGAGGTCATTTCGATAGTTGTGGCAATGTTCCCACTAGAGGATGAAGTGGATGATGAGGCAGAATCCTGACAGGCGCTTTCCATAATTGCTATCTCAATGTACTATAACGTTAGTCAGAACAGACAATGATTTAGCAATATCCACCATAAAAGTATGTGTAGAATCAGGCATAGTAGATGGAAGTTTAAAATTTCTGCTTTTCCTCATAAGGCAAGGTGTATAGAAGTAGCGAGGTGGTGAGGCACTAAGAAAACATGTAGGAATGTTAATCCCTGTATCATAAAAATGCATAGCAATGTAGAAAAAAAGTCAAGGGAATGCCAGAATTAGCAGGGAAATAAATGTTTTTATTTGAAAAACATACATTTGTAAAAGCGGGAGGCAGTGCAGCAAAGAAGACACTGAACACCACCTCTGTTGAAAATCAAAATGGATAGCGCAACATCTCTGTCAGTGAGCTGGCTGTTTATGAGGAGAAATTGGGTAGATTTGGGCAAAGAGGTTCTTCCTTCATGTCCCATCAGTCAGGCAATCATTTAAAAGCTCTGTGAGGAAGATGGCTCGACTCCCGCGTGCAGCCAGGTTAGAGCTCCTCAAAGTGCAGCCAAAGTTCATCAAGCCACCAACACTTGTTATTTCTAAGGAATACAGTTCAATTTATAGATACAAAAGCATATGGGAATGGTATCAGAATATTCTAATCTAAATATACTGAGACAATATATTGTGTTATGGCTATCATTTACAAAAATATGGCCCCATTCAAGTTAATATTAGAACACCAACTCACAAGGGAGATATTTTGTTCACAATATTTAGGCAATAATGCTTATTAATTTTTTCACCAGGTTTATGTTGTTGCACTAGGTGGAGCAGTATTGTGCCACTTTCTCTACCTCTATTTTCTAATTCTTGTCTTTTAGTATAGCAATGAACAAATTACCGGTAAGTTTCTAAATGCTATGAGACCAAGTGGCAATCAGAAACTGCTATCTCAAGTTATGTATGAGCGATCATTCAAACTCCTGCCTACTTCCCACTTCAGACACAAAAAAGTGTTTGTTAGTAGCCAAATCACAATTCTGAAAATGTCCCCCTTCGTTTTGAGTCAGAGAAAACCCGGTGGAATGCAAAAAGGAAAGATTATTCAAAAAGAAGCAACAAATCTGCTAGTTGGGTGCACAAAGCTTTGATTCCACACATTATGAAATGTATTGTATTGTATTGTATTGTATTGTATAACATTGTACTGTATTGTATTATATTGGAACATTTAAATCGCGCTTACTACCCCAATGGGGGCGCTGAAGCACTTGCCTCACCATAATACACTGTTTAGGTTGCTTTGTTGAAAGTGTGTTGTCTTTGTTTGATTCTTTGTGGGAAGCATTTCCATGTTGTGTGTGAGGACCACCGAGATGTGGTTATTGTGTTATGAGATGCAGCACTTAGCAGTGTGATGGATGAAGAAGTGTGAGAGAAAGGCACGCAATCTCTGGTTTTCAGGAAGCTGGCAACTTTGATCATCACTGCAGGTCCCTTTTTGGTATTTCTTATGTTTATAGTCCACTTAGCTGGTTACTGTGCTGGATTGTCTATTCTGAGACATTTTGTTTCAAATTTATGATCCTAAGCATATTAAAGGGAGAAGTGGTGGGTAGATCTGCTGGGATGGACTTAACTTCATCCAAAATCTGATTGTCATAGTAAAATGCCATGAGGGTGCCAAAGTATTTTTGTAGTCTGGACCTGCAGTGTTGAGCTACATTAAAGACTTTCCTTGGCCTGAGGTATGTGCCAGATCTCTTCCGTTATTCTATGCCTGTTCAGTTGATGATGGGTGGTGTATTGCTGTGGACTGAAATAGTACTGTGTTATAAATTTGGTAATGCATGGACGATCCATTTTTGTTGTATATGAGTGTAGGAGTGTCAGGCAGTAGCAGGCAATTATTAAGCAGCTTGTATGAACTACAATCAACTACCTGACTGCCGAGTCTTATAATATTATTGTAGGAAAGTGCCACTGTTGGCATGGTTACCCCCCCCAACTTTTTGCCTAGTGTTGTTGCCAACTGTGATTGAAAGTGAGCTGGGATCCTGCTAACAAGGCCCCAGCACCAGTGTTCTTTCCCAAAATCTGTACCTTTGTTTCCACAATTGGCACAACCCTGGCCCAGAGTTAAGTCCCTTGTAAAAGGTGCCTATGTTATCAAAGGCCCTGTGGCCAGGGAAGGTCCCCCAGGGCTGCAGCATGTATTATGCCACACTAGTGGACCCCTCACCAAGCACATGTACACTGCCTATGCAGGTTGTGTGTGCTGGTGGGGATAAAAAGGGAAAGTCGACATGGCACCACTCTCAGGTTGCCATGCCCACAAACCAGTGCCTGTGGCATAGGTAAGACATCCCTCTAGCAGGCCTTACAGCCCGAAGGCAGGGTGAACTATAGCACAGGTGAGGGCATAGCTGCATGAGCAATATGCCCCTACAGTGTCTAAGTCCATTCTTTGACATTGTAAGTGCAGTGTAGCCATATTGAGTACATGGTCTGGGAGTTTGTCATTATGAACTCCAGAGCTCTATGATGGCTTCCCTGAATACTGGGAAGTTTGATATCAAACTTCTCAGCATAATAAACCCCCACTGATACCAGTGTGGGATGTATTGAAAAATGCACACAGAGGGAATCTTAGAGATGCTCTCTGTATATTATCCAAACTTGTAGTGTAAGACTGACCAGTCTGTGCCAGCCTGCCACTTTCAGACATGTTACTGACCACATGGGGTTAGAGCCTTTGTGCTCTCGGTGGACGGAAACAAAGCCTGTCCTCGGTGGAGGTGCTTCACACCTCTCCCCTGCAGGAACTGTAACACCTGGTGGTGAGCCTCAAAGGCTCAAGCCTCAGATTACAGTACCCCAGGACACTCCAGCTAGTGGAGTTGCCCGCCCCCCGGACAAAGCCCCACTTTTGGCGGCAAGTCCGGCGGGAAAATTAGGGAAAACAAGGAGGAGTGACCACCCCAGCTATGACTAGCCCTAAGGCGTCCAGAGCTGAGGTGACCCCCCTCCCTGCAGAATCCTTCATCTTGGTTTGGAGGACAGAGATCAATAGGATTAGGTTTGTGCCCCCCTCCCCAAAGGGATTAGGCACAAGGAGGGTGTAGCCACCCTCAGGGACAGTAGTCATTGGCTACTGCCGTCTAACCCCTAAAATGACCCTAAATCTAGGATTTAAGGGCCTCCCTGCCTAAGCTTACCAAATTCCTGGTGACTGAACAAGAAGAAGAAGGACTGCTTAGCTGAAACCCCCAGCAGAGAAGAAGGACGATGACAACTGATTTGGCCCCAGCCCTAATGGCCTGTCTCCTGCTTCAAAGAACCTGCAAAAGAACAGCAACGCATCCAGCGGGACCAGTGACCTCTGCCAAGCTCCAGAGGACTGCCTTGCACCCAGAAGGACCAAGAACTCCAGTGGACAGCGGCCCTGTCCAAGAAGAATCAACAACCAAGGACTCCAGCCTCACTCTGAATGCGTGAGTCCTGACCACTCTGCAGCCGACGCCCACGGTGCCCACGGTGTCCACCCAGATAGAGAGGATCCCCAGGCAATTCCTAGCAAGTGCCCTCCCTGGGTTGACCTCTCCACGACGACCCCTGCAGTGGGCATTCAAGGACCCCCCCCTGACAGGGAAGCTCAGGACTAAGATATCCGATGCCTAAAGATCCACTGCACCCACAGCCCCCAGGCGGCCCTCCTCCCTGTCCAGCCTGTGGTTTGCCCGAGACGACCCCCTGGACCTCACCTGCAGCCTCTGAGTGACCCCTGGGGTCCTCTGATAGAGTATCATTGGAGACCCAACATCGTGTTTGCACCCTGCACCAGCCACTCCAGTGCCTCTGAGGGTGTATGTTTGGTGCCTAGTTGTGCCCTACCAGTGCCCCTCTAAAACCCCCAGGTCTGCCCTCCAAAGTCATGGGTACTTACCTGCCTGCACATCTGGAACGAGTGCACACAGTCTCCATAGGAGCCCATGTTAATTTTGCGTACACTTTGACCTCTGCACCGGCCTGCCCTGCGTTGCTGGTGGTGGGTGTTTGGGGTTAACTTGATACGCAACCTGTGAACTTCCTAAACCCTGGAGACTGGAACTGTAAGTGTTGTACTTACCTGTAAAACAAAATAACTTTTCTTCCCCTCCCCAGGAACTGTTTCTGAAAATTGCAGTGTCCATTTCTAAAACAGATTTATGCCAATATTTCAAGAACTGCATGGCTTATTAATTTCAAACAAAGTACTGTAGATACCTGTGTGAAATATGAATCTATTGAAGTACTTACCTGCAACTTGAATCTTGTGGTTCTAAAAATAAATTAAGAAAAAATATTTTTGCTATATGAGAACCATTGGTCTGGAGTTAAGTCATTGAGTGTGTGCTTCTTCTATTTTCTGTGTGTACAACAAATGCTTTGCACTACCCTCTGATAAGTCTAACTGCTCGAACACACTACTATGAAAGAAAGCATTAGTGTTATCTAATTTAGCCTCTTTTAAGCCTCTAGGGAACCCCGGGACTCTGTGCACACTATGGCCCTCATTACAACCCTGGCGGTCGGTGTTAAAGCGACGGTAATACTGCCAACATGCCAGCGGTAAAAAAAATTGAATCACGACCACGGCGGAAACCGCCCACACAGCCAGCCACTTTAACATTCCAACCGCCACGGCGGTAGCAACAAACACAGCAGCGGTAACCACCAACAGACAGACAGAAGACAATGTAATGCCCACCCCATTACAACCCGCCCATCTGCCAGCTTTTCCGGGGCAGTACCAGCGCCATCAAAAGCACAGCAGAAACAGTACGTTTCCCTAGAACACTCAACGAAGAACCAGGACGCCATGGAGCCCGAGCTGCAGGTCTTCCCCATGCTGGTCTACCTCCTCATCTACCAGGAGTACGAACGGCGGCGACGACCACGGTGAGTACTGCACCTAGTGCACAAGGGAGGGGGGAGGAAAAAGAGAGTGACACACATGCAACACGCAACACCCCCACCCTCACCCACAACACCATACACACAAACACATGTATCACCATTACATTAACACCCCGTAACCCCCTGGAAGAACGCAAGGACAAAAGGATTTGAGTAAAATCTGTGATATTTTAGAAATAGATATACGTAATAATTTGAAAAACAGTATTTACAAAAATATACAATATGTACATAAGGCAGTACATTGGCCACTCGAAAGGTCCGTGGGCCACTGGCCCAAAACTTATAGGCCAAGCCCACATTTGACTCCTGCCTCAATACAGAGAGAACACTGCAGGGGCATCAGGTCGAAAACACACAGGCACCTCAGGGGGACGGGGAAGGGGGGTCACCTCAGCCGGAAGATGGAATAACGCCATTGCTCCTGGAGGGGGCTCCATGCCCACAGCGATGTCCTGGGGAGTGCAAGGCCACAGTCTCTCTAGTGGGTGGGTTGCCCACTGCTTGGTCCTGGGGAGTGCAAAGCCACAGTCTCTCTAGTGGGTGGGTTACCCACTGCTTGGTCCAGGGTAGTGCAAAGCCACAGTCTCTCTAGTGGGTGGGTTTCCCACTGCTTGGTCCTGGGGAGTGCAAAGCCACAGTCTCTCTAGTGGGTGGGTTGCCCACTGCTTGGTCTTGGGGAGTGCAAAGCCACAGTCTCTCTAGTGGGTGGGTTGCCCACTGCTTGGTCCTGGGGAGTGCAAGGCCACAGTCTCTCAAGTGGATGGCTTCTCCACTGGTTCTGGAGGGGGCTTTGTGCCCAGTCTGCTTAATCCTGCCAAGGATAGGGTGAGTGGATGCCTTTCTCCACTGGTCCTGGAGGGGGCTTTGTGCCCAGTCTGCTTCATCCTGCCAAGGATAGGGTGAGTGGATGCATTTCTCCACTGGTTCTGGAGGGGGCTTTGTGCCCAGTCTGCTTCATCCTGCCAAGGATAGGGTGAGTGGATGCATTTCTCCACTAGTTCTGGAGGGGGCTTTGTGCCCAGTGATGCAACACTTGGGGTGTGGCAGTTCACAGTCCCTCATCTGGGTGTCTGAGGCACGAGATTTGCAGGGACCAGGTTGCATGATAGTCCATGGAGGCAGGGCTAGACTCCATCTGGCAGCGGCTATGGCTGCAAACTGGTGGTAGTGCCGTTGCTGGTGGGGGTGCTGCCAGTAGTGGAGGGAGGCTCCAGCCCGTCTCCTGGAGCCCCGGACAGTGGTGCTACTGTCAGCGGTGCAGGTGGTGGTGCTTGCGGCGGTGCCTGCGGTGGTTCTAGCGGTGGTGCAGGTGGCGGTGCTGGCCGTGGTGCAGGTGCCGGTGCTGCCTGTGGTGGAGGGAGGCTCTAGGCCCTCTCCTGCAGCCTCGGACGGCTGCTTACTGGGGCTGCTGCTGCTGTCAGTAGTGGTGCTTGCGGCGGGGCTGCTGCCGGTGCTGGCAACAGTACAGGTGGCGGTGCTGGCGGTTGTGCTGGTAGCCACCAGGCCTTCACCTGCAGCCTCGGACGGCTGAAGTGCCTTGCCTGGTGTTCTGTGCCCCTTCCTCACCTTGGCAAATGGTGGTGTGACCTTGGGTCTGGCAGCTGGAGTCTTTGAGGTGGCCTTGCTGGGTGGTTATGGCTCCTTCCCCTTTCTGGATGCTGTCCCCCTCTTCACCTTGGCAGGTGGCAGAATGGTTTTGGCTTTGGCAAAGTGTTGGTGGCACACTGGCTGGGCTGAAGGGTGCCCCCTTTGAGCCTCAGATAGCTGCAGGAACCACAGCGGACGTCGACTTGGTGGCTGAGGTACTGGGCTGGGTTCTGGCCACCCTAGCCTGAGGTGAAGGACAGGGGGAGGGGTAGGGAAGAGGTCAATGTTTGCCAGGAAAAGCTTCTTAGATGCACTGGGGCGGGAAGAGGGAGAGGATTTGGGAGTGGAGGAAGAGGGAGTGGTTGTAGGAGGTGTCTGTTTGCTGAGTTTGGGTGCAGGTGCATGGGCTGGATGCTGTTGTGAGGTGGATGGCTGTTGGGTGGTTGGGTGTTTGCGTTTGTGTACTTTGGGAGGAGGTGTCACAGACACAGTGGGAGAGGACACAGGGGACGTGTGCATGGATGTGGGGGTGGTGACTGCCAGTGAGGGGTGTGTTGTGATGGGCGTGCTGGTGATGGAGGTAGTGGATGAGGATGTAGTGCATGCAGGTGTGAGTGGAGATGCTACTGGGAGGGAGGTATAAGACGAGGAGGAGGGGGACACAGTGGAGGCAGTGGATGTTGGTGTGTCTGCATGGGGATGGTGCTTGTGTGAGTGCCTGTGAGATGAAGTGTGGTGCTTGTGTTTGCCTGAGCCACTTTTGTGTTTTGATTTCGGTGAATGCTGGTCTGAAGGTGTGTTTGGGATAGGCTGGGGTTGAGGAGATTGGGACTGGGTAGAGTAAGTTGGAGGGGGGAGGCTGGAGACAGGGACAAGGGCTGCCATCAGCGCTGAGGCCAGAGCCTGAAATGTTCTCTGTTGCACATGCCACGCCAGAATGAATGCCCTCCATGTATGCATTTGTTTGTTGCAAATGCCTCTTGACACCCTGGATGGCATTCAGAAAGGTTGACTGCCCAACAGTGAGGGATCTCAGGAGATCAATAGTCTCCTCACTGAGGGCAGCAGGGATGACTGGGGCAGGGCCTTAGGTGCCTGGGGTGAAGGAGATGCCCACCCTCCTGGGTGAGCTGGCACGGGAAACACGCTGAGGGGCTGCTGGGAGGGCGGTGCTGGTAGGGGGGTGGCGGCTGTACCTGTTGTTGGGGTGGGCACAGAGGTGTCCGCCACCGCCAGGGAGCTTCCATTGGAGGAGGAGTCGCTGTCTGTGGTGTCCCCTCCTGTCCCCGTCGTGGTGCTCCCCTCGCCCTCCGTGCCACTGGTGCCCTCACCGTCGGTGGATTCGGCCTCCAGGCCCTTGTGGGATGCAGCACCCTCCGTCGCCGGTGCCTCTGCTCCTCCGCCAGATGATGCTAATGCACACAAGGATAGGGTGACAAAACAAAAAGGGGGGGAGAGACAGAGGATACACTTGGTCAATGCCAGCAACACCACTACCGTTGGCGTACACAACACACAGGGAGCAGCCCTATGCACTAGGCCATGCACTACTAGTTCCTAAGATAGTCACCAGCCCATGGAGTACAATGCCTAACGCCATTAGCTGCACACCTGAAACCCACAGGACCCTCCCCAGTAGTAGATGCCCACTAACACTATTGGGGTAGGAGTGCTTCAGGGCCTGCCCAACAAGGGACCTACTCTGCCAGTTCGTCCTGGCCTAGGGGCACCCGCAGCCCACATCCCCCACCCAGGTACAACCTTAACACGCGCAAAGTCATGATTCTGAATCTGTACTAACCCCCTTGTGGCTGCTGTGATGCCTTCAAGCGCCCATCCAACTCCGGATAGGCCACCGCCAGGATGCGGAACATCAGGGGGGTCAGGGTACAACAGGCACCCCTTCCTCATTGGAAGGCCATCCCCAGCTAGGCCTCCGCCGTCTTCCTTGCCCAGCGGCGCAGGTCCTCCCATCATTTGCGGCAGTGGGTGCTCCGACTGTCAAAGACACCCAGGGTCCGCACCTCCTTGGCGATGGTACGCCAAATACCCTTTTTCTGGTGGGCACTGACCTGCATGGAAAAGACAGCAGAAAAGGGAATTAGTCAACCGTCCAGACCGGCACACTCATGGCCCACCAGATCCCTCCCATCCTCTGACGCACATACATTGACCACCATACATGCAGCACACTGGCCAGGATGCCTCAGCCCCCCCCCACATGTGTCTTACACACAGCACTCCATACATTCATTGCCCACACATCATGCTCACAGTGTACTCACCTGTTTGACTTGAGGACCGTAGAGTAACGTGAACTGGGGTAGGACCCCATCCACCAGTTTCTCCAACTCCTCCGCATTGAAGGCAGGGGCCCTTTCCCCAGACACATGAGCCATTGTCACTTCCAGACACAGGTCACAGCAGCACTTGCAGGGTAGGTCCTCTCCTGTTGAAGGTCAGGTAGCAAGTGAGTGAATAGATAGAAAATGGCAGTCACGTCCGCGGCGGTGCGTACCGTCACGGACGGCGTACATCGCCATTGGCTCCTGGAACCCGAGGGGCCCAATGATAACCAATGCGAAGCTGCGCGGCAGTCGCCGACCCCCCTACTGCAACGGTGCACAACGCCAGCTGAATTACCTCATTTCCACGTGTCCTTCCTCACAGGTCAGGCAGCCACCATTTTAGGGGGGCACGGGGCATGGCACCTAACTGCGTCACAGCAGACATTGGCACAGCAACTGACTCTCTGATTCACATACTGGTTCTGTAAATGTAGAAATACATCATTAGTGCAATAGATGTGAGATTATGACCCTCTGCTCACTGTTTTCCTCCATAGGCTTTGACCGCTGAGGATGAATATGAGATGGAGACATCCTCCAGTGTACAGACCCCTGGTGGACCTTGCGGCAATGGAGGACAGACACATTATCATTACTTACAGACTTGATCGGGCCACAATCCAAGAACTGTGTGCCCAATTGCCAGACCTGATGTCAGCTATCCGCCAGCCCATAGGTATCCCCCCTCTAGTGCAGGTCCTGTCAGTGCTCCATTTCCTGGCAAGTGGTTCCTTCCAAACAACAGTGGCCATGGCATCAGGGATGTCCCAGCCATTGTTCTCAAACGTGTTGACCAGAGTGTTGTCTGCCCTACTGAAACACATGCGCAGCTACACCGTATTCCCCCAGGTGGAGGATTTCGCCACAGTGAAAGCTGACTTCTATGCCCTGCGACATATCCCCAACATCACTGGTGCCATTGATGGTACACATGTGGCATTTGTCCCCCTGGAGAAATGAACAAATGTTCAGGAATAGAAAAAGCTACCACTCTATGAATGTGCAGATGGTGTGTATGGCTGACCAATACACCTCCCATGTGAATGCCAAGTATCCTGGTTCTGTGCATGACGCCTTTATCTTGAGGAATAGCAGCATCCCATATGTGATGGCTCAAATCCAGAGGCGCCGGGTGTGGCTAATAGGTGAGCCCAAGGTCCCCACCCAGTATATATTGATGTATGGGTATGAGGTTGTCCCTAAGGGTAAATGTGTGGCTAACAGGTACCCCTTGAATATTTGCAGGTGACTCTGGTTACCCCAACCTCTCATGGCTACTGACCCCAGTGAGAAATGCCAGGACAAGGGCAGAGGAACGTTACAATGCGGCACATGGCCAAACAAGGCAGATCATTGAAAGAACCTTCTGGCTTCTGAAGGCCAGGTTCAGGGGCCTCCATCTGACTGGTGGATCCCTGTACTACTCACCCAAGAAGGTGTGCCAGATCATCGTTGCATGTTGCATGTTGCACAACCTGGCCTTGAGACGCCAGGTGCCTTTTCTGCAGGGGGATGAGCCTGGAGATGGTCTTGTGGCAGCGGTGGAGCCTGTGAACAGTGAGGAAGAGGAGGCAGAGGAAGAAGATGTGGACAACAGAAGTAATATAATACAGCAGTACTTCCAGTGACACACAGGTAAGACACTGTAACATCACTTTACTTTTCAGTTTTCTGTTGGACATTGGACATGGAAGCCTGATTTCCCTATGTTATGGCCACTTACTGTACCCTTTGGCATCTCTTTTTTCAGATCTCTGTGGCCCACTCTGGCTCCTGGTGTGTTTTCTGATGCCCACTAAAGGTCATTCCAATGTAAATTTAACTGTACATATGACTTGCAATGCTTTGATAATGTTGTACTAATACATATTTTGAATCATTTGACAGACTCCAGATTTGTATTTGTTCCAAGGGTGTTTATTTAAGTGCTCATAAGTAGGGGGGGATGTGGAATGGGCTTGGGTGATGGTGGAGGAAAGTCCAGGATAGAGTCCAGTCTCTCTGTAGCACAGGTGCATTGTCCAAGGGACATAGGAAGGGGAGCAATGGCAGTTCAAGGTGGACAGGGTGACAGAGTGGGACACAAGGGTGACAATCAGAAGATCTTATTTCCTGGGGTGGGGGGTCTTGGCAATGTTCTCTGGCTTCTGCCTGGATCACAGGGACCGTTTGCGGGTTGGTTCTCCTTCTGCAGGGGGTGGGGTGCTGCGGGGCCTTCTCTCCACTAGCGCTGCCAGAGGTGGAGGACTGTTCTTTGGTGTGGCTAGTGTCAGGGGCACGTTGGTGTGCCACTGCCTCCCTCATGGTGTTGGCCATGTCACCCAGCACCCCTGCAATGGTGACCAGGATGGTATAGATGAGTTTGAGGTCCTCCCTGATCCCCAGGTACTGTCCCTTCTGCAGCCGCTGGGTATCCTGCAACTTGGCCAGTATGGCCCATCATCTCCTGGGAATGGTGGTATGCTCCCAGGATGTTTGTGAGTGCCTCCTGGAGAGTGGGTTCCTTGGGCCTGTCCTCCCCCTGTCGCACAGCAGTCCTCCCAGCTTCCCTGTTGTCCTGTGCCTCTGTCCCCTAACCCGTGTGACCACTGCCACTGACCCCAGGTCCCTGATTGGCCTGGGTTTGTGGGGTTGCTTGGGGTCCCTGTAGTGGTGGACACACTGCTGATTGACGTGTCCTGTGGACAGTGGCATGGGCCCGCTGGGTGGGTGCTGTGCTGGTGTTTCCTGAGTGGGGAGGCTCTGTGGTGGGTTGGGACTGTGGCAGGGTAACTGACGTTCCGGAGGTTCCTGATGGCCCAGGTTGGTCATTGTGATCCAAGCGTGCAGAGCTGCTGTCATCACTGTGGGCCTCTTATATGGGGGGACTGGATGTTGCTGGCAAGTCCTCTCCGCTGACATTGAGTAGGGGTCCTGTGGGGATGCAAATGCAGTGTTATTGTATCTGCGTGTGCCATCTTTTGCATGGGTGTGTTTCCCTGTATTGTTGTGATTTCCCTGTCAGCTTTGCCTTGTGTGCATGGTGATGTTGTGGGCTAGGTGATTCTCTCTAATGGGCATGCTGTGGAGATGGGTGTCCATACAGGTCTGTGATGGGGATCCATGGATTGTTGTGGCATGCAGGGCTTGGTATTGGGATGGGTGGGTTGTGATAGTGGGGTATATGTGAGGTGGTAAAGTGATGGGGGTGAGGGTAGGGGTAGGAGTTTGTGATGGCATGCAGGTAGAGTAGGGGATATAGTAGTAAAGATTTGACTTACTAGAGTCCAGTCCTCCTGCTACTCCTGAGAGGCCCTCAGGACGCATGATCGCCAAGACTTGCTCCTCCCATGTTGATAGTTGTGGGGGAGGAAGAGGGGGTTCACCGCCAGTCCTCTGTACTGCTACCTGGTGTCTTGCAACCACAGAACGCTCCTTCCCCCGTAGGCCGTTCCACCTCTTTCTGATGTCATCCCTTGTTCTAGGGTGCTGTCCCAGGGCGTTGATCCTGTCCACAATTCTCCGCCATAGCTCCATCTTCCTAGCAATGGACGTCGGCTGCACTTGTCACCCGAATAGCTGTGGCTCTACCCGGATGATTTCCTCCACCATGACCCTTAGCTCCTCCTCAGAGAACCTGGGGTGTCTTTGGGGTGCCATGGAAGTGGTGTGAATGATATGTGTGAGGGTGTGTGGGGTGCTGTGTTGGAGTGTGTGGTGTGAGATGCGTGGATGGTGTATGGGTGATGGTGTTTTGTGGCTCTGATTGAGTGGGTGCTCCTGGCTTTTCTCTCTATATCTTTTTTTTTGCTGTAAGGGGTTGTGGGTAATGTGGGTGTGTGTTTTATAGTGGTGTGAGTGTGTGGGTGTGGTGTGTGTATGTGTCAGGTGTGTGTATTTTGAATTGTCCAATGTGGTGTAGTTTTGTAAGTGTGTATGTATTTTGAGCGCAGCGGTGTGTACAGCCACTGGTTTACCACGGTTGAAAGACCGCCGCAGTGATTCGTGGGTCGTGATACTGTGGGCGTATTCCTATTGGCTTAATGGTGTGGGTTTTTCTATCGCCAATTTATCACTGACCTTTGATCGGGCGGACTTGTGTGGGTGCCTGTTTAGTGACAGATTTCTCAGTGTGGGACATAATACTCGTAGCGGAATGCTGCTGCGGTCACAGTATGTTGGCCGCCGTCAGCCCAGCGGTAGGCGGCATTTCCGCCAGGGTTGTAATGAGGGCCTATGTCTCACTTTGATATAGTATATACAGAGCCAGATTCCCACATTGGTGGCAGCAGTGGGGTCTACGACTTTGCATTTGCTGGACTACTCAGCCAATACCTGATCACACCACTAAATTCCAAAATTGCCTTTAGAAAATGTTTTTTGAATTTGGCATATTTTTCTACATTTGTAAAGTCCTGCTAGGGCCTCAGTTAAGTCCCCTTAGCATCTCTTTTCAGATTTAAAAGTTATTTTTAAGTTAGGATTTAGTTACTTGATGTAGTTTTTAGTTTCTAAAAAGTAATCCCAACTATTAGCAACATAATAAGCAGCTCAGAGGAAATGGTTGTGGAACTCAACCTCCATCTAGGGATGCCAAAGTTAAGGTCCCTCTGTAAGCTGAAAAAGATTAAAACAGGTTCCAACCCTACCAAGGTCAAGGTCCAGGAGCTCTTGGTAGAGTATACCAAGAATCACCCTGCTGAGGAGGAAGCACTCCACTCAAACAGGGAAGATGTTAGAGATGAGGAGCATGACCTCCCCTCTTCTCACCTAACTAGGGAGACCAGGGTCCCAAGATCCCCGTCTCCAAGGATAGTACTCACCGGATCTGGATCTTCCACAAGGGAGTCCAGCTCCTCTCTGAACTTTTGGGACAGCATCAATGAAAAGGAAATCCTTCTAGCAAGGATGGTCAAAACGTTAGCTTTGGAGCAGCAACTGCTGGCTATAGAAAGGGAGGGAGCAGAAATTGGCTTAGCACCCATTAATGGTGGCAGCAATACAAATAGGGTCAGAGAGAATACTCACATCCTAAAAATCCTCAAAGGGATTGTCTCAAAATATGAAGAGGGTGATGATATCACCAAGTGGTTCACAGCCTTTGAGAGGGCCTGTGCAACCAGAAAGTTAAACAGATCTCACTGGGAAGCTCTCCTTTGGGAACAGTTCGCTGGTAAGTGGAGGGCTAGACTCCTCACACTCACTGGTAAAGATGCAGAATCCTATGACCCCATGAAGGCTACCCTGATTGAGGGCTTTGGATTCTACACTGAGGATTTTAGGATTAGGTTCAGGGGGGCTCACAAACCTCGAGCCAGTCCTGGATTGATTTTGTTGACTACTCTGTGAAAACACTAAATGGTTGGATAACTGGCAGTGGAGTGCATGACTATTATGGACTTTATAATTTGTTTATGGAGGAATACCTGTTAAGTAACTGCTTCAATGATAAGTTGGATCAACATCTGGTAGACCTAGGTCCAATTTCTCCCCAAGAATTGGGAAAGAAGGCAGACCACTTGATCAAGACTAGGGTGACCAAGACTTCCACGTGGGTGACCAAAAGAAAGGGGTTACAAAGCCTTTGCAGGGGAAGGGTAACGAGACACCTAAAGACAAAAACTAAGAACCTTCACAAGGGCCCCAAAAACCTGCTCAGGAGGGTTTGTCCCCATCCTCTTCACAGTCCACAAATCGGCACAAGGGTAAAAACTTTGATCCTGTGAAGGCCTGGTGTCACAACTGCAAACAGCATGAACACCAAACTGGGGACATGGCCTGTCCCAAGAAAATTCCCACTAGCACTTCTCCAGTTAGTACTGGAATAGACAGTTTCCAGGTGCAATCAACAGTGTGCCCAGAGCAAATCAGTGTTCACACTGAAGCTACTCTAGTCTCTGAGGGTGAGGTGGATATAGCCACACTGGCTGCCTGGCCACCTAACATGCAAACATACAGGCAGCAGCTTGTAATTAATGGGACAATGGTAGAAGAGCTGAGGGATACAGGTGCCAATGTGACCATGGTGACAGAGAAACTGGTTTCCCCAGGACAGTATTTGGCTTTACAAACATATCCAGTTACCAACGCTGACAATGAGACTAAACTCATCCCATGACTATAGAATGGGGAGGGGTTACTGGCCTGAAACAGGTAGTGGTCTCTTCTGCAATTCCAGTGGAATGCTTGCTAGGGAATGATCAGGAATCCTCAGCTTGGGCTGAGATAGAGCTCAAAACCCATGCAGCCATCATGGGAATCCATGAACTGGTGTGTGTAAAAACCTGAGCATAGAGCAGAGCACAGGGTAAAAAAGAAGTGTTGGAGCCTGAAATAATGGCCCAACCTTTCAAGAGAAGAGAGGGATCAGCCTCTGAACAGCAAAAGAAACAAGACCTCTCTTCCCAGGAAGATATCTTATCTCCTGAGGGAACTGTGTCCATGGAGCTGAAGCCTTATCAGGTAGAGCTCCTGGGCCCAGAGCGACCCTCAAGGGAACAACTGTGCCAGGGACATAAGACTTGTACCAGTCTTGAAGGGCTGAGGCAGCAAGCTGCTGCACAGGAGAAGGGAAGTGTCAGTGGCTCCCACAGGGTCTATTGGGAGGATGGACTCCTTTACACTGAGACTAGAGATGCCAAACATGGTGCCACCAGGAGAGTGGTAGTGCCTTAGGAGTTTAGAGAGTTTATCCCCACTTTGGCCCATGATATCCCCCTAGCTGGGCATTGGGGCAGACCAAAATATGTCAACCACTTTTATTGGCCAAATAAGTCCCAGAAAAAGAAGGAGTTTTATAGCTCCGGTGTCACCCATCAAGCCAGTGGCAAGACAGGTGGCCAACCAAAGGCCCCCCTCATTCCTCTTCCTGTGGTGGTGGTTCCCTTTAAAAGGGTTGTGTGGACATTGTGAGTCCATTTAAGCCACCCACAGCCTAAGGGAACCAGTACATATTGGCAGTAATGGATCATGCTACCAGATACCCTGAAGCAATTCCCCTTAGATCTACTACTGCCTCTGCAGTAGCCAAGGCCCTGATTGGTATTTTTACCAGAGTGGGTTTTCCTAAGGAGGTGGTTTCTGACGGAGGTACAAACTTCATGTCAGCTTACCTGAAACACGTGTGAAATGAGTGTGGGGTGACTTACAAATTCACCACACCATACCATCCACAAACCAATCGACTTGTTGAGTCAACAAGACATTGAAGGGCATAATCATGGGGCTTCCTGAAAAACTCAAAAGGAGATGGGATGTCCTCCTGCCATGCTTGCTTTTCACCTACTGAGAGGTGCCACAGTAGGGAGTAGGGTTTCCCCCTTTGAGCTTCTGTTTGGTCATCCTGTAAGGGGACCACTGGCAATTGTTAAAGAAGGCTGAGAGAGACCTCTCCATGAGCCTAAATAAGATGTGGTGGACTATGTGCTTGGCTTCCGCTCTAGTATGGCTGAATACATGGAAAAGGCATCCAAAAACCGTGAGGCCAGCCAACAACTCCAGAAGTTGGGGTATGACCAAAGGGCTGCACTGGTAGAGTTCCAGCCAGGGCAGAAAGTCTGTGTTCTAGAGTCTATAGCTTTAAGGGCACTGCAGGACAGATGGAGTGGCCCCTACCCAATCCTGGAAAAGAAGAGTCAGGTTACTTACTTGGTGGACTTGGGTACTAGCACGACACCCAAGAGGGTGATCCAGTTTAGTCGCCTGAAACTATAATGATAGGGCAGACATAACCATGCTGATGGTTACTGATGAGGATCTGGAAGCAGAGAGTGAACCTCTCCCTGACCTCCTCCTAACTGACCATAAGGAAGGGTCAGTAGATGAGTTGTATAGTCAGACACCCTCTCTGCCCAACAGCAAGATGACTGCAGGCAAGTCCTACAGCAGTATGCTGAGCTCTTCTCTTTGACCCCTAGTCAGACATACCTGTGTAACCATGATGTGGACACAGGAGACAGTTTACCTGTCAAAAACAAAAGTTATAAACAGACTGACCAAGTCAAAGAGAGCATCAAAGTGGAAGTCCACAAGATGCTGGAGTTAGGGATAATAGAGCACTCTGACATTCACTGGGCTAGCCCAGTGGTTTTGGTCCCCAAACGTTATACCAAAGATGGCAAGAGAGAAATGAGGTTCTGTTTGGACTATAGAGGGATCAACTCTGTCTCCAAGACAGATGCAAACCCCATACCCAGAGCAGATTAATTAATTGACAAATTGAGTGCAGCCAAAGTTTGAGGTACCTTTGACTTAACTGCAGGGTACTGGCAACTTAGGATGGCACCTGTAGCAAAAGAAAAGACAACATTCACTACACTTGATGGGCATCATCAGTTTACTGTTATGACCTTTGGCTTAAAGAATGCCCCACTGCCTTCCAAAGGTTGGTGAATCAAGTCCTTGCTGGCTTGGAGTCCTTTAGTGCAGCATATCTGGACGATATTGCTGTCTTTAGCTCCAGCTGGCAGGATCACCTGGTCCACCTGGGGAAGGTTTTGCAGGTCTTGCAATCAACAGGCCTCTCTATTAAGGCACCCAAGTGGCAAATGGGGCAGGGCACAGTTGTATACTTGGGCCACCTTGTATGTGGAGGCCAACTACAACCTTTACAATGCAAGATTCAGACAATTTTGGACTGGGAAGCTCCAAAACCCCAGACTCAAGTCAGGGCATTCCTTGGCTTGACTGGGTACTGCAGGAGGTTTGTGAAGGGGTATGGATCCATTGTGACTTCCCTCACTGAACTGACCTAAAGGAAGATGCCAAAGAAGGTAAACTGAACGCTTCACTGTCAAAAGGCCTTTGACAATCTGAAAGAAGCAATGTGCTCAGCACCAGTTCTTAAAGCTCCAGATTATTCTAGGCAGTTAATTGTGCAGACAGATGCCTCTGAACATGGGATAGGAGCAGTCCTATCCCAAACCAATGATAATGGCCTTGACCAGCCTATTGCTTTCAATAGCAGGCGGTTACTCCCCAGGGAGCATCATTGATGTGACATTGAGAGGGAGGCCTTTGCTGTGGTTTGGTACCTGAAAAAGCTGAGACCATAGTTGTTTGGTACTCACATTATTGTTCATACTGACCACAGACCTCTCAGATGGCTAATGCAAATGAAAGGTGAGAACCCTAAATGTTTGAGGTTGCTCATATTTCTAGAGGGAATAGACTTTGTCGTGGAACACAGACCTGTGACTGCCAATGCAGATGGTGGCATTTCCAGGTTCTTTCACTTAGATAATGAAGACTCATTTGGGAAAGGTTGGTCTCATCCTCTTTCATTTGGGGGGGGGAAGGAAAGTGCCACTGTTGGCATACTTACTCCCCCACTTTTTGATTAGTGTTGATGCCAACTTTGATTGAAAGTGTGCTGGGATCCTGCTAACAAGGCCCCAGCACCAGTGCTCTTTCCCAAAATCTATACCTTTGTTTTCACAATTGGCACAACCCTGGTCCACAGTTAAGTCCCTTGTAAGAAGTACCCATGTTACCAAGGGCCCTGTGGCCAGGGAAGGTCCCCAAGGGCTGCAGCATGTATTATGCCACCCTTGGGGACCCCTCACCAAGCACATGAACACTGCCTATGCAGCCTGTGTGTGCTGGTGGGGAGAAAAAGGCAAAGTCGACATAGCACCCCTCTCAGGGTGCCATGCCCACAAACCACTGCCTGTGGCATAGGTAAGAAACCCCTCTAGCAGGCCTTACAGCCCTAAGGCAGGGTGCACTATACCACAGGTGAGGGCATGGCTGCATGAGCAATATGCCCCTACAGTGTCTAAGTCCATTCTTAGACATTGTAAGTGCAGTGTAGCCATATTGAGTATATGGTCTGGCAGTTTGTCATTACGAACTCCACAGCTCCATAATGGCTCCACTGAATACTGGGAGGTTTGATATCAAACATCTCAGCACAATAAACCCCCACTGATGCCAGTGTGGGATTTATTGAATAATGCACTCAGAGGGCATCTTAGAGATGCCCCCTGTATGTTAGCCAAGCTGGTAGTGTAAGACGGACGGATCTGTGCCAGCCTACCACTTTCAGACAAGTTTCAGACCACATGGGGTGAGAGCCTTTGTGCTCCCGGTGGACAGAAACAAAGCCTTTCTTGGGTGGAGGTGCTTCACACCCCTTCCCCCTACAGGAACTGTCACACCTGACGGTGAGCCTCAAAGTCTCAAGCCTCGAATTACAGCGCCCCAGGGCACTCCAGCTAGTGGAGTTGCCCGCCTCCTGGACAAAGCCCCACGTTTGGCAACAAGTCCAGCGGGACAATTAGGGAAAACAGGGAGGAGTGACCACCCCAGCTAGGACCACCCTTAAGGTGTCGAGAGCTGAGGAGACCCCCCTGCAGAATCCTCTATCTTAATTTGGGGGACAAAGACCAATAGGATTAGGTTTGTGTCCCCCTCCCCAAAGGGAGTGGGCACAAGGAGGGTGTAGACACCCTCAGGGACAGTAGCCATTGGCTACTGCTCTCTAACCCCTAAAACACCCCTAAATCTAGGATTTAAGGGCCTCCCTGAATCCAGCTCACCAGGTTCCTGGTGACCTAACAAGAAGAAGAAGGACTGCTTAGCTGAAACCCCCAGCAGAGAAGAAGGATGACGACAACTGATTTGGCCCCAGTCCTACCGGCCTGCCTCCTGCTTCAAAGAACCTGCAATATAACAGCATCACATCCAGCCTCACCTGCGACCTCTGCCAAGCTCCAGAGGACTGCCCTGCACCCTAAAGGACCAAGAACTCCCATGGACAATGGCCCTGTCCAAGAAGAATCAACAACCAGGGACTCCAGCCTCACTCCGAATGCGTGAGTCCTGACCACTCTGCACCCGACGCTCACAGCCCATGTCCAGGTGGTCTACCCAGCTGGGGAGGATCCCCAGGCAATTCCGAGCAAGTGCCCACCCTGGGTTGACCTCTCCACCCCTCCACAGCGACACCTGCAGAGGGAATCCCTGGACCTCCCCTGACCGCAAAGCTCTGGATGAAGATTTCCAACACCTAAAGAACCACTGCACCCGTAGCCCCCAGGCCTTGGAGTACCCGAACTCCAGTGCAGCTCCATTCAGCAGATGGCCCGCCACTGTGTCCAGCCTGTGCTTTTCCTGAGACGATCCCCCTGGACCTCACCTGCAGCCTCTGAGGGATCCCCGGGGTCCCCTCTTTGAGAATCATTGAAGACCCGACATCATGTTTGCACCCTGCACCCAGCCGCGCGGTGCCTACTTGTGGCCCCCCCATTGCTCATCTAAACCCCCCGGGTAAGCCCTCCGAAGTCACAGGTACTTACCTGGCTGCAAGTCATTGAGTGTGTGCTTCTTCTATTGTCTGTGTGTGTACAATAAATGCTTTGCACTACCCTCTGATATGCCTAACTGCTCAACCACACTTCCACAAAAGAGAGCATTAGTATTATAATTTTAGTCTCTGTTAAGTCTCTGGGGAACCACTGGACTCTGTGCACACTATATGTCACTTTGATATAGTGTATTCAGAGCCAGCTTCCTACAATTATATTTAGTTTGGGTTATTGTTGGACATGGCCCTTTTACAGGGTCATTCCCCAGACTTTTTGCCGTTTGCCTCCTTATTTTTTTTACCTTTGTTGGCTGACGTTTTGACTCTGAGCACTTTTTCACTGCAAACTAGTGCTAAAGTGCATGTGCTCTCCCTTACAAAATTGGTATGATTGGCTCAGACCTAATTGCCATATTTAATTTACCTATAAGTCCCTTGTAAAGTGGTATCCCTCTACCCAGGGCCTGTAAATTAAATGCTACTGGTGGGCCTGCAGCGTCGCTTGCGCCACCAACTGAAGTAGTCTGTCAAACCTATCTCAGGCCTGCTAGCGCAGGGCCTGTGTGCGCAGTTTTCTGCCACAGAGACCTGCCATCTAAATTTACTTGCCAGGCCCAAAACTCCCCATTTACTACATGCAAGTCATCCATAAAGTACGCCCTAGCTAGCCCTATGGGCCGGGTGCCATGTATGTAGAAGGCAGGACATGTGGCAGGTTGCGTGGCCTGTCCTGGTAGTGACAAACAGCCGAACTTGGTGTCTCACTGCTGTAAGTGCTGTCTTCTCCTAGGATTGCATTAGAAATGCCCTGCCTTATGTGTGAGGGGTATTGTCTGATTTATGAGGGGTAGCGTAGGCATGTTTGGCATGGTTGTGATAGTGATGAGAAATGATGCTTACTGTTGTGGGTGTGTTTTTTCTTACTATCACAGAAATGCCACTTCTAGAAAGGATGCATTTATCTGTGCTTATGACTCTGGTGTTTTGCAGCTTGCCTCCAATCTACGTCTGGACAGACTGACAGTTGGGGCTTAGTTCATACTTTTCAGACCTGAACACAGGCAGGGTGGAGGTGTCACAGAGGTGCATCTACATATTATATAGCCTTCCTGGGCTGAGAGAAGGGAGAGGCGGGACACACCTGCATTTGTAAAGGCTGTGCCCTGGCCTCGCACAATAGGGTCGTTTACCTCCCACTGATGTTTGGAGCCTGTGCTGGAGGAGAGAAAGGGCACTACCAGAACCAGTTATAACTGGTTGGAACCCCTCTCCTCCCCATTGCAAAACACACTGTAAACCTAGTATAAGTACAGGGGAATTTTCCCCACAATTTAGATATCATTTTGGACATTCTTGGGACTCCAGGAACCTTACCTTGAGCTGGACATAGGACGCTGTAGAGAGGACTCACCAGGACCTCCTTGGACTGCTGCTGTGCTGACCTGTGACCTGCCTGGTCACTAGGAGGAACTGCCACTGCTTGCACCCTCTTGTTGTGCTGGCCTGCTGCTGGGATCGTCAGCCCTGTGCCCCCCTCTTCATTGTTTTTGTCTCCATAGGCAGGGTGCTGTGGCCTCTGACCTCTGTAACTCACCCCAACACGAGGACTGCTGCTGTGACTGTCGAATGGCTTTTGGGAGCACTCCAGCGTGACCTTTATGCGCTTTTCAAAACGCCCCCCTGGCTGCCTGAAATCACCGCTGCAGCCCGGGGTCACCGTGGTGCCCCTTGCGCTTTTTCAAGAGCTCTCTGTGCTCAAAAATCACTGCCACAGCCCGGACTTATAATAATATCCTTGCGCTTCGACAAGCACTCCCCTGCTGCTACGAATTACTGCCACAGCCCAGCTTTAATTGATCTCTGTGTGTCGGAGCTGCACTGCCCTCGGTGCCCCCAAGGCACCACCAAACACACCGGAAGAAGCGAGCATACTCCTGTCATGCCCCCGGGGTATGCAAACCTGGACCCGTGCGCCTGGGGCACTGATTGAATCCGCTCCACATGGGAGCCAACCCCAGCAGGAGGAGAAGAGCTGGGACTCCACCTGAGCATCAGGACCTCTGCTGCCGCACTTCGAGGTCGCGGGCGGGAGGAGGCCTCATCGGAGTGCCTCGCGCCGCAAGACCTTGCTGCCCTCAGTATTGCAGGCCTCGGGAGTGAAAAGGGAGTTCATCCCCGCCCCCCCGGCCACTGCCTAAGGGGTGCGATCGCCCCTCACTTTCAGTTGGACAATTGTTGGTGGTTCCCCCTTTGGGAGAGGGCCATTGGAGGCCTGGGGGCCCCACATAGATTGGGGGTCTGAGGAGGGGCCACCTTTCACCATCCGCCCCTCTCACAGAGACCCCGTGGCCCCCGTTTCGTGCATACAAGGGAGTGCCTCTTCTTCAGGAAACCAGTTACTTTCTAGGAAATATTGCCGCAGTGAGCCTAATATGAACCTTGGTGGGGTTTATATGTTTCTACCTGCTTTCCTGATATTACATATATGTGCTGATGTTCCTTTTATGGGCATGACATGCTGATATGTATTTTTTGTGACTTGTGATATATTCTCTAATGTTCCTTTTATGGGTATTTACGAGGTATTCATGACAAGTGCATAGACTTCTTTATGATAATTCCTGACTACTGCTTATGTTATAGAATCCTGAGTACTTACGTGTTTTAATGTGACAACTGCATATTCTTGCAGAGTATTAGTAACTTGTGTAACGTTCTGACAACTGTTAAGGTAGCAGGGTATTACCGACGTGTAATGTTGGTCTAATTATGTTTTGTGCAATACAGTTTATTTTTACACAGCTCAGTGTTGTGTTTACCTTGTGGTGTAAATTTTTACATCACTTGTGTTGTGTGTGTTGTGCAAACACTTTACACATTACCTCCCGGGTTAGGGCTGATTGCTCGTGCCAAGCTACCAAGGGGGTTAGCAGGGGTTATCTTGGATGTGTAACTCCCTTGCCCTGACTAGAGTGGGTGGGTTCTGCCTGGCTTAGGTGTATACCCTAGCCAACCAGAAACCCCATTTCTTACAGTTATATATTGTACTGTAATTGCTTTAGGTAGCACTTACTACCTCTGATGAGGCATTATTGTTTTTTTTCACGCTTGGCAGTAGCTGCTTCTAGTCCCAGGGTTAGAGTTATTTCTTTGGTGTTTTTTTGTTGGTTATTGGGATTAGTCTTGTGCTCTACAGGAATCATTCTGTGCCTTTACTACAGTTTCTATGTGGTAGATTACATTAATAGGAATTCTGTGTGATCTTTATTGTGAAAGGGGAACATGGGAATTCCCTTCATCGGATGGTGGTATTAATAGATGAACTACAGGAGAGTACATATTGTTAGAGTGCAGGGCATGACATTTGAAGGAAAGGTTGTGATCTTTGAAATAACATGTGGGAAATTTGTAGAGACACAAAAGTGAGTGTTAAGGCAAACATGCCTGTGATTTAGAGAAGGTTGTACTGAGAGAATAGAGGCATGCAGAGGATAGAAAGAAAGTCATAAGTTGAAAGTTTTAAGTTAGTCCTTTTCCATGCAAGGTTTTTAGGAATTTTGTTGGAGGCTTTTGGGGACAGCATGTAAGCCTGTAGAAAGAAATAACGTTATTTGCATGTTTGCAATATCATTATAGGCTGTGAGAACATCACTGTGCCCTACTGCGCACGCACATACACCGCCATCAACCATGGGTAAATATTATAAAAGTAAATATGGTGTAATTTTCCCATTAAATACGTTGGAAGGAAAACACAAAGTAAAAATGTTGTATTTTGTGGGCCTGATTCACAATGATATACTTAAATATTTGTTTAGGGTTACTGTTTCTTCAGTAGTCACAAAACTGATTTGAATGGTAACTTCAGATACTCAGCAGTCAAGGCAGAGAATTCCACACACAAAAAGATATCCCTGTCCTACCTGATGTTTGTCCACAAACCTCAGTGACCTACAGTCAACAGGTTGTTACCTGTCCGCAGCACACAGACTTAGGGCCTGATTTAGAACTTGGCGTATAGAATACTCTGTCATAAACTTGACAGACATCCCATCCGCCATATTAAGATCCTTATAGGATATAATGGGATCATAATACGGCGGACGGGATATCTGTCACGTATGTAATGGAGTATATCCCTCCCCCAAGTTCTTAATTAGACCCTTACTATTCAGTGCATAGATTTATAACATGTTCATTACTTCAACACACCTATAATACGTTAGGAGCACATGGGTTTTGTAAACACTTACACCCATTAGCTCGACCCATGCTGTACAAAATTAGGTAAAAATAATATGGTAGTTACCCGCCACTAGGTAAACTATAAAGCAAACTAGCACACTCATTAGAACATGTCATCAGTGACATCCTCAGTGATGCAATTTGAGATGTCATCAGTCAAGTCATAAATGGTGTCATAGAACATGTCATGAGTAATGTCATATATGAGGTCATAAGCATTGCATGGTGGGGGCTCAAGTTATAGTTAGCTCTACAAACTATTATTGGTGAATTTATGAGTTTTTTTAGTTCCCAACATTAATGTTGTTGCTGAGAAATTCACCTAAGTGTTCACCTAACTATAATGTTACCTTAGCCTTTGGTATTTTCAGTTAATTTCTAAGGTTTTTCAAAAAAATATAAACAGATTTTTTTTTATCACAGCTAATTATAACATTACTTTAATATCTGTTTTTTTTTTTAGTAAATTTCAAGTTTAAAAAAAAAATGTTGAGTAATATTTCATTACAGTACATAAACCCAGCCCTCCTCCTGCATCGAGGGCCTTCAGCCAACCCCCCACATGCCGCCAACTCAATACTGTGCAGAGCAGAAGGTTGTGGGGGTTGGCTACAAGGCTTGGCTGTGGCCAACTCCCATAGAGGCAGCCTTTGGCCGTACACGGTGGGGGGTTGGCCACAGGGCCTGGCCATGGAGACCGTGTCCTCCAGGGCCATTTTTTGAACGTGGAGGTGGGATGCTTGAACACCACCCCAAGCCTTGTTAGGCCCTGGAGGCCCAATCACCCAGGGCCATACCCTCCGCTTCGCATGCCCTTCAGTCTCCGTTTCCATACAAAAAACTTTTTTGACTTGCCTATTCCTTTGGCATTGTTTAATGAATCTTTACGAATTTTTCCAGTGTCACCTGGGGACCACCAGTTTCCTGTGGCAAGTAAGAGAAAAGCAGCAGGGGTGTGCCCGCAGACCCTCCCAGGTCCCGGGGACCACCACCTCCCCGGGGCTAAACTATTGTAATATGCGGTGGCGCATGGTCCCCCCAGGTCCCGGAGACCACCATCTCCCTAGGGCCAACAAGGGGGAGTGAGAAAACTGCTCCCCCTTGCTGGGAGCAGAGATTTCATCTCTTTCCCTGTCCGCTGAAAAGGTGAAAACATTGCTCCCACACACAGGGAAATGCATTTTGAGGAGCTCCCTGCGTGCAGGAGCAATGTCAGCTCCCGCAGGAGGCGGGGAGCTGGCTAGGACCACGGGCACCTTGAGACTTCCCCCATGGACTCCATCAAAGAGTAGTGGGTGTCCTGGGTGGGGCCAGGTTACCCACAAGGACTTGGACAGGCCCTTGGGGATGGGGTCCCCAGGGCGAAAATCAGCCTAGAGAAGGGGACCACATGGTCCCCAGCCCTTTTAAAATAATGACAAATGCCCTTTGGGAGGTGGTGGTCCCTGGGGTCAGTAGGGGTCTGTGCACCCCTTAAGAAGTTTTTAATCATTACTGTATGGAGGTGGTGATCTCCGGGGCCCGTGGGGTCCATGTGCCCCTCACAACAATTTTTTTTAAGTAGCCTCACGGAAATGGTGGTCCTTTGGGCCCGGAGGGGGTCCATGCAGCCCACCCTTACTACTTTTAATTTGCTTCCCCAGGGAGATGGTGATCGCCGGTGGGGTTTGCATGGCCCCAAATTTTTTTATTATGTAGCACTGGAGAGCTAGTGGTCCCTGGGGCCCCAGGGGGCCATCTGCCCCCATATATTTATTTAATGTAGCCCTTGGGAAGTGGTGGTCCACTGGGCCCGAGGGAGTCCACACGCCCATTAAAAAATTATTAATTATTTTAAGTAGCCATGTGGAGGTGGTGATCCCCAAGGCCCAGGGAGGTCTGCATGGGCCCCCCTAACTGTTTTTACTTTGGTGCCTCGGGGAAGGCCGTGCATGACATGGAGTTGGGTTATTATAGGGGTTGGCTACATGGCCAAGGCCTGTGGCCACACCCCACCGCACACAGGCTTGTGTGGCATGTGGTTGGGTGATTATAGGGGGTTGGCCACAGACCCTGCTGCCAACCTCTACCACGCAGAGCCAAAGGCCTTGCATGGCATGGTGTTGGGTAGTTATAGGGGGTAACCCTGACTGCACATGGCCAAAGATTGTGTGTGGTGTGGAGTTTGGTGGTAATAGGGTGTTGGTGCAGAGCCTGGCTGCAGGGTCAGGCCCTCCTGCCTACCTCCACGATGCATGGCCGACGCCCGTGTATGGCGGTGGTTGATTAACGTGTAGTAGTTAAATTACTTTACATTAAAAAACATAGAAATGTACTAAAAAAACAAAGATTACAGGGATTTTATAGTTAGGAAATAGAATTAAAAAACCCATAGAATTCCCTTAAAGAAAGAAAGGTTACAGGGATTTTGTAGTTAGGGTCTGAACTTACTCTCACAAAATGGTAGAAATTCAGTAATTATAGTTATGGTTATTTCAAGCAACTATAACTTACGCCCTAAGCTAACTATACCTCAGGCCTTTACCATGCACTGCTAATTATCCCATTTATTTCTTCACAAATTACTGATGAGAAAACTGTGCATGGCAAGGGCATGACCTTCCAAAAAAAAAGTGTGGCCCAATTCTCATTTCACAGAAATTACAGGAAGCACTTACAGATATAAACAAAGCAGATGCCCAGGTTGAAGCTTCAATTCTGTGAAGTACTAATCATCCTAATTTCTTGCTCATGGTCAAGGCAAAACAAGTGTTTTTCTCTACATTCCACATTGCAAAGTTATCTCTGAACCTTGCTGGAGGTGTTTGCCTCCTTGCTTATTCAGATTGTAATATCTCATTTACTAACTGTGGTGAGTGGGTTCTTTCTTGTTATCTGCTGCTCAGACCAGAGATCTTGTTATCCCTTTTAAAAACTTCAAGTATGTAAGATAGCGTAAAAAAAAAACCACCCGTTTGGCCCCGCCCCCATATACATTAGTGGTATGGACTGTTTCCCCCTATTTTACCAGAAAGTTGGATAGCTTACTAAAAGGACCCCCACAAGTGCATTTCCCGCCAATTTTGGAGATGTATTCTTGATGCACAGGAATATGATCAAAACAAAACAAGGCAGCACTTCATGAGTGCTGTGGAGTAGGCCTCAGGAACTGGCCACAGGTCGCATGTGGTACAGGGTTGGGTACAAGGCCGTGCGTTACTCAGGGTTGGGTGATTACAGTTTTGTGGCTGCATGGCCTGGCTGCAGGCCATGTCCTGCGGCCAACCCCGCTGCGCAAAGCTGAAGACTATGCATGGCGGTGGTTGGATTAACATAAAGTAGTTGAAGTTACTTTACATTAAGAAAACATAGAAATTCACTGAAAAAAACAAAGGTTACATGGACACTATAATTACAAAATAGAATTTTAAAAAACCCATAGAAATTCACTTAAAAAACCAAAGGTTACAGAGACGTCATAGTTATGCTCACATAGCAAACATACAAAACCATAGAAATTCAGTGGTTAGAATTATTTGCCATGCACTGCTAATTACCCTTAATATTACAGCACACATGACATCTTTTATAACATCATTAATAATATCACTGTAACATTTGCAGTAAAATTATTGATGAGAAATCCGTGCATGGCGGGGCATACATCAGGTTTCATTTTTTCAGCATTATTCCATTTTCCCCACACCTCCTGCCTGTCATAGGCGCACACCAGCATACATTTTTGAGGGATTATTCCATTTTACCCGCATCCCCTGCTTGCCATAGGTGCACACCAGCATTCATTTTTAAAGGATTACTCTATTTTTTCCACACCCCCTTGCCTTCCACGTGCACCCTATAGATGAACATAAAGCACACAGTTCTGTATATTAAGTGGTTATCCTGTTGTTATGAAATATTATGTTAAGGTGTGGATTGAAATCGATACACTAAATTATTTGGAATAACCTCACTAAATTATATAGTCTGTACTATGAATAATTCAAACTGCAAAAATACCACATTTCACTAAATGTTTTTCTTGTTTGTTTGCTTTTAGGTGACAAGAGACATCACCCAGAGTACTGCCAGACAGAAGGTCAGCACAAAGTGACGTGACCACAGCCTCTGCTTCTGCTTGTGTAGCTAAGTGGCAGCTGACAGAGCCTGGAGATGGCCCAAAAGAAAGGTGCTGCCAAGAAAGTGGCCAGTGAGGAGAAGAAAAAGCAGATTGCCACCACTGGCTTGACGCCCTCCTCCTCCTTCTTCAGGGAACTTTGGGCCAGATTTACAAGGCCCTAGAGCCTTCTTGCACCACACTAGTGGCAATTTATTTACGCTAATGTGGCTCAAGGATGCAATTTTCACCACGCCATATTTACAAAGTGGCGCAATGCATGCATTGCACCACTTGGCGACCCCTTGTGCCACAATATGTCTGAGTCAGGCATAATGTATGTAAGGAGGGTGTTCTAGCATTTGGAGGCCAGCAAAAATGGAACAGCGAAATCTATAAGATTTCACTGCGCCATTTATTGGCATCATTTCTAACGTCTGCTCAGAGCAGGCGTTAAAATGATACACCCATATTAACCTACGGGTCTCCTGGCACTTGCACAAAGTACCACAATATCGCCCAAAATTCTGATGCTATTAACATGTGCCATGGTGTGCTGTATTATAAATATGGCGCACACATGGTGCCGTTATTTGGTGCGGGGTCAATGCAAGAAAACTAGTATATCAGTACTGATGCACCAGTTTCATGTAGATCTGGCCCTTTGTATTCCTGCCGCACTGACCTCTGGGCAGCAAGCTGGGAGCAGCGCTCCAGCATCAACAATGGCATCACCACAAGCTAAGCTCAAGTCTGAATCTCTCAGTGAGGCAGCCACTGTAATCATTGTGACAAGCAGTGACTCTGAATTGAAGTTATCTCAGCCACAAACTAGTACCCAATCATCACAGGAAACTGAGCAAAGTGGACAATAACAGGAGCCTCAGCCAGAGCCAGCAATAGTTCTTCCTGAAGTAGAAGCAGAACAGAAGTTTGACCTTCCTGCTAAGTAACATGTACCTCTTCCTGAACCATTGGTTCCCAATCTCCAGCAAGAAAAAGAAAGGGTATTCCCCCATCTTCACCAAGCCGCCCCCTGATGATTTAGAAATGGATTGGACCCCAATTGTGTCCGAGACCTGCCATGAGAGGCAAAGGAAAAGGAAAGTTGCTGAAAGCCTTAAAATTATGGAAGGGGAGGAGGAAGATGAGCTAGTCATTGTCATGGAAGCTGGCTCATGGGCACTGACATTTCCCCTCCGATTCAACCTGCTCACAGGGATTTGGTACTGGTTCCACCACCACCACCAACAGCTTGCATATTTCCCTACAGTTTTTGGACCTTTTCTCACAGAAATGTGGGGAAAATGTGTGCTTTTAGCTGAGATTTGAGGTTTATAAGGGCTACTTGGTAACAAAACCTCATAAGATCCACACAAGTGACACCCCTCATCGCCCCCTTGGACTCCTCTCATTGCTAGTTTTCAGAAATATCTTTGTATGTTAGGTTTTCCTTGGTAGCAGCTTGAGGATCCAAAATAGATAGCTACCTATATAGTGGAAAGATGTTGATTTTGCAAGATGAAATACGTTGTCTTCAGATCACGTCTTAGGGGATTTGTGTTGCAGGCGCTAGACCCAACCACACAAGTGGGCTACCATTTTTATTGGGAGATGTGTGGAGATTCAGCGTAGTGGAATATTTGTTATTGCCCATTGGATTTTTCCACTTTCAAATGTCAGTCTGTCTGCAAGAAAGATGGGATGTTGCAAAATACCCTCTGAATCACATGATAGTACATGTCATCCACAAATTCAGAGGTGTACAAATAACTCCGTCCCTAAACTCAATATCTTGTTTTCACTTCAGAAATACATTATCTCCGTACCCATTTTTCATTCTTTATATTTTGCTAAACAAATTGCTGTGTAGTCGGTACACAATGAAAAATTATTTTAAGGTGCTGCTCAGCTGTTGGCTCTTGGTATCATGACTTTTTGCAAAACCTACAAATCCTAAATATCCCCATGACCAGAATGATCTGTCAGATATAACAGTATATGGCTTTTGTGCATTGGTCAACATCACAATAAGTACCAGATAAAAATATTGTCACAATTAGTGTTTTTTTCCTACTCATTGTTTTTTTTTTACTTGCACAATTAGGGCCTCATTATGACCCTGGCGGGCGGCGGAGGCCGCCCGCCAGGATCCCGCCCTCCAAATTACCGCGCCGCGGTCAAAACACCGCGGCGGGTATTACGAGTTTTCCCCTGGGCTGGCGGGCGGTTCCAGTAAAACCGCCCGCCAGCCCAGGGGAAAACGACCTTCCCACGAGGATGCCGGCTCGTAATCGAGCCGGCGGAGTGGGAAGGTGCGACGGGTGCAGTGGCACCCGTCGCGTATTTCAGTGTCTGCAAGGCAGACACTGAAATACTTTTCGGGGCCCTCTTACGGGGGCCCCTGCCGTGCCCATGCCATTGGCATGGGCACGGCAGGGGCCCCCAGGGGCCCCGCGACCCCCCCTACCGCCATCCTGTTCATGGCAGCTTTCCCGCCATGAACTGGATGGCGGTAGGGGGGGTCAGAATCCTCATGGCTGCGGAGCGCGCTCCGCAGCCATGGAGGATTCCAAAGAGCAGCGGAAAGTCAGCGGGAGACCGCTGACTTTCCGCTTCTGACCGCGGCTGAACCGCCGTGGTCAGAATGCTCATTGGAGCACCGCCAGCCTGTTGGCGGTGCTCCCGTGGTCGGTGGCCCTGGCGGCCACCGGCCGCCAGGGTCAGAATGACCCTCTTAGTCTCTTTCAAAAAGTCTACACAAATGACCCCTTGCTGAATTCAGAACTTTGTTTAGGTTGCCTCCAGGTGAATGTACAATGATGTTGGAAATAATGTATGCAAATTTGTCATGGATACCTTTTTGTGGAAAGACATTTATGAAACTTTAAATGTGAATGACCCCCTAACATCCAAAAAAGCCATAGATGTTAAGAGATAAAATCCAACCTCTTTAATGCATGTATAACTCTTTTCCCAATGTAGCTTAGATTGGGGTGGGAATAGTCAATTTAACCCTTTCAATATCTATTGTTTCCCCACTGTATCTTATATTGGAGTGGGAGTAATAAATCTAACCCCTTCAATGTCCACCACATTTCCAGTATAGCTTAGTTTGGAGTGGGAGTAGTCGATATAAGCTCTGCATTGTTTAACAACTTCCTCACTGTAGGTTAGGCGGGAATGTTATTAGTGAATCTCACCCCTTCAAAGTCCAACTCGTTCCTTAATGTAGATTAGGTTATAGTGCGGATAATAGAATTAACCCTTTCAATGTCCAACACTTTCCCCATTCGCAGCTTACATTGGAATGGTGGCAATACTGCTTTACCCTTCAATCTCTGAAACCTTCCAGCTTAGATTGGAGTGGGATTGGTGAAGCTATTCCTTTCAGTGTTCAATGCTTCCCCCAGTGTTAGATTACAGAGGGATTAGTAAATCCAACCTCTTGAGTGGCCACTGTTTCCCCAAAGTAGCTTAGGTTGGAGTGGGAAAAGTAAGTCAACCTCTTCAATGCCTAACGCTTTCCACAGTATGGCTTGGTTTGGAGGAGGAATAAAACAATGCCCCTAGTAAAGCCCAACACTTTATCATATGTAGCTTAGATTCAAGTGGGAATAGTAAATGTAACTCCTCCAATGTCCATCCATTTCCTCAATATAGGTTTGATTGTAGTGTGGCAGTAAATCTGCCCCTATTAAAGTCAAACACCTTCCCCAGTTTAGCTTAGATTAATGCTAGAATAATACATTAACCCTTCTTGCAGTGCAAAGATTTTTCTCATATAGGTTAGGGAGCAGTGTTATTGTAACATCAAATAGAATTGTGACCCATTGTTTTTATAACACTTTTATTTTTACAGTAGGAGTCATTATTTTACAGACACTATTAGATTTGCAATCATTTTTAAAAACGTATCTATTGCATTTTTCATAACAATTCTTCAAACATTATTGGTATAAACATTTTTATATTTCTTTTGATTCTTTGTTACATCCTCATAGTTTTACTTTGGAAACAAAATATTTTACATATTTGTTTTACATCTGTACATATATCAATACTATGACACTTTCTTTACAATACTTTTTCATCAAGCAAGATTTATTTTTCACAAAAACGTTTTCTGTAATATTTTTACAAACATATACTATAGTTTTATACACTATGCATACTGCAAAGTACTGTGCATTAATACATATAATAATGCCAGTACATTTCAATACATTTCATTTTTTAATTTTGTCCATTTTTTCACAATTTTATAATATTTTTTCAAACATAGAAAAATATAATTAAAGTGTACCTTCCATTGTTTTCTATGGGTAGGTAACATTTTCTTTATGTTCATTTAGTGGCCATTGTTTTATCACCACCTTTATTTTTAGTCTCTCAGCCCCATTGTTCCCAGTTTCATGTGGTCTAGGTTCCCAGCTGCTGCTCTACGGATCAAGTAAGGGTATTTTTAACTGTAAAGTAATTTTGGGGGGGTTTGTAATTTGGGGAATTTGTTTAGGATTAGTATAGTTAATATAGGTTAGTCTATTATTCCTGTGTATTGGTCAAACATTAGAATGTATATTTAGGTTTGGTCATGTGATTCAGTGGGCCTTTATGTAATATGTGTGGATTAATTTAATGTTGTCTTATGTATGTCATTTGTTATTAAGTTATTATGTTATTTTACAATTAGTGGTATTTTACTTGTTATGTTTAAAGGTTTATTTGTGTGGGGTGGGCATTGTGTGTATTTTACAGTTTTTTGACAGAAGTTTTTTGACAGACTTTCATCAGTTTTTAGATTTTGTTCGTGACAAAACAAATAAGATTGGTTATACGGTATCCAATGTTATTTTTAATTTCCTTTATCTTTCTATTTGCCTTCAGTAGTTGTTATACTTTAATGTGTATGGCTTCTGAGGACTACGATTTTCCGTGTTGAGATTGTTTTTAAAGTTTTTGCTTATGCATTTGTATTGTGATTTGTTTTATCTATTTTGTGGATGTATTTAGGTGGCTTACTTTGAGATCATCAATATCAGCAACTAAACTGTAAGTTCTATTTTATTTTATTTTGAATTGATGTTGAATGCTTATTGTTAAGTTGCTTCTCTTATTATAATGGTTTGTTATGTGTCAGGGGGCAACAAGACTTAAACTTTGTTGTGGCTAAGATTTTCCAATTTCAGCTTTATTTCGGTAAAACAATACCATAAAAGCATGCCGACACAATTCATACATTTCTAAAAGAAAACAAAGGTAATTTGGTAAAAACAGTAAAACCAGACCCATCATAAGATTAAAGAAAATAAAATCCAGGACTCCCCCAAGGCCATACAGTACAGTTAGATAAAAAAAAAGAATAAGCAATTGATCGATTAAAACACTATAGAAATACACAGTACACATCACTTTACAAATCACCATAAGAATATTATAGAATAACCATGAATACAATCTATGTGCACAAAACAAATGGGATTGATATCTGACTGTTAATAGCAACGGCTGTGTACTGGCAAGAAAGTTCACTTGGTCTCTAGAACTATAAGTAAGCACAAATAATAACCATTATGAGAATAGAATTTCGTGCTTCTTTTGTAAGACATTAGTCCCTAGCATACCAAAGTGCCTCTAAGAATCTTGGCAATGTGCCTACCATCATCACATGTGGTCTTGTTTTGCTAGTTTTTAAGAGCTGAGTGAGAATCCCTAATGCCCAACGATTTCTTTTTCCCATACATGCCTATATTCGGCTGAAAGCCATAAAAGTCAAACGATCAAGTATTACAAAAGACACATTATTCCAACAACAATTAATATTCATTTAGCTACTAAAAACCGATTGTCTGGATAAAAGCGATTATTTATCTTAAAAGCTATAAATAGAAATCAATTACAGCATTACATTTTTATAAAGCCCTTAGAATTTGCCTCCAGTGCCATCAGGCACTTATTTTGCTTTGGTAAAGGAGGACTAATTAAAATAAAATTAATAAATAACTGAATCCTAGAGCCTTAGGCCCACCTTGTCTCTAATAAATGAAATTGCTAGTAAAAACCGGCTTAAACCAAAAACAACATATGGTATCGTACTAGATCTCAAGAATCTTGCTGCTTCATTATAGTTCCTGATTCCAACGTTCCTGCAAATAGGTCGAAGCCATTTCCTCCTTGGTTTATCATAGGCATTGCAGTTTAAAAGGACATGGTCCGTCGTTTCAGGAGTCTCCATATTACACAGCCCACAAATCACCTCTTGTCTTCTCCCATTGAAGGGGCCCCATTTAGAAGTAAAAGCCTTAACCTGGAGAGTCCCATATCGAAGCTTCATAAATAAAACTTTTGCTCATCTAGGTTGGATAGTATCTATCCATTCCTCCGCATACGGTAATGGTTTAGTATCCAGGAAACTTAAAGTAAGTCTACCTAGATCCTTGCTGTAAAGAGGGCTGTTTAGGGTAAAGTCCCAAAATACTTGTTTTAGTTGATTCTTAGATTGTTTTGTTAGTGTATGTGGTTCATCCCAGTAAAATTTCAGGCCAAAAGTGTAAAAGCATTGTCTTATATAATGGAGCCACGGGAGGGAAATTGCCTTGTCCAAGTCTATAATCTCAATTAGCGCTTGCCTATAATGGATTAATTCAGGGGTAGACCAGAGTCTACACCAGTAAAGCAAGTGCCTCAAGGCTGCCAATTTACCTATTTGTTTCATGTTAATATCATAGGTTAAAGGAATCAGTGGAGTAGATGGAGGGAGACCCAGTACCCCCCTCATAAAATTATTTTCCTGGGTAACCAATGGAGTTAGATTTATAAATCCCCAGAGTTCAGCACCATATAGGGCAGCAACCTGTGCTTTGCACCTATAAATCTCAAATACTGGTGAAACAATACTAGACCTTGAGCATTTGTAATTTTTGCCAATTGCCATGGAGCTATGCGCTAAGGAAATAGCAGCTTTGTTAACATGCGGTGCCCATGACAATTTGGCATCAAGGAGTATCCCTAGATAGTTGAAATTTGTTACTCGTTCCAATGCCTGCCCTCTAATCCGAATGTTTCTCTTGAGTGCTTTATGAGGGTTAACAGTCAGGTATTTGGTCTTGTTTGTATTAATTTCTAATCCCTTCAGGCTGCAATACTCGCTAAATTTATCTAATAGAGTTTGCAAGCCCATGGGAGTTTGGGATAATAGGATGGTATCATCTGCAAAGAGGAGGGCGGGGACAGGATCACCGTTCAATCTTGGTGAGTCATGGTTGCTTTGTTTCAGATAATGAACCAGATCATTAATGTATAGTGAGAAGAGGGTTGGGGCAAGCACACAACCCTGTCTCACCCCCCTCTTAATAGGTATTGGGTCTGTCAACTCACCCTTTGGCCCCCACCGAACCTTTGCAAATGTATTTTCATGTAGTCTCTCTAGCTGGCTCAAGAGGTTCCCTGGCATACCCTGTTTCCCTAGTGCAGCCCATAAGGAGTCTCTTGGCACTAGATCAAAAGCTGCACGCAGATCCACAAATGCGATATAGAGAGGGCCTTTCGTTAGTCTAGTATATTTCCACATTATCGTCAATAGCCTAAAGGCCTGATCGACTGTGCTCGTCTGCTGTCTAAAGCCAGCTTGGTATATAGTCAGTATGCTGTTTCCATCTATCCAGCTGTTAATCCTATTCAGCAGCTGTCTAGCATATACTTTTTGCGTGACATCTAAGAGGCTAATTGGTCTATAGTTCCCTGGTTCATCCCTGGAACCTTTTTTGAAGACTGGGATTATTTCTGCCCCTTTCCACGTCTCGGGCACAAGACCTCCCCTTGCTATAGCGTTACTTAAAAGATTTAGATAAGGTGCCCAAATTTCTAAACTATGTTTGAACAGATCCCCGGGGATCTTGTCCAAACCGGGGGCTTTCCCCAGCTTGATTGCTTCAATGGCGTTCACCGTCTCCTCCAGGCTAAATTGTAACTCGGGTAAGATGCCCTGAGTAGCTAAGGTTTTATGTCTTGAGGGATAGAAATCAGGGCTGGGGGGATCAGAATAAAGGTGTGTGAAATAGTTAACCCATGTATTGGGATCTATATGATGATCAGTAGAAATTATCCCCTCTTTGCTACCATGGGAAACTATTTTCCAGAAGATCCTAGCGTCACTGGTTTTTGCTGCTTCCAGGAGATCTTGCCATTTTTGATCCTCCCAGTTGCTTTGGGCAGTTGCCAGTGTTTTCTTGTAACTGGTCCTTGCCTGTTGTATAGCCAATTGGTTCTTTTGCTTTAGAGCCTCTATCAGCTCTCTTTTCCTCTCCCTACATTTAGTAGTGTACCATGGGCTGCTTGGGGTGATCTGCACCTTCTCCTTTTTGGGCTTGTACCGTGGCTGTTTGGTCAGGAAGGGTCTTAGTGCAATACTCATTGATTGGTGAATGGCCGTGATGGGGATATCAGTAAGTTCATTTTCAACATAAGGCTCTAGGAGATTAGAATATGTATGGTAAATATTTGTCATAGTCTCCAGATTGCCTATTATTGCAGGCCATTTTATATCCCGTCTGTTGTTACTGAGGAAGGGTTGTAACTCCACCTTATTATGTTCTACATATTCCAAATCTAAATCTAGGAGGTGGGCGCTAAGTTCAATTATTAACGGGAAGTGGTCGCTTTCCCTTCTTTTATCTATTTTAAAAGTCACTATTCTTCCCCATGTACTTATACTATGTAAAATATAATCTATTTTCGAGGTAGAGTTGCCTCTCTGGAAGGTATCCAAATTGAGGCCTCCTTCACCCACTCTACCATTACATGCCCTCAGTCCATGTTTTAATGTAAGGCCCATAAGTTGCAATGCAGCCACTGTGCCTGGAACAGTTTTTTCTATTGTTAAATAAGGAATTGCTCTGGCTCGATCTTCTTCTTCTGCTAAATGTTCAAATCCAGTTATGGGTTCATAATTACAATTAAGGTCACCCCCTATCATAATTGTCTCTCCTCCTGGGATCTTTTTAAGCAGGTCGTCTAATAGAGTTATTTCAGGCGACTCTAAGTTTGTCCTTCTAGGTCTTTTGTATACATTGAACAAGTGGGATATTATCTTATTTTTCCCCCCCATTACCAACCATAAAATGTCATCTGACTCTGTGGCTTGCATACGTATCTGAACATTTAGTGAGATTTTCACCCAAACAGCCAGTCCCCCCGACGGTCTCCCTCTGGCAGCTGAAATTGCACTAATAAAGTAGGTTTTATATCCTAGCTTATACGGCGGGTCTTTAAGCCAAGTCTCTTGAAAGAGACAGACATGGTATTGATCAATATAGTCCTGCCATTCCGGGTCTGTAAGCTTACTTTTTAAGCCTGCTACATTCCAGGAGATCATAGTGATAGGACCCCTCCCGTTTGGAGTTGTAACATTAGAAGTAGGGCTCAAATATGCTGTTGAGTCTTTCCTACGGGGCAAAGACTCCACTACATTCCCTGCCCCTGTAACATGAGGATCAAACCCTATGTGGGGCTCACCTACTGTTGGGTCCCCAATTGGTCCCACTTGTGCCTGATCGATCTGGAGTAGTCAATCTACTCTTTCAAGATTGGAATCACAGTTTCTCTTTTGCAATCCCTCCATGTCATTATACTTAGGCCTCGGGACTAGGGGTTTGGTAATGAAGGGATCCGAACTGAACCTCATGGCATTGATCGTGGGGGCAGGGGTTCTCTGTTCCATGTCAATCAGGCCTCTGGATAAGCTTCCATCCTTAAATGTTAATGCAATAACATCATGTTGCCCCATCCCTCCTGAGATTCTTTCTGCCCTCTTAATATCTGAATGAATTATGGATAGACAGTGTCTTTTGGTCCTAATCCAGTGTGTAAGCTTATTCTTTAGGGAATCTTCGTCTTCACTACTATCTAGGGCCAATTTTGGAACATTTAACAGATAAACGACATTGGTCCTAATAGGAAACCTATCCCCCACAGAATGTCGATTCCATGTAGTATAATGGTAACGGTCATGAGACACTTGGGGATGGGGGATCTGAGTGAGCTCCACATTCCCTTTTTGGGGCCCTTTTACCAAGCGGGATTCTCTTCGTGGATTCCCTATTTTTTGGCATAAATCACTAGCATTACTTCTAGGGTAGTTGCGTGGACCAGTATTTTCCCCGTTTACCCCTCTCGTATATCCCTGTGGATGCTGTAAAATCTTGGCTATAGCTGGGGTAGGATTGGGGTTAGTATTCGAATTTTGAGAACGTGTGGATCTACCTTGTGGCTGAAATGATAAAAGGGGGGTCTCCTTTTCGCACTGAGCTTTGTGGGTACCCCTACCCCCCTCCTTTTCCACAATATCTGATAAGGTTCTTACTTCAAGTTTCAGGTCCTTAACTTCCTGTATTAATCCAGAGAGTAGGTCATAGAGGTCTGCTATAGTTCTTGTTTTATGTTTTGGGGGGTTCACTGGTTCTAAGTTGCATGGAGAGATCCTCTCTCTAGGTAACTGTACAATTGGAATAGTTGGGTATGACTCATCCAGCAATTCCCCCTCTTGTGTATTCTGTACTTTATTACTATCAAGTTCTGCCAAGACTGCATATTTATTGAAACATACAACTTCACACTCCTGCATGAGGCCCTTCTTCCTAGTACTATCTATGGTGCATGGATGTCTGGATCGAGTTGTAGCATCCTTAGGGCTACCAGTCCTAATATCGGGTGATACCTCCCCCTCTTGCTGACTAATAGTCTCTATCACTTTATCTTCCTCTAGTTCAACTTTCTTCGTGTAGTAAGAGGTAATCTTTTTATCAGGTCCCTCCCGGACAGTGGCCCTAGTACATAATAATGACTCTACCTCCTCAATAAGATCATCAATTTCGTCTATAGTGCAGTTCTCGCCCGCATTCCTGAGTTTTTTTGTAGATTTCTCTTTCCCCCTTGGGGGTTCTGATGCCTTACGTTTTCCCATACTTTGAGCCACCTATATGATACTTTGGCTCTAATGGAACCAGAGGACAAATATGTATTTATGGGCAAGAATAGAAGTAGGTCTAGTGGGGGTAAGCCTAAATGATAAATACTGACAATGAATATGACAAGTATTTAAGTAAAGATTTTACACTCAAGATTACAGGTAAACTTCTTGCAATAAAGTAGAGAGACAGCGACCCGGCCCGGCCCCACTTCAAATCTAGCAGGTAATAGTAAGAAAAGCACTATGCTGGGAAAGGATGACTTCCGTCCTAAGGCCCTCTATAAAAGGACCTTTTTTAGGGGTAGGTATTGGCACAGTACCTTCAGGCGGCCAGCTACTTATGAGCTGCCTAAACCGAGCGTCTTGATGTAAAAGTTAGGGGGGTGGCCCTGCCCTGCCTCTTCCTGGCAATGACGGGTGAAGGACGGGCCCGCCCTTGGCCCGGGCTTTGCCCGGGCGCCGCCCGCGCGCGTCCCGCGACGGCGGGAGCGCTGTAAGCAATTAAAGGGCTCCTGCCGCCGGACACACCTCTCAACGCGCTTCCCGCGACGGCGGGAGCGCTGAAGGAAATTAAAGGGCTCCTGCCCCCGGACACACCTCTCGACGCGCTTCCCGCGACGGCGGGAGCGCTGTAAGCAATTAAAGGGCTCCTGCCCCCGGACACACCTCTCGATGCGCTTCCCGCGACGGCGGGAGCGCTGAAGGAAATTAAAGGGCTCCTGCCCCCGGACACACCTCTCGACGCGCTAAGATTTTGAACACTGGGTGGAAATGCCAACTTGAGAGTCTGAGTACAAATGACTCATGGGAGTTCCAATTAGTAATTTAACCCTGTTAAATGTTGAATTCTTATACCTATTGGAGATAGTAAATATGGAAGGAAGTGGAATTTTCTGTTTGTGATCCAGTTTCTGTGACAATCAGCAAATTGTCTTGGCCCAATTGAGTTAGTTGCACCATCAAACAACTTAAAACTATTTTGCAAGTGGTTTGGTACATCACCCTCCTCTCCTGCTGCATTAGAAAATTGGTGGCTTATGGTGCCATTTTTGTTTAGTTCTTTTATATTCTGTTCTAATGCATTTACCAGCATACAATTCCTTTACAGTATATGCAGGATAGGATGTTAGTACATAAGGAGACTCTTGTGCTGTCATGAGCAGTACGCCTCATGTCTATGTAATATAGCATATAGGCTGCTAAATCTGCACTCCTTCCTAATACATAGCAGTCCAGAGATCCATCTCCCATCAAATGTTCTTGGAATCAATATGCCTGAGATGCAACTCACATTTGCCACAAAGTTAGGTGTACAACAACATCAAGCACCATAACAAATTATCAAGTGTGAGTTTCCATGGTGCTGCCACAGTAAAGACCAGATATCTAAACATGCAACATACCCATGAATATTGGTAGCAGCAGAATATAACACAATTTATGACAATATCTGCATGCAGTGCACGAAGAATGTCTGAGTTTATTTGCCTAATTTATACATCTTTTTACTGATGGCACAGTCAGGGTACTTCAGTATGATTGTTGTACTGGGTGGTAGTATGAAATAAGATTTCTTCTGTAAATGCTCAGTTGTGACTTAACAAATGTCTAGCAGGAAACAATGGGAAATACATAAAACTAACTTCTAAGAAGACTGCAAGGACTTATTAAGAGAACATAATTCAAAAAGGTTTTGGATCAACAAGAGTAATCCGTGTGAGGAAAAGAGAGCTGCAAAAAAACTAGGGTCTACAGTGTGGTGATTTTCAGGGAAGTATGCACTAGAAATATGCCCACCAATTCTAATCTCAATCTCATCTGATTTTCAGAGGTAGAAGAATGGCTTATGTGTGCAGGGAGCAAGAACCCCAAGACAGTAAACAATTGCACATAGGCTCTAATTTAGAGTTTGATGGAAAAGGCACTCCATTGTAACTGACTACCGTCTCTGCTAAACTAAAGTTCCACCTTCCTTATTTAGAGTCTGGCAGAACTTCAGTATGTCAATGACTGAGACTACTCTGTCTTCGTCGCTGACCTACACTCCTGACAACCCGACGGAGTAAGGGCCATTGGGGTGTGGCCATTTGACCATCCTCCTGATTTAAATTTGGAAGTTAAGTGGGCAGGTTTCACTGTCCGTAACTGCCAGGTATAACCTAGCTGTTAGGGACAGTGAAAACTGCAAAATGACCCCAACACTACCAGAGACAATGCCCATGGTGCAAGGGACATTAATATTTTTATTTATTTTCAAAAACAAAATCCTGCTATGGAATTTTGTTTTGGAAAATAGAAAAACAGGTTAAAAGTTTGATTTATGGTATTGCAAATGTAGAAGATGTCCGCGGGGCCACGTACATCTCTAGATTTGGAGGACAGGTACTCCATCAGGGCAACAGAGTATTTTACTCCATTGCCTTGACGCAGTAAACACCATCTTCTGAAAGCAAAATCAGCCCCTTAGTCTTTTTTATTTGAAGCATTTTCCTTTTGCTTACTTTACATTTGCCTAATAGCCCTCTTAAACATAATTAAAGAGGTGACATTTCTAGACCTGATGGCCTCTGTATAACCAGCAGCCCAGCGTTCTATCACTCATTTCCTCCATGTCTACCTAGCCATCTTCAGCTGTGGACAGGCAGCACAATATAGTTCACAGAAAGAAACATGAGAGATATTGTAGTAGACATAATGAAGCAGGTGGACCATTTCATGGCTCTCAGTATCTCTCTCTGTCTGTCCCATTACTTCTTGAACAGAGCACAAGTTTTTGAATCTCTGTAATTTCCTGATCATATTCAGCCATCTCACTCATCTACTACTTTCCCTTCCCTGTTCATCCTGCACTTTCCTACTCCTCATTATTGCTCACCTTCCTTCCCTCAGATTAATATGGCTGGCTACTTGTTAGAAATGGGGTCTTTGGTTGACAGTCAGGTTACCCCCTGTTCAAGCAAGGACCCTCACTCTAGTCAGGATAAAAGAGAATCACCCTCAGCTAACCCCTGCTTACCCCCTTGGTAGCTTGGCAGAGCAGTAGGCTTAACTTCAGAGCGCTAGGTGTAAAGTATTTGTACCAACACACACAGTAATTTAATGAAAACACTACAAAATGACACAACACCGGTTTAGAAAAATAGGAAATATTTATCTAAACAAAACAAGACCAAAACGACAAACATCCGACATACACAAGTCAAGTTATGAATTTTTAGAGATTAAACTAAAAAATAGCGCTTAGAAACAAAAATGCTTCGATGAGATGTTAACACGCCGTCGTGACGGAGTCGTTCCCAACAAGCCGACACCAGCGGCGCCGGACACGGAGTCGTGTAGACCCCCAAGTACAGTACCTTTGGTGAAGAGTGTAAACAAGCCGATGCGCGAAGTCGGGGATCGCGGCGTCTGTGCGAAACATTGAATCCGTGCACTTCGAGTGGCGTCGGTCACGACGTGGTGCGGCGACTTCCACGGAGTCGTGGACTTCAGCGGGGCTGCTGCGGCGTCAGGCCTGCGAAGAGCGTCGCGTTCCAGCGAAGGTCACGGCGTCAGGTGCAGGTGGCGTTATCGGATTCAGCAGCGGCGTCGGTCCGGAGTCGTCTGTAGTTGATTTCCTTGGATTTCCACCAGCTTTTCTTTCAAGGGCCCAGGGACTGGATAGGGCACCACTTGTCAGAGCAGGAGTCTCTCCAGAGACTCCAGGTGCTGGCAGAGAGAAGTCTTTGCTGTCCCTGAGACTTCAAACAACAGGAGGCAAGCTCTAACTCAAGCCCTTGGAGATTTCTTCCCAAGATGGAAGGCACACAAAGTCCAGTCTTTGCCCTCTTACTCTGGCAGAAGCAGCACTGCAGGAAAGCTCCACAAAGCACAGTCACAGGCAGGGCAGCACTTCTTCCTCAGCTATCAGCTCTTCTCCAGGCAGAGGTTCCTCTTGGTTCCAGAAGTATTTCTAAAGTCTGTAGATTTGGGTGCCCTTCTTATTCCCATTTTAGTCTTTGAAGTCACCTTTCTTCAAAGGGGACTCACACCTACTTGTGAAATCCTGCCTTGCCCAGGCAAGGCATCAGACACACAGCAGGGGGTTGGAGCCGGCATTGTCAGAGGCAGGCACAGTCCTTTCAGATGAGAGTGACCACTCTACCCCTCCCTCCTAGCAGAGATGGCTAATCAGGAAATGCAGGTTACACACCAGCCCCCTTTGTGTCACTGTCTGGTGTGAGGTGAAAAACAACCCAACTGTCAAACTGACCCAGACAGGGAATCCACAAACACAGCAGAGTCACAGAATGGTTTAAGCAAGAAAATGCCCACTTTCTAAAAGTGGCATTTTCAAACGCACAATCTAAAAATCAACTTTACTAAAAGATGTATTTTTAAATTGTGAGTTCAGGGACCCCAAACTCCACATGTCCATCTACTCTCTAGGGGAATCTACACTTTAATCATATTTAAAGGTAGCCCCCATGTTATCCTATGAGAGAGACAGGCCTTGCAACAGTGAAAAACGAAGTTGGCAATATTTCACTGTCAGGACATATAAACCACATTACTATATGTCCTACCTTATCCATACACTGCACCCTGCCCTTGGGGCTACCTAGGGCCTACCTTAGGGGTGCCTTACATGTAAGAAAAGGGAAGGTTTAGGCCTGGCAAGTGGGAACACTTGCCAAGTTGAATTTACAGTGTAAAAATACACACACAGACACTGCAGTGGCAGGTCTGAGACATGATTACAGAGCTACTTATGTGGGTGGCACAACCAGTGCTGCAGGCCCACTAGTAGCATTTGATTTACAGGCCCTGGCACCTCTAGTGCACCTTACTAGGGACTTACTAGTAAATCAAATATGCCAATCATGGATAGACCAATTATATACAATTTACACGGAGAGCATATGCACTTTAGCACTGGTTAGCAGTGGTAAAGTGCTCAGAGTTGAAAAGCCAACAGCAACAGGTCAGAAAAAAATAGGAGGCAGGAGGCAAAAAGACTGGGGATGACCCTGCATAAGCAAAAGTCCAACACTACTCATAAAGCACTATTTGTTCTAGCTTGGTGAAGATCAGTCCATCTGCAAGACAACTTTCTCATTCCCTCTAGTGTTTCTTCTTTCCTCTCTCTTGGTACCTCTTTTCCATTTCTCCTGATTCCTCTCGCTTTCCTCAGTGTTTTGAGGTCACCTTATGGTCACTTAGCTTTATAGTTAAGAAACATAGCCTTTTAGAACAGCCACATTCAGAATCCAGAGCCCATATGAATTGATATTCTCAGTTGTTTAGTTTAATGCACTGCTTGGTTTTTCTCACTTGCTTTCACTCTTGACCTTACAATCTCTTTCTATTGCTGCCTCTCTCTGTCTTTCTCTGTTAATCTGCTTCTCTTTCTCTGTCGGTCTCTGTTTTGGTCTCTGACCTTCCCTGTGGTGGCCTTAGCACAGCAGCATAATTGACAACTGGTCCATTTAGAGAGATTCACATCTCTCATCCCTTCATTTCTCCATTTTCCTTCTTTCACACCTCTGAGCCATACTGTCCATTATCCCCCTGTACTATACCACTCACTGTTTTCTCCACTGCCCTACATCTTACATTAACAAGCACTTTATTCTTCATCTACATCTCTCATAGCAACTCTCATCCTATTATTTTCCTTCGGGTCTTAGCCCTCCTCACAATCAGTACTTTGTGTGTGTATGTGGTTTCAGTGTAGTGGACACCAGCACCAAATTTTGGAGAGCGGGACTTTTTCATCATCAGACTTTGACAAAGAGCAAGAGAAAGAAAGGCAGACGAGGAAGAAAGAAGGAGAATGAGAAATATAGGAAACCGTGACAATGGGCAAAAGTAGGAATAAAAAAGAAGCTACAAGAGTGAGATAAAAAGACAGGAAATGCCGGGTGGTGAAAGAAAGATGCATGAGGTGGAATCAAGACTACACAGTACTGGTATTCATCAGCTCTGACATTTGTCAGTGTTGAGATGGGTTGCTAAAAACTTTGGGCACCTGCAGTTTTTATTTTTTATTTTTTTAATCATCAAACCCTTGCACACAATTTTTCTTTCTACATCAACCTTTCTACTTCCAACCATCCATCTCTTCTCCACCCTGTCCCTCCCTGTCTTTCGCTCGATAAAAATTGCCTTCACCTCCACTCCAGAATTTCCACTTCTTTCAACCTTTACCCTTCTCCTGTCAGCACTTCATCTCCTGATAATACTGGATATAAAATCTGTGCAATTAATTTTCATTTGTAAATTATTTTTTCCAATTATCACAGGACAGTGGAACTTTCAAATAGACTGCAAGTGGTTTTTTCACAAACGACACACAGCACAGTGTCTGAAATTGGGCCAACCTAAATGGAAAGGATATATGTACTTAGATTGTCACCAAGCCTCCTACCAAATGCCAGTTCCAAGTTAATGTGGCTCTCTGGGTTCTAAGGCATAGTGGTGCCTTCTGACAGCAGTCAGTACTGTATGGCTTACTTAGAGTGAGTTCAGTCCTGTGGTGGCTCCCAGTGGACTGAGAGGCATATTTAGCAAATTGTGGCTCAGCACAGTACAGCAAGTCACATTGTTGTGCTGCTCTGTGTCACAGGGAAAGGGAAGGAATTCACCATATTTAATGTAATACAGCTCATTCCTGTCCTTTCCATTGCACTGGCACACAATAGGCTGCCTAGTGCCAACGCAGGCACCCTTGCACTGTGGTGCAAGGGTGCCTGCATTGTATGCAGGATTGCTTTTGTGCAGGAAGGGGCACCTTTCTGCACAAAAACAATCCTGAAAGGATTTGTCATCTATCTATGTGTGCTGCCGAATGTAGCACACAGAAAAAGTAAAAAATAAGGAGCAATAAAGATATTTCTCCTCGTTGTGCCTCACTTGGGGAGGCTTATCTTTTTGGTGCATAACCAGATCTACCACCGTCCAAATCCATGGATGTTGCATGAGAACACCCACACAACATCCATGGAAACACCCACCTGGTGCAGGATAATGCAACATGCAATTTGGGCTGCGTTGCATTACTCAAGATTTATGAATCCACTCCGGGCCACACTAGGTGGCCTTGCATGGCTTCATAAATCTCATTTTGGACTTGGGTCACTCTTGCATAATGTTGCTTGGTGCTAGAGCGATGCAACCTTGCTTGTAAATATGCCCTTGAGTACCTTTATAGTAAAACTGTTTTTGTGTGGTGCTTTTAGATGTGTTTGTTCTGTCTGAGTTCAGGATCATAGCATAACAGCTGGAACTGCTCTTTGTGGAGGAAACGTTTGCTTTAGCACTTCTGAGACTTTATATGCTTGTGCTACCATAAGCATAACACACATATTTCTCAAGTGCAAGATCACTGTGAGTACCTCACTGTGTGCTATTCAGTTATAACAGATATGAATTCTTACTTAATTCAGTGGTACCCATTTTAACAAACTCTTATATTTGTAAGGATGAGTGGGTGCACAAGCACTCTAGCTTGTGACCATAGTGATCAAACATAGATCCCTAACCTCCTTCAGACCGTTGTCCCCACCGCACCTTCAACCTAGGTAGCAAGATAATCAGCAGAGAGCTTACCACCATCTTCAAAGCATCATCGCCATGTCCATGTTCCTTAAAGAATGGAAACACGAAGACATCAAAACTCCTCTCAAGAAACCATCCACCAACTCTAGCAACGTCAAGAACTGCCACCCCATCCCTCTGCACCCCTTTCCAGCCAAAGTCCTCGAAAAGGCCATCAACTGCCAACTCACTTAACACATGGATAACAACAGTCTTCTTTCTGGACACCTCCAAATCTAGATTCTGCACCAACCGCAGCACCGAAACCTCCCAGATCACTGCAACCAACGACATCAGAATCCTACTGGACCAAGGTGAAACAGTGGCCCTGATCCTCCTCGACCTCGCAGCTGCTTTAATCACCGTATTCCACCACACCCTCATCAAGAGACTCCACCACATTGGTATCCAATAAAATGCCCTCAAATGGATCACCTCCTTCCTCACCAAAAGAACACAGAGAGTCTGCCTGCTCCTTTTAACCTCAGAAACCAAGGACATCACCTACGGTATCCCTCAAGGCTCTTTCCTCAGCTCTACACTGTTCAATGTCTACATGGCCTCAGTGCCAACATCGTCAGAACCTAGGGGCTAAACATCATATCCCATGCCAGAGACACCCAGCTCAGCTCATCCTCACGCTATCAGAAGATACCTCCACCACCAACTTCCACACATACATGACAAGCATTGCAGACTGGATGAAAGACAATTGCCTAAAATTCAACACTGACAGAACAGAAGTGCTGATTCTCTGGAACAACACCACACAATGGAACAACTCTTTGTGGGCTTCTGAACTTGGACCCTCACTTACTACAACAGACCACGCCCTTAACCGAGGCATCATACTGGACAGCAAGCTCACCATGAAAATCCAGATCAATTCAGTAACATATTCTTGCTTCCTCACTCTTCACATACAGCACAAAATCTTCGAATGGCTAGAAGAACGGTTACTCAAGGCCCAGGCACTCTGTGCAGGAACCACCGCACACCTCCTGAAAAGACAACAGATCTTACAGAATTCAGGTGCCAGACTCATCCTCAACCTGCCCAGATGAACTCACATCAACCCCCACCCCAGGAAGCTTCACTGGCTGCCCATTCAGAAGAGATGTCAATTCAAGATGCTGATCTACACTTACAAAGCCCTGCACAACCACGAACCAGCATTCATCAACCACTGTTTGAACTTCCATCTTTCTAACCAACACCTGCACTCCACCTCCTTCTTCATCGCTCATGCCCCAGCATCTGCCAGAGCAACAGCAGAGGTTGCTCCTTCTCCTACCTTGCTTCGAGATCCGGGAACTACCTCCCCCCTCACCTCCAAGCCTCACTCTCACTGCTGGATTTCAGGAAGGGACTCATGACCTGGCTTTTCAATTGAGCCACTCTCCCAGGCAGGATTTGAAGGCCTGGAGACCCTCATAGGTAATTAGCAGTGCTTTATAAGTCCTGTTTGATGGATTGATTGATAAATCCCTGGAGTGAATGCATTTGCTTACTGAGCCACCAGTCCAGCATATAACCATTACTACACCACATATTCTGAGTAGAGAATAATGTCCAGGCATTGGAATGATACAGAACTGCTTGTGACTGCTAATATTGTGCATCACCCAAACAATTGCCTATACAAATTCAAGCAGCAGTGGAAGTAGGACTGACTGGTGACCAGGATGGTCACCTTCTATTGGTATATACTCCAAACTGGCTCCCTGTTTTCATGGTGGTGTGTGACTTTAGAAAGCCTTGTGACTGCTGTGACGGGTGCATGTTTGGGGAGAGGAATCTCAGCTGGAGAGTGCTGCAGGAGAGTGTAGGCTGTGCTGGGATCATGGTTTAAGTGAGACTGCGGCCTAGGCCTGGGGCGCTCCACATATGTGTGCTGAGAGAAGCAGACATGAGATGTGGCACAATCTCCTTGAGGTATGTGGCCATGCCTCCACACTCTCTGGGAGTACGGCTACCAGCACCATCAATCATATTTGACTGTCTTTGACTCTGGCACCTACCTCTGTACAATAAACAACGGCAAAAATCATCTTGTGGAGTGTAATTTGGTGGTTTGGTCATCCTATCTTCTGTCACCTAACTGTTCTCTGACTGCAGGGAACGAGGCAAAGGAGGACTTATTTACACCAGAGGCTAAAAAAGGGTGGGGTGGAAACATCTGTATGGGAAGCCCCAAGAATGATCTGAAATGACGATCAGTGAATATGTCTAGACTAAGTCCATCAAAGCCTTGCACATTGAGCTGCAAGATGAAACTGCATTGAATAAAACCATTGTGAGTGGCATTGAGAAGAAAATAGAAGGCCTGGCTGAAAGAATGCTTTCTGTGGAACAGAAAGTAGAGAAGATGGAAAAAAGATTGAGCACACTGGAAATGCAATAGGATGAAACAGAATTGCGAGAAGTTTTTGTAAGAATGAAAAACTTTTCCCTAAAACACGAAAATCCGAGATGGCTAGAGAAGATGCTGTGTCAGTATCGGTGGAATCTACTGATTGGAGAGAAACGATTTTGTGCAAGGCAGCCCTAAGGAAACAGTTCTACCTGTGGAAAAGCATTTCGCTTATTTTTCAAGAACCTGCATCCCACTACACTCACCATTACGATGGTCCTACAAGAGTTTATATGAGACATGATGTCTGGAGGCTTTATAGCTACAGTGAACTTCACTGTACGCCTAATAATTGAGCATGGGGAAAAGGGGTTTATCTATTCACAAGGCGCATTTCGAGCGAGTTTAGAGCCAAGAACTGGAATCCTTTATGTAGCTCGCTACAGCTGAATTTTATGGTCCCTATCCCAGGTGCTTCCCTATCATGGATATGCAGTAGGTTTGGAAAGTTACTTGGTTTTGTCAAAAAGTCAGGGGGCTCTTCTTGGAGGGGTGAGAGAGAGCCTGGCATTGTTTAGTTATGTTTTTATATTTCTCTCTCTCTGCCCACCTCTTCACTTGAACAGGTTTGAATGTACCAAAGTGAAGTTTATGGTAACTTACATTCGTGAGATACATTTGCTTAGACTTACTGAATATGTCTTATTACTTTCCCTTCATTTTCTTGGACAGGGTTTTTTGCATTGGGATCGGAAATGCCCTGAAATGTGCCACTAGGGCGAGCGGTTATGTTTATAAAGAGCAATAAATGCATTCAATTAAAAATATATACATTTGTTAAATATGCCCCCGGGGGTCATCATTGAATATGGGGTGATATGTCAAGTGACATAAGATCTCCTGGAGAAGAGTGTGGCGTAAATTCCACCTCAGTGTCATGGATTTGACACTCAATTTGTGTACATTAAGATAATGAGGTTAATTAAGGTTAATGAGGTGGTGGTTTTGTTAAAAGGATAAGGATTAAGCAGGGTTTTCATCATTGCTTCCCTAAGTGTCAAAATGTTTCAAACTGGATTAATTAGTTTAGCTTCGTGTGGCCTGTTTTCTACAATTGGCAACAAAACCGAGAGTGCCTTGATGTGATTCAGTTTCCATGTGCATATACAAGCATTTCCAATGCAATGGGTCTCGCGTTTGCTCGAGTTAGAGCTATTAGCGTTGTAAATGCCTAACTGGACGTTTCTTGCCACATAAATTGAAAATTAAAAGTAAAAAGTTGACCTAAGCAAGTCAATTCAAAGCGCTACGACTGCCATGAGCAGGAGAGTTATTGGCTCCCTGCAAGAATGTCTAGAAAGGATAGTGGCTGGGATGAAAGGCAAACTGGAGGAGGGGCCATCACACTCTGTAACAGGAGGAAGTGCGATGTAGTGTGATGGCCAACAAAAATGTTTACTTAGTGAAATCACCTGGGGGGTAACTCAGCACACAAAGGAGGGCGATTTCACAAAATGCACCAGTACAAATTAAGCATTTAAGACAAGCACAACAAAGAATGAATAGCAGTAGTGAGCATGGTTAAAAGCCCACAGAGAGATTACAACAGGCCAGATAGCTTGCGCGCTCGACCCTAAAAAGGCAACCAAATAAATATTACCTTCAGTGAGCCAATCAATTAGTTCCACTTCACCACTTCTCTGCCACTTTGAGAAAAAATGATCACAGGCCTATTTACCAAGTGCCAAGAGTAGGAAGATGCACCCCTGCAGACAAGACTAACAACTGTAGTAAGGATGCGTGATGACTAAAAGCTTCTGCTCATGTGTGTCTTCCCTCTGGAACTAAAGCCTGTAGATTAAAGATGAGGGTCCTCAGGAGTTCATTGATATTTTAAAGTAAACAAGGTTTGTTTTCAGTACGTGATATGTGAGAGTTGCAAAATACGACTTTGTTGTCTTTGTCGTCCTTCCCCTTTTCAGACACGCTTCCTTGTGTAATGTATTTTGCTGTGGTACATGCGTGAATGCAATTGCAAAACAATGTAAAGCATTTTTTGCTTCTTACTTTTTCAAGTGAAAAATCCTTCTCAGAATGTTTCTGTCATATCGCTTCCTCCCTGCTTTTTTATACTTATTGTATTAGGTTATTGCGCAACAAAACAAGAGCACAATGTATGAGCCCTCATAGCAACATATTAGCCGCGCTATAATTCAGTGTAAGCTATTGTACCACCAAAGAAACATATAAAACTATAAGACATCCAGTGGAGTCAACAAAATATTTTGGGTACATTCTTATTCTGAGGAGGAAAACTGGTACGTAGCAGTTGGTGGGACATGGATGGGAAAACACCTATAGGAGGGGGTCGCATTCACACTAGGGGGAATGGCAGACAGTGATGGGGTATGCCATACTTTAGTTCTCAGCCTGCACTCTATGTAAGTCACTGTTCAACTGGGAAGGTTTGGAGAAGGAGAAGGGGGAACCCACACATATGGGTGGTGGGACATTGGCCCCTTTATGAGTTACTCAGGGTCATGCTACCAGTGCCACTTCGACTAATTTTACCACTAATCCCTTATCCATTTCTAGGGGCACTCATGCGAATAAAGTGCGGTCAACCCACCTAACCCTTAGCGATGCTCCTTTCACCTCTTCCGTGCTGGTACATTCTACAACGATAAATAGACACTGATACCCATATAACCTTCTGGGTGGGCGGTTATCATTTTTAGCCTCTATGTTCAGAATGTATTAATCCCAGCATCCCTTGTCCGCAGGTCTCCAACTCTGGTATATACCCCAGCCAACACAACAGATCCAGCTTCATGTGCATTTCAACATTGTACCCAACCAGTTTTTAATGTCTGGGGTTCTGGTGCTTTTCATGTCATAGAAATTTGGTGTTTGAAAAGAATAAAGGCAAGGTCAATGAGATTATGTACATATTTGTCCCCCCTTAGCTTTGGGTCGGATTCCCAAGAGGCAGGATTTAAGGTATGGGTGATAAAGTTTGATCCACCACTGCCGCCATTATTTCCATCACCTCTCTCCAGGCTTGTAGCAGCCCTTCACACCTGCATATCATATAGTAAAAGTTAACTTCTGGGGCACTCTGAGGATGCTTAAGGGAACATATGAGAAATGCGGTGAGCCATAAGACATGTTTGGTGCACATAATTAAACTGTGTAAACCTGAAGCATGGGATGCAAGACATCCCTTTAACATGCTTGTGTGCTTGGCACCATTGTTTTTCCATCAGCGGTTGTTGGAGGACTGCTATCCATCTGTTTCTGAAAAGCACAAAATAAACAAACGTTTCTACCAGGATCTTAGTTTTGCAAAAAACAATCTTTTGGTCATGGGTTTGAAAAGCCAAGCATAATTAATCAATCATTTGTACATCCAAACGAAACATATTGATCCAAAAGATTTGAATTTTCAATTTTGTATTGTAACAGATTACAGAATACTGATTAAATAAATCAAAGCTGCCTCAAGTGACGGTACAGTGAGAAGTGAAGATCAGTGAACCCAAACAAATACATAAAGAAAGATACAAAATAAACAAATATGTTAACAATATGTACTGATCAAAAGCCAAACCACAGAATGAAAATATGACAAACATAATCCAAAGTAAATTTGAGTTGCAGTATCCAACGTTGAATGATCTGGGTAGATCTGTGAACAATCGATGTTTCGAGCCCTAAGTAGAACAATCACCCAGGGTCTTCATCAGGACAAACATACAGTAGGCACCTACGAATTAAGGTGTATAATACATCAGTCTCAACTCAGCATAAAAACTGACTAAGTGTAAACAAGATCCAAACAGATACCTTACCAAGCCTGATAAATCTGGGGCCAGTTCCAAAACAAATCTTAAAGTCCTATACTTTTTCTTTTATATAAGATTGAAAGAAAGCAAGAATCAAAATAAGTATAAGAACCTATGCCAATAGTCATGGGGAAATTAACTCCTGGTAGAAAGGAAACTGGGTGAGGAGCATGTAAAGAAAGAAGAATTGAGACATGAATTTGTGCCCAAAGCCATGTTTTGTCTTAAAAACCTCACCAGGTCCAGGTACCATTGGTGCAAATTCATACTATATTAGTTATTATGTGGGGTCCAAAATAAGATGTATATGGCTAGCTAAAACAGTTCACTTCATTCACCTCATTGTGTTTTTGTCTATTTTGGGAAGGATGTATAACACCGGCATCCTGGCATGAGACACATTCAGAAACCTGTGCTCCTGCTCTGAACGGAAACGTGCCTCCAACACTTCATCAATATTATTTTTAAGCATATCTGACTTCTGTAGTGGGAGCCCCTCTGAGCTAGTGTATAGTGTTCCTCAACTGTCAATTGTTTCATAACCTCGGCACAATACAATTCCTTATCTTGTAAAACAATACCACCACTGTTATCAGCTGGTTTAAATACAATATCCTAATTATATGCAAGCATGTTCAGTGATATCCTCTTCTCAGAGGTCATGTTGAAGCAAAAATATTTCCTAGCGTTCTTAGGTCCATCCACCTCCTTGGTCACAATTTTTTAAGGTGATTAATAGCTGTTGGAGCTGAATTACAGGGTGGTTTAAAGGTAGAAGGAAGGTGTATTCTTGAGGCACTCTCATTGCCTTCATATGGGTTGTTAAGGAAAAAATGCCTCTATCTGAGTTTTCTATAAAATTTCTGTAATTCCAATCAGACAAGAAAAGGATTAGGTATATTGGTAAAGATGAATCCCCAATCCACTATTAAGGACTGAAATAACACCTTGGTTGAACCTGTGATGTGACAGATTGAGGGTAGGTGCTGGTGCAGAGGGGATGTCGGGGGGTCTACTTATTACCATTGGTAATGTTGCCTTCTGGTCTGGCATTCACCATGTGTGTTCTGGTGGAAGTTGTCCAATCCTCGTTGTCACTCCTTTCATTCCCAGCATGTTGATTCAGCTGGATTCTTCTCTCCCACTACCTTTGTGGTTTGCGGTGTTGATACAGGACTTATCCTTTCTGAGGAACCTTCTGTATGTTCGATGGCACCTTCGTCTACCATTATGGATTCTCTGAGGACCATCTGTGTATCTGTTAACCTGTTTTTTTTTCAGCTAAAGTACATAACCCAGCATGACATCAGGAAGATTTGCTGACAATGGCTTGCTTGCCTGACCGTATGCAGTGGCTGACTATTTCTCTGGATCAGGTGGGACGTGTGTTGTTGCGTCTGTACTTTACACATGGTATACAAGACTTGTGCATGCATTACTAGCATGGTAGTGTCCACTTTCAACTGTGTGATCCACCAACTTCTCAGTTGCTTAAGGCATGCCCTCATATACAGTTGTTAAGCATGACTCTTTCTTGTTCTACTCATGAGGATTTTGACAACATGCAGAGGTTTTTTGTTACTCCGGTCGAGTGTTATGTGCATGTGTTACAAATCACAGCATGCGATAGAGTTTCCTTGGAGGATTTTTCTCTGTGTTATTCAATGACTTCTCTGTTGGTCATGGCAAGACCGCACACACTGTTATCAAGCATGACTTATTTTACCTCATCATATACATTTTATTTTGGATGCTACATTATAGCACATATAGCATGATTTTGCACCAACGGTTCCCAGAGATGGTGACTTTTTTGAGACAAAACATGGCTTTCGGCAATTAATTGATGTCTTAATTCTTCTTTCTTTACATACTCCTCAACCAGTTTCCTTTCTACTAGGAATTCATTACTTTGTGACTATTAGCATAGATTTCTATTCCTTTTTAAATGTTTTCTTTTCAGTCTTATAGAAAAGGAATAATTATAGGATTGTAAGATTTGTTTGGAACTGGACCCAGATTTATCTGGATTGGAAGGGCATCTGTTTGGATCTTGTTCATGCATACTCAGTCAGTTTTTGTGCTGAGTTGAGTCTGATCTATTGTGTACTTAATTCATAGGTGACTCACACGTTTGTCCTGATGAAGACCACAGTTGATTATTCTAGTTAGGGGTCGAAATATCAACTATTTATTGGTCTACCCATTCAATGTTGGATACTGCAAAGCAAATGTTCTTTGTATTGTGTTTGTAGTATTTCTTATCCCTGCATTTGGCCCTTGCTTGGTACATATTGTAAATACATTTGTTTGTTGTACATACACCAGCGCATCATCTGCATAGAGGGAATTAATGTGATGGTCTCCCGTGCTACTGTCCCCCAATGTCTCGCTCACAGTTTCAGGCTACATGCCAGAGGTTCCATAGCCAGAGCAAAGATTAGTAGGAGTAGTGGGCATCCCTGCTTAGTGCCCCTCTGGATATCAAAGCTGTCTGAAATCATCTGGTCTGTATGCACTCATGCTAATGGGTTGTGTACAAGGCACTCACCCAGCGGAGATAGTTTGGTCCTATTCCCATATCCTTTAGAAAGGCTACTAAGTGATCCCACCCAAGGCGTAAAATGCCTTCTTTATGTTCAGGGACACCACAACCGGTTCCCAGGCATCAGGTGACGTGACCATACAGAACAGCCAACAAATACTTTGGGTGATCCTGTTCTCGGGGATAAACAGTGATTGATCCTCGTGCACTAGGGCATTAGTGACTCGACATAGCGTGTTGGCCAAGACCTTCCCCAGAATTTTATAGTCTATGTTTAAGAGAGAGCGTACAATAAGAATAAACATCTAGGGGGTCACGTCCCAATTTAGGGAGAACTACAGTCAGTGCCTCCTGCAGAGATTCTGGGAGTTGGCCTAGTTGTCAAGTTTCATTGACTACTCTCAAAAGTTTCTGCAATAACTGTGCGCTAAATGTGGCATAATATTTGACTAGTAGCCCATCAGTCTCCAGAGACTTATTACTGGCATAGAGGGCTATGGTGGTCTGAATCTCTTTGAGACAGAGACGTGAGCCTAGGGTGGTTAGTTGCAATAGCATTAGCCTGGTTTATGGCAAAACCCATTAAAAAGCCCTTTATTCAGTCTTGGGATAGAACATTTCCTGCTCTGTAATGGGAGCAATAATATTCCAGAAAGGCAGTGTTAATGGTGTCCTGTGAGGTCATCACATTGCCATTAGGCAGTTTAATGGCACCCATTGGTGGGCGATGTAGGTCTTCTTTCACCAGCCAGGGCAAAAGCCTGCCCGATCGGTCTCCCTCCATATGCAAGTGAGTAAGGCAATGCCTACAGTCATGTGTTCCCAGCTTTGACTCAGTTTCTCTGCACATCCTGTGCAAGGCGTTAAGCTGTTCTAATTTGTCAGGTCAGTGGGCAACCTTGGTTTCAAGCGTGTGCATCTCGCATTCTAGGAGAGCAGCTCCTCACTCAAAACCCCCCAGAGCCCCCACGTCGCAGCCATCCACTGTCCTCACACAATCACCTTGTGGGCATCCCACTCTGACGCCTTTGTGGAGGTATTGTCTGCATTCAGTTCAAAGTAATTAGCTATTTGAATTGCTAGGGCTTCCCTAAATGGTGGGTTCAACAAGGCCTCAACCTGGAGACTTTAAGTCGTTAATCTTGGTCGTGGCTTACTCCATCTGAGGGTCAACAGCAGTGGGCAGTGGGCCAACAGGGTGTGGGCTAAGTACTCTGACCCTATTATTGGAAAAGGAAAAGGTCCAGCCAAGTGTGAATGGAGTGTATACAGTAGTAAAAAGAGAACTTGCTGTAATTGGGATGTCCCAGGTTCCACATTTTATGCAAGTTCTTGCGCTCAATCCATTTCTGTAAATTTTGTGATGTGCAAATACAGGCGGCACCTCGAATGTGGTGAATTGACCAGTCTCTGTCAACATCAGGCACACAATTGAAGTCCCACCTCAGGTCCCTGAAGCCTGTGGCTCCTTGAGGGGCACCAGCATCAAAGTGTCGAAGAAGGCCGACTGATTAAAGTTGGGGGCATAAATGGCCACCACTCCAAGAGGCAATCCACCCAGGTGGTCCTCCAAAATCACAAATCTGCCCTTGTTGTCAATCCTATGGGAATCAGTTACAAATAGGACCCCAGGGGCTATCCAAACCAATATGCCTTGTGCATAGGCTGAAGACACAGTACCATATACCTGACCCCACCATCGTGCCCGCACCTTGTTCAGTTTCCCTGTGTGAGATGTGTCTCTTGTAAAATCGCACAGTGTGTACAGTGGAGTTTGATATATGGTATATATTTTGTACTGTTTGACAGGGTTAGCCATGCCTCACACATTCCACATCAATAGTTTATTTTATGAGACAGTGTCCTGTGTATGGGAGGGCATACGTAAATGTGGGGTGAGTGTTTCCATAACCTCCCTGATATAGTACTCCCGCCTGTTCATCACAATCGAAGGATTCTGTGATCGCCCAGTGTGGGCAAATGGCCCACTCCTCTCAGTACCCTCCTGACATTGTGTGTGTGTGTGTGAGTGTGTGTGAAAGAGAGACTGCACTTCTGGTACAAAGAAATAAAAAATCAGACAACCCCAATCCCTCCGAGGCCGGTAAGGCCACATGCCTTTGGACAGAACCACATAAACAAATTCCATCATAAGTAACATTATATATAACCATTCAACAAACCAAGTCCATATCCAGTACTAACAAGCACCTGTAGCGGGACCTCATTCACTCTTCATTCCCTCCAACCCCAATCCTACAAGGGCACCAGTCAGCTCGGACCACACCAAGTAGGACTCTGAAGTTACCCTCACAGGCAAGGGATTCCCCCTGTGTCTCCATCAGATATCGTCCGCTGATCTCAGTGTTACAGACGAGCCCTGGACTGTGACCTCCTTTGTGACCTCTGTGTCCCCAATGTCTAAGCTCAAGTCTGAATTCTGGTCCAGTTTAGAGTCTTGAATGGGTTCTTAGCAAGTTTGAGTGCCTCCACCACCGCCTGTGCCTACTCCTTGGCAACCTGATTCTTGGTGAGAAGAGCCCCAGACCTCATTCGTCTATGGCACCAAAGTCAGTTATTAGCCATTCTCCAGTCATTTGTGTGAGGCCCTTGGCATGGAGCCATGTCCAGACTTCCTCAAGGGAGGCAAAGAAGTGATCTTAATTACCGTCCATTGCTTTAAGTTTCGCTGGGTAAAAGAAGGCATATTTCAGAGACAGTTCTCAGAGGCATTGGTTCAATGCAGTATATGAGTTGGGTCATTGTTGTGTTTCAGCAGTGATGTCTGGGTATGCTGATATGGTACCTCCCTCATACCTCCCAGTGTCTTTGGATCTAAGCAATTGCAGTATCAAGTCTATGGCCCTCATTACGACCATGGCGGTTGGCGGAGAAGTGGCGGTCTTACCACCAACAGGCTGGGGGTAAAAAATTTTGAATTATGACGTCATCCAACACGTCTCCGATCCGACCACTGGGCTGGAGACTTGGGTCTCCAGCCCGGCAGCCGTCACAAGACCGCTGGCTTTATAACGACCCGGCTGACCGCCATGGATTTCATGGGGTTGGGAACAGCCATGAAATCCATGGAGGTAAGCACTATCAGTGCCAGGGAATTCCTTCCCTGGCACTGATAGGGGTCTCCACTACCCCCCACCCCCGCTTCCTCCCCCCACACCGCCGCCCCCAAAAGGTGGCAGGACCCCCCTCCCCGCCCCTACCCCCAACATTGCAACCGAGACACACACCGTACACGCATGCATACACCACCAACACACATACCCGCACACATATCACCAAACATGCCAACAGCCACACACAGTCATACATGCACACCCACATACAGACATACATGCACACATCCATTCAGACATACAGACACGCACACATTTCCAAACACAACACATCCCCTGCATGCATACACGGACTCACACACCCCCTCTACATACACACACGCACACCTCCATTCACGCACACAACACACAACAACCCACACCCCCCTCCCCTAACGGACGATCAACTTACCTGGTCTGTTGATCCATGGGGGCTGCTCCGCCGCCAGCACCCCGTCAACAGAACACCGCCACGCCGAATCACGGAACGTGATTCGGTGGGCGGTGTTTTGTTGCTGGGGCGGTGGAGGTGAAGCAACCTCCACATCCCCGCTGACCGCCAGTATGGCTGCTGGCGGCTCTCCGTCTGGAAAAGGAAAGAGGACTACCAGCAGTCATAATTCACCGAGCGGAAAACCGCCTGCACTGGCGGTCTTCAGCACGGCAGTCCCTCGGAGGTCTGGCAAAAAGACTGTTGAGGTTGTAATGACCACCTATGTCTCTGTAATTCAAAAATAGGGAGATAAACATCTGTGGATAGGCCCCGGAGGCAGAGGCTTGCCTGGTATTTGATGCACCTGAGAGAAGAATTTTGGGACTTTTCCCTCCAGCACTGTTTTCATCAACCAATGGTACAAGAAAACTCCACATTTGGACCTTTGCTGCATTCAGCGAAACTCAGAAACCTTACATTGTTGCAACTTGAGTGTGCTTCAGCATCTTTTGTTGGTCAGTAAAGGGAGGTAAGTTCTGTTCACATCACCAACCTGTTTCTGGAGGTCTTGCAGTGTGTGGAACATAGATGTCAGAGAGGACTCACCATCATACACTCATTCCGCCAACTTGCAATGGTATGCTTGAGTTGGTTAGCATCAAGGGAAACAGCATAAATCTTAGTTTCCAAAGTTGTTTTGGTCTCTGGATATCCTGTATCACTTTCTCGAATTGGGTGGACAAGTTGTGGAGCGTGGCTTCCAGGTGAGTCAAAGTAGCATGTTGTGATCAGAGAAAATCACTGGTTGCGCAGTACCAGTGATCTCCAGGGTCTGCCCTTTGGCTTGCTCCGGCTTTCCATCATGACTCCTCCACTATAGAGAATGTATAGAGCATGTTATATGTCCATGGCCTCCCACAGTGCAGCTTTTGAATCCCTAGTCGGATGTTGCATCTTCCGGACTGGGCCTCTGGGCCTCCAAGGTGGTGCTGCACCAGTGGTTTGAGCACTTCTGCAGGGCATAAAGCTGAAGGCAACTTGTCACTGATCATGGGGAGTAAGGCACAGCTTGTCAGGCCGGTAGTGTGGCCACAATAGGCAAAGCACAATATAACCTGGAGGCCAGCACCAGTTTCCTGGAGTCCTACCAGTACCTGCATATCCCTTATACTTTCAAAGCAGGGAGGGCGAGCTGCCTGTGTCCATCCTTCTTGCTCCACTCACAGACATGCGGCCGGGATGTGCCCCTACTAAATCACCATGGGACCCTGAGAAAATTCTAGGCAGGTGCAAAGATGACCAGGGCTGTATTCATGGTCTCAGGGCCTTTGATGTTTGTGGCATGCAGGTTCTTTTCAACTCAAGCAAGAGGATGTAGGCGGGGTCCCCTCCTCCTTCCAGTTGTTCATGTTGGGCCTCTACCCAGGGTTTTCCCGATTTCCCCAATTGCGAGGCCTGCGCCAGCTGATCTTGCGCATGGGGCCTCCAAATTGCCAAGGCTGCATTGGGCTAGCATCTGTAGAGCATTGGTGTTGGCTCGGTGCCTCACCGGGACCTCCGAACTGCAGCTGCACTCGCCACCCAATCTCCAGGGTCTGTGATTAGGCTCTGGGTGGCGCAGTGTCTCTCTCTACTGTGAGCCTTGATTGAGTCTCACAGCGTGGTCCTTACCTTGGGCTGGTTCGTCTTTCCTCAGGGGTCCTCGGCCCCAGGAGGCGGTGTTGATGTAGCAAGCCGTAACTCCAATCTAGTCTTGTGTGTCATCTGAAGGGACTAAGGTGTGGATCAGGCTGATATTGCAGGATGACCAGTGGCCCCATGACGGAGCTCCCAAGAGCACGTCTGATGTGGCCACCATCTTGGCCATGGCCCCATTACTACCTCCCTGCTTAATTAAATTCTGATGAGAGCTTGTATTGCTCCTTTGCCTTAGCTAGAGCACAGGATTTCCTTGCTGCACATTTGCGGATGAGGTGTGGAAGTGATAATAGTGTTTTTATTCCTGCCTTTTCTTCCCTAGACGTGTTAAGTATCTCATGTCGTTGATGTTTCTTTTTTAAGTGAAACGACTTGGCAGAGAGAGCCAGGAATCGAGGTTCAAAAAGGTAATTAAAAAAGCAGGCCTTTGTTAAGCACTTAATATTGTTTGGCAAGGCAAGTGGAATAGTTCAGGTTTTGCAGACTTCCAGGCCAGCAGCTCCATCCCAGCCATCTGCAGTTAAAGAGGGTTAAAGCCCTTTTAGTCCAACTGTCCTTGCACACCTGTTATGTGTTATGTATTTTATTTATTTAGTGCTAATTAGTTTCAGGTGTGTTTTAAGAAATTATATGTGTTTGTCATACTGTATATTATTTTTAATGAAGATTTTGCTTAGTAATATTTACTTTTCAGTCTGACTGGATTTTGTTCTGTAAAAAATGTAAGTTTTGTCCAACTGGTAACATTATTAAAATACTATTAATAAGCAAATTAGTTTGGTACCTTTTGTTACTTACAGTTGCATTTTTGTTTTGCTTGGAATATTAGGAATATTTAGAGTAGTGTCTTGCAACGGATTCTAGATATGGTAGGCCTTGATTGTTAGCAAATGTTTGCACTTTGCAAATCAGTATTTCATACATTTATTTGGTTGGTTTTGATACCTTAGGTTTTAGGATACCTTTGATTGTTCTATTCTATGTTTTTGGTAGCTTTGTTGTTGTTTAAATATTTCTAGAAATTGGTAGCATGTAAAACAGTTTTGGCCTAGTTTGCCTTGAACAGTGCTGTGACACCCTTCCACTGAGCTGTTTGTTTTGCGTTGTTGTGCCGTGATACTGTCATATACTGTCACTTTGGTATATGATACTTGAATTGGCATCTGCAACTGGAATGGTGCAGTCTGCCAACCCAATTATCTTCAAATAGTCCATTAGGAAATGTACTTTGTCTTTGTTTGGCAGTAGGGTGATTCTATTTAGCAATTATAGCTGATTGCTATTTCTGTTACTGGAACAAATGCTAGGACAGTTCATTTTTTAATTCATAGGAATATTGGGTGTTTGACACTTAGGCCCTTATTACGGTTTTGGCGGTCTTTTTTAAAGACCTACAAAGCCACTGAAACCAGCATACCACCAGTGCTGGCAGTATGCTGGCTGCCCTATTAGGAGTTTTCAGCTAGGCCAGTGGGTGAAAACAGCGCTTCCACTCCCTGGCCCAGTGGAAAACTCACCTCAACATTGATGCCGGCTCGTAATCGAGCCGGCTGCAATGTTGTGGTTTATCGGGTGCAACAGCACCCATCACGCAGTTCACTGCCCGTAATTCGGGCAGTGAAAAGCGCAACAGGGCTGTCCATGGAGGCCCATGCACTGCCCATGCCAAGTGCATGAGCAGTGCAGGGGCACCCATGGGACCCCTGACACTCCTTCTCCCCCATCCTTTGCATGGCCGTGAGACCACCTTGCAAAGACTGGTGGAAAGGGGACACGTAATCCCCAGCCCTGGCAGACTGTGACTGCTGAGACCGCCAGGCTGTCGACAGGCGATAGCCTGGCGGTGCCGGCGGTCGGACTGTGACCCATTTGCCATGGTCATGATAAGGCGGTTAGACTGCCCTGTCTGCAGCTGTCTGACCGCCATTGCGAGTGTGGCAGTCTTGAGACCGCCACACTCATAATGAGACCCTTAGTGTAGATGTTTGGCGGTATCTGCATATACTCTGAGTAAAATGGTAGAAACAGCTCTCTATTACTGTATAAAAATGAAACTAATTCTTACTTGCTTGAAGTCAATAATTATTTTGAGGCTGGTAGTTGTATTAGATGTTGATGTTTTTTGAGTTAGTAATTTGTGGTATGTTGCACACTGTTAGGTAAAAGTATGCGCACTAAAGGTATGTTTGTATTGTGGTATTCACAGTGGATTTTGTATATCTGTGCGAATGCCGAAAGGCATGCTTTAAGAGTGTTGTACGTGACCCATGTGGAGCTTTGATCTTAGTGGGTTTTTTTTTGTAGCACAGATTATTATTTTTCTGTTACTGCCAGTATTGTTATTTGTTTGAGATACCTGGGCGTTGTCCTTTAGTTTGGTTTGGGATGTCTGATAGTTGTCCAGTTAGGAACTTTTGGTGTGATATTTTTTTTAAATAGGTTGATTATGTCCTTGTGAACAGTGCTTACTTCCCTTAGGCCTTTTAACACATTTCTATCTTTCTGTAATACTTGGCAGGTGATTATGCTCTCTAATTTCATTTGTAGTCATAACCTACCCTTAACATGCATTTGAATTATATTTACATTTCCAATGGATATTTTCTCTGCTTGTGCTCTCTTGATTGCCAGTATATCCCATGAGAGTCAATAACCATTTACCTATCTGAGCTTTTATGTAAGTGTCTCTATCTGTGGTATATCGAATTATGTATTAATTATATCTTTGTACTAACTATTGGCCTCATTTACAAGAATCTGACGAATGGGCTCCCATGTGTCAGATTTCTTGCGCTGCCGTACAACCTCCCTAACGACGCCATCGATGCACTATATTTAAAATACAGAGCTCCATAGTGCACATTTTTACAGATGTGTGAGAAATAGTGACCGATCTGTGGCGTTAAACTGACACGTTCCTAAACTAGCGTCTAAGAAATGACGCTACTCCAGCAATGCGAGGAAGGCTCCAATAGAGAAAAGCCCTGTGTCAGTTTAATAGTGGCTCTGAGGAGGCATTAGAATTCTGATGCAGTGAAGTCGCAGAACGAAGCACTGAAATGTTGTAAATTTCACTACGTCAGTTCTGCGTGTCTTTTCTGGAGAGAACACCTACCTTGCATACATTATACCTGGTGCAGGTACAAAATTATGCAATGGTGGCACAGAGAAAGGCGTTCTAAATGAGGCCCTATATTTTTAGGAGACATTAACTTTTAAACATCCATTACATTTTTTACATGGTTTACTTTCAAATATTATGTTGTTTTATTTTTTTAAAGATGTTGGTTGAGGTCTTCATTTTTGTTGGCATGTTTTGGGACAAGTGCTTGATTTTGTCCTGATATATAATTGTTTTTTTTTTTTTAGCTTTTATTTTATTTTACTTTCATTTTTAATTTATATAATGTTCTTGGTTGTTTTACATTAAGTTATATTTACCTACTTGTCAACATGTATCAAATTTGGAATTTAGAATGATGATATTCTTATTCTCAGCCTCTATTTTTCATCTTTGCTATGTTCGTGTTTGGTATATTAAGGAAATATAATTAGAAATTGTTAAATTCATTTTTGGGTGGAATATAAATGTTCAACTGTTGGTTTTATTTAATTATAATTTATTTAGGTGACATCACTTACTTTTTAGAGACACAACAAGCTCCAAGAATCCTTTTTCATTATGTAACCAGTTGAGCAGTAACAACCAGACCCTGCTGCTGCCCTTTACTGGAGTGAGTGCTGGCTCCTAGGTGCTGTCCCTGAGGAGCTGCTGCAGAAACGCTGAAAAGCTGGGGCTTATAAAGTTTTGGACTTCCAAGACGTCCGGAGCATTAGTGGGACCTTGCATCAGAGATATTCAATTTTGATGTAGCTTCACCAGATATAGCTTCAGGATCTTTGTGTTAGTGGTTGCAGGTGGTATGAGCAGTTCCCATTGTTGGGGACTGGCTGTTATTTTTCATCATCAGGTTTTAACCCAGAGCAGGAGAGTGAATGGTACAAAATGTCGAAAAAAGCATAGGAAAACAGTGACAGTGGAGAAAGTAGGCTTGAGAAAGAACCTACACGTATGAGATAAATTGAGATGAAGTGCAGATTTATATACAGAAGAGTCACCAGGTGGAATCAAGGCTAGGCTGCCTTGGTAATTAGTAACTCCTGCATTGAGTAGTGCTGGTGGTGGGGCTGCTAAGAAAGGCCTTGGAATCCTGCAACTTTTTGTGTACAAATTAAGCACTACCTATATGTCAGACATCACAATTGCCCATGGATGCCATGTCATCAGCAGTCAATTTATGCTAATAGTACCTAGATCCATGCCAGATTCTCAATCTGGCAAATTGCTGGAATGCTGCAGTGTTTCCCCCAAGTTCAGCAACGAATGGCTCTCAAGGGACCCTGTGCCTATAAAACGCAAACAATGGCAGTCATTTTACTGTGTTCATAGGGGCACTATGGTATTGCTTATTGGCCATCACAATGGGGCTCCTGATGACATCAAGCATGGTTTGCAACCTGGGCACAGAGCATATTGAGCATCATTTTTAGGTTTGGAATTGTCCTATATCATACCAGATGAAAATGTGGCCAAAAAAGTGTTTTACCCATATGTTTTGCTGTTATGACTTCTACAATATTTTTAGAGACCGCCCTGAAAAACTATAGGTCAAGTTCTAAAAGCCAAAATCTTTGTCACCCACATCATCCTCAGACTATTAAGGACTAATACAGACTATTCACTAGCTACAAATCACATTTTTCGACGAAATATATGGCCTTGAACCTACATAATAACTTCAGACAGGCATCTCTCAACCTCTTTTCTAACCACTATATTTGTGTGCACAGGGCGTGTTAAGAATTGTGTGGACGTTTTTAAAACCAGAAAAGTATAAACAAAATTGATTTCCAACAAAAACCTTGGAAATCAAACATCTCCATAAAAGGTATTGCATATTGCGTACATTATATGATTTTCAGGCATTAAGCCTCTGAATTATTCTGGTTGATGTCAAGTTTTATTTGGCTTATTGAGTCTGTCCCTGCATTCCCTCTTCTAAAACTGGAACTCTTCAAATCTGGTTATCTAGTCTGCCTTTGTTTTCCTCTCACAACGTAACAACTTGTGATAGGATCAGATGCTCATCTCCTCACAAATGACTTCTCTATTTTTGTCGTGGAATAATGTATTTCCGTGACTTTATTAATGACAATTTTCGATAGTCTAGGAATGGGATTTCATGGCTGTGCTTCCAGACTTTTTAATGAAGCCTGCACCACCCTACTATCCCATCACCCTCCCATTGTTACATTAAGCACCATTTATCAATCTAAAAGCAGTGCGAGTGCTCTAAAAAATAATAACTGATTACAAAAAACATAAGTAGGTATGATTGCCAACATGTAGCTCTGTGATTATGGTCAAGTATACACACAATTCAGACAGCTGGGGTCGTATACCGCGCAGCTCTCCATTCACCACCATTACCAAAGCCATGCCAATTACATTGTACATTATGCAGGGCAAAATTACGAATTCGCCACAAACTCAGTGGACACCTCTGGGCTGGAATTAACATTTCTGGTCTGCATGTCCTCCTAAGTGTACGGTAATCACGTGCTTTAGTCCCCAGAATTGGAATACGCATGAAGTTTCAGATGTTTCATCTGAAAAAACACAGGTTTTCCAGATTATGGGTGCTTTTGTGATCACATTCCCCCTGCTTAAACAGGCGGGAAACGTGTGTGGAAAATGCTGGAAAGACAGGGAAGGCTCTAAGGCTACTGTAGAGTGTTCCATTACCCCCCGTGGTGTTGGTGGGTGGGGGGGTCAATTGAGGGCTCAGGCGTGACTCTGCCTTACTGTCAATGTTTCTTTACCAGGTTTCTTTCCATACTCAGTTAAAAGCTGTCCTGGTATTCACGCACCGGATAATATGGGGTTGTGTAACACCGAGCCTTCTGGAATTGGGCGGAGAGTTATGCTTCTGGTGATAGCTTTCCACCAACTTGTAAACTGGGCCCACAATGAGAGAGTTAGATCTGGGCATGATGCAAATACCATGAGGTTGCCCTCTGTCGCAGTATGGGTGCAACCGTGTTAGCTCTGTTTCTTCTCCCAGTCAGGTAAGATTTACCACTGTCCACCATATGGGGTACGCGACTAAGTTGACTCTGGGCCCACTGCCAGTAAAGCATGATTGCTTTGTGTGTAGCACTACGGGTGAGAGCAGTTAAGTTCTGGACATGCTGTGAGTAAGAACAGCTTGTCCAGTTCACACAAAAAGATATGAGCAGCTCAGCTCCGAGTATGCAGCCAATAAGGAAGTACTGCCATTGTGGAGCAATTTGTTTATTGTGAAGTCAGCAATATCTGCTAGCAAATGAGACGTGGTCTTTTTGTACTCGTCCTGTGAGATGATTGCTTATGAATGCCATGGGCCACATTACAGAGGTGTCCAAAGGAAGATTGGATATCTGTGCCTACTTATTACACCCCGGAGCACTTTAATATTGCAGAATGAAATGCAGATTCTTGCGCAGACCTTGTTTAATTTACATTGTAATGGCCCACATTGTGCTTCTGCATCACTCCAAGAGGGTTGTTCCTTTATTTGAATGAGGGCGTGGCTAAATGCAAATGAGTGTACACCATTTACCACGCATGTACGCCATACTACTGACACAGGCACCAAGGCAAATAGGCATTTAGAATGCACACAAACTCAGTCTTGCAATGCTGCACATTCTCCAACACCGATGTTTTATGTGATTGGGCACCTGGGGACATATGTACAAAGCATTTTTCTGGTTGAAAATGGCCTGATTCTCATTTTGCATTTCCGATTCGGTATTTGGAAGGGTTGTGTTGAGGGCATCCCTTCCTAATACCAAATTGGAATGATATGTAAGAATGTTTTGTTGCAGAAATGAGGTTGTAAAACATTTGCAATTTACCCTTTGAAAAATGGTGGTAACCCATTTGCAAATGGGAAGGGGTCCCCAAGGGACTCCTTCTCCTTTGAGAATGGCTGCTAAAATATTTTTAAGAGGAGGCAGTGGTCCCATGAACCACTACCTACTCTTAAAAAATTAACCTTCCAAGTTTCATTTTTTCTTTTTAAATGCATCCTGTTTTCCTTTAAAGAATTACATTTAGAAAAATAAAGTTTGCTTTATTTATAAGCAGTCACAGACAGGGAGGTCTGCTTACCCCAACAGGCCTCCATCCCTTTGATGGCTGTGATTCATAATGTGTCGCACATGTCCAGAGATTTTAGGGCCTCAGATATTAGAGGGACTGCAGTGGGCATGCTGAAGAGTGGACAACTGGGGGGGGTGTTGCTTTTCCTGAGCCATAGACTACCCTTTCTAGTCCTTGTCGCACCCTGACACCGTCAGTGACTGTAACATCTTGATTCAAGTGCAAGTCAGTCTTGGAAAGTCTCTGGCTTTATGAGGTGTACCTATGACAAATGGCAGCTATTCTTGATTATTGTGGGTATGTACAAAAAAATTGTACTTAAAATGCTTGTTTTTCTTCAAAGTTTGTTCTTGAGAGGGTAAGCCCCGAACACTATCGGGGGCATGGGTTTGAGGGGGACAGGCTTGCTTCAAACACAATGACTGTACTGGGCTATACCATGACTGCTTCTTAATAATTTATTACTTTTTAGAAACTTTTGATACGCTTTATATTCTACAGGGCACTTGCTGGGCCTATTTTCACTGTTTTTTTCAGGAGGAAGCGGGGTCACTACTTGGAGTGGGCGGGAGGTGGGGGAGTCATCTACTGGCAACAGGAATGCAAATTCCTGTTTCCGGTAGCCTTTCCGCCAGGGATTTCGTGTCGGTGCTACTGCCACGGAATCCCTTGCTGAAAGGGGACTCGGAATACCGGCGGCAGTATTGGGTGGCCTGTCGGGTCAGAGATGCTCGTCTTTGGCCTGGCGGGTCCAACCGCCCTGGCGATAGGAACGGGGAAATGGCGGTTTGGTACAGGCCAAACCGCCACACTCGTTTTATGGCAGTCTGCACTGCCAACCTGGTGGCGGTCACAATACCGTCACTGGCATGGCGGTTCAGTTCCTGCCATAGTTGGAATGACCCCCACAGTCTTGTGATCAAAGCACAGGAAAACACACGCCAGAATTTCACTTTAGGCCCTTCCTTTATGGTTTGCTACCTGGTTAATACATCATACCTTTTTTTATTTAATAATAGCCTGCAATCTCTTTATGAAAACCTGTCACTAATATTCTTATCAAAGTATAGTTGTGGCATAACTTGTCGTCTGTATTAAGAAAAAGAAATAGCTGGTCAACTGTAATACATTATTACATTTGAGTTGTGACGTCCCAATACCCTACTGCCAGAGCCATTAGGTGTGTCAAGGGCAGATGAAAAGACAGGATTGTCGTTGCTATGTAATCAATGAAAACGAGATATCATTCACTGACACAACTGCAGACTATTTGACATTGGAATTTTTGGCTCTAATATTTAACTCCTCACTTGACTAAATTGTGTGATACGTGGGGAAATCACTTTCCTTCAGCGTGCCTCATTTTTCTTGACTGCCAAGTTTATGCTCTCCTTGAATTAATTCAGATAAGAATGTGCACTATAAAACCCACTTGCAGATATACAACCCCCACTCAGCACAATACAAGACTGATCCTGATATAATAGAAATTATAGTCTTATATACAGTGCACATGGCAAATTGAATTATTTCTTTGAATCAGAAATCCTGAATCTGCCTACGTTTATGATGAGAAATTATCCAGTTTAATTAATATCACTGAATACAGTAGTAGTTTTGAATGTACTAAAGGATAACAATTTAAATAACGTTTTTTTAAATTCTAAGGAGTTTTCATACTTTTACCTGAAATCTTTTGTGAGGTTTACATGACAACTATTTGTAAGCCTCGGTCCTGCGTTGGTTCCTAGTTTAACTTCGACTCAGCTTACCTTATGCATTTGCAGTCTAGTATCACATCTAAAGACTTGCACAGTCCTGTTACACCTTAACCCTCAAAGAAGTCTAGACCCTATAAGTCAAATGTTGGACCTGGTCTTTCATACAGGGTGAACCCAGACGTTTGCATTGCTTTGCTGAACCTTTCTGTGTGTTGGCTTTTAGTAGTCCTGGGTGCAATTTAAATTACACTGGAGTAATCAAAGTCATTTTGGAAAGTCAGCGTTGCTCTTTGACATGGAATTGCTGATAATAATGTGTTTAGTCCTGCTTGGGTAATTAAGACGAATTTTGGGAAAAAAACATCCTACCTCAAGAGTGCATTTAGCGATGATAGTGGCTGCTCGCTCTCCTTATTCAGGTTCTGCTGCATTTAGAGCCAAATGTATGAAGCTGGGGCCCTGATTTATACTTTTTGGTGCAAAACTGCACTAAAGTAGTTTTGCACCAAAAAATTTAGCACCGGCTTGCACCATTTCTGTGCACCAGCTGGGCCCCATATTTATGGAATGGTGCAAGCCGGTGCAAAGGGTAGACTAGCGTAAAAAAAAATGACATTAGTCGGGTGGGGCTGGCGGTATGTAAGAAGGGGGTTCTGCCCCATAAAATTACGTTAGGCAGGTTAGAGTGAAAAAACTCTAACCTGCCTAGAGACGCACAACCATCCATACCACATGACTCCTGTCATAGAAAAGACAGGAGTCATGCCCACAACGCCATTGGCCAGCTCAGGGGACCAGGGTCCCCTGGGCATGGCCATTGAACCCAGTGTAGGGGGGGGGGGCATTTCAGGGCCCTCAATGGCACTTAAAAATAAATAAAATACTTACCTCTACTTACCTATACTTACCTGGGATGGGGTCCCCCATCCTCCGCTGTTCCTCTGGTGTGGTTGGGGGTGTCCCTGGGGCCTGGAAGGGCACCTGTGAGGTGTTCCACCATGGAAATAGGCCCATAGGTCCCCTAACACCTGCCATGACCCAGGCGTTAAAAAATGGTGCAAAGCAAGCTGGTCACCATTTTTTGACCCCTCCTCCCCCCGTGCGTGATTTTTGTTCAGGGGCATAAATAAGGCGCTAGGGCATTAGAGTAATTTTTTTGTCCGGGAACGCGTACCTTGCATTTCATTGACACAAGGTACTTTTCTGCAGGCAAAAAATAATAATTTAACTCTAATATTTTGGCACTAGACACGTCTAGTGCCAAAATATAAATATGGAGTTAAGTTTGCACCGGATTTGCGTAAAACAAATGGCACAAATCCAGCGCAAACAGAGTATATTATTGTTTGTGATTACCAAATTGTGAAGTTTTGTGATTCGCTTTTTGGTAATCACAAACGCTAATGTGGAAAAGTGTATTTTACACTTTCTGTGATTCCCAGTGGGTCGCAAATAAACCTACTTATGAATATTAGTGAGGTATGTCACAGTTTGTGACCCATTGTGAATCGCACAAATCACATGGATGGTGGCCTGCTGGGGTCAGCATACCACCATGTCTGTAATTGCTTTAAAATAAAGCAATCTTTTGTTTTTAAATGCAGCTTGTTTTCCTTAAATAAAAACAGGATACGTTTCAAACAAAAAAAAAGAAAAGTTTCCTTTTTCATTTGTTAAGAGTAAGCTGTGGTCCAAGGGGTCACTGCTAGCTCTTAAAAAATATTTTTTTAACATTCTCAAAGGGGTAGCAGTCCCAGTGGGACCCCTTCCTGTTTGTGAATGGCTTACCACAAACTTTGAGTTGGTGGTAAAATGTGAATATTCTGTGACTGAATATCGGTCACAAAACAATTGTACATACTAATGTGAATTGATATTAGGAAGGGACGCCCTAAAAACGTCCCTTTCAAATACCTATTTGCAATCTCAAATTGTGATACGGAAACGGGTTCCTGAATCATAATTTGGGTCTTGTATATGTGAAAACACCTTCTTGCATTTTCAAAAGGCCAGATTCTGCAAATTGGGCCATTTGGGAACACAGCAAAGCTTCGTACATCTGGGTTTAGGTGCTAGTTCTTAGCCCAAAATGCATCATCATGCCTATTTTGGATGCAATCAATCAATCAATCAATCAAGGAATTTGTAAAGTGCACCACTCACCCGTGAGGTTCTCAAGGCGCTGATTGGGGGGCACTGCTACTGCTCGAACAGCTAAGTCTTGAGAAGTCTCCTGAAGGTAAGGAGGTCCTTGGTCTAACGCAGGTGGGTGGGAAGACTGTTCCACGTCTTGGTGGCGATGTGCAAGAATGATCTGATGCCGGTTGTAGTTCTGCAGATGCATGGGACGGTTGCAAGGGTGAGGTCAGCGGAGTGGACCTGTCGCATCAGGGTGTAGAAGGAGAGACGTCTGTTGAGGTGTTCTGGTCCGGTGTTGCGCAGTGCTTGGTGAGCGTGGGTGAGGAGTTTGAAGATGATTCCCTTGTTGACAGGGGAGCCAGTGCAGGTCTCTCAGGTGGTCTGTGATGTGGCAAGGATGTCCAGGATGAGGCGTGCAGAGGCGTTCTGGATGCGCTGTATCCTTTTCTGGAGTTTGGCCGTGGTTCCTGCATAGAGGGCATTGCAGTAGCCCAGTTTGCTGCTAATGAGGGCTTGGGTGACTGTTCTTCTGGTTTCCGTGGGGATCCATTTGTATATCTTTCGGAGCATGCAGAGGGTGTCGAAGCAGGAGGAGGAGATGGCATTGACTTGCTGGGTCATGGATAGTGAGGAGTCCAGGATGAATCCTAGGTTGTGTGTGTGGTCGGTGGAAGTTGGAGCGAATCCAAGTGTGGCAGCCCCATGCAGAGGGGGTGAAGCCGAAGATGAGGACCTCAGTCTTGTCGGAATTGAGTTTGAGGCAGCTGTTCTTCATCCATTCAGCGATGGCCTTCATATCTTCGTGGAGGTTGGTCTTGGCAGAGTACTTGGTGAGGGAGAGGATCAGCTGGGTGTCGGTGCATTTTGCACCAAAAAAGTAGTGCTAAATGTCGGGACTAAGATAGGATGAAATCCTTCCCCAAAAGCACATTTACTGAGCATGAGTGGCTGCTCAAGTTCTCTATTCATGTTCTGTTGCATTTAGCTCCATTACATTGTGTAAAATGTATTCTCAAGACCATTTTGGCTGTGAGGGGTCATTTTTGCATTAAGAAATAGAGCTAAACACAGAATTACACTTCTTGCATTATTATGCATAAACTCAGCCCATTTTTAGATATTTCTGCATTATATCACTACACTCAATAATGTGATTTACCCCATCCCTTGCTTTTAGGATTCTGCACACGTTACTCCTGCTAACCAGTGGTCAAGTGCTTGTGCTCTCCCTCCTAAATGGTACAATTAGTATACTCCTGATTGGTCATTCTAATTTATTTATAAGTCACTAGTATATAGTACCACATATACCTAGCACCTGTAAATTAACTGATACTAGTGAGCTGCAGCATGCATTGTACATCTACTTAAGTAGTCCCTTAAAACATGTCTCAGGCCTGCCACTGCAACCTGTACTGCAGTTTTAAACTTCCATTTCGACCTGGGAAAATAACATTTTTTTCCAGGCCCGAAATTTCCTTATTAATACTTATAAGACTCCTCAGAGGTTGGCCCTAAAGGCTCATGGGAGAGGGTACATGGTATTTAAAAAGCAGGGCATGCATACATACATTTTACAAGTGCTGTCAGTGAAAAACTCCTAATGTTGTTTTTCCCCGAAGCAAAGCTAATTCTCCCATAGACTAACAATAGGTTACCTTAGTAAACAACTTCAATGTGGGAGCAGATAGAGAAATACGTTTTCCACTCATTTGAATTGTAATTTAAAATCCTCTTTAGTGGTAAGGTCAAATCTGAAATTACTATTCTGAAACTGCCGCTTTTAGTGAGTTGGCATTTTTCTGCCTAAACCATAGAGCTGGCTGCCCTAGACAGACTGGAGCCACATGCAGGGAAATGGAAAGAACTGGCCAGAACCAATTAGGGTGTGATAACGGGGTTGACTCCTACACACAGGCTGGCACTGGGTATAAAAGGGTCACCCTCAGAACCTTTCATCAGAATATTCCTGGAATGTGAAGATTCAGAAGAAGGACTGCCCAGCTGTCTGAAGAAACAACTGGACCTACTTGCCTTGATTCAGAGATCCTAGACGTGGCTCAAGAGTCAGTTGGCTGACCTCTTGTTTGAGCCACAGGGACACAACAAACTTTCAGAGGCAGTCCCTTCAATTGCCGAGCTGACCTGCACCATCTGGACTTGCCTGGACCCTGTCATTGGGCCTTTCCTGAGTCATGGCCTCCAAGAGGTGCTTCCTAGGTCTTTGACCCTTGGCTGGTGCCATACTATACTCCACCTGCCTCAAAACTGCAAGAACTGAACTCTAGGAGAAAAGTTAGAGATTCTTAGGCTCTTTGTGTCAGCAACAAGCACCTGCATCTCCCACCAATGTAAAACTCTGACTCTTTGCATCCGCAATGACCACCAGCGTCTCTTGTCAATGCGAAGTTCTGACTAGCAAACTGCCCTTCACACTAACAACAATCTTCTTGTGAAGAAACTCTGACCATTAACCTGCTCTCAGCAAGAACAGCGGTTACTATTGCAGACCCCACCAACTTGAAGTTCTAGCTGAGGCTCCTCCTGTAAAACTGGACTGAGTAGAAGGTAAACTCTCCTATAGTCAACTTGGTTCGGTATCAAACCAGCACTCTATTGCGGTCAGCTTTCACTTTTGACTTTGACTCGGTCCAGCACAAGCAGATAATCGTGATTAACACTTTGTACTTCTTGGTGCTATAGTTTTACCTGAAAATGTTTAAATTCATAAATCTGGCTCTACTTATGAGATATTTGTGTTATAAAATGTGCACCGTCTGTGGTATGTAGACCTGCATGCAGCATCTTTTAACACCACTGGTTGCTCTGTCACTCACCTCTTGTTGGTTGCCGCTGCTCTTTGGGGTCTCTTATTGAACCTGTTGCTACCTTTCATGCACTTCGCATTTGTGAGGTTGGTGCTGTGTTTTGGCTGCTGGGTGCCTGGTTTTGTGGGGCGATGTGGGCCACATATGCACCAAAGTTTGAATGTTGAGCTTGAAGGAGAGTGATGGTCACTTCCTGGTTCCTCACAGAGGACCTTCATTTGTTTCTGCAGATGCAGCAATAGCCTATAAGCTGCGAGTTCAGAGGAGGCCATGATCTTGCGATATGCCACCTTCCTCTGATGTGGCTGATTTGAGCTGCGCCTCAGACTTCCTCGGTGCTTGGCTTACGGATTTCTTCCTTATGAAGGTTGTCCTCTTTGCAGCACTGGATTTTTCCTGCAGCTGCATTTTTTTCCTAGTCCTGAATCCGATGATCTGACAGAGCTTTACTAGCGTTGTGAGATTACTGGGCTGTTCAAGACTGAGTGCCGTAATTCAAGCGTATTTTCTGGTTTGCCTTTTTTCTACTTTTGTTTCTGAATTGTATCATTTGGTTCCTCTGCCTCAGGTCAGTGCACTGTGCCACCTTTTTTAAAAGGATGCCTTACTCCACAGAGATCACCAGATACCTCCATAAGGAGGCTTGATACTTCTTGCCTGTGTCCTTGCTGTTTCGTTCCTTCACCTCCCCATATGCATATGACTTTATAAACAGATTGTTCTATCCTGTGTTTCGTATTTTTTGATACATTGTTCTTGACTGTATTTCTGTGGATGTAATAGGTGTACAGGAGTGAATAGAAGATACATTCTATGCAGGCAATAGTGTGGATATCTTGACAACCTTATCTTAAGGAGTGGTGAGTGTGATTGCAGATGCTGAAGTACAAGGAGAACTGGAGGTATTGTTGCATATGCCTGGAGTAACTTACCTCTTTTCTGTGTTGTTTACAGTGGGAAGTGTGTGTCGTCCTTGGTGGTCTGTGTCCTTTGGCTTTGAAGGCAACATAAGTATCTGGGGGGGGGGGTCATCATACCCAGAACTGAGCTGTCTACTCAGTCCTTCCCACTTTTCCATTATCCACCCTTTTCCTCTGAGGGCTAATCAATCACACTGTCTTATTTAGATTGTGGTGTGGGGCGTGGCATGCAGGTAAAAAAGAAAAAATATTTTCGATCCTGTGATACCTGGTTCACAGGTGAGTGCGGTCCTGACAATTTGTCATTATTGTCATTTTACATATTACAATATACTCTATTTTTCTAAAGTGGTTTGGGATTTTACTTGTGTTTTGTATTCACTTTATTGCTGTTTGAGTGCTACATAAATATTTTGCACATTCCTTCCAAGTTAAGACTAGCTGCTTTTGTGCCAAGCTACCAGAGGGTTAAACACGTTTATTTAGTGACATTTGTGCTTCACCCTGACAAGGATTGCATAGGGAGTTCTGGTTGCAGTACACCCCCACACTTTATGCCTGTGTTTTTGATGCAACTTTGACTGAAGTGCACTAGGTTCCAGCTAACCAGGTCCCCAATGCCAGTGTTCCCTCCCCAAAACAAGACACTTGATCCCCAAGTGACCAGGTCCTCTAGCACCTTTATAAGTCCTTACCAAGTGGTACCTCTAATACCTAGGGGATAGGTGATGCAGAGGGTTCCTAAGAGCTGCAGCACAACTTGTGCTACTCTAAGGGACCCAGCACCAACCTCATGACAGACTGCAATTACAGGCTGCATGACAAGGTGCTCCCTAAAAGTGAAAACAAGACATGGCACACAGACTGTGTGCCATGTCCCCTAAACACTGCATGTAATATTTGTAAGTCACCCCTGCAGCAGGCCTTAAAGCCCAAAGGCATCGTGCATTATTTTATATGTGTGGGCATCATCTCAAGAGCAGATATGCCCCTGCTATATTTGTGGTCAATACGAGTTCCCCGGCTACATAATGGCTTCTCTGAACATAGGAATGTTTGATAAAAAAAAAATCTCATATTAATAATCCCTCACGAATTCCAGTGATGAATGTATTAATACATGCACCCAAAGGGCACCTTAGAGGTGGTCCCTGAAAAACCTACCAACTGCTGGTGAGCTCACTGAACAGTTATGGTCAGTCTGCCATCAATTGATGAGAATCTGGCCCCAGAGGGTGAGAATGTTTGCTCTCTGGAGGTCAGAAACAAAAGCATGTCCAGGCTGGGGTGTGGAACATCCCTCCCCACAGGATGACCTGCATTCCAGGGCAGGGATCTTCAAAGAAGCCCAAAGTCTTTAGGATGCAGAGATGGCCTTCCTTTGAGGAAGATGCCAACCCCCTGCTCCAGGGCCCATCTGGCACCAGGACAGGTGGGAAAATTAGCTATGCAGGAGGTGTGTTACATTTTCAGACTGGGAACACCCCTAGGGTGACCAGCCTGGGGTGGACATGACTTAAGAAATTATGCCATCTTGTGTGTGGTAGAATTTAGGAACTCTGGATAGGGTGATGCCCATTCCTAACAGGAAGTGGTCATCTAGAGGGTGTAGTGACTCCAAGGGTAAGTAGCTCATTGGCTACTACCCTTCACTTCCCTTAATGTCCCCTAAAGTAATTATTTACGGGGACCCCATAATACCAGATCCTCAGAGCTTTGCTGGACACAAAAGAAGGAGTGGACAAGAAGCCTGCTGAACCTGAGAACCGATGAGCACGACTGACTTAGCACCAACCCTGATGGCCTGCCTCCTGCACCCGACCATCAAGGAGCAACTGACCTGTCCTGCCGCTGCAGCCTCTAAGAAATGAGGAGAGCTGCCAGTGCTTCGCAAATCACCAGGAAGGGAGTAGAGGAGCTGCTCCCCTGCAAGTGCAGGGACCCAAGTAAGAACTGTGAGGACCGAGATTGCCAAAAACCCGACTTCAGATATCATCACTGCATCTGAGCTGCTTAGCCTGTACTGAAGTGGGCCAATGGTGTCAGCGTGGGACCCAGGCACTTCAGACACAAAGCCCACCTTGAGTGAGCCCACTGTGGACTTCCCAATGGCATCTGCAGTTTGTTTCTGCAGTGCCCCCTGTAACTGCGAGTGACCAGGAGACAAAAACCCGGCACATTAGGACACTTTTGCACCTGTCCAACCCAGACCGAGGAGAAGAGGACCAAGGGTGTCCACACATCTCCCAGCCTCATGAGACCTGAGCTCACTTGTTGGCTTGGTTGGACTGGACCCCCTGCAACTGTGACAAACTCCAGCACTGAACCCGATGCCAGAAGACACTGATGCAACCGCACCCCACAGCATGAGGAGGAGTGGACTGATGGTGGCCCCACGTGCCTGAGGACTTGAAAGATCGAGTCCCCCTGAACTTGCCTTCCAGTCCCAACTTGCAGCTGCTTTTGAACCAGACCATTTCCTACTAAGGTGAATGGGACACCCAAAACCGTAGCACACCTCTACATCTGGACACACTAGAGCCTCCCAAGGTGATCTGTTGGTGTGGCCTTGGGCACTGCCCCTTACTCACCTTATGTCCTGGAGAACAGTCCTGTTAATTTGCTGTGAAGCGCCCAAATTCGGTATATGTTTTTCTCCTATAGGATAACATTACCATGCCCAAACATTGCACTGTGTCAACTTTTAAAAACTCAAAAAAGTCCTAAGTCAAAAAGTACTCACCTGAGTCCAGTGATCTTGGTATCAAGGTTTACATACAAGTATGTGTTATTTTCATAAATTGGTGTCAGGTTTCTCTATTGAGCCTGTGTCTCACTTACTGTATGTGTGTGTCCCTTACATGCCTCTGTGATAAACTTTGGGGATTGCTTGGACTTTTTTCACAGTGTACCTCATTTTGGTCCACTATGTAAAGAGCTAGATTCCTACAGATTGTGCTTATTATTTGAGTGGGACTTTCACCCCTCTCAATACTTAACCCAATTTCTCATTCTCAACTATTCTTTTTACAGAATCTCGTGTATGACATGTCTACTTCTGTGGAAGTGTTCTTCATCTATAGTTGTTTTCCTTTTCCTGTAATTAAGGTGAATGCAATGAATTTAGAAATTCATTCAGTGTGACCACCTTCCTCCAGGCCATAACAGCCACTGTTTCCAGTCCTGGGAGTTTATGTGTCAGTCTAATTCCTCCTGGGTGGTATAGTTTTATTTTGCTCCTATTGAATAGACAAATACACATGAAAATAGTGACTTGTAGGTAAAATGTGCAGGAACGGAGACACTGTCTGTAACTACCTGGAGTGAGGTGGTCCCTCTAACATCATAGTGGATACACTCTTTATAGAGCCATATTAGAGCCAAAGATTTTAGATCAAGAACAAAACACACAAATGTATCTCATTCAGGAAAGGAGAATGCTGTATTCAAGGATGTCTAGAACCTAGTCACCGTAGGTGACTTAGAGCCTGACTTAGAGTTTGGTGGACAGGTTACTCTGTCACAAATGTGACGAATAGCCCATCCGCCATATTATGATTCCATAATATCCTAGCGATATTGTAATAAGGAGGATGGGATATCCGTCACATTTGTGATGCACTAACCCATCTGCCAAACTCTAAATCAGGCCAAAGGTCTCCAGCATTGTGATTTGTGTATTTCTTTAGGGGAATGATGAATGAGGATGCATTTCTAAGGTATGCAGGTGTCAAGAGCTGTTGGTTGGGATCTTGTCTTGCACCAGATAGGCTTTTCCTTCAAGAGGACTCTTTAAAGAACCAGGGGTTGTATTACAGTAAGGACACACTGTCCCTGTTTGTAACACAGTGCACCTTTAACTGATTGTGCAAAGCATAAAGAGGGACGGTTCCATATTACTGATAATGTGCTGTCCAACTGGCAGCCGCAAATGTGTGCTGCAATGGGGACAGTCCATTAGTGAAAGATGGAACAAACGATTGAAGTTACTTGTCCACTTTCGCAGTGCAGGTGCTCCTCGGCCTGCACTTTCAAGAGGTACCATACCCTGCGGTAGGCGGGGCTAGTGGGTAACCGCACCTTCCTGAAGGAGACTTTCTGGTGAACTCTGTGAGATCCATATTCCCTGCCAGAGAGGTACCTTGGAGGATGCACTGACTACGCACCATGTTTTTGTGACGCACAGTTGTTTCACCTCCTCTCAGCCTCTTTGCCTCTGTACCCATAATATGGGCAGGTATAGAGGCAAAGGGACTCATTTACAAGGCTGTTGTGGCACTGCAGCATCATTTTGTTTTATGCGGCAGCTCTAAAACAACTCCAAATCTACAAAGTGACACTAGAGTCCTCTATTTTCCCTTTTCACCCCTGGGCGACAGCTACTGGCAATGATATGCATCGTAGCTGATGCATCAGATTCTTATAAATCAGGCCCAACGTGTTTCTCTTTTTTGCATAAGGCAAATGTAAATGCGGGAAAGTCCTAATAAGATAATGCAGCCACTATATGTGTGCTGGTACTGACAGAATTAGAGTCTGTGGCCTTTCTGTAATAGAACAGTACCCGAGGGTCCAGAAAATGGGTGCACACATCTGTTGCGACGCTGGTGCTCTGTCTGTAATGTGACCCCTGGTGTTCCTCCTGGAGATTGAACCAGACAGTTGGGGCCCTGTCTTGAATGGTCCAGCAGACGACTAGGTCTGAGCCACTCGCGGACAGAGTCAAAAGTGTCATCCATTTGAGAGCTTGGGCTCAACTGGCCTCTCATGCAGATGATGGAGAAGAGTACCGATGCCAGAACACTCCGATTCCTATTTAGGTAGCAAGTAGATGATGTACTTCTGTTCACCTCAGCACAGTATGGAAAATGTAGTGCATCAGATGGAAAACAAATTCCCTGCTATTTGGTAGTAAAAGCTTGCAGTTTACAGTCATTTGAAATATCATGTGATGTGATAGATGAGGTCATGAGTAGAACAGGATGAAGACGTGAGTTATTGTTTGTGCAGCTCACCTTACTTTAAGATTTTATGTGTTTTTTAGGTTTGTATTATAGCCATAATTTCACTTTAACAGAAGTTATCATATGTGGCATTTCATGCTTTTTAAGTAAATTAGAATGAAAAGTGCAGTTTTGCCACCATTTTACCCAGGACTCTTTGTGGGGGGGAGGGGGGGAGGACACATTCCACATTCAAACCCCTGAGGATAAATTTATTTGTTTTGTGTGGCATAATACATTTGCAGTATGTAATGAGAATACCACACAGAAATACCCATGATACCTTAGCTTTTAACAAATATATTTTAAAATTATGCTGCTACATGAAAACTTTGTCCACATTGTTTCAAAATATTCTTGGTGCCGGGGCTGAATCCCTACCTCTAAATTCAATAGGGTAAGTTAGAGCCATGTGCTTCATTCTATTACCTGGTGTAATTCAGAGCAGCTATGTAATTGTAATTGTAATTGTAATAGTATTTATATAGTGCTTACTACCCCTGACGAGGCATCAAAGCGCTTTTCGGCGAGTAGCACACTACTCCGGAACTCAAAAGGAATTAGTGGTGGATTAGTATAGGGAAATATGAGTACAGTTTTAGTATTATTATGAGTTAATTTGAGCCGCAGATATGTGAGTTTGTTAGTTGGATTGACTGGAGTAATGGAGGGGTAGAGGAGGGAAGAATCCAGGAGTGTTAATAGGGAGTTTACAGTAATAGGATGAGGCTTGGGGTGCGTAAAGGGGGGATGGAGGAGGGAAGAGTCTGTGGAAAGGGGTAGGGAGATCAAAGTAGCAGGAGGGGTTTTGGATGAAGTCAAGGTGAGATAAATGAGGGAGAATTTAGTAGGGTTGTTTGGGAGATCATGGTAGTAAACTGAGGTTTGTGTGAGTTACATGTAGAAGAGGAGGTAAGAGCTTAGGCAGGGATATTTAGGAGATGAAAGTAGTAGAATGGGTTTGGGATGAGTCAGAGTGGGGATGGAGGACAGATTGATAGAGACTTGACATATGGTGATAGGTAGACAAAGTAAAGTTTACAAGAGTGTGAAAATATAATATCATTTTATTTATAATTTTATTTATATACAGATATACACACTTTTTATTTATATATTCATTATTATTATGAATATATTTTTTAATTTACTTATTTATAACTTGAATTTTATTGATAGATTTTATTTTATTTTTATTTAATTTTTCTTTAGTACAGTTTGACTAGAGTAGTAAATAAATAGATATGTAAGTACATAGTACGGGAATATATGTTCAAGGAATATAATAATGGATATAATATGAGAAGAAAAGTAGTATTGTATAAACACAGTCTTTCAAGATTTGTAAAATTTGAAGTTAATTAATAAGTGTACTTTTCTAACATTTATTTATCTTCATATACTCAATTTTTGAATAGCCAAATGCTTATGATAATAAAACATTTGATCGGTGGATATAAAATGAGAGAAGGGATTCATAATTATCTAATATAACAACTTATCTAGGAGTTATGCAATGACCTATGAACATGTTAAGCATAGAATAACATACATACATATATATATATATATATATACACATGCAAACACACATACATACACACATGAATACACACACACACAACATATATACATATTTAAACCGTGAGAAAATATACATTAGTTAAACAGGTTTAAAGAGTATGTGTGTGATTTATTGTTATGACATAGTAGCGAAACATATTTCCTACAGAACTATACATATCTAGAAAATACACATAATCAGGTTAAAAATATTTATCAACACAGGCAAATGCAGTCCATAGCTCTTTGAATATGGTGGTTATGTAGGAAAAAGCCAACTCTTGAGTAGTCTTCTGAAGACAAGATAGTTATCTGTGGATCTTATATTTGGGGGAAAGAAATTCCATAGTTTGGCTGCTTGAACGGAGAAGGATGTACCACCTATAGTCTTTTTCTTGTATGGTGGTGTTCTAAGGCGGGGTGGCAATCTTGAGCGGATGTTTCTTTGTTGAATGTATTTGGTTATTTTGTTTCTGATATAGAGCGGTCCTGTTCCATGTATAGCTTTGTGGGTGATGCAAAGCAGCTTGAAGATGCATCTTCTATCAATGGGTAACCAGTGTAGTGCTCTCAAGGCAGTTGAGATGTGGGCTTGTGGCTTTATATGTAATAACAGCCTGGCAGCGGAGTTCTGAATACGTTGTATTTTTTTCATAGAGATGATCCATGATAGCAGCTACTGGCATAATCCAGTTTGGATAGTACAAGCGAGATAGTAGCCTGCACCTTGTGTGGAAATCCGAGGTGGGGAAAGCTGCGTTGTAGAGTCTTCAAGGTGATGAAGCTTGTTTATGCTAATTTCTCCACTTGGGCATTCATGGTTAACTTGGAGTCTGTGGTAATTCGAAGGTTTTTAACTTCCTCGGAAAATTGAGGAGGTGGTCCGAGATCGTCAGGCCCGGAGCACAGTGGGTCATCATTTTTCCAGTCACCACATGAGTATTTCTGTTTTGGAGGCATTTAGTTTGAGATAGCTCCAAGTCATCCACTGATCAACAGCTCTAAGGCAACTGAAGATTTGTGAGTTTTCAATGTTTTTGAGGCATTCAAATTTAAGTAGTATTTGTGTCATCTGCATGGTTGTAGCATGTGAGATGAAAATCATTGATCAGTTCACGTAATGATATCATGTAGAAGTTGAAAAGCAAAGGTGAGATGATTGATCCTTGGGGGACCCCTGCTTTTGTGAGGTAGAGTTTGGATGAGGAAGGGGGGGAATAAATGATATTAGTTCTTTTTGAAGGTAGGATGTAATCCAGTCGAGAGCAGTCCCTTCTATGCCAGCCTTGTGGCGTGTTTGAATTAGGGTGTCATGGTCAACCGTATCAAAGGCAGCCGAAAGGTCCAAGAGGAGCAGCAACTCCATTGCGGTTGACTGTGTTTTTAAGATCATCCCAGATTGGTATGAGTGCCAATTCAGCGCCTCTTCCTGGGGGGAATCCAGTTTGGTAGTATGAAAGTATGGAATTGTCTTCAATGAATTGTGACATCTGGGCGAATGCTGCTCTTTCTATCAGTTTGGCCGGGAAAGGTCCATTTATGATTGGTCTGTAGTTGTTGGGGTCCTGCGAGTCTAGGTTTGTTTTCTTTAATAACAGTCATATGTATGCTTTTTTCAGGTCTACAGGAAAAGTTCCTGTAGTTAAAGAGTTGTTGATGATTCTTCTTACAGGTGTGGCAGCAAAAGTAGATAAAAGAATGTTCTTGAAGATGTGTGGTGGGCAAGGGTCAGAAGGGCAACCGGAAGGTCTGCGTGCTTTGACCAAATGCAAAATTCACCTTGGGATATTTGTTTGACGGACTGTAGAGGCTGGGTTGATTTATTCTTAGAGGGTATTTTAGGAAAGGGGTTGGTGCTGATGGTGTTCTTCTGTTTTAAATAGGAGTCCAATGTGTCTGCCTTGATTTTGTGTAATGAGTTGCCAGTTTGTTTGTGAAATCTTGAGTAGTGGGATGACTTCCTTCTATGCATTTAGGTTTTCAAAATTCATTGAGAATTTTATAAAATTCTTTGGCTGCAGATTAAGCATTTTGAATTCTGTCTGATTAGTACCTTTTTTTAGCTTTTTTGATTGATGATTTGTATATTCTGTTACGTTTGTGTAGCTGCAGTTTGTCTGGACTGTTGTTTGTTTTGAGCCAAGTCCACTACAACTTTCTGATTTGTTGCTTTATCTTTTTAAGTTCTGTGTTTCTTCAAGGTGTTGGTTTTCTTTTGTCCTGTTTATTTTTCTGAGTGGTATTAGGATATCAAAAGCTTCCTGTAGCCACTCATAACGTTTTGGAACAGAATTAATATGTGTTGGGTGTTAGTTGTGTTTCTAAGTCATCAAAATTGAGTTTGCTCCAAGGTCAATAGGTGCATGTGTGTAAGTAGTTGTGGGGTGTGTTGATTTGTGGTGTTTTATGTCGGAAGTTATCAAATGGTGGTCTTATCATGTGATTGGCGTGGTGCTATGAACGGTAACTAGTTCAGGCTTAGCAAAAATGACATCTAGGATGTGTCCAGCAATTTGTGTGGGATTGTGTACAATCTGATGTAGGTTCAATGCGACTAGGCCAGTGGTGATAGCTTTTGGATGGGGCATATTGGGTTTGTGAAACTAAATGTTTAGGTCCCCAAGAATGCATAGGTTTGAGTATAATGAAATAAGGTTTGAGATTGTATCTAGAAAAGAGTCTAGGAATGTTGAGTTGTTAGGTGGAGGCCTGTAAAGGAGGAGAAAATTACAGGCGGAAGTTGGAGTAGGGTGGCATCTGGTGAGGAGGTCTTCACAACCTTGTATGGAAATGTTGTCTGTTTTACGGAGATATACTGCTAGTTGAATATAATAGCTACTCCACCTCCTCTCTTGCCTATACGGTTTTGTGTGATGGTTTGATAATCTGGAGGAAGGGCTTCATGCAACACTGGGACCATGTCATCTCCCAACCATGATTCTGTTATGAATAGTAAGTCAGGTTGTGTGTCTGTGAGCATGTCGTAGATGTGGTGCTTGTTTTTTGAGAGTGACTGAGCATTTATGAGCTGGCAGTTTAGAAAAAGTGTGCTAGTGGCGGTGTTGTTTTGATTAGGAGAAGGGTGAGAAGTATATTTTGAGCTTGTAGCAGGTGTGTTGTTAGTTGTGATAACTGTGTGAGGGTCACAGTAATCTTGTTTTTCAATATAATGTTCTTCTTCCAGCAGGCTTAGGAGGCATTTTGTTGGGTCTGTGTGTGTGGTGGTGGACTTGGTGGCTGAGAGAGGCATGAAGAGTGTACTTTTTTGTAGGGTAGCCTTATTTTGTAATAGATAAGGGGATGCGAAGTTGTTAAGAGTGGCATGTTGTTTTGTTTGTGTCTGTTTAGTGTGGAAGGAGTATGGGTTAGAGGCGGTGGAGGAGCATGTGAATTATTATGTAAGGCTCTAAACTGTGCAATGGATGAGAGGTGGGTGAATGAATGTTGCTGTGTCAGGGTGCTTGTGGTAGATGTTTGTGAAGAGTGAGAATGTAGCGGTAAAGGTTGGTCAGGATTTGTATTCTTTGTGTAATACAAAACTGATAAACTCTTTGGCAGTGGTCTCACTGAGCAATGCACCTACCCCTATCACCTATTATCATGAAGGTAAAAACAACAATTTTTTTGAAAATTTATTTTTTTATCATTCCATCACTGCACCTGCCGCCAAGGTGCCAGCCGAAAGGGATCACAAATGTAAAATATTTTATTAGTGCACCACTAGTTTCAATATGTCAAAACAGTGCAGACATCATGTAATGTCACTTTTATTCACTTTTTTGTCTTCCTTTTATTCAACTTCACTTTGGAATAAATCAGAAAAACAACAGCCAACGTGTTTTATCCTCAACATAGGACTTCTTCAGGGCTGCAATGTAATAAGAATAATATCCTCAATACAATACCTTATATATTAAATAATATAAAAAGTATTCTTTTTCTAAAACTTTAAAAGATTAAACAACTGTAACCGTACAAACAGCTAACACATAATCTCTGATAATAATAAAAAGGACAAGAAAGGAAAGAAAAGAAAAGAAAAGAAAAGAAAAGAAAAGAAAAGAAAAGAAAAGAAAAGAAAAGAAAAAGAAAAGAAAAGAAAGCAAGAGACAATTGCATTCAATATTAAAGACCAAAACAAACATATATACAAAACAGGTCCATAGTAAGGGAGACAATAATTGTACCTTCCCTTCACATCTACTAACCGCACGCACTAGCGGTTCATATTGGATAAGAGAACGGGTATGTGCCTTCTATTGCCCCAAGCGTGTTTAGTATATATAAACCGCATATACTAGCGGAGTGCGCTGATGGTAAATATAATTTTCGGAATCCCTTTGTGGTTTTCCATTTGATACTCGTTCTTGTCTTTTCAATTACATTTTTGGCAGGTTGGCCCATATTTGGTTTACACCATACCAATTATATTTACCCTGATATTTACTTGTGATGACAAGCATGTATACTACCCATATATAAGGTATGAAGTTTTCATATTTTGGGTGAGGTCAGTATTATGTTCGGGTTATCTAATATTATGCAACTAGGATCATCATGCAGGGTAAAAACTTTTATGAAAACATATCAGGTTTTTTTGTTATATCAAATTATTGATGAATTTGTTAACCTATTTTTTAATTGGCTGGTATGGAGCTAGTTTTTAATGTTAGCATATATGTTGATGTCATATGACTGTATATAAATTGTATGTTTATGTTATGGCTAGTGTATATACATATTTTCAGTCTGTTTTTTACATTTTCATTTTTCTTGGATATATATTTATGTACATATTTACAATTAGATGTGAAGGGAAGGTACAATTATTGTCTCCCTTACTATGGACCTGTTTTGTATGTATGTTTGTTTTGGTGTTTAATACTGAATGCAATTGTTTCTTGCTTTCTTTTCTTTTCTTTTCTTTTCTTTTCTTTTCTTTTCTGTCCTTTTTCATTATTATCAGAGGTTATGTGTTGGCTGTTTGTACGGTTATAGTTGTTTTATCTTTTATAGTTTTAGAAAAAAAGAATACTTTCTCTATTATTTAATATATAAGGTATTGTATTGAGCATATTATTCTTATTACATTGCAGCCCTGAAGAAGTCCTATGATGTGGACGAATCAAGTTGGCTGTTGTTTTTATGATTTATTCCAAAGTGAAGTTGAATAAAAGGAAGACAACAAAGTGAACAAAAGTGATGTTACATGATGTCTGGACTTTTTTGACATAGTGAAACTAGAGGTGCACTATCAAAATATTTTACATTTGTATTCTTTGTGTAATCATGAGGGTGGGAGTGGGTATGACAATAAATGGGAGATTGGGCAGCATGTCTGGGCCTAGGCCCTACCAGTCCAAAACAGGCCCAAACAGGCAGCTGCCCTTGTAATCCCACCCTTAGCCTCGATGCCCGGGCTGAGTCACCCTGAGCACTAGGCTTAAATAGCCCTATTGGTCAATAGAAACCTAGTCCTAACCCTAACCAATCAGATTTGTAACCCTAAATAGCACAACCAATGGGAGACCCAACCCTAATCACCAATCATACCCCTAATCCTGACCACCAATCACAACCCCAACCCTAGAACTAGAAATCAATAGGAATGTCAACCCTACTACCAACCACAAACCCAACCCTAATAACCAGTAATCAATCGGAATCTCAACCCTTCTACCAATCACAAACTCAACCCTAATAACCAGGAACCAATCAAAATCTCAACCCCACTACCAATCACAAATCCAACCCTAATAACCAGGAATCAATCAGAATCTCAACCCTATTACCAATCACAAACCCAAACCTAATCCCTAAGCCAATAAAAATACCAGCCCCCAACAACATCTCACAGCACCATATGCAACATCCAAAACAATGTTATATAATGGTCAAGTTAAATGAAGCCCAGTCCCTGTGGGAAGGGAGGAGGGAGCTGTTGCTCTTTTCAGAATCTCCTTGGATACAGACAGGCTAAATCCACACTTCCAAGCTAGCAGAATCTACTTTCCAGGAAAGGGAGAGATTGTAAAAAAAACACTGATATACTGCTTGTCACGGACTCTGAAATGTGGCTTTTTTAAGGCAAAAACAGGGGATGCAGTTTCTAAACACAATTAAAATCAGAGAAACAGATGAAGCAGTCTCCTAAACACACTCTGGATAGTCTCTGAGATGTATGTAGCTTTTTTACTTAAAAAAGAGGGGGGGCCATTATGCAGTCTTGTGCCACAAGCTAGGAGGGAAATTTCAAACAGTCACGGCTAAAAAACGGCACTTTAAAAGGCTAAGCTGCCTGAAACACAGAGAGTCTACTGTAAACTGGCACGGGTTGCAGTAGAAAACACTTTTAAACAAATAATAAGATTTCCCAGAAACGTCTGGGGCTCCTTACCTAGGTCTCCTAGGAATCCTTGATCACTGGGCTGTATTAGGGCACAGGGAAAATGCTGGGTTCACAAAATGGGGAGAATGGGTGATTTCCCAACAGGCTAGCAAGAGTATGTGACATCAGGTGTGATCTCCCAAAATCCTTCTCAGCTTCTCGGCGCTCTGAGCCATAAGAGAGTATGCCTTCAAATTCACAAATCACTGTTTTTAACATTAGAAAAGTAGCTATGTTGCTCCCTTCTGGGACAGAAGTATCTGATGCATGGCTCTGTAGGGCATGCACTGCGGCCATGCATTTCACTTGTGAAAAGTCTCTGGAAGCCTCTGCAGGACTTTTTATTCCTGCATCAACAACCACGACAATTACACATGAACACTCACAGTCTCCTATGTAATGGCTTAAGAACCCAGATCGTGGCTTTTGTAGGAAGCTGACTCTTTATATGATATATCAAAATAGATATATTGTGCAAAGAGTCCAGGGGTTCCCTTAATAGTGGACAGGGGATTGCTCCAGCAATCCCAAGGTGCTGTTTTTAGGAAGTAGTGTGGTCGAGAAGCCTTATGCTTGTCAGAGAGGAGTGTTAGACATTTGCAAATACACACACACTCAATAAATGAGACATCCGATTCAAGGAGATCCACACCAATTTACAAAAACAAGTGTCTTTACATAAATGTATTTATTTATTTGGCACCTGAATCAATATGATCAGGTAAGTACGTTTTGCAAGAGAAATCTTTACAGGTGGGAACAGCAGACAGGCTGGCAGGGCTGGGTCCAAGTCTGGTGCTTCTTCTCAGGTTTTGCTTTTGCAGCTCTTGGGTGTCCTTCTTTGTGGGTCAGCAGGAATCTGCTTTCTTGGTGCCAGGGGCTCTCCTAAATACTAAATTTAGAGGCATTTCAGGGAGTGTAGGGTAGTAGTCAATGGGCTACTTATACCTATATGACACCCCTATATGCCACCCCCTATATGACTAGTTCCTGCGGGAAATGGGCATAATCGTGTCACAGAGTTCCTAAATCTGCCAGCGCTGAGATGACAGATTTCTAAAAGTTGTGTCCACGTCAGGAAGCACACCTTAGGGGGCATGGACACATCTCCCTGAATACTAAATTTCCCACATGTCCAGGGGCCAAATAAGCCCTTGGGAGGGGGTGGGGGTCGGCATCTCTCCTGATCTGCATACCAAAGGCGGTAGGCTTCTTTGAAGTTCCCTGCCTCAGAATGCAGGTTTGCAGGTCATCTTGTTGTGTGTGGTGTGTGAGCACCTCTCCCACAGCAGGCTTTATTTATGATTGCCTAAATACGAAGGCTCTCACCCTTGGGAGGGGGTCAGGCTTATGTCTGGTGGTGGCAGGCTGGCTACAACTTGTCAGCTCACACACAGGTAGATGGTAGGTTTTCAGGGGGCACTTCTAAAGTGCCCTGTAGGTGCATGATTAAATTCATCACTAGCATCAATGAGGGTTTATTAATATGAAATGTTTGATACAAACATCCCTATTTTCAGTGCAGCCATCTTGTAGCTGGGGAACTTGTATTGACAAGTGTCTAGCACATTTACTTAAAATGGCTTCCCTGTTCACTCATTATGTCTGTCTAAGAATGGGCAAAGGCAAAGCAGAGGCATATCTGGTCTTGCAGATATGTTCTCACATGTAATATATTGCACCCTGTCTTACGGCTGTAAGGCCTGCTGCAGGGGTGACTTACATACATTGCATGCAGTGTTAGGAGACATGGCACACGGTCTGTTTTATGGTGTGTTTTTACTTTTAGCTGCACCAAGACATGCAGCCTGCAATGGCAGTCTGTGTGTGCTAGGTGAGTGGTTTCAGAAGGCGGCACAATATATGCTGCTCTTTGGTACCCATGCCATAGGTACCAGGGGTACCATTTACAAGGAACTTATAGGGGGGGAAGTATTGCCATCTGGGGAACAATTGCACAGTTTTGGGGAATGTGATCTGGCAATGGGGACCTGACTAGCAGGAACTCAGTGCACTTTCAGTCAAAATTGCATTGAATACCAGGCAAAAAGTGGGGATGACCATGTCAAGGAAGTTCTATATGTGGATGTCTGGCATAGTGAGCACTGGAAATTTGCATGTACAGGTTCTTTACTCATTGATGGATGGCCAAGGACAGCATCTGCTGCCAAATGCTTTGAGTAGTGAATGGGTGGAAATACTTCTCCCTTTTTATACTTTTGTTTTAAATCTGCTGTCAGGACAAACCAAACATAACCTCTTCTTCCTGCTGATTGCATGTCTCAAACATATTTGGCTAAGATAGCCTGTGTGAAACTCACCAGTGCTCCAAAATCAGTCTTCACCAAAACAAAGAGGGTCTCTTTAATTCACATTTGCAAACCTACCAAGGACAAAAACTGTTGCAACCCATTTTGCATGCCAGGATGCTCTTGACCAAGAATAGAGGCCCACGGAGGTGTGCCTAAGGTATGTGCTGAAGTCCAGCCCTGGAGCGTCTGTCTGCCGGCTCTGTTGCTAAGTTAAAAACAAAGCAGCTGTTCCATATCCCTGCTAGAAGTGTAGCTTCACTCTCCTAAAATGTGGAAGCCAACTACTGTGTAAGGGGGAGGTAGGAGTGTACCAACACCCCTTGACCCCTAAAAATCGTATGCCCACATTTACCAAGATTTCACGCAATACAGCATAGCAAGTGAAGCTGATTCATTGTTTTGTGTGAAAGGGTGAGAGCAGAACTGCACCATAGCAGCGAAGATATGGAAAAGTTCTGCTCTCTCCTAGAGCAGTATAGCTCTGCCTAGCACCTAAAGAGGTGCCATTGTTTTATTTTGAAAGAATGCCTCTATGGTAGTCAAGATAGTTTTAGCAGTTCCCCCTCTATCGTTTGAGGCTTATTCCAATATGCATGTGTGCTGCAGAATGCAGCACACATGCAAAGACGAAGTAACTAGGAGAAATGCAAATAGTTTCCCTTGTTATGCCAGCCTCGTGTAGGTGTACAATTTTGGTAAAAAACTCACGCTTACAAGTCCTTGTACATATGGATTTGCTTCAAAAACACCACAGGATGCACTGGAACGCCTATGATTCACGTTGCAGTAATGCAACTCTGATGCAAAGTCTTAATTAATCAGGGCCTCAATGTGTGCCCTGATTGACCCAACATGACCTTGAGCTTGATCTATCCTTCTACCTCACTTGGAAGCATTTAATATGGCTGCTAGTGAGGTTTTAAGCTTTAATACCCCTCAAACATTATCTTTAATCATCTGATGGTTAAGAAGATATTTAACTTTTAAAACCCCTCTTTGGAAAGCTTTTTTGCCAGCCGCCTGCAATCTGCTGAGGCTCTGAGCTTGGCCACTCAGAAAACTTTCTGTGAATGCAGTTGATAGTGGTTAGAGAAAGGGTAAAGGGTGAGTGATTCACAACTGTGGCCTCTGGAGCAAATTAAGGTATGCCCAAAGATTGTCATGTTTACAACAAGTATTGGATTTCAAGGGTACCAAGGTGTCAATACAGGTAATGAATGTGTCATTGAATTTAGTGATGGATTCAGAAAGACTGCTGCTGTTTGAGGGCTGGTGGTCCAGAAGTTGAATATTCCAGGTTTCTTCTGAAATGTTGTTCCAGGCTCAGTGTGTAGGCTTGCCAATGTGGATTCTGTGGGATGGGAGCGGAGAATTAGATGAAGGTGTAGTTGGTCCAGGTATTCAATGTCAGGTCATATACTGTGATGTCACTCAAGGTGGAAAATATAGGGTCCAAAAGGTTCCAAGGTGCCACTGTGTTTGTTCACCCTTTAGCTGAGGCGGAGGTGAGCCAGATCTTCGAGGAAGGTAGTGATGTTTGGGATCTCCAAGGAGGATAAATGTGCTTGATTTGAGAATGAGAGTTTCCACAAAGTCTGTGTTGGTACTGAAAAAGGAAGTACTGATTCTTGTGGTCAGTAGATGAGGGTGCCCCTCAGCTTGAAGTTGGCAGTTATGTGGCACTTGAAGGTCAGGTGCAGCTGATGGAGTCCTTGAAGATGGTGATGATGCTGCATTTAGGCTTCTGTTGTCTGTCTTGTCTGGTAATCTTGTAACTGGTGGGATTTCTGTGGCGATCTTGGGGGTAAGCAAAGGAGTCAGCCAGGTTTCTGTGAGGAAGATCAGGTCTTGTCAGTGTTCGTGAACTAAGTCCCAGTCTTCAGTGACATGCTTGGTGAGACAGTGGGTGTTGAGAAGTATGGAGGATAGTTAAGAGGGTGGTGTGATGGGGTTCTGCTATGAGTGATTGTGATTGAGTCAGATGTTGAGTAGTTTGGTGCGGGTGTGGTTGACAGTAGGTGGAAGAGGAAGCAGGAGAACCTGAAGACGACGCAGGAGAATGCCCCTCCATTGTTGTTTGGAGTGGTGAAGTGCAGCAGCAGCATTGCAGTGATGCCTGAGTTAGAGTGTAGGGAAGGTCGCAGCAAGGTAGCAGTGTGGGAGGGAATCAGAGTCAGGTGGAAGGATGAAAATGTAAAGATCACAAGGAGAGGTGAGAACGATTGAACAAAACACAGAAAAGGGGGAAAGAGGATTAAAACGGGCGCATAAAAGAGTGAAAAAAAGTGTGAGAAGAGAAGTAAGAGTCTCTGTGCTTGGCCCGACTCAGAAAACTTTCTGTGAGCTGAGGAAAAAGCAAGAGAAAAACAAGCGAGAAAGATCCGGATGAGATGAGTGAGTAAGCAGGGAGGGTAGTGATGAGGAGTGAAAATAGGCACAGTGGGGGAGTGAAACCACCGAATGACAAAATCACAAAAGCAGTGAGGTGGAAGAAAACCAGGGCCAATAAACAAGGCAAACAGACAACTCCAGAAATATGTGAAAGAGAGAGCCTGAAACACGGCAAACAGGGATTTAAAAAACTGCATTATAAATTCCAGAATAGAACGTCGAGCAAGAGTGTGAGAGACTGAAAGAGAAAGAGAGAACAACAGAGAAGAGCCGCCTGAGGCACTCTGGAGTGGGGTCCAAAAGGGTTTTGCCTTTTCGGAGGACTAGGTACAGGTTAGTCCTAGGTGGGATCCAGGAGGCGCCTGCTCCGTGTTATCACCCTTTCTTGCTAAGCACCACGCAGATGCAATTTCTACAACTGCCACCTTGTGAACTGAAATCGAGCTTCTGTCTGCAGTATTCTAAACAAGTCCTGGTGAAAAAATCATGTTTCTGAAAGTTAGGCCAGTGCATAATCTTGCCCAAATCCCGAATTGAGCACTAGCCTAGACTTTCTATAATTTACAGTAGCATACCGGAATACCGGACATTACGCATGATGTTTGCACCCGGGACACTGTTTCACGAAAAAATGGCAAGCTGAAAGGCATTTCCTCTTCGAAGAAGACATTTGCTTCTCAAGCAAGAATCTTGATGGTTATTTCTTATGAAGTTTTAGTGCGAGTCAAGCCTTAGTGGAGTTACTTGAGACGCTGACGAAACACATTTAGTGCAACATGCGTAATTTAAAAATAGGTACACATTATGCAAAAAAAAATCCACACGTTCAAGCTAATGTTTATCCAAAATACTAGCACACAGGCTGCCGGGAAACACCCCGGTGGTAATTCATTGCTACCGCTGCCCCAGCAGCTAACATAACAAATTTGGACAATAACACCTGAATAGCAATGGCCGAGGAGCAGAGAGCTTCCGATTATGATAGCAAAACGCGAATCTTTAAAAAGGCACTAACCTTTTACTGTTCCAACGAATTTACCAATGCTTTGTAAAAATGAAGCAAAGTCTCAGATTAAGATCAAGAGAAGAGGAATTTAGCCATAAAAATAAGCGTTTTCATAGTTTACCCTCAAGGGAGAACGGCTGCTTAAAAACACATTTGCGTGGGTACACCCCCATTAAACTGTCAGCCTCGTGTACAGTGATGTGATGTTAATAGAGGCCTATTTCGGTGTGTAATGTTGCACAACTTATAGCAGGAGGGTATTATTAAAAGCATATGCGACACAAGCTCAAGAAAAAGTTAGCAGATATTAAATGGCTTGAAATCCGGCCACAAATGAACTCATGGTATATGGACAACACGCAGTAGCGTAGACCCATTTTGAACCCCTTATCTGCAGTCCACAGAATGCCCCAACTTTACTAGGGCAGTTAGTTATTTGCAAATGGTGGACGGGTTACAACACAGTCCTACCGAGTGTAGCTGACTAACCCTTGCACACTCCATCGATCAGGTGTGAATGGTCAGTCTTTTATATAGCGTTTTATATTGGTGTTATTTCTGCAGCTTGCCTGTTTTTTAAGATAAGGAAATTACCCAGCGTGGGTCAAAAAATAGAACTTATTAAAAAAACAAAATTACATCTAGATCCCAAAATGTAGTCAGAGGGCGAGACCTCTTCAAAAACAAACATTGGCAAAGCCAATAGGCTTTACCTTTGCGACCTACTACTGGCTTTGCCAACGATTGTAGCAAGCTGTTACTGTATATACACTGAATATTTTACCTAAGTAAAAGACTTTGAATTTGACAGCAATTGTAAACTATCTCTGCCTTATTGCAAATGTGTGCTGTAAATGGAACTGACTTTAGTAAGTATTGGCAAAGCCAATAGAGCTCAGCTCTAAAATGCTAAGCTATTGTGTTTTCCAAGTCTAGCGAGATACATTTGAACTGAGTCACATTTTGGTGTCCATGTGAATTCTGGTTGTGGGAGGGTGTTCATAATGGGGCACAACTAAGAGCTCTGGAGCTGAGGCTGAAGCAGGGCGTTTAGTCGGTGTGGTTTGTCCTGGTGTCAGAGCCGGTAGTAATTTAAAATTAACATTGAAACTGGTCCCTATAGGGCCCTATATTCATGTCTTTAACTCGTCTAGCAAAAATCAATTTTGAACAATGAACTTTAAACATTTTTAATGGTAATCTATGTCAGTGATTTAGTTCTGTTATTTCATTTTTTTTTTGCTTCCCGAAGAATGTTCTGTTGTCTTTTTGATTTTTTTTTCAAATAGCATATTTGTAAGGACCTGGGTTGTTGGTTGACGGGGGTGTAAGCCCTGGTCAAGCAGCAACCACTTTCCTTGTTAGGATAAGACACATGCAGACCCCCAGTCAACCCGTGCTCAGCACCCTGGTAGCTTAGCACAAAGCAGTCAGGCTTAACTTAGACGAAATGTGCAAAGTATTTGAGAAACGCTTCAAAAGTAACACAGTGAAAACACACAACAAATTGAGCCCAAGACAAAGTTAGAAAAACAGAGTCGATTTTAATAAATAAAACTGGACCAACACAACAAAAATCCAACTAGTAGAGGTTGAGATATTGAATGTTAAGGTTTGAAGTAAAAATGGTACCAAAAAGCACAAAGCACTATTGGGGATATTTGGTTAAGTCAGACAGGGACAAAGTCACAAGTTCAGGCGAACCACGATGGAATGTAGGCCGGCAGCAGGGGGCAAGGTAGGCCGACTGAACAAAGTACCTTAAATCCTGGTTGCGGAGCATTGCGTGGAACTGCGTCGAAGATGCAACGCACAGCCGAGGCCATGCATCAGTTCCAAGATGTGGTGAGGCAGGCAGCAGGTCAGCAAAGCAGGAGTCCAGCAGAGTGCAGTCCAACCGAGTGGCAGTCCTTCAGCAGCACAGCAGTCCTTATTCTTGACAGAGTATCCACAGGTCCTGAAGTGTACTGAAGTCGTGGTTGTAGAGGTCCAGTACTTATACTCAGTGGTGCCTTTGAAGTGGGGGAGACTTCAAAGACATGCCTTTGAAATGCACAGATGTTCTGCCCTCTCTGCCGTGGCTCCAGACTAACTACAGAGTGTGAGAAGGTAGCCTCTTTCTAGCATTGTTACCCCCCAGTTTGGGCCTGTTTGTGAGTATATGTCAGTCTGTTCTTATTGTCTCAATGGGATCCTGCTAGCCAGGACCCCAGTGCTCATAGTGAAAACCCTATTTGTCAGTGTGTTTTATATGTCTCACTGGGACCCTGCTAGCCAGGACCCCAGTGTTCATAGTTTGTGGCCTGATTGTGTATACCTGTGTACTGCCTAACTGTGTCACTGAGGCTCTGCTAATCAGAACCTCAGTGCTTATGCTCTCTCTGCCTTTACATTTGTCACTATAGGCTAGTGACCACATTTACCAATTTCAATTGGCACACTGAAACACCCTTATAATTCTCTAGTATATGGTACCTAGGTACCCAGGGTATTGGGGTTCCAGGAGATCCCTTTGGGCTGCAGCATTTCTTTTGCCACCCATAGGGAACTCAGACAAACCTTTACACAGGAATGCCATTGCAGCCTGAGTGAAATAGCACACACATTATTTCACAGCCATTTTCACTGCATTTAAGTAACTTTTAAGTCACCTATATGTCTAACCTTCACTTGCTGAAGGTTAGGTGCAAAGTTACTAAGTGTGAGGGCACCCTTGCACTAGCAGAGGTACCCCCACATAGTTCAGGGCCATTTCCCCAGACTTTGTGAGTGCGGGGACACCATTACACGCGTGCACAACATATTAGTCAATACCTATATGTAGCTTCACAATGGTAACTCCAGATCTAGCCATGTAACATGTCTAAGATCATGGAATTGTCCCCCCCATGCCAAATCTGGTATTGGGGTGCCAATTCCATGCATCCCTGGGGCTCCACTATGGACCCCGGGTACTGCCAAACCAGCTCTCTGGGGTATTCTCTGCAGCTACCACTGCTGCCACCCCACAGACAGGGTTCTGCTCTCCTGGGGTCTGGGCAGCCCAGTCCAGGAAGGCAGAACAAAGAATTTCCTTTGAGAGCAGGGTGTTACACCCACTCCCTTTGGGAATAGGTGTTAAAGGCTGGGGTGGAGTAGCCTCCCCCAGCCTCTGGAAATGCTTTGAAGGGCACAGATGGTGCCGTCCTTGCATAAGCCAGTCGACACCGGTTTAGGGAACCCCCAGTCCCTGCTCTGGCGCAAAATTGGACAAAGGAAAAGGGAGTGACCACTCCCCTGTCCATCACCACCCCAGGGGTGGTGCCCAGAGCTCCTTCAGTGTGTCCCAGACCTTTGCCATCTTGGATCCAGAGGTGTGAGGGCACTCTGGAGGCCTCTGAGTGGCCAGTGCCAGTAGGTGACGTCAGAGACCCCTCCTGATAGGTGATTACATCCCTAGGTGGCCAATCCTCCTCTGAGGGCAATTTAGGGTCTCTCCAGTGGGCGTTTCCTCAGATAACGACTTGCAAGAATTCACCAGAGTTCCTCTGCACCTCTCTCTTCGCCTTCTGCCAAGGATCGACCTCTGACTGCTCCAGGACACCTGCAAAACTGCAACAAAGTAGCAAGAAGACTACCAGCAACATTGTAGCGCCTAATCCTGCCGGATTTCTCAACTGTTTCCTGGTGGTGCATGCTTTGGGGGCTGCCTGCCTTCATCTTGCACTGGAAGCTACGAAGAAATCTCCCGTGGGTTGATGGAATCTTCCCCCTGCTCCAGCAGGCACTAAACTTCAGCGTCACTGGTACTCTGAGACCCCTCTCATCCTGACGAGCATGGCCCCTGGAACATAGATGGTGGACCCAAGTGACCCAGACTGTCCAGTGGTCCAACTGTCCAAATTTGGAGGAGGTAAGTCCTTGCCTTCCCTCTCCAAACAGTAATCCTGTGCACTGTGTGAACTGCAGCTACTAGAGCTTTTGTGCTCATTTCCAAGAAATACTTTGTGCACAGCCAAGCCCAAGTCCCCAGCACTCTGTCTTGCAATGCTCAGCTCCCTGAGTTGATCTCTGGCTTCGTGGGACCCTCTTTTGCAGTGTTGAGACAACCACTGTGTTCAGACGTCTTGAACCCACGTTCAAGTACTTCTGTGGGTTCTACCTTCTTGTGCATGGATTCTCTACGTTGCTGAGGGCCCCCTCTGTCTCCTCTCCCAAGTGGCAACATCCTGGTCTTTCCTTAGCCCGAGTAGCACCCTTTTTATTCAACCGCAAATCTTGCAGCAAGCAAGGCTTGTTTGTGGTAGTTTACCAAAGAAACAACTCTGCATCCTTCAGCACTCCGTGGGATATCTTCTGCATGAAGGAGAAGTTCCTAGCACCTTTTGTTGTTGCAGAATCTTCACCTTCTTCCATCCAAGGCAGCCATTTTGCACCTTCATCTGAGGTTTAGTGGGCTCGTGCCTCCCCTGGACACTTTCACGACTCTTGGACTTAGTCCCCTTCCTTTGCAGGTCCTCAGGTCCAGGAATCCGTCTTCAGTGCTTTGCAGTCTGTTGTGGTCTTTGCACAATCCTCTATCACGAGTTTAGTGTGTTTCTGGGGAAATAGTAGGACTTTACCTCTACTTTCCAGGGTCTTGGGGTGGTGTATCTTGGACACCCTTAGTGTTTTCTTACTCTCCCAGCGACCCTCTACACACTACACTAGTCTAGGGGTCCATTCGTAGTTCGCATTCCACTTTCTTAGTATATGGTTTGTGTTGCCCCGGGCCTATTGCATCCTATTGTATTCTACAGTGTTTGCACTACTTTCTGACTGTTTTACTTACCTGATTTTGGTTTGTGTGTATATTTTGTGTATTTTACTTACCTCCTAAGGGAGTATATCCTCTGAGATATTTTTGGCACCTTGTCACTAAAATAAAGTTCCTTTATTGTTAGTAACACTGAGTATTGTGTTTCTTATGCTATAGTACCTATATGATATAAGTGGTATAGTAGGAGCTTTGCATGTCTCCTAGTTCAGCATAAGCTGCTGTGCTATAGCTACCTCTATCGGCCTAAGTTGCTAGAACACTACTAATCTACTAATAAGGGATAACTGGACCTAGCACAAGGTGTAAGTATAATAAGGTACCCACTATAAGCCAGGCCAGCCTCCTACACAGAGGGTTTGCAGCTCTTTGTGTGGGGACTGGACAAAGCCTATTCAGGTCAAGTGAGGCTGTTCCCAGATCCTTCCTCCCATCCTGTCAGCATGGTCCATCAAGTCACACATACGCTCCCATTCTGTGTGGCTGCCTAGGGGGAATACACAAAGCTCAACTGTCAACTACACTCAGTCATGTGACCAGAGCCAGGCTGCAGGCACTAAATGGTTAAGGCAGGAAAATACCAACTTTCTAAAAGCAGTATTTTCAGAATTGTAATTTAAAATCCAACTTCACCATAAATTAGGGTTTTAAATTGTGATTCCAAACACACCAAACTGGAGGGAATTATCTGTTCCCATTTGGAAATCACGCTAATAAAATGTAATAAGTCAACCCCAAAGTTATCCAATAGGAGAGATAGGTATTGCAGTAGGGAAAAATAATTTAAGAGTTTTTCACTACCAGGTCATGTAAAGCTAAAGGGTACATGTCCTACTTTTACATGTATTGTACCCTGCACTCATGGCTGTCCAGAGCCTACCCTAGGGGTGACATATGTATTAAAAAAACAAGTTTGGGCCTCACAAAAGGGTTCTTTTGCATGGTCGAAATGGCAACTTAAATCTGCACAGACAGTCTCTGTAATGGCAGACCTGAGACATGTTTAAAGACGTACTTAAGTGGGTGACATCATAAGTGCTGCAAACCCAGTAGGAGCATTTAATTTACAGGCTCTGTGCACATGTAGTGCACTTCACTAGGGACTTATAAGTAAATTAAATATGCCAACTGGGGATAAGTCAATATTACACAAATACTTTAGCACTGGTGAGCAGTGATAAGGTGCTCAGAGTCGTAATACCAGCAAAAACGAAGTAAGAAAATGGAAGAGGAAGGCGAAAGGTTGGAGGGGAGAGACCACCATAAGGCTGACAGGTCTAACAATTTTGTTCTTGTATAGTGAATACTTTGAACGGAATTGCCTCCAGGGGTTTATATCAGTCCACAGTTGAAAGCCCTGGAGTTGAAGATGATGGCCCTGAGAGTTATTGTCAATTCTCACCTTAGTGTCCGTAAAAGTGATAGGAAGTACATGACATAAGTTCACAACTTCACTCACCACTGAGTCAGCCCAACACAAGTCAAAGCCAATCAAGGCAGAGTAGGGGAGAAGAATGGAAGAGAGAGAAGCCACAGGTCCCACGGAGGCCGTGCAGAAATGTTCATGTACCCAACTAGGTCCTGTACGCCTTCCTGAGTGCAATAGAAAGGATAGAAGGAATCAGTAAATTACCCAATAGAGAGATGCAGTACAGCATGTGTGATACTGAAGCATATTATATGTACAATTATAATACCTGAGTGAAATCCCTCTTCTGTTTCTGGTAGACAATTGTTTGCATAAGGTAGAACGTGTAACCTAAAGGGCTATGACAGAGCATAAGTGATATATAGTAACCGACTTAGGAACCCAATCTTCCCCCATATTCATGAGAGGGTTAAGCATACCTTGCAACTCTCTGTTCTGGGCGAAAATAATAAAACTCAAAACAAAACAAAAATGATATAGCCTTTCATAGAGTTCTTAGTGCACAGGGCAAATATCTCCAAACGCCAAGACTGTGAAGGTGGCAGAAGCAGGATGCCATTTTTAGACAAGTACTTTGCAGTCAATTATTTATGTAAACACAGAATACGTTACTGCTATGAAGTAGAGAGATATGGTGCTTTCCGCTTTGTCCTTTTGTTTACTTGACAGGGTTAAATTAAGGAGAGAAGCAGGAGCTGCCATACACCGAAATCCCAGGATCCAAGAAGCAGGAGGAAAGCTGATGAAGGACCGCCAACAACGAAAAGCAGCGTGCTGTGACCCGGAATCGGAAGGTAAGTGCCCGGTGGAAGGAAACTGCAGTTGCGAAGCTAGAACACAAAGCAGTTTCCTGCCAGATGAGAGCGGCTTTGATGCTGACACGCCCCACCCCTGCCGCATCCACCATGAGAATCGTGGCATGCACATCAGTTTCTCACAGTGCCTGTCAATGGGTGAAAAAAAGAAAAGTGTTCAGAATACATGGCCATCCAGTCCTTGGCTTCTCTGCAGCGTGCAGAGCAATGGTCTCATTTTCCGGTTGCATTTCTGATTCTGTGCACGTCTGTGAAGAATCCACACAGTTGTCAAAGTATTTACAATGCAAAATCAAAAGAAAATGCAGTACTTACAGGTGAGTGTATGTGTAGTGTGTTTGGGGATGGTGAAGTGAAGGAGATGTGAGGAAGTAAATTCAAGAGAGAGTGAAAAGAGGGCGCCCAAGAGGAAAGAGACAAGGTCCAAGTTATGCAGATGGACACAATGTGGGAAGAAATTTAACAGGAGTGACTTTGACACTTTGAAGACCACCACCCCTTTCACGGGCCTCAGCAATGTTTAATTCACAGTCATATAATTTCAGAATTGAAATAATTTCAATATCATCCACAACAAATTCATTGTTGTTACTCATTAATCTTAAACAGTTAACAACTATTGAAAAAACCAGTATAATCCTGGCTGGTTTTAAGTGTACATCAGTTGTTGTGTTACATTTCTGGATGCAGTAACAGAATTCTCAGAGGAACCAACATACTGATCGGGTGGCACACTATATGAATCACATAAATTGTTTATTTGTTTAACCCACTCCATTAATTACAGAGGCCATGCCCCTTTTTTATGACCCCTACGTTTTTCATCCCACTTGAAGCTCTGGTCTGAAGGCTGTGCTACTCAGTGGGTTATATCAGTGTTCAGATGACACACCCATGCAGTCTTTGGCTTCTTTCTAGTGCACACATTGTGATGGTCAAATTTGCACCATTTATACTTAACAATTCAGATTATTTACAAGAAAACATTATGGGTACTCATTTATGTCAAACTGCTAACAACCACTCACAAAGACAAAGGTCTAGCTTGTTTTAGGCACATGGTTGTTCTTGTGTGATATGTCTGGATGTAAAATCAAAAATCTCACAAAGAGGGTAGTAAATGTTGATCAGGCAGCATGCTGTGTCAAATGCAGGATTGTCATGCATATGTTTAAGACACACCCTTAGTTTCTCAGACTGTGCTCCTTTTTGATAGCCCTCCCACTGTTTCCATGTCAGTGAAAACACTGAGATCCACAATAGGTTTTGGCGCACAGGCAGCTAAAAGCTGTCTTGTAAGCAAGACCTAACAATTGTGATATTGTGAAACTGTGGACTCCTTGAAGTCAGATCTAAAACTTGTGGAGAAGAATGAGGAATCCTTGTGGGTCGTGGTGGGTGGTCTTAAGGAGATCTCCTCCTGGAGTGGTTTCAGCAGGTAGTGTGGGGCAGGGCTAGGGGGATTGAGGAGAGGTGGTTTAGACAGGGGGCGGGTCTAGGGTTATAGTTATGGTAAAGGACACAGGAAGAGTTGCCATCTTCCAAAGTTTGCTCTGACCCTGTAGGAAGTGTGTAGGTCGCTAGTGGGGTACATCTCTCATGTTACTTTGTGCCATCAGACCAGTCCGCCGCATAAGTCTGAGGTGGTAAGGCAAGTCCTGCACATATTATGTGACCCATCTAATTAAGCTAGGAGTATTGTCACATGCTTGAGACAGCCTTAAGATGCCCAAGAGGAAGGCAGCAAATGAGGTGGGGGCTATGGTTTGGACTGCTCATCACAGTGTGGAAGTAAGTTAGTCATTGTCGAGACGGAGCCACTCACCTGAAAAGCAGGATGTCTGCAGGGGTGATGGTATGCCCCCCGATCTCCTGGAACACCTCTCGGCACTTCCTGGTGAACACAGAAACCCCGGCAGGTGTCCCGAAAGGAACAGGGGAATGGAAGAGAAAGAGACAAAACACTGCCACGTCTTTCCGGTACAGCCAGGCACCCTGTATCATTGGGGGGAAGGTCGTTGTTGACAGAGTGATAGTAGAGTTAGTGCTCTCAGCTTCCTTGAAACTGAATCTCTGTTTCTGATATGGGCACAGGAGTGGTAGAAGAACACCGGAATGCTCCAGCACTTTTCTTGAATAATAATAACTGTTGGCACAATTACTAACACTGCATTACCAAAAACCCAAACTCAGTACCATAACAATAAGTACTGCAACACTAGGGCTGACTTCACAGAGATTCACTGTTGCACACTACAATTAGAACTGTGGTTGCACTTATAATGCACAAGAAAGACAAATTTGGGCTTTAATTATATCACATATAACTCTCCTGCATGCATAGGGTTACATTAAAAGGAACAAAAACAATCCAAGAAATACAAATGTCCACTCTGGGTTCAAACAGTTAGGGTGGCATAGTTTGGTTTGGTTTAACTCTGTGTGTGAAAAACCCTTCAAAAAGCAAATGCCTCAAACCTGAAACACAGGCATGAATGACACAATTTAAATCCAAGAGTTATGCTATTAGAGAAAGAAAAGTCATATAAATGCTCTTTTAAAATTGCACTGTGCCTTTTTGTAGTACTTGAGCTTAAACAGATTTCCTGAAGCATATTTAGGCAAGTAACTACAATAATAACATAGAATGTTCAGAAATGCAGTTGTCTCTTCAAGATAAGCACTCTGCCAAAATACGAGGTCTGAAATACACCAGCTGTTCTAGGAAAGCGCAGTGCTCAAAGAACAAACTCCCTGGAGAATACTAGTCACTAAGCTGCAGTCTTTTCCGGAGTGCTGGAGGAATGCCTGGTGTCAGCTGGAACAGGGACGAAGAAAAGAATTGCCTCAAAAGTCCTGAATACGAGGATGACAGCAGGGGCTGGACTGCCAAATCAGATGCTGAGATCAGGAAGCAAAACAAAGCCAAGCAGGGAGGCATGCTTCACTCTGCTATTTATAGCCAATCAGGAAAGCAGTTGAGTTTCCACATGTGGATGAGTCACCACACCCAATTAGAAGCACATGTCTACACAACACCCAATTAGAAGCACCTTCTCACATTAGCAAGCAAGCATTGGTAAAACAAGTATTGATAAAACCAACTGTGTAACACAGCACATTGGTGGTCATTACAACCCTGGCGGTCGGTGTTAAAGCGGCGGTAAAACCGCCAACAGGCCGGCGGTAAAAAAAATGGAATCACGACCGTGGCAGAAACCACCAACATAGACAGACACTTTAACACTCCGACCGCCATGGCGGTACAAACAAACAGTGTGGTGGTAACCGCCAACAGACAGGTGGAAGACAATGTACCACCCACAGTATTACAACAGGCCAATCCGCCACCTTTTCTGGGGCGGATTCACCATGAACAAAAACATGGCGGAAACAGGACTTGGAAGGGAAAACGCTTACCTCTACACACCCCACGAAGAACCAGGACGCCATGGAACCGGAACTCCAGATTCTCCCTGCCTTTGTCTTCTTGCTCCTCTACCAGGAGCACGAACGCCGGTGGTGACGACCACGGTGAGTACTGCACCAACGACACAGGGGAGGGGGGAGGGAAAAAAGAGTGACACACACATGCAACACCCCCTCCCCCACCCTCACCCACTACAACACACACACTAATACATGTTGATACATTACAGTTACACCCCCCCAACCCCCCCGGAAGAATGCAAAGACAAAAGGAAATTATTTGAACGTTTGTAATCTATTTCAATCCAGTACTCAAAAATATATATACACTACAAACAAATATATACACCAAGAATACAAGTCCAGGTATTGCACCATTAAAGTCTGTGGACCACTGGGCCCAAAATGCATGGGCGAGCCCCACACTCAATACCCGATCAAATTGGAGAGAACACTGCAGGGGCATCAGATAGAAATACAGCAGGCACCTCAGGGGGAAGGGAAGGGGGGCACCTCAGCCGGATGAGTGCACAACGCCAGATCCACGAGGGGGCTTCATGCCCACTGCTGTATCCTGAGGAGTGTAAAGCCACAGTCTCACAAGTCTCTCCAGTGGGTGGGTTGCCCACTGCTTTATCCTGGGAAGTGCAAAGCCACAGTCTCTCAAGTCTTTACAGTGGGTGGTTTGCCCACTGCTTTATCCTGGGGAGTGCAAAGCCACAGTCTCACAAGTCTTTTCAGTGGGTGGGTTTCCCACTGCTTTATCCTGGGGAGTGCATAGCCACAGTCCCACAAGTCTTTTCAGTGGGTGGGTTGCCCGCTGCTTTATCCTGGGGAGTGCAAAGCCACAGTCTCACAAGTCTTTTCAGTGGGTGGGTTGCCTGCTGCTTTATCCTGGGGAGTGCAAAGCCACAGTCTCACAAGTCTCTCCAATGGGTGGGTTGCCCGCTGCTTCATCCTGGGGAGTGCAAAGCCACAGTCTCACAAGGCTTTTTTGTGGGTGGGTTGCCCACTGCTTTTTCCTGGGGAGTGCAAAGCCACAGTCTCTCAAGTGGATAACAGTCTCCACTGGTTCTGGAGGGGGCTTTGTGCCCAGAGTGCTTCATCCTGCCAAGGACAGAGGTAGTGGATGTCTTTCTCCACTGGTTCTGGAGGGGGCTTTGTGCCCAGAGTGCTACAACCTGCTCGTGGCGGACTCAGTAGCGTCAGGGCTTTCTGCGCTCATTGGCCTGCGGTGCTGGTGGCGGCGGTGTCCTTGGCAGCAATGCTGGTGGCGGCGGTGTCCTTGGCGGCGGTGCTGGTGACGGCGGTGTCCTTGACAGCGGTGCTGGTGGCGATGGTGTCCTGTGAAGTGCTGCTGGTGGCGGCAGAGTCCTTGGCAGCGGTGCAGGTGGTGGCGGTGTCCATAGCAGCGGTGCTGGTGGCGGCGGTGACCTTGCCCGTGGTGATGGTGGTGGTCTTGTCCGCCGTGCAGGTTTGCGGCGACTTACCTTTCTTTCTGTGCCCCTTCCCCACCTTGGATGGTGGCGCAGCTGTCTTCCCACTCCCAACTGTACTCCTGGGAGAGCCTTTGGTGCCAGATGTGTTGCCTTTCTCCCACTGGGCAGTGGCCAACTTTTTATGCTTCTGAGGTGGGGGACGGTCCGTGGTCTGGCTCCTTGGCACACTGGCTGCCCTGCTGCTTGGTGCACTCCAGAAGCCTGTTACTGCTGGCACCACTGTTCTCGGTGATGTGGTGGCTGAGGTGCTGGGTTGGGACCTGGAAAGGCGGGCCCTAGGGGACTGAAGGCGTGGGGGAGGTGACGGGAAGAGGTCAAGGTTGGACAGGAAAAGTTTTTGGGACACACTGGAACGGGTAGATGGAGGGGTTTGGGAGTGGAGGAAAAGGTAGTGGTTGTAGGAGGTGTACGTTTGCTGACTTTGGGTGAAGGTGCATGGGCTGGAGGCTGTCGTGAGGTGGATGGCTGTTAGGTGGGTGTGTGGCTGCGTTTGTGTACCTTGGAAGGTGGGCTCACAGACACACTGGGAGAGGACACAGGGGACGTGTGAATGGTAGTGGGGGTGGTGAGTGCACGTGAGCGGGGTGTGGTGATGGGTGTGTTGGTGATGGACGTAGTGGCTGAAGATGTAGTGCATGCAGGTGTGAGTGGAGACGAGACAGCTCTTCTGCCCAACAGTGAGGGATCAGAAGAGGTCAATGGCCTCCTCACTGAGGGCAGAAGGGCTGGCAGGGGCTGAGGTGCCTGGGGTGAAGGAGATGCCCACCCTCCTGGGTGAGCAGCCACGGGGCACACGCTGAGGGGCTGCTGGGAGGGCAGTACTGTTGTGGGGGGTGGCGGCTGTACCTGTAAATGCCTGGGCACAGAGGGGCCCGCCACCGCAAGTGAGCTCCCATCAGAGAAGGAGTCCGTGTCGCTGGTCTCGGCTCCCGTCCCCGCCGTGGAGCTCCCCTCGCCCTCCGTCCCACTGGTGGCTTCAGACTCCATTGTGTCGCCCTCCAGGGCCATGTGGGATGCAGCTCCCTCTTGCTCCAGTGGCACAGCTCCTCTGCCTGATGATGCTAATGCACGCAAGAACAGGGTGACCACAAAAAGGGGGGGAAGACAGAAGAAAGACATGTTCAGTGCATGCAATACCACTACCGTTGGCGGACACTACAGACACAGAAGCCCCCTGCACTACGCCGTGCACTTTGAGTACCCTAATTAATCACAGGGACATGGGTTACAAAGCCTATGCCCGATTGCTGCACACATGGAAGTCACAGGAGCCTGACTAGGTGTAGTTGCCTCTGAACACAGGTGGGGGGTGCCACATGGCCTGCCTTACGAAGGGACCTTACCTACTAAACAGGCCCTGGCCTAGGGGAACCCGCAGCCCACCTCCCCCACCCAGAAGCCTCCAATGCACACTGAATCAGCTGAATGAGAGTGTACTCACCCCCTTGTGGCTGCTGTGATGCCCTCAAGCGCCCATCCAACTCCGGATACGCCACCACCAGGATTCAGAACATCAGGGGGGTCATGGTGCGACGGGCACCCCTCCCACATTGAGAGGCCATCCCCAGCTGGGCCTCCGCTATCTTCTTGCTCCAGTGGCAAATGTCCTCCCATCTTTTCCGGCAGTGGGTGCTCCATCTGTGGTGGACCCCCAGGGTCCGGACTTCCTTGGCGATGGCACGCCAAATATCCTTCTTCTGGTGGGTGCTGCCCTACAGGAATAGTACAGGGGAAAAGGAGAAGATACAACTGTCCGCACCGTCACAAGCATTGGTCCGCATCCCTACCCTTGCCATGACGCACATCCTCATTCTCCCACCTATCTTCCCTCTACACCACTCCACAAAAGCATTGCCCATACAGCATGCTCAAAGTGTACTTACCTGTTTGTCTGTAGGACCGTAGAGTAGCGTGTACTGAGGTAGGACCCCATCCACTAGTTTCTCCAACTCCTCCGTGCTGAAGGCAGGGGCCCTTTCCCCAGACACATGAGCCATTATCTCTTCCAGACTGAGGTCACAGCAGCAATTGCAGTGTAGGTCCTCTCCTGTCGAAGATCAGGTATCAAGTGAGTGAACAGAGAGAAAATGGCGGTCACGTCCGCGGCGGTGCGTACCATCACCGCCGGAGTACATTGTCATTGGCTCCTGGGACCCATAGGGTCCAATGTTAACCAATGCAGGATTGAGCAGCGCTCTTCGACCGCCTACCGCGACGGTGTACAACGCCAGCGCAGTTACCTCATATCCCCTTGTCCCACATTACACGACAGACAGCCACCATTTCAGGGGGCCACATGGCATTAATTTTAAATGTGTCACACATATCTAGGCCTTGCATACACACTAAGACAGGCACATAGTGGATTTAAAAATATGTGGAATAAAGTTGTGTTTTCGTACCTAAGTGTTGGCTGACTCTCTGCTTGTTGTTCTCCTCCATAGAGCACCTCCGCTGGGGCAGGTGAGGAGATAGTGGCATCCTCTAGTGTACAGACTGCTGGTGAACCTGTCGACAATGGAAGAACGACACGTAATTGTCACCTACAGACTGGACCGTGCCACAATCCAGGAACTTTGTGCCCAGTTGGAGCCAGACCTGATGTCAGCTATCCGCCATCTCACAGGAATCCCGCCTCTAGTGCAGGTCCTGTCAGTACTCCATTTTCTGGCAAGTGGGTCTTTTCAAACGACAGTGGCGTCAGGGATGTCCCAGCCTATGTTCTCCAATGTGTGGTCCAGAGTGTTGTCTGCCCTGCTGAAACACATGCGCAGCTACATCATTTTCCCTCAAGTGGAGGATTTGCCTACAGTGAAAGGTGACTTCTATGCCCTGGGACATATCCCCAACATCATTGGTGCCATTGATGGGACACATGTGGCCTTGCCCCCCCCTCCAGGAGTGAACAGGTATACAGAAACCGGAAGAGTTACCATTCAATGAATGTGCAGATGGTCTGTTTGGCCGACCAGTAAATCTCCAATGTGAATGCCAAGTTTCCTGGCTCAGTGCATGATGCTTACATTCTGAGGAATAGCAGCATCCCTTATGTGATGGGGCAACTCCAGAGGTACCGTGTGTGGCTATTAGGTGAGGACATGGACCTTATACATTTTGACTAGGTGTCTGGGTCTAGGGATATCCCTAAGAGTTAGTGTGTGTCTAACAGATTTCCTTCGACATTTGCAGGTGACTCTGGTTACCCCAACCTGTCATGGCTACTGACCCCAGTGAGGAATCCCAGGACAAGGGCAGAGGAATGCTACAATGAGGCCCACGGGCGAACTAGGAGGGTTATAGAGAGGACCTTCGGCCTCTTGAAGGCAAGGTTCAGGTGCTTCCATCTGACAGGTGGTTCCCTATTCTACTCAAAGAAGTAGTGCCGGATCATCGTGGCCTGCTGTATGCTTCACAACTTGGCTTTGCGACGAAAGGTGCCTTTTCTGCAGGAGGATGGTCCAGATGATGGTCTTGTGGCAGCTGTGGAGCCTGTGGACAGTGAAGACGAGGAAGCAGAAGAAGAGGATATCGACAACAGAAACACAGTGATTCATCAACACTTCCAGTGAGACACAGGTAAGAAGACATTACTGCCTGCTACATCTGATACCCTTGTTCTACCTCTCATATGTCTGTCACTTTCACCCAGTGTATGGACCCTGAGTTGTCACTTTCCCTTTCGATTTCACAGATGTGGGTCCCACTGTGTGACATCTGGTTTGTTTCCTCATGGACTAGAGCTGTGTGACATAGGTATGTTGACAATACAAAGGATATAGCAGTTTTCCACAGTTATTGCAAATACACATTTTCGAAAGAACAGACTGACTCCAGATAGTTTTGTGATTCAAGGGTGTTTATTTAAGTGGTAAATAGTGGAGGGGGTTGTAAAATGGTCAGGGGTGATGGTGGAGGAATGTCCATGGCAGAGTCCAGTCTATTAGTCTCACAGATGCATTGTCCAAAGGGGCATAGGAAGTGGAGCAAGGGCAGTTTAAGGATGGACAGGGTGACAAAGGGGGACAGAAGGATGACAATCAGGATGGTCTCATTTCTTGGCGGGGTCTTGGCATGGTTCTCCATCTTTGTCCTGGATCTCAGGGACCGCTTGCGGGGTGGTTCTCCATCTGCAGGGGGTGGGGTGCTGGTGTTGTGGTCCTGTGGCGGTGCCTTCTGTCCACTAGCACCGGCGGAGGTAGTGGGCAGTTCATAGTCCAGGCTAGTGTCAGGGGCCCCTTGTTGTGCCACAGTGTCCCTCCTGGTGTTGAGTACTTCCTTCAACACCCCTACAATGGTGCCCAGGGTGGAATTGATGGATTTGAGTTCCTCCATGAACCCCAAATACTGTTCCTCCTGCAGCCACTGGGTCTCCTGAAACTTGGCCAGTACCGTTCCCATCGTCTCCTGGGAATGGTGGTAGGCTCCCATGATGTTGGAGGGCCTTGTGGAGAGTGGGTTCCCTGGGCCTGCCCTCCCCCTATCGCACAGCAGCCCTCCCAGTTCCCCTGTGTTCCTGTGCCTCTGTCCCCTGAACCGTGTGCCCACTGCCACTGCCCCCAGGTCCCTGGTGTTGTTGGGGTGGTGGGTTAGCCTGGGTTCCCTGTAGTGGTGGACACACTGCTGCTTGACGTGTCCTGGGGACAGAGGTATGGGCCTGCTGGGTGGCTGCTGTGCTGGTGTTTCCAGAGGAGGGAGGCTATGTTGTGGCTTGTGCCAGTGTGAGGGGAGCCTACTGTCCCGAGGTCCCAGATGGGCCGGGCTGGTCATCTAGATCCAGTTGGACAGATCTGGCGTCATCACTGTGGGACTCTTCCCTGGAGTGGACATGTCTGGAACCTCCTGTCTGGTGACGTTGGGTAGGGGTCCTGCAGGGGTGTAAAGGCATGATTATTGCATCTGTGTGTGCCATGGTGTGCAATTGGTGGGTGACCCTTTACCCCAGTGCTTGTATGCTTGTGAAGGACCTTGTGTGCTAATTGTTTAGGGGTTTGTGTGGGTATGTGCAGTGGCCATGCATTGGTGATGGGTGTCTATGCATTGTTGTTGCATGCAGGGCTTTGTGTTGGGATGTGTGGTTTGTGATAGTGGGACATGTGTGAGGAGTTGGAGTGATGGGGTGAGGGCGAGGGTGGGGGTATGTGATAGCATGCAGGTAGGGTGGGGGGATGAAGTATTTAAAGATTTGCCTTACCAGAGTCCATTCCTCCAGCTACTCCTGCGAGGCCCTCAGGAGGCAGTATAGCCAAGACCTGCTCCTCCCATGTTGTTAGTTCTGGGGGAGGAGGTGGAGGTCTGCCGCCAGTCCTCTGACTACAATCTGGTGTCTTGAGACCACAGAACGTACCTTCCCCCGTAGGTCGTTCCACCTCTTCCTGATGTCATCCTGTGTTCTTGGATGCTGTCCCCCCTGCGTTGACCCTGTCCACGATTCTGCGCCATAGCTCCATCTTCCTAGCTATGGTGGTGTGCTGCACCTGTGATCCGAATAGCTGTGGCTCTACCCGGATGATTTCCTCCACCATTACCCTGAGCTCCTCCTCAGAAAACTTGGGGTGTCTTTGCGGTGCCATGGGGTGGTGTGGGTGATGTGTGGGGTGGTGTGTGTTGTGATGTGTGGGGTGATGTTTAGGGGTGTGTGGTTTTTTGTGCGTGGATGTTGTGTGAGTGATGGTGTTGAGTGCCTGTGGATGCTAGTTTGTGATGGTGGTGTCTCTCTCTGGCCTTCAGTCGCAATTGTGGTCGGAAGGGTTTGTGGGTGATGTGGGTGTGTGTTTTATATTGTATTGGGTGTGTGTATCTGTATCAGGTGTGTGTATTTGTAATTGTCCAATGTGGTATGTTTTTTTAGCGCGGCGGTGTGTACCGCCAATGGAATACCATGGTTGAAAGACCGCTACGTGGATTCGTGGGTCGTGATAGTGTGGGCGTATTCCTGATGGCGTGACGGTGGAGGTTTTGTTATCGCCAGTTTATCACTGACCTTTGGTGTGGCGGACTTGTGAGGATGCCTACATTTTGGCGGATTCCGAGTTGTGGGTCGTAATAGCTGTGGCGGAATTCCGCGGCCGAGGAGGTGTGTTGGCGGTCTTCTGCACGGCGGTAAGCGGCATTTACCGCCAATGTTGTAATGACCCCCATTATGTTTACTTAGAATTATGAAGGTTTAACCAAGAACAGAGATATGATTTAACCCTAATCCCAGGGGAAGCTGACAGATAATGCAGATAACGCAGGAGGCACTTTGGGGATTCCTGACAGTCATGAGGCAGGCGCAGGTGCCTGTAGGAACCAGGAAAGGGCACTCTTACTAAGGGGGGATATTGCAGGGCCTTACCAGTGCCAACAGTAGAAGTTGCACGACCAGGAGAGTGGTCTGTGCAGGCAGACAGGGGTTGGTGGGCATGTAGGAAGGAGTCTGTGTAGCAGAGCATGTCCTGCGTGGGAAATCTCTGATTGAAGTAGAGATACTTTTGGTTGCATCTCCTTATGGGGAAGAGTATTTACCAATAAGGCAGTTACCTTCTATGCAGCCAATCAGAGTCATGGTGCTGGTGAATTGGCAGAGGGTGAAGGACAGGAGATTGTTGAGGTTAGTGCAGTGTTTCGTGTTAGGTAGGCCTGATGTTCAATGTTTTCAGGGCCAGGAGTGTGCCAGGTCTGAACAATAACATAGCTGACATGGTGTCTCGTTCAAAGTAGCAGAGATTCCGTGGGCTAAATCTCAATTAAATGGTTCCCTAAAAAAGTAAAAAAGGTATAGGAGAGGGACAGGGACAAAGCGTAAAAGCATGAAAACAATCACCCACCTCCCAAATTTGATTTCGCTTTTGTAGAATCCCCTGATTTTTATATATAGCAACAAGTCAAGCAATAGTCATATAAGCAATAGTGTGATGGAAAACACTTTTTAATTAACATTTTATTTACCCCTGAGTACATCTCACAGTATAGCATGAAATAAACCTGTAGGACCTAAGGGTCAAAATCCCTCCAAAATGCATGCCAATAAAACCTCACATTCATACCATTCTCACACCTCAATCATACTGAGTAAAAGATCTGGACTGGTATTGTTAGAGTCATCACTATGGCCCTCATTACAACCCTGGGGGTCGGTGTTAAAGCGGCGGTAATACCGCGGTAAAATCAAATGGGATTTGGACCCTGGTGGTGACTGCCATCCAACACCACCACTTTAACACACCAACCACCAGGGTGGTAACAGCCGCTGGGCTGGAGACTTCGATCTCCAGCCCGGTGGCCATCACATTCCCACCCTCGGCATCACGACCCGGCCTACCGCCATGGTTTTCATGGTTTCTGTACAGCCACGAAAACCATGGCGGTAGGCACTATCAGTGCCAGGGAATCCCTTCCCTGGCACTGATAAGGGTCTCCCCACCACCCACCCTCTCCATAGAGTCCTCCCCCACCCGCTCGTGCCCCCACACATATACACACCCACACGCGCACCCACATACACACATGCACACATGCATACCCACCTCCTCCCACGCATGCACACATACATACCCACACACCACAACACACACCAATATACCTCGTCACACACATGCATCCACAACACACAACACTCACAATCACTCCTTCACGCACTCATCCAACGCGACTCACACCCGCATGCATCCCACAACATACACACCCCCCCTCACATACACACAACACCCCCCAACCCCCTCTCCGGTCAGAGAAGCCGACTTACTTGTTTGCAGGGGGACCTCCGGCAGGAGACGGTCCGCGGCGCTGCTGTCAGCAGTGGCGTCCGCCAGCAAAACACCACCAGGCCATATCATTGCTCATGATACAGTCGGTGGTGTTTTGCTGGCGTGGCGGTGCTGTTGTTAGCAGCGCCGCCTTACTGCCGTCCGCCGCCATGACCGTCGGAGGTGTGCCACCAGATTTCTGGCAGAATACCGTCAGCAGCCATAGTAAGCGTTGTTGGTTGGTAGCCACGGAGGTGGTATGTTGGCAGCCGTCTCTGTGGTGGTAGGCGGTCATTACCGCCAATGTTGTAATGAGGGCCTATATGTTTTTACCTACTCCCAATGTGCAAAAGCCCAAACACATTTACACAGTGTATATTTTTCTGACCCAAATAATTTGATTTTCTCTTTTTTCTTATTTCAAAACATTACATGATTCTTGATTTGCCCAAAACTCTATTCGTCCTGCTTCATATATCTGACTGTTATCAGTTCTGAAATCAGGTGTCAAAGTTCATATGATTGAAGTCTGCACAAAAGGAGAAACAAAGGTCCAGTTCAACATTGTGTCGACATGCATTTTGGTGCCAAGTGACCACCAGGTCACCCACCTTCTTAAGGGCACACGTTAAATCCAAAATATCATGGATCACAAAATTCTGCACTGTGGATTGTGGTCCTGTCTTCGACGGAATCTAACAACAAAATATGTCTTGTAACTAATTGCTTGTCTCAGTTGCAAACAATTCTAAGTCCTTGTATCTCCAAAGTGAAGGTCAAAAAGTCAAGTGGATACCTACTATTTACTACTTATAACCACCAAAAAAGGACATGTGCCCAACGTGTGCAACATTCATGTGTGATCACCAAAATACCAAAACTCCAAATACACAAAAACAGAATTGTATCAGTAAATCACCGTGAGCAGTTAAAGTGATTTGAGTTCCAAACGTTCCCCAAAGTCAAGTGATGCAAAAGAATAAATTAAAAAGGAAAGAAGGAAAAAAGAAAAAGTATAAAGAAGGAACAACTTTTTTGCTCTTTGTAGTGTAAAAATATGAGTAAGTATATTATCTGGTTAAGAATATTACACCACTGCGAAAATGATGAAGTCTTATGGAAGTAGCAATGTATACCCAGAAATAGCAGGTCTTATGAAAGATATCATCAATATTTGCGTCACACAAAAATGTTGGCATGATGTAAGTTGTAGATGCAAAAGAAGAACAAAGCTTCTTATCTGTCTGATGGCGGACATTCTTTCCAAAGTTAAAGAGATGATTAAAGCACATCAGACAGTGTGTCCATCACTACCGTTACTCATAAAGACTGCAAAGATACATACTGATGTCTACCGTGATATTCATGGCCTCAAATGTACTTATTAATGCTGTCACGCAGTCACAGTCCTGGAAAGACACTCCGTGGGTGTGTATCAACCTTAAAGATAATGCCCGAAGGGCTTTAACCCCTTTGCTGGCAGGCCTTTTCCCCCTCCTGTGCCGAACCTTTTTTGGCTCTTTGGGGCAGTTCGCGCTTAGGCCCTCATAACTTTTTGTTCACAGAAGCTACCCACGCTTAATTTGCGTCCTTTTTTAAGCACATCGTAGAGATTCTAGAGGTACCCAGACTTTGTGGGTTTCCCAGAAGGAGGCCAAGAAATTAGCCAAAATACAGTGAACATTTTGTTTTTTTCAAAAAAATTGGAAAAAGAGGCTGCAGAAGAAGGCTTGTGTTTTTTTCCCTGAAAATGGCATCAACAAAGGGTTTGCGGTGCTAAAATCACCAGCTTCCCAGCTTCCCAGCTTTCAGGAACAGGCAGACTTGAATCAGAAAAAACAATTTTTCAACACAATTTTGGCATTTTACTGGGACATACCCCATTTTTAAGATTTTTTGTGCTTTCAGCCTCCTTCCAGTCAGTGACAGAAATGGGCGTGAAAAATGCTGGATCCCAGAAACCGAAACATTTCTGAAAAGTAGACAACATTCTGAATTCAGCAAGGGGTAATTTGTGTAGATCCTACAAGGGTTTCGTACAGAAAATAACAACTGGGAAAAAAAAAAATGAAATTGAGGTGAAAAAAACTGCAATTTTTCTCTAAATTTTATTCTGTAACTTTTTCCTGCAATGTCAGATTTTTGACAGCAATATACCGTTACGTCTGCTGGACTCTTCTGGTTGCGGGGATATATAGGGCTTGTAGGTTCATTAAGAACTCTAGGTACCCAGAGCCAATAAATGACCTGCACCCTGCAGGGGGTTTTCATTCTATACCGGGTATGTAGCAATTCATTTGCTGAAATATAAAGAGTAAAAAATAGCCATCAAGAAAACCTTTGTATTTCCAAAATGGGCACAAGATAAGGTGTTGAGGAGCAGTGGTTATTTGCACATCTCTGAATTCCGGGGTGCCCTACTAGCATGTGAATTACAGGGCATTTCTCAAATAGACATCTTTTTCCCACTCTCCTATATTTGGAAGGAAAAAATGTAGAGAAAGACAAGGGGCAATAACACTTGTGGTGCTATTCTATGTTCCCCCAAGTCTCCCAATAAAAATGGTACCTCACTTGTGTGGGTAGGCCCAGGGCCCGCAACAGGAAATGCCCCAAAACACAACATGGACACATCACATTTTTTGACAGAAAACAGAGGTGTTTTTTGCAAAGTGCCTATCTGTAGATTTTGGCCTCTAGCTCAGCCGGCATCAGGGGAAACCTAGCAAACCAGCACATTTTTGAAAACTAGACACCTAGGGGAATCCAAGATGGGGTGACTTGTGGGGCTCTGACCAGGTTCTCTTACCCAGAATCCTTTGCAAACCTCAAAATGTGGCCAAAAAAACACTTTTTACTCTCATTTCGGTGACAGAAAGTTCTAGAATCTGAGAGGAGCCACAAATGTCCTTCCACCCAGCGTTCCCCCAAGTCTCCCGATAAAAATGGTACCTCACTTGTGTGGGTAGGCCTAGCGCCCACGAAAGGAAATGGCCCAAAACACAACGTGGACACATCAAATTTTTTCACAGAAAACAGAGGTGTTTTTTGCAAAGTGCCTAACTGTGGATTTTGGCCTCTAGCTCAGCCGGCCCCAGCGGGGGCAGAAATGGCCTAAAATAAATGTGCCCCCCCAACCCCTGTGGGGAGCGACCCTTGCCTACGGGGTCGCCCCTGCGTGACATCGGCGCAAAAAAAAGAGATCCCCGGTGCCTAGTTGTTTCTGTCCCTCTTGGGGGCAGATTGACCTATAATCGGCCGATTTGCCCCCAAAGGGGGCAGAAATGGGCTAAATACAATTTGCCCCCCCAGGGGAGCGACCCTTGCCTAATGGGTCGCTCCCCATCTCTAAAACAACAACAACCAAAAAAATTCCCCGGTGCCTAGTGGTTTCCTGCCTTCTTGGGGGCAGATCGGCCTAATTAAAATAGGCTGATCTGCCCCCCTGGGGGGCAGAAATAGCCTAAAATAAATTTGCCCCCCAGGGGAACGAACAAAAACACAAAAAAATTAAATTAGCCCTGGCGCCTAGAGGTTTCTGCCCCCCCGGGGGCAGACCGGCCTAAAAACAATACGCCAATCTGCCCCCAGGGGGGCAGAAATGGCCTAAAATAAATTTGAAGCCCCCCCCCGGGGAGCGACCCTTGCCTACGGGGTCGCTCCCCTTGCGTGACGGCGCAAAAAAAAAGATCCCTGGTTCCTACTGGTTTTCTGCCCCCCTTGGGGGCAGATTAACCTAAAATTGGCCGATCTGCCCCCAAAGCGGGCAGAAATGGCCTAAATACAATTTGCCCCTCCAGGGGAGCGACCCTTGCCTAATGGGTCGCTCCCCATCTCTAAAACAACAACAACCAAAAAAAATCCCCGGGGCCTAGTGGTTTCTGCCCTCCTTGGGGGCAGATCGGCCTAAAATAAATTTGCCCCCACAGGGGACCGACCCTTGCCTAAGGGGTCGCTCCTCTTACGTGAAATTCACACAAAAAAAAAAACCTCCCTGGTGTCTAGTGGTTTCTGTCCCCCATGGGGGCAGATTGGCTTCATAAAAATAGGCCAATCTGCCCCCAAAGGGGGCAGAAATGGCCTAAATATAATTTGCCCCCTATGGGAGCAACCCTTGCCTAAGGGGTTGCTCCCCACCTGTAAAAGAAAAAACAAAACAAAAAATATATATATATATCCCTGGTGCCTAGAGGTTTCTGCCCCCCCTGGGGGCAGAAAAGGCCTTAAAAAAAATGCCCCCCGGGTGCGACCCTTGCCCAAGGGGTCAGTCCCTTATTCCAATTTCATTTTTTAAAATAAATCCCTGGTGTCTAGTGGGCATTTCAAAAGCCGGATTGCTTTGCAATCCGGCTTTAGAAACGCAGAGAGAGACTTCAAGGGGAAGGAAATAACTTTCCTTCCCTTTGAAGCCTCTCTCAGCCTCCCCCACGTGATCGGAAGAGAAATGCTTTGCATTTCTCTTCCGATCGCGCTGGAAGCTGAGCTTCCAGCGGGATGGGAGGGGGCCCTGTGACAAATCAGTGCGCGATCACGCGCTGACGTCACAGGGGGGGTGGGGAGGTCGGGGATGGAAGGGCTTCCCCTTCCATCCCTGCCTTGGGGGGTGGGGGGGAACCCCACAGAGGGAGCGCTAGCGCTCCCTCTTGACTCTGTGCCCAGGACATAATGGTTACGTCCTGGGCACAGCAGCACTGTGCCTCAGGACGTAACCATTACATCCTGGGCTCAGAAGGGGTTAAACTGGTACTATTTGAATATTTCCAAAGGTGCGTTTAAATGTTAACAGCCTCACAGGGGTGTACATAGGCTTACAAACATCTCAACCCAATGCAAGAAAGGACTACTAGACTTTTTACTACTGCTGCAGATTTGACAAGTCAACGTGGCAGCCATTTTGTTCGAGTAACTTGAATTACTAAACCAAAATAAGGAGGTTAGGTGTCAACTACCTTCTATTAATTAAATCATAGCGGACAAGAAATGGTCCTGTAGTGCCGAAACAAGAAGAAAAATGGCACTAAAAGACACCTCTTCGTTATTAGACTAAATTTGGGGATACTAGTTCTCATGGAGAAGAAAGTTTACCAATGACATAAAAACGCCCACAGCCTAACAGGTATATATGTCTGTCCTTTCAGTCTCACAAAAGCGAGAAAACAAAGGACTAGAGAGATTCTTTACTGTTGCTGCAAAACACACGGAACTGCATAGCGGCCATATTGTTCAAGTCACTCTCGATTATAGAAAGGTAAAAAATGACAGAATTAGGTGCCTAAGCCCTCTTTACCATTTTTTATATAGCAGCCCACAATTGGTCAGAATCAACCTAAAAGAAAGTAGTTGATCCCATTAGCCACCTCGTGATAAATGAATAATAATAAAGAGTTGTACAGGAAAATTATTTACTCATACAGTGGTGTAAGTTCATCCAAGAGCTAAGTTCATTACTAAAAATATACTGCCAAAATACATGATTAGTGTTCCCAGAATTCAAGTCAATTAAGTTTCTCACCTTGCTGGTAAAAACAAGTTTTCCCAAGGAATCCTGTCATTAAGCCCTTTTTGTGCCCTGTCCAAATAGAAAATCCAAAATACATATCCATTTCTTCTATATGCATCACTATTGGCAGACTTGGGTGAGGTAATTTTTTTTTTTTTTAATGAGCCATTTGAGATCACTCTCTTTCTGTCTCATCTCAGAGCAATGAGGGACTAATGGAGCTTGTAGTCTTAGGCCCTCATTACAACCCTGGAGGTTGGTGTTAAAGTGGCGGTAATACCGCCAACAGGCTGGTGGTAACTACCACCAAATTATGACCATGGTGGAGTTATCTCAGATAGACAGCCAATGTACCACACCAACTGCCAGGGCAGAAACAACAGCCACCACAGCGGTAGCGGCCTACAGCCAGACGGAAATCAATGTTCCGCCCACCATATTAAGACACTGCAAACTGCCACCTTTTCCGGGGTGGTACCAATGACATCAAAAGCCCAACAGAAACAGACCTTAGAAGTGAAAGGACTCACCATTGGAGACACAGGGAAGAACCATGGCACCATGGCTCCATGGTTCCTGCTTTCTGACACGGACGCGATGCCAGTTTCTTTTGTTTATGCCAAAATGAATTGCGAGCAATCCCAATTGCGGTCTGTTGGATGAATTCTTACGAGACGAGTGATTTGTCAAAATGCTTTCTGCACACCATTGGACAGGTTTAATAAATCATTATACAATCAAAAGATCACAGTAAGGCATCTGAGAATAGGACATGGAGACATACCCCTGCAAGAGTCTATTCAGCCTTGATAAAGTCCAGAATTGGACGAAACACATGTCGGCTGGAGTTTCTGACTGTTTTTTCTGAGCAGAGTGAACTACATGGTCACGAATGGAACTATATATGTTTGATTCTTAGGATTGGATGGAACTTCTTTGTTACAATCAGGATTCTTTATGGATGGACTTGTTATGTATACCATCTTAATGTCTGTTTTTGATTCATGTATGTCTAACATGTACTGATGTCCAATTTGTACTGTTTATTTTATGTGTTAAATGTTGTCCAAACTGTAATAAATATTGAATTATCAGATTGAAAGTAAATATTTGGTTTCTATGTACCGCATCTCCGAATGAGTTTTTTTACATTCTCCTAAAAAAGTTTTGTACATGTTTGCTTGATCTTCATATACATGTAATTACAATGGTTTCTTTTTTATGATTACTTAGAGATGACTTTACTTATTGGATAGGAGTGCCCCACATATTTTTCTATTTGATAGTCTTTTCACTGGTTAAGGTCTCTTTTCCAGTACACATATTTGGCAACGATATGTTTATGTGTTTAGAGCACCCGCTTCACACTTTCTTACTATAGGAATATGCGGCCAATTCAAGCTTTTTGTTGCCTTGTTCATATTAAATTCCACCATGGAACCAGAACTGCATGTCTTCCCAATGATTTTCTATGTTCTGCTCCACCACGAACACCAACACTGACAAAAATGCTGACGTGAGTACAGACGCTTAGCACACAAGGGAGGGGGGGAGGAAAACAACAGTGACACACACACACACAACACCCACACACCCACACACCATACACACAACCAGATTCATCATAAAAACAATTTTACCCCGTAACTTGGATGAATATTGCAAGGACAAACGATTTTGAAAAAGTGAATGTAATGAGATCAACACAGCATGAGAAATAAGTTAGTCAAGATAATAGATATATACATATGTACACAAAAAGTGACACAGCCCAGTCCACAATGTTCGTAGGCCACATGGCCACAGGCCAAAATCCAAGGCCACACATGTCACCTGCATCAACATGGAGAGAACACGGCAGGGGCATAAGTAGGTAAATAGGCAGGCACCTCAGGGGGACGGGGGACCAGCGGGCACCTCAGTCGGGAGATGGAACAAGATCACTGGTTCCAGAGCGGGCAACATGCCCTGTGCTTGGTCCTGGGGAGTGCAAGGCCACAGTCTGTCGAGTGGGAGATTTGCCCACTTGCTCCGGAGGGGGCAACATGCCCTGTGCTTGGTCCCGGAGAGTGCAAGACCACAGTCTCTCTAGTAGGTGACTTGCCCACTTGATTTGGAGGAGGCAACATGCCCTGTGATTGGTGCTGGGGAGTGTTGGCCATGTGGCTGTCTTACCCACTAGTTCTGGGGGGGGGGGCTTGTGCCCCGTGCTCATGATCCTGGGGAGTATTTGCCATGTGGGTGTCTGACCCATTGGTTCTGGAGGGGGCCTCGAACCCTGTGCTCTTGATTCTGGGGAGTGTTGGCCATGTGGGTGTCTTACTCACTGTTTCTGGAAGGGGTCTCGTGTCCTGTGCACTTGTTCCTGGGGAGCGCAAGGTCACAGTCTCTCAGGTGGGTGCCATGCCCACTGGATTTGCAGGGGGCAGGCTTCACTACAACCCATGGAGGCAGGATTACATATTGTACGCCGGCAGTGACGGCTGCTCAGTGGAGGTGGTGGTGCTGCTGGGGGGGGCTCCTGCCCATCCCCTGAAACCGTGGACAGCTGCTCAGTGGAGGTAGTGGTGCTGCTGGGGGGGGGGACTGGCTCCTGCCCATCTCCTGCAACCTCGGATGACTGCACAACCATGGTTGGTGGTGGGGGCTCCCTCACAGTTCCTGCCCCAGGCCCCTTGGTCTTCCTGCCTGCTGGTGCAAGCTCCTTGCTCTTCCTGGCAGCTGGGGTAGGCTCCTTTCCCTTCTTGCCTGCTGGGCAGGCTTCTTTGTCTTCCTGGCAGCTGGGACAGGCTCCTTTCCCTTCTTGGCTGCTGGGGAAGGCTCCTTGCTCTTTCTGGCAGCTGGGGTCCTTTCCCTTGAGGCTGCCTGGTGCAGGTTCCTTCACCTTCAGGACATGTGGTCTGGATCTTTTTCCCCCATGAGTGGGTGTGGTGGCGACTGGGCCCGTGGACTGGGTGGCTGAGGTGCTTGGCTGGGTTTGTGATACCCTGCCCATATGTGCAGGATGGTGGGGAAGGGGTAGGGAAAAGGTCAATGGTGGATAGGAACAGTTTTTAAGGGACATTGGGGTGGGTAGAAGGAGAAGGAATGGGAGTGGAGGAAGAGGGAGTGGTTGTTGGAGGTGTCTGTCTGCTGCTTTTGGGTGCAGGTGCATGGCCTGTATGCTGTTGTGAGGTGGATGGCTGTTGGGTGTCTGAGTGCTAGCGTTTGTGTACCTTAGGAGGGGGGGCAGACACAGTGGGAGAGGACACAGGGGACATGTGCATGGCTGTTGTGAAGGTGTCTGCCAGTGAGGTGTGTGACCTGCTTAGTGTGGTGATGATGCTGGTCGTGGATGATGATGTAGTGCATGCAGGTGTGAGTGTAGATGGAACTGGAAAGGAGGTGGAGGAGGAGGAGGAGGAGGAAGGGGAGATAGTGGAAATAGTGGATGTTGGTGTGTCTGCATCTTGATGGTGTTTGTGTGAGTGGCAGTGGGATGAAGTGTGGTGCTTGTGTTTGCCTGTACCACTCTTGTGTGCCGTCCTATGTCCATGCTCGTCTGGCTGTGTGCTTGGGATGGGTTTGTGTTGAGGAGAATGGGACTGGGCAGTGTAAGTTGGAGGGGGGTAGAAACAGGGACAATGGCTGCCATCAGAGAGGAGGCCAGAGCCTGGATCAGTCTCTTTTGGGCCGCCAAACCAGTGTGAATGCCCTCCATGAATGCATTAGTCTGTTGCAACTGGGCTGCCAGCCTGTTGATGGCATTCACAATGGTTGACTGCCCTACAGAGATGGATATCAGGAGGTCAATAGCCTCCTCACTCAGGACAGCAGGGTTCACTGGGACAGGGCCTGAGGTGCCTGGGGCAAAGGAGATGCTCAATCTCCTGGGTGAGCAGGCATGGGCAACTCGATGAGGGGCTGCTGGGATGGCAGTGCTGGTATGGGAGGTGGCAGTGGTACCTGTAGCTGGGGTGGTCACAGACGTGTCTGCCACCACCAGGGAGCTTTCATCGGAGGAGGTATCTGTGTCAGAACTGTCCCCTCCAGTCTCTGCCGAGGTGCTCCCCTCACCCTCCGTCCCACTAGTGCCCTCACCGTCGGTGGACTCTGTCTCTTGGGTCCTGTGGGATGCAGCTCCCTCCGTCGCCAGTGCCTCTGCTCCTCTGCCAGATTATGCTAATGCACATAGGGACAGGATGACTAAACGAAAAGGGGGCGGGGACACAAAGAATACACTTGGTAAATGGCTGCATCAACACCACTGTTGGCGTACACAGCACCCTCATACACAGGGAACAGCCCTACGCAATATGCCATAGAACTACCAGAGAAATTGTTAGCAGCCAAGGCATGGGGAGGGGCACACACCGCCAATTGCAGCACACCTGGGACCCAAGCAGCCCTTACCAGTACTGGATGCCTCTGAGCTAGGTTGCAAGATTTTTCCTTCTGAACCCTAGCCACCAGGGGACCTACGCTGCAATGGCAGGCCTGGCGTAGAGGCACCCACTGACATCCACCCCACCCAGATACCACCCTACCATGCGTAAGTTGTAATTATGGGCACTGTACTCCCCCGCCTTGTGGCTGCTGTGATGCCCTCAAGCACCCATCCAGCTCAGGATAGGCCTCCGGCAGTATGCGGGCCATCAGGGGGGTCAGGGTTCGACGGGCACCCCTTCCTCATTGGGAGTCAATCCACAGCTGGGCCTTCGCCGTCTTCCGTGCCCAGCGTTTCAGGTCCTCCCACCGTTTGCGACAGTGGGTGCTCTGCCTGCCATAGACCCCCAGGGTCCGCACCTCCTTGGCTATGGCACACCATATACCCTTCTTTTGATAGGCGCGGACGTGCAGAGGCAATACACACAGGAAAATAGAATAGTTAAACAGTCCTGCCTGTTACACCTATGGCCCACCATAGCCCTTCACATCACCATTTACACACACATGGCTCAGCACACAACCTATGCGCCACCCAGAGGACATCCACATACCCCCTTTTCACGAGGCCTTCACACACACCACTCCATGCATTCCTGCCACATGCTCGTGCCCACAGTGTACTCACCTGTTGGTCTGGAGTCCAATACAGCAATCCGTACTGGGGTAGGAACCCATCCACCAGTCTCTCCAACTCCTCCAAAGTGAAGGCTGGGGTCCTTTCTCCAGTCACACTGGCCATGGTAGGTTCCAGACACAGGTCACAGCAGCACATGCAGTGTAGGTCCTCCTCTGTTGAAGATCAGGTAGCAAGTGAGGGATCAGATAAAAAATGGCGGTCACGTTCGCAGTGGTGCATACCGTCACCGCCGGCGTAGATCACCATTGGCCACTGTAGCCCACAGGGCCCAATGTTAACAATGAGGAATTGCACTGCGGTTCCCGACCGCCCCCCGCAACAGCGCACAACGTCAGCGGAATTACCTCACTTCCACCTGTCCCTCCACACAGGACAGGCGAATGCCATTTCAGGTGGGGGGGCAGGCCCTGGAAAAATCCTGCATCACTGGTGAAATTAGGACATACAGGACAAATCACACCTACCCATTAAAAGTTAACAGCATGCAAAGTGCTGTTGTAGCTTGATTATTCAGTTTATCACCGGCTTCTCACTCTTTTGCCCCAAAGATTCCTACCGCTGTGGATGAATGGGAGACGGAGACATGCCCCAGTGTACAGACCCCCTAGTGGACTTGGCAACAATGGAGGACAGGCATATCATCCTCACCTATAGACTGGACAGGGCCATAGTCACAGAGCTGTGTGCCCAATTGGAGCCTGACCTGATATCTGCTATCCGTCATCCCACCGGGATCCCCCCCTCTTGTACAAGTTCTATCAGTGCTCCATATCCTGGCAACCGGTTCTTTCCAAGTGTCAGTGGGCTTGGCAGCAGGAATGTCACAGCCAATGTTCTCTATAGTGCTGACAAGAGTGTTGCAGCTACATTGTATTTTCCCAGGTTGAAGATTTGGCCACAGTGAAGTTTGAGTTCTATGCAATGGGACATATCCCCAACATAATTGGGGCGATTGATGGAACACATATTACATTTATCCCCCCCTCATCAGAATGAACAGGTGTTCAGAAATCAGAAGAGTTTCCACTCTATGAATGCACAGATGGTGTGCTTGGCAGACCAGTACATCTCCCACGTCAATGCCAAGTATCCTGGATCGGTGCATGATGCCTTTGTCCTAAGGAATAGCAGCATCCCAAATGTGATGGCCCAACTACAGAGGACAGGGTTAGCTAATAGGTGAGCCCTGGTTCCCACCCAGTAGATGTTGGTGTATGGGTATGGTGTGGGCCATATGGGATAGTGTGTGGCTAAATGTTGTCACTCAATATTTGCAGGTGACTCTGGTTACCCAAACCTATCATGGCTGCTGACCCCTGCCAGGACAAGGGCAGAAGAACGTTATAATGAGGCATGTGGGCAAACCAGAAGGATAATTGAAAGAACCTTTAGCCTCCTGAAGGCCACGTTCCGGTGCCTCCATCTAACAGGTGGATCCCTGTGCTACTCACTCAAGAAGGTCTGCCAGATAGTAGTGGCATGCTGCATGTTGTACAACCTGGCCCTTAGATGACATGTGCCTTTTCTGCAGGAGGAGGGGGCTGGAGATGCCCGTGTGCCAGCAGTGGACTCTGTGAACAGTGAAGATGAGGAGGCAGAGGATGAGGATGAGGACAACAGAACATCAGTGATCAGACAATACTTCCAATGACACACAGGTAGGACAGTCTTACTTTACATTTCAATGAAATTTGTTTGAATTTCTGTGGCATTGGCCTGGTGATATTTCCTACTTCTATGCCCACTTACTGTTCCCTCTGGCAAATCATTTTGCAGATGTTGGTCACCTCACATTTGCTCCTGGTGTGATCACTGAAGCCAGCTACAGGTCATTTATCTATGCTCATTTTCAGTACAGTTGAGTTGCAATGTTTGTACCTGTTTCAATGAATACATATTTGTAAAATATGACATACTCCACACTTCTTTTATTTCCAAGGGTGTTGATTGACATGCTAAAATATAGATGGGCAAGTGCAATGGGATGGAGTGATGATGGAGGAAAGTCCAGGGTACTGTTCCAGCCTGTCTGTATCTCAGGTGCATTGCCCAAGGGAAAATAGGAAGGGGAGAAATGGCAGTTCAAGGTGGACAGGGTGACTGAGTGGGACACAAGGGTGACAATTAGGAGAGTCTAATTTCCTGGCGGGGTCTTGGAATGTGTCTCTGGCTTTTGTCTAGATCGCAGGGAACATTTGCGGGGTGGTTCTCCTTCTGAAGGGGGAGAGGTGCTGTTGGCCTGTGATTCCTGTAGCGATGCCTCCTGGCCACTAGTAGCAGCAGCAGAGGTGGAAGGCAGTTCAGATGTCTGGTTAGTGGAAGGGGCCCGCTGTTGTGTGACTGCCTCTCTCTTAATGTTGGCCATGTCTGCCAGAACCCCTGCTATGGAGATCAGGGTGTTGTTGATGGCCTGCAAGTCCTCCCTGATCCCCTGGTACTGTCCCTCCTGAAGCCGCCTGTTCTCCTGCACATTGTCCAGGATCTGGCCCATCTTGTCCTGGGAATGTCGGTAGGCTCCCAGGTTCTCTGCAAGTGCTCCTGGAGAGTCAGTTCCCTGGGCCTGTCCTCCCCCTGGTGCACATCAATCCACCCAGTTTCCCTGTTGGCCTGTTCCTCTGTGCTCTGAACCTTGTGCCCACTGCCACTGACCCCAGGTCCCTGATTGTCTTTTGTGCGTGATGTGCCCTGGGGTCCCTGTGGAGGTGGACACACTGCTGATTGACGTGTCCTGAGAACAGAGGTGTGGGTACACTGAGAGGGTGCTGTGGTGATGTTTCCTGATGGGGGAGGCTTTGTGGTGGTGTCAGGTTGGTCATCCAGATCCTGAAGACCAGAGTTGCTGTCATCACTGTGGGCCTCTTCAGTTGGGGAACTGGATCTTGCTGGCACCTCCCCTCCGCTGACATTGGCTGGGATACCTGTGGGGATGTAAAGGATATGTTATGGTTTCTGTGTCTGACATATTGTGCATCCATGGCTTGCCCTCTTTGGTTTTTGTACCCATGCCAGCTTTCACTTGTGTATGTTGCTCTATGGTAGGATTGTTAGTTGTCTATGGGGTGCATGCTTTAGTGATGAGTGTCCATGCAGGGCTGTGAGGGGTGCCCATGCATTGGTAGAGCATGCAGGGCTTGGCATTGAGATAAGTTATATGTGATGGTGGGGTGTGTGGGAGGTAGTGGAGTGAAGGGAGTGAGGGTGAGGGTGGGGGTATGTGATGGCATGGAGGTAGGGGGGCAGTAGTAGTAGAGAGTGTACTTAACCGAATCCAGTCCTCCTCCTACCAGGCCCTCAGGATGCAGGATTGACAAGACTTGCTCCTCCCATGCTGTTAATTGTGGGGGAGGAGGTGGGGGTGTACTGCCACTCTTCTGTACAGCGAGCTGGTGTCTTGCTGCAGTGGAATGTACCTTCCCCCGTATGTCATTCCACCTCTTCCTGATGTCATCCCTAGATCCGGGGTGCTGTCCCACGTCGTTGACCCTGTCCACAATTCACAGCCATAGCTCCATCTTCCTAGCTATTGATATCTGCTGCACCTGTGCTCCAAATATCTGTGGATCTACCCTGATGATTTCCTCCACCATTACCTTTAGTTCCTCCTCTGTGAAGCGGGGGTGTCTTAGTGGTGCCATGGGTGTTGTGTGAGGTGTGTAGGTGAGGGTGTGTTGGGTAAAGTGTTAGGGTGTGTGATGTGGGGTGCACAAGTGGTGTATAGGTGTGTATAGTGTAGCTCTGGTTGTATCTGTGATCTTAGTGTCTCTCTGCTGGCAATTATTTGTAATTGTTAAGGGTTGTGGGTAATATGGGTGTGTGTTTTATAGTGGTGTGGGTGTGGTGTGTGTATGGGTGTCAGGTGTGTTTTGTATGAATTGCCCAATGTGGTGTTGTTTTGTTTTTGTGTGTCGATTTTGAGCACTGTGGTATGTACTGCAAATGGTTTACCGCCATTGAATGTCTGCCGTGGTGATTGGTGGGTCATAATGTGGTGGGTGTAGTTCTGTTGGGGTAACAGTGTGGGTTTGGATACCGCCAGTTTATCACTGACCTTGGTGTGGCGGATTTGTGTGTGTGGCTGAATACTGACGGATTGGTGTGTGTGTGTGTCATAATATGGTGAACGGATATCCGCGGCAGCGGCTGTAAGTTGGCGCAGTCAGCGTGGAGGTAAGTGGGATTTACCGCCAATGTCATAATGAGGCCCTTAGATTTCTAATAGCTGATTTATGTTCGCTAAATCTAATCCTAAATTGTCTTCCAGTTTTGCCGACTCATGCCAAGTTGCATGGACAAACAATACAGTACACTACATTACTGCTCTGACAGTTAGCCATTGACCTCAATTCGATCTTTTTCTTATTGGATACAAAACAGTCCGATACTATGGCTTGTGTACAAGCATGGCATTGTCCACATCGATAATTACCCCTAATAGGTATCTCCCCATAATAGACTTCTGTATAAAGTTGTTTGCTGGTGCTATTCTAGCCTTAACTAATTTGTCTTGCAGATTGTAATTCCTTTTAAAAGCAAACGTAGGGGCTGGAAGAATATAATCATCCCCATTGTTGTTCATTATGTTCCATTGTTTATTGACAATACCCCTGATCTTATTATTAATGTTGGAATGCCTAAGGACACACACAAGCCTTGATTGTTCAATCTTTGGTCGATCCTCAAACAATGTGTCTCTATTGTAATATTTAGCTCTTTGGTATGCATCCTGGATGAGTCTTTTGGGGTACCCACTCCTCGGTAGTTTTTCTTTACGATCCTTAGCATTCAGGTCATATACACCCATGTTGTTGTAGTTCCTCTGTATCCACAAAAACTGACTAAATGGGAAACCTTGAGACTGGCATCTCGGGTGAAAGCTTTCAAAGTGTAGTAAGGTATTACGCGCCGTAGGTTTGGTATACAGCGATACCTGTAGAAGACCATTCTCCTCATGAATGAGGATATTCAAGAATTCGACCCTTTGATTGTTAATATTCCGAGTGAATTTGAGATTATCATCGCACAAGTTCAGCCATTCTATAAATTCATGATGGTATTCAATCTCACCTTCCCAAATAAAGAATATGTCATTGAAATATCGAGCCCAATGTTTGATGTTCTAAAAGAAAGGCACAACTTCATTATATATGAACCATTTTTCAAAACAGTTCATATAGATGTTCGCCACACTTGGCCCACAAGCTGCTCCCATACTAACACCTTTAACTTTTTTATAAATATCCCCATCAAACTCAAAAAAATTCTCCTGTAGCACTATTTTCAAACATCTTAAAATAAAATACACATGGATATTGGAGGATTCTTCCACAAGCTGTTTTGCCACAGCTTCATATGCTCCCTCCTGAGGGATATTAGTGTAAAGCGCCTCAATATCCATCGTCACCATCCACCATTTTTTAGGGTTAAATTGGACACCCTACACTTTTAAAATCATCTGAGATGTATCCTTAATATATGTTGGAAATCTACTTATCAAGGGTTTCAGTATACTTACAAAGTGGCTCTGTAGCCGAACCTATAGTGGACACAATGGGTCTTAATGGCAGGTCTACTATATTTTTGTTTTTGTTTTTGGTACTCCATATATCACTGGGAGTTCTGGATTTTTAGTCTGAAGGAATTCCGATTCCGATTTAGATATCATATTATTCTGTGTTCCCCACTCAGAGGTAGTATGAGTCCTCAACAGAACAGATTTTATGAGGTTACTCCTAATCCTTTGATAGTGATTCTCCACAGCCAACATTGCTCCCATCTTCTGTTTATATTTGTCTGAATCCAACAAAACAATACCTCCACTCTTATCACATGGTTTAACAATAATAGAACTATTTTGTTGTACGTTCTTCATGACAACTCATTGTTTCTGTGTAATGTTGGAGGGTGGGGACTGGACAAATCTCAACACTTTCTTCAGACTGCCCAGTACTGTTTTTTCAAAAATGCCTACTTCCGGGCCTACCTGATCTAAACCTGGAGTAAAAGTAGATGGAGGTTTGAAGCCTGACCCATTCCATTCAGATGTTAACTCCCTGTTAAAAAAATATTTCTTAAGCCTCACTCTCCGGAAAAAGATATGGATGTCTTCCATAAGTTCAAACTTATCAATTGCCTGGTGTGGGATAAAATATAATCCCTTACCAGGGAGCTCTAGGTCTGCCCTGCCCAGATGAAAATTTGTCAAATTAAAGATTTTCCATGGGCTGGCACTTGAAGGGGATTCACAGAAGACTGAGATACCAGAGGAAATAGCACTAAGAGGGTATATAGGCAGACATGGTCTACATTCTTGACTATTCGAGTATGTGGTAGAGGATAGGATGTGGAAGACATGGAGGCCAAAAGCAGAGACATACAGTTTATATTGTTTAGTATTGAAAAAGGCATTTCCACAACTGCATTTTCAGGGAAATTATTGCATTTTATGGTAAGTTCTTCTAGAGTTACAAACCATAACTGGGCAAGTTGGACAGAAGGATGCTGCAGTAAGGGACCAAGAAAAGGGTGCATAGTAGGTAGTTCAAGGGAGCCCATAATGATGTGCCACCTAATGTGGATGGTTAAAAGTCTGTCAGAGGTCTGTTTTTCTGGTTTCGAGGTGTTGCTATTTAAGTTATGTATGTTATTTATGTATGTTATTTATGTTATGTTACTTAAGTTATGTTTATTCTCCAGACTTTTAGAGTTTACAAATTGTTGACTACTATACAAGTGTGGGGTATGGGAGTGGAGTACGTAAGATTGGTCAAGGGAAAGTTGTCCCGGCTGAGGCACAGAAAAACTGATCCAAAAGGCAGAGTAGTTTTGAAGGACATAGGGGCTTTGATGTGCTCAGTGGAGGCATGGAATTATTTAAAGGAGGCTAGGAGTGCTCAGGGTAAACTGGATTTCTGTCATACGGATGAGTTGCACTTTATGGCTCTTTAGCTTTTAGCAGTTACAAGGATGTTTTTTGTGAGAACAGAAGAAGAGGAACTCAACTTTAGCATGCATTCTTTCAGGGTTGGGGCAGCATCAAAGGCTAACAGTCTTATGTTTCATTTAGAGATATGAAGGTAGTTTTTTGGTGGTTCCTTCACTACATAAGACAAGTATAAGGGATGTACTAAGTGGTAGATATATTTATCTTTTCTCTTTGCTCTTAGGATGTTGTAGGAAGTTGGCTCTGTATGCACTATTTCAAAGTAAGGAATAGTATGCACAGAGTCCAAGGGTTCCCCTTAGAGGTAAGATAGTGGCAAAAAGAGATAATACTAATGCTCTATTTTGTGGTAGTGTGGTCGAGCAGTAGGCTTATCAAAGGAGTAGTGTTAAGCATTTGTTGTACATACACACAGGCAATAAATGAGGAACACACACTCAGAGACAAATCCAGGCCAATAGGTTTTGTTATAAAAAAATATATTTTCTTAGTTTATTTTAGGAACCACAGGTTCAAATTCTACAGGTAATATCTCATTTGAAAGGTATTGCAGGTAAGTACTTTAGGAACTTTGAATAATCACAGTAGCATATATACTTTTTACATAAAACACAATAAGCTGTTTTAAAAGTGGACACAGTGCAATTTTCACAGTTTCTGGGGGAGGTAAAGTAATGTTAGTTTTTGCAGGTAAGTAAACCACCTACGGGGTTAAGATTGGGGTCCAAGGTAGCCCACCGTTGGGGGTTCAGAGCAACCCCAAAGTCACCACACAAGCAGCTCAGGGCCGGTCAGGTGCAGAGTTCAAAGTGGTGCCCAAAACACATAGGCTTCAATGGAGAAGGGGGTGCCCCGGTTCCAGTCTGCCAGCAGGTAAATACCTGCGTCTTCGGAGGGCAGACCAGGGGGGTTTTGTAGGGCACCAGGGGGGACACAAGTCCACACAGAAAGTACACCCTCAGCAGCGCGGGGGCGGCCGGGTGCAGTGTGCAAACAAGCGTCAGGTTTCCAATGGGAGTCAATGGGAGACCAAGGGGTCTCTTCAGCGGTGCAGGCAGGCAAGGGGGTGCTCCTCGGGGTAGCCACCACCTGGGCAAGGGAGAGGGCCTCCTGGGGGTCACTCCTGCGCTGGAGTTCCGATCCTTCAGGTGCTGGGGGCTGCGGGTGCAGGGTCTTTTCCAGCCGTCGGGATTTTAGAGTCAGGCAGTCGCGGTCAGGGGGAGCCTCGGGATTCCCTCTGCAGGTGTCGCTGTGGGGGCTCAGGGGGGACAACTTTGGTTACTCACAGTCTCAGAGTCGCCGGAGGGTCCTCCCTGAGGTGTTGGTTCTCCACCAGTCGAGTCGGGGTCGCCGGGTGCAGTGTTGCAAGTCTCACGCTTCTTGCGGGGATTGCAGGGGTCTTTAAATCTGCTCCTCTGAAACAAAGTTGCAGTCTTTTTGGAACAGGGCCGCTGTCCTCAGGAGTTTCTTGTTCCTCTTGAAGCAGGGCAGTCCTCTGAGGATTCAGAGGTCGCTGGTCCTGGAGAAAGCGTCTCTGGAGCAGGTTTCTTTAGAAGGCAGGAGACAGGCCGGTAGGACTGGGGCCAAAGCAGTTGGTGTCTTCTTTCTTCTTCTGCAGGGGTTTTCAGCTCAGCAGTCTTCTTCTTCGGTAAGTTGCAGGAATCTAAATTCTTAGGTTCAGGGGAGCCCTTAAATACTAAATTTAAGGGCGTGTTTAGGTCTGGGGGGTTAGTAGCCAATGGCTACTAGCCCTGAGGGTGGGTACACCCTCTTTGTGCCTCCTCCCAAGGGGAGTTTATTATTCTGAGAAGTTTGATACTAAACTTCCCAGTATTCAGTGTAGCCATTATGGAGCTGTGGAGTTCGTTTTTGACAGACTCCCAGACCATATACTCTTATGGCTACCCTGCACTTACAATGTCTAAGGTTTTGCTTAGACACTGTAGGGGCATAGTGCTCATGCACTGGTGCCCTCACCTATGGTATAGTGCACCCTGCCTTAGGGTTGTAAGGCCTACTAGAGGGGTGACTTATCTATACTGCATAGGCAGTGTGAGGTTGGCATGGCACCCTGAGGGGAGTGCCATGTCGACTTACTCGTTTTGTTCTCATCAGCACACACAAGCTGGCAAGCAGTGTGTCTGTGCTGAGTGAGGGGTCCCCAGGGTGGCATAAGATATGCTGCAGCCCTTAGAGACCTTCCCTGGCATCAGGGCCCTTGGTACCAGGGGTACCAGTTACAAGGGACTTACCTGGATGCCAGGGTGTGCCAATTGTGGAATCAAAAGTATATTTTAGGTGAAAGAACACTGGTGCTGGGGCCTGGTTAGCAGGGTCCCAGCACACTTCTCAGTCAAGTCAGCATCAGTATCAGGCAAAAAGTGGGGGGTAACTGCAACAGGGAGCCATTTCTTTACAGATGTGAACAAGACCATACGTATCAGTATTCTCAGTCTAGATTATTGAACTTTCCGTCATTAAATGGGTGACTAAACATGCAAAAATGAGGCCATTCCAGAGACAATAAGTTGAATGCATTCCAGGTTGCATGGTGGCAAAAAGAAGACATGAAATGGGGCCAGCTGTTGTCATGAATGTCTGAGTTGGTGAGCACGGGGCCCTGACGAGATGTGGGAATATTTGGCAAGAACTAGTAGGTTAAGTTCAGGCATGTATATTTTCTGAATTGAACTGGTACCTAGGCATGTTCTAGGTAGTGAAACACAATACAGTATAAAGCTCTAGGAGGAAAGTGATTATGGAGATGCAACAGTCACTAAAACAGAAGTGTTGGGCCTTGACGCGGGTATGTTGGCACATGGAGTACACGTAAACAACACATGGGTCAGGTCTGAAAGTGATTGAAAAATAAAGTGGATGGTGCTTAATTTTGGGGTTGTTTGGCTGGGGAGATTCAGAATGCGGTAGATTAATGGTGAGAGACAGTTTGTTTGAATGTATTAAGGAGGTGGGCATGTTATATTCGGTATTGTGATGTTGAGGTTCAGCTGCCTACCTGTCCTTATGAAGTGATCTTTTACTCTTCCAAGCGGACCTGGTTACTACTGTGTCATCATGCACAATTTGGTTCCTGCAGGGATCGGGGGGAGGTGGAGTATACCAAAGGACGTTTCACTATGGGGTGCTTCAGGCCAGTGGTGCAGTCTAGGACTGTAGGAATAGAGATAGGTGATCTAGACAGTGGGTGTGGCCAGGGTGAAAGAGTCACGTAGTCAGAAAGAGTTGACCTCTTCAAGGGTGCACTATGGCCCTGTGGGGAGTGTATGTCTCTGGTGTTGTCCTGCCTTTTCTCCCCATAGTTATAAAGTCACTGATTGTTCATTGTCTGTGATCATTTTTTGTGGTTGCTTTATTAGGTCTCTCTTTGCACTTATTAGGTCAGGCTGAGTTTCTTTGCTATAGGAAGGACAGGTACTAGACATGCACAGGGCTGAAGCACTAAGCCAGATGGATCGGTCCTTCCAGAAGAGACTTTGGCACATGGGACATGTGGGATCAACGCTTGGGCCAGGTGTGAAAGGATGGTGATCAGAAAAGAAAGAGAATGGTACTGAATGTTGTGGTTGTTTGATTGGGAGTTTCATGCTAATTGGAGGTTTAAGAGTAGGGGGAAGTAGGTTGTTTAACTGTATTAGTGGGGGGGAAGTTTTTTATATTCTGCATTATAATAATAAAGTTTGGTTGCAATCTGTCCCAATAAAGCTGCCCTTTACTCTCTCATGTGGCCCTGAGTACTCCTGTGCCTTTGTAGCTTTGTTCCTTTGCAGCACTCACTCTGCAGCTTATCTGGGAGATCAGGAGCACAATGGTGATATGCGCCAGAGAGTGGGGGTGGGTGACGAAGAGTCATGCACTCCACTGAAAGAAGGCCGGACGCATGACCTCCTCAACTGTGACACTCCAGGCAGTGATTGTCAATATGTGGATTTTTTGTGTCATTGCACTTTTTTAGATGTGGAACTGTGGTACTTTTTAACCGGTGAAATTGATCCAACCATTTGTGCATCAAATCCAAATATCCTCAGCCCTTGGAAGAATCACAAGAAAGGGGAGAAATACGGGTGAGAGACAGCAATTGGAGCATGCGTGGGGGACAATATGGTGGGCAGAATCACTAAGGATGGGGGTGGGGTGAAGAAACAGTAGGGCAGGGGGAAGCTACACAGACATTGGAATTCCAGCAGGAAGACCGTCATCCTTGCTCTGTTGCTGTGGAAGATCTGAAATAATTTTAATTTGTGCATAGTAAGTTAATGTGACAAGGAAGAGAGGATGGAAAAAAGGGCACACTTTCATCATTTCTAATTTATGAGTCAGTAATGGCAGAATAAAGGGGTTATCTTGTGAACCATGCCACAATAAGACTCAAAATCCAAACCAACACCACCAGACAATGGGCATTCTGGCAGATGCAGGGCAGCACATGTAGACCATGGGTATTAGGTCTAGGGTGCAGGCCACAAGAAGCAAAGATGAGGGAGAGTCAGCAGACCCTGGGTATCTTGCAAGGATGTGAGATATACAAGAATGGGGCTGTGTGCTTCCACTTCACGAGGTGGAGTACTAGGTGTTGTGGTCTCAGGTGGAAGTTGGTTTGTGTAGTTGACAGACACAGCCACTATAGACATTTGTAGTTAGCCTTTGGGGTGAAGGTGTGACATCACAAGGCTGGGCATCCCCCTACCACTCCCATGTGCTTTACTCTTGCTAAATCTGCTGGGTTGTTTTTCCCAATGAGATGTTTGGTGGAGAATGGCATGAAGATATACTACGGCTCTTGACTCTGGCTGTCGGTCCCCTGGCCCTTGGTACGTGCTCTCTCAGATCAGGCAGGAAGGTAAAGGCTGGCTGAAGATGTCAGCATGAGCATGGTGTCCAGGTGTCTCTGCTGGTGAAGGAAATGACCAGCATGATGTGTGCTAGTGTGGAATGTCTCGTTAAAAATATTCCACCTCTGTACGGATCTGTAGGTTGGGATACCTGAATATCAGGGGCGTCTCCTTCGAAGTGGCGAAGGAGCGTTGCCCCGCGGCTAAGCCAGGAGCTCAAAGATAAAATTGTATTTCATTATTGTTTTATCTTTCAGCTGATGGCTCAGCCAGCAGCATGTGAAGAGAGGGGCGGGCTTAGCCATGGGAGGTGGGAGAGGGGAGGAGAGAGTGCACCTAAGTGCGAATGTGTGTTTGGCCGGCCTAAGATGGCCAGCCAAACACACATGAGCACTTAGGTTTCTCCAACCCGGCTGTGTTGTGTCTGAGCAGCAGTTCAAGCCAACTCATACCAATCCTGATGCTGCTTTCATACTATGCTTAGCATTAAAGCAGCAAGAGGATTGCTGGGGAGCCTGTGCTGGTGTCCCAGTAAATAGGGGGACACCACATCGAGGGAAGAGGATCAACCTGGCAGGAGGTGGCGGCGACGGCAAAAGGAACATTTTGTTTTTCTTTTTTTAATCCCCTCTATCCCCGCCCCTACCCTTGAGGTTTGCGGTGGCCGCAGCTGCTGAATATCATCGTCAAAATATTGCCCTACATAAATATTGTATCCTAAATACCATCTGCAAAACTATTGCCCCTTTGGAGTTCATAATAGGAGCCATACACCAAATAGGATGATATTTTTGTAAATGATATTGGATATTGTATTTGTGTAAGTCAATATTTGTGTAGATAATGTGTTGACATACACTCTGTCTGTAAGCATGTGGGAAGCCTCAATCCCCAAATGTTAATTTAATGTATAAAAATTATTGCCCATTGTTAGACTTTTGTTTAGCTACTGTGGCTTGCCAGCAGTGACATAATGAAACATGAGGGTATACCCCTCCCACCCTCACAATGTATACACAGGGTGCTCACCTCCACAGAAGGATTGCACAATAAGAGAGGCACAGGAGGGGTGGCGGGGCAGGAAGGCCATCAACAGGGACAGTCAGAAAAATTATGCATTCAAGAATTTCGGGGTAGGGCACAGAGCGTGGTGATGTTAAGGGACGTACAAAGAGTAGAGGTCCGCTGGAGGCACAGTTTGTAGCTTTTCAACATGTTATCTATGTATGAACTTCCATGTAAATACTCAGAGTTGAGTGGTTTAGTACAAATTACAGAACAGCCATACCTAACTTGTAAGCTATCAAAAAAGTGTTAATCCAGTTGTTGCAGAACATAGATAGTAACAAATAGGTAATGTGTCCAAAATACCTACAGTTTGATTCAGCCTCTCATTGGTGTCATCGAGGTAGGTAACTAACATCGTTTGTGTGCAGTTGCCTGTATCCTTCGAGAAAATCGAACATGTAGAATCTATTTCATCTAACTTGTTTTCTTGAAAAATGTAATGTAAATGGCATTCACCGAAATATTACAATCAAATTCAATAAATTACTTATCTCTAAATTGCGTTCTACAAGTTTCTTTTCTGAACGGAGTACTTAATCCTTAGTTTCCTTCTTTTCTACACAATCCCTAGCAGGCAGTAGTGCTTTCCCTATATTTCATTTTTCTTCAGGATGAGTGTAGCGCCCCTGAATCTCTTTACAGCTCGTCTTTCTACATACCTTCCTAATCTTAACCATTCTGCTCTGCTTGCCGCTGTCACCTTTATTTTTCTTCTTTTTTTCTTTGTGGAGTTGTGGACCCCCCTCGGAACCACATCTCCTTATTCTCACCCACCGATTTCATTTTCTTGTTTTCTCGACCCCACTTGAATCTTTTTCCATCCCTGAACTGAGTTTTCACTAAAGATTATCAATTCCCCTGTATCCCCGTTATTGTGGTTTTTCACTTTGTTTCACCCTCCACTGTTTCCCTGCAATTCTTCCTTACCTCTTTACCGTTTCCTGTTTTTCTGCACTCTCTGTTTTTTGAGTTTACATACCTTCATATTCTCTCTTTTTAATATTTTTTTCTACAGCTTGTTGCAGAGCTTTTACTCAGTTTACAGTAATGCTATTAAGTGCCCTATCATAGAACTCAATGGAGCTCGGGATCACACAAAGGCCGATATTTAAGAAAAGGTGGTGCATCAGAGATGATGCACAAGTTTTTCTATCCCCCCCTACTGGCACCTAACAACACCATGGTTGCACTGTATTTATAATATGGTGTACCATGGTGGTCGTTAGCACAATAGCGTCAACATTTTTGACACTATTGTGGCACTTTGCTACATTAGCGTCAAAAATGTTGGTGCTAGTGTAGCAAAGTGCAAGGAGCCCCATAGGTTTCTATTGGAGTGTCATTTTAATGCCTTCTCTGAGCAGGCATTAAGAATGATGCCAAATATGGCGCAGTGAAATTTATGAAATTTTACAGCACCCTTTTTGTGGGCCTCCTAGCGCCGGAATGCCCTCCTTGCACACATTATGCCTGGCACAGGCATAATGTGGAGCAAGGGTTTACAAATCAGCGCAATGCACACATTGCACCACTTTGTAAATATGGTACATGGAAAAAGCAACTTTAGTGCCGCCTTAGCAAAAAAATTACACTGTGGCAGCACTAAGGTGGTGCTAGGGGCTCTTAACTATGCCCCTGAGTATCATCAAACTGCTTGGACCTTGTCAGCTGAAGACCAGCAAGGACATTCCCTACATGCTGCTGACCATTCCATGCCTGCTACCTAATAGATAATCTATGAAGGAGTTTAGGTGTAAGGACTTTACTTTTTTTTTAATCGCTTTAATTATCTTCAGAAAATGTAGAAAATCTGTCTCAACATCTGCATTGTTCATACATGCAGAACTAGAATACACAGGTGTCATTCAATCTCTCTCTTTTTTCTCTGCTCCTGAACTCCTCTATCTTCCCATGTCTTCTTTCTCCATTTTTTCTTGTCACTTTCACCTCTTCTGTAATGTACTGTTTTGACTAACCCCAAAACAGTGCTACAGAAGAGTTTGCTCCATGCACTGGAAACACCATAAACTACCTATGGCAAAGACCTTACATTGATCAAAATAATAATCTATCATAGGCTTTGAGATAATGCTGTCACAGTATCCTCAGGGTGAAGGTGGAGGGCAGACCTGAGAGGTGGTGTCTCTCATTGCTTTTAGGAAGAAGATGCTGACCAGGCCTAGATTCTCTATTTAGTGAGCTGGGTAGTGGCGCGCTTTGCGTTCAATCAAGGGACTGTTGACCTGTGGTACAACATTCACTTTAAAGGTGGCCTCTTGTGTCCCTTTTAAATTCAAAATCTCCCCTGGTACCTGCTTCATCTTTACAGATAGAACTGACTGTAGCTTGCGCTTTAAATACTATCTAAAGGTTTACTCTGAAATAGTTGTAAATGTCTCTGTAATGAATGGAGAAATGCAGATTGGTATGGCAGAAAGAATCTCCTGCTGCAGTAGCTATTGACAGCAAAGCCCCTGACCATGCCACAAATCCTAAAGTAACAATTACAACTCTCTGCCGCTCTTAAGACTTAATACAAGGGGCAGAGCCTATCTAAACCCACGGGCGCATCCCACTTCCAGTCGGAAGGGGAGGCAGGCTTCCAATTCTGAAGTGATCATCTGAGGACTCATTGACCCTGGTCTGACCGCCTGAGATGGGATCAGAAATATCTCTGAACTGTTACATGTAGACAAGTTTCGGTTCTTCCCGTTTAGCAGCGCTCTTTTAGCACAGCAGTTCTGACAGTAGCACGTTATGCTGTTTCTGCTAAGCTTTGTCTTAAGTACGACATGCCAGTCGAAGTGCCAGGCGTCTGAGGGGTCCCCCTACACCACCGGGCTGCGGGAACTGCGGTCCTCTGTTTTGAGATCTTGCTTTCCAGAGAATCTAGCAGTGTCTGAAATTAACCTGCCTGTTATCCATATTGGGCAGTGAGACTGCAATGGTTAGGAAAGACTTCTGTGGTTTTCGTGACGCTCTGTTGATAGTTTGGCTGCAAACTGCGAGCTTTACAATTGACTTATACCGTATTTCTGGGAAGTCATGAAAACCTCGGTCTATCTGCTTTGATGATAACTGTTTGCAGGGACATCTTACGGATTTTTGGGGTCCCAAGCGAAACATAATTTTAGGTCCTCTGCTCAGAAGAACTCTGAATGTATTACCTATTTAAGCTCATTCACACCTTCAGCGACTATGGTCTGATTACTGACAACCCTCTTCCTTGGCCAACCTACATCTGGGCCCAACCTTGGGGCAAACAGTGTTTCAGTTCCAGAGAAGCAGAGAGACTAATTGCATCTGCAAGGTCATCTGCCAAACATTTGCCCTTCACCCTTTTGTTTTCCGAATCGTTTTTGGTGGCTTTTAGGACTCTGCACACTTTACCACTGATAACCAGTGCTAAAGAGCTTGTGGCCTCTCCTTTAAACATGGTAAAATTGGCTTGCACCCAAATGACACATTTAATTTATGTGCAAGTCCCCAGTAAAGTGGTACTACATGTACCCAGAGCCTGTAAACTAAATGCCACTAGTAGACCTGCAGCACTAATTGTGTCACCCACTAAGTAGCACTTTTAAGCATGTCCTAGGCCTGACATTTCAGCCTGTGTGTGCAGTTTTATGCTGCCATTTTAAACTAGCAAAATAAACCTTTTGCCATGCTTAAACCTTAATTATAATACAAATAAGTCACCCCTAGGGCAGACCCTAAACAGCCTAAAGCGCAGGGTGCGGTGTATTAAAAAAAAAGGGGGCATGTGCTTATAACTTTTCATTCCTTGGTAGTGGAAAGCTCTTAAATTTGTTCATGACTGCAAACCCTACCTCTCCCACACGGTAATATTGCATTAACTTATTACATTTAATATGTGATAAGGATGGATGGATGAGTGAGGGAAAGGATGGATAGATGATTGAAAGGGTAAATGGATGAGCCAACGGATGGATGGATGGATGGATGAATGGATAAATGGATGACTGAAAGAGTGGATGGGTGGGCGGATTGGAAGAGTGGATGGTAGATGAGCAAATGGATGGACGGATGTAAGAATGGACGAGAGCAAAAATGGACAGATGAGTAAAATGGAAGGTAGATGGCTGGATGAAAGGGTGGATGAATGAATGAAAGGGTGAATATATGGATGGATGAGTAAAAGGGAGTATGGATTAATGATTGAAAGGATGGCTGAATGAAAAGGTAAATGGATGGATGGATGAGTGGATTGTTGAGTGGGTCAAAGGGTGGATGGATGAGTAAAAGGATTGATGGCAGAGTGAAAGGTGGATTTATGAATGGATGAGTGAAACAGAGGATGGACAGATGAGTAAAGGAGTGGCTGGATGGAGTGAAAGGGGGGAGGATGACAAAAAAGATGGATGGATGAATGAAAGGATGGATGGATGGATGAATGAATGGATGGATGAAAGGAGGATGGATAAGTGAAAGTATGGATGAATGAATGAAAGGATGGATGGATGAATAGATAGGTTTGATTGATAGGCTTGAAGATGAACAGATAGATTGGGATATGGATGGACAGATGGATGGACAGACAGATGGAATGATGATAGACTGAATGATGGACAAAAGACTGAATGGATGACATAATGTAAAGGTGAAATAGTGGATTTATACGGGTAACTGGAAATATGAAAGGAGGAATGCATAGAGACTTGGATAGAAGAGATAATTAAGCTTTTCTGAGAAGGGTCGCAATTACTTGCTTTGTTTGCTTTGCTTGTGTCATAAGAGATTTGGTTCAAAGTGGGTGGTATTTTAATTATCTGGCTACTCCCTTGCCTTCAGGTTCCTGTTTCATAACAGAAAATACATAACAGAACATAGCATAGCCTAAAATAACATAACAAAATATAACTTAACTAAGATGTCTCCTACTACATGATGGCAGACAGTCTTGTGCAGTGTAAAACTGGATAGATTACTGATCTGAGATTTTAACAATGATTTGTATGGCAGCAAAAGTGCTTCTGCTGCTCTGTTGGTGTCCGTGCTGCAGCATCAGAATTCCTGTAAGAAAGTCCTCGTTACAGCTTGTCTACTGTTTGCAGTATCACTGCACTAGTCAAAATTTAGTTTATTAGTTAATAAAAACCATAAAACCATAAAATCCGTCCCTCACCATGGAAAGATGAAAAACATTATAGCCTTTGATAATACATAATACGTACACTCCTCATTTGGTTTACAAATATAAAACATAGTTTAAAGTTATAATTAAATAGTAAGAGGGCAAAGTCTCTACCATGGATGCTTAAACCTCTTGGATGGCTGTTTATGAGTGTGAACATCTTTACAATCTTGATTGCAATGACATATGCTCCCCGTGAGCCCCTCATATGGCTGTTTATAGATTTACAGATGGATAACCTGTTTTATATTTTTAAAGCGTGGCTGGATACTTCTTTACATGATTCCTAGCCCCGACCCCTCAAACAGCCATTGATAAAATTGTGCTAGCACACGATCCCTACACCGTTCCTAAGATTCTGGGGGATACAGAGGTAGGTGAGGTAAAAGTCTCCAAAAATTGAACCAGCCTAGTGTTTAGAATCTCTTTTCTGGGATCGAATGCTTCAAGTAAGGTGTGTCTACATGTTCTGATCCCTAGATTGTTAAATTCATTCTTCATATTTTTTTCCTTTGAGTCACCAGGGCTGGACAAATACAAACCACGTGCTCCAATGTCTCTATGGCCAAGTGGCATAGATGACATTCCTGGTTGGCACTTTGTGTCTCATTCTTCAATTTTTTTAGAAAATCCAGTGTGGACATGCCCCCAACCTTAGTTTTAAAAAACATTGTTTAATTCTCAGGACATAGGGTGCAGCCAGTAATAAAGATTCCCTATGTATTGTATACGATTTAAGGACTAACCAGCAGTGCGTCTTTTTGGCCTGTTCCCCCCTGTCTTCTAGCCAGCTATGCAATTTGCTTGATTTATTCACCACCTTCTTAAATGCTGGACAGGACAGTGACAGGTCCCAGGCATCTCGCAGATCTAGCCGCTTATGGCCTGTTTCCAGGCATTCCTTATAGTTACTGTTGCCCCTTTCTAGGTTGATTTCCTGCCATACTAGCTTGGCCAGCGTCCCATCAGGGGCTTGCCGCACTTTATGACAGAATTTGACAAATGCCGCTGGTCTCGCTATGGTCTGCTTTACTAGGGAGAATTCTACTCTGACCTGGGCTGGTGAAGCCACTCTGGGTAGATGGAAAACATGCTTATATGATTTTACCAGGAGCCTATCCAAGAGTGTTGTCTCCATTCCCCTCATCTTCTCCATACCATAAGCCAATGTTGGCAGTCATTTTACTCTCATTACTGATGGTAAAGGCTTAAGGGAGTGCCCACGAATAGTCTTAGCTAGGGTTCCAAAGGCGTGAATTAGCGAGTGTGCTTTGTTCGTTATCCCTTCTCTGTGACATGCATAGTTTCTTCTCAATTCTATTGTGACCCCTAGGTACCGATAGGTAGCTACCTCCTCTATTGTCTTGTCATCTAGGTACCATTTGCGTTGATTAGAGGGCCTGCGATTGAGGGCAATAATTTAAATTTTGTTCTGATTTATCTCCAGCTCATTTATTATAATATACTTCCGAGGCTATTCATCAGTTTACGCATCCCTACTTTGGTATTACTTAACAGGAGCAGGTCGTCCGCGTAGAATATGTTGGATAGCTGATATCCCCCTAGGGTGGGTGAGAGGCGGATAGACTATTTAGCCTTGTGGAGAGATCTGCAATATACAGATTAAAAAGTAACGGCGCTAGAACACAGCCCTGTTTCAGACCGACTGCTGTTTTAACAGCCCTGGATAAATGTGTGCCACCGCCGGTTTTACCTTTACCCATGTATCGAGTACAATAGTTTTATAGCATTTAAAATATTTGGGGGAAGCCCCCATAGCTGTAGTTTTGTCCATAGGTTACTACGGGGTACACAATCACATGCTGCATTAAAGTCAACAAAGCACATAAATAGTGGAGTCCCAGTTGCCTTTGCCATATTGATGGTCAGACACAGTGCCAGGAGGTTCGTTATTGTCCCTTGGTTTTTGACAAAGCCCGTTTGATTTATTGGAAGCTTACTATTTCTGCTGCCCATGACTCCAGGATGCAACAGGCATGTAGAGAAGTATTTAAGATCCACTTCTAGGAGGGTGATTAGTCTATAATTGTTTGGGGAGGCAGTCCTTCCCCCTTTGTATATTGGATGGATTATTGAGCCCTTCCAACTTGCCAGAGCTTTTCCAGTTGACAAAACATAGTTAAACAATGCTGACAGAAACACTGCCCATCTTTTCATTGATTCTTTGAATATTGCTTGTGGTAGACCATTTGGGCCAGACACACAATCGGATCTGGAATTCCCAATTATCTTTGTTATCTGTGATACGGTGATCTCCAGAGTATTCATGTGAACATTCTCCCATTGAGTTTGCATTTCTCTTCCAATGTTACTTTCACTGGAGTGTGTTTTCAAGAAACTAGCCCAACATCTTCAGTTATATTCACATTATATGCAGCAGCTTTTGGGCCTTTTTCTATGTCATTAATCAGGCTCCAAAAGCGTCTTGAGTCCGATAAACCTGCTGCATAATGTAAAGTATTTCCTGCTGGAGATTTTTATAGCACCATTTTTCCTTTTTTAGGAGTTTCATTTGATCCCGGAGTGTGCTGATGAGTGTTCCATCCTCGGGGGCTCTTCGCAATTGCCTGAGCAGCTTACATATAGCTGCTTTCTTTATACGGATTGCATGTGGCCACTGTGCGTCCTTCCAATACCCCAATTTGACTCCATTTCTGTTTTTTACCGAAGGGTGCTGACTAGTGAGGTCCTTAGTAAAGGCCTCCCAGGCCGAGGTCAGATTTATAGTCCCAATATTCGTGAGTTCCAGTCTCCACAGGGCCTCTTCCGCCTGGGTTTTAATGGAGTTGGCGGACCATTTTATTCATTTAAGGTTTTCAGTGCCAGCTTCCCCCATAAGGCATTCCACTTTTTCCAACTTACTCCCTGTGGACTGTATCCTGTATTTGAATTATTTGTGGGTTATGATCGCTTTCTGCCCACTCCAGGATTTTGAAATCCCTCGCACGGTTATAAAGTGTAAAATTAACCAATGTGTAATCCAGGTACGATACCATTTTCCCATCAGATCTTGTCCATGCAGGTGGTGTGTTGGCCGAAATCCGTCCACTTAGGGAGACGAGACTTGTGGTCTCACATCTCTTTATTAATTTCTCTCCCAGTTTGTCCTTCTTTATGATTAAATACAAAAGAGAGACAGGGAGATTACTGGTCCAGTGCACGGTCTCCCAAAGTAACCTGTTATATAGAAAGGTACACTGTTCCAAAGAAACGATTAATAGATGCAGGAACGGAGAGTGTCAGGGATATCTATGATATCAGGAGAGCCTTAAAGCACCCAAGGGTTGACAAGTATCATCACTGGGCTGTCTCCTCGTCAGACCGGTGCTGCAACGTCTGGCGGACCACACCGGCAACGGGGATGGTGCTAAACTGGAGGCAATTTGCCAGGAAGAGGTCTGAAACGAATACTGACTAAGAGGATAGAAAAGGTGTAAGTGTGTAGGAGAGAGTGAAAAGGTTAAAATTAGCTCTGTGCCTCTAACATCACTTTAATGAATCAGGGAAAAGGCACAGGCCAAGATTAAAAATAATCCAGAGTATAGGTGGGAATAATGTCCCACTGAACTCTAAGTGGAAGAAAAGGTAGTGTGCCTAATCCTGTTAGTTTGTGGTCAACATGTTTCGTGTCTTTTATGGGTCAATAAATGATCCTGCGACGCTTCGACAGGACCCGGAAAACTACTTCTCCTATTCAAAACAAGAAATACTAGAATGTCACTTACAAACTGCAGACAAGTTGTCAATGTCAGTTGGTCAATTAGTCGCCCTGCATATAAGTGAGAGACAAATAAGTATTAGTGCAAAGGTGCAAATAAGCTCAAATTACAGTGTAAACACAGCAAAAACAGCAAAAGACAGCAACCCCAAAGTGCCACAAATTAAAATGATAGAGGGGCTTACCATCCCACATTCGAGATTGAGCTTCCTAGGATCGCGCTAACCACAACCAAGGAGGTATTACTAGGTATAGAAATAACATGGTAACAAACATATGTACACAGTAGTAGGTCACAAAGGAAGCGCCAAAACCATCACTAAGAAATTGGTCAAGTCACACATCTAATAATGGTTTTCAATGTCGGAGTGTCAAACATCAGTCAGTGGGAACTAAAACCTTACTGCAAGGTCCAGTTACAATATGAATCCAAAACCAAACTAAAATTAAAAGGTCCATGACCCCAAGTGTAGGCTAGGGGTCCTTTGTGTATCAGAGAATACGCTACTAAAAAATGCAGAAGGCAATTCAAAACGGTGGACTTAGTGAAATCTGTGAATATCAGATAAGGCATATAATAACATCCGTGCGTATGACTGTGCACAGCAATGAATTACTGCTTAATACCACATTTTAAAAGTGAAGGGCAGCCTTTTAAAAAAACCTGTGTCTGATAGTGCACTTACTTATTTTGGCTCCCGGGTCCAACTGGAAACCTGCCCATATGCTGCGCGCCTGTAGACGCGTGTGCGGCATTTCAGGGCTGTTTAAATACTATTTCTGAGACGTGGCTTAGCCACGTCCCGATCCGGAGGAATCCGTCCGGTCACTGTAAATGGTAAAAATAGAAAACGGACAATAGTTTTTTGCGGTGGCCATATTGGAAGAGGTTGCTCAATCGACTTTCGCATGAAAATGCTCTTGTATAGCTAAATATTGCGGTAGGAAACCTAATATAACTTAGCCTCGAGTGGATGTCAAAGAAGAAAAAACAAAAAACAAAAACAAATCGGCATTATTAGATACACTAGTCCAAAAACAATATCCTCGTTTGATGATGTAGCAAGGAAAACTATATTCCTGCCGATGGGCATAGAAATTGACGATGGACAGCAGGTATGTGAGGGAGCGGCCATCTTACTAGTGGTAATGCAACCTACAGCTGAATCAACTGCCATTCCCAAACAAGGTTTTTTGAAAAACAAGCGTAGGTAAATAACACGGTGCCGCCCTGCCAAAAATATGGCTCATTACTTCCTCACAGATCTGCATATCAGATCACTCCACAGGCGGGGGGTCCAAATCCATAAGAGAGGACATACCAGCCCGGATTCTGGAAAATAGAACCCCACCAGGGTCAAAATCTGTGAATGTTATTAGTCTTGTCAAAGGTCATGGAAGGGTCTGCGAGTCATCATCGGCAATCAGGGAATCAAAAATTACCGACATATGAACACAAAAATTGAATATACTCTGGAATAGCATACTAGGGTGTCAAAGAATTCCAGGGGATCTCATCATTCAGACCTTGAATATAGGTCTTGAGTCTGAAAACCCATCTTTGTTCAACTTTAAATAAAAAATTGGGATCCTTGTCCTTCTTTATGTTCAATGGGATGATTTGACTTGGTACTTCTACCATTTGACTGTGTTCTTCATCTGGACTATGGAATAAATTGAGGTTGAAGTCACCAGAGATCAACCAGTGTGCCGGAGATATTGTGCTTTTGTATGTAAAGTAGTTGTTTTAACAGTTGTTAGATTCAATGTTCTTCTTTTTTGGGTAAATGTATATATTAACTAATATTAACGGTACCTGAGTATTTTTTCCCCAGCCGTCCAATCTTACCAGCAAGAAAGGTGAATCCTTCCTAATAGGTTCTGGTAATTTCGCTAGGAGGTTAGTACTAATATAAGTCACTAGACTCCCCTTTGCCCTTCCAGATCTACTGGATTTCTCTGCTGGCTTCATGTATTCTTTCTAGTCAATAAGAGGGACAGAGACTTGGGCCCAAGATTCCTTTATCAATATAATGTCATGGGAGCCTAGAAATGGTGTTACCTCAGAGTCTTCCAATTTTGCTTGCAGGCCACCTATGTTCCATGAGCAAACATTCAGTATGCCATTTTGCTTGTCAAATCTTATTCAGCTTTTGCAGTCCCTTCCTGTGACTAGGACCGAGGGGAGCCAGCTCCATTCAGCCGAAGGGTCACGGTTTGTTAGTATCTTTCTACGCCCCTCTTCTTTCCATATTTGGACTCTTAAGGGTGGCTGGGCTATGGATCTTTAAGTCATTTTGCCCACCGTATTTTCATTTTGATTAGTTGCGCTACTTGCCCCTCGCAGGGCTGACCATGGCCAGATGTTTTCGTTTGGCCGAAAGTCCTCTAGTAATGGATTGGGATATCTGTCCCCTTGATATGTAGACACCTCAATGCCCCAAACTCTCAGTTGATCCCTTCTTTTAAAGATCTGTTTTGTAAGTCTGGGGCCGAAAAGATGACCAATGTGGGGTCAGTGTGCTGTTTCTCTCTTGCTTGCTTGAATTTTATCACAGCAATGTCTTCCGTGGTGACATTGTTGACATCTGGGAGTGCTTTTTTGAGCCTTAAGATGGTAGACCGGTTAAGCACATCTGCTGAGGTTCTTGATATAACTTCTGGGATCCAGAGCATCTGGAGAATTTGTTCCTGTATATCTGGGTTTTGTTTTGGCTGCTGTATGGCCTGGGGCTTGTTTCTCTGGATTTCTGCATGGTTTGGGGTTGGCAAGCCATCCCCTTCTGTGGTGCCAACCCACGGTTCCAGGTTTTTTCGGTCCCTGGAGTTGGTACCCCTCTCCTCCACAGTGCCTTCCACCTTGGAAACGTGTTTTACCCCTAGATTCCGATCAAAATGTGGGGTGCTGTCTTGATTCTGCCATTCCCTTAAGGGTTTGTCTTCTTTACATATTTCTTCAGGGTTAGTAAGTATGTCTTCTTTACTTGGTTATTCTGGGCCAGGTACCATGACCATTATAATGTTTGTACGATTTGTACGACTCCTGCCCTTTCTTCTGCGTTTCCTCTCTCTTTTTGTTAAGGGCAGGGGTATGGTCTTTCCAGGACTTCCAGTGTTCCTTTCGTACTTCGAGTGGGACGCTTCCTTACCGGGCTTCCTTGACAGATTTAGCCATGTGGTGGTGGGTGCTGTTTACTGCTGGGTTTGTTTTTCTGGGAGGCTCCTTGGGTTGGTCCATACTTTGGCCCATAGATTGATCAAGTTGGGGCATATGCTGACTATACTGCTTGTCCTTACTATTCTCTGCATGTGGAACAGGTTTGTTACACAATGGAGTAGCATGTAGTTGCTCCTTGATCTGAGACGAGCAAACCTCTTTTAAAATTTCATCGTTTTCGGTAGTTGAGACAGTCTATCCACTACCTCCTTGCATGTGCAGATAGTGACGTAATTGAGTTGTTTTGTTTGGGCTCATATTATCAGGACATTTATTTCTTCAAGTTTGCCGTTAATCCCGGAGACGAACACTGCCAGTGTGTTTAGTAGGTCAACCTGGATATCCATTTTATTCGAGTGATACTGGAGAGCCATTACAGTTGCCTGCATTGAGTTCAAAATGGCATCCCACATTTCGTTCGTGCCAGTCGCGCTACCTGCTGCCACTGCCTTGGAAATATCTCTGAGGGGATCCCTTAGGTCTTCTGGTTTTGCATCCATAGTATATGTCTCTGGAGGTAGAGTACGCCCTGTCACAGAAACCCTACTTGATATGAAGGCTCTGGAATCTGATTGATCCTCTTCTCCACTTCCTAACCTGGAGCCTGGGAAGAACTGGAGCTTTGTTCCTGGTGATTTTGGATGAGACTTTCTGGGGGCTGGATCATCCTCAAGTCCCTCTAGCTCCATGGTTTCCTCTACTGCGGCCAACTCCGAGCCCAAGTTTGATGTATTAGATACGTCGAATGGACTAAAGGTCTCATGGGGGTTAACCATTGCAGGGGTTGGAATGGAGGGATACTGAGGAGAGCAGGTTATCTTCTCAGTTTTTGTCGGTTTGGTGAGTTCACTGATACCTAGCGGTGGCAACCCCCTCATGACAGTTTTTCTTGTTACAGTACTGACATCTACTGGGGCATCCACGGGAGCAACATCAGCTGAACCCCCAAAAGATAGGTGCTTCTCCACAATCACTATTGTCGGAGACAGGGGGATTGATGATGATAATGGTAATGGTACACCCCGACATAGTGTACCTCTCTGGGTGTTTTTGGTTTGGGTGCCTGCAGTAGAAGATCGACCTTGAGAATTTGACGATTATGGCCCAGGACACCCCTCTTCGATCTTCTGGGGCTACTGCTGCTCACTGCCATGTAATAGTCAGTGATTTTGTGATAGTCAGATTGAGATGAGCCTTCTCCCCCCTTGCCTTCCTCCTCCTGGGTATTACCAGTTGCCGCTTGACTTGCCCCTTTAACATATGCCCTCTCCCATCTGTCTCCCTTCATTACTGGACTCCCTTCGATTGTGGCAGTTGCGCCCAAAATCCTGCATGGGCTGGGGGTCTGTGCAGTACTACTCACTCTCTTTTTTGTCATCACATCGTTATTGGCGTCCGGAGCTCCTTTTCTTTTCCTCTTGCTGCAGTGGGGGGCACGGGAGGCATTACCTCTTGGTTTTCCCAATATCATACATCCCCCCCACCCTTCTCTCCTCCCAAGACCGTGAGTTGAAGTGGGCTGGGATGCCCTCCGATGGTTTTTTCAGGAGGGTTCCTGGGAGTTCCTGTAGTTTTTTTGGGATTTAACTCGACTTGGATCAGGGCCCGGGGGTTCAGGGGTCCACAGGTCATATGTTGCATGTTGCGTGCTCCTGGCACTTCCTGGTGCTCCCGGAGCTCCTAGCACTGTTGGGGGCTGTGTCCTATGCAGTGCGTTCTTCGCTTGCCCAGCAGGACCGATTAAGTAATGAGCGGGGCACTTCCAACCTCTCGCCAGCCGCCTCCAACCTAGTCAGACTGCTTCTGTGAGGGCCTGTCTGCATGCACTTAGCAATAGCCGTCTACAGCTATCGCGCTCGAGTTACCTTATGGGGATGGCTTTGCTCAGCACGGCGCTCCCGCTGTCCACGCCATCCTCCTCCGGACCCCTTGTCTGCCTCAACCCCTAACATGGCCCCAACGCACACAGCATGTCCTAGGCGCAACCCCCAGGCACCCTCTGAGTGGGCGGGGGTAGGGGTAGATCGCGGGACCACAGGGTCGGTGCTGGTTGGAGTTGAGGCAGACAGCTGGTGCAGGGTTGCGGGAGCAGATTGTCCCGATCGGCCCAATCGCGCAGTGCCGCTGCTACTACACCGCGTCACGTGGCGCTTTGTATCCACTCGTCCTCCTCGTTTTCACTTCCGGAGCACTCAATTACTGCACTAGGTAACTATGATCCTATTATGATCCTACATCTTAAATCCAGGCCCAAGACACACAAATCTGCATTGTTCCTGGGTCCTGAAGATCCACACCCAATCATTCCACATGAGGCAAATCTGCTAGAGTTATTACTGGGTGCAGAATATCTGCACAAGTATACAATGAGCACAAATATAACAACAAATGACAAATAGCAGGTGTGTCATCACTTTGTGCCAAAACATCTCTGAGGTTGAGGCCAAGAAAAAACCTCCAGTGCATTCTAGGTAGCATTGCATACTCCTCTAGCAACAAACACAGCTGAAGAGAGCATTTTCCGATACCTGGGTCCTGTAAAAGGTCAAGAGGTCAATAAGGAAGCCCCCCCCCATTGAAAATCTAAAGGTGAGTACTCCACCAATGCTATAAATCAGGTAATTGTTAAGGTCAATGCCATCTCCACCCAACCACAGTCAGTGGAAGAATGTGAACAAGTATTTTAACAAGCTAAAACCGGGTTGTAGAACTCTGTGCTGAACATAGCACAGAAAGTGTGTCAACAGCAGTGTGGCCATCTTCAGTGATGGACTGGCCTTTCAGGCAGTCTGCAAGTCGGACACTGCCAGGTGAGCCAACCTGAAAGGGCTGAAAGTGTCCGTAAATATGCTCACAGGACCAAATAAAATGGCCCACAAACTGGCCATGTTAAGCCGGCCCATCAGGGAGTGCCAAACTGCCTAAAAGCTCTCCAACACTGGCTGACTTCAGTGCAGAACATGGAACAATGGGAGACGGCTTTGCAGGGGATCATTGCCATCACTACTATAGAAGGCATTGCTGGAGAGACTCAGCGTGGGGGAACAGAAGATTCAGGTATGGAAATGCAGCATCACCAACCCAGACTCGATCGCCAGTTGACCAGATAAAAGGTAGGACACAAGTGGGTAGCAATTCACATACCCATTCAACATGTACACCTGATGTCACAGGACTGTAAAATATGGAAGTGAAATGATGCAAGAATTCCGAAGGGACAGGTTCATTGTAACTTTCAGCTCAACATTTTGTGCCCTTATCTACTCACAGTACGGTACGTGATCAACTCAGCTCTAAAAACACGTACTTAATGTATGCACAAGTACACCAACCATCTTTCAGAGCTGATGTTTGTATGGAGATGAGGCAGGGAATCTCCACTTATAATCTCTGTAGCTGGCAAGAATAGCAAGTGGCTGTGAGGTAGATAGAGGGCACCTGGTAAGATCTGAGCAGCTGTGGGATGCGGGTGATAAGGGCATGGAGACCAATTGAGGTATGTATATCTTGTTCTACACTGCTGTGGGACAATATCTTGTGGTGTGCAGCGAACCAGCACATGCCTTCTTACTACCTCTTCTTCAGCCATGTATTGTACATGTAGGACCAGTTAAAGTCTAAAACAACACTGGCAAGACCTCAGTGCATGTCAAAGTTTTTCTCAGAACCTAATGCTAATGTACACATGAATAATGCTTGTGATGAATAATGCTTGTGCATCTGCTACAGGCTCAGCCATAGAGCCACTGTTGGCACGATGGGCACAAATGATCTAGGCAGCTTCTGAAGGAGCAGTGGAATCCTTTTACCTTGATGGCTCATCATAAGAGCATGAGCCATGACGCACACAAAACGAGTACTTGGAGACATATGAATGGGATGAATTGCCTACCTCATCTCAGGCAAGGGGAGAGACACTAAACCAGCAGAACAGCCTGACAATATCAGCCAGACCCTGTCACAAATTTCCCAGAACTTGGTGTTATGGAGGCCTACAAAGCAGCGGTCAGCATCACACCACAGCAAATTCCTCCATACTGAGAGCGATATAGGATACACTGGAGGATCTTCTCTTGTTGATGCAAAGAAGGTGCATTCAGTTGAACTTAATTGCATAGCCTAGGAGATTATTCAAAGGAAGGCCAGTGTGCCAAGCCAAGGTCAGGAAGTCCAACTGGATAAACAGTAGGGGTGCTACCTCCATGGACAGCTTCTCAGTACAACTTGCAAACCTTGCTTCAGATCATGAATCAGGTCCTAGATGGATCTGAGTGTTAGAGAATGCCTGCTGCCCGCCCACATTCAATTTAGGAGACAGCACTTCAACCTCCAGTTCACCAAAGTTCTCCATCTCCTTCCCAAGCTTCCGAGCAGGTGCCCTCTGTGAGACCATGAATGAGGTCAGCACATGCTCTCCAGTTCCCTGAGAACAGAGTACGAAGAAGAAAGTACCATAAGCATTGCTTTATTTAGTTGTGGAATCTACGTATATGTATTTACACATAGGACAAAGATATATTAGTCGGACATGGGGTGGCAGTAGGATAGGGCTGGTAAGGTAAGGCAGCCAGGGATAATGTAAAGGGAAAGTGTATGTTTAATTGATCAGTTGTTGTTAAGTGTCTACAGGTAGTGTGTGGGAACTATGGCTAACTTTAGAGTAAAACGTGCAATAGATAAAAATATGTATAGCGAGAAATAAGTCACAATATTTGTAATCGGAGGCATGTTTATCGCGTGTGATGTGGCCTTTAGTTCAATGTAAGATTGTGAGGGGCCACTGCATCACAGACGATAAATTTCACATATAAATCTTACACGTGTTGCAGTGATTTATTTTGTAAATTAATTGACTTACAAATATTTGAGTAATCCAAAATAATTTTGAACCAGTTCGTCCCTGATGATTGCCAATTAGTTGTAGCTAGTCTTAGTGACACTGTGGACATTTGTTATCCACTATTTGCCTGACGTTCATCATCAGGTACTGGCCACAACGCATTATCACCACATTGTGCGGCATGCAGTACAGGAGTGTTGTGTGACACGTCTTCTCTGGGACATAATCTAAAGCCAAAGCATTGAAGTGACCCTTCAGCAGTCCAAAAGCATGTTCGGTAACAATACTCGCCTTGAACAATTCTAATTGCTGCGTGCTCTTTATGATGAAACTATAGGATAATGAACAGGTGCCAATAGACAGCCCTACAAAGAGCAGTCAAACTCATCTGCAGAGAAAGGAAGGTAAAACTACAGGGAGTGCAGAATTATTAGGCAAATGAGTATTTTGACCACATCATCCTCTTTATGCATGTTGTCTTACTCCAAGCTGTATAGGCTCGAAAGCCTACTACCAATTAAGCATATTAGGTGATGTGCATCTCTGTAATGAGAAGGGGTGTGGTCTAATGATATCAACACCCTATATCAGGTGTGCATAATTATTAGGCAACTTCCTTTCCTTTGGCAAAATGGGTCAAAAGAAGGACTTGACAGGCTCAGAAAAGTCAAAAATAGTGAGATATCTTGCAGAGGGATGCAGCACTCTTAAAATTGCAAAGCTTCTGAAGCGTGATCATCGAACAATCAAGCGTTTCATTCAAAATAGTCAACAGGGTCGCAAGAAGCGTGTGGAAAAACCAAGGCGCAAAATAACTGCCCATGAACTGAGAAAAGTCAAGCGTGCAGCTGCCACGATGCCACTTGCCACCAGTTTGGCCATATTTCAGAGCTGCAACATCACTGGAGTGCCCAAAAGCACAAGGTGTGCAATACTCAGAGACATGGCCAAGGTAAGAAAGGCTGAAAGACGACCACCACTGAACAAGACACACAAGCTGAAACGTCAAGACTGGGCCAAGAAATATCTCAAGACTGATTTTTCTAAGGTTTTATGGACTGATGAAATGAGAGTGAGTCTTGATGGGCCAGATGGATGGGCCCGTGGCTGGATTGGTAAAGGGCAGAGAGCTCCAGTCCGACTCAGACGCCAGCAAGGTGGAGGTGGAGTACTGGTTTGGGCTGGTATCATCAAAGATGAGCTTGTGGGGCCTTTTCGGGTTGAGGATGGAGTCAAGCTCAACTCCCAGTCCTACTGCCAGTTCCTGGAAGACACCTTCTTCAAGCAGTGGTACAGGAAGAAGTCTGCATCCTTCAAGAAAAACATGATTTTCATGCAGGACAATGCTCCATCACACGCGTCCAAGTACTCCACAGCGTGGCTGGCAAGAAAGGGTATAAAAGAAGGAAATCTAATGACATGGCCTCCTTGTTCACCTGATCTGAACCCCATTGAGAACCTGTGGTCCATCATCAAATGTGAGATTTACAAGGAGGGAAAACAGTACACATCTCTGAACAGTGTCTGGGAGACTGTGGTTGCTGCTGCACGCAATGTTGATGGTGAACAGATCAAAACACTGACAGAATCCATGGATGGCAGGCTTTTGAGTGTCCTTGCAAAGAAAGGTGGCTATATTGGTCACTGATTTGTTTTTGTTTTGTTTTTGAATGTCAGAAATGTATATTTGTGAATGTTGAGATGTTATATTGGTTTCACTGGTAATGATAAATAATTGAAATGGGTATATATTTTTTTTTGTTAAGTTGCCTAATAATTATGCACAGTGATAGTCACCTGCACACACAGATATCCCCCTAACATAGCTAAAACTAAAAACAAACTAAAAACTACTTCCAAAATCATTCAGTTTTGATATTAATGAGTTTTTTGGGTTCATTGAGAACATGGTTTTTGTTCAATAATAAAATTAATCCTCAAAAATACAACTTGCCTAATAATTCTGCACTCCCTGTATGTTTGATTTTCCCCATCCATACAACATACATGTTAGCACTAGGGTGTTTTAATATCTTTTGGACATGGTGGTATATTGTATTAAGGATAACATAATATTTGTCAGCATGTCACTTTTTGGTTGCATTGGACATTTAGGAATTTTAAACACAATACTTGTCACATTGTTTAAGATTTAAGACGAAGGGACAGCCTCTGTCAAAATGCTAATTGACCGCAGTCAAGACAGCCTTAATACAGGCACCTACCAGGTGAGCAAGTGATGCGAGTGTTGGTACTCATATATCATCCATGTCTTTTCTGGATGGTGGGTAATCATGGAATGCAGTATCCTGCTGTTCAAGAGCATCGTTGAACTATGAGAATATCCTGGGAAACTGGCATAGCAATTAGTGAATAATAGGTTTGCATCACACATTATTGGTACATTTTTGGTGTGCTGCATCTTCTGACTTTGGTACATCTGACCGTGGTTGTAGGTGCAACAAGGGTCACATGTGGAGAGTTGCGGGCACCTATTGCTCTGGTTAATGCACCAGTGGCATATACTTGGGCCTTCAGACCATTCATTCTTTTTGGTTCTGCTGGACACACATTGTAACATGATGACAGATGCGGTAGGACAGAGGACTTCAAACTGTGGGGTGCGCACCCCTGGAGGTCCGTGGCTGCAGTCGTGCGGGCGCAAATGCCTCAACAAGAACTTGCAAATTAAGATTGCCTGGAAGCATGACTGTTTATTTGGCGTGTTTCGTTTCCAGGATGTCTTCATTTAAATGCAACCCTTGAAATGCTCAAAAAATGTATAGGAAATGTTATTACTATTCCAAACCTATTAGCTTAACTTGCAGTTATTTTTCATTTAGGGTTTTTGCATCATTCTTAGGCAGTTCACTGAAAGTGAAAAACAAGACAATTACAGAATATTTTGTTCATTTTACCCACGTTTATTATGTAAATATCTTGCTTTTCTCTTTCAGTTAACTGCATGTAGTATAATGCAGAGATCTTAAATGAAAACTAAAACTAAGGCAACTTAAGCTAATTATTTGGAAATACAATGTTTTAAGTTATGAAATTTCATTTGGTGAATGTGATCACTGCAGAATGGTGTATTTATAATTACCCTAGCCCGGAACACAAAGCACTGTGAATATTGTGTCTTTTATTTGAACGTGTAGTATACACAAGGTAGGCTTGCTGCAAAATGATTTAGTATTTTGAGACAAAGCAACTGCTTTCGGAATATATATTTGAGTAATAGGTAAATTGTATCTAGTACAATTTTTTTTATAAGTGGCTATTAAAAGTACACTTTCTAGAATTCATCTTATATCACCTTGACATTACCTATAAAAAATAGTAACTCGTTGTCACTATGAAGCTTCAAGTGACTCAATCAATTAAAACTTATCCTGGCTCCCAAGCAGCATTTATGTTTGGGGATTAACCAACTGTACACATTTACATTTCTTTCAGGTAGCAGCACCCTGATGAGAAAGCCTGTTTCTTTCTTAACTCTCTGGCCCTCATTACGAGTCTGGCGGTCACAAAACCACCAGACTCACGGTGGCGATCCAACCACCAACAGGCTCGCAGTGGGACCCTCACACTATGTCCGTGATGGAGCCACCACGGTCGGATCACTGACACCTCCAGGCTCCCGCAAGCCATCAGCCTGGCGGTCCCAATGGTTTTCATCCTCCAGGCCAGCGCTGCTTGCAGCGCCGCCCTGGGGATTACGAGTCCCCATACCACCAGCCTTTCCATGTCGGTTTACACTGCCATGGAAAGGCTGGCAGAATAGGGGCACCAGGGGGCCCCTGGGGGCCCCCATGCACAGCCCCATCGCGTATTCCACTGCCCGAATTACGGAATTAATTGAGCTGGCGTCAATGTTAAGGCCCTGTTTACCGCAGAGCCAGCCTGTGGAAACACTGTTTCCACCTGCCGGCCCTGCGGTGAACTCCTAATAGGTCTGGTGGGGTGCAGGCCGCACAGGCGGTCTGGTGGCAGAAAGAGTTTGGCGGTTGGCCTCCGCCGCCCGCCAAACTCGTAATGAGGGTCTCTGTCTCTCCCTGGACTTCACAGTACAGGAAAGCCCCAGCCAACCCTAATCTCATCCTCACTCCACTTTCAAGCAGAGGCAGCTCAAGGGCCACTTTAGTTCTTCAAGGATATTTGTTTATTAAACAAAAAGTATGGGTACCGTTTTTGTAAAATTTGAAAAGCATGGGCATGTCGGTCTTTCAAGGTGAGTCGAGGAGGATGACAAAGGGGAAACCAGCAGGAGCAGAGCCCATTCAGGAGCAGAGACCTGACCATCTGGGCCCCTTATGGCTTAGAGTAATTACTGAGTAGAAAGAGGAAAGTGGCGATCCATGAACAGCAAGAGATTGTTTAGTTTACAAATGCCGGATGCAGCTTCCGCAGAGAGATGCCTTGAGGAAGGTGGGGAGTTACTGGGGCCTTTTCTTGAAAGGGCGATTAGTACAGCAGGTGCAGTGGCACAGGGACCACGGTTCCGAGAGGCCACCACACCACAATTTTGGCTGTCTTACTAGCAAAAACAGGATGGGAAACATTTTCCTAACTAACATTAGGGGCAAGGTCACTACTGTGCACAGGGCCCATGCAGCAATGGGCGAGAGATGGGACTTTGTCTTGTTTTATACAGAAAGGGACAAGCAGCCTTCTTTGGGCCCCAGGTCAAAGAGTGATTGCCCAGTGGAGTTGGCAGAGGACACAGCCTGCTTCCTAGGGCTGTAGGTATAATTAGTGCTGCAGGTGAAGTGTCATCACAGCACATGGGTGTGAAGGGCCAACTAAACCCCAGTTATGGCTACTTTACATTGCTTTCTTGTTTGCATTACAGCCAGTACACATTTGCTATGACTGTGTTGCTTTGGGACTTGGACCCATAGCCCTGTGGAAATGAAACTTGAAGCAGAGAAGATATTTTAGCTGGATTTCAGAGGGGGCAGGAGGAGGATGGGGCAAGATAGGGGACTATGTTTTTAGCAAAGGTCATATAAGACTCTGCTTTGCAAGGCACTATCTATCATTAAGGCACCAGGGCACAGGACTGTCAGGGGCCCTGTGCATCACAATTATTAATGTCTGCTTTTGCAAAAAGGGCCCAAGGGCTCATTTTCCTTGCTAGTGTCAGGACAGAAGGCACCCTTCATGGCACCCTTCCTGCAAAGAAAGGGTAACATATGGAAGCTCACTTTTACTGAAAGAGGCAGAGTCTATTTCAAGATTGGAATGGTGGCCAGGAATTATGGGAAGGAGTGAAAGAGCCTGAAAGGATTGCTTGCTTCTTAGGGCTGCAGCAAACATTAGGTGCAGGCGCAGTGAGGGTTAAGGCTCACAACACCTCAATTATGGGGGATAGTGTTTTTTGGTCATTTTCTATTTCAGTTTGATATATTTGCACTTTTATGAATCTCACAGTTGGTGTGGATTATAGGCTACAAAATACCCCTAAATAGAAGCTTTGTCCCTTGCACTCAGCCCTGACCCTTCCACTCCCACTAGTCTTGCCATAAATATTTGGAGGGGCACCCAACTTCAAAACACTTTGCTTTGGGGGGGGGGGAGGGTCAGAGCAAACAACCTTGAAGACCTCTGTAGTGGGGAAACATGACTTGCTTTAGCACCTTGAATAACTAGATTGTGCCATGGCATGGATATATGTGGTGTCTTAAAAATGCAGTTTGTGTGCCTTTCTGGCATCTCTACACTTTATTTGTGCTCACAGTGCTGTTTTGAAATGTTTTTAAGGGTAATCTCCTGCCTAAGCCAGCTTCAGCTGCAACTTCAAACCACCTCCGAACAGGTCTCTCCCTGCTGGACTTCAGAAGGAGACTCATGGCATGGCTTTTCGATTGAGACACGGCCCCCCTCAGCGCCCAGATACCCTTTGGATGATAGTTCTGTACTTTACAAATGCTATGATTGATTGATATTTTATCTTTCCACACATGGCATGTCCGGGTGTTGAATTACCACACCAAGTATCTCCTGGTGCATTGGTCTCTCATCTATGGAAAATGGGTGCAGTGTTTTCAGCCAGTCAACTTGTAATTGTGTCGAGTGGATTTATTGCTGAAAACCTATGTACTAAATACACTCTGCACAACATATAATGAGATCTTGCATTTTACCGATATGTCTCTAAACTTTTTGATCATGGTCAGAGCATGTAATGTGCACTGAAGCTGCTGTTCTTGTCTTGACTTGAACTTCAGGGTAACTTTGGGACAAAAGGGCTGTTATCTCAAAAACTTCTAGCCTTAGCCACCTTTTCCTGGTGTTCTTAGGGTACTTTGTAACAAAATTTAGTAGGCTAGGTAAAGTCTTGCATCTTATAATCAGTTGGCTCCCGGTTGGAATTTTTTGTGTTCAGGGTTCCATTGGTCCCAGACACCTTGTGGTTTGGTCTGTCAAGGACATTTTTAAGATCTAACCTTTCAGAATGCAGTGTTCATAATAAAATTATTTTTGTTGAATGGTTCCTACTTTTCTGGTGTCCACTCTAAATAGTGTTTGGGGTCTAAAAGGTAGCGAAGCACCTTAGTTTCACTTGGGCCTATAATAGTTTGGAATCATTCAACACAAAACACAAGGTATATGTTGCAGATCATCTATGCCACTGTCATAGAACTCTTAACATGGGTGTAAGACTGCTTGGTTTTGGGTGATAGCACCACCGCATATGGGTGACTAAGTCAGTCCCACACACCAACTGGAAGCTGTCGGCCTGTCCTTCTCAGCAAGCCAGAAGCACCTCACCCAAACCTAGAAAATAAAGGTGGGTTGAGGCAGCCTGACACATAACACTTTGGCCCTCATTACAACATTGGCAGTAAATGCCGCCTAGCGCCGTGCTGACGGCCGCCAACAGAACGTGACTGCGGCGGTATACCGCTACAGGTATTATGACCCACACAGAGAAATCCACCACTATACAGACACCCACACAAGTCTGCCAGACCAAACGTCAGTGATAAACTGGCGGTACCAAAACCCACACCGTTACGCCAACAAGAATACGCCCACAGTATCAGGACCCACGAATCACCGCTGCAGTCTTTCAACCGCTGTAAACCATTGGCGGTACACACCGCCACGCTCATAATACACACACACTTACAAAACTCCACCACATTGGACAATTCAAACTACACACACACCTGACACACATACACCCACCACACCCACACCACTATAAAACACACACCCACATTACCCACAACCCTTTCAATGAAAAAAAAAGATAGCTAACAGAGAGAGGCAAGCCAGGAGCACCCACTCAATCTGAGCCACAGAACACCATCACCCATACACCATCCACGCACCTCACAGTACACATCGCAACACATCGCAACACATTACCCCACACATCCTCACACATACCACTCACACCATATCCATGGCACCCCAAAGACACCCCAGGTTTTCAGAGGAGAGCTAAGGGTCATGGTGGAGGAAATCATCTGGGTAGAGCCACAGCTATTCGGATCACAGGTGCAGCAGACGTCCATTGCAAGGAAGATGGAGCTATGGCGGAGAGTCGTGGACAGGGTCAACGCCGTGGGACAGCACCCCAGTACAAGGGATGACATCAGGAAGAGGTGGTGCGACCTACGGGGGAAGGTGCGTTCCATGGATGCAGGACACCTGGTAGCCGTACAGAGGACTGGCGGTGGACCCCCACCTCCTCCCCCACAACTAACAACATGGGAGGAGCAAATCTTGGCAATTATGCATCCTTAGGGTCTCGCAGGAGTAGCAGGAGGACTGGACTCTGGTAAGTAAAATCTGTACTACTATATCCCCCACCATACCTGCATGCCATCACAAACTCCTACCCCTAACCTCACCCCCATCACTACACCACCTCACAAATACCCCACTATCACAACCCACCCATCCCAACACCATGCCCTGCATGCAACACCTATGCATGGACACCCATCACAGACCTGCATGGACACCATCACAAAAGCATGCCCATCAGAGAGAATCACCTAGCCCACAAAATCACCAAGCACACAAGGTAAAGCTGACAGGGCTATCACACCCATACAGGGAAACACACCCATGCACAAGATGGCACACGCCGATACAATAACACTGCATTTACATCCCCAGAGGACCCCCACTCAACATCATTGGAGAGGAGGTTCCACCAACATCCAGTCCCCCCCACAGAAGAGGCCCACAGTGATGACAGCAGCTCTGCACGCCTGGATCCCGATGACCAACCTGGCCCACCAGGGACCTCTGGACAGTCATGTACCCTGGCACAGTCCCATAGCACCACATACCCTCCTCCCTCAGGAAACACCAGCACAGCATCCACCCAGTGGGCCCATACCACTGTCCCCAGGACACATCAATCAGCAGTGTGTCCACCACTACAGGGACCCCAGGCAACCCCACAAACCCAAGACAATCAGGGACCTGGGGTCAGTGGCAGTGGGCACACGGTTCAGGGGACAGAGGCACAGGACAACAGGGAAGCTGGGACAACTGCTGTGCAACAGGGGGAGGACAGGCCCAGGGAACCCACTCTCCATGAGGCACTTGCAGGGATCCTGGGAGCATACCAACATTTCCAGGAGACCTTGGACCAGATGCTGGCCAAGTTGCAGGAGACCCAGCGGCTGCAGGAGGGACTGTACCTGGGGATCAGGGAGGACCTGAAGGACATCCACATCATCCTGGTCACCATTGCAGGGCTGCTGGCTGACATAGCCAACACCATGAGGGAGGCAGTGGAACACCAATGGGCCCCTGACACTAGCCACACTGAATAACAGCCGTCCATCTCCGCCGGTACTAGTGGAGAGGAGGCCCCGCCACTGGAACAACAGGCCACCAGCACCCCACCCCCTGCAGAAGGAGAACCACCCGCAAACGGTCCATGCGATCCAGGCAGAAGCCAGAGAACATTGCCAAGACTCCCCCCAGGAAATAAGACTCTTCTGATTGTCACCCTTGTGTCCCACTCTGTTACCCTGTCTACCTTGAACTGCCACTGCTCCCCTTCCTATGCCCCATTGGACAATGCACCTGTCATACAAAGAGACTGGACTCTAACTGGACATTCCTCCACCATCACCCAAGACCATTGCAAATCCCCCTCAACCTCTTGGCACTTAAATTAACACCCTTGGAACAAATACAAGTCTGGAGTCTGTCAATTGATTGAAATATATATTTGTTCAACAATCTGTAAACATTGCAATTCATATGTGCAGTTATTTATACATTGATATGACCTGTAGTGGGCAGTAAACACACCAGGAGCCAGAGTGGGGCACAGAGATCTGAGAATTGAGATGCCAAAGGGTTCAGTAAGTGGCCATAGACATAGGGAAATCATGCAGCCATGTCCAATGTCCAACACAAAACTGCAATGTAAAGTGAAGTTACAGTGTCTTACTTGTGTGTCACTGGAAGTACTGCTGTATTAGAGAACGTCTGTTGTCCACAACTTCATCATCTGCCTTCTCTTCCTCACTGTCCACAGGCTCCACCGCTGCCACAAGACCATCTCCAGGCTCATCCTCCTGCAGAAAAGGCACCTGGCGTCTGAAGGCCAGGTTGTGTAACATGCAATGATGATCTGACACACCTTCTTGGGTGAGTAGTACAGGGATCCACCAGTCAGATGGAGGCACCTGAACCTGGCCTTCAGGAGGCCAAAGGTTCTTTCAATTATCCACCTTGTTCGCCTATGTGCCTCATTGTAATGTTCCTCTACCCTTGTCCTGGCATTCCTCACTGGGGTCAGTAGCCATGAGAGGTTGGGGAAACCAGAGTCACCTGCAAATATCGAGGGATACCTTTTAGCCACACACTCACCCTTAGGGACAACCCCATACCTATACACCAATATATACTGGGAGGGGACCTTGGGCTCACCTATTAGCCACACCCGGTGCCTCTGCAGTTGAGCCATCACATATGGGATGCTGCTATTCGTCAAGATAAAGGCGTCATGCACAGAGACAGCATACTTGGCATTCACATGGGAGATGTACTGGTCCGCCAAACACACCATCTGCACATTAAGAGAGTGATAGCTTTTTCTATCCTAAACACTTGTTCATTTCTCCGGGGGTGGGGGGAACAAATGCTACATGGGTACCATCAATGGCACCAATGATGTTGGGGATATGTCCCAGGGCATAAAAGTCAGCCTTCACTGTGGCCAAATCCTCTACCTGGGGGAATACACTGTAGCTGCGCATGTGTTTCAGCAGGGCAGACAACACTCAGGTCAACACGTTGGAGAACATTGGCTGAGACATCCCTGATGTCATGGCCACTGTTGTTTGGAAGGAACCGCTTGCCAGGAAATGGAGCACTGACAGGACCTGCACTAGAGGGGGGATTTCTGTGGGCTTGCGGATAGCTGAAATCAGGTCTGGCTCCAATTGGCCACACAGTTCTTGGATTGTGGCCCGATCAAGTCTGTAGGTTAGGATAATGTGTCTGTCCTCCATTGTCGCCATGTCCATGTTCCATGTCTGTACACTGGAGGATGTTTCCATCTCATATTCATCCTCTGCGGTTGAAGTCTAGGGAGGAAAACGGTGAACAGAGGGTCATATTCACACATCTATTGTAATAATGATGCATATCTTCATTTACAGAACCAGTATGTGAATCCGAGATTCAGTTGATGTGCCAATGTCTGCTGTGACGCAGTTAGGTGCCATGGCCTGTGCCCCCCTGAAATGGCGGCTGCCTGACCTGTGAGGAGGGACAAGTGGAAATGAGGTAATTCCGCTGGCATTGTGCGCCGTTGCGGTCGGCGGTCGACGACCGCCGTGCAACTTCGCATTGGTTAACATTAGGACCTATGGGTTCCAGTAGCCAATGGCGATGTACGCCGGTGGTGACGATACGCACCGCCGCGAACGTGACCGCCTTTTTCTGTCTGTTCAATCACTTGCTATCTGACCTTCGACAGGAGAGGACCTACACTGCAAGTGCTGCTGTGACCTGTGTCTGGAAGCGACAATGGCTCATGTGTCTGGGGAAAGGGCCCCTGCCTTCACTTTGGAGGAATTGGAGAGACTGGTGGATGGGGTCCTATCCCATTACACTTTACTCTATGGTCCATCAGACAAACAGGTGAGTACACCGTGAGCATGATGAGTGGGCCATGAATGTATTGAGTGCTGTATGTATAAGCCACATTTATGGGGGGCTGAGGTGTCCTGGGAAGAGTGTTGCATGTATGGTAGTCAATGTATGTGCGTAAGAGGATGGGAGGGATATGGTGGGCCATAAGTATGACAGTCCAGACGGTATGACTAATCCCTTTTCTGCTGTCTTTTTCCTGCAGGTCAGCGCCCATCAGAAAAAGGGTATTTGGCGTGCCATCGCCAAGGAGGTGCGGACCCTGGGGGTCTTTGACAGGCGGAGAACCCACTGATGCAAATGGTGGGAGGACCTGTGCTGCTGGGCCAGGAAGACGGCGGAGGCCCAGCTGGGGCTGGTCTCCCAACGAGGAACGGATGCCCGTCGTACCCTGACCCCCCTGGTGTTCCGCATCCTGGCGATGGCCTATCCAGAGTTGGATGGGCACTTGAGGGCATCATAGGAGGCCCAAGGGGGTGAGTACAAATTCAGAATCATGACTTTGCGTGTGTTAAGGTATTATCCGGGTGGGGATGTGGACTTTGGGTGCCCCTAGGCCAGGGTGAACATGGCAGGGTAGGTCCCTTTTTGGGCAGGCTCTGAAGCACTCTAACCCCAATGGTGTTAGTGGGCATCTCCTACTGGTCAGGGCCCTGATCGTTTTAGGTGTGCAGCTGATAGCGTTATGCTAGGTACCCCATGGGCTGGTGACTATCTGGTAGTGCATGGCCTAGTGCATAGTTCTGATCCCTGTGTTTTGTGTATGCCATTGGTAGTGTTGTTGCTGGCATTGACAAACTTTATTCTCTGTCTCTCCCCCCTTTTTGTTTTGTCACCCTGTCCTTGTGTGCATTAGCATAATCTGGCGGAGGAGCAGAGCCACTGGTGATGGAGGGAGCTGCATCCCACATGGGCCTGGAGGCCGAATCCACTGATTGTGAGGGTACCAGTGGGATAGAGGGTGAGGGGAGCACCATGACGGAGACAGGAGGGGACACTACAGACAGCGACTCCTTCCATGATGGAAGATCCCTGCCAATGGCGGACACCTCTGTGCCCACCCCAACAACAGGTACAGCCGCCACCCCCCCCTACCAGCACCACCCTCCCAGCAGCCCCTCAGCGTGTTTTCCATGCCCGCTCACCCAGGAGTGTGGGCATCTCCTTCGCCCCAGGCACCTCAGGCCCTGCCCCAGTCAGCCCTGCTGCCCTCAGTGAGGAGGCTATTGACCTCCTGAGATCCCTCACTGTTGGGCAGTCAGCCATACTGAATGTCATCCAGGGTGTCGAGAGGCATGTGCAACAAACAAATACATACCTGGAGGGCATTCACTCTGGTGTGGCGGCCCAACAGAGAGCATTTCAGGCTCTGGCCTCAGCACTGATGGCAGCCTTTGTCCCTGTATCAAGCCTCCCCCCTCCAACTTCCTCTACCCCGTCCCAATCCCCTCAACCCAGCCGATCCAAAGCACACCTTCAGACCAGCATTCACCCAAATCAACACACAGAAGTGGCTCAGGCAAACACAAGCACCACACTTCATCTCACAGGCACTCACACAAGCACCATTCCCATGCAGACACACCAACATCCACTGCCTCCACTGTGCCCCCCTCCTCCTCATCATCCACCTCCCTCCCAGTAGCATCTCCATCCACACCTGCATGCACTACATCCTCATCCACTACCTCCATCACAAGCACACCCATCACTGCACACCCCTCACTGTCAGTCACCTCCCCCATATCCATGAACATGTCCCCTGTGTCCTCTCCCACTGTGTCTGTGACCCCTCCTCCCAAAGTACACAAACGCAAGCACACACCCACCCAACAGCCATCCACCTCACAACAGCATCCAGCTCATGCACCTGCACCAAAACACAGCAGACTGACACCTCCTACAACCACTCCCTCTTCCTCCACTCCCAAACCTTCACCCTCTACCCACCCCAATGTCCCTAAGAAGCTCTTCCTAGCAAACATTGACCTTTTCCCTACCCCTCTCCCCCTGTCCTTCACCTCAGGCCAGGGTGGCCAAAAGCCAGCTAAGCACCTCAGCACCAAATCCACGTCCACGGTAGTGTCTGCAGCAGTCAGAGGCTCAAAGGGAGCAACCGTCAGCCCAGCCAGTGTGCCACCAACCCCTGCCAAGGGCAAGAACATTCCGCCACAACCACCCAGCAAGGCCACCTCAAAGACTCCAGCTGCCAGGCCCAAGGTGACACCATCATCTGCCAAGGGCAGGAAGGGGCACAAAACACCAGCCAAGCCACTTCAGCCGTCAGAGTCTGCAGCTGAAGGTCTGGTGGCTACCAGCACAACAGCCAGCACCTGCACCTGCCCTGCAGCCAGCATCGCCACCTGCACCGCCGCAAGTACCGCCGCAAGCACCACTACTGTCAGTAGCAGCACCCCCAGTGGGCAGCCATCCAAGGCTGCAGGTGAAGGGTTGGAGCCTCCCCCCACCACTGGCAGCACCGCCACCTGCACCACCGCAAGCACCGCCACCTGCAGCAGCCCCAGTGAGCAGCCATCCGAGGCTGCAGGAGAAGGACTGGAGCCTCCCCCCACCACTGGCAGCACCACCACCAGCACCTGCACTACCAACACTGTGCAGCCGTAGCCGCCGGTGGATGGACTGTAGCCCTCCCTCCATTGACTATCATGCATCCTGGTCAATGCAAATCTCGTGGCTCTGACACCTAGGTGAGGGACTGTGACCTGGCCCCCCACATGTGCTGCATCCACTCACCCTATCCTGGGCAGGATAAAGCACACTGGGCACAAAGCCCCCTCCAGAACCAGTGGAGAAAGGCATCCACTCACCCTATCCTTGGCAGGATGAAGCACACTGGGCACCAAGCCGCCTCCAGAACCAGTGGAGAAAGGCATCCACTCACCCTATCCTTGGCAGGATGAAGCACACTGGGCACAAAGCCCCCTCCAGAACCAGTGGAACATGTCACCAACTTGAGAGACTGTGGCTTTGCACTCCCCATGACCAAGCAGTGGGCAAACCACCCACTTGGGAGACTTGAGAGACTGTGGCTTTGCACTCCTCAGGACCAAGCAGTGGGCAAACCCCCACTTGGGAGACTTGAGAGACTATGGCTTTGCACTCCCCAGGACCAAGCAGTGGGCATGGAGCCCCCTCCTGGCGTAGTACCATCTTCCGGCTGAGTTGCCCCCTTTCCCCCCTGAGGTGCCTGTGTGTTTTTGAACTGATGCCCCTGCAGTGTTCTCTCCGTTTTGAGGCAGGAGTCAAGTGTGGGCTTGGCCTATGTGTCATAGCCCAGTGGGCCACGGACTATTTTTGTGTGGACATTGTGCCTCATTTTGTATATAGTGTATATATTGTACATACTGTTTATTTATTTATGAACGTTTTTCTCTAAATTCCTAATATTACACTCATTTGACTCCATTCCTTTTGTCCTTGCGCTATTCCAGATGGTTACGGGGTGTATATGTAATGTTGTTGCATGTGTTTGTGTGTATGGTGTTTGGAGTGAGGGTGGGGGTGTTGTGTGTGTGTGTGTCACTCTCTTTTTCCTCCCCCCCTCCCCTGTGTACTAGGTGCAGTACTCACTGTGGTCGTCGTCACTGACGTTGGTACTCCTAGTAGATGAGAAGATACACCAGCATGGGTAACACCTGTAGTTTGGGATCCATGGCGTCCTGGTTCTTCCTTGAGTGTCAAGAGGTGAGTGGTTCCCTTCAAAGTACTGTTTCTGCCATGCTTTTGATGGAAAAGCTGACGGACGGGCAGGTTGTAATAGGGTGGGCAGTACATTGTCTTCTGCCTGGCTGTTGGCAGCTACCGCACCGCGGTGTTTGTTGCTAACGCCGTGGCGGCCGGAGTGTCACAAGCGTGACGGATATCCCGCCCGCCATATTACAAGTTCCATTATACCCTATGAAACTTGTACGGCGGACGGGATACCCGTGATGGAGTAATCCCCTCCGCCAAGGTCATGAACTGGCCCTTAGTCTATGGAAGGACCCCCTCCGCCCAAACCTGGAAAAGTAAGGGTCTACATGTTGGTCTACTGGCAGTCCTCCTGGTTGGCTGGTCAGACAAGGCCAAGATGAGCAGAGCTGTGACAAAGTGGCACACAGTGTAAGATGGCTGGCTGGAGTGTCCCCTCAGCCATCCTTTGGCCTGTGTGGTTTTATTGTAAAAAAATGTGTTGTATTCTGAGAATATGCCTGGCATTATAATATATCTAGGTTTACAAGGTTGGCTCCGTAACTCTTGGGCTGGCAATACTAGGCAAACTATCACACACAGCCTTGAGCAGAGGCACAGGATGAAATGTCATGTAAAATAACTGAATACAATGCTTTCGCAGAAAGGCAGATGATTAGAATATAAAAACGTTCCTGCTAAAAGCAAGCCCAGTTAAAATATAATAAAATGACTAAATGAAATAAAATATGTATCTGGGTATAAGGACACAGGCCACATGCCTGCAGCTAAAATGAGTGTGCCCAAGCAAGGCACTAAGCTGAACCTAGGACCCCATTGTTGGTACAAGAGTGCAGGATCCAAAACCTTAAGTAACCTATGTTAAAAACTACTGTGTAAGAGCAACCTCAAAAAATTAACTATACATAAAAATGTCCAAATTGACAAGCAGGGCAATCCAAATACTATCCAAATTAAAGGGGCAATTTAGAGTTGGAATAAAATGAATTTGAAGAAAAAAGTCAAATGTCAAATTTAACAATAACCATGATCCTGCAGAAAATCTCCCATGTCTCCATAGTGATGGAATCTAGTTAAAAAAACCCTCTCTGGCAGGTGATAATTTGACCAGCATCTCAGACTAAAGATGGAAGATGCACACATGTTCCAGTGCCTCAGCTTCAGGTCTGCCGCGGAGGCAGCATTTCGCGCAATGTCAGATTTTGAAGCACCAGCAGCCAGCAAATCCATGAAGAGCAGCCCATAGAAGGCATCTTGCAATAACTGTATTCTCATTGGACAAGTTCAGCAATTAACCTTCATCAAGAACATCATCAGATTTATGTCCATAGACGGTAAATGTTGTAAGGCAAGACACACTTCTAGTGCAGTTTCGAAATGGCACCGCAAGCAGGGAAAGATGGACTGCAGACAATTAAGGACCAGTTGAAATGATAGTGACCAGATCCTGCCCAGTTTTTCCAAGAGAGATATTTCAAAGTACTGCATCATGTGATCACGAAACAAGTGGACTGGTGGGAGCTCTTTCATTTCTCATTGTTGACATGTGATAGCCATTGCGAATCAGAAGTAGCAACAGCAGGATATCACCAATTAATGCCAAAGCTATTGGGAATCCTCCAAAATCACTTGAAAAGAGTGAATGCAAGGTTGAAGATATAATTCCAAAGATGGTCGGGAAAGTACTGACCAGATCCTACAGCCTTCAAAAAGTGTAAACTCCCAGCTATGAGAGACGCATTATAAATGTGACTGATCAATTCACCAAAATGTTTAGGAAAGTTGGTATTTAAAAGGGACTGTATCTCTGTGGACGACCTTGCCACTTGCAGGTTATAGGTCTTGCAGGCTGATGTGAGCACCACATGTGTTTGAAACCAAAGAGTTTTCAGTCTGATCAGCCTATCAAAATGTACATTATGGGTAGCAATATAAGACCATATGTCTGCTACTTTAATCTTGTGTGGGAGGAAAAGTATGTTTCTGTGATAGGTCACACTTTCAGAAACCGAAATTACATGATTAGTGCTGGACCTCATCTCACAGCAGTCTTGATCACTCAGCATTAAGTAACTCTCATTCGAAAGCAACTGAAACATTGAGCAAATCAAAAGCACAGGAATACCCTTCAGATAACAAGCCAAATTTGTGACATAAGCATTAGACACTGCATACAGGACATTTGTTTACAAACCATAGAATGGCTTACAGAAGTCTTGCATTCACTACTGGTAAGAAAGATCTCTTTTATGTTATTGAAACATCTGTCATCAAAGGGTAGCTCCCACACCTCAATGATGTAACTGTTTCCTAGCTGTTCGAGTCTGCCTACAGGAACATGTTTTAAACACAAAGTGAATTGGAATGTTGAAATGGGCAGATTAATCACCTCTATGTATGAACCATACTGACAATGGAACTTCCACCACAGTAAAAGGCAACTTTTCTAACTTTTTGATATAACTAACTTCTTTCTTAGTCATTAACTGTTGTTTCTGTGTTAAATTAAATGTGGCAAATAACTCTTTAGAGTTAACATGCTTCCAGGGCATGTGGCCATTTTCAAGCACTTGTAATGTCCAACTCAACTGCATAATGGACTCTGTCCATGGTGTAAAAGTGACAAGTCATTTTGAATGATGTCAATTGCAAAAGACACAATGTTGTTAAGTGTGTAAATACGTTTGGACAATGTGTTTATACCATTATCGACAAGGGCTAGGGCTTTTTCCAAATTTTCCTGATCTATTTTCCTTAATCAGGCTGCAGCTTCCTTTTTTGAAAGCTTCCAAATTTCATAATATATTGCATATAAGAAACATTTTGTGGTTTTCTGGGACATAACAAGAAATATTGTAAATCTACGTCGTCTGAAAGGAGACTGAGGAGTTCTTTTACAGCTGATAATGTGGAAGATTTGAACCATTGTTGACAAAGTTTGCCTAAACTGTATGTTGTCATAATACCAGAGTGCTGTGTGGTGACGTAGCAAGGGTTAGGTCTCCTCGCACTATAACCCCAGGTGGAGTTAACAAAACATGCATGACAACCATTTGTGTCCACGGGCCACAATAACCACCTGTTGGTACCTGAAAGTTTTGAATTAAGGGTGCTGTTCTAAACCCAGCCATTGAGCTGTTCTTTAGTGACATTTAAAATATTTTGCCTATTGGTAAATTTAGCTTGTGAGGAAATACTGGGCACATTCTTTTCTTTTATTTTCACCAAGCCTAAAGAAGTTGTTTGCTGTATGGTGTCATTAATGGAATGAGACATGCTACATCTGACTCCAGACCAATGTCAACACCATGACGTGAGGCACCCTCACATACAGACCCTTTGGACCACGCCCAGCCTTCTGTGACGCCATCGTCAACCTTATCGCACCCTTCACCATTGACTACCTCAACTATGTCCTACTCAACAATCTCAATTTCAATCTTAACGACCCCAATGACACCAACTTCACTTTCCTCAAAGAGAATCTCAGCAACATCGGCCTCACCCAACTGGTCACCAAACCCACGCACTAAGCCAAAGCCAGACACACACTGGACGCCATCTTTACTTCTAGCAACAGAATCAGTTTCATCCACGTGACTGAACTCACCTGGACTGACCATCTCATTGTCCTCTTTACCATCTCCAATTCCTAGCAGACCACCTTTAACCACCTCAGCTCTGTTCTCCCACCAAAGCTGGGGCAAGGTAATTGAGACCCTATGGGCACAGGCCCCAGGCACAGCACAATCAGAGCCCAAGGCAGACGTCAACCTCAACCAGGCTGTTCAAAACTTCACCAAGCGGATCACCACATCTGGCAACAGTCGCCCCGCTGAAAACCAGCTAAAAACAACAATATCTCCAAGCCAGCAAGATGGTACACTCCGGAGCTCAGTAACTCCAAATACAACTGCCACCAACTCAAGAAACAATGGCTTGTGACAAAGGATCCTCTGAGCCGCCTACTAGGAAGCCCTCAACAACTGCCACCACCACACCAAGGCAGCAGAAAGAGCTGCAATCATGCCTGCATCGACACCGCAGCAAACCACATGAAAGAACTCTTCAGAATCATCAAGGAATTGTCTTACCCGATAGCCACAGACACCACACTGCACCCATCCCAGGAGCTCTGTGACACCCTCTCAAACTGCTTCCACAGCAAGATCACCACCATATACAACAATATTGACCCCAACCCTCCAGCCTAGACAACATCTCTCAAGCAGCAAACACCAACCACACGATAACCTCCCTGTTCATGATTACCACACTGACCGCCGCAGCCATCATATCATCCACCCACTCTGGGTCACCAATTGACTCCTGCCCCCGGCTTTTCAACCTCAGAGCCAACACAATTAGCATGAACTACCCCACATCTTCAACACCTCCATCTCCACGGCAACCTTCCTGGACAAATGAAGGCATGCAGAGGCCTGACCCCTCATTAAGAAATCCTCCACTGACCGCAGTGACCTCCAAAACTACATACCACTCTCCCTGCACCCCTTCCCTGCCAAAATGCTTGAGAAAGCCATCAACCAAGAACTCACCGACTATCTCAAATGAAACTTCCTTCTCGACACCTCTCAAACAGGATTCCGGGCCAATCACACCATAGAAACTGCACTGCATCACCCCCACAGACACCATCAGGACCCTCCTTGACCGAAGAGAGTCAGCAGCTCGTTCAAAACCATCTTTCACCAAACTCTCCTCAACAGACTCCACAACATAGGCATTCAGCAAAACGCCCTTGAGTGGGTCGCCTCTTTTCTCTCAGGCCGCACGCTGAGCATCTGCCTTCCTCCCTTCATTTCTACACCCAAGAAGATCACCTGCAACACACTCCAAAGATCCTTTCTCAGCCCAACCCTATTAAACATCTACATGACATCCATCGCAGACATCATCAGATCCTACCAACTAAATATAGTCCCCTACACTGACACTCAACTAATCACCAGAGCCAACTTCTGCAACACCATGACCAACATAGCATCATGGATGAAAAATAGCTGCTTCAAACTTGACACCAACAAAACTGAAGTCTTGTTCTTTGGGAAGAACACTTCCATATGGGATCACAGCTAGTGACCTGCAGGACTTGGACCAATGCCTTCTCCATCAGACCACGCTCGAAACCTCGGCATCCTCCTTGACTGACAACTATCCATGAATTAGCAACTAAACCCAGTCACCTCCTCCTACATCTACATCCTCCGTATGCTGTGCTGAATCTTCAAATGGATCCATACTGACACCAGAAAGACAGTCATGCACACTCTGGTCACAAGCCGCCTCAACTATGGCAACACTCTCTATGCCGGAGTGTCCTCCCAGCTACTTAAAAGACTCCAGACTCTACAGAACACAGCAGCCAGATTGATCCTCAACCTCCCCAAATGCTCAAGCATCACTCCACACCTCAGGAACCTCCACTGGCTCCCCGTCCAGAAGAGATGCCAATTAAAAATCCTCACACTTGCATACAAGGCTCTCCACAACCTAGGGCCGTCCTACATCAACCATTGACGGAGCTTACATTTACGAGCAAGACAACTACGCTTCACCTCCCTAAACCTCACACACACAAGCTGCATCCATCACAGCCACGGTGAAGACAGCTCTGAGGCCTACACAGCAGCCAAGTCCTGGAGCAGACAGCCCCTCCACTTACAAAAATCTCCCACTCTGGCGGACTTCAGAAGGAGACTCAAGACGTGGCTTTTTAATTGAGACACTGCACCCTCAGTGCCCAGGTACCCTTAGGGGTGATAGTGCTGCACTCTACAAATGCTATGAGTTAAGTCAATCAACTTCATCCAATACTCATAGCCTTCTATAGTCAACTAGGAAAAAAGGAATCTGAATACATTATTTTGGTGTCTGTTAGCTATTGAAGGTTGTAATTTAAAATAATAAGACTCAGCATTTTTAACACCATGCCAAGTAAAATAAGAAAACTTTTCTGTAAATGTTTTAGAACTTCCCACTGGTGGAGTTGAACAATGTTCCCACTGTATATAATTATAACTATTCTTGGAGTACCAGCTCTGTTAAAAAATGATGTCTGTAATGACGATAAGTGAATATTTCCCCATAAATTGCTGTTGCCATATAAACATCTTCAGAATAAGAGGGGTAAGGGGGGGGACATTACTGGTCCTGTGTACAGTCCCCCAGTAGATATAAACACTACATAGAGGTACACAGTTCAGAGAACAAGAAGTTCCAACTAGGACTCCTAGGTGAGACACAGGTCAATTTAGGCACTTCTATAAATAGAAGCAAGGGCCCTCACATACCCAATTCTGTGTCATGCTTCATCCTTGGGCCTGCTCCTTATCAGACCAGTGCTGCAATGTCCAACAGGCCCCACGAGGGGGCTCTTTGCCAGAGATCTTTTGATCAGTGCCGTCTGGTTGAGTGCAGGGATATACTGGCCCTGTGGGTGGAAAAGGTGAAGGACTAGAAGTTGAATGTTAAACATGACTATAGGCCCGCAAACCAATGTGTTTATTCGATGTCTATGGGGTCTATGTCAAGGTTAAAAAAAAGAATCGGAGTGCCACCAGAGATAATGCTTACCCACTCACTGCCAAAGAGGTGAGGAAAAGTAAGGAGTTCTTCTATCCATGTGTGTAGGTCGACATGTTTCATGCCTATGGAAGTCTCTACAGATCAAGAGGCATTTCTTCAGGACCAAAAAAGTGCACTATGGGTCTTATTACAAGTTCGGTGGACGATTTAGGCTGTCTGCCAAACTTCCAACGGGTGGGTTGCCGCTATAGTGGCTACCTCCCCGCAAGACCCATTAAGAGTTTCCTGATGGTCAGCAGGCGGAAACCCGAGTTTCCGCCCGCTGGCCTAGCTGGAAACACCCCACAGCATTGTCTCCGGCATGTAACCAAGCCGGCGGCAATGTTGTAGGATGCAGGGTGCACCAACACCCTAGCAATGTTCACTGTCTGCAAGGCAGACAGTGAATATTGTGATGGTGCTGGCCAGGCTTTTTATGGCGATGCTACTGCCATGAAATTGCTGGAGGAGAACAAGGTTGTAATAACCAGGGCATCTCCTGGCGGTGCTGGCAGTCCGACTGTGGCATGACCACCATGGTCATAAATAGCACTCAGACCGCTGCATTAGTGGTGGTCCAACCTCCACCGCGAGTCTGGCGGTCAAATGTGTGCCCAGGGCCTGTGAATTAAATGCTACTAGTGGGCCTGCTGCACTGATTGTGCCACCCACTTCAGTAGCACTCAAAACCTGTCTCAGGCCTGCCACTGCAGAGCCTGTATGTGCAATTTTAAATTACCATTACCACCTGGGATGTGTACCCATTGGCCAAGCCCAAACCTTCCTTTTTATTATATATAAGTTACCCCTAAGGCAGAGTGCACTGTATTGAAGATGTTGGACATGGACTTTTACTTTTGACATGTCCTGGTAGTGAAAAACTATTACATTTGTTTTTCACTACTGCAAGGCCTAGCTCTCCCATAGGCTAACATTGGGGTTACCTTGAAGCAACCTTGAAGTGTAACTTCCAATTGGGAAAAGATAGAAAGTTAGAGTTTTGTGTCTCTGGACTCACAATTTAAAATCACAACTTATGGTGAAGTCAGATATTTAATTGCAAGTCTGAAAATGCAACTTTTAGAAAGTTGTCATTTTCGTACTTTAGCATTCTGTGACTTTGCTTGTCTCTGAATAGGGTTGTGCCCGCCTCCACACAAAGAGATGCATAACAACCTGTATATTGTCTGGAACCAGTAAAGAAAGGGCAGGGACCTTGTGCACTTCAATGGCCTCTCTTTGAAGTCCCCCTACTTTAAAGTCTCAACAGGGTATAAGTACTGGACCCCAAACGCCACTAACTCAGTTCACTTTTGGGTCCTGTGGAGACTCTGCTAAGAAGAGAAGCTGTGCTGCTAGAAGGGACTGCCACTTTGATAACTGCTTAGCTGTGTTGGCCTGCTGCCTGCTGGTTGCTGTGCTGCAGGAGGGTTTGCCACCTTGCTACTTGCTGTGTTGGGTTGGGCTGCTGCGTGCTGCCTCTTGCCTGGATAGTAAGAAAGGCTGCATTAATTCTCTACAACCCTTTTGCACCCAAATTAACTCCAGTGGCTTGTTGGCTTGTCCCCTGATCTCAAAGTCTCAGGGCCATCAAAGACTTCATCATTATCTACATTGCTTCCAGACTCTGCCATCCATGAGTCCAGCAGCTGAGCCCTGCAAAGATCGGCAAATTACATTCTCAGGGCAGAGATTCCTACCTAACCTGTAAACGGAGTTTGGCACTCTGTTGAATAAAGACCCGTGCTGGCCTCTGATCTGCAGCTGAGCTCTGTGCTTTGTGCTGCATTCCACTAAGGATCAGTCTTCTGGTCTTAACTGTAGCAGAGCCCTCACTGATAGCGCGTCACACTCGATTGCCGCATTCCTTGTTCCAAGTGTTGCCAGGGCAACATTGTACACAGTCTGCAGAGAGGAATATTGACAATGCGGTCCCTGTCTACAGGGCCGTTGACACTAACTCAGCCCATCTCCTTGCATGAGTCACTGACCCTTGGGCTTCTTCCACAGTATCAGCACATCCACCAGCAAGGCATAGTGTGTAGCAGGGTTCAGGGGGCACCAGTAGCCAGCCTACGTTCTCCTGCAAGCTACTGAAATGGCCTAAGTGTCCCACTCCTGAGAAACCTATTATAATCGGGCATTTGTGTGACTGTGAAATACTGCTTTTGTCAGAAACTGTGCAGATGTATGTCTCTTGATCCCCGGCTGGGATCTTTATCATTATGCCAGTCTGGCTTGGATGCAGCTAGCCTACTAGACGCAAGTGTTCTGCTAGCGTCATATTTACCATCATACTTTGAAAATTCATAACTTAAGTTCTACATATTGGATTTTTTTGTTTTGATCTTGGTTTACTCAGGTGAATATTCTTTATTTTCCTAAACTGGTGTTGAGTCTTTTTGTTGTGTTTTCACTATGGTACTATAATTGAAGTGTTGCACACACACTTTACACATTGCCTCTTAAGTTATTGCTAAATGCTCTGTGCCAAGCTACCAGGAGGTGAGCACAGGTGAATTTAGGTTGTATATCTGACTTACCCTAACTATGATTGTGGTCCCTATTTGGACAGGGTGCATACCTCTGCCAACTAGTGCTGGAGGAACTTTGAGTCTGCCTCATACCTACAAACCTGCCTTTATGCTGAACGAGGGAAGGAGTGTGCCTGGCCCTGCAGGAGGAAAGACTGTCAAGAAGGAGAACCCAAGCATGTTCCTGGTGTGTGGAGTACCCACAGAAAGCAAACAGCATCAGAGAATGAGTCTAGGAGCAACTTGCGTCATGAGTTAGTCCCCTGTCCTTTCTGTGTGGCTTTCACCTGAGATCTGCCCCAAAGACTGCATGAAATCAAGTGTGGACATTAGCCACTGTGGACTATAGGCTAGTGCTGGAGCAAAAATGTCAGAAGATCAAGTAGACACCTTGCCACTATCAGCCTGTTTGGCCTGGGAGTCCACAACTGCATTTTGTAGCAGTTAATCTTATTGACCAGGAAAGCTGCAACCACACTCCATCACAGTGAACCTGATTTGCCTAGGAGGCTGTACCTACACGTTACCACCGTAAATTTGATCAGCCTGGGTGGTGCCGCAGTTGCTTGAGAATCCATAGTCCTGTAGCAGCTGTGCAGCCTTCACCCAATGACATCGGTCCCAAAGAGAGGCGACCACAAACACGGAATGCACAGGTTGTGCTATCTGGCCATTCAAACTACAAGAAATAGGATACAGGCATCACAAAGATTCTTGTGACCTGAGCAAAAAGACTAAGTTGGGCTCCAATGAACTCGAGCACATAGACTTGAGACTTTAAGCCCAAAGTAAGCCAAGGGCAAGAACAGATGAAGGAGTCACTCTTTAATTGGCAATTTTAGGAGGTCCAATGTTCAGTGAAGGGCATATTAGGAAGTATTCCTTCTTATGCTCTCTAAAGAACACTGGCTTGTACTGAGGGGATATGCATCTTAGCCTTAAGACAGATTGCTCAATATCAACCGTATGTATATTCACACAGGATTTCAGATCTGCCTGCAGAAAGAAAAGGTCTGGGTGCATCGGTCTGTCCCTCTAAGAGGGGTTGAGAATACTACACGTATAGCTCGAATAGGGTTGCCAATGTCGTTCATATCCAACCTAATCTTACCACACTGCAGGTGAAGGTGAAGAGCCTGTTAAGTGATAACTGCATGAATATCAAACAATGGGGGCTTCGATCTCTCTTCCAGGTGTACAAGTAAAAGGACACACAAAACCCATGATGGATTGTCCCCAGCTGCAGTCACCCTACAAGAAGCAGATAAGCTTACTCCATTGAGATGAATCGGGGTACATCTATGTATTATATCACAAAGTCCACAGCTTTTCTGCTAAGGATATGGGGTTGACACCTGGGCGGACCCTTTGGACATAGACCACCAGAAGACAAAGGAAAGGGAGGACTTTTCAGAACATCTTGATAGGACAGTTGTGACAAACAACTATAAAAGATAGGAAGCAAACTAATTACAGCCCAGTGAAACTTTCACCCAATTTGCATTTCCCCTTTCTTTGCCGACACCATACTAGATAGACATATGTCTTTCTAAGCAGAAGGGCACTAAAAGGTGAACTTTGCTTCACAGAACAAAACTTAGCCTAAGATGGGGAGAATAAAACATTCTGCTTTCCTCGTCTAGCTCAGCATTCATTTCATTCTTACATGATTCCACCATGCTCTCTTCATGGGAACAATGGTCTAGCTGCTGGGGATTGTTTTGGACTTTAGTAGGGTGGTCAGTAGGCAGTGGCCCCAGATACATTAGGAAATAATGTACCTCAAAACATATGATATGTGCTATTTTGGGAGTCTCTACATACCCATCGAGACTAGTGTCCTTGCCCCACAAACGGGTACTATAGGTAAGACTGACAAATAGATATTAGAGTTCTATTTCAGATATGAAGAATTGTAACACTGTTGAGGCCCTGGGGATCAGAGGTTGCAGAGTGAATCTCAGAAAATGAGGTGAATGTAGCCCTAAAACATAAAATGGCGAGGGTGCCGTGAGGTAATCACGGGTAAGGATTTGTGGTCTGGAAACTGTGCTGAGAAAGATTACAGGGGTTACAATTTGTTACAATAGCACAAATTAATTCATACAACAAAAGGATTGGCATTGGATGTAAACAACGCCATTACTCACGTTGGACTAACAGCACTGCAAGATTTACTATGAATTCATATCTCTGCAGAGTTTGCTACAATAGGGTTTCAATCATCATTCAGAAAGTGCAATTAAGAAGCATCTTCAACAGGGTTGAAATATTCTTGCCCTTCCACCCTGCACAATTGTTACAGTGGACACAAACATCAGGAAGCTTCGCAATGGATGCACACAGAAACGTCAATGCACTCACACCACGGCTGTGCTTTCATTAAACATATATGACAGCTGAATTCAATAGATGACAAAGCTAGAAACATAACATACACCATCACCACTAGAGGGTTTACACTGGGTTTACCACCGCAGTGTTTGCAAAGGATTAAAAACCTAATATCACAACACCACGTAGAGTTTTCAATGGACTTGAACTCGGGCACAAATTACAAAGAATTTGCACTAAAGCAGGGTTTGCCATTGATACCAAAACTTGATAACACTTCCTGCAAAACACTCAGGCCCCAAAGAGGGCCTAGTGCCACTTTAGCGCTGCCTTATCGTCATTTTTTTACGCTAAGGCGGCACTAAAGAGGCCTTTTCCCTGCACAGTATTTACAAAGTGGCACAATGCATGCATTTGTTCCACTTTGTAACCCTTTGCGCTACATAATGCCTGCATCATGCATAATGTATGCAAAGGGGGCGTTCCCCCATTAGGTGGTCTAAAAAATGGTTCAAAGAAATCTAAGGTATTTCTTTGCATCAGTTTTTCCGTCACTTTTAACACCTGCTCGGAGCAGGCGTTAAAAGGGGGCTCACTATTGTTTACAATGGGCCCCTATGTACTGTTCAGGGTTTTAGGGTTAGCGCCAAAATGTTGGTGCTAAGCCTCAATAGTACATCAGTAGCATCAGAAATTCTGACGCTAGTGCCCCCTACCTTGTGCCATGGTGTGCCGTATTTTAAATACAGCGCACACATGGTGGCGGTAGGGAGGCACAAGGCGCCGTAAGGAAAAGTGCTGCTACATGTAGTGTAGCGCCACTTTTCATAATTGTGGCCCTCAGGCTTTTGAATGGACGTACAGCAAGTTGGGGTCTTCAGCCGCCTCAGACTACAGCAGGGTTTGCAATACACTTATATCACTATAAAAGTTGCGAATTTGGTGAAGGTCCAGCACTGTTGTAATTATGCAATACTAATCCTGTAACCAGGGCTGAGGCACCTGGTAGGATTAGGGGTAGATTTATTACAACTTTGTGCCGATTCAGTCACAAAAAGTAACTAATACAGGTGCAAAGTTTTGATAAACTCTTCACTTCCCAGTGCAAAACTGTTTTTGCGCTGGAAAAGTAGTATGTAAAATAATGCAATTAATGCTTTTCATTACTTTTTTCAAGGAGGCGTTCCATGGGTGGTGCATGGGCGTTCACAGGCTGTTTTCGATGTAAAACCGTATTTACTAATAATGGAAGACAGGATGTGCACCAAAAAATACCACCTCCTTGAGGCAGGCACTTACATGGAGAAATGTTTTAATTTCTATTAAATATTGTCGCATTGTACATGTGTTGCACTGTACAGCACACAGACAATGTGGGGAATACTTTCAAGTTTTTAAAGTCTAAGAGCAGTATTTTATATCAGAAGGGTGTCTTTCCAGTATAAATCCTATGCTAGACATCACACAATCACCTTTGCACTACAGCACAAAGGTGTGTGCATCGTGCTAGGCAGCCTGTTTGGGCACCAGCACAGTAATGGATAGTAGACGACCTTATACTTTTTAATATTGCACTGTGCTGTTTTTACCTTTGCACAATAGAGTGCACCAATTTTTAATTAATCTGCCCTTTGGTCCGCTGCAAAGGTTATTTCACCTTATTCTCCCTGGGGATAACCCTTTCCAGAGTACACTGCCACATGAAGGTGCTCAGCTCAGAGAACAGAAGCATTATTTTTTCCTACGTCTACCCAAATTCTGTGGGTGTGTGGGAATATGCCGCATCTCCAGGGTTCACAGCACTGCCTTGGGTAATTGCAAACAGTAATTGAGGCACTTGCAGATAGTTCTGCAACAATTGCATACAAAATGATTATGCTTTTTCACATCAGTGATTTTAAAGTGCAAGGTGCCTTTCAACGTCAATTTCTAGCAGACGAAAACCTACAAAGCAAGGAAGACGAGCCTATCAGGAAAGATTCTAAAGTTGGTTTTCAATGTAACCTTGTCAAAAACGTGTGTCTACTTTTCATGAAGAATATCAGATTATATCCGCATTAAAACGAAGCCACCAGTATCATGGCTCAATAAAAGCATTTTCTGCTCTCTTGTTCTCATAATTACAGCTAGTCGAACAGAGTCATCTTTTCTTTTGTGGACAGAACATTGGTAACGTTGTTTGTGATTTGCAACAGCTACATCGTACCCCTTGAGATCCCAGGCACCAGCACGTACCCAACTATCTCACACAAAAGCGATACATCCCAGAAGAGTGGATGTATGAGTACAATTTCCATGTTAGCTGCCAAGTTGGACGAAACTCGACAACTGAAGCTTAAGAGGCATTTATTACCTACTTTTGAAAGTATCTGTTAGTAGAGTCACTAGTGTCGGGGTCGTGGGGGGTATGTTTCAGGTGGGGCCAGTACCCTATCTTTAACTGTTCTGGCCCCTCTCAGTGCTCCGCCGCGCTCTCAGCCTGGGATCAGTGGTATTGCTGCTGTTTACATTTCACATTTTACTTACTCTTGTAGTCACCAAGAGTATTTATTTTTTCCAGAATATTATGCTTCTGTAGTTTGTCATGCAACATATTACTCATGCATAGTCTGTGGTGTCAAAAGAGTCGCCTATGGTGTCTGTGTGAGTTCAGGGTGTTGTTGCACAGCCATGGAGTTCGGGCTGCAGCCAGTGCTAACTTCTCACAGTGCCCTTCAGTGGGTCATAAAGAGGTTCAGAATATATGCTTATCCAATCCACGGCCTCTTTGCAGAATGCATAGAGCCATAGTCAGGTGTCAACCTCATAAACTCACTCACAGACCCATGCACACACTGACACACCCACTAAAACACTAATGTACGCACTCTCACACCCAGACAGACGCTCGCCCAGCCACTCTCACCCACAGATACATCCTCTCACACCTATTCTGACACAAGGTAATGAAAATTACTATACGTTAAAAAAATTAAAGAAATTTACTGAAAAAAAACAAAGGTTACAGGGACATTATAGTTAGGAAATGGAATTTTAAAAAACATGGAAATTCACTTAAAAAGCCTCAGGTTACAGGGACGTTACAGTTAGGCTCCCATTTTAAACGTACAAAACCATTGAAATTCACCAGTTATATATAGAGTTACCTCAAGTAACTATAACTTGTGCCCTAAGGTAACTATAACTTTCACCCTCGCCATGCACTGCTAAGTACCCCACTATTACAGCACAGCACTCATGACATCTTTGATAATAGCATTGATAATATCAATGTAATATTTCCGGTAACATTTTTGACAAAAAATACTGTGCATGGTGGGGGCACAAGTTATAATTGCCTTACGGCATGAGTTATAGTTACTTGAGGTAACTGTAACTATAACTGGTGAATTTCTGTGGTTCCATATGTTTAAAATGTGAGCCTAACTATAATGTCCCTGTAACTATTGCTTTTTTAAGTATGTATATATATATATATATATGTATATATACAGTCAGTTATCCATAAAACTTTACTTTATTCGGCTAAAAAAGGCCATGAATGAGCAATATACATATTTATATTTATAGTCACAGAAAAAAAACAAAGTTTACATGTTTACATGGACGTTATAGTTAGGTTCAGATACTACACACAAAACCATAGAAATTCAGCAGTTATAGTTATACCCATCTGAAGAAAGTATAACTCATGCCCTAAGGTACCTATAACTCGCGCCCCAGCCATGCACAGTTTTTCATCAATAATTTTATCGCAAATGTTGCAGTGATATCATCAATGGTGTCATAGAAGATGTCATGGCTGATGTGATATGTGGGGTAATTAGCAGTGCCTGGCAAGGGTGAAGGTTATAGTCACCTTAAGGCATGCAGCTCCCCTTCTGGAGCCCCCCCCTAAAACGGCTAGCTCCAGAGAGGTCTCAGGGTGCCCAACCATGCGACATAGCAGTTTCACTGACCACACTGGTGCGGGAAGGGGAACCTGTGTTTGCTCCTGCTTGGCAGAAGCAATTTTAAAGCTCCCACCATACAAGAGCAAACACTAATGGCCTGATTTAGAGTTTGACGGAGGGGATTACTCAGTCACAAATGTGACGGATGTCCCATCTGCTGTATTATCCCTTTAAGGGCTTATGGGGATCGTAATACAGTGAACTGCATATCCGTCATACTTATGACAGAGTAACCCGCCCTCAAAACTCGTGATCAGGTCCACAGTCTGCTCCCAAACGGCAGGAGCATACAAAATGCTCCCACCTGCTGGGAGTGGACTTTTCATCTGTTTCCTACCTTCTGTGAAGCAGACAGAGAAACAAATAAAAAAATTGCTCTCGCCTTCAGGAAGCAGCATTTTTAGCTGCTTCCTGTGGGTGGGAGCAATGTCGGCTCCCACTGGAGGCAGGGAGCTGGCTGGGGCTGCGAGGGCATGAGAGCTCTTCCCATGGCCCCCAACAAGCATGCAGTGGGTGCCCTGGGTGGGCTCCATGGCACCTACCATTTGTTGGATGGGTCCTGGGGAATGGGGTCCCCAACGCCAAAATTGACCCAGTGAGGGGAACCATGCACCCCCCCCCCATTATCAATTAAAGAAGCCTCAAGGATGTGGTCCCTGGGGCCAATATTGGCCCGGGGAGGGGAGTGCTGTGTGTCCTCCTCCCCCTTTTTACCATGCAGTAGGTTCCCTGAGTGGACTAGATGACACCCACCTTTTATTGGCTGGGCCCTGGTAGCGGGGTCTCCGTGGCCAATATTGGTCTGTAGAGGGTGCCATGCAGCGCCCCCTTCACCAAATTATTAATTGAATAGGCCCTAGAGGATGGAGACCCTCCCTTGAGCGCTCCTCCTGCTTGGTGGGAGCTTTAAAGTGCTCCCTGCATGAGAGAGCAAGCAGAGGTTTCCCTGTCCAGACCAGTGGAGGCAGAAAAACCACTACATCCCAGGGGTGGGCACCCGGGAGCAGGAGTATGACCCTGGAGGATGGCATCACCAGGGCCATTAATGACTCCAGGAGGGGTGCTGCATGACCTCCCTCCCTTTGGTTTCCTCAGCCGGGCCCAGGGAAATGGGATGCACAGGGTTGAAATCCTGCCGAGAAGGGTGCATCATAGCACCCCTCTCTGTTTTGTATTTTGGCCAGGCCCCAAGGGATGAGGTCCCTGGAGCCAAAATCGGCCGGGGGGGTGCACCCACTTTTGAGAATCCGCCAGAACCTGGCGAATGAGGTTACAGGGGCTGATATCAGCCAGGGGATGGGGGCTCTGATGCCTTCCTCCCCCAATTATATTAATAATAATACACCCCTCTTAACCTCTCCCACCCAGGAGGCACATAGTAAACAAGTGCAACGGCCTGCACTTGTTTTTTTTTTTATAGTGTATTGGATTCACAAAAGCTCTATGAATTTGTAGGAACAAATTAAAAAAAATGTTTTTGGCCCCCATTGTGGTCCCTCTGGGACCCCACCACCAAGCCTAAGGGATCAGGCTATGTCTACCGTGCCCCCTTCAGTTTTTGTTTTCACTCCATGTCCCTAGATATATATACTTCTTTTTCTCTTTAATACTTCAAAACTACTGAACAGATTTTCATCAAACTACAATAAGAGATCTTTCTGAACAAAGATCTAGCTTTCTGCCAAACTTGGTCTAATTTCTTTCAGTGATTCATGTTGTAGGGAAAATGTGCCCCGTTTTGACCAGCCCCTGCTTGAGGAATCACCCTGAAACTTTTCAAGAAAGCAGCTGAAGTGATTGGCAAACTAGTTGAAAGAAAATGTGAAAGTTCGTCAAACAACACTAAATTTATTAGCAAAACAGAAATGGCTGTCTATGGAAATTAGGTCCTAATTATAACTACCTGCTGGCGACCACCAGTAGGTAATATATCTATATACATGCCCCAAACTTTAATGATAAGGGCCCCTACCAGTGATAAACAACTCTTTATTAGTGTTGTTCATTTTTCTTTTTAGAAGCTGGATGCCAAAGCTGCATCTGTACAGTGTTATGGATGTCAGGGAGGGTGGGTGCATGGATGAGTTGCCATATTCACATAATCTGTTCAGTGAATTGCTGTAAGAGCAGTGGAGGTAGAATTAGGCTTGCTTTGTGAGTTGCAGCTCTTGCCGCCTCAAAGCATGTGAAGGTTGTTATTTGTAGTTTAGAACCCACAACTTAAAATCATGCTTGCAGTGCACCACTCTAAAGTAGGTTTCGGAACCATTGCCGAAAACGTTCTTCCATTATTTCAACAAGGACCTTGTGCTAAGTGTACCAAGGACCTATGTGTGCCTAGGGGTTCTGCAGCTCCCCTAGACTCACTATACTTCAGAGCTGTGATTGTTTGTTTATAGTTTAGGAGTATGACTTCTGTACCTTCATTTTAAATATTGTTGAAGCATCATTGTGTAGAGGGCTGCAAACACAAGTAGTAGAGGGTGGTGAAGGTGAAAGAGTGATCCCTCATGGATTTTTCTTTATTATTTTTATCTCATTGATGCAAGCAGTTTAGATAAATTACAACTAAGCAGAGGATCGGCTTTAGTTGAAAAAACAGAAGATAAGTTATTTCACAATAAAAAAAATGAATTTTGGAGCAGTGGAAACCATTGTAATACATAGTAGAACTATTTGACATAAACAATAAAAGTAATGGAACTTAGTTCCTATTGAAATCTGATCACTAATATAGCTCTATTTTACATATGCTGCGGTAAAACTGTCATGTTCCTAGTGTTCCATGGAGGCACATGTCTTTTTCTTGGTGCACTTGTGGGCCACATTGATGGAGCTGTGGGAGGTTTTGTGCCTTTATAAAACTGTGAATTACTAGCATTGCACAAAATTTGAATCTACACCAAGATTTATATGTGCACATTTATTTGATGCTATTACATTTGAAACAAATTTAACATGGTGTGTTAAAGTGCCTTTTCCTGACTTATAGTAACTAGGCTCCAGTTAGACCTCTATGCCATCTTTCCCCATGCACGTTTACTGTGTGTTATTTCTGCAGCACACAGTCAAAAAACGAATGTTTGTTTATTTCCACAGATGTTTTTCTTGCTGTTCTTGAAGAAAACTTTCCAACATGGCCGCAGTAATGTTGATATCATTCAAAGTCTCTTCCACTTGCTCATGGTAGTATTGTGTTCATTCACAATAATTCACTGTTGTTTTATAATTAGCCTGTCCTGTCACCTCTCAATGACAGCATAGAAGGACTGAATTAATAGTCATGCAGTAGGATGGTGCTTAGATGGCAAGGTATTATGCTGTTTAATAAACCTCTGCTCTTTTGCTTACACCATGAAGAATCTGCAGTTTAAGTTATTTTCTTTGAGAAGATTCTCTATACAAACCCTCGATTTTGTGGAAAAGCCAGATGACTTTCTGATATCACCAGGGATGTTGTCCAATTCCCTATTAATTTTGCTGCTCAGTTGGTGCGTAGAATTTTTCTGATTTCGCTTACTATTGGATTACTGTTACCAAGAGCCTTCATGGTGCTGACGTATGCATCTCCAGTTTCTGATTTCTGTATTGTACCCTTCTGAATGTTTGTAATAAATCATTTCAATTTTCTAATTTTGCCCTAGAACTCACTTACTGAATCTCTCCTTACTCTTTTAAATGTATTTTAATATGCTGTGTTGTGCCTTATTTCGGAACAGATTGCCTCATGAAATTGAGGTTTAACATGGTCTGTGATCCATGATCCATCCACCCATGGCCATGTTATTGAGGTATCTTTTTGGAGTGTGAGGATTTAAGTGTTCATTGCACCCATGGAGCCATTTTTAAGTGGGTTGTGTCCTGCCAGTGCTCAACAACATCAGTGAGTAAATACAGGTGTTTTGAGAGATTATAATGTGGGCCTCACCTTTTTGACTTTGCAAACCACACCAGCATAAAACAAAACCGAAAACAGGTCTTACAAAAAGGTTTTAAAAACCAAAAACCCTGGTGTAATTATTTTCTAATATATTTCAAATATGTTATATTATTGAATGTGGTGTATCAGCATCTGCATTAATATTATTGAAATTCCTTTCTCTGTATCATGCGGCTCAAGCACAAGTTATTTTGCAAGAGTGTGTGAACATGAAATGAAACATAAGCTTATAAATTTTCATTGTCGTCAAGCATCCTATAGGTTATTACAAATGTTCAAAATGCGGTTTCACAGTACAGTACCCTAGTCAGTGTTTTGATCCTTTAGGCATTACATGCAGCAGATCATCACCAGGACATGCTATTTCATTGTCATACTCCTATCTGAAATAACAATTATTAAATCAGTTTTATGGCCATATTCACAAATGTAAGTTTGCATTGTAGCTCTCCTGATGTGTAGATCTCCATCTACACTTAGATACAAATCTCCTTATGCACTGAATTCACCCTTCCATGTGTACATCTAAACTTAGATGTAGACTTCCCAGTCTCCACCCTGTCAAATGTGGGGCAGAAGTTCATACAACTTAATTTTTGACTGCAAAATCACTTTTAGTGTCTTCCTGCATTTTTATATAAATCCCTGCCTCCTGAGCAGAGATCTATCTATTGAAAGTAATAGGGAATTTAAGAAAATGTATCTTAAATTAGAATAATAAAGAATAACTTTTTTAAATTAAAAATATTTAAACTTATTACCTAAACTCCTATTCACCTAGGACCACCATAGTATCAAGGGACAACGCACCTTCACTAAAACGTAACATACTATTACATTTTAAATTAATTTCCTGGTTTATTTTTCTTTAAATTGTTTTTAATTAAATAAAAAAACACTAGCTCTATAATTTGTGTTGCAAATATCACAGTCTTCAATGCAACTTATGTATTATTTTAGTTGCATTTTAACATTTTACATAAATAAGTCATCATTTTAAGTATATTGTGGTAAAATGATTTTGACACTTTTAAGAATAAACATAAAACAACATAAATACAGTTTAATGTATAATAGTATTTAATTTAAATTATATTACTTTTCCCTAAGTGTTATTTTCTGTCTACATTCATTTCTGTTGTAGTGTGTTGCATTACCAGTGGTTTGTCATGTGTGGTACTTAACTTATTTTAAGGCTGGCCTGGAATACACTTAAGCCTGTTTTGTCAGGCTGCCGGTGCTTTCAACGTGTACTTTTTATTACTGGCTTTAGTAGAGAAGTATAAAATACAGGACACATTGTTATTGCAGAAGAAACTTCCTGGAACCAACACATAACTGTACTGCTACTGGACTGATATGATCTATAACAATTAAGGGGGTCATTCTGACCCTGGCGGTCTATGACCGTCAGGGTCGCGGATGACGGAAACACCGCGAACAGGCTGGCGGTGCTTCATAGCCCATTCCGCGGTCAGAAAACCGGGGCTGGCGGTTTCCCGCCGTTTTTGCCCCGGCTGGGCGAATCCACCATGGCAGCGCTGCAAGCAGCGCTGCCATGGGGATTCTGACCCCCTTACCGCCAGCCTGTTTCTGGCGGTTGTCACCGCCAGGAAGAGGCTGGCGGTAACGGGTGTCTTGGGGCCCCTGGGGGCCCCTGCACCGCCCATGCCACTGGCATGGGCAGTGCAGGGGCCCCCGAACAGGGCCCGGCCAGCTTTTCACTGTCTGCCTAGCAGACAGTGAAAAGCACGACGGGTGCAACTGCACCCGTCACACGGCCGCAAAACCGCCGGCTCCATTCGGAGCCGGCTTCTGTGTTGCAGGCCTCCTTCCCGCTGGGCAGGCGGACGCTAACATGGTTAGCGCCCTCCGGCTCAGCGGGAAGGTTGTAATGCCGGCAGCGGTCTTTTGGCCGCGTAGCGGGCAAATGGCGGCTCCCGCCTGGCGGGCGGCTACTGCCGCCCGCCAGACTTGGAATGACCGCCTAAGTGTCTTACAAACCATGGTATAGTTTTTATTTTTCAAACAAACATATATTTGATTGAGAGGGAGTTTCTTATTAGCTTGTTTTTTATATTACTTCTTATTTTTTCTAGCTTTTAATGAAATATTGACCCACACTTTTGAATTTCTTGGAGTCTCCAAGTCACTGTTGAGTTATAATGTGCTGATGGTGGTGTCTGAATTGGACATACATGGATGCATAATGAAGATCGGAAAATTACCTAAAGGATAATGCTTGGTATTATAATAGCAGAACGCCTCAACCCACAAAAATCTCACCAAATCTTCTTGCCTTTTTATGTATCTTGCAGTTGTCTCTTTCTATATCTTGATTCAGCCTGATCAATTTTATGGCTTGTTGAAAGGTGGATGGAGCAACTTCTAGAGGAATAAAAGACTGTCTTAAAAGATTCTCCACATTTTAGAAATAAACTCTACTGCCATATTAGAAATAACTTTTGAATTCTTAGTGTTGTAAGCAGAGCTGTGTTGTGTTTATGCTAGTGGGAATCCTTTCAATGGAATGCAATGAGCCATTCTGAAGAAGGTATTTACCACCACCAGCGCAATATCATAGCACAGATAATTTTGCATTTCAGTAATAAAATTTGGCGTGCCCCCTGAACATCAAATCAATAATATTGAGGGAACAGAACATTGAGGAAAAAATACTGAAAATAAAATATAAACAGGTAAGTAAGTCAAAATTTTCTACACCCGAACTCCACCTATCTGCACCTTTCACAGTACATATGTCTTCAAGGTACATATATGTGGAGTTGTGAATAATAAATCACTACTTCCCTATATGCACTTATCATTCAATATCCTGTCCCTCAATACTCTTTCCACAATATTAATATGCTGCAATATTGTTGGTGTCAATATTCATTACAACAGCCATAAATTCCATAGCAATTATTTCATAAGGTTTTTGTGAAGTAGGCAAAGCTGCAAAAGAGCTGATGGACTTGTTCTATCACCTTTTATTTGCACACAAACCTCTTGTGCCTGAATATATTTGCCTATGTCCTCTTTTATACATACCAACCATCATTGACATTGTACGAAATCTAAGATCTTTTTCATTCCAAAATGTCCTGCTGGACCTAAATCATGTATCACTCTTATTATCTGTTGCATGAGGAGAGATATTTGACATGTGAAGTAGATATAGATTGTAAAGAAGCGTTTGCTTAATTTCTCATTTACTGTGTTAGCTGACCCATTTTTCCATTGATTCTAGTATTGTACCTTTATTTCTCTTGTCTTCAGTTTCCATGTGACTGAGAATTACTATTTCCTATTCTAGAGGTATTATATTCTGAAGGCATTCTTCACTATCATTTACTTCCTCCTGACTCAGTCTTGAACGAGCACTTGCTTTTGTGTTATGACTGCCTGGACTTTAAATGAAGAAAAATTCCTATCCTGAAAAGAAGATAGGCCACCTTATTGGGCTATACTGTATAGTAAAGCGTTTCTATCTTCAAAGATGACATTTTTATGAGCAGTACTAATTGTAATCGGATTAGTAGTATTTATTAAATAATGCTACTATGCTTCAAAAGCTACTGTGATTCCAAATAATTACTTCCCTGCGATTGTTCATTTAATTTCAGCTACTCTTAAATTGTGGGAGAACTAGGCTATAGATCAAGTATGTTCTTCCATTTTGGCAGAACTGCCTATGCCATGGTTTCTGAATCTACTTCTGGGACAAAAAAGGGATTATTGGTGTTACGACTGCACAAGTTTGGAGCAGTCATGGGATGAGGTATTAGTCATTATAAAGTGTCTTGTGATTCTACTACTCCTGCTGATGATGGGAATGTTATTCTTTTTCTTAAATTAGGAGAAGTCTTACCAAATCAAATGATAAATCCTGTAAAGTATTGGCCATTAATCCTTCTAAGTAAATTATGAATTCAAAAACATCCGTAGTGGAAACTTGGAAAATAAATGTTTCTACTTCATACAAAGGGTTTTGTGATAGCATTTTCAGAATTCGTCACTTTGATGTGACCTGGCCAAAACTAAATAGATGAGAATATCACCTAGCTACACTGCTGAAAACATATCTAGAGAATTGGCTAACTCTTTGTTTATAAAAAATAGAAAGGCTTCAGACGCATTAGATAACTGAACAGCAGGACAATGAATTTAACAATCCAAACTTGTTTGGAATGCTATGTTCCACTTATCTCTTGAATGGATTTGCACAAGTTGGTAAGATCCTCTTATATCCAGTGTTGTGACAATGGTGGAGTGTTATCCTTTAATCTAATAAGACAGAAATGAAGGACAACATGTAACTGTTCTTCATGACAATATCTAGAGGTGAGTGAAACTTGAATAATTCCTTTTGCATAAATTTACAAAATTTTGGAAACATAATATGAAATTATTCGACATTATGTGAAACAGAAATCTGCCTTTTTGGTGTGAAATGCGTTCTTGTGTCCATAGTTGACAAGAGGATGCATTTCAAGCAAAAACAATACACAAAAAAGGCAAGCGCCACGATCATCTACTTCTTAAATTTTTGTTGTTCACATTGCTCTGGTGCTTCTGCAAATTAATTTTGACCCAAATGGTCTTTATTTGCACAAACGGGCACTGTAGTGTAATTTTGCACAACAAGCATAATGTGAAATGCTTAGAATTATGCAAGATTAAGTAGGTGTAATGAAATTAACCCATCTCCAATATTTCATCCAGCTATTCAAGGAAATATTGGATCTTCTTTTAATCAGGGCATTAATCCTATTACAAAGTATTGGAACATCTGGTAACACATGCATTCTTCTATTCATTATTGGTGTGCTGGGGTGTTAGAGTCCTTGCTTTCTTTTTGTTAAAATGTCTGATCGGTCATTATTGCATGTATGGACTTCTGATTCAACAGAGATTACAGTCGTTCGGGGACAATTATTAATTTCTTCAGCTGTCGTCACCATGATGGATATCTGTGGACTTTCAAGACAATGGGGGTTATTACAACTTTGGAGGAGGTGTTAATCCATCCCAAAAGTGACGGTAAAGTGACGGATATACCACCAGCCGTATTACGGGTTCCATAGGATATAATGGACTCGTAATACGGCTGGTGGTATATCCGTCACTTTACCGTCACTTTTGGGACGGATTAACACCTCCTCCAAAGTTGTAATAACCCCCAATATTCTTTACAGAATGATGATGTGGAGGTAATTCGACCTAAAATCCAATAATAGCAGGTTTGTGAAAGTGTGATCAATTGAGGCCCAAAGCTAATCGATATTGAGGTGCATCCATCATATCAAAAACACATTTTCTCAATATATTCCTTTTCTAATGATGGCATATGCTTGTATTTGGTGTGTGACTGGCCCAGGCATCTGCAGCTTGATTTTGATATGTTATTAGCTTTTTAACAGCTGGCAATTCTCTGTAATTCACACATAAACCAATAATGTCAGAGTAAATTAATGCTTCCGAATTATATCTTTCTTCGTTTTCCTTCAACATGGATGCAGATGTAAAATGATGAGGTGACTCTGAATTTAGATCTCCTCTGGTTGCAGGAATCCTATTTTCAGCACCTACTATTGGGATTGTTTTCTTCGTTGGGCTGGGAATTATCATGATTCTTGTCTCACAGATCTCTTGGGGTATGCTCAAGGAGCATGCATAGAAGATTCACAACATAAACAAAGAACATTTCTTCTAAGATGTTCACTTTCTTCTCTAAGAAGATGTGGTCGCTCTGCTTCTGCATGGACCCAGATGTATCTATGTCATTTTGGTTTTCTCGCTTATCCTTTGTGCAATAGGCATTTATGGACTATAATAGTTTCTTTCTATCCTTTCTTTTGCAGATAATTTCGTTTTAAAAACTGAATCTACTACATTTTTTAAGCTTTTGCTGATTTTAGGAACTTGAGGAAAAAAATATCTTTTGATCAATTGTGTAGATGTTTTTTAAATAAGGCTCCTTTCTCTGGCCACTTTGCTTCACGTTGTAGTCTTGAATATGATGTTCTTGTCTCATTTCTGCTATATCTTTTTACATAGCCTACAAATTATTCCCTAAACCAGCCAAAGACAGATCTTCAGTATCCAGGGCACCCCGATAAAGGATTTTCATTGGCTTCCCAATTTATTACTAAACTGCTATTCACATGTGTGTACACTGAAGGTAGAAGGCTCCCATCATCACAGACTCAGCTTCTTAGCCAATAGTAGTTGGTAGGAGAGAAATTGGTGGGGGAAGGGTAAGAGAAAAGTCAGCAACTGGTTCCCTCTGGCTTGTAGAAATGGTCTAATATCGATTCCTAATCTGTAAATGTAAATAAACATATGATAAAGCAATATTACTGCATTTATGAATTCAGGGAACCATTCAGAGAATCCTCCCATAACCTACATTTCTGCTCCATGTATAATTTCTGCTGTTTCTTATAAGGTGATCTACTCTGTGAAAGAGAAAGGAAATGGTGATATGAATCAATCAGAATTTAAAACGATATTGGGCCTGATTTATACTTTATTTGCGCCGCATTTGCGGCATTTTCTGGCGCAAAAGTGGCGCAAACTTACAAAATATAATTGAATTGTGTACGTTTGTGCCGCTTTTGCGTCACAAAATTACGCAAATACGGCGCTAAAAAAGTATGTCAGGCCCATAGTGTCACAGGCATTAGAAATGTAATAGAACTCTCTAATCTGTCTAAAAAGATTATACCTATTTTTAAAAGTCCTACAATGGTAATAAGGAGTGGAAAGTCAGAATGTATGCCCCTCGCCATAAAAAAAAATGTGTTCAGAGCAAATAATATCTTAGTTCAGTTAATTCACAGTTCTAAAATAAGCAACACCACCTAGCGGACTGCTTCCTTGCATTTTCTAAAAACAGGTCGCAGCAGTTGGGAAAAAAATTAACTAGTAATTTCCTAATGCAGCTGTATGTAAGATATTTTGATTTATAGACCGTTCTATTTCAGGGTATATACAAGTTAAAAAAGAATTTACAAACAATGTAGAAAACATTTGTAGAACAGAGACACTGACCTCTGAGAACGCAGTTGGACAGAGAGGAGGATTCTCTTTCTATTCTATGTATTACACAGGAGCTGTCAAAAACTACTAGAACAATGAATCAACTTTGCTCTAAAATTGGCCAATGCAGACTGAAGTCTGTTTTTTGTGTTGATTTTCTCTACTGTTCACAACTGTCTGGTGACGTGAAGACTACTCCTGAAATGCTATTTCACGAGAAGACAACGCTAGGCAGAGAGCGAAATCATCAATGTGATTAGTAATGTACATATTTATTATCTGTCTTTTGTTGTAAATCATATTACAGCCACAGCTTCACCCTTTTGTCCATGCTTCATATATCAGGTTCTGACACTGTTAGTTAAAGCGGCAGAGAGAGGAACGCAAAACACTAGCAGTGGGAACTACGAAAGCGGGAAATGTAAAAGAAACACATGGGAAACTAGGAATTAAGGAAGCAGTGAAAGGAAGGCAAGGAAAGCAATAAGGGAAATTAAAGAAGAAACGACACTTCAAGGATTCAGAAAGCACTGAATAGCGTGAGCTCAAGAATCAGTGAAAACATTGTGGCAGTGCTAGTTCTGAAAACAATGATAAACTACACAATAGTGCACCCTCAGGATACAATGCAATAGTTCAAGAAACTGCAATTCTTGTAAAATTGCAAAACAGAAACAATACTACAATGACCAATATTTGACTGATGACCACAGAGGCTTACACAGAGATCAATCATGATTGCATGCTTCACGCGTGATCAAGCTAACACTTGCCAGCTGCAGGAGTGCTGATTCAGATGCCTCCACTAATCTTTGGGCTGTGGGCGTAGAGACAAAACAGTGAGAAGGACAATCTTGGAGCGAGAGGTGTACACTGGAATGGTCCTCAATGTTTTGCAGGAAGCTGGAAATGAGTGTATGGATATAGCACAGTGTCAACGAGCTCAGTCGAGCACATGGAAGTCAATCAAACACCCCCTTGTTCGTGGGCAAGAGAGTGCAGGTAGTGAATTGTGATTTTCCAGCTCTTTTGGTTTATCATTGCTTCATATAGCACTCAGATTTTCAATTGGTTCAACAATAATCTGGATGTGGCTTTCAGTTGTGAACTCCTGGAAGAAGGCCACTTCTTTGGAAGTTGTATTTAAAACAGAGGTGCTGATAGTCATAGCCAATCCCCCTCCATCTGATTCCATAACCTGTGGTCAAATGAACTTTGCATCTGTGTGAGCAAAACTGTACCCTAAAATTTGGATACGCCAAAATTGACCTCATTTGGTTCTCCCAGTTTACTGGTTTTGGAGATGACGTTAAACCACAAATTCATGAGGCAATGTGTCTCCGCATTAAGGCACTTTCCAATTAATAGAGTAACAATGGTTCATTAAATAATGGGACCCACTCAATAATTGAGTTCCAGATCAATGAAACGTTAAAGGGTTTTATTACAACAACAAAAATCTAAATAAGTGCTACTGAGTTCATGCCATGATGGTCCCCAGTTCCAAAGTTATACAGAGTATATAAAAATCTGAAATATATTATGAGTTTTAATGTGCAGCAAAATCATAAGAAATCAGGCGGCAACGCTGGAACAATAGGAAAGTCTGCTGGCTCACCCCCAAAACCAAGGAGTTCTTATACACAGTTCTTGCATAGTAAAGATGCACAATCATTGTGTGAGCAAAAGAATGATTTTTTAGTGAATCAAAACACAAGAATAATACACATTACCTTAACACATAAGCATCCTCCTGTTTCTTAAAAAACATATTCAACACCCTCTATGCAAATGCCATGGAGACGTTCAAACACATGAATATTTAGACAAAAGGGATTTCTTCCAGAGAATGGAACCCGTGAGGAACCTAAAGTTGTGTGGAACTTACTTAGATACATAACAACTCAGTAAGATTCACCAACAGGTGGAAAATATGCAGCTCACACTGCAATTTATCACCTCTATTGTAAGCAGCATTGAAAAATAAGTGTGAACAGGATCATGTGTTGCACACGGCCATTTGAGTTGTATTTGTTGACGCTCAAGTAGAAAATCTACTCGAGCGGCGGCAAATTTACCTGAATGTTAGCTGTTAGACCTTGCATCCTCTGTGTGGTCTACCCAGTCTTTTTTGCCTCTGCTTCCCCTGTTATGACTGTGTGCTGGACTCTGTTTTTGCTGTTTTTGGTACTCTGGGCACTTTACCACTGCTGACTAGTGCTAAAGTGCAAGTACTCTTGTGTACAATGTATGTGTAATTGGCTTTCCCATAATTGGCACATTTATTTACTAGTAAGTCCCCACTAGAGGTGCCCAGGGCCTGTAAATCAAATGCTACTAGTGGGTCTGCAGCGCTTGTTTTGCGACCCACATTAGTAGCCCTGTAAACATGGCTCAGACCTGCTACTGCAGTGTCTGTGTGTGCAGTTTTAAACCGTAAATTCGACTTGGCAAGTGTATCCACCTGCCAGGCCTAAAGCTTCCCTTTTGATACATGTAAGACACCTATAAGGTAGGACGTAGGTGGCCTCATGGGCAGAGCGCAGTGTATGTTTTACATGTCATAACAGTGAAATACTGCTAAGTTCAATTTTCACTGTTGCAAGGCCTATCTCTCTCATAGGTTAACATGGGAGCTTCCTTTAAATATCCTTAAAGTGCTGTTTCCCTCTGAGAGCATATCGAAATGTGGAGTTTGGGGTCTCTGAACTCATAATTTAAAAATGCATCTGATGGTGAAGTTGGTTTTTAGATTGTTAGTTTGAAAATGTAACTTTTAGAAAGTAGGCATTTTCTTGCTTTAACCATTCTGTGACTTTGCCTGTTTGTGGATTCCCTGTCTGGGTCAGACTGACAGTTGGCTATTTGTGAATCTCCTCTAGACAGTGACGCAAAGGGAGCTGGGATGTAGCCCACATATCCTCATGAGCCATCTCAGCTGGAGTGGAGGGAGGAGTGGTCACTTGCACCTGAATGGGCTGTGCCTGCCCTCACACAATGCAGTCTCCACCCCCTTGGTGTGTGTCTGGGCCCTGGAATGGGAAAGGCAAAATCCTGTAAACAACAGAGTCTCCCCTTTAAAGTTTGCCTACTTCAAAGGTACAAAGGAGTATAAGTATTGGACCCAAAACCACAGACTTTAGATCACTTCTGGAACCAGGAGGAACCTCTGCCAAGGAGAAGAGCTGAAGAGCTGAGGAGAAGAACTGCCCCTGCCCCTGCCTGTGACTGTGCTTTGTTGGGGTATCCTGCAGTTGCTGCTTTTGCCTGTGAAAGGGGACAAAGACTGTACTTTGTTGGGCATTCCTGCTTCAAGAATCTCCAAGGGCTTGAACTGAGCTTGCCACCTGTTTCGAAGTATAAGGGCCATCAAAGACTTCATCAGCTAGCACCTGGACTCTCTGCTGAGACTCCTGCCCTGCCAAGTGGTGCCCTACCCAGTCCCTGGACCCTTGAAAGGTGAAGTTGGCAGAACAAGAGCTGAAATCCATGCACAGAACGCCGTGCGGGGAAATGTTCGACGCACCATCTGTAACGCGGCTGATAACTGATGTGCCACCCGATTCGCGGCTGAGATCAACGCTCCACCTGCATCGCAGCTGGGAGATCGATGCATCACGGCTGGAGAAACAATGCAACACCCGCTTGCGGCTACTGATAATGACGTAAAGCCCACATGTGATTTTCTAATACCGTGTGACAGGATTTATCACGCATCGTCCCTAGGCGTCAAAGCCATAGTGAAACTATGCACGTCCAAGGTGCCCTGTCCGGAAATTGATGCATTGCTCTCTTACGAGGGAGATAAATGACGCATCACCTACCCAACCAGAGAAGAAACATTGCACGGCCTCACATGCGAGTAAGGAATCAACACATCGCTGGCTTTTCCAATGCATGCTCGCCCGTGCAGCTTTATTTTTGACGTAAACCAGTTACTTTGTGTAAAATCAACATTTCCATTATTTTCTATGGAGTAAGACTCTATTCTTTTGAAAATTCATATCTTATCTTGTGTATGTTGGAGTTTGTCATTTTGGTCTTGTTTGATTTAGATAAATATTACCTATTTTTCTAAACTGGTGTGGTGTCCATTTTGTAGTGTTTCACTGTATTACTGTTAGTGTTGGTACAAATATTTTACATGTTGGTTCTGAGATAAGCCTGACTGCTTGTGCCAAGCTACCAAGGGGGTGAGCAAGGGTTATCTTGAGTGTGTAACTTCATTGCCCCGACTAGAGTGAGGGTCCCTGCTTGGACAGAGTGCAAACTGACTGCCAACCAGATAACCAATTTCTAACAGTAGCCCCCTGACTGTTACTGCTTGTGGCTGCCCACGACCACCCACATTAGAAAATCGCACTAGGGGATGCCAAATCTTGCTCACGCTCACCAGCTTGCATTTTCTGCAGTTTTGAGGAGAAAAATTCTCTCTCACAGGTTTCACTTTCTCCCCCCCCCACCGGATATCCAACAGGCTCACTGTATGGGACCTCTGTGCCAGGAAACACCAGGAAGGCCGCACCCCATCATAGCCTACTTTCTTGACCACGAACAGGTGCAACAGCTCCTGGCTGTGGCCTTATCCCACGGCCCATGTGATTTTGAGGGGCACAAGATCCTCATAGCAGCCAAAAAACAGTAGGTGAAAGGCGTGTCTGGCTGTCTGACCCCCAGCTCCAAAAAGTGGACGTTAAGTTTTGCCTGTTTGAACCTGCCCATATGTGGCTCGAAAGATGGCAGGTCCAAAGAATTCTTTGAACTGGATGCCCTATGCTTTCCTGGAAGGTCTATCTGACTATGCTATGGGACTTGTCCCCTCAGACTCAGTTGCTGCTCATCTTTCCACATACATGCCTCCCCCCATTGCCGTCCCTGGCGGCCACCAAGTGTTTTTGTACTGCTGTAATTTGTTCTGCTCTCAGTTTTACTGCTTTACAATACAGCGCACCACATGGGTCTATGTTGCTCTATGACATGATGTTATTTGAAGTTTTATGCTAACTGTACTGGTTTTGTATTTGATGCAGCCTCAGCTAGGATGTCATTGAGGCTGGCATACTGCCACAGTAGGCATGGCCTACTTACCCCCACTCTGCCCTCCCCCTCACCCGTTCCCTGTGGCCTCCAATCACACGGTGAACCACACACCAATGATCCTATGCCATCCCCACTTCCCTGCCCACTACCCTCCCATCCCACTGATGCTTCAAGGCAGATGCCTGGTGCATGCTGACTTCCTGCTTTCAATGGAGCACCCTCACTGTAGGCCCCTCATCTCTAGGATAGCCCATAGGGGCGTGACTTGATCTGACCCAATCCATTGCTTATCAATCCCCAATGTCTCTGTTCTCATCCTGGTATTCTGCTAAGTGGTTCCTTCCCTGCTCCTCTCCATGGGAATTCTGGCACGCTGGAGCAGCAAGCCTAGACCGATGGTTTATAGACTATGGTCCTCTCTGCAGCTCTTCCTCAGCTCAGTGTCAGATTTCTTCTTCCCTTTCTCTTCCTCTTTCCTTTGTCCCCCACTGAGGCAGATATATCACCTTCCACTGCATATTAGGGGTCCCTGTGTTACCCCCCTCTTAGTCTTTCTTCTTTCCTCTTCTTCTCAACTCCCTCCCTTCTCCCACCCCTTCTCCCCCACCCCTTCCATCTCTCCCATACTTTCCCTTGCCCCCTTTTGTCCCCCTCTAAATTTACTGCTTCCCATTGTCACTCATCCACCCCTACTCTACCCTGATGGCAGCTTCCACCCCTGGATCCTCCTCTTCCCTACGAGCTGTCTCCTGGAATGTCAATGGTCTGACACACTATATAAAGCATGTCAGGTTTTCTGGTTTTACATTGTGCAGTTCAGCTACTAGATGTACATGCTTCACTTACTCTACACCTACTCTACCTCACCCCAACCCTGACCACCACCCTGATGAAGTGTTGCCCTCAGTCTCACCATTAACCAAACTTAATGGCCGGGGGAAAATGCTTGTGAGTACCCATGACTTAGAACAAGTTTTAATTTATTATGTTTTTTCTAAAAAATCAAGATGCATTGATGGCAAATAACATTAAGTTATATGTTAAACTTTCAGAACCGGGGCACAGAAAAACAGTCAAAAGCTCAAGCTGTTTGGTGTCAGTTAGTCAAATAACACCAAAAGAAAACGTGATCATGCATTGACGAAGTCATTTCTTTTTGGTTTTGGATTACACACTTTTTGTCTTTTATCTACAGTATGTGATGTGGAATTCAGTGTCTCATCAGCCTGTCTGTTCTTCTCGAGGTAGAAAACACTTAGTAAGTGCAGCCTACTGGTTGAATAGAGGACAAGTAGATGATATTAAAAACAACCCATGCACATAGTACTAGAATAATTCCTGGGTATCCGTAATAGAACATAAATTCCACATCATAGCTGACCTTCTTGTAGAGCACTGGAAATCATGCCCCTTCTCTAAACATTTACCAACGCCCACCTTGGAAGGAAGGTGCACTGGGCACTTGCCTACTTTGCCCATCTCTACTAGCGGCAACCTTCATTGATCACACATGTGGCACAAAGACATTAAGCAAGATGTCAAGCAGCCTCAGTTTGTGTCACTCCAGAAATGGTCATTATGGTTTTTTTTTCTTGTTTTGACTGGCCTATGTTATTTGAATACAAACTTGCTTTATGATATTGCTGTGCATGGCTGTGAATGCTTATTTGGTGAGCTTTCCGTTTCGTTCATCTTTCCTTCCACTGCCACGCTACCTCTCTTCAGCAATGCGCCCATGTTTTCTCAGCCATGACTCTTCTCCAGCGTGGAGGTGCATCCAGGTTTCCCGGGCTAGCACTGTTTAACAGTTCATCAGGACACTCCTATTTCCTGAGTTTGCAGTGCAGTTATTTTGCGTGAGCTACACTCTTTCATAGTCTACTCACGTCGCCTGAGCCTGTACTGTTGTTTCTGACACCTTTGTTGCCTCAGCTAGCAACGATTCGCGGTGCTGCAGTGCATGCCTGTTGCCTGAATGTGCATGGCTATACAGTGCATCTTTGTTACCTGAGCCAGCACCCTTTTGTAGCGTGTGCCTGCTGCCTGGGCTTGTTTGATGGGCACCTGTATTGGCTGAGCTTGCGCTGTTTCATAGTGCACTTTTGTTGCCACAGATTACACTGGTTTTCACTGCATCTAAGTTTCCTCAGCTAACACTGTTTCATAGGATCCTCTGCTGCCTGAGCTTGTAAGAAGGCACCTGTGTTCAGTGAGCTAGCACTGTTTCACAGGCACCTCTGCTGCATGAGCTTGTAGGAAAGTATGTGTGTTCTGTGAGCTAGCACTGTTTCACAGGTACCTCTGCCTCCTGAGCTTGAAGGAAAGCATGTGTGTTTGGTGCGCTAGCACTGTTTTACAGGCACGTTTGCTTCCTGAGCTTGTAAGAAGGCATCTGTGTTTGGTGAGCTTGCACTGTTTCACAGGCACCTCTGCTGCCTGAGCTTGTAAGAAGGCACCCGTGTTCGGTGAGATAGCACTGTTTCACAGGCACCTCTGCTGCCTGAGCTTGTAAGAAGGCACCTGTGTTCGGTGAGGTAAAGCTGTTTCACAGTCACGTCTGCTGCCTGAGCTTGTAAGAAGGCACCTGTGTCCAGTGCGCTAGCACAGTTTCACAGGCACGTTTGCTGCCTGAGCTTGTAAGAAGGCACCTGTGCTCGGTGAGCTAGCACTGTTTCACAGGTGATGAAGCAGGAAAAGAGAGACTAACAAACATTTATATATCATGTAATAAAATCGTATAAGAAAATGTGATTTTAGCAAAGAAAAATAATGTATGTGGGAAAATGTGCCCACGGAGTAGGTCGCCATTATTATAAACGAGCTTAATTAATCATGAAGAATCGACAATGTAGTAATCCGTCATAATTGCAGATATATTCTATGATTTTCTTGTTGAAACTGATATATGCTTAGCTTAAATTTAGCAGAGGCTTTGGCCTAGTTGCCTGGTCTCAAATTTAACTGCGTGGTTTTCACTTGTATTAACAAAGATGTGTTTTATACCTTTAAAATTGTATTTTTCCAGTAGAATGACTAATACACTTATCTCAAGGTTTCGTGCTAGGCAAGTTTCATCCCCTTTGAAGCAAGGTCAGTTTCTGCAGGTGCAGACAATAAGGACACTGATACAGAATTAATTGGCAACTTTGTTGCTACTTGTGTTCCAAAACTCCAAGAACACCTTATGCATAAATGAGTACTAAGAGAAAGACACTATTCATTGGTCAAAGAGAAACCACCCTATGAACCCTCCAATGGAAGACCCTGAAGAATTTGGAACGTTTTCTTACTTAAACCCATCGGACAAAGAGAAGTCAGCCATTTTCTTTGATGCCATTTTGAAGCCAGATTCAAGAAACTATTTTAAATGACACTTTGATGCCTTTTCTCTGCCCCAGCGAAAGAGACTTTGAAGAATTCTCACCCTAGAGACTTTAACTTTAACTTTACCCCGTCTTGTCCATGCAATAACTTTTGCCCCATTTTCCTTGCTGCCCCAAGGAAATTTGCCTTAACTTTGCCCCTTTGAAATCTGCCCCATGCTGATCGAACCGGTACCTGAAGGACGAAGACTTACCTTGAGTGCTGATTGTATTTGGTAATTATGAAAGGATAAATGTGTTACTCATTGCATTTTCCTTCTTAGGTACCAACTGCTTATTTTGACCGAGCCTAAGCTAGAAGTTTTCTAAATTCATGTTTGATTAAATTATTTTGCATGAAGCCCCACATGCCAATGCTAATCAGAGGATAGTTGAGGTATTCACTTGATGCACCATGCTGAATTGAAATCTTGTTATGCTGACCAATGAATGCAATTAGTCAAATCCAGTTACTCTTATTGGTGATATGCATTGCTATAACCGAGTGCATTATAATCCAGATTTTGCGTAGACTGCGTTTCTTCCGTCGCTATGGACAGCTAGTAATGTTCGTATATGTATACCATTTGATTTTGAGACTTACTTATATTGTGCTAGCTTTGTTATTATAGGGAAATAAACTCATTAACTTTCAATAACCAGATGTGGTTATTCATGACTGAAAGGTCATGGCGTGTCAAATTACTGATTACTATTGATTCTTGATTTGTTGATTGATTACTAATTGAATATTGGGTATTGATAATAAATGATTATTGATTATTGATTTGAGGGATCCAACTATTTTGGATGAGGAGAACTCAACCCGGTCAAAAGGTTCACCGACTTCCGGCGTGTCCAAGTATAAGTAATTTATAAGGACTGGAAGCACTATCAGTAGATGGTAGCAGAGATTGATGGTTAAGCCCTTTGGGACCCCATCCAAACAATAGACAGATTCAAGTTAGAATTTTCTTTGATAAAACAAGTTGGAGAGATGATGATGCCCTAAATCCGCAATGACTTTCCCGGAATCTCGGAGCTTGCGAATGGAGGAAGTGGAGGTGTGAGAACATTTTCAGCGTTTCTAGTGACGGTATGAGTGAAGTTAGGGTTTTTGCGCTTGCATAGCTTATGCCGCAGATGAATTGTGAAGTTTGTGAGGATTTAGGGGGTTACGAACTCCAATCAAAATTTTAGAGGAGTGATACTCCAAAGTGTGAGAGTAGGGAAGTCGTCGAAATTCACATGAGTGTAGCGCTTTGTGCAAGAAAAATTGTCCACGTGGTTGTTGAAGTTGAGACAGGCCCTGCGAGGTCAAGAGACTCCGGAGTATGTTGAAAAGTGCACTAGAATAGTTCATTGATCAGTTGAGAGTAAAGTTTGCAGGTCAAATTTTGCTTGCGAATGTGGGAAACCGAGAAAGATGGAATAACTGCAGAGGCTAGTGAAAAATCCCTAAGGTTTCTGAAGCGATTGCATTACTCTTCCTGTAGTAAACCGACAGATTTGTTTTCTTCTTTTGATTAGTGCTCGCGATATATTGCAGAAATTAGTTTTGAGTGCAGCTGAATGAAGGAGGACAAGCTGCAAGACTTTGTCAGCCGCAGTGTGTGAGTGTGATGTCACTAGGAGCCGTGCTGGGATAGGTTGGTTGGTGAGAAGGGTCGCGCATGGATTGGATGCAGTCTGTGAAGCGCAACTGGTGGGGAAAGGCAAGCGAAGAGTATTCTGGGAATCAAAGTCACTTATTGATTACATTTTAAGAAATGAAAAGACGGAAAGATGAAATTTTTCAAAGCACTTAGGAGTGCCTTGAGGGGAGATGTATATATTAAAGCAAATGTAGGAGAAGAAACACCGCCCGAGGGTACACCAGCTTACAACGTAATCGAAGAAAAGGATGTCGCACCATGTCTTTGGTTAAAGCAATGGTGTAAATTAACAGAAAAACATGGAAGTGTAGCGTTTCCTATCCATGGGACATTTAACCTAAGAGTCTTGGAGAATTTGAGATTTGCGCTATATGACATGAAAATACCTCCAAGACGGCACAGTTTGAAGCATTAGCAATTTGGGAACAAATGGCTAGAAAGAAACTACAAAACAAATTTGAGACAAGAGTGAGAAAAGTAGAAAAGACACTAGCGGATGCTAGAAGGGATAGTACTCAAAAGGTTTGGAGATCAGATATATTGCAGGGAATTAAATTGTTTCCAGCAATTACTGATGAAGCAGAGATGGAAGGGAAGAAAGCTACCTATAAAACAAACAGGAGTCAGTACAGAGATAGAGAAAACAATAGAAACTCGAAAAGGTCAGATGAATCAGATGATGAGGAGTTAATTTGGCAATTGCTAAATGACCGTCCACCACCATATGTGGAAAACGAAAATGACCCAAGCACTAGTACTGCCTCTCCAGAACCAATACAGGGTACTGTAACACCGAATTTGAGAATATTGCAGAGGCAAAGTAGTCCCGTTATGCCTTTTACACCAGAAATACCACAAGTTCAGAGAATATATCCTGACATGGCTAAACTGAAACCTGTCAATGATTATCAGCCACAGGTTCAAAGGCGCTATTATGATGAGCATAATTTGGAAATGACTTCTAATTTATTGGTGCAGGGAGGACAGAATTACCAAAGACCGACATTGATTCAAACCGAATCAACACAAATTCTGATGCCTCAAAGGCAGATGTAGGAAGTGCCAAAGTACATTCAAAACAGCAGAAAACCAGTCAGACATGCTAGCAATGATGAACCATAATGTGGGAATTAACATGCCACAGAATTTGGGTAACAGACAGAATCCGGACGCAATATCCTTGCCTATCACTGTAGGTCCGCCAGTACCATTATATATACAGGCAAAGCCAAGTGTATGCGATCAAGGGGTAATGACACAAAATGAGACAGGGAGGAGATACATAGAAAACACTCAAGAAACTACTACGGTAGGAACACTGCCAAATAGATCTGGGTCTTTGTTGGAATTTAGTCCAATTCCAATTTGTGCTCCGTCAACTGTGGTAAGGTCAAGTCCACCACTAATAGTACCGCTAACTTCAAAAACAGAAATGTTACAGAAACCATCAGTAGCATTAGACGTAAATGCCACATTAATGGGACTAAACGCACAACAGTTAACACAATGGTTGAACTCCCCACAGAGTACACCCAGCGGGATAGGAGAAGAATATTTGAATAGAATAAGATTGGGCATGGAAGCAGATGAACTCGTAGAGGGAACGATGGGTCTCAACAGGTTAGAATCATACACAGAAGAAGAGCTGAGATACATTTGCCCTAGAATTACAAGAGAAGTAAGCAACATACACAGGAGGTTACAAGAAATTGCAGACAGACACAAAATAGACATAAATAAAACAAAGCACTTGAGCAGAAGTTACAGGTTAGACTTTGAGACAAAAGATTTTGAACACATGAAACACACCTTAAAGAAATACTGTAAAGCGTGCAGGTTTGGAGATGTTTGGATAAATGGGAGAGTAGGTGGGTTAAGAAAAAGGATAAGAAGAAAGAAAGTACCCCAGATCGGAATGAGAAAGTACAACAGAATGATGATCTGATAACCATGTTACCAATGAGAGAAACAGCAGGGGGAAAACTTATCCATGTACCATGACACAGGTGTGACATTCAATCTTTTACAGATAATTTCCCTAAGTTAAGAAATAAAACGATCGAATGGTATCAACAAACAGATAGATTTGTGAAACTCACAAAATGTCTTTGGGAAGACCTGAATACTTTATTCGAAATTGTAGTTCCGGCAGATTTGTGGGAAGATTGTAAAAGGGCTGTAGGTTGGCCAACAAGTGAACCAGAAATAGATAGGGACACAGGTGCACCATCGCCTACGGTAATGAGTTTATACCATAAGGTGATTGAGCATTTGAAAACAAAAGTTGCGTCGAAAAATGTAGATTGGCAGAGAATTGACAGAACAGCACAAGAAGTTAAAGAGTTGATACATGCATACTATGAGAGATTGTTGAAAGCATTTAAAAATTACAGTGGCACAGAAACGATTGAAACAAAGGACATGCTCCATTTTGTATTCAGATTTGTGGAAGGATTAAGACCCGAAATTAGCCAGATGATTAAAATGCATTTGATTTGTTGGCAGTCAAAATCGATCAATGAAGTGTTGAACTATGCAAAATACTGCAGTGATGAGATTGAGACAAAGCAGAAAAGGTTGAAAGAGAAAGTGATGGTGATGCAGATTAGAGCAGCTCAGTCAGGTTTGCAAGGTTTCCAACAACAGTTGCCGCAGCAGCAACAGCAGGGTAATGCGATATTTCAGCCACAGATGAGAGGCAGAGGCCGAGGAGGTTTTGTGAATAACGGTCCTGATTTAAATACTGTTATGATTCCTAATGGTATACAGGCAATGAAGAAGGTGATGCCATGTCACATGTGCGGAATCGTCGGACATTGGAAACGGGAGTGCCCAATGTTGGTGCAGGAAGGTGTAGGTCAGCAGAACAATGATGTCAATACCTTTCAGAATGTGAGAGGACCAAAATTGAGAGGTCCAAACCCAAATTTCCAAAATAATGTAAATCAGATGCAGGGTCTACAACCTATACAACAACTGCAGGTGCAAATGCCCTGTGCACAAATGGCACAGTTGCAGCCAATGCAACAGCAGTTTCCTATGGTACCTAATCAGCAAATGCAAGTACCCTTAGCACCAATGAATCAGCAACAAGTAATGCTTCCTCAACAGGTCACAGGTCAAGGAATGAATCAAAGTGACACAGTACACCAATTCCCGTTACACAGTGAGAATGGAATAAAAAATGTATGGGAGAGTGAAAGTTCAGATGAGGAGGGAAATTGTATGCTTGCAGCATCTTTGGAAGTTGATCAAAAGGGACCATATGTGGAAGGAAGAGTTATGGGTCACAGCGTTTCATTTTTGGTTGACACAGGAGCTACACGCTCTACAGTCAGAAGTATCGAAGTACCAAATTTGCTGCTTTCAGGGAGAACAGTTCAAGTAGTGGGAGTGGCAAATAGGTATCTGACAAACCCAATCACAGATCAGGTGCAAGTCAGAATTGGTAACTTTCAAGGGTCACATAAATTTGTGGTGTGTGACTCAAGTCCGATACCCCTATTAGGGAGAGATTTATTGTGCAAATTGGGATGCTCGATTATGTGCTCAAATAATGGAATTCAAATTCAGACAAACAGTGATGAGGAAGAAGAGGACAGTTTAGGTGAGGACGAAATGGAAACTGTTGATGAAGAGTATCCCCTGATTACTCTATATCCTATGCTCACTGAAGCAGATATTCCAGCTGAGTTACAGGAAACAGTTGAAAAAGAAGTGTCGGATATGACAGGGAAAGAAGTAGGATTGGTCAAAGGAGCAGAACCAGTAAAAGTGACTGTAAAACCTAATGTAAATTTTCCTCAGACTCCACAATACCATATGTCACAAGACACTCTCATGAAAGTCGCCCAACTCATTGACGAATTTGTGAAACAGGGAGTACTGAAAGAAGTACTAAGTAGTCCATGTAATTCACCAATCATGGGACTAATAAAACCAAGTGGAAAGGTCCGAATTGTTCAAGATTTGAGAAAAATAAATGACATAGTGCCTCTTCATGCCTCTTCATGCTTCAATTTCTCTTTTGCTTCAAATTCCTGGACAGAGTCCACAATTGGTGTCGAATTCCTCAAGGGTTTTCAGAGTCACCATCAATTTTCAATCAGATTCTAAAGAAAAATCTGGAATCATTGGAATTACCATTTGAATCAACCTTAGTACAGTATATTGACGATTTACTGATCGTATCCAAGACAGAAAATGGCTGTACAGTTGACACTATTGCTCTACTGAACCATTTGGGAAGGAATGGACACAAGGTGTCTCCTTCGAAATTGCAATTCTGCCAAAAGAAGGTGAAATATTTGGGTCACCAAATAGAAAAAGGGTCGAGGAGAATCATGAAAGAAAGAATAATGAGTGTACTTCAAATGAGTCCACCCAAAACAAGAAAAGAGGTGAGAAAGTTTTTGGGAATGGTGAGCTACTGTCGCCAATGGATTCCCAATTTCTCAACTCTAGCCAAATCTTTACTGAAACTGACCCAGAAAGATGCGCAGGATGAAATAGTGTTGAAAAGAGATTAAATGGATGCCTTTATTGAATTAAAGGAATGCATGTGCAGAGCTCCAGCTTTAGGTATGCCTGATTACACAAAGCCTTTCACATTGTTTTGTCATGAACGTGATGCATGTTCCTTGTCTGTCTTGACTCAAGCCCATGGTGGCATAAACAGACCAGTAGCATATTTTTCAGCTACTTTGGATCCAGTCGCAGCAGCCTTACCGGGATGCTTGCGTGCTGTAGCAGCAGTTGGTATAAGCCTAAATAAGAGTGAAGGAATAGTAATGGGACATCCTTTAACAGTTATGGTCCCTCACTCAGTCGAAATACTTTTGACACGTTCCCGAACACAGCACATGACTGGTGCTAGGCTTACAAGGTACGAGACAATAATTTTGGGATCACCCAATGTGCAGCTGAAAAGGTGCACTACGTTGAATCCAGCAACTTTGTTTCCCAGTGAAAATGTTGAAATTGAGAACGCTGAAGACATCGAGCACGACTGTGTTCAGGTGACTGAATTTTGTACTAAACCAAGACCTGATATCAAACATACTCGGTTGGAAGAAAATGATCAAATTATTTTTGTTGATGGTTCATGTTTAAGACATGCACTAGGAATATTGAAAGCAGGATATGCTGTATGCACAATAACTGGTGTTCTAGAAGCATCTTGGCTTCAAGGAGTTTACTCTGCACAGGTAGCGGAACTAGTAGCCCTTACTAGAGCTTGCCAACTTTCGGCATTAATGAAAGTCACCATTTACACTGACAGTTAGTACGGATTTGGAATAGTGCATGATTTCGGACAATTGTGGTCACAAAGAGGCTTTATGACCTCTTCAGGATCACCAGTGAAAAATGGTGAAAAAATAAGAGAATTGTTACATGCTATTCAGTTACCAGGAGAAGTAGCGGTGGTAAAATGCAGTGCATACTCGAAATCACAAGACTTCGTTTCTTTGGGAAATGGATATGCAGATCAAGTCGCAAGGTTTTGCGCATTGAACTCAGAGACGAATGGAATTTGATAAATGAGCCAGAACTTGAACCAATCGAAGCCTTTTTCTCTAAAAGTCGTAGACACAATCGAAGAATTGAAATTCCTACAAAATAATGTCAGTAAGGATGAGAAACTCTCATTGAGCAAATTACAATGCGTAAAGAAACCAGATGATTTGTGGGTTTCAAGTGAAGGAAGATTAGTTTTGCCAGACAGTCTTTTAACGCAATTAGCCAGGTTATATCATGGACAAGCCCACCTTGGAAGGGATGCCATGATTAGATTATTCAAAATTGATTGGTGTAATCCCAAATTTCGCCAAGTTGCTGAAGCAGTTTGCCATTGTTGCGTCATTTGCCAACAAATGAACGCAGGGAAGGGAACAGTAGTAAATTTGAGCCACATTGGAAGAGCAGGTGGGCCATTCAGCAGGATGCAAATGGATTTAATTGAGATGCCTATGCATGCAGGCTTGAAATATGTGTTGGTGATTGTGTGTATTTTTAGTCACTGGATTGAAGCATACCCTACACGCAGAAATGACAGTCTCACAGTTGCAAAACTACTCTTGAGAGAGCTAATACCACGTTACGAATTCCCGATCTCTTTAGAATCAGATAGGGGAAGTCACTTCAATAACGAAGTAATTAAATTATTGTGTGCAGCACTGAACATTGAACAAAAATTGCATTGTAGCTACCGCCCTGAAGCATCAGGACTAATGGAGCAAATGAATGGCACGCTAAAATCAAGAATGGCGAAAATACGTGCATCCACAAACTTGAAATGGCCTGACGCGTCGCCCTTGGTGTTAATGTCAATGAGAAACACACCTGATAGAAAAACTGGACTATCACCACACAAAATTCTCATGGGCAGAGCCATGAGACTTCCAGCAGTTCCTGCAAATGCTCTTGTAAATATTACAGATGATATGGTATTGGACTACTGCAAAGGTCTGGCTGGCGTGGTCTGCCCTTTTTTTGGAGGCAACCACCTTGCCACCGATCCAAGGTCCAGAACACGCCCTGAAAGCAGGTGACTGGGTGGTGATAAGAAGCACGTGAGGAAGTCGTGCTTGGAACTCCGTTGGAAAGGACCTTTTCAAGTGATTCTGACAACTACCACCGATGTAAAGTGTGCAGGGGTTCCCAACTGGATTCACGCCAGTCACACGAAAAGGGTGACGTGTCCCACAGAAGAGGAAATTGAAGCACCGAAATTACCAACAACTGACAGGAAAGTACCAGGCACTGAGACAGAACGAAGGGAGCCTGAAAGCGAACAAGAAAACCTCGAGACAGAAGAAATATTCTCTGAGGAAGACAAAGTCGATCCTTTTGAGGACAACAGAGAAGAAGCCTCAGGAGGTGACAAAGATCCTGGAGGTGACAAAGATCCTATCTCAGGAGAAGAAGTAGGAAAGCCTGATAAGAGGAGGGCTTTCCCAGAAACAGACAATACGGGAAAAGAAGGAGAAAACCTGATTGACCTGCTTGAGGAAGGAGACAAGACAGAGCAAAGCAAAATTGTTCCAAATCTTCCAGAAGGTGAAAACAGTGCAAAACGGAGACAAAGCATATTGCCAGTGAAATCAAAGACTAAACAAACATTAAAAGAAAATGAAGGGCCAAAGTTGAAGGAGAAAAGAAAGGAAGTATCTCTCATAACAGCATTGAACGAAGAAAAAGACACAGCCAAAGAACAAGACATAAGCGAAAGGGAATTGAAAGGAGATGCAAAATTGAAAAGGAAAAGAACACCGAAGCAGAAGGTACTCTGGTCCCGAATGGGCATATACCGCCACTAAAGATTGGTCAGACGAATTTCTATCTCTTAGTCTTGAAAACGAAGAAGCAGAACGACACTTTGGTACTTAAAAGGTGAAATTTCATGAACATTACCAAATAAGACATTGATAACCTGATTGACTTTTGAAACAGATTTTGAGACAAAGCTGCTAAACCGATAAGAGACTAAGAAAACCGTGTGTACTTTGACCTCGTTCAGCATTTATATATATCTGCAAATCTGATTTGATAAAGTATCTTCAACTTTCTGTTTCTATATAGATCATGCCAGGCAGTACTACTCAAGGACCTAAAATGAAATATTGTAAATACATGTGTATAGGTCTAATAACTGCATGTGTACTAATAATTATGGCAATAATTCTTGGAATGCATGGAGGGAATGAAAGAGACGCGAAAGATGCTTCTACCTTTAAAAGTACTACTGAATTAACTCCTTTGCAGAAACTCGAACAAGACGAGAAATATTTACATGATAAGAAAGAACTTTCTTCTAAAGTCTTCTATCACTTGCTGAATGAGTATGTTGAGACAATGGACGCGAAAGACTGTTATGTGTGTACACAAATACCTACCTCAGTAATAGAGGGAGTGACATATCATAGCATGCCTCTTACATATGGAATAACATGTAGTTTGTTACTGACCAGATTTTATGGCCAGGAGTATATTCAATACTTCTATTCCAATCATGATGTCATGTTTTCATATGTCCCCATAATAGAGTACTTGAGTAAAGTAGCAAGAGATTATTATATAAAATTAGTTAGGGGTTTCTTTGAACCACTATCACCTTTTTCCACAGCTCAAGCTCATAGAGAAAACCTTACATGCTTGCTTTCACCGGTAGAGAAAAGCTTTTTAGATCACACTGAAGATAGAAGGAAAATGGTAAAGGAGAAATTAGAAAAGGAATTACACAAAAGGACATCTGTAGATAGCTATGCTTTTGCTGCAAAAAAGACACAACGGAAATTAGCTTTAGATGCAATACACGTAGAGAAGCTTTGTATATATAGACCTAAATCATACTATGACACAATCTTTGTAGGAACGAGTGAATGTAAACACGTGTTTTTGTTCCAGAGTAAATGGACGTTCATGTTAAATGGCTTAGATCCAGCTACTCCAGGAGTATATTATATTTGTGGACTCAACACCTATTATCGTCTTTCAAAAGGATGGTATGGGAGGTGTCATTTGGGAATAGTATTTCCAAAGATTTATCAACTAGAAGACTTAAAGAAATTTCCAAAGCTGTCTGAATTACATCGTATTCAGAAACGGGAGACAGCTTTTGGTATGGTACAAGATATATTTGGAGCAATGATTCCTTCAGTAGGAGTCATATTGAATTCAATCAAAATACGAAAGTTGTCTACTATTGTGGATAACATGCTGACAAAATTCTCAGGAGCAATGATCCTGATGGATACTGAACTTGCTGCAGATAGAGCTATGACTCTTCAAAATCGGCTTGCTTTAGACATTCTTTTAGCAAAGAATGGTGGCGTTTGCAAAATGCTTAGTGCACAACACTGTTGTTCATATATACCGGACAACAGTGGGCACATTAGGAAAATGCTTACAAATTTAACTAACGATAGTGCAGATTTGAAAGAATCGAAAGAACCAGGAGTATGGAAAAAGGTTGAAAAAGGATTTGCTTCCGTGGGAAATTGGCTCAGCAGCATTTGGAACTGAATATTTCTGAAAATAGTAAAAGGAATATTAATAATATTAATTTGCTTAATAGGTATTTGGGGAATATGGAAAGCTCTTAAAATATTGAAATCAAGAAGCAAGAGAAGAAGAGAAAGAACAAAATAAAATAGTAGAAACATACAGGGAAAAAATTAAAGGGAACAAAAAGGAAGCGGGAGATGACAGAAATGCAAAATTACTAAAACAGAATTTTAATGAAATAAAATTTGTGATGGAAAGATTTAATGTGATGACATAATTAGTCATCAGAGGAGGGATTGATGAAGCAGGAAAAGAGAGACTAACAAACATTTATATATCATGTAATAAAATCGTATAAGAAAATGTGATTTTAGCAAAGAAAAATAATGTATGTGGGAAAATGTGCCCACGGAGTAGGTCGCCATTATTATAAACGAGCTTAATTAATCATGAAGAATCGACAATGTAGTAATCCGTCATAATTGCAGATATATTCTATGATTTTCTTGTTGAAACTGTTATATGCTTAGCTTAAATTTAGCAGAGGCTGTGGCCTAGTTACCTGGTCTCAAATTTAACTGCGTGGTTTTCACTTGTATTAACAAAGATGTGTTTTATACCTTTAAAACTGTATTTTTCCAGTAGAATGACTAATACACTTATCTCAAGGTTTCGTGCTAGGCAAGTTTCATCCCCTTTGAAGCAAGGTCAGTTTCTGCGGGTGCAGACAATAAGGACACTGATACAGAATTAATTGGCAACTTTGTTGCTACTTGTGTTCCAAAACTCCAAGGACACCTTATGCATAAATGAGTACTAAGAGAAAGACACTATTCATAGGTCAAAGAGAAACCACCCTATGAACCCTCCAATGGAAGACCCTGAAGAATTTGGAACGTTTTCTTACTTAAACCCATCGGACAAAGAGAAGTCAGCCATTTTCTTTGATGTCATTTTGAAGCCAGATTCAAGACGCCATTTTAAATGACACTTTGATGCCTTTTCTCTGTCCCAGAGAAAGAGACTTTGAAGAATTCTCACCCTAGAGACTTTAACTTTAACTTTACCCCGTCTTGTCCATGCAATAACTTTTGCCCCATTTTCCTTGCTGCTGCAAGGAAATTTGCCTTAACTTTGCCCCTTTGAAATCTGCCCCATGCTGATCGAACCGGTACCTGAAGGACGAAACCTTACCTTGCGTGCTGATTGTATTTGGTAATTATGAAAGGATAAATGTGTATCTCATTGTATTTTCCTTCTTAGGTACCAACTGCTTATTTTGACAGAGCCTAAGCTAGAAGTTTTCTAAATTCATGTTTGATTAAATTATTTTGCCTGAAGCCCCACATGCCAATGCTAATCAGAGGATAGTTGAGGTATTCACTTGATGCACCATGCTGAATTGAAATCTTGTTATGCTGACCAATGTATGCAATTAGTCAAATCCAGTTACTCTTATTGGTGATTTGCATTGCTATAACCGAGTGCATTATAATCCAGATTTTGCGTAGACTGCGTTTCTTCCGTCGCTATGGACAGCTAGTAATGTTCATATATGTATACCATTTGATTTTGAGACTTACTTATATTGTGCTAGCTTTGTTAATATAGGGAAATAAACTCATTAACTTTCAATAAACAGGTGTGTTTATTCATGACTGAAAGGTCATGGCGTGTCAAATTACTGATTACTATTGATTCTTGATTTGTTGATTGATTACTAATTGAATATTGGGTATTGATAATAAATGATTATTGATTATTGATTTGAGGGATCCGACTATTTTGGATGAGGAGAACTCAACCCGGTCAAAAGGTTCACTGACCCCGGCGTGTCCAAGTATAAGTAATTTATAAGGACTGGATGCACTATCACAGGCACGTCTGCTGCCTGAGCTTGTAAGAAGGCACCTGTGTTTCGGTGAGCTAGCACTATTTCACAGGCACATCTGCTGTCTAAGCTTGTGAGAAGGCACCTGTGTTCGGTGAGCTAGCACTGTTTCACAGACACCTCTGCTGCCTGAGCTTGTGAGAAGGCACCTGTGTTCGGTGAGCTAGCACTGTTTCACAGGCACCTCTGCTGCCTGAGCTTGTGAGAAGGCACCTGTGTTCGGTGAGCTAGCACTGTTTCGCAGGCACCTCTGCTGCCTGAGCTTGTAGGAAAGCATGTGTGTTCGGTGAGCTTGCACTGTTTCACAGGCACCTCTGCTGCCTGAGCTTGTGAGAAGGCACCTGTGTTCGGTGAGCTAGCACTGTTTCACAGGCACATCTGCTGTCTGAGCTTGTGAGAAGGCACCTGTGTTCGGTGAGCTAGCTCTCATTCACAGGGCACCTCTGATGCCTGAGCTTATAAGAAGGCACCTGTGTTCGGTGAGCTAGCACTGTTCCGAAGGGCACTTCTTGTGCTTCAGCGTTCATTGTTCTGCGCTGTAGCTATGTTGCGTGAGCTCACAGTGTTGCCTAGCGCGCTCCTATTGCAGAGTGTGGGCTCTTTAGTGTAGCTTGTTTGTTGGCTGAGCTAACACTGTTTCATAGTGCCCTTCTGTAACCGAAGTTTACACTTTTCGCAATGTGTAGTTGTGTTACCTAAGCTCGCAGTGTTGCCCAGTGCACTCATGTGCCTGGGTTAGCACTTTTACCAATTCATCCCTTTGACTGTGTACCTAATGAGCCGCGGTCTCCAAATTGGCGAAAAATCCAAAGAAAAGTATGTGAGAAATTGTTTAGCTTGTATTTATTGCAAAGCAGCAATTTGTATTGACGAATAGGTATTATATTTTCACGAGGTTGTTACTGTTAAAAAAGATCCTCAATTGCAAAACTTTGTTTGATGAATGCACAAACTGCATCGCAAAATATGCATGAGACCTTCTACCGGCCTTCCCTCACCCACTTGTTTTGTGCCGTTCTAGACAACCTGAAACCCTCAGCTCTTGGCCCATACCCGCACTCCACAAGCTCTTCAGGGGTCGCTATCCGAGAGAGAATGGCAAGAGTAAGGTGTCTCCAGAAGCTGCCCATTCACGTGGCTTCAACCAGGGACACATTTACGCAAAAAAAATCTTATATGCGACAAACCACAGAGTGCATTGAATAAAAGAGTCAACACATCATACCACCCTTGGCTTCAGATTTCTGCCCAAGTTGAAAGAGCTAGTACATTTTAGGAATGCTGCATGGTTTCTTCAGCTGCCAATGTTTGACAGCACTCCCAAGACGTAACTCCTCCCGAGCTGCAAGTGTAGTTAATCCTGTGCCATTTTGGTTTGCTTGCTCCTAGCTGAATGTTGGCTTGTTTCCACCTCTCTTCTGTCAGTCTCTTCTCCTACCTTATTCCCCGTGTACTATGGTTTCTCTTTCAGTGTAAATGCAGTAGATAAAATCCATATGTAGTTACCTTTATTGTTCATGAGACTCAGGTATTATAAGTTAACTTATTGCCTGAGATATCCAGTTTCTTGCCATCCTTTTATGTTATTTTTGGTTTCTGAATGTGGGAAACACTGGTTGGCATGCACCCAAAGACCAGCAGTATGGAAGTAGTTGGGCACACCCAGAAGCCCTGTCCGTGCCCTGTGTGTGCAGGTTTTTCTCCTCAACTAGGAAACTTCAGAACCTTTCCTCCTCTGGGTGGTTAGTTAGTCACATTAATGAGGATACTTTCAGGGATAAAAGTTATCCTTTTTGTAGCAAGTGAAAATGCTAGAATGACACACCCAAGACTTGCCAGCAATGCTAACGTTTAACAAGCTAGGCATGCGAACATCGTCAGTGATATAAAGAAACAACGCTTCACCACGATATTCCATTTTTCTTATGCTGTTTCATTAATGTGTGGGGAGCTGCACATACCTAGATCTCTGACTCTCTCAGGGCTGGTATGTCACTTTCATTCCTGCCTCCGCAGAGTTTGGGACATAATCATTGACACACTTTTGTCTAGTGTAAAAGGTCATTTATTAGGACAGGATTGCTCATTATAAAATAATATCAACATACTCTGGAAATTCAACCTATCAACTTTTCAACATCACCCTTTGAAAACTCACCCCGTCTTTAATTTTCACTTCATTCCCCCACTTTTACTTCCGCTCACCCAGCCTCCACTTCCATTCACACACACATCCGCCTTTTCCTTTCGTCCCCTGCCTGATATTGGCATCCCCCACGCTGTCATCCTTCACCTGCTTCTTCTCTCCCCCCAGAAGGGTGGTCAGGCCTGCACCTGACACTCCCCCATTTACTGCCCACACCTAGCAACCTGCCCTAAAACTGGCATACACCCCTCCCCCCCACTTACTCTACTAAAATACCCCTCTTTAAAATAACCAACCCATTTCCTTTTCCCTGTCGGGTGGGCGGGTGGCCAATCTCCGCACAGCACAACAGGCTGGCGTGGAAGAGGCCGATCCCTCTCCTAACTCCCTCCTCTATACCCCCACCCTTAAACTCACCGCAGCTTATCCCCCACCAATCCCTATCCTGCCTGTCTCTTTCTGACCCTAATAATCCAGTGGAGAGACTAGACTGCATCTGCTCTCCACAGGGCTCTTCAGTGGCATACAACTGCGCACTTATTGTTTGCGGAATGGCACGACCTTCGCCCTCACGGGTTACTTCACAAGCCAGGCCTTTGGGGCCCGAAGCACTCCAGTCGTGTTTATGTATTAAGACTTCAGGCATTGACAACGCTCTACGAACTACCCTGTCCAGCGCCACCTATACTGGTGTGAGCCTAGGATCCTCCCCCACACTGAAATGGCGCCTTCCTGTCTTGCCCCCTGCACCCTACACATGCCCTTGAGACCCAGCAGGTGCTGTCGGCCGAGGAAGGGTTCTTGCCAGCGCTGCCTGGAAAGTAATGAAGACGGAGCGCGCTAGAATCGATCCACGCGTCTGGGACAGTAACCAAAAAAACACAAGACGCTTAATCGATAGAATGCTGCCCTGACTACTGGCATGTCAAGTGCGGAAAGGGTAAATAAAAGCTTTCACTGGAGCCCAGAGTGGCTTCCTCGTTTTTAAACAAAGGAGTTTTATGGACAGTGCTCGGGGATCCATCACTTGTGGGATAAAAGCCATTTTCCTGCCCTTGGTTGTGGTTTCTCTCCTTTTAGCGAAGCCCCAGGGAATCACCAAGCGCTTGTGCAGAAAAAATGCCATCCGTGCTATTGAAAAGAAAAAGGCGAGAAACCCTCCTTTCGTATTTATTCTCAAGGCTTTTTTTCTGCTCGTTCCTGTGATTTAATCCTGATTATTTCAATTATTGCGCCTTTGGGCAGTTTTTAAGATTCTACATTGCACAGCATTAGAAAGGGTACTTACTGGGCCACCAATGCGTATTGTAGGTCAGGGCTAAATACATGGGTTGTAGGTCGGGGTCTTTGTAAGGGTAAAGTAATCGGAGCTTGGAGCACGTTCTAACTTCTGAGGCGCACTGACTGAATATGGATCTCTTGGCTTTATCGGCAAAGCAGTGGGTGAAATGCACGGATTTAGGTGCGTAAACCCCCAGCAAGGGGACAGTGCAAGCAGAAGTTCAGCAAAGCAGGCACCTCTGCCTAACTACTAGTGTTAGAGAGGTGCAATGGCTGAGGAGTGAGGAGACCCAGACCCTGAATAGTAGGTGGTAAGATGCAGGCCAGGCCTGTGCTGCATAATGTGTGTGGGATTTAGGGCTACACCAGAAGGAGATACTACAAGTAAGGAATGACTTAATTATCTAGTCTAGGTGTGATCTAAGTCAGAAGCGGTGTGTGCAGACTTGGGGAGCTGGTATGATGAAGATAGCCATGGCTGCTGGAGGTGAGTAATGGGCTCCAGTACTAGGCTTCCACACCCATCTGGAGGTCAGACACAAGGTGGACTACGTGAGGCATGTGTGTTCTGTGCTGGAATAATGTGGACAGTGTACCCTGTCAGGACTGAGGTGTCGCTGCCTTTTAGGGGTGAGGTGTTTTGACTGAAGTATGTTGGTTCTAGAGCCAGAGAGTATGTTTTTTAGCTCCGCAATAAGGTGCTTTGGCTGCGGCATGGGATGTCTCAGAACTGGAGCATTGTGGAGGTGCCTCACTAGATTAGAAGTGCAGTACCTGAAGGTTCAGAGGATGCTTTCATTAGTACAGATTTAAGGGACCGGAAGCCAGTTACACAGTTATCAAGCGAGTATAAACAGTTTGGGCTGTACAATACAAAGCACAAATTACATTTTCCCTTATATTACACATGGTTGTCAATCCAACCAGCATCCAGAGGTCTTCACAAGTCCTAATTCCACCTGATAATGGGTGCGTGTTTCCTTGGGTAGTAACATGCACTGCCTGGCGGGCAAAACTGTGGACTTGCAGTCAAACTGTGGCATCAAAAGAAGGAATTGATTGTCTCAGTTGGTGGGATAGCTCCACGAATGTTGGCATATGTGTTTGTGTGTAAACTGCATGTCACATATTATAATAATAGCAGGAATTACTTTGCATTTCATTTTTCTGAGGATGAAACTGTGGACCTAGTTTTTAGGCACCCTGAAATTGTAGCTGATTTCTCTGGAATTTTAGATACCCCAAAATTTTACTTCAAATGGAATGCCCACATTTACTGGATCAGAGACAGTGTTGAACCGTAATTCCATGAGGCAATGTCTCCTCACATTAAGACACCTCCCAAAACATGAAAATCAGGAAAATATAATTTTAAGTAAATGCATCCACTCAATATTTGAATTCTAGATCAATGGAAATGTTACAAGGTTGTATTACATAATTTCATATCAAAGCAATATAGAGTCCATGTCATGAAGGCTCTCAAGAAAAAGTTATACTGAGAATTCAAAAATCAGACATCATTCTAAGTTCCAAGAGGGTACCAAAATGGAGGACAGCATCCCTAGTAGAAAAGGAAAGTCTTCTGGCTCACCCCAAAATTTAGTTTTTTAAAACATTATGTTTGCATGTGAAATTACAGAATCAGCAGATCCAGTCTGAACAAATGCAGCATTTCATCAGCTAATCAGAGCACATGCAAAATAAACGACACATTGCCTTAACATTCCAGCACTATCCCACTACATTAATAATTATTCAGCACCCTCTACGCTAATGTGTTCTGGAGATGCTAGAACATAACTAAATAATTGAACCATATTGTATTGTGTGAATGAAAGTGAAAGAGCTACAATTAACCAGCGGAAGGAACTTTGGATGTTTCTTTGGATTTTTCAAGATGTGACTGAAAGTTCATCAAGAGTAGGACAATAACAGTGAAAATAAACCAAAATAATAACCAAAAAATCAACATGGGAAACACACTTTATTAACCCTCCCTTTTTCTTGGCTCTCACTTGATGGATCACCCTGAAACTTTCCATGCACAACAAGAATTACTGGCACACTTGTTTTTGGAAAATTTTGTGAAGATCTGTCAAACAGCACCAAAGATATAGGCAAGCCAAAAAACACTTTTTCTATAGAAACATGGTCCTAGCTATACCTACTGACCACTGCCAGTAAATCCTATATATATATACACACACAAATATATATACCTACATATATTATATATATATATATATATATATATATATATATATATATATATATGTCATCCTGTTAAAATAGCATGAAGACATTGCATACCACTAATGCATATGGGGTGGGTCCAAAAGGGCAGGGCTTCTAGGCTATTTCACATACTTGTAGTCTTTAAGAGAGACAACATGATGTCTGGACTCAGCAGCACATATCAAGGAAGAATCCACTCGTCACAGTCAATTCATGAGAAATTGTACGCGAAAAAAGCAAGGATGCAAACACCTCCATCAATGATTACAGATAACTTTTCATGATAGAAATGCAGGGAAAAAAATGTGCTTTTCGCAAGAAATGAGGATGATTACTACTTTACAGATGTGGCGCTCACACTTGGGCACCTGCTTTGTTTATATCTGTAAGTGTGGTTTAATTTCTGTGAAATGTGATTCTTGCCAGAATGAATCCCGCCCTGCATATTTAGCCAAGAAGAGGCTACCTTTAAAAAAAAAAAAAAAAACATCTCAGAGACTGTAGGGGGAGCCTCAAGGCCCCAGCTGTCCCAGACTGTTCCCCCACCATCTATGGGAGCCAGCAATGCTCACACATGCAGGGGACTACTGGAAATGCATCTCCCTGCACCTGGTAGCAATACTTATTTTGGAAATAGCCCTAGAGAAGTCATGGTCTCCAGGGCTCGGGTGGGTCACCGTGCCCCCCACCCATATATTTTTAATTCATGGATACCCGCTAGTTTCATCATACATTTTAAAAATTGCTTTTTTGCCTTGGTGGGATCTCAAGTGCTCCTCAGGACCAATGCTTGTGGATTAGGGTATTTGCATACTGCACCCTTTCCTTTTTTTGTCATTTATTTTTGGACTCGGCTGAAGTCATATCCCAAAATGGCTGCCAGCACTTCCTGGTTGAAGTATTGGCAGTCAGTCAGATCTCTGCACAAGATCGGGAGTATTCACAAGTTTGTCACAACCCCAGATAAACAAATTTGGATTTCCTTCAATTTCACCAAATTTACTGAATGGATTTACACCAAATAACAATTAGCATGCTTTCTGGATCAAGAGCTGCCTTTCTGCAAAATTTGGTGTAGTTACGTCTCAGCCCCCCATTGACGGATCACTCTGCAACTTTCCGTACAACCAGACCCTAGAGGACATTTTTTTGGAAAATGTCATGAAGATTTGTTAAACGTTGTCAAAGATATAGGCAAGTGAAAATACGCTTTTCTATGGAAACTAGGTCCTAATTATAACTAGGATCTAGTTATATATATATATATTATTATTATTATTTTTTTCACTGAAAAAACAAAGGTTACAGGGATGTTATAGTTAGGTTCACATGCTCCCCCGCCATGCACAGTTCTTTCGTCACATATTTTACTGAAAATATTACACTGATATTATCACTGATGTTATCAAAGGTGTAATTAGTGCCATCATTTGTGGGGTAATTAGCAGTGCATGTCGGGGGCACAAGTTATAGTTACCTTACGGCACAAGTTATAGTTGTTTGAGATGACTCTAAGTATAACAGGTGACTTTCTATGGTTTTGTACATTTAAAATGTGAGCCTAACTATAACATCCCTGTAACCTTTTTTTAAATGAATTTCTATTTTTTACATTTATTTCCTAACTATAATGTCCCTGTAACCTTTGTTTTTTTCAGTGAATTTCTATGGTTTTTTTGGTTTAACATAAATTCAATTTCATCACTATAAGTCAATTCAAACACTGTCCCACATGGCAGCTGTTGGCCACAGGGGCTGGCCTGTGGCCTAGCCCTGCCGCTAACCCCTATAGCAACCGAACCCTGCACAGCACACATGCACAGTGGGGATTGGCTGCAGGGCCTTGCCTGTGGCCAGGCCCTGCAGCCAACCCCTTTAACAACCCAACCTGGAACAGCAGGGGGTAGCCGTAAGGCCTAGTCTGTGGCTAGGCCCTGCAGCCAACACCTATCGCCACCGAACCTCGTGCTGCATGGCCATGTGGACCCCCTCCCCAGGCCAATTTCAGTCCCAGGGACCTCATACCTCAGGACTCAGCCTAATTATTTTATTCTTTTGGAGGGAGGGGGTCCACATGGCCCTCCCTCCCCAGGACTGGTCTTGGACCTGGGGTCCTCTTGCCCTGGCCATGTGACCTTGGTGCCCCCAAGGCACCCAGAGACAATGTTGGGGACCACGGGGGAGCCTGAAGGCCCCCACAGTCCCCGAATTGCTCTCACAGAGAGGGAGCTGCTAAGGTAGCTCCCTCTCAGCTCCCTCTCTATGAGAGTAAAGTTTCCTCTGTTTCCCTGCCTGCATCTCAGTGGGCAGGGAAACAGAGGAAACCTCTACTCACAGTGCGGGAGAGCTGTTTAACAACTCTCCCTCACTGCAAGCAAAGTTTTAGCTGTAACCTGGTGGGAGCTGTCAGCTCCTGCCAAGTCACAGCAAACAGCAATGTCCTGGGGCTGGGCACTCCAGGACATAGCAGAAGCTAGCCCTGGGGATTGGTGGTCCCCTGCGCCATCAGTGGGTCCAAGAGGGAGGCTGTGCGGCCCCCCTCCAACATCAGTCGTCCCTGGGAGGTGGTGGTCGCTGGGACTCAGGGGTCCACAACTGTCTATGTATTTTAAAATTTGTGCCCCAGGGAGGTGGCAGTCCCTGGGTTATGGGATGGCTGGTCAGCCCCCCGCATAAGCTTTACACATGTGCCCAGGGGAGGTCCCCGCTTTAGTTTGAGAGAACTGTCCTGGGGAGGTAGCGGTCCCCGAGGCTGCGGGGGCGGCCTGGGGTCCCTCCATTAGTTTTACATAAGTTTTACACATGTGCCCCGGAATGTGGTGGTCTCCGGGGCTGCGGCAGGCAGAACCCCCCCCATATCAGTATTACACATGTTCCCCAGGGAGGTGGCAGTCCCCTGGGCTGCAGGGGCGGGCGGGTGGCCCGCATTAGTTTCAGAGAAATGTCCCGGGGATGTGGTGGTCCCCAGGGCTGTGGTGGGCATGGCAGCCTCCTGCTTTGGTTTTTACATATGTGCCCCAGGAGGTGGTTGTCCCTGGGGTTGCGGTGTGGCCGGGTGCCCCCATCATTAGTTTCAGAGAAGTGCCCTGGGGAGGTGGCTGTCCTTTGGGCAGTAGGGGGCTGCACAGCCCCCTGTATTGAGTTTTATTAAGCCCTGGGGAGGTGGTGGTCCTCTGGGCTGAAGGGGGGCTGGGTTCCCCCGCATTCAATATAGCAACGCCCCTGGGACCTGACATACCCGTGGGATTTATTGAAAAAGTGTGGGAGTCTTTTAATTTTTTTAACATTTTTGGTAGATTTGCACCAGCCTCTGCCAAAAAGTTTTAAAAAAATGCTTTTTTGCTCTGCCGGTGGTCCCTCTGGGACCCCAGCACAAGAGCTAAGGGGTCTCCTTTTCTTATTTTTACATATTTGTCTGGGACTTGGATTAAACCAAGCCCCAAAATGACAGCCAACACTTCCATGTTGGCAGCTAGTCAGATCTCAGCACGAGATTGGGAGGGTTCACTGAGCCTTTGTGTCCCTATATTTACCAACTTGGATTTTCTTTAATTTCTCTAAAACTACTGAATGGGTTTACACCAAATAACAATAAGTTTGCTTTCCGGACCAAGAGCTACATTTCTACCAAATTTGGTGTAATTCCGTCCAGTGGCTCGGGGGCTAAAGCTTTTTAAAATCCCTAAGGAAAAATGTATGGGGAAAATACATTTTGGGACCCCCTTTTTCTCGGCCACCGCTTAACAGATCCCCCTGAAACTTTCCAGGCAGCAGTTCACATGAGCCTCAAATTTTTTTGAAAAATGTTGTGAAGCTCCTTCATCTGGCGCCAAAGATATAGGGAAGTAAAAAATCAATTTTATAGAGAAACTAGGTCCTAACTATAAACTAGTGGTGACCGCCACCAGGTAATATATATATATATATATATATATATATATATATATATATATATATATATATATATATATATACACAGAGAGAGAGAGAGAGAGAGAGAGATATCAAACCTACTGCAGTAGGTAGTTATAATTAGGACCATGTTTCCATAAGAAGGGTGTTTTTTTACTTGCCTATATCTTTGCCCCCATTTGTCAAATCTTCATGAAAGTTTCCAAAGTGGTCCTGTGATTCTTGTTGCACACAAGACGTTTTGGGGCGATCCCACAAGCGGGGGGCTGAGAAAAAGAGGCTAAAAAAACAAATGGGCCAACTTCATTGTTTGCTTCTATTTACTTTCTCCTGCTTGTGGACGCTTTTTTATACTGTGGGCAGAGAACTTGAGGTACATGTATTATTGAGTCATTAATACCGGAAGTGGAAGCTGAGAGATGGTGCAAAGAGAGGGGGAGAGGTGAGAAAGAAGGGCACGTTTATCCTTTGAATAAAGTGCCGTAAACTTAATATGTACACCTATACTGTGAGTACTGGCTGCGGCACACATACGCCCGTGTTCTGTCTCGATAGAGATGTATCTAAAATTGCGGCACCCCATTGTGGTGCCACCTGTTATTGCCAATTGTTTTGCCGCCAGCGGCCGCCTGTTCGTGGCCTTATCGCGGCGGGCAGCCAGTGTTGCGCTGATCGCATCTCTTTGTGAGGTCACCGGTACACGCTCGGGAAGAAAAGCTGTGATAGGCATCTCTCGGTGCCGGAGGCACAAAAGAACGCACGGACGTCCCGGCAGTGACATTCCTGAAGGGCGTTCCGACGGCGTAATAGAGCTGTCGCTGCGGGAGACAGTAAAAATATGCACATCACGCACATAAAGAAAAGGTAAACTTCGAGCCAAGCATCGCATGTCTGTAGAGGTATGTTGTGTTTTTACAGTGAAGGGCGGGTCGAAGAGCAGTGCTATAGTAAAGGTGTTGCGAACCAGAGAGCAAGCAAGGAAAATCTGCCCTGCCATGGTTGGGTCTTATACGACTGACGTTACTGGGATCCTTTGGACCTCCTACCTTCCTTGACCCTCCTGCCACTGTACCCACTGCACTAATAATAGCTACACTCTTTGTTAGAAGAGAATCTAATTTGACAGTCACCATTGGTGTTCTTGTTGGTGGTGCACCATCAGCCCCACTTTATCCACAAACGCTCACACTCATCCCTCGGCATGAATGCCAGCTTCTCCCCCCACTTCCCCTCCAAACCTACCACCTTCCATGAATAGCATTGGCCGGTCAGCTTCCATTTAACTACCATTTTTAACACACAACAATCACAACAACTGCAACACCTGCCGTGGGTCTCTGAGTACAGCTTCTTATAGCAGGGTAAAACAACACCGAAGACACTGGTGTTCGCAGGGAAAATAAATGAAGAACACAAACACCATATCAAATACACATACACCCAAGAGGGAATCTTGAAGTAAAATCACAAACACAGCCCTGTGCCCACTCTACACAGCCTGCAGATGGGCCGCAAAGGACTATGAATCCTACAGGTAGACTGTGCGTCGACGATGCTGAAGAGGAGTCTTAAGCTACGAAGGTAATCAGCTGGATGCCACCCACCTCTCCCCGAGTGCCCAAAGACCAGTGTCACAGCAGCCCCTTTGGCTACTTTTATTTGGGCGTGTGAGTGCTAAGAGTGAAATATTTTATCATGTAACTTGGCCTTTCTATTGCACACTTCTACAGTGGACATGGCCTTTTTTGTAACAGAACAGATTTGTTTAGTACTGGAAAGACCAAAAGCTTTCTAAACTAAGCCGGTTATTTTTTGCGTGTGATAACAAAATGGCAGGCAAAGCTAATCGAATTTGTCAAATTTACATTATAGGAGAGAATGGTAAAAAGTACACCTGGAGATACTGAAGGAAAACAAAGGCCTGACAAACATTTACAAGACTTTTGGGTTCCACAACTAGAATAAAAATGAATCTATGTAAATCTGTCAGTTCCCTAATCCTAATCTTAGATATATGTAGTTTTTGGTTAAACTGGTTTTAATAATTTACACAAGTCCTTAAACGAAGCACTACTGACAACCGAACCTGGGGCTACCTAAGTGAGCACACTACAGCTGAAGATTCACTTTTAGTGTCCCCCCCCTCAAATAAAATAGAAACCACTGTAGGTTTGTAGAGAAGAAATGCTGGAGCATGCACTGAAAGAAGTGGATAAACATCAGACCAGCACAACACCAAACACTTCCCATCTAGGCCACACTGTAAAACACAAGCTCTTCCAAACAAGTGCAGCCTATGCAGCAGTGTTCTCCCTTACCACCGAATGCAGAAGAAACACCATACAAATGCAACTACAGAGCAGTACAATTACGTTTAAGATCTTGCCTAACTCTGGATGTTCATGTAACTATACTTACTGACCAGTAACAGCCTAAAATCCCTTTCAGCATTCTGTTCAGGATTTACCATTGACAGGCATTGCTCACTTCCACTGCTAAATAATAGCCATCATTCCCTTAGCACGCCCTCACAAACTGAATTTGGCCTTTGCTGTAAATAAATGCTAGTTCTTAATAGGGGTGAGCGAACTTGTGAAATTTCACCCACTACCTCTTAATTTATTTTTAAAACCAAAAAAACTTAAGTGAACTTTGAATGTTTAGAAAGCAAATGTGAGTGAAAAACGTCCACAATAAAGATGTTTTCAGAGAAAAACAGACTGTCAAATCTACATTTCAACAGATATTCCAAAAGAAAATCGATTATTGGATAAGTATTCCACAGAAAGGTTTTTGCCTGTCATTTTTGCCATATATGCAAATTTGAGCTACATACACAAGGCTCTGGTTAATGTTAGTCCACAAAAGGGCACCAGATATACTCCAACAGCACAGGAATCAACATATATTGGGAATTATAAACATCACAAATTATGATTATTGCCCTAAAACGTCGACATAATATGAGAGTAGTGATGTTATCATATGGTTTGCGTTCTACATTATTTCCTAGCAGGATGTAAAATGCAGACACTGTGAGCTGTATTGCGACCATGCTGGAGATGATCAGTTACTGACCAGGAGCTGAGGAGACTGTGGCCATTAAACCCTCATGCTCACTTCTACATTGTGTAATGGATTAGTTGTGAGAGCAACTTCCACAAATTTGTTGACAAGCTGGCCACAGTCACTACACCATGTGTACAGCATTACATGTGAGCACAACATTTAAACTACACCAAATGAGGAAGAGATTATACAAACTGGATAAAGACTGTGAACTCCTGTGCCAGGCCCTGTTGGAAATTAGTTGAGAATCCTGGGGCGTGTAACAAAGCAACTCCGGTGCAATAGATGGTCTGGTAACACTTTATCTGTCTTATTTTATGCTTTTTGACTGGCTGCACGTGAGTTACTTTGCTGTTTTGCACTTTTCACCAGGCACATGGTTTTACAAGTGTTAGAAATGGGGTCTTTGGTTGGCAGTCAGGTTACCCCCTGTCCAAGCAAGGACCCTCACTCTAGTCAGGGTAAAAGAGAATCACCCTCAGCTAACCTCCTCTCACCCCCTTGGTAGCTTGGCGGGAGCAGGCAGGTTTAACTTCAGAGTGCTAGGTGTAAAGTATTTGTACCAACACACGCAGTAACTTAATGAAAACACTACAAAATGACACAACACAAGTTTAGAAAAATAGAAAATATTTATCTAAACAAAACCAAAACGACAAAAATCCACAATAAACAAGTCAAGTTATCAATTAAAAAACAAAAAGAGTCTCATGTAGTTTTCAACACAACGCTAACGCTGTTAGCGTGAAAATGTACCTTGGGTGCATCAAATATAACCCCGTAAGGGGGAGTGTGCGTCAAAAAGGGATTGCGATGCGTTAATATCACTCATGAGCGAGACCTTGCATCGTTTCTCCTCCAGTCGGGTCGGCGTGCGTCGTATCTTCTCTCTGCAGGAGAGCGATGCATCAATCCGGTCAACATTCTCAGGTCCGGGCAGGCCTTGTGTCGTTTTTACACGCCCAGCGATGTTTGCTTCGGAAATCCAGCCGCACGATTATCTGAAAACCACGCAGCGTGGGTTGCGATCTCACCAGCCTCCATCAGTGATGCTGCGCGTTCTTTCTCCAGCCGCGTGCATCGATCTTTCAGTCGCGCTGCAGGCAAGTGTCGATTTTCAGCCACGAAGCCGGCGGCGCGTCGATCTTTCAGCCGCAGATCGGAGTTGCGTCGATCTTTTCCCGCGCGGCGGTCTGTGTGTGGATTTCTCACTCTTGTCCTGCCAGCTTCTCCTTTCAGCGCCCCAGGAGCTGGATGGGCACCACTTGGCAGAGTACCCCTATCAGATACCACTTCTATGGGGAACCCCATGTGGGTAAAAACCTCCATCAAAGCATGATCCACCACAGGGCAAGTGCTTGACCTCAAGGAATGGCTTCTGGGTACCGGGTGGCATGGTCCACCAAGACCAGGATTAATCTGTTGCCCATGGCTGTCTTGGGATCCAGAGGCCCCACAATGTCAATACCAACTCTTTCAAAGGGGGTACTAACAACAGGAAAAGGTTGGAGGGGAGCTTCACATTTCCCCCCACTCTTGCTACTTGCCTGACAAGTTTGGCAAGACCTGCAATGTGCATCTGAGTGCCTGCGCATTAGGGGCCAGTGAAAGTGGGTGACAAGCCTCTCAAAGGTCTTGACACGTCCAAAATGTCCAGCTAAAGGCACAGTATGAGCGAACCCCAGTAGGAAGGCCCTGAAGCACTGGGGTACCACCAGCACACGGACTCACCCAGGCTCAGGAATCTTAGGCTCACTATACAGGAGGTCATCCTCCCAGTAGATCAGGTGAGATCCTGGCTCCTTGCCAACTGCCTGGTCTGCAGCCTGCTGCCACAAACCGTCCAGAGTAGGGCATGTCTTCTGTGCTGCACAAAATGCTTCCCTGGTGGCCCCCCTCCCTGCTGCCACTGCGACAGCTCAGGGACCTCCCCCAGTTCAGCCACCTGTTCCCCTGTAGGTTCCGGGGCGTCACCCTCAGGCTCCGCCTCCTCCCAGACCGTGGAAACTTCTGGGGACGGTTCCCGCGCCCCCTGCCCTTCCTCTTCTCGGCGGTCCCCTGGGCCACTGTTTCAGGCTCCAGGGGCTCTTGACCACCCTGACAGGCTGCCATTTACTGGGTGGATACACATACCCACCCAGGCAGACCCAACATCTCTAAGTGAAACCTGTGTTCCACCTCCTTCCAATGGGAATCCTCCAGGTCATTGCCTAGCAAACAATCTACAGGAATGGTTGTACTCCCAGCTACTTCCAAGGAACCTGTGACCCCCCCCCCTCATTCAAAGGAAACCTGCACCACTCTGCACAGGCACTCTGAGTTGTCCACTGCAAATACTTGGTAAAGTACACGGGGATCAATCTGCTCTTCAGACACCAGCTGACTCCTCACTGTAGTCACACTGGCTCCTGTGTCTCTCAGAGCCTCCACCCTCTATCCATTGAAGGTCACCCACTGCCTGTACTTTTTAGTGTTCTCTGGCACAAGGGTTCTCTGGACCATCTCACTGTCCCATAGTGAGACAAGGGTCATCTCAGCTGGCTCCCACCCACCTGGAATCATCTCCTCCCCAAGTGCTACACTAGCCAAACCCTGGGATGGCACACCAGTGGGTGTTGGTGTACTCTTGGGGCATTTGGGGTCCCCCCTCACATGACACACTTGGCCACAAGCATAACACTTATGTGGAGGTCCCCCTGCCACTGGCTTCCCTTTGGAGAACCATGGTTTCTTCACACTGGGGGGTTGGGAATCTTTACCCTGGGAATCAGTTTGGGGCCCTTTAGAGAACTCCCTCTGTTTACCCTTACCCCTCTCTTTCTTCTGAGAGGGACCCTGCCAACCCCTGGTGTGGTCTCCCCATACCTCTTTTGGACCCTGGTGCTCTCCCAGCGGTCCGCCTCCTGTGCAAGCTTCCTAGGATCAGTCAGCTTGCTGTCAATCAGGTGCTGGTGCAACTCTGGAAAACATAAACTGTACAAGTGCTCCCAAGCAATCGGATTGTAAAGCCCCTCATACGTTGGCATCTTACTGCCCTTCACCCAACCATCCAGTGACCTGCAAAAAGAATCAACACATTCCAACCATGTTTGGGATTCTTTCTTCTTATAGTACCTAAAATTATCCTTATTCTGCTCAGGGGTGAGACCATATCTTGTGAGTAGGGCATCCTTCATGATAGTGTAAATGAGATTCTGGGCATCCCCAAAGGCTGTCAGTGTATCCCTCCCCTCTACCTCAAAGGGCTTCCACAGACCTGCCCCCCAATGAGCTTCAGGGACCAGATTCAGGTGGAGAGCAGACTCATGCCCTTTGAACCACAAGTATATGTCATCCTCCCTTCTGTAATCCTTCACAAGGTCTTTAGGAATGTGCACCCTCCTCTCAGGCTAAACAACTAAAAAAGAAGTAGCATCGTTTTAAGGTGTGTGTGAGTTTTATGCTAAGTTCATTAAAAAAAAGTTTAGCAAAAATGGAACATCTCAGAATTGTTAAAAAAGAAAAGGGTGTTTGTGTGGAATGATCAATTTCAGAGTGAGTTGTCACCATTAAAACAAAACATTGTTTCAGCAGGTGTATTGTCCTCTTTTGACACTGATGGCGAATGTACAATCACTGTTCATGTCAGTAACAGGGGGTTAGGAGCCATTCTGACTCTGAAAATGGAAAATGGGCATGAGAAAACGGTGGCATTTGCTTCAGGGGCTTTCAAAGAAGGTGAAAAGGTTTTTTCAGTAATACAGAAAGAACTGTTAGCCTGCTGTTGGGCAGTTCAATAATCTAAATGCTTCATATGGGGAAAGAAGTTTGTTCTTAAGACTGAACAGAAGCCTTTGATTAACATTTTGGGGGGGACAGTAATAAACGACCATACTGCCAGGTTAGCTAGATTGAGTTCTAAGCTTTTACAGTATAATTTTGAAGTTGAATATATTCCTGTTGGAAAAAAATCATCAGAGTTGATTATTTATCATGGGCTCTCCGTGAAGATCAGAGAGAATCAATGTATTGTGAAGAAGATGAAGAATGTTTGATTGCTGTGCTCGATAGATGGCATGATAAGATGTTTTCAGAAGATTAATGGGTAGAAAATATGTCTAAAGATCAAACTCTCACAACAGTAAAAGAATATGTGAGGGAAGGATGGCCAAAAGAAAAAGCGTTACCCAAACAAATACAACCTTATTTGAAAGTTGCAGATGAGTTATCAGTTGAAGAGAGAGGAATTTTGATGAGAAGGGACAAGTCTCCTCCACCTGTTGTTTTAAGAGAAAAAATAATAGACTATGGTCATGAAGGGCATTTAGATCGGACCATCACTAAATGGAAGATCAGGTATAGTTACTGGTGGCCAGGTATGGAAACTGAAATCGTAGCAAGTATTAGGGCGTGTGATATTTGTGCAGTGAGTGAGAAAGGTTTGAATACAGAAGCAGTTCCATTGGAACCGTGTGCTTTACTGAGTTCACCTTGGGTGAAATTAGCTATAGATTGTTTTGGTCCATTGAAAAATGTACCAAGTAAATCCAAGTTTGACATGGTAGTAGTTGATTATTACAGTAAATGATGGGAGGTACATTTCATAGAAGAACTCAACACTGCCAAAGTCATAAACATTCTAAAAATTGTATTTTTAAGAGGAGTGCCAAACGAGATTGTATCTCACAACGCCGTGCAGTTTGTGTCAAGACACATGAAAGATTTCTTGGACAGGAATGCAAGAAGTCACAAACGCATAGTGCTTTATCACCCACAATCCAATGGAGGCCTTGTGGAAAAAGTGAACTGAACATTGATGGAAAGGATTCAGTATGCCATTTCAGAGTAAAGTTGAGTTGAATGAGGTGATTGAGAGTATGCTGTGGTCTCGCCGGACATGTCTTAATGCTGTCACGGGTCTGAGTCCATTTGAGATTATGAGAGGATGCGTCCCTTTTTCCAAGCTGTGTCCTGCATGGTTAAGAGAGATGCAACCAGGCACTGATCATTCTGTATGGACAAGATTATGCGACCTTGTGTAGAGGCTTTGCAGCCAAAAATTTAAGAAGAATATAATGCCGGGCACAAGGTCAAGACGGTGAGATGTGAAATTAAGGTGGGATATTGGATCAGAATCAAAGATCCAAACCATGTGGCTAAAGGTTTGTCAAAATTTAGACCTCCTGAAAAAGTTTACGTGGTAACAAAAATACAGTGCATATAAAAAAACATGAGTGGTGGAACAAAAGCAGAGTAGTCAAGATTGAGGGACCCATACCAGTCGATGGTGGGTCCAAAAGAAACAAGCAGGGTAAGCCAAAGTCAAGTGTGTTGGCGAGGATGACAATACAACCTAATAATCCTGTGTTAAGTAAGAGTTTAAGGATGATCACCAAGCCTTTGAGGTATCGTAATGTAAACTAAATTGCATGATATACAACTTATGTTCATATGTTTTTTATTGCAGTGTATGAACTGTGTATTTATAGAACAGTTACAATTTAGTTGATGATTTTAGACTTAATATTATTTAAAGATTAATGCGTTAAATATACTAATTATTTTAACTATTTCTGTTAAATGAGGGTTATGTTGTGGTGATGTTATCATGCGGTTGGCATTCTGCATTCTTTCTTAGTAGAATAGGGGATGTAGAATGCAGACACTGTGAGCTGGGTTGTGAACCTTCTGGAGATGGTCAGTTACTGACCAGGAGCGGAGGAGACTGTGACCAATAAACCCCGATGCTCACCTCTAAATTGTGTCATGGATTATCTGTGAATGCATCTTCCACAAATGCCTAAATCTACTTGAAGAAAATTACAGAAGACGCTGTGGTTACCACACAGCTCATAATTGTGATACGTGTAGTAATGAGGCCCTTAGAAGTGTGTGTTCCTCGGTGAATATGTACACACTAACAGCTCGCATGTTTGTTTTCATTCTGAGGTGAAATTATTTGTGGGAGGGTAATATTTCTATTCTGCTGTGCAACAGAAAAGAAATAAACTGCAGCCAGACTATCTACCGGCAAACAGCAGGGAAAGGCGGGCAGAATGGAGTGTTTGAGAGGCGCCTCGTGAACTCGAGAGAGAGAGAGAGAGAGCGAGACAAAGAGAGAGAGACAAGCTCCGGAGAACGCTGCCTATAAAGAAAGATTGTAAAATTCAGCTTCCATTTTCGACAGAAACCCATTACGTTTTTTTTTCTTTTTCCCAGGATGACAAATATTTGCCGTCTCTTTCCTCCGGCAGACCGTAATACCTTCCAAACACAAGCTATTAAAAGAAAGCGAGAAAAATATATGTATTTTAGAAGAAAAAAAAAGGAATGTTGCGGAGACCTATTTGTATAGCCGTGCTTATGGCGTACCTCGCGTCTCTAACTCTGGGAGATTATCGTTTCAGTGCCAAGATGAACGGACCATGGCTCGAGAAATGCATCTTTTAGGGAACCCACTGAAAGCCAACATCAGTTTTGCCACATGTGCGCCCTTTTGGAATTAAACGTACTTTCCCCTGGCGTATGCAACGCTTCCCATAAAACAAAAAGAGAAAGACCTGTTCGCAAGTTCCAGGCGGGAAATAAACTCCTCGTTATAGGCATATCAACTTTTAAAATAGTTTCAATACATCTAGATGACTCACAGGCAGCGTGTTCCCACTCGGCAGAAAGGTATCTTTTTACTTGTGCCTGCTGTGTGGTGGCTGACCCGAACTTTCACTAACCAACACCAGCAAGAAAATGGGGAAAGACATGGTGGGTGTGTAAGGGGGTGCAAGTGTGCGTCACTCTCTCTACGCAGTGAGATATGGCCATAAGGAGAGGGATCCTGAGCGGACAGAAAGCGGGAGATATACAATGAGGGAGAGGGAGAGTTTAAATGACAGTTAAAAAGAGAACAAATATAAAAATAAATAGAGAAGAATTGAAGAGAACCAGGATAGAAACGGAGAGAGATGAGCAGTCAGAAAGGCAGAGATAGAGAAATGATCACAAAGAGTGAGGGAGATATCGAGAGAGAGCGAGAGAAAGAGGTAAGGAGAGAGAATAACACTGAGACAGTGAAGTACCGAAGAGGAAGAGGTAACTGAGAGTAAAATGAAAATGAAATAAATGAAGAAAGTGTGAAGGCAGCAAAAGAAGAAACAACAGAATTATCAAGAAAAAGGAACCATGAAAGAACGATATAGCGACCAGTAACATAAGAGATACAGAGAAAGAGCGGCTGTGGAAACCATTCAATGCAGAGAACGGGAAGAGAAAGCTATACAGAGAACTAAACAGGAATACCCAGAGAGAGAGATCTCAGAGAAAAATAATAGTCAATAGCTATTTACAAACGCATTGGTTTCACCTTGACCAGCCCTCTCTCCAAACACTAAGATGTACCGTCCTGGGCTTTTGAAGAGATGGATGGCTAAGAACATTCAACAGCACCGACTTTAGGTATGTCCATTTGCAGTGGTCCCTTTTTTCTCTGAGCCTACTTGGCACAATCAATCCATGTAATGTTATGTCATGGCTGCCCACAATATTCCACTAATTCAGGTCTACCTCAAAACCTATCCCTCGCAATGGTGTCTCCCTGGGCCTAGACCTGATGGCAACTAGAAAGAAATCCAGTCCTCAGATCCATGAGCAGCTCAAACTGTAGCTACATCCACAATCTTATTCTTTAAGCTACTCTCTTCAGAAACTCCTGCCTGATAGTCCAGAGCTGACTCTTCTCCACTGATTCATCATCTCCCACTTATACCAATAACCTCTCATGCTACCTCATCAACCACATCGCATCACAACCAAGGTATCAGAGAAGCAAACCTAAACCAAAGATTCACCTCACTATTCACATCAATCTGTGTGCAGCTTACCTCTCAAACCTCACTCAATCATATTATGGGTCACCTCTGCGCTTGCAACCATTGTTTTGAAATGACCATGCCTTTTGACTCTGCACACTACTCCTGCTAACAGTGGTAAAGTGCTTGTGCTCTCCCCTCCAAACATAGCAAAATTAGTATTGACCTAATTGATAGATTTTATTTACTTACAAGTCACGTCTCTAGTAAATGGTACTCCATGTACTCAGGTCCTGTAAATTAAATGCTACTAGTAGGCTGCAGCATCCATGGGGGCAACCACTAAAGAAGCTCTGTAAACATGCCTCAGGCCTGCCAGTGCAGCCAGTCTATGCATCTTTAAAACTTCCACTTCGATCTGGGAAAATAACCACTTTGCCAGGCCTAAACTTTCTTTTTTATTGCTTATAGGTCACTGCTAAGGTAGGCCCTAAAGGCTCACAAGGCATGGAGCACGGTGTTAAAATAAATAGGACATCTGCAATTAAGTTTCACTTGTCCTGGCAGTGAAAACCCCCCAAGGTTGTTTTCCACTGTGACAAAGTTAGCCTTCCACAGACTAACACTGGTTTCCCTTTTTACATTTAAAAAGTGATAAATTCAGTATGGGAGCAGCTAGAAACATACTTTACCAACCCAATTTAATTGTAATGTAAAATGCTATTTGATGGTAAAGTCAGATTGGAAAATTCTGTTTTGAAAACAGCGCTTTTAGAAAGTTGGCATTTTTCTGCCTAAACTAAATGTACCTTTTTGTCGGATTCCAGGACCACATAATTGTTAATGGATCTGCTGTTATGTGATGTGCATTCCTTCCTGATAGTGGACCAAAGGGCCTTGGGTGAGGGGAAGGGTGTTCCTCTCTTGAGAAGGATGGCCTGGGGGTGGTATTAAGTCCCTTCCTGATCTTCAGAGGGTAGCCTGATGGTTGAACCCAGTCCCTTCCTACCTTAAGAAGATGCGTACCCTATCACTATCTCATGCAGCCACCACCTGGGCCTGCCTACCATTTGTTTCACTAGACAGAATGGAGCTAAACTAAGGGAACGCGAAGAACTGATGAGAACCAGCTTTAGGGTTAGACAAAGCGGTGTCCCCCACTCACAGGCTTGCACTGTGTATAAAAGTGGCACCCTCAGAACCTGAAATCAGAACAGTCCTAGATCTGTGAAGATTCAGAAGAAGAACTACTCTTCTTTCTGAAGAAGGAGGATTTTACATACTTGCCTTGAACCCTGGACCCCAGAAATGCCCCCAAGCTTCCAGAGACCTCTCATACTTTTGAGCTGTGTACCCTCAATTGGACATTAACTGGTCCCATTTGCTGGTTTCTGTGGGATGGGTGCTGGTTCCCAAGTTTTGTCCTCGAGGTCCTGGACCCTTGCCAGGGGAAAAGTGTACTTCTCCCTACTCAACTGAAGCTTTCACTGGATCTTATGCAGCACAGCTTAGAACAACACAGGGCTTCACATCATAGCTCCTGATGGGTGGCTTCACCGTCTCTCATGCTTTGCGGTACAGAAAGACGCAGGACCTTGCATCACAATGGCATGTAGCTCCTGATCGGCTGCCCAGTTACTATGACTCAGACTGATACAGAGCCTTGTATTTCAGAACCTCGCAGCTCATGATCGGCGACGATGGACCCGATGCAGCACAATGCAGAGGCTCGCATCACAGCTCAGCACAACCGCAGCAGCAAGGACAAAAGGTATCATTCCAAGCAGGCCACACCCAGCACCCTCTCAAGGTGGCCCTGTACTGGTCCGGCACGACCAGACACCTGCAGTTGATGCGTCATGCCTTTTTGGCACTATTTTCACCTTTCATTTGAAAAACTCATAACTCCGAATCAAGTGATTGGATATTTTCTTTTCTGTGTCATTTTGTTTATTAATAGAGCCTCCAGATTTCTAAAGTGGTTTGGGATTTTTCTTGTGTTTTCACTTTATTACTATTTGGGTGCTGCATAAAATACTTTACACATTGCCTCTAAGTGAAGCCTGACTGCTTTGTTCCAAGCTGCCAGAGAGTTAAGCCCAGATTATTTCTGTGACTTTTGAGGCTTGTGGTTATTACTTTAAGAGTGATTCTTAGCCCCTCATATACAACTCACATTTCTTACACAATGCATATGTACTTTCTGATCTGAAAAAGGATTCCCATTGGCAGTGTCCATCTTCTTACTCATTCTTCTTCTGAACTGTTTCAGGTTGAGTATGCACAGGGCCCTTGAGACATTGGCCACCTTGTGTCACTATTGTCAACTGGAACTGGAAGTTCTTAACTAGTCATCAAAATAATAAAATGTCACCCATGCTGAAAAACCTTGAAACTAAGCAGTGTCTACTCAGTTTTCTTTCTTTTATGCAATCTGCATTTTTCTCTCAATCACCCTATTTGAGCTCTTCTAAGTGCCTCATTCATTTGCCCTCTGGTAAGCATCCTTTCCTCCCACCCATCCGCAGTCATTGCTTGTTTTTCTAGCACCCATCCCATTTGCCCTTGTTTGTCGATGCACTCAGTCCTTTTTAAATTGTCTGATGCATTCAACATTTTTTCCACATCCTGAATGCCCCCTTCCACTTGCTGTTTCCTTAATGCACTTCCCACATGTGCAGTGGAAAGCTAGTAAATGATACTACATTAAAACCTAGAATCCAAATTTCAGAGGAAGCTTAATATGTTCTTATTGCTAACAATTGGCTGTGATGCACAGTTGGGTAAGGAGAGACGCCTGCTACTTTTTCTCTTTCACTCAATTGCCTCTACAAAGTACATGAGCTAAAGAAATCTATTTTACATAAATAGAAAGTTTAATTTAAAGAGTGTAGCTAAAAGGGGGATGACAACTTTCTGTTGTGAGCTCACCTAGGTTTTTCCCAAGGTTTCTCGTAATCCATTATAATTTTCCAATGAACTTCTCTCCTGGCGATTCTGATTAGTCTTGTGAGTGCTAGTCCTATTTGCGTGTACTAGTAAGTGATATTTTAAAAGTCTCACCAAGTGCCATCCCCAGGTACTCCATCTGTGATCCCCTGTTTTAGGAACTCATTGTCATCCCCTAGGTATGCTGCTACTCCATCTCCAGGTACTCAGTTTATTGCCATACTTTGTATACTCACTGCGTGCCATCAATATGGTTCTAATACTTGCTGATCTTTTCGTACTCACTCCTATGCCCTTCCTTTAACAATTGTTCCACAACCCTCCCGTAGGTACCCAGTAACTCCCATGTCGTGACTTTTACTGACATTTCGAGACAGTCCTTGTTTTTAGTTAACACCACTTTGCATGCCAGACATTTTAAGTCTGCACCCTTAATGGTAAAGGTGAAACTGAACGTCCCAGAGGACAAAGCCCTGCAGGTTTAAAAGTCTCTAGCTGAGGAGAGTAAAATATGCTTTGAAGACTGTAGAAAGCTATGACTCCATACCATCCCCACATTCTCACCTCTTATAAACTTCTGGGGCTTCACTTTTTGCTTTCCCCTGACAAGTTACTCCCAAATGGTTCCATAGCCAACTCCCAACCAGCACTGTATCCACAGAGGTGTGAACCTGCCATGTCTTACAATGCTTAATCTCCATATAATGATGATTCAATGTTCTCCTGGCTGACATTTGCAAACACTAGTTGCTCATTGGCATCCTCACTGCCCAGGTTCACCGCTGCTGTATATCTTGTCTCCTATCCTTCAAGTGCTTGGTGGGTCTCATGTGCCTTTCTCACCCTTTCCTGGTCTGCTTTTCTATCCTCTGTCACTCACACTTCATCATCAGTGATGCACAGGCCTGTTTCCCACTTCGTAAAACATTGTCACCTGTGTGCCTGCTCCATCGCAACACATGCAAACCAGGCAGCTGCTATGTTGGCACACAATAGTAGTGTCCAAGTCCTGATTTTCTTGGATCTGTCAGTATGTGTTGGAATTTATATGTGGGTTCAGCTTATTTCTAAATTGTAGAAGTCAGAATTGATGTGATGTTGATAGGGATGCTGTTCCACACACTGGGGCCAGGAACATAGAAGGACTGCCTTCTGTTTTTTTTCCACTGTGTCTCGAGTCTTGCGACATCCAGACATCTGGTCTGGCATTTTCCCTCATATGTGGCTTATTCATTTGCTAGGTAATCCAGAGTCTTGTGGTTGGGAACTTCACAAGTGATGCAGCTTTTCCTGAAAATAATTCAGGCTGGATGGGGAAGTCAGTGCAGGTCAGTAAATGCAGGTGTGATGTGACTGAATTTCCTCAAGCTCTTTTTGAGCCATACCGCTGCATATAGGATAGGGGTACTAGGATGGCATCAGTGGAGGCGCTGACCAGGGCAATACACTTATTCAGATTGGACAGGACTAAGAGTTATGCTGAATTCCTTTATGTATGAGAAGGATACCCCCCACAAAAAATCTCCCTGATACTTAGTGGGGATATCTGCTCAAGTGTTATGGTCGCCACGCAATCCTAGATCAGGAATCTACTGGTACTGGCACCAGTACTACCCTACAGGAGTGAGAAAGTGCCCTGGACATACAGCTACAGCATTCTCTGATTCATGACCAGGGTGAAAAGGGGTAAATATTGTTTTTTTTAAAGAAGGGCGCCTCCAGTGAAAATGTTGGAACCCCCATTCCTAAAGAATATCTCGTCAACCACAATAAGGCAGTTAAGTGGGAATGGTGCAAATTGAAGTATTCCACTTGTCAGACCCCGTATGGGGGCCACCGAGCAAACAAGGACTTCTGGACCCTAATTGTGGTGGTTGAGGTTGTTTACCACTGGTGTTCTGGAGTCCATCTATGTCTTTGCTAACTTGTTCCCGTACAACCCTTATCGCAACCCTTCACCAAGGGAAAATGTTTAAAGACACATGGTACATTGTTTGGAACTTTCTACTCCCTCGTTCACATCACAAAATGAGACCAGCTTTCACCTGTTGGAGGACACTGCAATTGTTATTATGTCTTTTCGTCCCATCCTCGCTGCAGCTTATTCTCTCCTGTTGGCCACAGCAGTGACCTCGCATTGGAAAAGAGACTGCATAATGGAATAAGCATGCAGGCCTTCACAGGGGCTCCTATATATCTCCTTGGTAGGCAACAGCAGAACAAAAGGCACTGTGACTGGAAGGTTCCCAGGCTTTCACTTCAGTGATCCTCTTTTCAATGTGATTTGTGTCTCACATCACAGCAGTGTTTGTGATGAGAAGAGCTCCATAGGGACCTTGTTAATGAGGCTAAACTGCTGAAGTTCCCTGTATTTTCACATGGGCTGAGTCACCAAGTTGCAGGCTTCAATCCGGGAGTTGGGCTGTGCAGAGTGTACTTAAGAATGGAGTCTAGAAGAAGACAATGGGTCTGGGTAGCTTATGAATAGCCTCAATTTGGTCTGCCGACTGGTGCCACTCCCCTTCCAAGATGTTCTGACCTAAGAATAGAACACAGGATAAGAAGAAAAAAAAAATCTCTTTAGAAGCCTTGTGCCTCATCTTAGCTGCTTCAATGAGGGGACACAATGAATCATCAACAGTTGAACCAGTGTAGACCATTCTATGAAGATAAGTGTCCAGGTCTTTCTTGAGCACTTTTAAGAAGAAGGACGTGATTCAGTGTATCATAAGAGAAATAGAGACCACTTGATTGACCATCTGAAAATGTGAAGGCAAAACAATACTGTCGTTCTGGGGGGATTTAGATAGAGAAGAAAGAAGGTCACAAATCCACAAATGCACACCACTGTATCCAAGTTGGTGTGTCTTTCTTAGTGTCTCAGAGCCTGTATAGGTCATAGCACACTCAATAAATGTTATAACATAATATGACAGAGTAGTAGCAGTTTTGGGTACAACAGGAAAACATTGTAATACAGCAGCAATTATATCACATACGTCTTATATGAAAAGATACATTTCTTTGCCAGATTTCTTTAATAGGCTTTTTAATCGATAAAATAGGAGTGTGACAAGCACACTTACATAACTAAAATTCCAGTTTCACTACAGCAGCATTACCTAGGCGGAGCCGCAGCCTCAGACAGAAGAGTTTCTGGGGTATCCCTGTAAGCTTTTTCATGGGGTTCTCTCATATCTTAACTGATTCAGCAGTGAGAACACAATCAACATCATTATCATGTCCAGATCATCAGGTGGAAGGAACTTGGCTAAAGATGTCGTACTTGACGGATTAAGACCATCCGTTACAAATTAATCATTATGGCTGAAAACGTCAATCTCATTTTCCCTAGCCATATTCAGTTCGATGCCATCCCTGGTACAAAACACTATATTTAAAAAAATAAAATTCGTGATGGGGCCTAAAGAAACAGACAGAGGGGTTTGTAGCATAATGAGAAACATGTGTGTTAGAAACACCAACTACATCAATGGTTTTACCCGAGATAGGAAGTGAAGAAAAGTCAAAGCTTTTCGGTGCAGACACCTTAGCACCAGTACCAATACGTCATGAGGTGGGCTTTCAATCAATGACACATTGTAAGTGTCTGATGTAGATGTCTATAAAGATTAAAGTATCCACGAAGGAGACAACTCTTCTGACACTATCTCAGAACGCAGGATATTGTTTTTATGGAACCAAATTGAATTTATGGAGATATTCGTTTGGATTCAGTAGATGTTTCTTTCTTTCCTGCACTGCAGCACAATGATTTGTACCAGAAACCAGTTCAGAGAGGCCTTTAGTATGCAACATGATACATATGCTATGTAGTGATTGCTGTATAAACGTAACCTCTGCACAGATGCCGCAGCACCAAATGTTTCTTGTGCATTTTTAACAATTAGGTAGAATAAAAAAAATATATAGTTTTCAAATAACAAATACAATCAGGCGGAGCTTCACTTTTGTTTTGCATACAATTATCAATCTTGATCTATTCTGCTTTGAGCAGATCACGTCTCTACCGTGCCCCTCCGTTACCCTCAAAAGCATCAGCATGTGCTTGGCATGTTCAATAAGAATGTTCCTGGCGTTACAGTCAATAAACTCAATTCATCTTCATATTTCAAAGATTTTAAGATACCATATCGTTGTCTGACCTGCTTGGCAGTTTAAATGCTGGGCCATGCTTCATCCAAATCCACTGGGAATATCCTCTGTCTTTTCTTTGGCACCTTTCGTTGTCATTTGGAGTCAGTCTAGATCTGCTCCCTACTATGGGCAACACACTAACCGGACCCCTACACAGGTTCTGTGGAAGACACTCTGCACAGGGAAATTCAAGTTTCGAAATGTTTAGTAACAAAAGAACATTTATCTGCTGTGCAAAAGTGAGTGCTCATTAGCAAAGACACGACACAAATATATAGTATTTTACAAACAAGTATTCAATGCGAATGACGTTTTTGGGAAATAAAAGGATTACACAGGTACAGGAGACTGAGATCACGAGAAAGGAAGGAGATGAATTTCACTTGACACATGAATGTAAAAATTTAGTCTGGGAAAGCCAATCAAAACTTTCTCATTTGAAGAGACAAAATGTGAGAGAGAAGTCTAAAAGATCACAGATGGGTATTTAGGCACAGATATAATGCTTAAGAAAATATGTCTACAGTGGTTACAATTATGCAAAGTCAATGATGACATTGTCAGATGCTTTACTGATTAGTATATGGATGTGTTTATATATCTTGGAAATTCTCTTGGAAATTAGGTATGTCAACTAGAATATGTATATGGCTTTATATACTATGTATAAGCCATACATTATTAAACAACCATAACAACAAATTTGTCTCCCATCTTGGCATTGCTAGTGCAGACCTATAGGTTTTTGCCAATGCTTTCTTGATTGGTCATTGCAGTGCTAAACAGTGGCTAGCGCTATGCTGTATGTTCACACATGAGTCAACAAACATGTGTCAGTAATTATCATGGCACTAACGTGACACCAGCTTAATGACGTATAGATACGCATGCGCTGCTAGAAATGGGGTCTCTGGTTGGCAGTCAGTCTGCACTCTGTCCAAGCAGGGACCCTCACTCTAGTCAGGTTGAGGGAGATACACAGCTCAGATAACCCCTGCTCACCCCCTTGGTAGTTTGGCACAAGCAGTCAGGATTATCTCAGAGGCAATGTGTAATGCGTTTGTAGAAAACACACACAGTAACACAGTGAAAACACCACAAAAGGACTCCACACCAGTTTAGAAAAATAGCCAATATTTATCTAAATTAACAAAGACCAAAATGACAAAAAATCCAACATACACAAGCAAATATATGAATTTTCAACCTAAAAAGAGTCTTAATCCATAGAAACCAATGGATGCGTTGTTTTACCACAAAGTACCTTGTGTGCGTCAAAAATAAAGATGCAAGGGCAACAGTGCATCAGAAAAGCAAGCGATGCGTCAATTCCTTACTTGCACCAGAGGTCATGCATCGATTGTTTTCACGCAAGGGAGGTCATGCATCAATTTTGGGTGCACAGCCTTGGGTCCATGCAAGGATGTTGAAGACTTTGATGCCCAGGATCTGTGCGTGGAAATTTCCAACACGCTGTGTGAAGAGCCTGCAGTGAGAACAGGCGCTGCACCATTTGTCCAGCCGCGAGGCAGGCACTGCTTTGAACTTTCAGCTGCGGGACAGGCTGTGTGTCTGTTTTTCTGATGTGCACACAGCTGTGCCTGGATTTATCCTCTGCAGGTTACCAGCTTCCACTTCTAAGGGCCCAGGGACTGGATTTGGCACCACTTAGCAAGTCAGGACTCCCAGCGAAAGCGGCCAGGCACTGGCAGATGAAGTCTTTGATGTCACTGAGACCCCAGAACAGGGGACAAGGCCTGGCCCCAGACACACACCAGAGGGTTGGAGTCTGTATTGTGTTAGGACAGGCGCAGCCCTTTCGGGTGTGTCAGCTGTCCCCCTCCCCACTCTAGCCCAGGAGACTCATCATGATATGCAGGACACTCCCCAGCTCACATTGTGTCACTGTCTAGTGGGAATTCACAAACAGCCCAACTGTCAGTCTCATCCAGACTTGGATTCCACCAGCAGGCAGAGGCACAGAATGATTAAGCAAAAAATGCACACTTTCTAAAAGTGGCGTTTTTAAACAGACAATATAAAAACCAACTCTACCAAAACATGTATTTTTAAATTGTGAGTTCAGAGACCCCAAACTCCAGTTCTCTCTCTGCTCCCAATGGGAAAATGCACTTACAAGATATTTAAAGGCAGTCAACATGTTAACCTATGAGAAAGATAGGCTTTACAATAGTGAAAATCAAATTTGCCAGTATTTTCACTAACAGGACATGTAAAACACATCAGAACATAGTCTACCTTTTAAATACACTGCACCCTGCCAATGGGGCTACCTTGGGCCTACCTTAGGGGCGCCTTACATGTAATAAAAGGGAAGGTTTAGGCCTGGCATGTGGATGCACTTGCCAGGTTGACATGGCAGTTTAAAACTGCACACAGGCACTGAAATGGCAGGTCTGAGAACTGTTTGTGAGGCTATTCTTGTGGGTGGCATAATCAGTGCTGCAGGCTGACAGGTGGGCATTTGATTTACAGACCCTGGGCACACCTGGTGCACTGTAGTAGGAACTTACTAGTAAATCAACTATGCCAATGATGGATAAACCAATCACCAATACAATTTAGACAGGGAGCACTTGCACTCTAGCACTGGTCAGCAGTGGTAGAGTGCCCAGAGTCCTAATACCAGTGAAAACAAAATTCAGCACAGGATCAAAACCAGGAGGTCATAAGTGAAAAGTCAGGGGAAACCACATCAAACAGCTGCCAGCAGAGGCTATGACACCCACTCTGTGATTCAGCCTTACATCTGGTTCTTTTCAGAAGATACTATAATGGTAAAATGCATCATAAATCACGTTGTGCATTGCAGCATTCTGTCTGACATCACTACCATCATGACTAGGTGAAGTGTACACAAAGTATACTTATACTCTCCCTCACCAAGGACCCCGCCAGCGCCAAGACCAACCTACAAGAGGGCATGAAGGATGTCGCAGATTGGATGAGACTCAGTCGCCTAAAACTGAACCCTGACAAAACGGAAGTCCTCATCCTCGGCAACACCCCGTCCGCTTGGGACGACTCCTGGTGGCCCACGGCCCTCGGCACCGCACCGACCCCCGCAGACTACGCCCGCAACCTCGGCTTCATCTTGGACCCTCTTCTCACCATGACCAAGCAAGTCAACGCCGTGTCCTCCGCCTGCTTCCTCACCCTCCGCATGCTCCGCAAGATCTTCCGCTGGATCCCGGCCGACACTAGAAAAACCATGACCCACGCCCTCGTCACGAGCCGCCTGGACTACGGCAACACCCTCTATGCTGGGACCACCGCCAAGCTCCAAAAACGCCTGCAACGTATTCAAAGCGCCTCGGCCCGCCTCATCCTCGACGTACCCTGCAACAGCCACATCTCCGCACACCTGAGACACCTGCATTGGCTCCCAGTCAGCAAAAGGATCACCTTCCGACTCCTCACCCACGCACACAAAGCCCTCCACAACAAGGGTCCGGAATACCTCAACCGTCGCCTCAGCTTCTACGCCCCCACCGTCTCCTCCGTTCTTCTGGCCTCGCGCTCGCTGCTGTCCCTCGCATCCGCCGCTTCACGGCGGGTGGGAGGTCCTTCTCCTTCCTGGCAGCCAAGACCTGGAACTCCCTCCCCACCAGCCTCAGGACCACCCAGGACCACTCCGCATTCCGGAGACTCCTAAAAACCTGGCTTTTCGAGCAGCAGTAACCCCCCCTTTCCCCTAGCGCCTTGAGACCCGCACGGGTGAGTAGCGCGCTTTATAAATGCTAATGATTTGATTTGATTTGATTTGAAAGTATAATAAACCTGAGAGCTCACGAATACTGCTGCATGCATCTGCACCCTTTTTGCCCATGGCTAATTTGTTAATAAGCTGACGAAATGTACAGCTTTGTAGTTTTAGTTTGCCACGTTAGCAAAACATTGCAGCTATATGATCGTTTTTCACACCCTTAAGTACGAGGTTAATTTAAGCATATATGCTGTTTGACAATGAGTAGGATTTTGTTTTCTCTTTCAGATTGAAAAGATTTTTTGGGCAAGTAGTTACAAGATGGTGAACAATCTTTCAAGGATGTGAGATAGCACAAGGAAACACTGAGATACGATGCAAAGAGTTTGACTGAGATGAGATGTTGGAACAGAATAGTGGCTGGAACATTGTTTATCAAATTGGAGAAACCAGGAATCTCTGAGTTCTGTAGACACTTCAGGGTTCAAAGAAATATCACTACTCTCAAACAACCTGATAATTAGGAATGTAATGGACCAACAAAAGAGCAGCAAAAGTGCAATTTAGTGGAAGACATAGATCCCGAAACCCAGCAATTGGATTAAAAGATTAAGATTAATGATATATGAACTCCATTTATGAAAAACAAAATATGAGAACAACCCATCAGATGTGCAGCTTTCCAAAACTACCACGTAACATAAGACTTAATAAGAGCGATGACTTCTAGGCCAACTAGTAACTTGAAAATCTATGCGGTCTATCTAGGAGATCTGAAGGCTCAACTCAATGCAATATGTAACTTCCCTGAACCAACACTTAGTTATGAGTATAAGGGAGAGCCAGCTTCCAAGACCAACTGCATATTAGTCCATTTAGGACTAGCTTAGACAAAATCCACAGATAGGCACAGCTGGATTAGTGATGTCCTCTTCATATCCTATTGAGAAGTCGCCTAGGAGATGGCATTGACACACCACCACACCAAATGGATTATGGAAACCGAGGCGTGGAAATGGGTAAGCGTATAGTGTTAGACTGTGAAGGACGTCTATGAAGATGAGAGCAATACAGTAACACAGACGGGCCTATGCTGCTGGAAGACTTGCTGTCACTATATAAATTGTGTGTCAATGCTTCTGTGATGTGAGATACTTTTTTTTCATGAGTAAAGTAGCGCACAACTGCGCAACTGCACAAACTTCAAATACATACTGGAGATCATCTCTAGTACCTTGAGAAACTTCACAATGACAAGGCCTGCATTGATCTGCCTTTGTATCCTCTTGGTTGGTGGATTTGCATGTTGGCCATTATTGACTGGCTGGGGAAAGTCTATAGCTCTGCTCAAGCCTCTACTCCCTTTTTGCTGTATGTCATCCTTTCTGCGAAGAGTACTCAAAGGGTCTTACAAAGCCATCCCAGATTACTCTCACAAGTTCTCATGATACCTTACTTAAGGATTAAGAGAGTTGAATTCTTCATACATACAAGTGCAGGTGATATTCCACCATTAACAGAGAGCTCCATTACCTTCACCAACTTTGTATGCTCCAAGGTTGTGGAATCTTTCTCTCCTTCTCTCAGCAGTATCCCTAATACTCAGACTGCAAAATCCAGAGTGGAATTAGGCCCACGAAGAGTGTCTGCCTGGCTACCAAAAGAAGTGTTTCTGAACCACACCTGATAGTTCCTCTTGCCTAGAACTTGAATTTTCCCTATTTTTGTTTTGCTTGTGGATGGAGCTCAGATCTGTCACATTGGACCCAACCTTAATTTGAACCTGGTGCTGATGCCCCCCTGCCCTCAAACGTCTCAACCCACATGAGTTCCCCACCACCCAGAAGCACTGACCTTAAGTTGCTACATGAGTGATACAGTGATACACCGCTCTATAGAAAACATAATCCTATCAAAAACAGAGCTAAAGTTCCCTTCTGCTTTCCGGGTGTGGAATTTTAAGAGAGTGGTTTTAAAAACACAGACTTTTAAAGTTAATGGGTTACCAACTCTTGTCGTTTGGAGTGCTCTGTACACCGATGAGCCAAAGGAGCGAGCATTTCATGATTACCACAGGTAGATTTTGAAATGTCAGCACTTGTGGTCAAGATAACTCAGAGGCAACATCAACATCTAACCATAAATTGGCGTTGATTAACTTTTAATTCAACGCTGATTACCATTAAAACCTTTGTTTGTATTTGGGCTTTATGTTTTGAAATAACAGTCAACGTTATTATGGAGGATTGGTATAGTATTCCCCAAGCTTTCTATTTAGTAATAGTGTTTCAGTTTTGTTACACCAGCAGCCTCTTCTAAATTTCAGTGTTAAAATATGTCTGCATTCTTCTTTACTATGGGCTTTCTATGATTCTGAAACTCAGTAACACGACACTGGCTCGTTGTATTTTGTGGGAGATGTCTGAACCAGTTTACAGATTGTAGCGCAGCACTTAAAACAAATAAATACTATAGAACATGGACTTTCTAAAACATTTTTCAGCCAATAACTTTTGACACTTCATTCTAGTTATGTATTTTTGATTTGTATAGCCCATTAATCCCCCGAAATTGTGGCTGTTCTACATTTTAAGGCATTTATAAAAGAGTTATTCCTTTTGTAATAATTATTTTATACACTATCTGTTACAACCTTCACATCTCCTTTCACAAATTGATCTTTGGCTGTTTGTTTAACCTATCTATTAAAGACTTAGGGCCAGATGTAGGTAGGCTTTAGAGCCTTGCAAACGGCGAAAAACGCCGTTTGCGAGGCGCAAAAGCCCTCACGCGATGCAGAAACACATTTTGCGAGTCGGAACCAACTCGCAAAATGTGTTTCAGACTCGCAAATAGGAAGGGGTGTTCCCTTCCTATTTGCGACTCGCACCGCGATGTAAGTTGATTTGCAACCGCGAAAGCGGTCGCAAATCAACTCGCAGTTACCATCCACTTGAAGTGGATGGTAACGCATTCGCAAACGGAAAGGGGTCCCCATGGGACCCCTTCCCCTTTGTGAATGCTCACAAAATTATTTTTTCAGAGCAGGCAGTGGTCCTATGGACCACTAACTACTCTGAAAAAAACCGAAACAAAAGGTTTCGGTATTTGTTTCTATTTGCAGCTCGTTTTCCTTTAAGGAAAACGGGCTGCAAAGAGAAAAAAAAACTGCTTTATTTAAAAGCAGTCACGGACATGGTGGTCTGCTGTCTCCAGCAGGCCACCATCCCCGTGAGTGCCTAGACTCGCTATGGGGTCGCAAACTGCGACACACCTCATAAATATTTATGAGGTGGGTCTTTGCGACCCCACAGCGAGTCGCAGAAGGTGTCTGAGACACCTTTCTGCATCGCGAATTGCAAGTTGCAATTTGTGTTCTACTTACATCTGGCCCTTAGAGTCTGATTACTGAGTGGGGCCCCTGTTTACTCACAGGTTGGAATTACGAGCTTGGCTGTATTTTGGAATGACGAGTTTGGCTGTATTTAAAGCATCCAATATTCGTTGTATTTACTGTACCATGTGGTTTTTCGTGCTTCATATATCAAAATCCGTGTTATCCCCCCACAAACTCGTAATATGAGTTTTTTTATTGCAACTGATAAATACCGTATTTTGTGGTATCATTATTCTTCAGGTGCGATAAAAACACCTAGGCTCGTAATCAGGCCCCAATAGACTGTGGCAGCCCAGTTTGCCATCACTGATCAATGACCCAGCATCCTGGTTAATAGGAAGCACATGCAATCCCTTCTGTTCTAAGGCTTGGTGTCCAATTCCTGCCAGGGACCGACTCTGTGAACATAATGGTGATGGATGGGAAATAATTTTCCCCTGAATAAGAGACAGGTCTTTCACCCACTTTCCTTTGCACGTTTAAAAAATGACCTAACCATGAGCCTGTGCCCTCAGCAGGTAAAACGCATAATGTGTACAGAGGAGTTGTTTAGGAAACCTAGATTGTTGCTGTGAGCTCTGGAGGCCTAGTCCAGATTTCCTTGCTCTAGGTGAATGTGATGGCGTGGCTCAACATCCTGCAGAGGTCTACTCATTGAAATGACAAATCTGCTCCTCACAAATCACCTAGGGGGGTTAAGAAATGTGCACTGTGTACTGTTTCCCTCTCCTGGATTTGCTCTCTCAAACACCCTGGCTAGACAAGCTAAATGTGTCTAGAAGTGAAAGACAATAGAAAAGGCCGGAGTAGTCTCCTACTCCCAATATTTCTCCAGGACGTAGTATCACTATTAACCCCTTCGCTGCCAGGCCTTTTCCCCCTCCTGTGCCAGGCCTTTTTTTGCTTATTTGGGGCAGTTCGCACTTAGGCCCGCATAACTTTTTGTCCACATAAGCTAACCAAGCCAAATTTGCGTCCTTTTTTTCCAACATCCTAGGGATTCTGGAGGTACCCAGACTTTGTGGGTTCCCAAGAAATTGGCCAAAATACAGGGAAAATTTCGTTTTTTTCAAAAAAAAATTGAAAAAGTGGCTGCAGAAGAAGGCTTGTGGTTTTCCCCCTGAAAATGGCATCAACAAAGGGTTTGCGGTGCTAAACACAGCAGCCTCCCAGCTTTCAGGAACAGGCAGACTTGAATCAGAAAACCCAATTTTTCAACACAATTTGGGCATTTTTCTGGGACATACCCCATTTTTGCAATTTTTTGTGCTTTCAGCCTCCTTCCAGTCAGTGACAGAAATGGGCATGAAACCAATGCTGGATCCCAGAAACCTAAACATTTCTGAAACGTAGACAAAATTCTGAATTCAGCAAGGGGTCATTTGTGTAGATCCTACAAGGGTTTCCTACAGAAAATAACAACTGAAAAAGAAAAATATTGAAATTGAGGTGAAAAAAACATAAATGTTTCTCTACGTTTTACTCTGTAACTTTTCCCTGCAATGTCAGATTATCGAAAGCAATATACCGTTACGTCTGCTGGACTCCTCTGGTTGCGGGGATATATAGGGCTTGTAGGTTCATCAAGAACCCGAGGAACCCAGAGCCAATAAATGAGCTGCACCCTGACGTGCATTTTCATTCTATACCGGGTATACAGCAATTCATTTGCTGAAATATAAAGAGTAAAAAATTGCTATCAAGAAAAACCTTTGTATTTCCAAAAAGGGCACAAGATAAGGTGTTGAGGAGCAGTGGTTATTTGCACATCTCTGAATTCCGGGGTGACCATACTAGCATGTGAATTACAGGGCATTTCTCAAATAGATGTCTTTTTTACACACTCTCCTATATTTGGAAGGAAAAAATGTAGAGAAAGACAAGGGGCAATAACACTTGTTTTGCTAATCTATGTTCCCCCAAGTCTCCCGATAAAAATGATACCTCACTTGTGTGGGTAGGCCTAGCGCCCGCGACAGGAAACGCCCCAAAGTTCAACGTGGACACATCAAAATTTTTGGAAGAAAACAGAGGTGTTTTTTGCGAAGTGCCTACCTGTAGATTTTGGCCTCTAGCTCAGCCGGCACCTAGGGAAACCTACCAAACCTGTGCATTTCTGAAAACTAGAGACCTAGGGGAATCCAAGGAGGGGTGACTTGCGGGGCTCGGACCAGGTTCTGTTACCCAGAATCCTTTGCAAACCTCAAAATTTGGCTAAAAAAACACATGTTCCTCACATTTCTGTGGCAGAAAGTTCTGGAATCTGAGAGGAGCCACAAATTTCCTTCCACCCAGCGTTCCCCCAAGTCTCCCGATAAAAATGATACCTCACTTGTGTGGGTAGGCCTAGCGCCCGCTACAGGAAACGCCCCAAAGCGCGACGTGGACACATCCAAATTTTTGGAAGAAAACAGAGGTGTTTTTTGCGAAGTGCCTACCTATAGATTTTGGCCTTTAGCTCAGCCGGCACCAAGGGAAACCTACCAAACCTGTGCATTTCTGAAAACTAGAGACCTTGGGGAATCAAAGGAGGGGTGACTTGCGGGGCTTGGACCAGGTTCTGTTACCCAGAATCCTTTGCAAACCTCAAAATTTGGCTAAAAAAACACATGTTCCTCACATTTCTGTGGCAGAAAGTTCTGGAATCTGAGAGGAGCCACAAATTTCCTTCCACCCAGCGTTCCCCCAAGTCTCCCGATAAAAATGATACCTCACTTGTGTGGGTAGGCCTAGCGCCGCGACAGGAAACGCCCCAAAGCGCAACGTGGACACATCCAAATTTTTGGAAGAAAACAGAGGTGTTTTTTGCGAAGTGCCTACCTGTAGATTTTGGCCTCTAGCTCAGCCGGCACCTAGGGAAACCTACCAAATCTATGCATTTTTGAAAACTAGAGACCTAGGGGAATCCAGGATGGGGTGACTTGTGGGGCTCTGACCAGGTTCTGTTACCCAGAATCCTTTGCAAACTTCAAAATTTGGCTAAAAAAACATATTTTCCTCACATTTCGGTGACAGAAAGTTCTGGAATCTAAGAGGAGACACAAATTTCCTTCCACCCAGCGTTCCCCCAAGTCTCCCGATAAAAATGGTACCTCACTTGTGTGGTTAGGCCCAGCGCCCGCGACAGGATATGCCCCAAAGCGCAACGTGGTCACATCCAAATTTTTGGAAGAAAACAGAGGTGTTTTTTGCGAAGTGCCTACCTGTAGATTTTGGCCTCTAACTCAGCCGGCACCTAGGAAAACCTACCAAACCTGTGCATTTTTGAAAACTAGAGACCTAGGGGAATCCACGATGGGGTGACTTGTGGGGCTCTGACCAGGTTCTGTTACCCAGAATCCTTTGCAAACCTCAAAAGTTGGCTAAAAAAACATATTTTCCTCACATTTCGGTGACAGAAAGTTCTGGAATCTAAGAGGAGCCACAAATTTCCTTCCACCCAGCGTTCCCCCAAGTCTCCTGATAAAAATGGTACCTCACTTGTGGGGTTAGGCCCAGCGCCCGCGACAGGATATGCCCCAAAGCGCAACGTGGACACATCCACATTTTTGGAAGAAAACAGAGGTGTTTTTTGCGAAGTGCCTACCTGTAGATTTTGGCCTCTAGCTCAGCCGGCACCTAGGGAAACCTACCAAACCTGTGCATTTTTGAAAACTAGAGACCTAGGGGAATCCAAGATGGGGTGACTTGTGGGGATCTGACCAGGTTCTGTTACCCAGAATCCTTTGCAAACCTCAAATTTTGGCTAAAAAAGCACATTTTCCTTACATTTCGGTGACAGAAAGTTCTGGAATCTGAGAGGAGCCACAAATTTCCTTTCACCCAGCGTTCCCCCAAGTCTCCCCATAAAAATGATACCTCACTTGTGTGGGTAGGCCTAGCGCGCGCGACAGGAAATGGCCCAAAACACAACCTGGACACATCACATTTTGTCATAGAAAACAGGGCCTACCTGTGGATTTTGGCCTCTAGCTCAGCCGGCACCTGGGGAAACCTAGCAAACCAGCGCATTTTTGAAAACTAGAAACCCAGGGGAATCCAAGATGGGGTGAATTGTGGGGCTCTGACCAGGTTCTGTTACCCAGAATCCTTTGCAAACCTCAAGATTTGGCAAAAAAAACATGTTTTCCTCACATTTCAGTGACAGAAAGTTCTGGAATCTGAGAGGAGCCACAAATTTCCTTCCACCTAGCGTTCCCCCAAGTCTCCGGATAAAAATGATACCTCACTGGTGTGGGTAGGCCTAGCGCCCGCGACAGGAAATGGCCCAAAACACAACGTGGACACATCACATTTTTTCATAGAAAACAGTGCCTACCTGTGGATTTTGGCCTCTAGCTCAGCCGGCCCCAAGGGGGGCAGAAATGGCCTAAAATAAATTTGTCCCCCACCCCCAACCCCCCTGCCCCCCCGGGAGCGACCCTTGCCTATGGGGCCGCTCCCCCTGCGTGACATTGGTGCCAAAAAAAAAATCCCCGGTGCCTAGTGGTTTCTGCCCCCCTTGGGGGCAGATTGACCTACAATCGGCCAATCTGCCCCCAAGGGAGGCAGAAATGGTCTAAATACAATTTGCCCCCCAGGGGAGTGACCCTTGCCTAATGGGTCGCTCCCCATCTCTACAAAAACAAACAAACAAAAAAAAAACCACAAAAAAAACAATTTGCCCTGGCGCCTAGAGGTTTCTGCCCCCCCTGGGGGCAGATCGGCCTAATACCAATAGGCCGATCTGCCTCCAGGGGGGGCAGAAATGGCCTAAAATAAATTTGCCTCCCCACCCCCCCGGGGAGCGACCCTTGCCTACAAGGCCGCTCCCCTTGCGTGACGGCGCAACAAAAAAAGATCCCTGGTGCCTAGTGGTTTCTGCCCCCTTGGGGGCAGATTGACCTACAATCGGCCAATCTGCCCCCAAGGGGGGCAGAAATGGGCTAAATACAATTTGCCCCTCAGGGGAGCGACCCTTGCCTAATGGGTCGCTCCCAATCTCTAAAAAAACAAAGAAACAAAAAAAAAACCACAAAAAAAACAATTTGCCCTGGTGCCTAGAGGTTTCTGCCCCCCCGGGGGCAGATCGGCATAATACCAATAGGCCGATCTGCCCTCAGGGGGGGGCAGAAATGGCCTAAAATAAATTTGCCCCCCCACCCCCCCCCCCCGGGGAGCGACCCTTGCCTACAAGGTCGCTCCCCTTGCGTGACGGCGCAAAAAAAAAGATTCCTGGTGCCTAGTGGTTTCTGCCCCCCTTGGGGGCAGATTGACCTACTATCGGCCAATCTGCCCCCAAGGGGGGCAGAAATGGGCTAAATACAATTTGCCCCTCAGGGGAGCGACCCTTGCCTAATGGGTCGCTCCCAGTCTCTAAAAAAACAAACAAACAAAAAAAAAACCCCCACAAATTTTTTTTTGCCTTGGCGCCTAAAGGTTTCTGCCCCCCCTGGGGCAGATCGGCCTAATACCAATAGGCCGATCTGCCCCCAGGGGGGGCAGAAATGGGCTAAAATAAATTTGCCCCCCTCACCCCCCCCCGGGGAGCGACCCTTGCCTACAAGGTCGCTCCCCTTGCGTGACAGCGCAAAAAAAAGATCCCTGGTGCCTAGTGGTTTCTGCCCCCCTTGTGGGCAGATTGACCTAAAATCGGCCAATCTGCCCCCAAAGCGGGCAGAAATGGCCTAAATACAATTTGCCCCTCCAGGGGAGCGACCCTTGCCTAAGGGGATGCTCCCCATCTGTAAAACACAACAACAACAAAAATCCCTGGTGCCTAGTGGTTTCTGCCCCCCTTGTGGGCAGATTGACCTACAATCGGCCAATCTGCCCCCAAGGGGGGCAGAAATGGGCTAAATACAATTTGCCCCTCAGGGGAGCGACCCTTGCCTAATGGGTCGCTCCCAATCTCTAAAAAAACAAACAAACAAAAAAAAAAACCACACCAAAATTTTTTTGCCCTGGCGCCTAAAGGTTTCTGCCCCCCCTGGGGGCAGATCGGCCTAATAAAAATAGGCTGATCTGCCCCCAGGGGGGACAGAAATGGCCTAAAATAAATTCCCCCCCCCACCCCCCCCCCGGGGAGCGACCCTTGTCTACAAGGTCGCTCCCCTTGCGTGACGGCGCAAAAAAAAAGATCCCTGGTGCCTAGTGGTTTCTGCCCCCCTTGGGGGCAGATTGACCTAAAATCGGCCGATCTGCCCCCAAAGCGGGTAGAAATGGCCTAAATACAATTTGCCCCTCCAGGGGAGCGACCCTTGCCTAAGGGGACGCTCCCCATCTGTAAAACACAACAACAACAAAAATCCCTGGTGCCTAGTGGTTTCTGCCCCCCGTGGGGGCAGATCGGCCTAATAAAAATAGGGCCTAAAATAAATTTGCCCCCCAAGGGAACGACCCTTGCCTAAGGGGTCGCTCCCCTTACGTGAAAAACAAACAAACAAAAAAAACTCCCTGGTGTCTAGTGGTTTCTGCCCCCCTTGGGGCCAGATTGGCCTCATAAAAATAAGCCAATCTGCCCCCAAAGGGGGCAGAAATGGCCTAAATATAATTTCCCCCCTATGGGAGCGACCCTTGCCTAAGGGGTCGCTCCCCACACCTAAAACACAAAAGAAAACAAATAAAAAAAACAAAAAAAACAAAAGTATCCCTGGTGTCTAGAGGTTTCTGCCCCCAGGGGGGGCAGAAAAGGCCTTAAAAAAAGTGACCCCCCTGGGAGTGACCCTTGCCCAAGGGGTCGCTCCCTTCTGTCAATTTCATATAAAAAAAAAAACATCCCTGGTGTCTAGTGGGGTTTCAAAAGCCGGATTGCAAGCAATCCGGCTTTTGAAACCCTCGGAGAGACTTCAAAGGGAAGGAAATACATTTCCTTCCCTTTGAAGCCCCTCCGGGCCTCCCCCACGTGATCGAAAGAGAAATGCTGAGCATTTCTCTTTCGATCGCGCTGGAAGCTCTGCTTCCAGCGCGATGGGGGAGGTTGTGTGATTGTCAGCGCGCACTCGCGCGCTGACGTCACAGGGGGGTGGGGGGAGGTCGAGGGTTGAAGGGGAAGGGATTCCCCTGTCAGCCCTGACATAGGGGGGTGGGGGGGCGGCCCTCGGGGGGAGCGCTAGCGCTTCTCCCGAGGGCAGCATTCAGGACGTAATGGTTACGTCCATGGCGCCACACGGGCGCTGCCATGGACGTAACCATTACGTCCGTGGCGGGGAAGGGGTTAAAGGATACAATGATTTCGAACCCCGTGATTTCCCAGTCTCACCCACACCATTGTTCGAAAATTCACTTTCCTTTTTTCTCCCTCTTTCTTTTAGTCTTTTTTCAATTTCTCCACACATTTCCAATTGCAGTGGTATGAAGCAAAATCACAGGTCCCGCCTGTATAATAATGTTTGGAAGTGTCTCTAACACTGTCGTATCCCACAGATATTCATGTGTCTTGGGTGAATAGGTTCTCCCCCTCCTCAGGGACCTAAGGAGTTGTGTTACATCCCTTGCCCAAGGCTTACACTAATTTCTCATTCTGTCTGGTCTTGATTCGTCTGACATGCACCACCAGCACACTCATATCGTTATAAAGTGTTCCCCTCATATCGATATTGTTGCCTCTCCCAATTACTTAATCTGTATTGTCTCTTTTTCCGCCACCCCTCTCTCGATCTGCCTTACCTTTTCTGCTGCCACCTTCCCGTCCAGTCGACCACACGCCTAAGATTGTTTCACCATAATGCGCTCTGCTAGCCAGTGAGGTACCGGCATCTTGTAGAAGAAAATTTTGTTTAGCAGCCACATCCCTCATTCCTTCTTTTCATTCTTTCATCTCACATAGCCATCCTTTTCTTCCACCCCTGTCCACTTCCTCATCTGGTGCTTCTTGCACCTTTAGGGCTTCATACAACGATTTACACAAAGCTATCATAACATAACATAAAATAGCATCACAACATAAATCAACACCATACCACAACAGAACACAACATAACATAACAACACAACATAATATAACATAAATAACAAACATGACAACACAACATAACATCACAACACACCACAACACCATAACATAACATAAATATTTCGGGTGAGGACTACTCAAGGGATGAGTTTGGGTTCCTGGAATGACATTGCTGTGGGAGGCTGCCACACGTGTGTGATGTGTGTCCTGGGTTGGTGGAACAGCCAACAGCTGTTTCTGCACAATGGTGAGAATTGACTCTGGCAGCTTTCATACCACTCTCTAGCACGAGCTCACACGTTAACACATATTTTGTATGAGTACACCAAACGCGCCTCAGATACAGGGGCGTAGGAGACAATAAATGTCTGCGGGGACAGCGACAGCCTTGGGGACTTCTCAATTGACCCTATACAAATCGCCCATTGTTTGAGAAATGAATAAATGTACACAATCATACAGTTTGGACATGAAATAGAACGAAAAGAAGGCATGTTGTCGGTTTGAAAGCATGTTTTATTGTTTTTTACATTCACAAAGTATTTAGACCAAATGTGAAAAAAGCATGTTGATTACCCTTGTATCTTCATGCACCAAGCAAATAAAGGTGGGAGGGAGAAAAGGAAGAACATACCTTTTGTGCCCGCACCGATCATGCCTCTTACCTCATGCAAATTGAAACCGCACTAGAGGTATCAAAAGAGATCAGGTAAAAAAATTGTAAACTGTGCTCTGAAACCATAGTCCTAATACCACTTCTGATCCTCTGTGCGATCTTGGGCAGATCAGCTCCACATCAGTCAAAACTGGGAGCATTTACACTGAAGGCGTTCTTGGTGTTACAAACTATTTAATTCATGGGATTCTGTGATCCCTGTATAAACAGCAGTCATTAATTTCTATATGATCGGCTAGTTCTGATGCATCAAGTCACTGATTATAAAGAAAAGACAATAGAACTTGACTGTTGTAAGGTTATTACCGTCCAGTTTTGACTTGTTTTTTGACAGAGCCAGCAGCCAAGGTGATAGCCAGGTAAGGACACGAAACTTAATTAAATCAGCTGTTTAAAGAAACAAGTGGAACATTGCTTTTCTTTCTTGTACTCTATTTAAACAGCTTAAAATTACAGAAGATACACACTAAGGCAGTGATTCTTAACCTTTTGACTCCTGAGGGCCTCCACTGAATCACTACTGGAAGCCGGGAACCCCCAAGCAAATTGTATAATTTAAATTTCAAACATTAAAACAGTAATTCGCAAAAAATACACAAGCAGGTTCACACCAAACAAATGCTGGAATTACAAAAGATCTAATTATTTTATATTGAAAAAATATCCAAGAATCAAAAACGTTTAATGGGAAGGTTGGTGTTGCATCTCAGGTAACTAACTTTTCCATGTTTGGTCTAATTTAGGGAAGCTGAACCAGATTCTACATTTCCCAAGCAATTTCTGTTTTTATTTTTTTTGGGTACGAAAGATCTGAAAAGGCTTTTCACATAAATATGTGGCGGGGAAAGGAAGTAAACCATAAGGGCCTCACATCTCTCCATAGCCTCTCAGTCTCGTATAATTCATTTGTTTAATAGCACCCCTCACACCATTGTAAGGTGTTAGAGCACATAAAATACTGTTCTTTGCATGATACACATTCTTTGCAGCAGGCATATTAACCATCTGCACTACCTTAGATGAGTCACAATTGCCACTAGACAAAACCCCTACCTCTCTCCCACAAATACATTAATCACCAGAGTTAGCTTGATGCTTTTATTTTTGCCCGAAAGCCTCTGGTGACTCCTAAGAAACGGGGGTGGAGAGGCAGGGGGATGAAAAATAAAAAAAAGAACGCTTAATATGTGTATGGCTGGCATCTCTCCTCCATCCTCTTCTCTTCCTGAGTCCTGGCAGCAAGGAAGCACACAGGCTCCCAGACGCCCCTAAGCCAATCAAAACACTGCTGTGACCAGCATGACAGCAGCGTCGTGATTGGTCTGAGCAGCCTGGTTCAGCACTCAGTCAGAGAGTGGGAGCCTGTTCATGTTCTCCACCTGGCTGTGCAATACAGCCGGGTGCGGAAATACTAAGGCCTAAGTTTATACTTTTTTAGCGCTGTATTATCGTCATTTTTTGATGCAAAAGTGGTGCAAACTTTAAAAATAAAATTGTATTTTGGGAGTTTGTGCCGCTTTTGCGTCAATAAATGATGGTTATGCCCCACAAAAAAAGTATAAATCAGGGCCTACGTGTGCATGTCTGTTTGGCCAGCCCAAGAGGGCTGGCTAAACCGTCATGCGTACTTATGGTGCACATTCCACTCCTCCTCCATGTGACACAGCCCAGTCTACCCCGCCCCAACTTAGCTCTGCTCTGACAAATAAAAGGATAATAACACTGTGTTATTATCATTTTATTTTTCATTTTATGCACTGCTCAGAGCAGTAGGGTAACGCTCCTCTGCCTCAGTGGAGGAGATGCTTCTGCTGGGTGTACAAGGAACTTTGCAGTGCTTTTAAAACCTCTGCACAAAGGAAGTAATACATATAAAAACACATGTGTTTCTAGATGCCCCAGCTGGTGAAGTGCCTTTCTGTTGGCCCAGGTCTGCGAATTCCCTGGGAATGTGTCACGGACCCTTGGGGGGGCCTCAGACCACAGGTTGGGAACTTCTGCACTAAGGTTTGAAGTGGCTTGTGGGTAAGTTGATGGTGTGGTATTATATGGGCTATTGTATCCCTTGGCGTAGATGATAAGGATATTGCAAGTTATCTTGGAGTTTCATGCATTATAAACAAGCATTGGCAAAGTCAATAGGTCTCACCTATGCCAAGCTATTGGCTTTGCTAGCATGTTTTAGCCATGTTGTAAACTAGCATGGCTGCTGTTCAGCATGGCTATAAGTTAATAGCATAAAGGAGAATTACATGTCCTAAAGTGTTGTCGATTGGTGTGACATAGAGTGTCGAGGAGTGAGTAGAGTGTTGCAGAGTGGAGTAGTGTCAGAGTGGAGTAGAGTGGAGAGGAATCAAGAAGAGTGCAGTCGCATTGAGTGGAGTAAAGTAATGTGGAGTGCCATAGAGAGAGTTAAATAGGGTGTTGCTGAGCATAGTATATTGTGGTATAGTGCAGTGGCATGGAGTGTCATAGAGTGGGGTGGAGTAGAGTATCGTAGATTGAAGTGGAATAGAATTTCATGGAGTGGCATAGAGTGGAGTAGTATATCATAGAAGAGAGTGGAGTAAAGTGGCATGGAGAGGTGTAGAGGAAATTGTGTAGAGAGTCACAGAGTGGAGTAAAGTGTTGTATAGTGGCACACAGTGGATAAAGTTTGATGGAGTAGAGTGTCAGAACGGAGTATTATGGAGTGTAATGTCGTGGAGTGAAGTGTCGTAGAGTGATCTAGAGTGAAGTGGTGCAGAATAGATTGGCATAGAGTGCATTTTTTTGTTTAGTAAAGTGGTGTAGAGTGCATTGGTTTAGAGTAGAGTGCACTACTCTAGTGCTGAAGAGTAGAGCTGCAGAGTGGAGTGGTATAGCATAGATTACAGTGGCACAGAGTGCAGTGGTGCAGAGTGCTGTGTCGTAGGGTGACGTGGAGCATGGTAGAGTGGAGTGCTGCAAGACAGAGTGGCGTAGAGTGCAGTGATGCAGTATAGAGGGTTGTAGAGTGTAGTGGCATAGAGTGCTTTGGTGAAGAGTGCAGTAGAGTGGCACAGAGTTGAGCGGCGGAGAGTAGAGTGTAGTGGTGCAGAGTACAGTGGTGTAGAGTTCAGTGGCAAAGTGTGCAATGTTGCAGAGTACAGTGTCATAAAGGACAGTAGTGTAAAGTAGAGTGGCGTAGAGTGCATTGGTGTAGAGTGCAGGAGCATAGAGTGGCATAAAGCACAGTGGTGCAGAGTATAATAGAGTGACATAATGTGCAGTGTGGCAGTGCAAATGGGGTCATAGAGTGCAGTGGTGTAGAGTGATGTAGAGAGCAGTGGTGTTGAGTGCAGCGGTGCAGAGTGGAATAGAGTGGCGTAGAGTAGAGCAGGGCCGGCTTTTGGGCGATGTGAGCAGTGCGGCCTCACAGGGAGCTGACCTCCGGGGGGCGCTGTGTTTAGCAATAACTTCCAAACTTGTGATTTAAAAGCACCTGCTGAAAAGTTCCTTGTGCGTCCAGCCTTCAGGGAACAATTAAAATGTAAAGATACCTCTTGTGATTAATGTTCCTGCTAGGAAGAGTGATGGGTGTTTTGCCAAGTGGAAGCTTTGACTCAATTTAAGGTAGCATAGAGGGTTAATATGCCTGCTGCAAAAAACAGAACTATGGGGCATATTTAAGAAAAGTGGTGCTGCACTTTTCTTGCACCCCTTAGCGCCCTGACTAATGCCACAATGTGTGCGTCATATTTAAAAAACGGCGCACCAAGGCGGTAGTTAGGGGACTAGCGTCAGTATTTTTTACGCTAGTCTGGCCCTTTGCAGGATTAGCGTAAAAAATGTTGACACTAATCTTGCAAAGCACCCAGAGGCCGATTGTAACCCATGAAAGCCCCCTTTTAAAGCCTGCTCTGAACAGGCGTTAAAAGTGCCGGAAAAAAATGATGCAAAAAAATCAGACAGATTTCTTTGCGTCATTGTTTTAGCCCCCTTAACAGGTGGATGCCCCCTTTGCATATATTATGCCTGGTGCAGGCATAATGAAGCGCAAAGGGTTACAAAGTGGTGCAATGCATTCATTGCGCCACTTTGTAAATATGGCACAGCATTTTTGGCATTCTAACGCCACAATAGCGTGAAAAACAATACGCTAATGTGGCATTAGAATGGCGCTAGGGGCTCTTCAACATGCCCCTATATTTAATGTGGATAGCTGAGTGGATTAGTAAAGCCAGCTTTTACAAGTGCTTTGAAACGCATGAATGTATGTGAAAGGGGAGTGATGGAGAGATGAGGGGCACATTTGCCAGGTGGTAGTAAGTGAAACCGAGGAGGAGGACATGGGGTGGGGGGTGCCAACATTAAATGTCACCAGTCCTAAAGCAGGCCCTGGAGTAGAGTGCTGCAGTAAAGTACAGTGGTGTATAGTAGAGTGGTTTAGAGTGCATTGACGTAGTCTACAGTGGTGCAGAGTAGAATGGACTGGCCTAGATTAGTGTGGGGTAGAGTGCATTGGAATAGAGTAGAATGGTACATAGTAGAGTAGAGCGGTGCAGTTTAGAGTGGTGCAGAGTAGACTGTAGTGGCATGGACTGATCCAGAGTAGAGTGGAGTGACAAAGTGGAGTATGCATAGTGTGGTAGCACACTACATTACAGGCAACACATCTTCAACTGAAATTACCATTACATTTACAAAGACATACAGTTTTACTGATAAAAACATACAGCACACAAATGTTGATGTGTGGAAATGTCATTACCTAGTGTATTGATTTGTTTCGATCATCTTAAAATATTTTTTTCCAGTACACTTATATTCTTAGGTATCTTCAAATTTCATTAGCAAACATTTGAAGTTTGTTGTGTGGTAGATAAAAATAGCATCCTAAAGCCTTCCTCCACCACACCCCCAGAAGCCAGCATGATTGTCATATAAGTATGGACAATACTTGTCATATAAGTTCTCTTATATGAAGTCAGAGAAAGAAAGCTAAAGTCCAAGCTCCATGGCAAGACAGATCCTGTAATTTGACCTTGGTCTTTAAATGCACAGCAAGTCAGACAAGATAAGAACTATAGTTAAAGGACTGTTTACAGACATCGAACACTGATAAAGGATACAGTATACAAAAGATGCTCTACTGGAGGGACGAACTCAAGCGGGACAGCCTAAATCAAATACAGCTAGCAAATGGAAACCAAGCAAGTGTAAGTTGTAAAGCCAAAGGTAAGCAACGGGTAGAATATGTTCTCAGTGAAGCCTTCCAAATGTCTTCTACGTGACTTTATTCAAACCAGACAGCTTCGATCTAGTGAACTCAGCCTTCAGCCTAGTTTCGGTATATTTTTATGGAACTCCTCTGAGACTGCAAGAGTCAAACTGTATCTTGATAGTTAGGGCCTTTTACACTTGCTGTTATGGGCCAAGACTGCTGTATATTCCGGTAACATTATGAAATGTGTGCAGATTTATGTAAATGCATTGATACAAACACTGTATTTCTGATGCCTGGGTTGGCTATCACCAGGGCCACTGGAATTATGCAATTGTGTGCTGCAGTGTTTTTCATATAGTTATGGATTTGCAGCATTTGCCACAAAATCTAACATTTGCTGCATAATCTGCAGATTTAAACAAAAATGGTTCAAAAGTTACTAAAAGCGCAGCAATACGTGTTAGTGCACACTGCAGGGCCCCTTTGCAAAAGTTGACTGCTAACCCTTCTTTTGCTTGCTGCGATATTTAGGTGTTAAGCTGGTACTAATGAGGTACAACCTTGGCCCGGAGTGTTAACAAGTGTAACAATGACAAAATAATGAAATACTATCACAAAATGTGTCATATTATGTTGCATAATTTGCCTCTTCTGCCCTCATAATTTAGTCAACCCTGCCACATAATTTGGCCCTCCCCTGCTGCATAATTATAGTGGCCCTATGACCAATGTATCATCATCTAACTGTTATTCTTTATTTGCCATTTTTCCTGTCTCTATGAAAATTAATAAAAATAATTATAATTCAAGTCAAACAAGAACGTTAAATACACAAAAAAATAATATAGAGAGCTCCTGCCCTGGAACTCGTGTCAAAGGTTGTGGGGGCTTCTGTTAGGCCACTGCTTTTAAATATATATTTACGCTTTTCCACCATTTCTGTTAGTCAACGATATGAAATGACTCGATAGTCAGCAAGGAGGCAATGATGGAGTCCTGGGCTTTTGTTTCACAACCAAAATGCATTCTGGTAGTTTAGTCTTGATTCCCATCGATAAAAACACATTGGCACGCCTGCCAGAAAATACAGAACCTGTAAAGAAATGGCCAGGACTTGACCGGCATACCTTTGGTGACATAGTGTGACTGGGTCACCTAACACTAAGAGCGCATTATTCCAATCAGCTATTTAATTTTCCACCAATTTGATTATCTCAGTGCAGATCAATGTACATGCAGCTGCTCAGATAAATGTTGAAATTATGCAACCCTACCTAGAAATGCTCAAACACAATACACGTAATTAGGTAGGCCCTTTAGAAAAATAGAAACGGTTTAAAAAAATGCAGCGTTGCCACCGCAACTCCCAAGGAAAGCCCGCCCACCCCCCCTCCCTTGCAGCGACCAGACCCAAAGAAGTATTAATGCAATGATCAATATCATAATGGCTCGAGTCTGGCAACTATGGAGTGCTTGTGCTTTCCTCTTTGCACATGGCAAAACTGGATTACATCCAATTGGCAAATTTTATTTGTTTATAAGTCCCTTGTAAAATGATACTACATGTCCACAGGGCTTGTAAATTAAATGCCACTAGTGGGCCTGTAGCACGTATTGTGCCAGACACATATGTAGCCCTTTCCAACCTGTGTAGTTTTAAGCTGACAATACAACCTGCCAAAATAAACCTTTTGCCAGACCTAAACCTTTATTTTTAATTCATATGTCACCCCCAGGGTAGGCCTTAAACAGCCCATAGGGTGGGGTGTAATGTATGTAGAATGTTGCCCATGTGGTTTTAAGTTTTACATGTTCTGGTAGTGAAAATCTTTTACATTAATTTTTCACTACTGCAAGGTTTGCCTCTCCAATAGGATAACATTGGGTTAGCTTATTACTTTTAATAAGTGATAACTTCAATTGGGAACAGGTGGGAAGGTCAAGTTTGGTGTCTGAATAATTGTAATGTAAACTCATTTTAATGTTAGAGTTGGATTTTAAGCCTTACTTTTGAAAACACCACTTTTAGAAAGTTTACATTTTCGTGTCCTAACCATTTGGTGCCTGCAGCCTGTGTTCTGGGTCACATGACTGGATGTAGTTGGCAGTTGGTCTTTGTTCATTCCTCCCAGACAGTCAGACCAAGGAGGGTTGGGTGTTGGAAGGATGGGAGAGACGGAGCTGTTCCCTGGCCCAATTACATTTCGAAGGGGCTACCTCAGCACACTCACGAATAACTTGACACATTGGTTTATTGTCACCCCAGATCCCTTGGAGTCTGGCAGGGGAAGGAAGGAAATTCTAGAACCAGATGTGGGGGAAGCCTAGAAGGTTCTCCCACTTCAAAGTCTGGCACCAGCTATAGATATTGGACCCTCAGATCAACTGTTCGATTCACTCCTGGTACTGTGGAAAACTTCAGAAGGACTTCCTTGTACTCCAGGGTACTGCCTTGCTGTTTGAGGAATGCCTTGTTTCTCAGAAGACTGCCCTCCTCCTTGAGACCTGCCTTGTTTCTCAGAGGACTGCCCTGCTGGTTGAGGCCTGTCTTGTTCTCCAGAGGCCTGCCTTGCTGGTTGAATGAGAGAGGACCATATTTTTTAACCCAGGACTACCAGAGTGACTCTAATGGGTCAGGTGGCTGATCTTCTTTTGTGGGTTACAGGGATACCAAAAGCTCCAGGGGCCTCACTGCACCTGCCACCTGACCTGCTTCAACTGGCCCTTCCCAGACCTGCCTGAGCCTGCTGGTCTCTGCTGGAATTAGTTCCTGATCCCCAAGAGGTGCCCGCCCCAGGTCCCGAACCACTGGCTGGCATTAGTTGAGCTCCTCCTGTGAAGTCCTGATTCTTTGAACTCTGCGCTCATGACTTTGAGGAAGTGACCTTTTCAGCTGGACTAACCTTGTCCCTTTATCTGTCCCACACTCCATCTTAATCAGCCTGAATGCATGACTTTGTCCCGTCTACCAACCAGATAGCCACAGTTAGAGCTTTCTGCTTCTTGGTGCTATTTTTACTTAAACCTTTATAATTGCATATCTCCAGTTCTACTGATAGGATTTTGTCATTTGTGACTGAATTTATTTATTGCATTTGCCTTTGTTTGCTACATTGGTATGGGGTTTTCTCTCTACTACAGTTTGAGTGCTGCATAAATACTTAGTGCAGTGTCTCTGAGTTAAGCCTGACTGCTTTTGCGCCAAGCTACCAGAGGGTTAAGCACAGGTTAATTTAGTGACTTTTGTGGTTCACCCTGACTAAGATTGTGGTTGTTGCTTAAGAAGGCATTTTACCCCACTCAATCAAAACCCAATTTCTTACAGTATCCATCATTCAATAACCACTCCTACCCAATGCCTCTAGAAGAGGCATGTCAGAGAATGAAAGTACCTAGAAACAATGCTATTAAAATATCTTTGACCAGACCTCCAGTTGGCTATTCAGTAGCATTAGCAGACAGCACTACTCTATTAAATATGGTCTTGTGTGTATGTTTTAGCCTCAATTAGATAAGATTTCTAATCCCAGCTTCTCCCTTTTTAATAAAAGTATTATGTGATAAGCACTGCATTAAAATCTGCATAAGACTCCAAATAGCGGCATTTATTCACAAGGGCAATCTCTGGAAATTGTCCTCAGGACCTACCTCACCATAAATGAAGAGCTGTGGGGAATGTGGAACCAGGATGGTTTGTTCATGGCCAATCATATTTTCAACATAGAACTCTGCTGCCATTTGCTTTATCATTGCACAGGAGGGTGAGTGAGGCTACAATCACAGACAGCTGAAGTGTATTGCTTCCTCTCCTTTGAGCGCTAGGTGAAAATCAGCAGCACTGTATGCACTCAATGCAGCACAAAAGATAAAACACAACAAAAAAACGTTAATCTTTTGCCATCAAATCTGCTGGAAGAATTAGTGCAGATCTATGCCTTGAGTGTAGAGTGGTCACCAACTGAAAAGCTGAAGATGCAGATAAACATGACATGAAATATGCCATATATATGAGATGCTTTACAAATGAGATGCTCAGTGTGTGGTGTGTATTGGAGATAGATGCTTTATAAATGTGAAAAAACTGATGTGAAAGAAAGAGATACATAAAGCCTGGTATGTGAGATGCCTTCAAAAATCAGATGCAGAGTGTATGTGTGTGTGCGTTTGTGTAATATGATCGCAAAAACGAGATGCAGTGTGTGTGAGAGACAAGTCATACAAACACATAATGCTTGATGTGTGAGACACAGTATACCATATGTCGTGACATGCTTAAAACAATAAGAAAAGTGGCACTGGCTTGTGAAATGCTCACAGAAATTCAGTATAGTAAAATATGGCAAAAAAGATGAGTGTAGGTGATGCTTTGTCAATAAGCAAGTCTAAGGTCCCCTTTGGAGCCGGTAAAGACTTTAATTCATAGAATCACTTGGAGCCGGTACAGGCTTTAATTCATAGAATAATTTGGAACTTCATGGTGTCAGAGAGATATAGCTCCAGTTTTTCTCTCCCTGGCTGGCACACATTTGTCTGCCTTGCGCTAGTGCACACAGCCATGCACTTTAGTGTATAGGACTGTGTGTTTGATGTCAAGCATAGGTTTTTGTAGTATAAGCGTACCCTTCTGTACAAATACTATGCTTTAACCTAGTTTAATATTTTGACCACTCTATGTATTCTGTAAAGTGCTGTACATATATAAAGTTTCAAACATTTAGGGAAAATAACACTTTACTCACGCTTTATGCCTGCCTTGAGGAAGTGTAAATGTTTGGCACAAAGTCTTATCTACTTTTTTTTATGTAAACCAGGCTTTGCACCAAAAACCATAAATGGTTGTATGGAAATTAGAGGTGGGTGAGCCACTGAAAGCTCAAGCCAGCCTTGAGCTGGAAGCCTGGCTCTGGCTCAGTTCGAGGTCCTGTTGAGACCTCAAGCCCATAACGAGCTGAGCATTGGCTTCTGCCTGCTCCCCTCCCTCTATCCAGGATGTAGCCCTACAGTCAGAGCTGCCGAATGTGGACCTGGGAAACTAGGTTCAAGTCTTGCATTGGCTCAACATCCTGTGATTCTGGGTCAGTCCCTTAAACTCCCAAGGCAGTAAACAATGCATGTGATATTCTATAATGTAATTGGTGCTCATATAAAGCACTCCAATACCCTTGGGTTGAGTTTCCACTATATTTGAAAAACTACAGGAAAATGTGCTGAGGGCAAAATAAAGTTTTAACATAAGGATGAACAAATATATACCCATTTAGTGGCTAATTTGTACAAAGTGAAAACAGAAAACTATTTTTCCTTCATTATCGCCAATGACAGCATATTCAAATATATCAGTTCAGACTACCAGTGGTGGAAAACTATCACTTTTAACAAGTACTTCCCAGTGGAGTGCTAAAATGCTCCCTGTTATTGTCAAGGCTTCATCTTAAAAAAATAAACAATTTTGAAGAAAATGTATTATATCTTATGTGATGTTTCTTGTATGATTTACATACCAAATATTTTCATGGCTTGGCTCATGCACATGCTCTAAGATGTGAGCCAGCCCCTTGGCTTCGCTCTGGCCTGGTGCTCCCTGTTAATTTGTTGGCTCGCCCAGCTCCATATTAAATAACTGAGGTTTACTCTCAGAACAATGGATTGCCCACTGATCAGGGAGGACCAAATTATGTGACCACATGGACTAAATTATGCAGCAATAAAAAGCAACTTGTGCTGCATAATGTGACACTTTTGTGATGGTATTACTTCATTATATTGCAATTTTTACAGTCCTAATACTGTATGGGTAAAGGTTTCACCTCATTATTACAGGCCTTCTGCCCAAAGGGTGGTTGCACATATGTTATACGTGGTGACTAGAGTTGTGGTCCTGCCATGTGGTTTCGCTGCTCTTTTTGCATGGATTTGAGGTGAAAAGGATAAGTTACTCTCAATTAATTCTAATATATTGATGTAAGTTTGTGAGTGCCTTGTGGCCTATGTTTGGACTATTTTGGTATCAGGTAAATGGTACCAACCTTCAGAGGTACAAAGCCAATGTTTCAAGTTGCGAAAAGGCCCATAAATTCATCCAATCCCTCTGAAAGCATCTTCCATAGAAGGAAATTACGACATGCACTTTACAGTGCAACAGGGCCTATAGCACTCATGATAGAGTTTGCTAAATACAACAATTACCTGGAAGGAGAAGAGTGGATGGACATTGCGGGCGAGGCCTTTAAATAAAATCAGTTATTGATCCTGATGACAGAATATAACTTTTTTCATTAAAGATTCTGATTAAATAGTGTCTTACGTTATTAATGGTTTCAAGGCACTAAGAAAATAAAAAAAAAGACCTTGAGATTTATATTCTGTCAAATATTTATGGTTCAGCACATTGAGACTCACAAGGAATAGGAACACTCTATAGAAATACCAATATCATAATACATTGTAACTGTGTTGCTCATTTATATTTTAAAGGAAACAGGATAACCTCTCCTTTGTGGTAGTTTAGAGTGTGACAAGGTACTACTGCAGTGTATTTTCCAATGGGAAAGAGCTATGCTAATGGAGCTATTCACCCCCTTCATCAGTCCCCACCAAGTACTTAAATGAAACCTTGCAAGTGGGCTGAAGAGATGGTGATACTGCAAGGGGCACAAGAAGCAATTAAAAAAACCAAGCCTCCTCTACATGTGAAAGGCCTTTGAATGACCTGTGAAGTACTGGAGTCCAGCTCACAGATCAGGTAAGAATCCTTGGTGTCAGGGAAGCTGCAGAAGCCCCAGCAACAGAGATTGCAAGCTTTGATTCAGAAACAAATCAGTAGCCCAGTTTAAACTTAATTTGTTTTCAGTTCTCATGCTTTTAATGCACTGAAATCGAATGAAATTTAAACAGGGCAGCATCACTGTCTCGTTCTAAAGGGCAAGGTCATTTGTCCCCATGTCCCCCCAATTCTGTCCCCTGTGTCCATCCATCTCGAAAATCTGGGGGGCTAAATCTCCTGCATCCCCTCAGTTCAGTGGCTAATAATGTAAGCTGCCCCCCGCCATGTGAAGCTGTGAAACTCTGTAATGCCCTGGGGGGGTGGAGTTCGCACTATATAAAAACTAAAAAAAGGATTGACAGTCAATTTGATAACCTGCAGTGATCTGAGGCCCGGGTAAATCCAGTGTGCGGTGCAGCACAAGCTTGGCCGCAATTAACTTTTGTCTTCGGTTGTAAGGTGGGTGCTTTGGAATCTACAATAGCCTGTGTGAATATGAAGCTGAGCGCTTTAGAATGTACACAGGACATTGTGAATAGAAGCCTGGGCACTGGCACTTTCAATATCGTAATGGCTCAAGTCTAGCAACCCGAGTCCCTGAATACAGGACAGCTGGTTTTAATCGTTTTATCTGTGACCTGCAGCTTCTGCGGCAGGCGGAGACTGCTGGTAAATTAGGTTACCACCGTGCACGTGCAGTTTACACTGCGCATGAAGTCACACACTGTGCCCCACCCTGAAGACCACGCTGCGGCGCACGCAGCATGCACCACTTGTAATGATAATCATGCTGTGAACTTGCGGCCAGTGATGTACGGTGCCGGCACGTGTGCGCGCGTGCGTAATTGTAAAACTAACCGGTCCCAGACCCAGTCAGTGAGTGTACTGTGCTGAGGGGGGCGGGCCCTGGAGCTCTAGCGCCTGCAAACAGCCATTCGGGCTCTCCCATACAATGTTGCGATCTGGGATCATGTGAGCTGGTGTGCAAGAAAAGGTATCCAAAAATGCGGCTGCACTGCTGACAGCAAACTCTGCAGCGCACCATACATGCAGTGCCTGTGTGTTGTTTACTGGGGCACTGCACATCGCATGTCCACTGTGAGTAGGCCGCGCTACATTGGCAACGAGGAAGAGCGGGCTCATTGTGCCTCCGATCGCATCGATTGCCTGGCATACACCTGAAGACACCTCTTGACATGGCAGAAGTCGCTTGGCGAGCGGCCTCTTGCTTACCGCGGTCCTGGCAGATCGCCACACAGTGGCCCTTCTGTGCTCGGCCCTGCACACCAGATCCATCATTGTGCCACCTGCGTGTGCGGCCTCCACCACCAGAACTCCCCAGCGACGGCGTTAGGTCTCACCCATCAGAACGATGCAGACTCGCTGCAGAAAAGTGCATCGATCAGTGACTGCAGAATCCCCGGGGAGTGTGCTGATCGGGGAACTGAACCCCTCTGTCACGTGGTGATGCCCCGCCCCATAGCTGCCCAAGGAGTGCCTGACATGCTTCTGGCCCACGAGGGCCTGGATTCTGGTGTGGTGTTTCGTCTCCCTCGCAAGAGACCTGATTGCCGCGTGGAGGCGTGTGCCAGATCCTGTGAGATGTTGTGTGCTAAAAAAAAGAAAGAACAGGAAAAGACATCAAACGCAAAGAATATACTACAAATTCAAGAGTGCACAGAAAGAAAAGAGGGTGTTGCAGAGACCTGTACCAGAGAGGTGAAGGTACAGTACAGACAACATGTACTAAAACTATTGAGTGTAACAGTGCGGTGCGCGGTGAGCTCACAGCAAAATGAGCTCAGCACAGCAACACTGTGACCAACAGCAGCCAGAACCTAATGTGAAAGTCCATTCATCGGCTGCAGCGCTGCTACCTTTCAATCAGTTGGCTGACCCGGCCATGGCTCCGCCGCAATGGCATCATTGGCTCGGTCAACTGTATAACTACTTCCGCGTCACCAGGGAAACGGAAGGCACCATCCGAAGATGCCTCATGCTGTACATGGGTGGGGACAAACTATACAAACTCTTTGAAATGCTGATGAACACCGGAGGATACTAGGATTTTGATGCTGTTGTGGCAGCCTTAAACCAGTACTTCAGCCCTGAGTTAAACCCAGATTACAAACGGTTTAAGCTCCGGAAAGCGCAAGAAATGGACACGAAGTCTGTGGACATGCTGTATTCAAGGTTGCAGAAGCTAGCAAGCACCTGCGTGGGGCTCACTCAACATGAAGAAATGCGCGCAAACTTCATCCAAGAGTGCTGATCAAACATGCTACGCAAGCTTATTCTGCGACAACCTGACATCACACTAGATGAGATCCTATTCTTGACCCGCTCGCATGAACTCTCGGCCAGCCAGGCGGATGCCATGGCTGTCGCTAGAGGGCCTCCGTCAACAGCGCATAGCACCATGCGACAAGTCGTGAAGGAAGAGTAGTTTGACGCCCTGCAAACATTTCAGCGCCCCCCGGGCCAGCCACAACCTCAGCGGCCAGGAGATAAGGAGTGAGGCAACTATGGACTTGAACAGAGGGTGCCTAGAAACTGTCCCGCAAAGGGAAAGATATGTGCCAAGTGTGGGAAGTTGAACAATTTTGCTAAAGTGTGTCACGAGGGGCGAACCAAACAGAGAGTGACACAAGACAAACTGGCAGCAGTGTGGCAACACATGCCTGCAGACGGTGTGGGTGTGGATTCCGTGAGGTGAACGCAGGAAGCACGCACTATGAGGAAGGCGATGAGGAACATATCTTTGTCATCTTGTTCACCAGCTGGCGAAAACAAAGGCGACGCCCACCCCCATGAGCACCGTGGACATCAGTGGTGCCCCTGTGACTGTCGTGATTGATACTGGCACATCCATTAACGTAATGGACATCAGCCTATACCATCAGTTGTCGCCCCCACCACAACTGATACCCTGCAACACCAAGATCTACACTTATGGTGGTCAAGACTCCTTGCTGCTCAGAGGGACTATTGAGGTGACTGTCTCCTGTTGAGGCCACGTGACAAAAGCCAAGTTCCATGTTGTGGAAGGAAACAGAGGGACTCTATTAGGGTGCCATACAGCGGAGGACCTAGAGCTTGTTTTTTTCGCTCATATTCATGACGCCTAGGCTGATCCGCTACTAGAAGAATTCCTGCAGGTATTTACAGGACTTGGCAGGCTAAAAGGGAAGCAAATCAAATTGCACATTGACCCGACTGTACAGCCCACAGTGCTGTGGCACAGGAGAGTTCCATTTCATCAGAGTACTGCAGTGGAGAAGGAGTTCTAAGCCCTGAAGGACCATGGCGTGATTGAGAAGGTCACCGGACCTACCCCCTGGGTATTACAATTTGTGATTGCTCCCAAACCAAATCAACCAGGAGCCATCCGTTTGTGCGTGGACATGCGCTTGCCCAACTGTGTCATCAAGTGGGAGAGGCACATCGTGCCTACAATGGACTACATCATAGTCAATCTAAATGGTGCCCAATGGCTCTTCAAGCTGGATCTTTATTCCGGCTACCATCAGCTGGAGCTGGCCCCTGAGAGCAGAAACATTACAACATTCTCAACACACGTGGGGCTGCGGTGGTACCAGTGGCTCTGCTTCGGAACCTCATCGGCAGCGGAAGTCTTTTAAAATGCCATTTGAGAGACCTTGTCTGGAGTCGAGGGGGTACTCAACCTTGGTGATGACATCCTCCTCTTTTCAGGAACCCTTGAAGATACCATCGCTGGCTAAGAGCCACACTGCAGCAGTTCGCTGATGCCGGGCTCACTCTTCACCCTTCTATAAGAACTCGGTTGACTTTTTGGGTATATCTTCTCATGCGAGGGGCTGCGAGTAGACCCTAAGAAGGTGGATGTCATCAGAAATGCACCCACACTCTGCAGTGCAATGGAAATTAGGAGTTTTCTTGGTATGGGGACATACTTCAGGATATTCATCCCCCAGCTGGCCTCCATGGCTGAGCCCCTGTGACAGCTCACAAAAACAGACACCAAGTGGAACTAGAGCCCAAAGGTGAGCCAAGGTTTTCAGAATATCAAGGAGGTGCTGCTAGACAGAGTGACCATGGCATATTTCCACCTGAGAAAGAGAACCGAGGAGATGGGCCGATGCCAGCCCTGTTGGGCTAGGAGCCATCCTGCTGCAGGAGCACAAGGATCAAGAGTGGGCGTCCGTGGCATATGGAAGCAGAGCAGTGTCAGCAACCGAAGCTTGCTATACCCAGATTGAGAGAGAGGCCCTGGCCATCCGCTGGCCCTGTCAGCATTTTCACTTGTACCAATATGGGCATGAGTTCCAGGTGGTCACCGACCACAAGCTGCTCGTATCACTGTTTGCGGGATCGGCACATCCGTCTCCCCCGAGGATTGAGCAGTGGGCTGTCTTGCTTCAACCCTACAGGTTCCAGGTTATCTATCGACCCGGAGTGAATAACCCTGCTAATTATCTGTCACAACACCCCACTGAAGCACCAAACAGCGAGTCCCAGGTTGCGGAGGTGGAGTGACTGGAGAGTTTCTTGAAGATGGTTGTGCAGGTGGTGCGCCCGGTGGCTATGACACTGTAGATAGCAGAAACCTCCAGCCAAGATCCCGTTATCAGCAGGGCAAAAAATGCGTGGGCTCTGCAAGAATGGAAAAGATTTCTGGACGACACCTGTTCCCTGGACCCCGAAGAGCGTCTTGCCATGCAAGTGACCTGGAGGGTACATAATGTGCTGTCCATGGGGAGCGAGGACCCCTCTTGCATGGCCAAAGAATCGTGATGCCCGATGCCTGTGGGACCGAGTAGTCGAGTAGGCTCATCAAGAACACCAAGGGGCTGCTAAGACCAAGGCACGCCTTCGGAGTAAGGTGTGGTTTCCCAGGATGGACACCCTCATCGACAATCAAGTGAGGAGATGTCACTCGCGCCCACACAGCCATTAATCAGCTGACTGCGTTGGCAATCACAGAGCCATCATGCACACAGCCAGTGACCAAGATCAGCATGGAGTTTGTGAGTTTTCCGGATGGCGGTCAACTTTGGTCACAATTTACTCCTACACTCAGTTTCCCGTGGTTGAGCTGGTGTCCTCAACTGTGTTTGAGCACATAAGGCGATTGTGGGAGAAGACATTTGCCATGCTGGGCCTCCCTAATGAAGTAAAGATTGATAATGGTCCCCCATTTCAGGGGCAAGAGTTTTGAGACTATCGGCAACAACTAGCCATACACCAAGGACACGATCACTCATCACTGGCCTCAGGCTAATGGAGATGTAAAGAGATTTATGAGGACCCTCAACAGAGCTCTTAGGATTGGGGTCGACCAAGGAAAGGATGCTGAGTGGTGCATGCACAAGTTCCTACGAGCCTACAGGCATACGCCTCACAGTACAACTGGGTGTGCCCCCTGCCACTCTCATGTTTCGATAGCCACCCTGATACTGCATCCCATCTGATGTGCTATGGCAGCCATAGGAGCTTGACATAGAGGTTGTTTAAGAAAAACAGAGAAAGACTAACCAAAAGGCCAAGGCTCAACGATGATGAAGCACCCTGACCTGGATGTGGGTGTCTCGGTTGTCGTGAAAGATAGATGTCCGGGATGGAAATTCGAAACTCCATATGAGTCTAAAGTGTAGACTGTAGTGCAGGTGAATGGGACAATGGTGGCGGCCCAGTGAGGGGATCAGCCAGTCACCAGAAACGTGTTGTTTTTCAAAAGAGTGGAGAGGTCTGGTGTGGACGCTGGTGACTGAGGGAAGGTTGAGTGGGACGTGAGAGATGGAGAAATCCAAAGTGGAAATGTGGGTGACGCTTCACAAGAGTTGAGCCAAAATCCCTTGTGGTTGCAGGACAAAGACGACCGGGACGAGCATGAAGGTTGGAGTGGGAGATATCGTCTGAGACCGAATCCAGCACGGAGCCAGCGATTGCGGGATTTTGTGTGCTGAACATGCAGTCGACCAGTGATACAGCATTATCTTTGTTTCTGTGCCTTTATTCTGTTGCTTGTGGTTTCTGCATTTTCTCTTACTTATGTACTGTTAATATTTCAACAGCTCTGTACCACTTTCACATTTCATGACAATTAAAATTGGCACACATCACCATTGCTGTGTGTACTCTTCAGAGGGGCCAGGGACACCTTTATGACCCAATAATATGCTCTGCGAGAACCTCGCTCTGCCTTCAGCTCAACTTCAGAGCTCTCAGTCATGAACCAGTGTAAAAACCCGACCACATCATGAACTCACTGATAGATATGAACACAGTCACATTCCACACAATATAGGATTAACATGTTGCGTGAAACAAACTGTAGAATAAATCAATGTCCCCGAAAAAGCAAATACTTAGTGAAGTAAACTACGTAAATTACGTGAAATGCAAATAGGTTCGACTTTACAGTGATGGAGTGCCTTAACAAGTTTTATGGTCATTACTGAAACAATGATGTTAAGAAATGAATCACTGCAGTCCTTATCCGTGTAAGATATCATTATAAAGTCCTATCGGAAACCGTTTCAAAGTCAGCTTTTAATACTGCTGGGTGTGGGAGCCAGGGGGACATCCAAAACCTAAAGGCCGGCGTCATCTACGTCACATCCATTGCACTCAGTCATTGCGTTTACTCCACTTGATCAGGAAGCATTATATCTCCTATCTCAGGTAAGTATGAACCAAAGAAACTATTGGGTGGAATGCGGTCTGACACATAACTCAGAAAAAAATAAACAATCAACAATGGTTTATGTGTATACAAAGACTAATAAAATAGTAAACCTACATTGGAAGGGATACGATTATTAAATTGGTGATAAGCACACATACACATACACACAAGAAATTATAAACAAAGAAAATAAATAGGTGTAAAAGACAACCCGTACGGATAACATTTATAGTTGATCAAATGAAACACGTACAATTTACAAAGCGGTTAATGAAGGAACAAACATAAAAGGTATACACAACTTACATTTTGTGATGTGAAACATCTGAGGTGGAGCCAAAGATAGAAATACTCCCCAAAGTAATGGTGTCTGTAACTGTTAGTGTGGCAACTGGGTCTTCGTAAATGTGATTTTTACATCAATATTGGTATCTCTGTATGTGAATTTTAGCCTTTTAGTGAGTTTGCACTAATAATCTTTAGTGATGCAGAAGAAGCACATCTGTAGAAGTAGCATCATCGTTTTTTTCAAAGTGATTGATATTCTAGCGGAGTGTCTTTGGTTGTAATATTTAGTGTGGGGTTATTGTTGTTCTTAATGTAATTTTGGAGTACTAGCACCCTGTGCGACTGGTAATGTGGATAGTTTCAAGATATTATTATTTAATAATATGCAATTTGAAACTAGCAGCAGCTCCCTAAAAAGGTGTCCATATAGCACTGAGAAACTGAGCAGATACCCAAGGACGAGCCTGAGGAAGTGCCTAAAGGGTATGCAACCAAGGCCCATATTTATACTTGCTTTGCTCTGAATTAGCATAATTTTAAAATGCTAATTCAGCGCAAACTTAACTTCATATTTATATTTTGACACTAGACACACCTAGCGCCAAAATATTGGAGTTAACGTTATTTTTTGGATGCATGAAACCATCTTGCATCAATGAGATGCAAGGTGGGTGTTCCCATCCCAAAAAATGACTCTAAGGCCCTAGCACCTTATTTATCCTCCCATGCAAAAATGGTGCACGGGAGGAGGTGGGCATAAATAATGGCGCTAAGCTTGCTTAGTGCCATTATTTAACGCCTAGGTCAGGGCAGGCGTTAGGGGACCTGTGGAGCCATTTCCATGGTCAGACACCATGGAATGGGTCCACAGGTGCCCTCCCGAGCCCCAGGAATACCCCCATCAGAGTGACACCGAAAGATGGAGGACAACATCCCAAGTAACTAAGGTAAGTAGAGGAAAGTATTTTGTAAAGTTTTTTAAAGTGCCATTAGGGGCCCTGAAATGGGCCCCCTACATTACACTGGGTGCAATAGCCATGCCCAGGAGACCCTTGTCCCTTGTGTTGGCCACTGGGGAGGTGGGCATGACTCCTGTCTTTTGCAAGACAGGAGTCATGTGGTATGGATGGTTTTGCATGAGGAAATTACGGTAGGCTGGTTAGAGGCATTTTTTTGCCTCAAACAAGCCTAACGTAATTTTTTGGTGCAAAACCCCTTTCCCACATACCGCCACCCCCACCGGGCTAATGTCATTTTCCATGACGTTAGCCCACCCTTTGCGCCGGATTGCACCATTCCATAAATTTGGTGCCTGACTGGTGTCCTGGAATGATGCAAGCTGGCACTATACTTTTTGATGCAAAACTGCGCAAACGCAGTTTTGCGTTCAAAAAGTATTAATATGGGACCAAGTTTTTAGAGCTTTCTTCAAAGACTGGAGGTCCCTAATAGAACGTAAAAATAAAAACAAATTATTCCAAAGTGGGAAGCTTATACAGCAGAGCATAGAGTTCTCCATGGGAGATAGTGCTTAAATTTCACCTGAAGAAAAAAGAGGTCCGACCTGATGCATGGCTTAATGACTTAAAGACTTAAAGATTATTCTCTTGTAAAGAAAAAGACTCAAGCACACCTGCAGAAGAAAAATAGCATGAAAGAGCCAAGTTCAATTTAGCAGCTGCATATTTCATTCAGAAAGGAGCTTTATAGTAAGTTGTTCGAGTCCCCCAAAAAATCAAGTTACAGTAGTCTAGTTTGCTGAGAATAGCAGACTACACTACGAAAGACGATAACGGCTAGGAAGCAAATGTAGAACTTTTAGGAGGATCTTCATGAGGGAGAAGCAAGATGCTGACAGTGTATTACAATGAAAGGAATGTGAGAGCTTGTGTACTGTAGAAGATGCCGAAGGGGTGTTACTGTCCAAAGCCCAAACATCATCTGGTAAGGGCTTCATTGTATTGCCGGTCGAGCACCACTGCACTACTGTCTTACCACCGCTGAAAATTACAGCGTTTTGCTCACGCCATGTACAGATGTTACACATACTGTTGTGGAAGACCGGTGGTGGTGATGATATAGACTGATCGACTGAGATAATTAGCTGGGTTTCATCAGCGTAATTCATAACCTGTATATCAGGTTTGTTGTTTAATGTAGTGGTTCTGTTTTGTGTGTGTAATTTAAGTGTTGTGACCCACTTTATACTCGCAGACTCCTGGTGTCCTCTTTATCTATCCACTCACCTTCTTCACCCACTTGATCATCTAATTGCTCTCCATCTTCCCACCCACCAAGTGTCCTTTCAATCACTCACCCTTTTTATCCCCCTGCATATCTATACACTCATTGATCTGCCCACTAATTAATCATCCTTCTATAAATCAATTTATCCAATCATAAGCCAATCAATTCACCCACTCACACTCCCACCCTTCACTTATGAATCCCCTAAGTCACCTATCTTCAGAATTGCACCCATTAATAGGGGCGGCTCCTCCACAGTGGCAAACGGGCGTCGCCCCCTGGCTGAGCCAGGAGATGAAAAATAAAATAATAGCTTGCTATTGTTTTATTTTTCATCATTTGTCATCTGCTGGCACAGCCAGCAGAGTGTACAGGGAGGGGTGGTGCTGGGCTATGGGAGGTGGGAGGAGGGAGTGCACTAAGGCCCATATTTATACTCTGTTTGCGCTGGATTTGTGTCATTTTTGTTTTTACGCAAATCCATCACAAACTTAACTCCATATTTATATTTTGACGCTAGACACGTCTGGCGTCAAAAATATGGATTTAGCGTCATTTTAAGGATGTGTGAAACCGCCTTGCATCATTGAGATGCAAGGTAGGCATTCCCGTTCAAAAAATGACTCAAACACCTTAGCGCTATATATATCCGATAGGGCAAAAATGGCACACAGGTGGGAGGCGGACCCGAAAAATGACACTAAACCCGATTGGCGTAAAAATATAACGCCTAGGTCAGGGCAGGCGTTAAAATGAGGCAAACTCACCACTACTTAAGGAAAACACACACAAGCAACATCACAGACCAACAGGACAACATGGAGGTGCTACTGATGAAGCTTGCAAGATGACACCGAGCACAGGACCAACGGCAGAAGCCACTACCACCCCAACGTGGCCCACAAAGGCAATACAGAAGGCAGGAGAGGGTCTTAAGGAACAGGACAACCCTCCATGTCCTCAGGGAACAGGACATCATCCAGAGGTATCGACTGAACTGGGAAGCCAGCAGCTGCTGTACCAAATTGAGCCACAAATAACAGTTAGCCTGCAGACACCCACACAATATACCACCAGTGACTAGGCTGCTAGCTGTCCTGCATATGTTGGCAAGTGGCTCCTTCCTACAACTGGTGCCCTGGTCTCTGGGGTGTCACAGCCCTCATTCTCGGCCTTCCTGCCCAAGATCTTAGATGCCATAATCTCTCTCACACCCGGTCACATCAGCTTCCCCAGCACCTATCAGAAGCAGCAGGAGATAAAACAGGGCTTCTACCAAATCCATGTCTTCCCACATGTGCTCAGTGCAACTGATTGCACCCATGTCCGGATCATACCACCAGCAGCAACAGAGCACCTATTCCGGAATAGAAAGCACACGCATTCCATCAATGTGCAGACCATAGTTGACCACCAGGGATTGTTTACCAACATCTTGGCCAAGTATCCTGGGAGTGTATATGATTCATCCATATTCTGCCACAGCACGATCAATCAGCACTTCCAGGATGGACAATATGGCAATGGCCTTCTTGTCGGTAAGTCCATAAACATAGCAATATACACACAGTTCAACAACCCTGTAGGACACACAAAACATACACCACTACATTGACACGTGGTCAGGATGACACTGAGGTGTGACACTGGTAGTTATGTTGTACACCCTGACACAATGGGATACACACCTATTGTCAAATGATGGCTGCCACAAACATTAGCTGCCACTCTAGAGCAACAAGGGACCAATGGCAAAGCCCTTAGTGACAATGACATGACCTGCACTGGAAGTACAACTTGGAAGATGAACCATTTACAATTACAATAGGCCACATAGTCAATCCGACCCGCCTCCTAAGCAGCATGTAGCGTGGAAGGGGTGTGCAATGTGTGGTGCTGCAGGTCTAACACCATGAGACATATAGCATGATGATGCTGACTCACATGTAGGTGACAAGGAAATACTGAGGCAGTCCCAACATCATACATCACTCCTGGGGTGCCGTTGGCAGGAAGCAATGAGGAAGTGGACTGTGCAATGAACACATATTGATGTGGTGCTAATGCAAACTGCACACTGCTGCACACACTGAAAGAGCGAATTTTCCATCAAAATAACATATGTACAGGGAGATGGCCCTTCCTGTACAGACACATCCACCTCCACAAGGCAGTTAGCCAGGTTAGCTGGAGCAAGTTTGGTAGTGTAGGTGCATGGTTGCACATGAGCCACTGGCAGAGGGAACAATCATGGTTTGCCTAGAACCAAGTCACACATGGGACAATTGTGCATTATCAATACTGAACACCTCAGTGCTGGCAACTTATGGAGATATGGTGGGCATTGTCACCTAGCCAAATCAAAGGGCCTCACTGTTGCATTTCATCTGCAATGAGATATGTCTAATTGGATGGGATGTTCAGGCAATGTAGTGCAACCATGTTACCACCACATCAGAATCTATTGTGTGTGTGTGGAAGTATCATGTCCCCTCCAGTGAAAACACACTAAAACATGTTGGACACTACACAACGCATGGTAAGTACATACTGACCAACAGTTTGGAAGCAAAATCATAGATCCCAGGTCAATGAGCCAAACACAAGTTGTCAAGTCAAACAGCCCACTGCAGAAAAAACACAGAAGCCCAGGATCTCACACAATACCACAAACACATATGAGTCACAGACGACACAAGATATCAACTGCGATGCTACATGACATTCCTGTTCAAAGCACTAACAAAATACTCACTCCTATTATCTTTCGCAGCGGATCAGGGTTACTGGATCCAAGCATGGATCATGACCCCATTCCCCAACCCAAGCACAGCAGCAGAGGGTGGCTATAATGAGGCACATCGGAGGAAACGCACCATTGTGGAAAGGACCATTGGCATCCTGAAGTCCAGATTCAGGTGCCTGGACATCCCAGGAGGTAGCCTCCTGTATGCCCCACACATTGTGTGCAAAATCATACTTACCTGTGCTATCCTGCACAACATTTGTGTGAGGAGGAACATCCCTCTATATGAGCCAGAGCAAGAACTGCCTGAGGAGGAGGATGGTGCCAGGGAAAATGAGGGGGAACAGTAAAACACAGCTGCAGGAATGTGCCGCGGACAGCTAATTGCACAATTTGTTTTTCAAAAGTCACTCTACAAACCTTGTTAAGATATGTAAATAAACACCTTACTTGATCACACAATCCTAATCTGGTTTCTTCTTTCTCCATCACATGTTCCTTAGGAATGTGAGTATTACCTCAGGGAGCATGTTACAAAGACAAATCTGACTACTTCTGATGCAACATCACATGTGATGCGTATGATTGTACAGCAAACATCACACCCATGTAAAAAATACTCATCTTTTGAATTTCACATATGAAGGACACAATCAATGGACCACAGCATATGGTGCGCATCCATGTTGCCAACATGGTCTATTGTAGCACATGACGCACAACTATGACATCTCCAATCATAAGGTAAATAAGCGCCCCATACATGAGGCAGTGGATGTGAAATAGCAGTGGAAACAGGAATGTATGAACAGACCCCTGACATTAGTAAGTGTGACACGGGGGGCATCATTTGTGAAAATACATAGCATGAGTGTCCCAGGTATGACAAGCAATGTTCACAACACATGCCCTGTGCAGTCCATCCCTGGAAATAAGTTCTGCCACTGCCATGGGTTATGTCTCTGCCCTCTCATCTCTAGGGGTTGCTGTAAACAGACTATCTGTACCCTGGGAATCATCATTAACACACACCCAGAGTCCCTTTCTGACTCCTGTTCGCTTCCCTTTTCCATATGGCATGTTACAGATGAACTACATTAGTTTGCATGGACTTCAGGTCCCACAATGCACTGCCTGGTAGTCAGTATGACCTGTAATCTTCTGTCTATTGCTTTCCATGGGAAAAGTCTGGTTGTCCCTTTATACTGGATTCTCTCCTCCAGGACGTGTGAGAGACTGAAGCTGCTCACACCTGTGACCTCTCTTGTGCAGGCCAGCCATGTGACTCTGCCCTGGCCTTGCTGATGCCTGGAACTGCTCATAAGCTACTATTCCCTGAAGCTCCTCATCATGCATTGGAGTCCAATTCCTTTGTGTTCCAGACTCCTTGTTGGATTGTGTTACAGTCCTGATTCAGCCTGAACCTGCTCTCTGTTTACCCAGTCTTGTTCCTGCTTGTTCCAGTCAGAGTCTGCTCCCTGTTTCTCAGCCTTGTTCATGCTTGTTTCAGCCAGAGCCTGCTTTTTGTTTCCCACACATGTTCCTGCCTTTGCGTCAGCCTGAGCCTGTTCCCTGTGCCTGGCTTTGCCTCCTAGTTGGTTCTCTTGCTTTCTGTTCCCTCTTGGGTTATCATGTCTGGTAAGTGTCCTATCAGTCCTCACCTGTGTAGAAGTGTTTTCCTTTGTACTTTGGTTGGCACCTGATTTCCAGGAGGCAAATCCAGCCCCCATCCTTTGTCTAGTGTTTGCACGTAGTCTTTAGTGCCTAACAGTGACAGTGTGCTATGGCTGTATTACAGGAATTGCCACTGTGTCTCCAGCCGCACCCACAGGGCTAGTCTCGTGTATGTAAGTACAATCCTTGTTTGTGCCCTAAAATCCAGACACAGAATCACTTCTTCTGCCTCCTTTCTATGGGGCTTGCGTGGTGACTATCCATAAGATTAATCTGCACAGAGGCACTGACGTTGCTGTGGAAAGTTCTGAGCCCTACCCTGTGTACAATCTTAGTGTTTAGCCCTGTGTGTTTGTTCATTACTGACCTGTTCCATATTTGTTCACACTAAGGTTGCTCTGCCTTCACATTTCTGTTTTCTCTGCCTTACTATAGCTCACCTTTCCCCTTGTATGCCTTTAGCTGCTCTTCTGCTTTGGTACACTACCTCCTTGCGAGATACTCTGTGAACTCAAAGGGTGCCCCTAACAGAGTCCTGACTAGACCCCCCCCGAAACCGTAACACAATGGAGCCCAATCCTGAAACAGGGTACACATGCCCACACACTTGAACTGGACACTTCTGTGGAATGCACATCTGAAAATATGTGAACACATACAGCCAGGGCAGCAGGTCCACCACAGCAACATAAGTAACATAGGTAATTGTTATGAGTCAAACTGACGTGTGCAAACATTTTATGGGTGGAATTAAGGCACAGTGTCTCAAACACAGTACGTACTAAACATGTGCATATGTCTGACATATGTGTAGTTCACACACAAGTCACCATGAAGTTGTAACCAACTATTAATGACATATGAGGTTTAACATATCCGACAAAGCACTCATCAGCCATCCTCAATCATCCCTGAGTTTTGTTTGTCATGTTAAATGTAATGTCCCCAAAGTCAAACAACCACACACATCACATAAGTCAACACGTATTACAAACACATATCAGGACTGTTGTAGATCACTGATTGCCATCAGATGTTGATACCTATTTGGAACACATTCATACATGAGCATTACTTCCAAGTATTGCTTGCCGTTCCTTCAGAAACACACATAGGGGGTCATTCCGACACTGGCGGTCCATGACCGCCAGGGCCAGCGACCGCGGAAGCACCGCCAACAGGCTGGCGGTGCTTCCTGGGCCATTCTGACCGCGGCGGTAAAGCCGCGGTCAGAAAAGGGCAACCGGCGGCCCCCTGGCCCAAGGAATCCTCCATGGCGGCGCTGCTTGCAGCGCCGCCATGGGGATTCCGACCCCCTTCCCGCCATCCTGGTCCTGGCAGTAAAAACCGCCAGGAACAGGATGGCGGGAACAGGTGTCGTGGGGCCCCTGGGGGCCCCTGCACTGCCCATGCCACTGGCATGGGCAGTGCAGGGGCCCCCTCACAGGGCCCCATAATGATTTTCAGTGTCTGCAAAGCAGACACTGAAAATCGCGACGGGTGCCACTGCACCCGTCGCACCCCAGCAACTCCGCCGGCTCCATTCGGAGCCGGCTTCATCGTTGCTGGGTCTTTCCCGCTGGGCCGGCGGGTGGCCTTTTGGCGGTCGCCCGCCGGCCCAGCGGGAAAGCCAGAATGGCAGCCGCGGTCTTTTGACCGCGGTGCGGTCATTCGGCGGTAACCGCATGGCGGGCGACTACTGCCACCCGCCGCCGTTGGAATGACCGCCATAGTGTTGTTACAGATCATTCACACCCAAAACACACAGTTGCATGCTCCACCACATGTGGCCAACCACTATATCACACACTGCAAGCCATACCATCCTATCTTCATGTTGATACAGGGAGCATGCATGTTAAATATTTTAAAATCACGCAATCACAGTTTGAGTCAAAACTTGTGACGCAAATGAGTTGAAAAATCATGCAAACGCTAACAAATTATGCATGGGCCCTTATTGTGAATTCCACCTGCGCACCGCACGCATAAGGCTATCCATTGAAATTGAAGTATACAGGTATTGCATGGTATTTTTCCGCACATGTAGGTTATGCGCTGAAAATTTTCACACAAACATCGTAAAAAAATACATGCATGACAGAAAACGGGCCGCAAAGGGGACAGGAAGTGATGTAATAGGAAATCCTGTTTACAGGCATGGTACAGTGGGTGTACTTTCACTTTTACTTTACAGTCTGTGCTTTTTCCTGACTGTGTGGTTGTGTCTCGTTGTTGCTGGTGTCTGGATTGCGTTTCTTGTATCTTGTGGTGTCTCTCTTGTGTCTTTTGTGAATTCTGTTTGTTTATTGTACCTGTGTATGTGCTTTTGTGTAGTTTAGTGTTTTTCAGATTGTATTTGTACTGTCGGGTGTTTGTCTGGGGTTTAGATTAGTTGGGTTAGTTGGGGTTGTTAGGTTTGGGCTGTAAGTTTCCTTTTTTTTACATTTATTTTCCTTCTTTTTTACACTTTTTCAGTTTTGATTTGTTGTGCAAGGACATGTCGGGAAGTGCGAGGCTGACCCGCATGGGGGAGGAGGAGCTTGGGGGCTTTGTATGGCTGGTGTGCCACTTCCTTCCCTTGATGCTGGAGATGAGTGGGTGTGTGATACATGTGTATCACACAGAGGCAAGGCGGCTGCGGTGGGTCAAGGTACTCTACCACCTCAAAAGAGTCTACCATACGAGCAGGAATGAGAACCAGCTGAAGCATCGCTGGGCTGACCTGGTGACCAGAGAGCAGGATCTGCTGGACCACCTAGGTGTGGTGATCAGTGGCCCTGTTGGTGAGTATCACATTGACAAATGTGTAGAGTAGAATGCTCCTGAGTGACAGTAGTAGATGTTTTGATGTGCTGCATGCAATGTTTGTGGCCATGTTGAGTGTTAGTGTGCCGGTACTGAGATGGAGGCCACATGTCTATACATGTTAACAATGCAGTCCTGAGGTTTGTTGAGTCATGTACGACTGTCACTTACTGCACCATGTACAAAGCTATTTTTAACTGTCACAAATGGCCTAGTTTTCAGAATTTGTGTGTTTACGTCAAGAAAAGATGTTTATTCCAATGCACATACCCAATTTTGCCATTCTGCAATCACATTGCCGAATCACAAAACAGGGTTTGCTTGTGGCATTTAGAAAGGGGAGTTCCCTTCCTATTTGCGAGTCGCAGTCCGCTGATTGATTGTTTGGTGACCTCAAATGCGGTCACTAAATAATTGCAGTTACCAACAGTTTCAAGTTGGTGCTAACCCATCCTCAAAAGGTGAGGGGTCCCCATGGGATCCCTTCCCCTTTGTGAATGCATGCCAAAAAAATGTTTCAGAGCAGGCAGTGGTCCCATGGACCACTGTCTGCTTTAAAAAAACATTGAAGTTATAATATTGGTTTTTGACATGCTTTCTGTTTTCCCTCGATGAAATAAGGCTGAATTATAAAAATTAAAATACTTCTCTATTTGAAAGCAGTCACAGACATGGTGGTCTGCTGAGACCAGCAGGTCAGCATCCCTGTGAGTGCCGGCATTCCCAAGGGGTTTTCAAAATGAGACCTACCTCATTACAATTCATGCGGTAGGTCATTTGCTGCCCCATTTGTGATTTGCAAACAGTGTCATTGACAGTGTTGTATATCTGATTATCCTACTCGCAAATTGCAAGTTGCTAAGTCTTGCAATGTGTGACTCACAAAACCTGATCTTTGTACATGTGGCCCTTAGTCACACATTTCAGGTGCAATGACAACACCCGTGCCCATGCATTCTCTCAATGATTTTCAGGTAAGTCACTGTCAGCATACCACATTTCACTGTATCAGGACAGCAAAGTGGCCAATCCATGTTTAGCGCTACATTGCCATCATTACACACACATGATCCCTACCATTATGTTGTCAAAGGGGGCATACACGGCTTAGGGGGAACTGCCAATGGGGCATTTGTTACCTACATACAACTGTGCCATATCTGTCATGGACCACCAAATGCATGATAATTGCAGACTGAAAATTGCTCCACCTGTCCATCACACAGTAACTCAGTGTCCCTTGATGCACAAGCCACAAAATACCTGAGTCACTAGTATTGCAGTGCACCAGGGTAACTGCCATTGAAATTCCCACTCAATGGTGGTGCTGGTGGGTTTGAGAGTTCAACACACACTACAGTGGTTGGAGAAGTGGACACCAAATTCCCAGCAGCTGCCATCTGTGGAAATACATATGGCATCACTGCAGCAAGGAGGAGCTGCTGATTATTGAGCATGGCAGAAACATCCCTGTGGTAGGCAGCCATATCTGCCCTGAGGGAGGCCAGTTATCTGTGCATAGAGTCCAGCTTGTTGTCCTGCATGCAGCAGCAAGATTGGGAGGGCAGGTGTTGTGGCAACTCCCTCACAGCAGTGGTTAGGTCCGTCACACACTGTTGGACTCCATGCAGTAGGGACTGTGTGACTTGTTTGGCTGCTGTCTGTTCTGCAGACATCATCATACACATGTGCATCCCCTCAAGGCTGGCTGCCATAGTTTGCATCCCCACCCTCACCTTCTTGGCCAGCTCCCGCTGTACTCCCGCTGTACTCCCACTGTACTCCCACTACTGTCCTCTCAAAGGTGGTCCCTGTGTCATCAGAGTCCTCAGCTGTGTTTGAGCTGGCGGGTCGTATTACTGGGATGGAGGGGGGTCCTCTGGAATGGCTGCTACATGAATGCTCCTCCTTGCGACTGGAGGTGGTGTCTGGAGGGTTCCCAGGACATCTTGGAGGGTTTCCTGGCTGATGGTTGTCAGCTGGTCATCCAGGTCATCAGGGTAGTCCAGGACAGGAAGATCCACAGGAGAGCCATCATCCTCTGCAATGAGATATTGTACAATTAGTGTGTCTGTGTTGTGCCAGTTTTAATGTGACATCACTGACTTCCTATTGGTGGTACATTGTCATCTTGGTTCCCATGCATTGTTCCTGTCATTAATGTTTGCAGTCTCTCAGCCCTATGCCCCACCTGCATGTCACATGTAGTGTGGGCAGTTAGGGCAATTGTCTGCATCACATCTTCTAGGTGTGAGTTCTGTCCAAATTGTGGCTTGCCACCTTCTTGTTTCATCAACCCTCCCTCTGCTTCCATTTGCATGGTGAGGCCTTGCAATGATTGTTGGTGTGCTGATGCGACAGCACCACACATAACAATACGGCCCTGTTCCAGTCTATCATTTTCAATTTACACCTATGGGGTGCTGAGACCTAGCACCACACCATGCATGGGATTTCCATGAGACAATACAGGTGCTACCATTGGTAGTTTCTCATGTTGATGTTTGCGTATGTGTGCTACATTGCATTGCACTGATGGACCTGGCAGACCTGACAGTCCTCTTGTGACTGTGTGGGTGTATTTTCCTTCCTACACACATATGTCCTCCCCCTCAACGCAGTTGTTTTAACACTATGACACCTGAGGTGTTGCATGGTGGCATTGCAGCTATTGTGACACAGGCACAGGGGTACACCCAGGGATGGCCAGCATGGGTATGAGATTACTGCTATGTAGATCATTATGTATGTGACAGTGCCTGACGGTTATTGAGTCTATGGACATGAGCAGTTGACAGGAGGTGCACTTGGATAGGGATTATTTGGGATTGATCACGTAGTGATACTGAACCCTCATTTTGAGTGTGTTTGTTACATGGGCACCTAAATACCATTTCCTAATAGACCAGCACACACAGCACAGGTAGTACTGGCAATTGTTGTCAATGGGGAATGTCGCTTGAGCCAATGGCCTGAGACTGGGCATTGTCCTCTGGTTTACATTATGACAATACCAGCTGTCCTGTGACACCACACCAGTTTTACGTTCTACCCTACCCTCCTGGTCTTCTTCAGCATTTCTACCAACCTTGGCATGGCGGCGTACCCCCATGCGAAGGTTGTTGGTGTTGTGACCCTGGATGCACCTGCACAGCCCATGTACCTGGCGTGGGCAGTGCAGGGAGTCATGTGCCATGCACCTTTGCCCTTTCCACTGCCTGATTTGCAGGGCTGACATGCATTGTGTAGTAGGTATGTGCCTCCCCCTTCTTGTACTTGACATTTAGGCATTTTGGTCCCCCATGCAAGTTACCCTGCATATGTGTTGTTTTCTCGTAGTCTGCGCTGACCTGTCTTGCGATGATTTCCTTCGGGATGACGGCAGCAACCATCTCTTCCATCTCGTCCAAGTCCTCTTGCGGTGCTGGACTCCCACCTCTGGTCTGCAGTCTTCCTGTTCCTTGCCATTTTTTCCTTTGTCCTCCACTTGCAGTCATGCCAGCATTTCTTGCACTCAGTGACAGTTCTCCTGACCTCTGCCACACTGTTAATCTTGTCCACAATCTGTTGCCAAATTGCCTCTCTCCTCCCGATTGACAATTTAGAGGTGATGAAAAGTTGATGCTGGTGCTCCGTCACCTCTCTCACAAGTATCTCATGCTCCTCTGTGCCGAAGCGACACTTCCTCTTCTTCTTGTCTCTCCCCTGGGTCCTGTCTGTGTCCTCTTGGCTGGTTCCTGGTTGTCTGGAGTCTCCCTGGGGTCTCTCCTGGCTTCAGGGGTCCATTCTGGGGCTCCTTTTCACTGTTTGCTCCATTTGCGTCGCTTTTTGATGCTATTGCGGGGAAAAATGGCGCATTTCTGTTTTGCGACATGTTTACATGTCATAAACCGGATTAGAGTCATTTTTCCTGCATTAACGTCATTTTGCCTTACGACAAGGCACAATGGTTAGCTTCAGGAAAAATGACTCTAACCTATTCTTAGCGCCACCCACCGTCAAAGTATAAATATGACCCACAGGTCCCTGGTTATTGAACCTCTGGCCCAAATGGTCCGGACTGATCCGGAATACTGTGGATGGAGGTGGGGACATCATGCCCGAGAAGACAGAATAGCCCTACATGTGGATGATGTCCTGCTATATATGGGCTCATCGAGAGTGTCAGGCCCGCGCAGTCGCCTTCTCTTAAACAGCTATGCAGTGGCATTGGGCTTAAAAATTAACCCTACCAAGTCAATGCTGGTCCCCTGGTGAATACTCGAGACTGTTTCGATTGGCAAGATACGATACACCTTCGGAGATTAAGCTTCAAATAGCTCGGCGTTTGGGTGACTCTCCTACCGGAATTGGCATGGGCCAAGAACCTAGACTCACTCATGGCGCGCATTAAGACGGATCTACAGAGATGGCAGACCCTGCCATTGAATGTCATAGGCCGCGTTGCCCTGTATAAGATGATGGTTCTGCCTAGGTTACTGTACGTGTTTCAAAACTTTCCCTTTCCAGTGCCTCGTTCATGGTTCTGAGCTCTAGAAGCTACCACAGCTCTATTTCTTTGGAAGGGAGCTAGACAACGAGTGGCAACATGGTATTGTCGGAAAGGAACTTATGAAGGATGCCTGGGAGCTTCGGACCCTTACTTGTACTACCTGGCAACCCAGCTGCTAGTGATTCACGATTGGTTTGCTGGAGGCTGGTCAGATCCGGCTTACCAGGTAGAATTGGAACTCCTAGGATTCCCACGCGTCCTTGATCTATTATATGGCACACCCCTCCCCCAGAGTATGGAGGGGGTCACCAGGGCGGTCTTCCTGGCATGGCTGGCGGCACTGCGACATGCCCCCTGGAGCGCAGTGGTCACTCTACAGACTCCATTGTGGAGAGGGAGATGGTTGAGCTCTACAGTCGCACTGGAGGGCTTTGCCGAATGGGACCTGTTGGGTATCTCTCTAGTGGGAGATGTGTGGATGGACGAGACACTGAAGACCTTCCAGGAACTACAAACAGACTTCCAACTAGCACAAACACAATTTTTCAGGTACCTTCAGCTTAGACACGCTTTAGGGACACACATCCCAAGAATAGGCCTATTGCCAGAATCAAGCCCACTAGAAGCTAAGTTACTTATGGGGAGCTTAGATGGGAAAGGAGTCTCACAGATCTACAAAACGCTGTTCAATAACACACCCGAAGACCTGAACTCAACCAGGGCGAAATGGGAGGCATGGGTGGGCACACTGGATGACACAGAGTGGCTGGAGGCGCTTGGGGCCCCCAGGACTTTAGCCATATCAGTGAGACTCCGCTTAGTGCAGTTCTACTACCTACATAGGGCATATCTAACGCCTGTCAGAATGAGCCGGGCCGGACTATGTCCTAACAGTCAGTGCTCGTGCTGTGCTGGGGAGCCCGCAGATTTTTTCCATATGGCTTGGTCCTGTCCGGATCTGCAAATATACTGGGGGAGAGTTCTAGCTGAGTTGAACATGGTACTGGAGATGGAGATACAGCTCTCAGCCAAATCTGTGCTGCTGGGGGTGATGGAGGGCGTGGTGAGTTCCCAGGCGCACCGCGCCTTTATTGGCATGGCTTTATTGATAGCCAAGAGAGATATTGCTGCGGCTTGGGGCTCACCATAGGGTCCGTCCCTACAGAAATGGAGAAGAGTGGTGGATTGGTGCGCTAATCAGGAGAAGAGAGTGTCTGAGTTGAGGGGATGCCCCCGCAAACATGATAAGATATGGGGCGCCTGGTTGGGGATGTTGTCTTAAGATAAGATGGGTGGGGAGAGCCCCTTGCTGTCGGAACTTGTTGAAAGAAGTGCATATACCCTCCAAAATGTCACATGGTCTAAAGTTAATAATACATGGAATTGAATTCTGCAATACTGCCTGTAGTAAATGTTTGAAAATCTGTCTTTCCAAAAACAATAAAAACTTGTTTGTAAAAATAATAAAAATAATATGACCCACAGGTGGCGTTAAGAAATGGCACAAGCCAGAGCTAAACTTTTTTGACGCAAAACTGCTTTAGTGCAGTTTTGTATCAAAAAGTATAACTATGGCCCTAAGTGCGCATGTGTGTTTGGCCAGCCGTCTGAAGAAACCATGCTGAAGAAACAGCGCAGACCCCAGGCTTGTTTCTGAGCGGCACTCTGAGCCATTCAGAGCAATCCTGACGCTGCTTACATGCTATGTTTAGCATTTAAGCAGTACCAGGATTTCTGGGGTGCCTGTGCTACAAGACAAGCAAGGTGGCAGGAGACGGCAGCTGGGAGATGGCAGAGCAAGGGAAACTGTAAGTATTTTCTTTTGTTTTTTTAAGTTGTTTCCCCGATTGTCCCCCCCTTGACATAGGTGGTGGCCGCTGCAGCCATTAACACACCCATTGACCATTTCACCCATCCATCTATCCACTTCCTGCCTTTCAACAGGACCACACAAAAAACCCTTCCACCTATAAGCAAACACATTCACACGGCAGTACCGCTATCCATAACCATTTATCGTTCCACTTGATCACTCATTTTTTCATGAACATAGCAGCATCAACCCCCTGTGCTGTACCTGTCCCTCTGCCTGCTATTTAGGTTGGAAACGTATTACACTTGACCTAAGCTAAGCTATTTTCTTAGTTTAGGCTTTTTTTAAAATTTGATTTCACAACTCATATCATATGTGCTTTTAGATATACCTTTGTTATGTCAGGATACAGATAGCTGTAAATGCTGAAGATCATGTTGTATCAATCTTCAAACATACAATAAGTACAGAGAAAGAGTGGGCTTTGGTTCAACCCCATTCAGCCTCATTAAGCAATTGGCTTTCATTGCTCACCATTGCCTGAATGGGTTATTTATCAAAGTCGTGGAATATTGTGGATGGTTACATTGTTCCACTTGTGTTCCCAGTGCTATTTGGTGATGGGGCCAATAAGTAAACTTTTTGTTAGACTGCATATGCAAAATTACCTATTGTTTGTAATTAATGTAATTCGGAACTATTCACAAAGGTAAATCTACTTGTTTAGGTTTACTCATGTGTAAACGTACTAGTGCACTTAGTAGTAACTTCATACTTATTTGCTATTCACCATTTCTGACTGTGAATTTTCTACTGGATGCAGACTGGATGCAGACTTACATGTCTTCACCCCTTCAGAACTGGTGGTGGAGCTAGTGTCAGGCTGGGACAGAAAATAGGCCCAGGCACCAAATAAAAGTGGCCCCTTTAGTGAAATAGAAAGCTAAAAAAGTGGCCCATGCCTGTGAATTTGGGAAGGTTTTGAAATAGTAAAGACACACTGTGCACGTTTTGCAACTGAAAGAATTTGTGCTTGCTGCAGGCAATGTTTGTTTTAATATTAGAGAAATCAACAGCAAAATACCAGCCCAGCAGACCATAAAATAGGCCTACAAACAGCCCGAAAACCTGACCATACACAGAACTTTCAGATCAGCCCACTGGGTACTGCCTGATTGCTCTATAGGCTAGTCTGATCCTCAGTGGAGCATGTTATAACAGGACTCATGAGTGAAAAGTTACTACTAGTAACGTTTGACAATTAGGAGTAGGTCTCCACCACCTTAACACAGAACTAAAAAGGTTACAGTGCATTGACTCATCAAATTAAAACATAATTAAATAAATAAAAAATATTTTACTTTCTTTATTACAATTATTAAAATTAAAAAATATATATTTCAACCCCACCACCATTTTATAATTGAATGTAACATTTTCCTCCCTTTGTTACATGATTTATTGGCTCCACAATTGATTCTTACAGATTTACCTCTGTTCTGAATACGTGACAAGAATGATCACTAATAAGATTTTTTCGTCAGGTGAGATTCAGCCTCCTTTACGATGTACTCATACAGTTGTGGTGCAATTCGAAGGGAATCACTGACAGTTACCGTATTTTCTTTTGTATTTTGCTAACTCTTTCTTGTCCTGTTGAAGACCCCAAGTGATTTGTTATAAGCAGTCGAAACATCAACTAATTAGGGTCCACCAATACCATTGGTTGGTAGACTATTGGAATTTAAATGTTCATATCTGAAATTGAAACTGTATCTTACAGACGAGAACCCTTTGTACATATTATAAATACTATCAGTGTAAATGTATTTTTGTTATTGTATGACTCATTTAATTGCACTTGCACTGCGCCGTCACTTGGAGCACCTGCATTTGTTTTTTACTACATTGATTACTCTTTCACCTTTTTGTTCATGATATTTGTAAACTTTAATACAGAGCGTCAATCATCATTTTGATTTCTCTCTTATGTATGAGTTTTTTGACCTGGTGTCAATCAAAAATTGAACAATTACTTAGGGAACACTGTTTTATGTATGGTTTATTACCCTTCGTCCTTGGAATACAGGATGCTCTGTAATTTTGATACATTATCGCATAGACCCAGGCAAGACCCTGAATATGGGGGAGAGATGACAACGGAAACTGTCTTGAAGAAGTTAGTGGAACCTGCATCATGTCAGAGCCCTTCTGTGGGCTTAAGAAGGTTGGTGAGTGGGTGGCATGTTGGTGCAGGACAGGTCTTCACCTGCACAGCAGGGCAACTGCACTGAGGATCACATTACGGGAAGGCCTCAGTGGTTTTTGCCAAGTTGGGCACTTTGGGCTCTTTCGGCTGGTTAGGCAGTGGCAGTACAAGCACAAACACAACTACAGCAAGCAAGCAAAAAGCAATCAAAAAGAGCTGAAGCAAGAAGTTGGAGGAGAACAGTGTGAAATGTAACAGGTAGGATGAACTTGTAGCAGTTGTGTGACTTGACCCTCATGAATGTCACGGGGCTTAACCCCTACAAGCAAGGGACAGGAGCTATTACCTTGTATATCTTTAACAAAAGTGCGTGAACTCATTGAGGATGGTGACTTGGTTGAGAGCATTAAATGAGGCATAGGAGGTTGTGGAGAAGGGGTACCCCACCTAGACAGAAAAAAAACAGGTATAGACACTGATCCTCATGGGCTCCCATGTTACCATATCTAGAGGTCCTTGGAGGCTCAATTGATGATAGAGTCATATTTAGAGTCTTCATACCCCACCCCTTAAAGCCTTGGAGAACGATTAACACAGAGTGGGGGAGCTTTGACACTTGGGAAAGGGAGAGGCAACAGCAGAATAGACTGGGTTCCCAGACCCAAACATGAACTTTAATCTACCCCGCCATGCACTCATACTTTAAAATCACTTCAGCGCAGCATATGCAACCTGCAAATCCTACTCCACAGTCCTTTCCTGAGCTTGAAAGGACAGGGGTGCCAGCCCTCACAGGTGGGAAGTCTAAGGCAGTGAATAAGAGGGCAGAAGAAGGTACGGCTTGGGGGTCCCCATTAAATTCTCCTGAAGCAAAAAGCCTAACCACACACTGACCTTTGAAATCAGCCCATTGGGCACTGCCTGATTGTCCTATAGGCCAGTCTGATCCTGCATGAAGGATGTTATAACACGCTTTATGACTGTAAAGTTACTACTGGTAACATTTGACAATTCATCGTACACAGGTTTGAGTCAGGGACCAATCCACAAATAGAAAAGCATGGGGGCATTGGAGGGACCAGACAGACCAATGTGACAGAATCACCTCTGGTGGACTTTGGTATCTCAAATATATTTTCTATTTTCAATATATAGCTCCCTAATTTGGAAGAACAGGGAGGATAGATTCTGAAGATAGCTCATAGGGGGGTCATTATCAGAGGGGGAGAGACTTGGAAAGGAAGCACCTGAAATTCGTTTGATACCCCTGACACAGAAGCTAACAATTGGCATTTGAGATAGGTTGATAAGGTCAGAGAACAACCAAAAGGGAATCAAGGAGGCTTGTAGAACTTCGAGAGAAAAAGTAGATGACCTGACAGCACGTACACTGGTGTTGGACTAGGGGTTTGAAAGTTTCTCCCAACAGGTAGAGAAATCTGAACAAGATATAGTATCATTGAAGGCCCAGGATAAGAAGTTTAAAGAAATGCTAGAGAGGTTAGAGAACCTTCTAGGGGGAATAAACTGAAAATACTATGGCCCTCATTATGACCTTGGCGGTCGGTGTTAAAGTGGCGTTAATACCGCCAACAGGCCGGCTGTAAAAAAAAAAGGATTATGACCATGGCGGTAATCGCCAACATAGACAGCCACTTTAACACACCGACCGCCAGGGTGGTAACGGCTGCTGGGCTGGAGACTTCGGTCTTCAGCCAGGAGGCCGTTACATTACCACCCTCAGGATTATAACCCCGCCTATCACCATGGTTTTTGTGGCAATCTTACTGCCACGAAAACCATGGCAGTAGGCACTATCAGTGCCAGGGAATCCCTTCCCTGGCCCTGATAGGGGTCTCCCCTGCCCCCCACCCAATCCCGAAACTCCTCCCCCACACTCTGCCTTCCTCTCCTGCCCCCCACACATTTACACACCCACACGCGCACCCATATACACACATCCACCCACGCATGCCTACATACATACCCACACACCCCAACACGCACCAACATACTTTGTCGCACACACGCATTCACAACACACAACATACACAGACACTAACTTTCAGTCATTCATGCACTCATTCAACATGACTCACAACTGCATGCACGCATACCAAAACATACACACACACCCCCACACACACCCAACACCCCCACACACGCACACAACACCCCCCACCCACCCTCCTGTTGGAGAACCCGACCTACCTGCTTGTAGGGGGTCTTTCGGCTGGAGACATGACGTGGCGCTGCTGTCAGCAGCAGCGTCCGCCAGCAAAAAAACACCACCAGGCCGTATCATTGCTCATGATACGGTCAACGGTTTTTTGCTGGCGTGGTCATAATACATGTGGACGGCTGGTAGCCACAGCGGTGGTATATTGGCGGCCGTCTCCGTGGCTGTAGGCGGCAGTTACTGCCAATGTCTTAATGAGGGCTATGAAGGAGACCGCTTGAAAGCATTTGCTATTTCATTGATGATAGATGGGTTGTCAGAAGGTACTAGTGTAGAAGGCTGGCCTGGCTTATAGTGGGTACCTGATAATACTTACACCTTGTGCCAGGTCCAGTTATCCCTTATTCGTAGATTAGTAGTGTTCTAGCAGCTTGGGCTGATCGGTAGCTATAGCAGAGCAGCTTAGGCTGAACTAGGAGATATGCAAAGCTCCTACTATACCACTTATGCCATATAGGTACTATATCATAAGAAACACAATACTCAGGGTTACTAAAAATGAAAGTACTTTATTTTAGTGACAATGTGCCAAAAATATCTCAGAGGATATACTCCCTTAGGAGGTAAGTAAAATACGCAAAATATACACACAAACCAAAATCAGGCAAAGTAAAACAGAAAGTGGTGCAAACACTATGGAATACAATAGGATGCAATAGGCCTGGGGCAAAACAAACCATATACTAAGAAAGTGGAATGCAAACCACGAATGGGCCCCTAGGCTAATGTAGTGTGTAGAGCGTCACTGGGAATGCAAGAAAACACTAAGGGTGTCCAAGATACCCCACCCAAAGACCTTGGAAAGTAGGAGTAAAGTACTACTATTGCCCCAGAAACACACTAAACCTGTGATAGAGGATTTTGCAAAGACCTCAAGAGACTGCAAAGCACTGAAGATGGATTCCTGGACCTGAGGACCTGCAAAGGAAGGGGACCAAGTCCAAGAGTCACAAAAGTGTCCGGGGGGGCAGGAGACCACTAAACCCCAGATGAAGGTGCAAAATGGCTGCCTCCGGATGGAAGAAGCTGAAGATTCTGCAATAACGAAAGGCGCAAGGAACTTCTTCTTCATGCAGAAGATGTACAATGGAGTGCTAGAGGATACAGAGTTGTTTCTTTGGAAAAAGACCACAAACAAGCCTTGCTAGCTGCAAAGGTCATGGTTAAAGAAAAAGGGTGCTGCCTGTACTCAGGAAGGGCCAGGATGTCACCACTTGGGAGAGGAGACAGAGGGGACGCTCAGCAACATAGAGAGTCCACGCACAAGAGGTAACACCCACAGAAGTCCTTGAACACAGGTTCAAGAAGACTGAGTATGGCAATCATCTCAACACTACAAAAGAGGGTCCCGCGAAGCCGGAGGTCAACTCAGGGAGTTGAGCAATGCAGGACGGAGTGCGGGGGACCTGGGCTTGGCTGTGCATGAAGGATTCCTTGGAAAGGTGCACAGGAGCCCTAGCAGCTGCAGTTCACGCAGTGCACAGGATTATTGTCTGGAGAGGGGAGGCAAGGACTTACTTCCTCCAAATTTGGACAGTTGGACCACTGGACAGTCTGGGTCACTTGGGTTCACCACCTGTGTTCCAGGGGCCATGCTCGTCAGGATGAGAGGGGTCCCAGAGTACTTGTGAGGCTGAAGTTTGGTGCCTGCTGAAACAGAGGAAAGATTCAGTTGACCCACGTGAGATTTCTTCATGGCATCCAGTGCAGGATGAAGGCAAGCAGCCCCCAAAGCATGCACCACCAGTATACAGTCAAGAAAGCCAGCAGGATTAGGCGCTACAATGTCACTGGTAGTCTTCTTGCTACTTTGTTACAGTTTTGCAGGCATCCTGGAGCAGTCAGCGGTCGATCCTTGGCAGAAGTCGAAGAGAGAGGTGCAGAGGAACTCTGGTGAATTCTTGCAAGTCGTTATCTGAGGAAAAGCCCACTGGAGAGACCCTAAATAGCCCCAGAGAAGGATTGGTCACCTAGTCAGGTAAGCACCTATCAGGAGGAGTCTCTGATGTCACCTGCTGGCACTGGCTACTCAGAGGCCTCCAGAGTGCCCGCACACCTCTGTATCCAAGATGGCAGAGGTCTAGGACACACTGGAGGAGCTCTGGGCACCACCCCTTTGGGTGGTGATGGACAGGGGCGTGGTCACTCCCCTTTCCTTTGTCCAGTTTTGCACCAGAGCAGGGACTGGGGGTTCCCTGAACAGGTGTAGACTGGCTTATGCAAGGAGGGCACCATCTGTGACCTTCAAAGCATTTCCAGAGGCTGGGGGAGGCTACTCCTCCCCAGCCCTTAACACTTATTTCCAAAGGGAGAGGGTGTAACACCCTCTCTCAGAGGAAATTCTTTGTTTTGCCTTCCTGGGACTGGGCTGCCCAGACCCCAGGAGGGCAGAACCCTGTCTGTGGGTTGGCATCAGCGGTAGATGCAGAGAAAACCCCAGAGAGCTGGTTTGGCAGTACCCGGGGTCCATAGTGGAGCCCCGGGGATGCATGGGATTGGCACCCCAATACCTGATTTGCCATGGGGGGACAATTCCATGATCTTAGACATGTTACATGGCCATATTCGGATTTACCATTGTGAAGCTACATATAGGTATTGATGTAGTGCACCTATATGTAGTGCACACGTGTAATAGTGTCCCGCACTCACAAAGTCCGGGGAAATGTCCCTGAACTATGTGGGGGCACCTTTGCTAGTGCAAGGGTGCCCTCACACTTAGTAACTTTGCACCTAACCTTCGGCAAGTGAAGGATAGACATATAAGTGACTTATGAGTTACTTAAGTGCAGTGAAAATGGCTGTGAAATAACGTGTGTGTTATTTCACTCAGGCTGCAGTGGCAGTCCTGTGTAAGATTTGTCTGAGCTTCCTATGGGTGGCAAAAGAAATGCTGCAGCCCATAGGGATCTCCTGGAACCCCAATACCCTGGGTACCTCGGTACCATGTATTAGGGACTTATAAGAGTGTTCCAGTGTGCCAATTAGAATTGGTAAAAATGGTCACTAGTCTATAGTGACAATTTTAAAGGCAAAGAGAGCATAAGCACTGAGGTTCTGGTTAGCAGAGCCTCAGTGACACAGTTAGTCACTACACAGGTACACACATTAAGGCCACAAACTATGATTACTTTGGTCCTGGCTAGCAGGATCCCAGTGAGACAGGCAAAAACAACTTACATACTTGCAAAAATGGGGGTAACATGCCAGGCAAGATGGTACTTTCCTACACACATCCCCCCCAAACAAGGGACAGTAAGGCGAACCTTGCCCAGATGAGTCTTCATTGTCTAAGTAGAAATATCTGGAGAGTCCATCTGCATTGGAGTGGGTACTGCCAGGTCTATGTTCCACTGTATAGTCCATTTCCTGTAGGGAGATGGACCATCTCAACAATTTATGGTTTTCACCTTTCATTTGTTTAAGCCATAATAGAGGTTTGCGGTCTGTCTGAATAATAAAATGAGTACCAAACAGGTATGGTCTCAACTTTTTCATGGCCCAGACCACAGCAAAGGCCTCCCACTATATGGCATACCAACACTTTTCTCTAGGGGTCAACCTCCTGCTGATAAAAGCAACAGGTTGATCCTGGCCCTCAGTGTTAAGCTGTGATAGAACTGCCCTCACTCCTAATTCAGAAGCATCAGTCTGGACTATGAATTTCTTGGACTAACAAGGGCTTTTTAGGATAGATGAAAATCACATGGCCTGTTTGAGCTCATCAAAAGCCTTTTGACAGCTAGCTGTCCATAATACCTTTTTAGGCATCTTTTTGGATGTGAGGTCATTAAGAGGGGCAGCTATACTGCCATCATTCTTTATGAACCTCCTATAGTACCCTGTGAGGCTTAAGAAGGCTCTCACCTGGGTTTGAGTTGTAGGGGGAGCACATTCCACCCAACCTCTGAAAAGTGGCAGGTGCATTTTTTAATCCAAAGGGCATAACAGTGAACTGGTAGTGCCATCCAATGGTTGAAAATGTTGTTTTAGGTTTAGCATCTTCTGACAACTTAATCTGCCAATACCCGGCAGTTAAGTCAAAAGTGCTTAGATACTTGGCAGAAGCCAGTGTATCTATCAGCTCATCTGCCCTGGGTATATGGTGAGCATCAGTTGTGGTTACTTTATTGAGACCTCTATAGTCAACACAAAACCTAATTTCCTTTTTACCATCTTTACTATGAGGTTTGGGGACAAGCACCACTGGATTAGCCCAGGGACGTTCAGAAGGCTCAATCACTCCCAGATCTAACATTATCTGTACCTCTTGTTTAATGCAATCTCTGACATGGTCAGGCTGCCTATAAATCTTACCTTTGACAGGCAAACTGTCTCCAGTGTCAATTGTGTGCTCACACCAAGTAGTTGTACCTGGGATCAGTGAGGAGAGGTCAGATAATTGATCTAAGAGATGTATGCAGTTGTCCTTCTTCTCAGCAGTAAGGCAATCTGCAAGCACAACGCCCTCCACTAAGCCATCAGCTTCACTGGTGGAGAAGAGGTCAGGGAGAGGGTCGCTCTCTTCCTCCTGCCCCTCATCAGTGGCTATCAGCAAGGTTAAGTCAGCCCTGTCATAATAAGGTTTTAGGCGATTGACATGAAGCACCCAAAGGGGACTTCTGGCAGTGCTCAGGTCTACCAAATAGGTGACCTCACCTTTGTTCTCCACAATGAGATGGGGTTCACTCCATTTGTCCTGGAGTGCTCTTGGGGCCACAGGCTCTATTACCCACACCTTCTGTCCTGGTGGTACTGAGTCAGGACAGCCTTCTGGTCCTGCCATTGCTTTTGGAGCTCTTAGCTGGCCTGAAAGTTTTTACTGGCCTTTTCATGTACTCTGCCATTCTAGATCTTATGCCAAGTACATAGTCCACAATGTCTTGCTTGGGAGCTTTTAAAGGTTGTTCCCAACCCTCCTTTACAAGAACAAGGGGACCTCTTACAGGGTGTCCAAAGAGGAGTTCAAAGGGACTGAAGCCCACTCCTTTTTGGGGTACCTCCCTATAAGCAAAAAGGAGGCATGGCAACAGGACATCCCATCTCCTTCTGAGTTTTTCAGGGAGTCCCATGATCATGCCTTTGAGAGTTTTATTAAACCTCTCAACCAGACCATTTGTCCGTGGATGATAAGGAGTAGTGAACTTGTAAGTTACTCCACACTCCTTCCACATAACTTTAAGGTATGCAGACATGAAGTTACTACCGCTGTCTGCTGACACCACTTCCTTAGGGAAACCCACTCTGGAAATTATTCCCAGGAGGAATTTTGCCACTGCAGGAGCTGTAGTGTTCAGGATACCTAGTGGCATGGTCCACTAACACAAGGATAAACCTATTGCCTGAAGCTGTTGGAGGCTCAAGGGGGACAAATATGTCAAACCCTACCCTTTCAAAGGGCACCCCACCCACTGGGAATGGAATTAAGGGGGCCTTAGGTGTGCCACCAGTCTTACCAATGGCTTGGCAGGTCACACAGGAGCAACAAAACTCCTTGGTGTCCTCTGACATATGAGGCCAGTGAAACAATGGAACAAGTCTGTCCCAAGTTTTACTCTGGCCCAAATGCCCAGCCAAATAAACATCATGAGCCAAAGTCAGAAGAAACTCCCTATACTGCAAAGCGATGACCAATCTCCTGACAGCTCCAGGTTTAAGGTCCCTTGACTCAGTGTAGAGGAGGTTATCTTCCCAATAGACTTTATGGCTATCAGTGATATCCCCATTGTGCTGTTTGACAGCTTGCTGTCTTTAACCCTCCAATGTGGGACAGGTCTGCTGTGTCACACTCAGCTCTTCCCTAGCAGGCACCCCTGCACCCAAAAGCTCAGCAGTGTCTGCTGCCAGCTCATCTGATGTAGGTTCTGCACAGGGAGAGGATTCCTCTTCCTCAAAAGGGGAATCTTCTGGAGAGGGAGGGATAGTGGGCAAGGATTTACCCTTACTACCCCTAGCTTTTGGGAGCATTTGGTCCATTTTTCCAGGATCCAAGTTTCCCTGTCCTCATTGCTTCTGGGCCTGAGCCCTTGTGAGAGCAAAGATATGCCCTGGAATGCCCAGCATTGCTGCATGAGCCTCCAACTCCACTTCAGCCCAAACGGATGTCTCCAAATCATTGCCTAGTAAGCAGTATACAGGTAAATCAGTGGCTACCACAACTTTCTTTGGACCAGCAACCCCCCCCCCCCAGTTGAGATTCACAACAGCCATGGGGTGGCTAAGAGTGTTGTTATGAGCATCAGTCACTTGGTACTGCTGACCAAGTAGGTGTTGTTCAGGGTGAACCAGTTTGTCGATCACCATAGTGACACTGGCTCTTGTGTCCCTGTAGGCCTCAACCTCCACACCATTTATTAGGGGAAGTTGCTTGTACTTACCCATATTAAGGGGGCAAGCAACCAAGGTGGCAAAGTCAATACCACCATCCGGAACTAAAACAGCCTCTGTGGTCTCCCTAACAAGACCTACCCCAACTACATTACCAATGGTAAGCCCAGCTACACCCTTTGATTGGCTATTTGTAATGTTCTTCTCACCACCACTGCTACTACTAGGGGCACTAGAGGATGCAGTTGGGGTCTTGGTAGTGGGAGCCTTGGTGTTTTTCTTTGGACAAGTGGAATCACTTGCCAAATGGCCTTTACTTTTACATAAATAACACCACAGCTTCTTTTGATTGTTAGAAGAGGATTTGGAACCACCTCCCCCAGAGGATTTTTGTGGGCCTGATGAAGACTCAGACTTCTTTTTATCTTTGTCCCCACCCTTGTCAGAAGACTTACCATCCTTCTTCTTGCCACCCTTGTCACCACCTGTATGAGTTTTGCTGCTCACTCTTGTTCTGACCCATTTGTCTGCCTTCTTTCCCAATTCTTGGTGAGGGGTCAGATCTGAGTCTACCAAGTACTGATGCAACAGGTCAGACACACAATTATTCAAAATATGCTCTCTCAAAATAAGATTATATAGGACTTCTTAGTCAGTGACCTTACTGCTATGTAACCATCCCTCCAAGGCCTTCACTGAACAGTCTACAAAGTCTGTCCAGTCTAGAGAGGACTCTTTTCTGGTATCTCTGAACTTTATCCTGTATTGTTCAGTGGTTAAGCCAAATCCATCCAAGAGTGCATCTTTCAAACTTTGTAGTTGTTGGCATCACTCTCTCTTACAGTAAGGAGCTTATCCCTACCCTTGCCAGTGAAAGATAGCCACACGATAGCAGCGCACTGCCCTTGAGGGACCAACTGTACCATACAGGCCCTCTCAAGTGCAGAAAACCACTTGCTTATGTCATTCCCCTCCTTGTAAGGGGGGACAATCTTATGCAGGTTCCTTGAATCTGTTTCTCTAACAGGATGACTATCAAGAATACTGCTGCTGCCATCATGGGGAACGAACCCCAACTTCTGTCTTTCCCTCGCTACATCTGGAGACTCCCTGTATAAGGCCAACTGCTGCTGTCTCAGCTTCAGTCTGGCCTCTTCCAACTGCAGCTTTCTGAGTTCCCTGTCTAGGGTGTTCTCCTCAGTGTGAGAGGCTTGGGAATTCTCTGACACAGAGGTAATGTGGGAATGTGCACAAGTGGACCTATCTGTAACTACCTGAACTCTAGTTACCTTGCCTTTTGGAGTGAAAGGTGCCCTACTAGTGTGTGACCCCCTCCCTCTACTAGCTTCACTAGATGGACTGTCAGTAGAAAGGTCTTTGGAAGTACCCTCCCCAGAGTCCTGAGGGCCCTGCCCTGATTCTATCTGGGTATCCTCCTCCTCTACCTCCTGATCTTGGGTGGGGCCAGACTGGTTCTGGTCACTTTCAAGCAAAATACTCTTTGATACGGTTCTTACCAATCCCTAAACTTCTTTCTATGTAGAGACCCCTCAAACCTTTAAAGTTAAATTGTCATAAGTTGTCTATACGACTTTGGGAGTGGTCTCTACTACAGACATAGTTTCAAGAAAGAGTTTAGGAAAGAGAGAAACAAGTTTGGAAACTTTTAAAAGAAAAGAGAAAAACGTTTTTAAAATTCTCTGAGACTTTCCAGAACATTTTTAGCAAGAAAGTTAGACTGTTTAGGTTAACTGTATATTTCTAAGTATTTAGAATATGGTTTTCTTATGAAAAGCATCAATGACAAAGTGGTAAAGCAGTTACAAGTTCTTATCAAACCGCTGCCACCAATGTAGGAGATTGGCCTAGTTGGTAAAAGGTGGTACTTACACCTTGTGCCAGGTCCAGTTATCCTTTATTAGTAGATTAGTAGTGTTCTAGCAGCTTAGGCTGATAGAGGTAGCTATAGCACAGCAGCTTAGGCTGAACTAGGAGACATGCATCACTTCTACTATACCTCTACAAATGGATCCCCACTGAAACCATAAGAGCGGTCACCCAAGCCCTCGTGAGCAGCAAACTGGACTACGGCAATGTCCTCTACGTAGGAATCATGGCCTATCTCCAGAAAAGACTGCAACGCATACAGAACGTCTCCGCACGCCTCATCCTGGACATCCCCAGCTACTGCCACATCACAGCCCACCTGAGAGACCTACACTGGCTCCCCGTCAACAAGAGAATCACATTCAAAATCCTCACCCACGCTTACAAGGCACTGCACAGAACTGGACCAGAATACCTCAACAGACGGCTCTCCTTCTACACCCCGACCCAACAGCTTCGCTCCGCCAACCTTGTCCTCACCACCATTCTCCCACCTCACCGCCAAGACGTGGAACACTCTTCCCACCCACCTGCGACAGACACAGGACCTACTTACCTTCCGGCGACACCTCAAGACATGGCTGTTTGAGCAGTAGCAGCCCCCCCATCAGTGCCTTGAGACCCTCACGGGTGAGTAGTGCATTTTACAAATGCTCTGATTGATTGATTGATTGACCTGGGTCCGCTAAGAAGCCTTCTTTCACAATTGGTGGAATGAAGTTCTCCATGTTAATGGGTGGTGATTTTAATACACTAGTCAGGAACAAGTTAGACAGGTCATCACTAAAATCAAAAATTAACTCTCCAAATCTTTTGAGAGCCTTGAAGAAGATAATGCTACATTTAGGTGTGTACAAAGCATGACAGGAGAGGGCAGGGACTCAAAGAGGTTACACTTTCCTTATTCATAAATATTATACTTTCTCACGTGTAGATCTCTGGCTAATAGACCTCACTTTAAGGGATAAGTTTGTAGACGTGAGACATATTCCCATCCAGTTATCAGATAATGCAGCAGTTTGGCTGGAATAAAAAATCCAACAGGGACAGGCCACCAGGAGATGGACAGTTGATTGCATTATTTTGCAGGATTAGGGCTTGGTTGATTGATTTAAGAAGGAGTCAGACTTCTTCCTTGAACAAAATATGCCAAGTTGTACACTGGACGTTATATGGGGCACTCATAAGGCCTCCTTAAGAGGGATAATAAAGAAATGGTCCAAAAGAGCAGCTCAGGTGAATTTTGTCAAAGTTAGTAAATTGTTAAATGGAGGAGGAGGTGATCAAAGTGACAAGGAAGGCAAAAAGAAAAGAAGAAGAACTGGAGCAAGTCAAGATGAATTTTAAGATCAGGTTAGAGGTGAAACAAAGAGCTAGATGGAAAGTGAACAGTGCTAAGCATTTTGAGTAGGGTGAGAAATACAGGAGACTGCTTGCTTTGAAATCAAGAGATGATCTTGCAAGAAAGAAATCACATAAGATCTATGCATTATACAGAAGAAGTGGGAGGGGACCTCCAAGAGAAGGCAATTCCTTAAGACCTTCCGGATATCTTATCAGAGTTTGTATAAAGGGGACATGAAGATTACTAGTGAGGAGAATAAGGAATGATTGACTGCCACAACACTGCCAGTTCTGCACAGAACCTAAAAGTAAAAATTGGAAGAGGAAATCAGTGAGATGGAGATCAGGAAGGTTATAGAATGGTAAAGCTGTTGGCTCCATGGCATACTGGCTGAGCTTTATGAGACTGAAATATAATTTATGGCTTAGCCTTAAAAAAGCTATTCAATTCAATGTTGATGAAGATGCAGGCATCCATCCTTCTATTAAAATGTAATGACTAGGAATGGAAAATGGTTCTTCATGCTGATGATGTTGTCATATATACGTCAGAGCCACAGAGAGCTAAATAGCGGGCGGAGGAACTGGCAATGGAGTTTGAAGCCCTTCTGAGTTATCAATTAAATGAGCATAAAACAGAGGTTATGGAAGGGAATATTCCTGTTGAACATTCTCTTCCTGAGAAGAAGAGTAGGATTAAGTAACTGGGGGTACAGATAATGCAGGACTCAAAAGATAGTCTACAAGAGAATTTGACCAAAGTCACCAGGGAAATTAATGCTGTATTAAGGAGATTAAACAATCTGATACTTCCACCTACGGCAGAGTAAACCTCTTCAAGATGACAATTTTCCCTAAGATCACATTCCAGTTTTACACCATCCTTTTGGAATTCGATAATAAGGAGTTAGCAGGGGTGCAGAGGAAGCTCTGGGGTTTTATCTGGGCATGCAAGAGTATCAGGTTGTCTTGGAAAATTGAGGAGGAGATTGGAGAAAGGGTGATTACAGTTGCCAGACCTCTTAATTTACAGCTGGGCTTTTTAGTTTACGAATTGCCGATGTCAGTAGATTATCCAGATGGAACAATTAGAGGGCAGCTATTGAGGTGTATGTTAATGGCAGAAAATCAGGACAGAGCTTTACTGTATAAATTCAGCCTCCCTAAGTATTTTAAGATGATTCCATTTAAGATTTTGAGATTTAGTGTAAAAATCTTGTATAATATGAGGATGAGCTGGGGAGTCCCGTATTAAAATGAAAGATCACCAGTATCGGACTCCCCTAGGACTCCCAATTTTTTTGAGATGGTAGATCAGAAGGATATTGAGACAAGGGGCTGTTCAGATAAAGGTAGATTTTATATAGAGGAGAAGCTGAACTCGTGGGAAAATCTGAGCAGGCTGACCAATCAGAACCTCAATAAATTTCACTATGTTCAACTCCTTTCATGGTTCAAAACACACAAATATCCAAGCCAAGACTCCTGGATGTGATGGAACACATACATAAGGAGGCAGCTTTGAAAAAAAAGATGGCAAAATGGTATGAAGCAATATATGATGGTGAAGAAACAACAATGAATGCTCCATATTGAATCTGAGAAAGGTGCTTGCTGGATCAAGATCTTGGAAAATGACGACAAGTATCTTTGAACATCTTGTACTCTTCAGGAAAGCCTGCCTCCATCTAAAGAAATAATTTTGTCACATTAAACAGGTTGCACTGGGTGCCCAAGAAACTCAGTAAGATCAGAGGAGTGCAAGGAGCCAGCTGCAAGACCTGGGAGGCCTGACTGGCCGATGATGTTCACATTTGCAAAATGCCCCAACTTACAGTTATTCTGGAAGAAAGTGTTTAGATTTTAGGAGACATAGGCCCTCATTACGACTCTGGCGGCGGGTGATAAAGTGGTGGTAATACTGCCAACAGGCTGGCGGTAACTACCACCAAATTATGACCATGGCGGTGTTATCTCCAAAAGACAGCCAATGTACCACACCGACCGCCAGGGCGGAAACAACAGTCACCATGGCAGTAGCCACCTACAGCCAGGCAGAAGACAAAGTTCCGCCCACCATATTAAGACCCTTCAATCTGCCACCTTTTCCGGGGCGGTACCAATGCTATCAAAAGCGTGACAGAAACAGAGCACAGAAGTCAAAGGACTCACCATTGGAGACACAGGGAAGAACCACGCCGCCATGGAACCCGAACTGCACGTTTTCCCGATGATCTTCTACATCATGCTCCACCACGAACACCAACACCGGCGAAGACTGTGACGGTTCTGTACAGCCACCTAGTACACAAGGGGGGGGGAGAAAAACAAGAGTGACACACACACACACAAAACACACACCCCAGACACACACACACACCATTCACACAAGCAGATGCACAAGAAAATCAATTTGTCCACGATAATCGGCAAAATAATGCAAGGACAACAGGAATTGACTACAGTGATTGTAATAAGATTAACATAAAAAATAATAAGTCAATGTGGCAATGCAACAGATATGTACAAATGTACAAAAAACAGACACTGCCCAGTCCATAGTTCACAGGGCCCACATGGCCACAGGGCAAAGTCCAAGGCCCCACTCAATTCCTGCACCAATACGGAGAGAACACTGCAGGGGCATCAGTTGGCAAATCGGCAGGCACCTCGGGGTGCACCTCAGCCGGATGTGGAAACAAGACCACTGGTTCTGGAGGGGGCAACATGCCCTGTGCTTGGTCCTGGGAGTGCAAGGCCACAGTTTCTTGAGTGGGGGACTTGCCCACTGGTTCTGAGGGGCAACATGCCCTGTGATTTGCCCTGTGAAGTGCAAGGCCACAGTCTCTTGAGTGGGTGAATACCCTACTGGTTCTGGAGGAGGCAACATGCCCTGTGCTTGGTCCTGGGGAATGCAAGGCCACAGTCTCTCGAGTGGGTGACTTGTCCACTGGTTTTGGAGGGGGCAAAATGCCATGTGCTTGGTCCTGGGGAGTGCAAGGCCACAGTCTCTCGAGTGGGTGACTTGCCCAATGGTTCTGGAGGGGGCAATATGCCATGTGCTCGGTCCTGGGGAGTGCAAGGCCACAGTCTCTCGAGTGGGTGACTTGGCCACTGGTTCTGTAGGAGGCAACATGCCATGTGCTTGTCCTGCGGAGCGCAAGGCCACAGTCTCCCGAGTTGGTGACTTGCCCACTGGTTCTCGAGGGGGCAACTTGTAATGTGCTTGGTCCTGGAGATTGAAAGGCCACAGTCTCTCGAGTGGGTGAATGCCCCACTGGTTCTGGTGGGGCTGGCCGCACAGCAGCCCATGGAGGCTGGACTATATGGCGTCCGCCGGCGGTGACAGCTGCACTGTGGTGGTGGTTGTGGGAGGCTCCTGCTTAGCCCCTGTACCCTCCAATGGCTTCACTGTGGTGGTGGTTGTGGGAGGCTGCTACTCAGCCCCTGCACCCTATGATGGCTGCACTGTGGTGGTGGTTGTGGGAGACTCCTGCTCAGCCCCTGCACTCTCAGATGGCTGCACAACCGCTGCTGGCGGTGTAGGCTCCGTGACAGCTGCTGGTGCAGGCTCCTTCCCCTTCTTTGTGGCTGGTGCAAGCTCCTTCCTCTTCTTTGTGGCTGGTGCAGGCACCTTCCCTTTCATCATTTATAGCCTGGAATCCTTTCCACCATGAGTAGGTGCTGCTAAAATTGGGCCAGTGGACTGTGTGGGTGAGGTTCTTGGCTGGGTCCTTGATACCCTGGCCATACGTGCAGGACAGGGGGAGGGGTAGGGAAGAGGTCAATGTGGGAAAGGAAAAGCTTTTTAGGGACATTGGGGAGGGAAGAGGGAGAAGTAATGGGAATGGAGGATGAGGGAGTGGTTGTTGTCTGCTGGATTTCGGTGCAGGTGCATGGGTTGTATACTGTTGTGAGGTGGATAGCTGTTGGGTGTCTGAGCCCTTGCATTTGTGTACTTTAGGGGGGCAGACATGGTGGGTGAGGACACAGGGGACGTGTGCATGGAGGTTGTGGAGTGCCTGCCAGTGAGGTGATGATGCTGGTAGTGGATGATGATATAGTACATGTGAGTGTGGACGTAACTGGGTGGGAGGTGGAGGAGGAGGAGGGGGAGACAGTGGAAATAGTGGATGTTGTTGTGTCTGCAACTGGATGGTGTTTGTGTGAGGGCCCGTGGGATGAAGTGTCGGGCTTGTGTTTGCCTGATACACTCTTGGGTGTTGTCTTGTGTGCATGCTCATCTGGCTGTGTGCTTGGGGTTGAGGAGAATGGGACTGGGAAGTGGAAGTTGGAGGGGGGACGGTTGAAACAGGAACAATGGCTGCCATCAGAGAGGAGGCCAGAGCCTGGATCGATCTCTACTGGGACACCAATCCACTGTGAATGCCCTCCAGGAATGCATTAGATTGCTGCATCTGGTCTGCCAGCCCGTGGATGGTATTCACAATGGTTGACTGCCCTACAGAGATGGATCTCAGGAGGTCAACAGACTCCTCACTCAGGGCAGGAGGGCTCACTGGGGCAGGGCCTGAGGTGCCTGGGGCGAAGGAGATGCCCACCCTCCTGGGTGAGCGGGCACAGGCAACTGGCTGAGGGACTGCTGGGAGGGCGATGCTGGTATACGGGGGTGGCGGCTGTACCTGTAGCTGGGGTGGTCACAGAGGTGTCCGCCACCATAAGGGAGCGCCCATCGGAGGAGGTATCTGAGTCTGTGTTGTCCCCTCCAGTCTCCACCGTGTTGCTCCCCGTGCCCTCTGTCCCACTGGTGCCCTGTGGACTGTGCCCCCAGGGTCCTGTGGGATGCAGCTCCCTCTGTCACTGGTGCCTCTGCTCCTCCGCCAGCTGATATTATTAATGCTCATAAGGTCAGGATGACAAAACAAGAAAGGGGGGGAAGAGACAAAGGATACACTGGGTCTATGACTGCACCAATACCACTGTTGGCGTACACATCACCCTCACACACAGAGTACAGGCCTCGCACTATGCATTGCACTACCAGTGATATTGCTAGTCACCAAGGCATGAGGAGGAGCACTCACCACCAACTACAGCACACCTGGGACCCATGCAGCACTGACCAGTAGTGGATGCTAACAAACGAGGTAGGCAGTATTTCCCCTTCATACCCTTAGCCACCAGAGGACCTACGCAGCTATGTCTGGCCAGGTCTAGGGGCACCCACTGACACACAACCACCACCCGGATACCACCCCTCCAGCCGTGAGATCAATGATGGCCACTGTACTCACCCCCTTGTAGCTGCTGTGATGCCCTCAAGCGCCCATCCTGCTCAGGATAGGCCACCGCCAGTATGCAGGCCATCAGGGGGGTCAGGGTCCGATGGGCACCCCTTCCTCGTTGGGAGGCCATCCCCAGCTGGACCTCCGCCACCTTCCGTGCCCAGCGTCTCAGGTCCTCCCACCGTTTCCGACAGTGGGTGCTCCGCCTGCAATAGACCCAGAGGGTCCGCACCTCCTTGGCGATGGCATGCCACATACCCTTCTTTTGATGGGCGCTGACCTGCAGAGGCAATACAGACAGGATAACACTATTAGATAAACAGTCCAGCCAGTAACACGAATGGACCACCATACCCGTTCACTTCACCATTAGCAAACACTTAGCACAGCACACAATGTGTACACCACCAAGAGGACATCCACCTCCTTACACGATGACTTCACACACAACTCCATGCATTCATGCCACATGCATCGTGCCCACAGTGCACTCACCTGTTGGTCTGGATGCCACGACAGCAGTCCCTAATGGGGTAGGACCCCATCCACCAGTCTCTCCAACTCCTCAGAAGTGAATGCTGGGGCCCTTTCCCCAGTCACACGGGCCATGGTAGGTTCCAGACACAGGTCACAGCAGCACATGCAGTGTAGGTCCTCTCCTATGGAAGGTCAGGAAACAAGTAAGGAATATGATAGAAAATAGGGGTCACATCCATGGTGGTGCATACCGTCACCACCGGCGTAGATCACCATTGGCCATTGTACCCATAAGGCCCAATTACAACCAATGAGGAGTTGCACAGCGCTTCCCGACCATCTACTGGCAAAGCGCACAACGTCAGCGGCATTATCTCACTTCGACCTGTCCCTCCACACAGGACAGGTGGACACCATTTCAGGGGGGAAAGGCCTATGGATTAATGCTGCATCACAGGATAAATAGGCACATACTTGACAAATTACACTGTCCTATAACATGGTTACAGATTGCGGACTACTGTTGTGGCTCCATTGTTCAGTTTTGCGACAGCCTCCTCACTCTTTTGTCCCTTAGATACCTACTGCTGTGGATTAATAGGAGATGGAGACATACCCCAGAGTACAGACCCCTTGTGCTTACACTGGAGGACAGGCACATTACCCTCACCTGTAGACTGGGCAGGGCCACAATCACAGAGCTGTGTGGCCAATTGCAGCCTGACCTGATATCTGCTATCTGTCAGCCCACTGGGATACCCCCTCTTTTGCACGTGCTATCAGTTCTCCTTTTACTGGTTCTTTCCAAGTGACAGTGGGCTTGGCAGCAGGAATGTCACAGCCAATGTTCTCAATAGTGCTGCCAAGAGTGTTGTCTGCCCTGATAAAACACATGTGCAGCTACATTACATTCCCCCACGTTGAGGATTTGGCCACTGTGAAGGCCGGGTTTTATGCAATGGGACATACCCCCAATATAATTGGGGCAATTGATGGAACACATATTGCATTTGTTCCCCCTCCCCCAACAGAATGAACAGGTGTTCAGTAATCGTAAGAGTTTCCACTCCATGAATGTGCAGATGGTGTGCCTGGCGGACCAGTACATCTCCCACGTCAATGCTAAGTATCCTGGGTCGGTGCATAATGCCTTTACCCTGAGGAATAGCAGCATCCCAAATGTGATGTCCCAACTACAGAGGCACAGGGTGTGGCTAATAGGTTAGCCCTGGTTACCACCCACTTTATGTTGGTGTATGCCTATGTTGTTGGCCATATAGGATAGTGTGTGGCTAAATGTTGTCCCTCAATATTTCCAGGTGACTCTGGTTGCCCAAACCTATCATGGCTGCTGACCCCTGTGAGGAATGCCAGGACAATGCAGAAGAATGTCATAATGAGGCACATGGGCGAACTAGAAGGAACATTGAAAGGAACATTGGCCTCCTGAAGGCCAGATTCCGATGCCTCCATCTGACAGAGCTACTCACCCATGAAGGTCAACCAGATAGTTGTGGCATGCTGCATGTTGCACAACCTGGACCTCAGACCCCATGAACCTTTTATGCAGGAGGAGGAGACTGGTGATGCCCCTGTGGCAGCAGTGGACCCTGTGGACAGTGAGGATGAGGAGGCAGAGGATGAGAATGTGGACAACAGAACATCTGTGATCCGTCAGTACTTCCAATGACACACAGGTGAGACAGTGCAACTTTACATTTCAATGACTTTGGTTGTATTCTGTGTGACATTGGCATGTTGGTATTTACCACTTCTATGCCCACTTACTGTTACCTCTGGCTATTCATTTTGCAGATGTTGGTGATTTGACAAATACCCTTGGTGTGATCACAACAGCCAGCTACAGGTCATTAAGTCTATGTTCATTCAATTTACTGTTCATTTGCAATGGTTGTACCTGTTTCAGTCAACACATATTTGAAACACATGACATACTCAAAATTGATTTATATCAAAGGGTGTTTATTGTAGTACATATATATAAAAGGGAAAGTGAAGTGGGATGGGGTGATGATGAAGGAAAGTCTAGGGTATTGTTCCAGTCTGTTCGTAGCACATGTGGATTGTCCAAGGGGACATAGGAATGGGAGCAATGGCAGTTCATAGTGGACATGGTGACTGAGTGGGACACAAGGGAGACACATTTTCTGGCGGGTGTCTTGGCAAGTGTCTCTGGCTCCTGTCTGGATTGCAGGGAACATTTGCTGGGTGGTTCACCTTCTGCAGGGGGAGGGGTGCTGGTGGCCTGTGGGTCCTGTGGCGGGGCCTCCTGGCCACTATTGGCAGTGGAAGTGGAAGGCTGTTTAGATGACTGGCTAGTGGCAGGGGCCCGCTGGTGTGACACTGGCTTCCTCATAATGTTGGCCATGTCTGCCAGCACCCCTGCTATGGAGATCAGCGTGTTGTTGATGCCCTGCAAGTACTCCCTGATCTCCTGATACTGTCCCTCCTGCAACCACCTGTTCTCCTGCATGTTGTCTAGGATCTGGCTCATCGTGTCCTGGGAATCTTGATAGGCACCCAGGATTTCAGAAAGCGCCTCCTGGAGAGTCAGTTCCCTGCTCCTGTCCTCCCCCGACACACAGCCATCCTCCCAGTTTCCCTGTTGGCCTGCCTCTGGTTTCTGAACTGTGTGCCCACTGCCACTGACCCCAGGTCCCTGATTGTCTTGGGGGCGAGGTGTGGCCTAGGGGCCCTGTAGAGGTGGGCACACTGCTAATTGACGTGTCCTGGGGACAGAGGTTTGGGTACGCTGGGTGGGTACTGTGGTGTGGTTTCCAGATGGGGAAGGCTCTGTGGTGGTCTGTGACTGGGCTTGGGTAACCGGCTGCCCAGTGGGCCCTGATGGGCCAGGTAGATCATCCAGATCCTGAAGACCAGAGTTACTGTCATCACTGTGGGCCTCTTCTGTTGGGGGACTGGATAGTGCTGGTACCTCCTCTTGAGTGACATTGGCTGGGGTACCTGACGGGATGTACATGATGTATTATGCTTCATGTGTATGACATATTGTACATCCTTGGCTTCCCCTCTATGGTTGGTGTTGCCCTGCCAGCTTTTACTTGTGTATGTTGGTGTATGGTGGGTTTGTTAGTTTACCTATGCTGTGCATGCTTTAGTGATGAGTGCCCATGCAGGGCTGTGAGAGGTGTCCAAGCATTGGTACAGCATGCAGGGCTTGGCATTGGAATTAGTGAGCTGTGATGGTGGAGTGTGTGGGATGGAGTGGAGTGATACAAGTGAGGGTGAGGGTATGTGGTGGCATGCAGGTATGGGGGGTGAAAGTTGACTTACCAGAGTCCACTCCTCCTCCGACTCTGGCCAGGCCCTCAGGATGCAGTATTGCCAAGACTTGCTCCTCCCATGCTGCGCGTTGCGGGGGAGGAGGTGGGGGTCCACTGCCAGTCCTCTGGATAGCGAGCTGGTGTCCTGCTGCTATGGAATGTACCCTCCCCCGTAGGTCGTTCCACTTCTTCCTGATGTTGTCCCTTGTTCTTGGGTGCTGTCCCACAGTGTTGACCCTGTCCACAATTCTCTGCCATAGCTCCATCTTCCGTGCTATTGATATTTGCTGCACCCATGCTCCAAACAGCTGTGGCTCTACCCTGACGATTTCCATCACCATGACCCTTCTCTCCTCTTCAGTGAAACGGGGGTGCCTTTGTGGTGCCATGTGTGTTATGTGATGTGTGTTGGTGAGGGTGTGTTGGGTAATGTGTTGGGGTGTGTGAAGTGGGGTGCATAAGGGATGTATGGGTGTATGTGGTGTGTGTGTTTAGTTGCTGCAGTGGTTTTGGTGTCAGTCTTGTGCCAATGATTTGTATTCGTAAGGGGTTGTGGGTAATGTGGGTGTGTGTTTTATAGTGGTGTGGGTGTGTGGGTGTGGTGTGTATATGGGTGTCAGGTGTCTGTTGTTTGAATTGTCCACTGTGGTGTTGTTTTGTATGTGGGTGTCCATTGTGAGGGAGGTAAGTTGGCTGCCATCAGCGTGGCGGTAAGCAGGATTTACCACCAGAGTCATAATGAGGGCCATAATTATATTTCATCAAAGTAGTAAGGGAGGCATGATACTCATACTGTTTTGTGTTATCTCAGCAGAGGATGAGGAGATGCCACTAGGCAGATTGCATGTAAAACTATTATTCATCTTGATTTTTCTGGCTAGATGCTTGATTGGTAGATATTGGTATCAGGGTGACTGAAGGAAATATCAGTAATAAATAAAATAGACATACAATGTAGTGCTCGCAAGACCTGGGGTATCTGGCAATTAAATTACAATTGGTTTATGAGAACTGGCCACCAAAGCATGAGAGGACACCTGGAAATCTAGGTCTTATGATTAAATATTGAAGGTACAGTTTAATCATACTAAGGCAATTTGTTTGGCAAAGGAGCCCTATTCACAGCCTTAATCTTGTTGTTGCCCAATATCTTGCTTTTATTGTGGGATTTTCTTTCTAGGACCTCTGGGGATAGCAAATACAAAGTCACCCAACTATTAATGGCAATTCCCCTAAACAAGAGTCAGACCTATTGCATTTGCCAATACTTGTCTCAACATTTTCTCAGATAACATCATTACTCATCCATTAGCATCTTGTGTTGGACACTACAACATTCTTTGCACTTATTATGAAATATGGCATCTGCAGTGTAGCTTACTAATCCCACATTCAACTGGAACCTTATACCATCAGATCAATATTTCTAATGCTTTTGGGCCTCATCCTCTAATCTATTACCTGACCTAAACTCTGTTTTCTAGAACACTGTTAGCTTACTAATCCCACATTCAACTGGAACTGTATACCATCAGATCAATATTTCTAATGCTTTTGGGCCTCATCCTTTAATCTATTACCTGACCTAAACTCTGTTTTCTAGAACACTGGTAGTCTGTCAATCATATTATGAAAGTCTCTGCAGGGATGTGAGTGCCCAGTGATGGACAATGAAAAAAGCTCACACTCATGAGCATTGTGACAATATATTGAACACACCGCTGCAAACTGCTGAATGCCACACCAGATCAGCCTTCAGCACAGCAAAACACCGCACACAATTAAACACTTAACCCGCCACATTATTCAACACAATAAAACACCAAATCTCTCCTCATGAGGCATTACACCAGAGTACGTGTATCAAAATGTCTCTGTGCATCACACTATGACAGACCACGTCAGAAGAACATGCTTTAAGCCTTCACATACACCACATCTAGAGTACAGAATCCTCAGTAAAGCAGCCATGTCAACACTGCCCATAATCCTTATAGATCAGTGGAAAAATAATTCTGTAGCAGTCATAGTTGTAATTACTATAATCTCACATTCCAAACAAAACGTCTCTTGGCTTTCATATCTCAAACAAAGTTTCTCCATTCAACATGTTTCATTCCTATTAACATGAACATCTTCATGGTTTTTTTAAACATGATATACAAAATGCATCAAAATTATTTCCTTACTTAAAACACCTTTCCAATCAAATCATACCAACATCAAAATGTGATCTCTTTGTCCAGCAGGGAACAGGCACCACTCTGCAATATAATCATCTCAACATCAAAATATTGCTTCTGTCCCAAACAAAGATTAGGCACCATCATGTAACTTAATAGGGATATCTATCATCCAACATATGGAATATTTAAGATTGATCCTATTGATTAACATATTGGAGATCATTCCTCTAAATGTATGTACATTAACACAGATATTACAAAACAAATTACAATCTTAGTTTCCATCAATATTGAAGCCCCAGAAACATTACTGTAACATTCACTGAACTGTGCATTCAAAAATGTTTTAGGATTGCCAGTATAATTACAATTATTCAAACCAATTTGTAAATCCATCATGGCAGCCTATTAAAGAGTCAAACTCACTACCTACCAATTTGATATGTCTCAATGTCTTTGTTTAGAGTGATGTATAGTGTTCAAATTTTGCATGTACATTCATCTGTAAAATCCAAAAAGTAATTTTGAAACAATTATAGCATGCCCCATTCCATTAAGTATTACCAAAGTATACTTATCATCCCAGTCAATGGTTGAATACAATCATACCAAACTTAGATTCAGCTCAAGTGTTGAATACATTATTTATCCCGTCTCAGATCTCATGCAGAGCACGCAGCTTTGATGCTCTCCTAGGGAATAGGTGGATTTTTAAAAGAATAAATGTAGGCGGGATTTCAGAGTATAGTTTAAATTTCATTTAATTCAATAAATCTTGTTTAAGATAAGTTGCTATTTGTATCTAAACCTCTTCTATATATTATGATTTTCAGAGGCTTGGTGAATGTGTGTAGCTGCCCTTATAATTAACTGTTATTTCTTATCATTATTATGTGTAAACTCACCAATATTTTTACCTAATATGATTGTCATCTTACGATATATCTACGCATTCTCCTGTGATTGTTAAATCAGTATCACAGCTATATCAAAAATAATTCTCATTTGTTTTCTCAACTATTAACCCCATCAGTGCGAACTGGGTAATAGAAGTCCATCAATATGCATTACAAATAACCTGATAAGATAGTCTCTATGTTGATGTCCAGACACTGGTCAGCAAACACCCCGGAGCAACATCAGTAGGTGCTCCAGTATTTTTTCTATGAAATACTTGTAATATGTAAGCATTATTTTGCACTCATACATGCCTACTCTTATAGTATGTAGAGTAGTCGTCCACTTTTGTCCCAGTATATTCTCAGTTGTACATCAGCTAGAAGACCACATGGGGAAAATCAGGTAATGGAAAGCTCCTAATGTGAATATCACATTTGATGCCCAGGGCTGTACTTAGAGCATCATGACTAAAGGTTTCATCACATATATTTCCCATGTTATAACAAAACTGTACAGTTTGGAATTCCCACAATGTACGCCCAACATTGTTTTTCAATATTGACATAAAGCATGTGAAGGATCCATTGCTAAACATTGACTACCTAATTTCTCAGTCAAATAATGCATCTAGCCTGCATGTCTATTTCTCCCTGCATGTGTTCATGGTGTCAGGCACAAGCTCCGTTTGGAAACCTCTATTTATTTCCCAATGTACCATGCATATCAGGGATCCTCATGATGTTGGTAATGCACAACTCACATCCTGCGTGGCATTGACAGCATGCACTAATTTAAACCATTTACATTTCACATCACACACTTTTCAGAAGGTGTCCAATCAATTTCCAATATTTGTGTGGCTCTGCAGAAGTACCCTGAAGATGTGAACTTTATGGTTAACCTAACCACGTGCTCTTCAAGTTAACCGCAACTTAGACACAGTCTCTGGCACTCAAAATAAGCACCTTGTGATCCAGGTCTCATTCATATTCAGCACCATCTTAGACTAGTACCCATGGCTCAGTACAACATTCTTAAAGAAAAAAAAATGTATGTGTAGGAAATGACCATCTTTTGGGTGATTTCCCTCCAACTTCTACTCTGTCGGTTTCTCTGGATTTAGAACTGTGCACACTTTACACCTGATAAATCTAAGTACAAGTGCTTATGCTCCCCCTTTAAGACATTGTTAAATTGTATTACCACTGATTGATATAATTAACGTGACATTTATTGCCAAGTGTATGATTGAGAAAATACAGTCAGGGCCAGGAATTTCAATGGCACATATGGACTGCAGCACCTATGATGCCATGCACAGGGTTAACCAACATGGTTTCAGGCCTACCATGTCGAGCCTGACTGCATCACCCACAAAACTTGCTGTGAAACATTTCAAAATCTGTTTTCAAGTATTAATACATCAAACATAAGTACTCCTTTCGGCCCACAAGGCCTGATGTTTAAAAGTGGAACATTTGCAAACTTTAAATTAGAATGCTCCTCCATTGACTAGACCCTAAACCAATTTCACTTGCAGTGCTGTATTTAGCTACCAGATTATAAACCGTAATTTGAATCTTTTGACAGGAAATGGCAAATTCATTTGTGACATTAGATTTTGAATAAATATTTAAGAAAAGTAACATTTAGAAAGTTACCTTTTATCTGCCTGAAGCTTTTAGGGTCTACTTTGCATTAGCCTTCCAGCAGCTGACCAGTAAGTGCTTGACCTTAATGAAGTATAAAAAGCAACTCCTAAAGCAGAACAATAGCATAGACCCAGTGACAGATTGGACAGGGTGTGGAGCCATTGATTTTTATCAGCCCAGAAAGGTCAATTAGGATTGAACCAGGAACTTCATTAACATGAGACAAAAGTGAAGCCTGTCCTTTCATAGTTTAGTGTAAGAAGAGTCACGGAGAAGCCTTTTTCCCCAACGCCCACACTAGCCAGGCTAGGTTCTGAACCAGGTGGGAGGAAAGCAACTCCAACACAGGGAACAGACTAGTCATTTCCCTGATCAAAACTCTGGGTGGGCACAACAGCTTTGCAAAAGATTTTTCCCAACTTGGATTTTATGAGGAAGGGGCACTGTGGGATGGTTTGCAATGGGGCAAACAGAAACAGGTAAAAAAAAGTAAGGGTTAGCCCCAGAAACATTTTCCCTATTGGTTAAGGAATGTCCAGGGGTGACCCCCACCAATTAGCCAGTGTCAACCCTAATTTGGCACTCCAAAGAACCCTCCTCAGGACACATTCTAGAATTGCAGGAGATCAGAAGAGGATTGGACTCACCCGAGTGTGACCTGAGAAGAGCTCTGAAGGACTGGACCTGTTTCTTCTTGTTTCCAGGGTCAATAAGTGTATTGGGATGGTCATTTGGCAGATCTAATGTGTTGCCGCAAGGGCACAACAAGTTGCAAGAGGGCTTTTTTTCTGAAGTGACCAGTTGACTAGTATCAATTTGACCTGGACTGGACCTTGTTGGTGGTCTCTGATAGAGTAGGTCCTAATCCTTACGTTCTGTCCCTGAGGTCCTGGTGTTAAAGTAAGCCTCAGAAAGGCCTATTAGTTCAAGGCGTTCACCTTTCTCTGCACAAAGTCCTCAGACCATGTAGGAAGAAGTTGGCACAGAAACTGAAATAAAAGACAAAGTTTATTAACCTCATGAGGTGGTACTACAGTTCAAACAGCACCCTTTGGTAATGTTTGAAGTAGCACACTTAACTGAGAGGACATGGTCCTTTTATACCCACGCAGGGGCTAAAAGGAGGTGGTACAATTATAGAAGCAAGACTTGCATACATGTAAGGTCATGTGGAAATGCACAGTTCCAGGAGGAGGAGCTGACAGTTTTCAAGGACTAACAGCTGCAGACCTTACTGAGCATGTGCGAAGTGGGAGATGCTAAATATAACTTGTCACTAGGCAGATTTTCAAGAGTAGTTAACAGAAAGGTAGGACAGAGCACATGGTGAGCACATGGCAGCATGTGGCAAAGAAAATGGCTGCCATGAATACAATATGGATTCCGCAAAATGTTCACAATAGTTACTAAATACAAGATGTCTTCTACTAATGCTTAATCTAATCGCTGCTAAACTACAACACTGGGAGCCCTAGGAGTGACTTCAGAAACTCAGAAAGAAATGTTTGGATTTTCAAGGTCTTTGAAGCTGTCAGGGCGACCTCGTTGTAAAGGTGTCCAATTTCAATATGCCCTCCTCTAACCAGCTTCATGCTTGCCCCACTAAAGGATTTTGAGCTCCATAAAAAAAGAATAAGTCAGAAGGTAAAATCCATGACCAGGACGAACCCGCTTGGAGTATCTGACGCGCACTCCATCAGCACCGGTCAGAAATCGCACCTAGGTCCCTGTCTACTGCTTCCATAGCCTATCATTGGCACATTGTACTTTTTTTCACTTAAATGTTTAAACATTCATGTAATTTATTTTTTGTCTTTTGGTATCATTTTGTTTATTACATTTAGTTCTCTTTTTATAATTTGGTTTGGGAGTTTTACTTTTTAGTAGTTAGACTTTATTACTGTTTCAGTACTACATAAATGCTTTACACATTGCCCTAAAATAACCCTGGCTGCAATGTGCCATAACTACCAGGGGGTTGAACTCAAGTTAATTTAGTGACTCTGGGGTTCACCCTGAGATGTTAGTTCATTATTCCTTAAGGTGTACAATTGTCCACCCCAAATAAAAATCCAGTTTTTTACAATATGTAAACTATGTGTCAGTGTTGTAACTGAACTACATCTTTAATGTTTTTCAAAGTACCTGAAAATAATACAGTCATACTCATAGCTTCAAGTTCCCTTACAAGGCATTTTCTATTGGACTAAAACCCCAATGTGTATGAGATATATTTCATTTATGAGCACCATATTTCCAGGCTTCTTTCACTAATCAGGCCTGTTTCCTGGTTCGATATATGCCCTTTTCAAGCCTGTTTTCTAATTTTTCAACATGCTCCCTGTTAGGCCTGGTATCCTTGGCGTGGTCTCCTCTAGATGTTTTGCCTTCTGGCCTCCTGTTTTGCCGACTTTGATTTTGCTGGCTTTCGAATTCTGGGCATTTTACCACTGCTGACCAGTGCTAAAGTGCACGTGCTCTTACCCTAAAAACATGGTAACATTGGACTATCCACAAGTGGCTTATTTAATTTACTTGTAAGTCCCTATTAAAGCTCACAACATGTGCCCAGGGTCTGTAAATTAAATGCGACTAGTTCGCCTGCAGCACTGATTGTTTCACACACTTCAGTAGCCATTTAAATGTGTTTCAGGCCCGCCATTACAGAGCCTGTATGTGCAGTTTTAAACGGCCATGTCGACCGCAAGTTAACCCACTGGCCAGGCCCAAACGTTCCTTTTTAATAAATATAAGTCACCTTAAGGTAGGCCCCAGACAGTTCCCCATGGCAGGGTGCAGATTATTTGAAAAGTTGTACATATACGTCTAAGTTTTACATTTCCAAGTAATGAAAAACTCTTAAATTAGTTTTTTCACTACTGCCAGGCCTGTCTGTCACATACGCTAACATCGGGATCATCTTATTATATTTTAAACATGTAATTTCCAATTGGGACCAGATAGATATTTTGAGTTTGGTGTCTCTGACTCACAATTTAAAATCCAATCTTATGGTGAAGTTGGATTTTAAGTTGTAAGTCTGAAAAAGCCACTTTTAGAAAGTTGGCATTTTCTTACATTAACTATTCTGTTTCTCTGCCTCTCTCTGAGTACCAGTCTAGGTGGGTGTCAGTTGGACTCTTCTGCATTCCCTGTAGACAGTCACACATAAATGAAGCTGAAGTGTGCCATATACATCCCGATGACCCATCACCAGGCTCATGTGTCTTCCTGGGCTAGGTGGGAGGGAGGAGCTTGCACTTGTACCCGAATAGGGCTGTGTCAGTCCCCACACAAAGTGCTGCATAACCCCCTGTAGTGTGTATGCAGTCAGGAAAGGAATGGCAGGGACTTTGTGCACTTCAAAGATCTCTCTTTCAAGGCTTCTCCACTTCAAAGGATCAACTAGGTATAGGTACCTGGCCCTGAACCCCACCAAATCAGTACACTTATGGACCTGAGGACATTCTGCCAGGAAGGACTGCCGTGCTGCTGAAAGGACTGTCACTCTGCTAAACTTGATAGACTCCTGCTTTGCTGTGCCTGCTATGCTTCCTACTGCCCTCCTTGCATGACAGTGAGAACGCTTAGACTTGATCTCTACATCCCCTGAAACAAGTGACTTCGAGAAATTGCTGAGTTGCCTCCTCTGCAGTCTCAGGGACATCAAAGACTGCCTGCAACTCTGCAACAGCACCTGGACTCTACCATCTGTGAGACCTGCCCAACCAAGTGGTGTCTATCTAGTCTTTGACCCTTGGAAGTGGGTTCTGCAGCTGTATTCTGAGAAAATCCACACATTACTGCCACTGTGTCGATTGGAACCACTGCATCTTTCCTTGCAGATGCGGATTTCACATTGTCGATTGTGTGGATCAGGATCGGCGCATCACCATCAGCCCTGGAACATCACCTTGGCATCACCGGCATCACGGCTCGATGATGAAGCATTGCCTTAATTGCAAAGGGGTAGACGGTCACCTTCACATCGGTCCTCCTGCTCCTCGCATCGTATTTTCAACATCGACACCTCCCTCCTCACAAGTTACTGTTTCAACGGGATTACGTTGATTCCTGTAGCCCTGCCTGTCGTCCACTGTGGTCAGCCTGAATTTAGGATTTACCCCGGTCTATCACAAACAGATAGACGCTTTAAGCTTTTAAGCACTACAATTGCAGATATTCTTTAAAAATTCATATTGCGACTTCTACTTATTGGATTTTGGTCTCATTTTGTTCATTACATTAAGGTTTATTTTCCTAACCGTGTGTAAATTATTGTTGTGTGGTATTTTCACTGTTTTTACTGTATCAAAGGTTGCACAAATACTTTAAACATTGCACTCTTATGTTATGCCTGACTGCTCTGTGCCAAGCTACGAGAGGGTGAACTCAGTCTAATTTCAAGTGTGTATCTGACTTCTCCTGACTAGAGTAGTGGTCCCTACTTGGACAGGGTACGTACCACTGCAAACCAAAGACCCCATTTCTAACACTCCCCATTTCGTAGGTACCAACGTTATTGATATCTTATGCCTACAAGTGCATTCAAATGAGCACTTTCAATTAAACTATAATATAATTTGCTGCATGTGTTAGCCAGAGAAATACTAGATAACACCTTACACGTTTCAAACATTATAACAAGTGTGATGCTAATTTCACTAATCGGATAATTACAGCATCTCTATGGGAAACAATCTAATTTATTACCTGTGGTATGCCCACACTTCACCGTCCTCAGTTTACTGATCTATTTGGCCTTGGTCTGTTTCAAATGCAGCTCTCTGTTCCCTCTCTTTGGATTCAGTGTGACAAGGTCAAGGTCATTTCCAGCCTGTAAAAAGTCATATCTTTATCCATTCAAATGCTAGTGAAATGGAATCGGTCACTACTGGATTTGAGGAGCGTGTAGGGAAAGGAATTTGTTCATGGGAAAAAGTATTTTCCCGATCAAGAAAATAAATTGCATTTACACAAGAGAATCCATTGCCTCTGTGCGGAGTTCTCTGCCACGGAGACCTTCATACAGTGGGAATTAATTAAATAATTGGAAATCATGTGATTTCCCAAGGAATCCAAATGGAAGACTGCACCTGGTGCAGCTTTCTATGTGGGTTCCAGTCACAACTCATGAATTCCAAAAGGTTGTAAAGCTACACTTGAGAATAGAATTAAAAATCAGTATGTAGATTTACCACTTTTTCATGATTTGGCCACCATAAATTGCAAATTAACTGTGCTATTGTCTTAAATTATTTGTTATTGTTAATACATTTTAATACATGATCACTTGTAAAACACTAGTGAGAACCACAAAGGGAAGACTGTGTTCAAACATATCACTTTTCATGTAGTCACAACAATAAAAAAATGGCAGCAAATTGTTTCTTTTTTGTATTTTTATATTTTTTCTTCTAATTTAATCATAATAGTTGGACTTGATTGCAAGCTCCCGTGGGTGCTACAGAGTAGTTAACAGTGCCAATCAGAACACTACTTACAAACTGCTCTTTTCACTCTCTTTGCCACTTCTGAGGTCAGGGGTCACAGAAGCAATGCCAAGGGTCGAAAGAGGCAAGCCACGGTTAGCATCTGCTGTCCATGCCTTGTGTTATTCCTTTTATGATTGACTGTAGATGGGCACAGGTGGCATGCAGAACACTATTGAATGCAGTATCCATTCTGACAATTTTAATCTGAATTTTGTCATTGATTATATACAGTTTCAAATCCAGAAAATGTAATGTGTTGTTGTGAATCGTCATTGTCAGAGAAACATTATATGAGTTACGAATGAGAAACTGATGAGTCATGTAGCTGTTCATTGGCGCCCGCCCAGGTGGCAACAATACCATCTACGAATGTTCCCCAAAAGAAAATGCATTGTATTCGTTGGGAGTAGAATGCAAACCATATACCAAAATACCAAATACATAACACCATCCTCTATAACACAGCAACGTAAATATCATCAATTCTCTTCACTCCAAGTTAACACTCAAAATTCTAACCCAAAACAGTATCTTATATATGTAAAGCACAATGACCAATGGAGTGCAGCATAAAAGAGACCAATACCTTCTTTAGCGGAATGCACTACTCCATATAACGACCAAATGCACTTCACCAGCAGACACAACAACAAGCCCCTTTCCAAGCAGTTAACTCCATACCACCCAACACAGTCCTACATCACATAACACCACTCCACACACCATTTAGCACACAGCATATGAAGCACATCAGAACACATAACAAATCAAATATTTTCGCACTGTATTGCACTTCTTGCCATCACACAACACAGAAAATGTATGCAATAACATACTGCTCCGTGTCACCCATACCCTTATCTTCGGACATTCTTCGCCACACATGATGCACCAATCCCTAAAGATCCCAATGTCTTAAATGACTACTGTTTATCACATTGAATCAGTCCATCGCAGTGTAGCACTTCAAAAAACGATTCAACATTCAATAACGCCATACACATTAACTCACCCAAAACACTCAAAAAAGCTCACCAAATGTACCACAACCCTTCACATCATCATACACAGTGTCTCCCTGCACAATGCCACACCCTACGGTACAATAGCACATATTTTAACCATGAGCAGCACTCTATATAACCACAGACAAAATTGCAGCGCACACCTCCAACATCACTGCAACTGAAATGCCCCTGGCCCAGCAACCACTTCATACTAGTTAATACCAAAGCACCCGGTCAGGGCAGCCATAAGCTAACATCTTGATCAGTACACTGAAGACGTAACCCAGTGAGTGTACAAATTCATCACCAACAGGAATGGCAGACAGTATCACAAGGAAAGGGGCAGAGTCACTATCAATCCAGCACATTTCAGCATCCCTGAGTGTGCTACTACTTTAGGGCCTTCCAGATTTCCTAAAGCATCAACTAGGACATCAGGCCAGTTTTGTTACTATAGCAAAATTGGGGAAGGAGGCATGGTTGACAACTGACAATACCACTACACCAAAGTCAGAGAGTGTGAGGTCAGGAGAAGGCCACATGGGAGACCTGAACACATAACACCTGCACTTGGGATATTAGAGTCCTTCAAAAATAAGTCCATGAGGCAAGACACACATGGTCAGATCAACACCACCCAACCTCCATTCACGGAACCTGATAACATTGACATGCACATTAAATACCAATGACAAATAGCTTTCACAACATGTCCCAGAAACATTGGAATGTTGGTGTTAGATTGAAAGATTAGTCCTTCTTGGGCATCTCTATGATGAGAAATGACAAACAGAAGTTAGTTGTCAGGGAGGCAGGTAGCACATGAAGAGTGAGAGCACTAATAGTCAACAGGTAATGAAACCTCAAAGGGAACTTAAGAAATACACACTAAACCCATCCAGACCAACGCTCTCAGGCAAGGCTGAAAAACTTTACGGCTGCAAGCACGCACACATGAGTTTCGCTTGAGTGCCGTACTACTTGATCCCCCCGTAGCACACTCCGCATGATCCGACCTATCAGCACGTTAATTAGAATGCTAAAAGGGCGATGCACTATATAAATTCTCGGTACCCTTACCTAACATAACATAACATATGCCATAACATAACATATTACTATGGGGACTTTAGATGACAATGCTTGCACTCTGACAACTTATGCACATACCAACTCCAAATTTTAAACTCTTGCAAGTGCCTGGAAGCGATTCCTATAAAAATATATGCTGTACAAGAAAGCATGCTATCTTGTGACAGAATGAGTAATACTGTCATTGAATACGGAAAATCAAACCTTCCACACACTCATAGAGTCTTCCTCTGCTCCGATCAGAAGCTGTTTATTGACTCACTTTGTTGTGTGGCTTTATATAGAATGTACACCATTCGACTTCAAAGAGCTGGAGGGAAAATAAACATGGCGGGAAATAGCAGGGGAGGTGTCAAAGACATCTACGTCTCCAGATGTGCTGTATTTGTACCGCAGGGCTCAATTTTCATTTGTCACAATTTGCATATTCTTGCAGTCAGAAATATGATAAGGTGATCATAGAAATAAACAATGTTGTCACATTTCCTGAACCAAACAGCTCACCATTTCCGGCTGGACTTCATCATTTCTGAGCCCACCACAGCCACTCCATGAGGGTAAAGCCTACTGCATGCCAGTCCTCCTGCATGTACAAGAGCTGGAGGAGTGGCATTGACTGACCACTCTCTAGCGAGAGGAAATAGCAACTGACACTTTGGTATCACAAAATATGTTATTGTAGATGCCCGTTAGTGCAGTGGAGAGCAAAAACGGCAGAAGCATTTTCACACTGAGCACCTCTTACCATACAATGCCCCATACATTTCTGCGTTGTATCGACAGCACTGGTGGTCACGTGCAGTTTAGCACTGGCATTTGGGCTAATTTTTGCTAAATGTTTTTCGGGACATAGTCAGTGATATGAGTTCTTTAAAGTGTAAAAGGCCATTTATTAGGACAGGATTGCCTTATATACAATAAACATTATCATTAAACGTTTAACCAAATTCAAACCCCCCGCCACTCCCCATCTTCTAGAACTTTTCCACCCCCCACTTTATCTTCCTTCACCTGTTTCCTTTTTCCCCCTTGAAGGGTGGCCAAGCCCGCATCTGACTCTCCATCCTCCCCCATCTACTGCCACACCCTTATCAGCAAGCCTGCCCTAACTGGCAAACCCCCCCAATCTCACCAGACTACACTCCATGCACTCTCACCTACATTACACTGAATGCAGGGCGGGTGGGTGGTCAACAACTTCCAACCGCGCTGACGGTTGGTGCGGAAGAGGCCGGTCCCCCACCCCATAAACTTAAATGTACCTCCCATGGCCCACCCCCACTGAACCCTTAATCAATCCTGTCCACCCCTCGTCACTTACCTCCAAAAAGTCCCCATGGAGAGACTAGACTGCGTCTGCTCTCCACAGGGGCCCCCCATTGGGACACAAGTTCTTTAAAGTGTAAAAGGCCATTTATTAGGACAGGATTGCCTGATATACAATAAACATTGTCATTAAACTTTTAACCAATTTCAACCCCCCCCACTCCCCATCTGCTAGAACCTTCCCAGTCTTCTTTTCACTCATCCCTTCAATAACTTCCGTTCCTCCATTTTTCACCTCAATTTTACCTCCACATCCTCCTTTTTCATCCAGCCCCTGTCTGCTTTGGGCATCCTCCACTCTATCATCCTTGACCTGTTTCCTTTTTCCCCCTGGAAGGGTGGCCAAGCCCGCATCTGAATCTCCACCCTCCCCCATCTACTGCCACTCAGCACAAACCCGATAGGCGTTTTGCTGCCCCACCAGCGAAACCCGCTGTAACATTGCCTGCTCAAGTGCTATCCCGGGGCCACATCCTCTCTCCCCACAAGTCTCCCAACAGTAATCTTAGTTCCATGAGGTAATACGCATTCCCCAGTTTGGAAAGGTGCACACCATCCGACCGAAACAACTCAACCATGTCCTCCTTGATGTCCTCATGTTTCAGAACCTTGATCCCATGTGCCCCGCAAAAAACCCTCATGGCTCTATTGAGTTTCCTCCTTGCTCTCTCCACGGCCCCATGTTTCAAAGTCCCTCTCCATTTCCTCAGAGGTACAAACTCTACTTATATGATGCATGTTCCACACATCCTTTGGCAGAGAAACACAAGATCTCGTTGCATATGTTGCAGCAGGGTGAGCCCAGAAAGTTTCACTAAGTCATTTTCCCCCAAATGCAAACACAGCATATCTGACCCTCCCCAATTGGGCAGCATTGACGTCAGAAAAGGAAGCACATTGCCCCACCTCATGCCACTTTTTCCCCACCATAACACTTCATGCCATCCACTTGATCCCAAAGAACGTCCATATATCTGTCATTCTGCGTTCTTCGCGGCACAATGGATGAAGGAATGCCCGACCAACCAAGTGACCATCTTCCCTTTGATGGGGCCAGCCACGCAACCTACAAAGAAAACACATTTTAGAAAAAAAAAAAGAGTACCATCCCCCCTACTTCCGCAATATACCACAACCCTTCACGTTCTGAAATAACGTTCGCAACACCGCAACCTCCACCTGCCTATATGCCTGATAGCTGACCAGTCCCAACCCAGCTGCGCTGCAGCAGTGGCAGCTCCAATCTGAAAAGAATGCGTCCCATAACACTGCGCTTGACACCTCACTTTTCTCAGAACCATGTGCAACACAGCCAGTAACTGAAAAGCAGTGACCTTTGTACTATTAACATGGCTAAAAACACCCACTTCACCAATCAGCCATGCCGCCCTGAAACTGCTCCACTCGATAATTGGACATGCTGCTGTGTTCCACCCTCTGCTCAACCATACTCACTTCCCTTTCCCCAACTGGTCGGTCTTAGACTTCCGTAGCCAGATCCCCAAGCATTCTTCCTGCAAGCAAATCTCACTCTTTCGCACTCCCACTCCTCTTCCCACCCCCAACAACTCTGACACTCAGAACACTCCAAAAGACATCCACACCATGCACAAACGAAACAATGCCAGTTCACCAAGGTCCGCACAACAAGCCGGTAGCACATGCAGCAACTCTAGCAACAACTCAAAAGTAATAGGTTCCCTTGCTGCTGTATCCTTTTCCACCCACACTCTACCACACCCTTTCAACATGCGACCTAAAATATCATCTTGTGCCGGGTCATAGTCAAAAAACTATTTTCCATAAAAGGAAACACCTGCCAATTTCCTTCAGCCGTTGCAGGCGATAAACCTTTCTGAATCAAGAAAAGAACAAACCATAAAGCTCTAGCCCGTAACATATCTGCACTCTGTCCCCAAACACCTCCCTCCTACATCTCAAAATTCTGAAATTCCAACCAAGCCAGTCGGTAATTCCTCAGTGTTGAATCTGCTAAGGACTTCTCCACCAGCTCAATGACCATCATGCCCCCCATTCCCAAATGTCAGCCGGAACTTCTGTCTTGACTCCGCTCCTGGCGCCAGACTGCAAAACCGATGCCACTGTTAACGAGACAGGGAATCTGCAATGGCGTTGTTCACCCTAGGAATGTGCTCTGCCTTAAATATCACATTTAAAGATAAACATCGCAGCATAAAACATCTCAACAAACGCAACACTCTCAAATCCTTAGCCTTCTGTCTATTCACCAACTCCACTACTGTCATATTGTCAACATGAAAAACTACTGTTCTGTTGGCAAGTTCGCCACCTCAAACTGTCAGGGCGACCAATAGTGGGAAGAGCTCCAAAAAAGCGGTACTTCTACCCTGTGTCAGCCAAATTGCTGGCCACTGTTCCGCGCACCACATGCCATCCCAGAACAGACCGAAGCCCGAAGCTCCTGCCGCATCTGAAAAGATCTGCAATTGCCAAATCGTGTCTTCCTCCCGAAAGGTCAGGAAAACACCATTGAAGCTGGCTAAGAAGTATTCCCACACCCTAATGTCCTCTCGAAGCCCCACTGATACTGAGGTCCTGTGATGGAGGAGTGACGCCCCTGTCATAGCAAGCCCCAATTTTCTACAAAAAGTCCTGCCCCCTCGCACTACCCTGCATGCAAAATTGAGGAAACCCAACAGCTGCTGAGCCGTACGCAAATCAATCTTGTACGAACCTCTCACCTGTCTCAGGAAGTCCAAAATGTCTGTGACTTTACCTGCCGGCAAACATGCCACCAACACCTCAGTATCCAATTCGATCCCTAAAAATGTCAAAATACAACTAGGGCCCTCTGTCTTCTCTGGGGCCAATGGAACCCCCATTTCCTTAGCTAAGACCTCAAAACCACCCAACACCTTACTGCATGCCTGTGACTCTGCTCGGCCCACCAAAAGGAAATCATCCAGTTAGTGTGTCACTTCTCTATGGCTGCACGCTTTCACAAAGACCCACTGCAGAAAAGTACTAAATGCTTCAAAAAGCACACATTAAATGGCAAATCCCATAGGAAGAACCCTGTCAACAAAAATTGCCCCATCCAGTTGCATGCCTAATAAGGAAAAGTTTTCCGGGTGTATCGGCAAAAGTCGGAATGCTGCTTTAATATCGCACTTCGCCAGCTCAGCCCCTCCATCGCACCCCCGAACGAGCCGAATGGCATCATCAACTGACGCGTACACCACCCTAGTATCTTCTTGAGCGATAAAATCATTCACCGGAGCCCCTTCGGGCCATGACAAATGGTGAATATGGCGAAACTCCCCTTTACTCTTCTTTGGCACCACGCCAAGCGGGGAAATCATCAATATGTCCAGAGGCCAGTCAAAGAAAGGCCCCGCAATCCGACCTTCAGCCACTTCTTTCACTATTTTGTTAGCAACTACGTTCCGTAGGGTTTTTGCAGACCGCAAATTGTCTGCCCATCTTTTTTGCCTCAGCCCTTGGTACCCGATCCAAAAACCTTCTTTAAAACCCCACTCCAATTTGCATGCTATGTCCCTGTCAGATACATACCCAACCAAGGGAGCATAAATTCAACTTAATTGGCGTAGGAGCCCTTTGGCGTAGTAGCGCCCTGCGCCCCTCTACCTCTAGTTGACCTCCACTGCTCTGCTGGACTTGCGAGAGAGAAACATTGCATGACTGGGTGTCTACCCCCGCATTTGGAAAATTCGTGCTTAAATTTACATGGATGGCGGGAGCAGAAACCTTTGTTAAAGTTCCAGCATGCACCTGACGTGGACAATTGTGGTTGTTGTGGAGCCCCCGTCCTCCCCTTGGGCGGGACACGCCTGAAAGGGTTTGTACATTACAGGGAGCCCGCTAGCCACGTGTGTGGATGCTGCCAAGTGTGAAGACGCCATCCACTGCATCCACAGTTCTGAATCAACATCACCCCATGGCTTGTCTGGGTTCATGCTGACCCTCGCTCTGAATTCCTCATCGTAATTCTACCAGGAAAAAAACCCAAAATGCATCTGTGCCTTGCGTATGATGTCCATGTATTTGAAAAGTGCAATAGCCCTGTCTGGAAATTTCTCACAATAAATACTGGCGTATATCAAGAATGTAGACGTCCAGTTATCCATCGTGATCAGCACCCGGGGCCTACGTGCTAACTCCCATTCTTCCCCTTTTGAGCCCTCTTTAGCCTGAATAGCTTCATAGCTGAATAGCTTAAACACATCCACATATTCATGGCACCATATCCTGGCCTTTGTTTTTTCGGCAACGTGAGATCCCAAAGGCATCGCCAATACCAAATATGGGAGCTGCTTTCTAAGCCCCTCTCCACTCTTTTCATCAGCATCCTTCCCTACCTCTGTCAAGGCCCCCGCTTTGTTGCCTATTTAGGCGACATCTGCCACTTTCGATGTAGCTTCCCCTGCGTGGGCTGCACCAACACCAGGCGTGTCATGTATAGAGTGATCGCCCACTTCCACTGATTTGTGTGTTTGACACAATCTTATTTGAACTCTCGCCGCACACTGACCACCACTCTCCTTTACCTTTGAAACTTGTCTTCTTCCCATGTGCCACCTTCTGGGCTGGGCGAGACCACTCTCCCCTGCCAAAGGTCGTCCTCGCCTTTCCCATATTCGTTTGTTCCTGTAACACAAAAGTTGAAGAAGAGGTTGCGCCGCTCCTGCACCCGTCCCCCCTCCCGCTCTTGCTTTCCCCCTCGCCATTGCGTATCTCTCCTTCTTCCCAATCGTCAGACTTATCCCCATAGTCCAAGTCCACTTCATCCTCTTTGTTTTCCACACGGTGATTCTCCTCACCTTTCCCATGCAACTTCTCAGACGCTCACTCTTTCGTGTAGCCCTCATGGCGCTTGCCATATGTGCACCTTGTGCATTCCTGCGGTGTAGAGATGGCCACCGGAGACCCCTCTAGTGCTTCAGTCCAATGTCCTGGAGCCATATTGCGCTCCGTTGGCGCCTCCTTCCTTCTGCCAGTCTCTTCCACTGGCATTGTCCCCCTGCGTCACTCGTGACCGTGTGCACCACTCGTGTCTGTCGCGCGGCTGGATGCTTCCGCCGCACTACCCTCTTGCCTACACTCCGAGGGAACCCACACCCAAGTACCCGTCCCTTCTTCGTGACACCTGGGGGGCCCTGTGTCACCTTTGCCAGCCGTCGTTTTGGAGCGGCCGGCCTTATCAAGGGCCTCTTCCCTACCCTTACATAGCTGATCCCACCTAGCTTCCATCTCCTGTACCACCCTTCTCTGCTTCTTAATCCTGGACTCGATATTAACTGAGGACCAGTCCTGAACCTCCTGCTGGCCTGTATTCCTACCAAGTGACGCCCTGCTGGCACCCCTAGGGGCACTCCTGCCCCCCCCGGTGCTCCGCACCTCTCCCCATTGCCTCCTGCCCCGCATGTTGTGCACCCGGTTCCTCCTCCCACTGACCACCTGTGTGCCCTGCCCTGCGTTTGCAGGTAGCCTTTCTGCCCCTGCCTGGTCCTGACTCCCCTGTAACCTCTAGTGCTTCAGGGAGGGGGCCAGCCTGCCTGGCTGGTACCGCCCCTTGGCCACTGGCCCGGTCTTTGGTGGGGCCCTCTGCGCCACTGTCCTGCACCACTTGCCCATCTGACTTGGGCTCCCCAGGCTCCTCCGATAGTATAATGCTGGGCCTGCCCCCCCAGTATCCTCCCTGTGTCAAGTTGGGGGCCCCCTGCTCACCAGAAGATCCACAATATCCACTGAGGGGCCTGACCCATGTACCCCTCCCCTTCACCCCCCAACATCGTATCTGCTGTCACGGGCCCTCGCTGGGTCGAAACTGAAGCCGGCGAAGAGGATGCACCGTATCTCTTCCCCACGGCTGTCCTCCTGTGCTTCGCCCACTCAGGCGAGGTGCACGCGGCCATAGTGGCGGCAACACCGCTGGAAGCCACTCTCACTGTGTGCGTCATCCCGACCCAGGCCTGGTGAAGGACACCAGGCCTGAGAAGGTCAGCGAGGCCGGCTTCGCCCAGGAGGCGAAGCGCTGCCCTAACGGCAGCAGCTTTGCAGCTCTGAGCCATGGCGCTGCAATTGGAAAACGAATTAACCAACTCGAGGCCTCACCACTATCTGCTCCCAGGGGACCGGACGTCAACAACTTCCCACTGAGCTGACGGTTGGCGCGGAAGAGGCCGGTCCCTGCACCCCATTAACTTAAATATACCTCCCATGACCCACCCCCACAGACCTCTTAACCAATCCTGTCCACCCCTCGTCACTTCCCTCCCGAACGTCCTAATGGAGAGACTAGACTGCGTCTGCTCTCCAAGGGCCCCCCCATTGCACTCTGGCCAGTTGGTACAAATCTCATAACTGCATTTGGTGAAAACTTTGCACAACAATGATCAAGATCAGTACAGCTTACACAATTTTACACTGTATTTTTTAAACATGCAAAGCTCACCACCAAGGCATCAACATGACTTCAGCAGTCATGCCCTGTCACGATTGCCAGTGTCCCCTTTTTCCCAATGCGTTGGTATTTGTTACACCCGAGTGCAAAACTTGCTTCTGCATGAAATTGTGCTTTCTGCACGTGATGATTAAGGATCAAGTTTGCAATTGCCTTGCTTTGAATTTGATCTGAAATCAAAATGGAAGCAAGAGTTTCCACCTAGATTCAACCCCTTTGCTGCCAGGCCTTTTAACCCTCGGGTGCAAGGCCTTTTTTGGCTATTTGGGGCACTTCACGCTTAGGCTTTCATAACTTTTTGTCCACATAAGCTACCCATGCCAAATTTGTGTCCTTTTTTCCCAATATCCTAGGGATTCTACCGAGAGTTTGTGGGTTCCTCTGAAGGAGACCAAGAAATTAGCCAACATACAGCAATAATTTTGATTAAAAAAATAAATGGGGAAAAAAGGGCTGCAGAAGAAGGCTTGTGTTTTTTTTTCCTGAAAATGGCATCAACAAAGGGTTTGTGGTGCTAAAATCACCATCTTCTCAGCTTTCAGAAACAGGCAGACTTGAATCAGAAAACCACATTTTTCAACACAATTATGGCATTTTACTGGGACGTACCCCATTTTTACTATTTTTTGTGCTTTTAGCCTCCTTTCACTCAGTGACAGAAATGGGTTTGAAACCAATGCTGGATCCTGGACAGCAAAACATTTAGAAAAGGAAGACAACATTCTGAGTTCAGCAAGGGGTCATTTGTGTAGATCCTGCAAGGTTTTCCTACAGAAAATAACAGCTGAAATAAAAAAAAATATTGAAAGTGAGGTAAAAAACAGCCACACTTTTTACTCTGTAACTTTTTCCTACAATGTCAGAATTTCAAAAGCAATATATTGTTACATCTGATGGCCTCTTCTGGTTGTGGGGATATATAGGGCTTGTGGGTCCATCAAGAACTCTAGGTACCCTGAGCCAATAAAGGAGCTGCACCTTGCAATGGGTTTTCATTGTATACCGGGTATACAGCAATTAATTTGGTGAAATATAAAGAGTGAAATATAGGTATCAAGAAAGCCATTGTATTTCCAAAATGGGCACAAGATAAGGTGTTGAGAAGCAGTGGTTATTTGCACATCTCTGAATTCCCGGGTCCCCATACTAGGGGGCATTTCTCAAATAGACGTCTTTTTTACACACTGTCTATATTTGGAAGGAAACATTGTAGAGAAAGACAAGGAGCAATAACACTTTTTATGCTATTCTGTGTTTTCCCCAAGTCTCCTGATAAAAACAGTACCTCACTTGTGTGGGTAGGCCCAATGCCCGCGTCGGGAAATGCAACAGGGACACATCACATTTTTACATTGAAACCTGACGTGTTTTTTGGAAAGTGCCTAGCTGTGGATTTTGGCCTCTAGCTCAGTCGGCACCTAGGAAAACCTAGCAAACCTGTATATTTCTGAAAACTAGATACCTAGGGGAATCCAGGATGGGGTAACTTGTGGTGCTCTCCCCAGGTTCTGTTACCCAGAATCCTTAGCAAACCCCAGAATTAGGCTAAAAAAAAACACTTTTTCCTCACATTTCGGTGCGGCAAAGTTCTGGAAACTGATGGGAGCCACAAACTTCCTTCTACCCAGCGTTCCACCAGGTCTCCTGATAAAAGTGATACCTTACTGCCACAAAACACTATGTGGACACATCAAAATTGTCAAATACAAAACGACCTGTTTTTGCGGTGGGGGGGCACCTGCATTTTATGTCCTGGGTTCCACAGCCATCTAGGGAAACCTACCAAACCCAGACATTTCTGAGAACTTGTGTGGATCCCCCAGTGCTTTTTGACACAGAATCCTCAGCAAACCTCAAATTTAGCTAAAAAAAACACATTTTTCCCACATTTCAGTGTGAGATCACTGCACCAGCACAAATTTCCTACCACTCAACGTTCCCCCCAATCCCCGGATAAAAATGATACATCACTTGTGTAGGTGGGCCAAGTGCTTGTGAAAGGAAAGAGCCAACACCATGTTGAAATTGAGGGGGAACCCAAGTGGGTCCAAAAGGGCAGTTTGGAAAAAAAATGCTTTTAGGCTGACAAGTGGGGCAGAATTTTTTTTGGTACAGATGTGACAATGTTGGGTGGTAGAAATGTTGTGGATTCATGCAGATTCTGGAAGGTTCCATCACAAAAATGCAGGGAAAATGTGTGATTTCAAGCAAACTTGGAGGTGTGCAGGGCATTGTGAGTAGGAAAATGGTGCAGAGTGCATGTAATGCACACCACCCTGGACTCACCCAGATGTTTAGTTTTCAGATGTGTCTAGGTCTCGTAGATTTTTTTACATGGCAACATCCCAAAGTCCAAAAAGTTCCCTCTCCTTTCCAAGTGGGACGATTTTAAGAGTTAGACAAGCTCTCATGGCCCAAATGGATAACCAAAAAACAAAATAATCAAATGTCCTCTTGCTTGCCGTGGAATAAGATGTTTTCGTGTGTGGGGGAAGAGCTGAAAGACTGTTACCTCCTTCAGCTGGGGTGAGGGCATAACCATGCCCATACTGATTGGTAGCCACCGCCCCCACTATTTTTTATATTTTTTTTATTTCCTGGCATCTAGTAGGCTTTCTGCCCCGTGAGTGGATCGGGGTTAATTGCCCCATCTGCCCACCGGTGAGCAGAACAACTTTGTCCCCATTTATTTGGGGTGGGGCTATGGCCCTCCCTCCACCCTCTTTTTAAAAAAAAAAAATCTTCCCTGGTCTCTGGTGGGCTTTCTGCCCCCCTTCGGGACAGATGGGCCTTACAAAAATAGGCCGATGAGGGGGGTCAGAAATGGCCAGCAGTAATGTGGCCTCATGGGGAGCGACCCTTGCCCAAGGGACTGCCCCCCACAAACAAAACACACACACACCAATCCCTGGTGCCTAAGTGATTTCTACCTCCCCGGGGGCAGATTGGCCTAATAGAAATAGGTGAATCTGCCCCCAAGGGGGGGAGAAATGACCTAAAATAAATTTGCCCCCTCCTTCCCCGGGTCGCTGCCCATCTGTAAAAATAAAATAAAAAAATAAAATAAAAATGGTGCCTAGTGGTTTCATTTCATAATAAAAATTGGCAGATCTGCTCACAAGGGGGGCAGAAGTGGCCTAAAATAAACTTGCCCCCCTTGGGAGCAACTCTTGCCTAAGGTATAGCTCACCTTGTGTGAAACTGATGTAAAAGAAAATCCCGGTAATTAAAATAGGCTGATCTGTACCCGGGCGGGGGGCAGAAATGGCCTAATAAAATATTGCCCCTGAGGGGAGCGACCCTTGCTCAAGGGGTCGCTCCACTCCATTCTTACCATTAAAAAAAACTCCCTGGCCTCTAGTGGCTTTTGCCCCACCGGGGGGGCAGATTAGCCTAATTAAAATAGGCCAATCTGCCCCCAGGGGGACAGAAAAGGCCTAATAATAGATTCCCCCCCACCTCCAGGGGAGCGACCCTTGCTCAAGGGGTCGCTCCCCTTCATTCATACCATACAAAAAAAACCTCCCTGGCATCTAGTGGCTTCTGCTCCCTTGGGGGCCGATCGGCCTAATTAAAATAGCCCGATGGGCAGAAGAGGCCTAGTAATATATTGCCCCCTGGGGAGCGACCCTTCCCAAAGGGGCTGCTCCCCTCATACATAAATAGTTAAAAAATATACAAAGATCCCTGGTGCCTAGTGGGCATTTCTGCCGGGTGCAGGATGAGCTGGTCTCGTCCCAAGGCACACGGGAACCGTGGCCAAGGATGAGGCCACATCGCCTCAGGCACCCAGAGGGTTAAAGGACTTCCAACTGTGATGGTTCAGTAGAAGAAATGCACACATGATTGTTCAAGAATTCTTTGGACTCTTCAGAAGTGGAAGAAACGTTTTGAAGAAGCTGAAATATGTGAATATCTTTAGCATTCTGCTTTCAAGCTCAAGAGGCAAGCTCTTTTCAAGCATTATGAACATTGAACAGGTTTAACTGAAGCGTTGCTCGTATACCGAAGAATGAAGAGGTTGTTTATTCCGATCAGCAGAGTGAAGCGGTCTTAGAAGGTTAACGATATTAGGTATGTCACTAGGGTCAAGCGCACAAGCGTTCCGTCCCTGTTGTAATCTCTCTTTGGGCTTTTAACCACGCCCATGTCACACCTGTCACTTTCAATAGTTTGTTGGCTTGCCTTTTAAAATCTCTTGATTTCAATCGTGAGAGCATGCTAGTTTTTTTCCTTTCAATGACAAAGAAGAAAAATAGTCAGTTAATGACAAATGGTACAGGTGTTCCTTCCTCAAAATAGGGAAGTATGTATAAGTCACACCACCACTCTGGTGCAGATGTGGAGGGCAGGTTGAAGTGATGGTGAGGTGGGGTGGTGGACATGTGCTAGATTCTTTTTTTTTATTTTGGGCCAGATGAACAAAGCATTTTCCCAGTCGCAAATGGCCCATTGGGCTGTTTGCGATTGGTAAAATGCTTTTTAGCATGTACAAAACCTAAATGCGACTCAGTAACTTGTTACTGAGTCATATTTTTATTTTCCGATTGAGTATTAGGAAGGGGCATATTTAGGGTGTTAGACTTTTCATCCTTGGCGTGGTCTCCCTTAACTTTTTGCCTCTGTTCCCCAGGTTGTTGATGTGTGCTGGACTCTGATTTTACTGTTTTTTGTTACTCTGGGCACTTTACCACTGGTAACCAGTGCTAAAGTGCAACTGCTCCTTTACAAAATGTGTATGTAATTGGCTTATCCATGATTGGCATATTTGATTTATTAGTAAGTCCCCAGTACAGTGCACTAGAGGTGCCCAGGGCCTGTAAATCAAATGTTACTAGTATGCCTGCAACACTGGTTGTGCCACCTACATAAGTAGCTCTGTAATCATGTCACAGAATTGCCATTGTCTGTGTGTGTAGTTTTAACTGTAAATTTGACTTGGCAAGTGTACCTACTTGCCAGGCCTAAACCTTCCCTTTTCTTACATGTAAGGCACCCCTAAGGTAGGCCCTAGGTAGCACCAAGGGCAGGGTGCAGTGTATGGTTAAGGTAGGACATATAGGCCCTCATTACAACCCTGGCGGTAAATCTTGCTTTTCGCCGTGCAGAAGACCGCCAACATACCGCTGCGGCCGCGGAATTCCGCTGCAGGTATTACGACCCACAGCTCGGAATCCGCCACATTACAGACACCCACACAAGACCGCCACACCAAAGGTCAGTGATAAACTGGCGATACCAAAACCGACACCGTCAAGCCAACAGGAATACGGCCACAGTATCACGACCCACGAATCAATGCGTCGGTCATTCAACCACGGTAATCCATTGGCGGTTACACACTGCTGCGCTCAAAATACACACACACTTACAAAACACAACCACATTGGACAATTCGAAATACACACCTGATACACATACACACACCACACCCAATCCAAAATAAAGCACACACCCACATCACTCACAAACCCTTACTACCAAAATTTTGAAAGAAGGCCAGAGAGAGAGAGACTACCTAAAACAACACCAGCAGCCACAGACACACAACACCATCACTTACACAACATTCACGCACCTCAAACAACACACACCAACACATCCCCTCACACTTCACAACAGACACCACCTCACACATCACCCACACCACATCATGGCACCTCAAAGACACCCCAGGTTCTCTGAGGAGGAGCTCAGGGTCATGGTGGAGGAAATCGTCCGGGTAGAGCCACAGCTATTCGGATCACAGGTGCAGCAGACATCCATTACAAGGAAGATGGAGCTATGGCGCAGAATTGTCAACAGGGTCAATGCAGTGGGACAGCATCCAAGAACACGGGATGACATCAGGAAGAAGTGGAACGACCTATGGGGAAGGTATGTTCCATGGTATCCAGACACCAGATTGCTGTACAGAGGACTGGTGGTGGACCCCCACCTCCTCCCCCACAAGTAACAACATGGGAGGCGCATGTCTTGGCAATACTGCATCCTGAGGGCCTCGCAGGAGTAGCAGGAGGACTGGACTCGGGTAAGGCAAATCTTCACTACTTTATCCCCCACACCCCACCTACATGCCATCACATACGGCCACCCTTATCCTCACACCCATCACCCCAACAACCCACAGATGCCCCACTAACACAACCCACACATCCCAAAACCAAGGCCTGCATGTAACACCAATGCATGGACACCCATCACCCAAAAATGTCCAGTATAGAGACTGACTCATGCCCCAAAATCACCAATCACACAAGGACCAAGCAAATAATGCAAGCACAGGAGTAGAGGGTCACTCACCCATTGCACAAGATGGCACACACACATACAATAACTATGCATTTAGACCCCAACAGGACCCATACCCAATGTCACCCGACAGGAGGTGCCAGACATATCCAGTCCCCCCACAGAAGAGACCCACAGTATGACAGCAGCTCTGCACACCTGGATCAAGATGACCAGCCCGGCCCATCAGGGACCTCGGGACAGTCGGTTCCCCTGACACAGTCACAAACCACCACAGAGCCACCCCCCTCAGGAAACACCAGCACAGCACCCACCCAGTGGGCCCATCCCTCTGTCCCCAGGACACGTCAATCAGCAGTGTGTCCCCCACTACGGGGAACCCAGGCAACCCCACAAACACAGGACGCTCAGGGTCCTGGGGGCAGTGGCAGTGGGCACACAGTTCAGGGGACAGAGGCACAGGATAACAGGGAAGCTGGGAGGACTGCTGTGCGACAGGGGGAGGACAGGCCCAGGGAACCCACTCTCCACGAGGCACTCTCCAACATCATGGGAGCTTACCACCATTCCCAGGAGACCATGGGCATGGTACTGGCCAAGTTTCAGTAGACCCAGCGGCTGCAGGAGGAACACTACCGTGGGATCAGGGAGGAACTGAAGTCCATCAACACCACCCTGGTCACCATTGCAGGGGTGCTGGCAGACCTTGTCAACACCAGGAGGGACACAGTGGCACACCAAAGGGCCCCTGACACTAGCCTGGATGATGAACAACCCTCCACGTTCGCCGGCGCTAGTGGACAGGAGGCACCACCACAGGAACAACAGCCCACCAGCACCCCAACCCCTGCAGATTGAGAACCACCCCACAAACGGTCCCTGAGATCCAGGAACAAGACAGAGAACATTGCCAAGACCTCCGCCAGGAAATAAGACCCCACTGAATGTCACCCTTCGGTCCCACTATGTCACCCTGCCCATCCTTAAACTGCCATTGCTCCACTTCCTATGCCCCTTTGGTCAATGCACCTGTGAAACAAATAGACTGGACTCTGCCATGGGCATACCTCCACCATCACCCCAGCCCATTTTACAACTCCCTCCACTTATTTGCACAGAAATAAACACACTTCAATCACAAAACAATCTGGAGTCAGTCTGTGTTTTCACAAATCTGTAATTGCAATATCTATGGAATATAGCAATGTCAATTTACTTGTTCACATACCAATGTAACACAGTTGTAGGCCAGGAGTAAACATAGCAGAGGGCACAAAGTGGGACCCAGATCTTTGAAATGGAAAGTCAAAGTGACAAGTCAGGGTCCATACACTGAGTGAAAATGACAGACTTATTCTAGCTCCAACAATAGTATGAGATGTGGGAATCAGTGACATCTTCTTACCTTTCTCACTGGAAGTATTGCATGATGATGTTGTTTCGGTTGTCGATATCCTCTTCTTCTGCCTCCTCTTCTTCACTGTCCACAGGCTCCACAGCTGCCACAAGACCACCATCTGGCCCATCCTCCTGCAGAAAAGGCACCTGGCATCGTAAAGCCAGGTTGTGCAGCATACATCAGGCCACGATTATCTGGCACACATTCTTTGGTGAGTAGTATAGGGAACCACCTGTCAGATGGAGGCACCGGAATCTGGCCTTCAGGAGGCCGAAGGTGCGCTCGATTATCCTCCTAGTTCACCCATGTGCCTCATTGTAGCGTTCCTCTGCCATTGTCCTGGGATTTCTCACTGGGGTCAGTAGCCATGACAGGTTGGGGTAACCAGAGTCACCTGTAAATGTCGAGCAACAACTGTTAGACACACACTAACCCTTGGGGACAACCCCATACCCAGACACCTATGTCAACGGTATTGGGACCTTGGACTCACCTATTAGCCACACACGGTGCCTCAGGAGTTGCCCCATCACATAAGGGATGCTGCTATTTCTCAAAATGTAAGCGTCATGCACAGAGCCAGGATACTCGGCATTCACATGGGAGATGTACTGGTCTGCCAAACACACCATCTGCACATTCATCGAATGGTAGCTTTTCCGGTTTCTGTACACCTGTTCATTCCTGCGGGGGGGGACAAATGCCACATGTGTACCATCAATGACACCAATGATGTTGGGAATATGTCCCAGGGTAAAGAAGTCACCTTTCACTGTGGGCAAATCCTTCACCTGAGGGAAAACGGTGTAGCTGCGCATGTGTTTCAGCAGCGCAGACAACAGTCTGGACAACACGTTAGAGAACATTGGCTGGGACATCCCTGATGCCATGACCACTGTTGTTTGAAAAGACCCACTGGCCAGGAAATGGAGTACGGATAGGACCTGCACTAGAGGGGGGATTCCTGTGGGATGGCGGATAGCTGACATCAAGTCTGGCTCCAACTGGGCACACAGTTCCAGGATTGTTGCACAATCAAGTCTGTATGTGATTATGATGTGTCTCTCTTCCAGTGTTGACAGGTCCACCAGGGGCCTGTACACGGGAGGATGCCACCTTCTTCTCACCTGCCCCAGCAGACGTGCCCTATGAAGGAGAACAGCAAGCAAAGAGTCATCCAACACTGAGGTATCACAATGTGTTATTTGCAGAAACATTATTAATCCGCAATGTGCCGGTATCTGTCTGTATTCCCAGCCTAGATAGGTGTGACGCAGTTTTTATCCATCCCATGTGGCCCCCTGAAATGGCAGCTGCCTGACCTGTAAGGTGGGACAAGGGGATATGAGGTAACTGCGTTGGCGTTGTACACCATCGTGGTGGGCGGACGAAGACCGCAGCAAAATTCTGTATTGGTTAACATTGGGCTCTATGGGTCCCAGGAGCCAATGACGATGTACGGTGGTAGTGACGGTACACACCGCCGTGGACGTGACTGCCATTTTCTGTCTGTTCACTCACTTGATACCTGACCTTCAACAGGAGAGGACCTACACTGAAAGTGCTGCTGTGAGCTGTGTCTGGAAGTGACGATGGCTACAGTGTCTAGGGAAAGGGCCCCTGCCTTCACTTCGGAGGAGTTGGAGAAACAAGTGGATGGGGTCCTCCCCCAGTACACGCAACTGTACGGTCCTCCAGACAAACAGGTGAGTACACTGTCAGCATGCTGCATGGGCAATGCCTGCTTAGAGTGGTGTGGATGGAAGATACATGGGGGGGCTGAGGCCTGCATGTGGGGATGGTGAGTGTATGTGCGTCAGGGCATGGGTTGGAACTGGTGGGCAATGAGTTTGACGGTCCGGACGGGTGAGTAATTTCCTTTCCCCCGTACCATTCCTCTAGGTGAGCGCCCACCAGAAGAAGGGTACTTGGAGTGCCATAGCCAAGGACTTCCTGACCCTCGGGATCTACCACAGACGGAGCACCCACTGCCGTAAAAGATGGGAGGACCTGTGCGCTGGAGCAAGAAGACGGTGGAGGCCCAGCTGGGGATGGCCTCCCAACGTGGAAGGGGTGTCCGTCGCACCATGACCCCCCTGATGTCCCGGATCCTGGCAGTGGCATATCCGGAGTTGGATGTGCGCTTGAGGGCATCACAGCAGCCACAAGGGGGTGAGTACACTCTCATTCAGCTGACTCTGCGTGCATTACGAGGTGTCTGGGTGGGGGAGGTGGGCAGTGGGTTCCCCTAGGCCACGGTGAACTTGGTAGGCAAGGTCCCTTGTGAGGCAGGCTATGTGGCACCCCCATCCCACTAGTGGTAAGAGCCATCTACACCTAGTCAGGCTCCTGTGACTTCCAGGTATGCAGCAATTGGGCTTAGGCCTCGTACCCCATGGTCAGGTGAATTTTCTAGGAACTGTTAGTGCATGGCGTAGTGCAGAGGGCTCCTCCCTGTGTGTTGTGTCCGCCAATGGCAGTGGTGTTGCATGCACTGAACATGTTTTTCTTCTGTCTTCCCCCCCCTTTTTGCGGTCTCCCTGTTCTTGTGTGCAATAGCATCATCAGGCGGAGAAGCATTGGCACCGGAGCAGGAGGGAGCTGCAACCCACGTGGCCCTGGAGGGTGAAGCAACAGAGTCTGAAGCCACCAGTGGGATGGAGGGCGAGGGGAGCTCCACAGCAGGGACAGGAGCAGACACCAGTGACAGCAACTCCTCCTCAGATGGGAGCTCCCTTGCAGTGCCGGGCGCCTCTGTGCCCACCGCATCAACAGGTACAGCTGCCACTCCCCCTACCAGCACTGCCCTCCCAGCAGCCCCTCAGCGTGTCTCCCGTGCCCACTCACCCAGGAGGGTGGGCATCTCCTTCGCCCCAGGCACCTCAGGCCCTGCCCCAGTCAGCCCTGCTGCCCTCAGTGAGGAGGCTATTGACCTCCTGAGATCTCTCACTGTTGGGTAATTTGAATGCCATCCAGGGTGTTGAGAGGCATATGCAACAAACAAATGCATACCTGGAGGGCATTCATTCTGGGCAGGCGGCCCAACAGAGAGCATTTCAGGCTCCGGCCTCAGCACTGATGGCAGTCATTGTCCCTGTGTCCAGCCTCCCCCTCCTACTTCCTCCACCCAGACCCAATCCCCTGTACCTCAGCCTATCCCAAGCACACCATCAGACGAGCATGCACACACATCAACACACAAGAGTGGACATGGCAAACATAAGCACCACATATCCCACCAGCATTCACACAAGCACCATACCCATGCAGACACACCAACATCCACTGACTCGACTGTGTCCCCCTCCTCCACGTCCTTCTCCTCCCTCCCTGTCTTGTCTCCACTCACACCTGCATGCACTACATCCTCATCCACTACCTCCATCACCAGCACGTCCATCTGCACACACCGCTCACGTGCAATCACCACCCCACTACCATTCACACATCCCCTGTGTCCTCTCCCAGTGTGTCTGTGAGCCCTCCTCCCAAAGTACACAAACGCAGGCACACACCCACCCAACAGCCATCCACCTCAGAACAGCCTCCGGCCCATGCACCTTCACCCAAATTTGGCAGACGTGCACCTCCTACAACCACTACCTCTTCCTCCACTCCCAAACCCCCTCCATCTTCCCGTCCCAGTGTGTCTAAAAAACCTTTCCTGGCTAACTTTGACCTCTTACCTTCACCTCCCCCCGTCCTTCTCCTATTGCCAGGCTTTCCAGGTCCCAGCCCAGCACCTCAGCCACCAAATCCCCAGGCACAGTGGTGCCAGCAACTGTGGGGTTATCGAGTGTGCCACCCATCAGGGCTGCCAGTGTGCGACGTAGCGAGGGCAAGGATGTTCCGCCACCTGCCAAGTTGAAAAAGGTTCCCACATCCCGGAGGGAGAAGCCGAAACTACCAGCCACCAAGGGCTCAGCAAAAACAAAAGGGGATAGTGGCAAGACAACTGCGGCACCATCAAAGGTGGAGAAGGGCCAAAAGCAGAAGAGCAGGTCAGGAGAGGGCATGGTGGCACCGATTGAGGGACCAGTGTCACACCTTTTGTCCACGACCACACCAACCTGTACGGCGGTGAACACCTCTAGCTGCCCTGCCACCACAACCACCACCTGCACCGCCACCTGCACTGGCACGTCTACAGCCTCAGCGACAGTCCCCAGCCTCTTCCCCAGTAGGCAGCCGTCCGAGGCTGCAGGAGACGTCCTGTAGTGTTCCTCAGCAGGTGCTACCCCATGCACCACCGCTAGCACCGCCGCCACAGACACCGCCGCAAGCACCGCCACCGGCCCGTGACGTACTTGGACAGTAGCACCACCGCTGACATGGTTACCATCCCCAGTGGTCAGTCGTCCGAGGTTGGAGGAGAGTTCCTGGACCCTGGGCAGCTTCCATGAGGCATGACTTCCATCACTGTTTGCACCTGCAGGTGGAAGGAGATGTTGCTGCCTCCATGGCGTATCATGCTACCTGTACCTCGCCAATCTCGTGGCACACACACCCAAGTGAGGGAATTGTACCGGCCACACTGCACGTGGAGCACTCTGGGCACCATGCCCCCTCCAGAACCAGTGGAGAGATACAACCACTACCTCAGTCCTTGGCAGGATAAAGCACTCTTGGCACTAAGCCCCCTCCAAAACCAGTGGAGAGATACATCCACTACCTCAGTCCTTGGCAGGATGAAGCACTCTGGGCACCATGCCCCTCCAGAACCAGTGGAGAGATACATCCACTACCTCAGTCCTTGGCAGGATTAAGCACTCTGGGCACCATGCCCCCTCTAGAACCAGTGGAGAGATACATCCACTAACTCAGTCCTTGGCAGGATTAAGCACTCTGGGCAACTGGCCCCATCCAGAACCAGTGGAGAGATACATCCACTACCTCAGTCCTTGGCAGGATGAAGCACTCTGGGCACCAGGCCCCCTCCAGAACCAATGGAGAGATACATCCACTTGAGAGACTGTGGCTTTTCACTGCCCAGGATAAAGCAACGGGCAAACCACCCACTGGAGAGACTTGAGAGACTGTGGCTTTGCACTCCCCAAGATAGAGTATTGGGCAAACCACCCACTGGAGAGACTTGAGAGACTGTGGCTTTGCACTCCCCAGGATAAAGCAGTGGACAAACCACCCACTGGAGAGACTGTGGCTGTGCACTCCCCAGGATAAAGTAGTGGGCAACCCACCCACTGGAGACATTTGAGAGACTGTGGCTTTGCACTCCCCAGGATAAAGTAGTGGGCAAACCACCCACTGGAGAGACTTGAGAGACTGTGGCTTTGCACTCCCCAGGATAGAGCAGTGGGCAAACCACCCACTGGAGAGACTTGAGAGACTGTGGCTTTTCACTTCCCAGGATAAAGCAGTGGGCAAACCACACACTGGAGAGACTTGAGAGACTGTGGCTTTGCACTCCACAGGATAAAGCAGTGGGCAAACCGCTCAGTGGAGAGACTTGTGAGACTGTGGCTTTGCACTCCCCAGGATAAAGCAGTGGGCAAAACACCCACTGGAGAAACGTGAGAGACTGTGGCTTTGCACTCCCCAGGTTACAGCAATGGGCATGGAGCCCCCTCGTGCAGCAGTGGCGTCGTGTGTTCATCTGGCTGAGGTGTCCCCCTCCCCCTCCCTCTGAGGTGCCTGTATATTTTCGATCTGATGCCCCAGCAGTGTTCTCTCTGTTTCCAGTCAGGTATCTAGTGTGTGCTTCGCCCATGCATTTTGGAACCAGTTGTCCACGGACAATGATTGGTACACTATCCGGAGTTGTGTAGTTGGTGTACGTATTTGTATATACTGAATTTTGATTTTTGACTATCAGATTTTTCATGATTACACTGGTTACAATCATTTTCTTTTTTCCTTGCGTTCTTCCAGGGGGTGGAGGGGGTGTATATGTAATGTTGCTGCAAGTGTTTGTGTGTATGGTGTTGTGGGTGAGGGTGGGGGTATTGCGTGTTGCGTGTGTGTGTCACTCTCTTTTCCCCCTCCCCTGTGTTGTAGGTGCAGTACTCACTGTGGTCGTCGACGGCGTCTGTCCTGCTCCTGATAGACCAGGAGGAAGAGCAGCATAGGTAACACCTGTAATTCGGGCTCCATGGCATCCTGGTCCTTCGGTGGGTGTCGAGAGGTGAGTGTTTTCCCTTCTGTGTACTGTTTCCGCCGTGCTTTTGATAGCGTTGGTTCCGCCGTGGAAAAGGTGGCAGATAGGCGTGTTGAAATATTATGGGTGGTACTTTGTCTTCCGCCTGTCTGTTGGTGGTTACCGCCGCGGTGTTTGTTTCTATTGCCGTGGCGGTCTGAGTGTTAAAGTGGCTGTCTATGTTGGTGGTTTCCGCCATGGTTGTGATTCCATTTTTGTTTACCGCCGGCCTGTTGGTGGTATTAACGCCACTTTAACACCGACCGCCAGGGTTGTAATGAGGGCCATAGCAAGGTGTTTTATATGTCCTGACAGTGAAATATTGCTAAATTCGTTTTTCACTGTTACAAGGCCTGTCCCCTCCTAGGTTAACATGGGGGCTACCTTTAAATCTGATTAAAGTGTAGATTCCCTTTGGGAGCGAATGGACATGTGGAGTTTGGGGTCTCTGAGCTAACAATTTAAAAATACATCTTTTAGTAAGTTGATTTTAAGATTGTGGCCCTCATTCCTATCTTGGCGGGCGGCGGTCGCCGCCCGCCAAGCGGGAACTGCCACTTGGCCGCTCCCCATTCTGGCTTTCCCGCTGGGCCGGGGGGCGCCCGCCAAAAGGGCGCCCGCCGGCCCAGCGGTAAAGACCCTGCAACAAGGAAGCCGGCTCTGAATGGAGCCGGCAGAGTTGCAGGGGTGCGACGGGTGCAGTTGCACCCGTCGCAATTTTCACTGTCTACAAAGCAGACAGTGAAAATCCTTATGGGGCCCTGTTAGGGGGCCCCAGCACTGCCCATGCCACTGGCATGGGCAGTGCAGGGGCCCCCAGGGGCCCCACGACACCCGTTCCCGCCATCCTGTTTCTGGCGGTGAAAACCGCCAGAAACAGGCTGGCGAGAAGGGGGTCAGAATCCCCATGGCGGCGCTGCAAGCAGCGCCGCCATGGGGGATTCCCTGGGCCAGGGGAAAACCGGCGGGAAACCGGCGGGAAACCGCTGGTTCCCCTTTTCTGACCGCGGCTTTACCGCCGCGGTCAGAATGGCCCTGGAAACACCGCCAGCCTGTTGGCGGTGCTTCCGTGGTCCCCGGCCCTAGCGGTCATGGACCGCCAGGGTCGGAATGACCCCCTGTGTGTTTGAAAATGCCACTTTTAGAAAGTTGCCATTTTCTTGCTTATACCATTTCTGTGACTCTGCCTGTTTGTGGATTCCCTGTCTGGCTCGGTTTGACAGTTGGGCTGGTTGCACCTCACACTAGACAGTGACACAAAGGGAGTTGGGGTATAGCCTGCATATGCTGATGAGCCATCTGTGCTAGGAGGCAGGGGAGGAGTGGTCACTTACACCTGAAAGGGCTGTGCCTGCCCTCACACAATGCATTCTCCAACTCCCTGGTGAGTGTCTGGGGCCTGGCTTTCACATTCACAAGAGACTTTGCTTTGAAGTAGGCCTACTTCAAAGGAGAAATTGGGTATAAGAAGACACCCAAAACCACAAACTTTAGAACACTTCTGGAAACAAGAGAAACCTTTGCCTGGAGAAGAGCCGAAGAGCTGAGGAAGAAGAGCACCCCTGCCTGTGACTGTGCTCTGTGGAGCTATCCTTCAGTTGCTGCTTCTGCCAGAGTAAGAGGACAAAGACTGGACTTTGGGTGCCTTCCATCTTGAGAAGAAATCTCCAAGGGCTTGATTTAGAGCTTGCCTCCTGTTGTTTGAAGTCTCAGGGACAGCAAGGACTTCACTCTGCCAGCACCTGGAGTCTCTGGAGAGACTCCTGCTCTGACAAGTGGTGCCCTATCCAGTCCCTGGGCCCTTGAAAGAAAAGCTGGTGAAACTTCAAGGAAATCGACTTCGGACGACTTCGGCCCAACACTGCTGCTGAATCCGGTGACGCTCCCTGCACCTGACTCCGTGATCTTCAATGGAACACAACAACCTTTGTAGGCCCGACATCACTGCAGCTCCGCCGAAGTCCGCGACTCCGTGGAAGTCGCGGCATCACGTTGTGACCGATACCGCTCAAAGTGCACGGATTCAACGTTTCGCACAGACGCTGCAATCCTCGACCTCGCGCATCGGCTCATTTTCATTTCTTCACCAAGGTACTGTACCTGGGGGTCTACGCGACTCCGTGTTCGGCGCCGCTGGTGTCGGATTGTTGGGAACAACGCGTGTTAACACCTCATTGAAGCATTTTGTGTTTCTAAGCGCTATTTTTGAATTGAAAAATTCATAACTTGACTGGTGTGTCATTTTGTAGTGTTTTCATTAAGTTACTGTGTGTGTTGGTACAAATACTTTACACTTAGCACTCTAAGTTTAAGCCTACTGCTCTGCCAAGCTACCAAGGGGGTAAGCAGGGGGGATTAGCTGAGGGTGATTCTCTTTTACCCTAACTAGAGTAAGGGTCTTTGCTTGAACAGGGGGTAACCTGACTGTCAACCAAAGACTCCATTTCTAACATTGGTGAACAGCGGTTGGGATATAGACTTGTATTTGTACTTGACATACAGTGATTAAGTGTTCAGTACTATTTTGAGTGCAGACCACTACGTGACCACATTCTACTTGTTTGGTGATCTTTTAGATTTTTTCTCTTTGGGACTGTTTTTATTCTACTTCCATTTTCACGCTGATTCCTTGATTGAGTTTCTTTGGAACTTCATTTGGGAACTTGTTTTTCTGCCTTTAGGAACTTTGCACTTGCTTTTGAATCTTCATCATGTCCCAAGCTGGAGATGCATCAGTTGGAGCTAAATTTGACCTTGAGAAATTGGAGAGTTATACCAAGGCTCAGTTGAAGCAGTTCTGTAAAAGTTTTGACTGTCCCATTAAGAGCTCATCCAGGAAGGAGGAGCTGCAAAAGGCGCTGAGGGCCTGGGTGACAGCCAAGAGCACTGAAGGGCACACAGAGGATGAGGGAGATGAGGAGGAGGAAGAGTGTTCCGTATACAATGGTATTGTGGGTGGGCTTGTTGTGTTCAGGGAGAAGGTCTCCAGGGCAGGTAGCAGTGTCTCATCTAAGAGTCTGACACCTGAGGAGTTATAGGACAGACAGGCAGAAAGGGAGTACCAATTGGAGCAGAGAAGGCTAGCCCTTGAGGAAAGGAAGTTAGCAATGGCTCATGAACTTAGCTTGAGAGAGATGGATCGTAGAAGCCACTCCAGTAGAGATGGTGGCAGCAACCCTACATGCATCCTGAGAGGAGGGTGGACATTCCTAAAGACCTTGTGAAAGATTACAAGAGGGAGCATGACATATACTTGTGGTTCAAGGGGTATGAGTCTGCTCTTTACATGAATATGGTCCCTAAAGCTCATTGGTGGGTGGGTCTGTGGAAGCACTTTGAGGTAGAGGGGAGGGATACACTGACAGCCTTAGGGGATGCTCAGAATCTCACCTACTCTAACATGAAGTATGCCTTGCTTACAAGGTATGGTCTTACCCCTGAGCAGTACAAGGATATGTTTAGGTCCTACAAGAAGAAGGAATCCCAAACATGGTTGGAATGTGTTGATTCCTATTGCAGGTCACTGGATGGTTGGGTGAAGGGCAGTAAGGTAACTACATATGAGGGGCTTTACAATCTGATTGCATAGGAGCACTTGTACAGTTTATGTTTTCCAGAGCTGTGCCAGCACCTGATTGACAGCAAGCTGACTGACCCTAGGAAGCTTGCGCAGGAAGCGTACCACTGGGAGAGCACCAGGGTCCAAAAGAGATATGGGGGAGACCACACCAAGGGTGGGCAGGGTGCCTCTCTGAAGAAAGGTGGGGTAAGGGTAAACAGGGGGAGTTCTCTAAAGGGCCCCAAACTGATTCCCAGGGTAAGGATTCCCAAACCCCCAGTGAAAAGAAGCCATGGTTCTCCAAAGAGAAGCCAGTGGCAGGTGGTCCCCCTCGTAAGTGCTATGCATGTGACCAGGTGGGTCATGTGAGGGGGGACCCCAAATGCCCCAAAAGTACACCGGCACCCAGTGGTGCGCCGTCCCAGGGTTTGGCCAGTATAGTGCTGGGGAGGAGTTGGTTTCAGGTGGGTGGAAACCAGCTGATATGACCCTTGTCTCACTAGGGGACAGTGAGATGGTCCAGAGAACCCTAGGCCTGAAAACACTAAGAAGTACAGGCAATGGGTGACCATCACTTGACAGAGGGTGGAGGCTCTGAGAGACACAGGAGCCAGCGTGACTACAGTGAAGAGTCAGCTGGTGTCTGAAGAGCAGATATATCGCCGGGTACTTCACCAAGTAGTTGCAGGGACAACTCAGAGCACCTGTGCAGAGTGGCACAGGTTCCCTTTGAATGGGGGGGGGGAGTCTCAGGTTCCTTGAAGGTAGCTGTGACTCCAACCATGCCTGTTGATTGTTTGCTAGGCAATGACCTGGAGGATTCCTCTTGGAAGGAGGTGGAACACAGGTCTCACTTGGAGATGTTGGGTCTGCCTGGGTAGGTATGCATATCCTCCTGGTCAATTGCAGCCCGTCAGGGTCATCAAGAGCCCCTAGAGCCTGAAAAAGTGGCCCAAGGGACCGCCAAGAAGAGGAAGGGCAGAGGGTGTGGGAAACCGGCTCCAGAAATTCCCACGGTCCACGAGGAGGCGGAGCCTGAGGGTGACGCCCCAGAACCTACAAGGGAACATGTGGCTGAACTGGGAGAGGTCCCAGAGCTGTCGCAGTGGCAGCAGGAAGGGGGGCCCACCAGGGAAGCATTCTGAGCAGCACAGAAGACATGCCCTACTTTGGAGGGTTTGCGGCAACATGCCGCAGACCAGGTGGCAAGCAAGAAGCCAGGATCACACCTAATATATTGGGAGGATGACCTCCTGTATAACGAGCTAAGGTTCCTGAGCCTGGGTCAGCCCGTGTGCTGGTGGTACCCCAGTGATTCAGGGCCTTCCTACTGGGGTTTGCTCATGATGTGCTGTTAGCTGGACATTTGGGCAGGACAAGACCTTTGAGAGGCTTGTCACCCACTTTTACTGGCCCCTAATGCACAGGAACTCAGATGCACATTGCAGGTCTTGTCAGACTTGTCAGGCAAGTGGCAAGAGTGGGAGGAAATATAAGGCTCCCCTCCAGCTTTTGCCTGTTGTCAGTACTTCCTTTGAGAGGGTAGGCATTGACATTGTGGGGCCTCTGGATCCCAAGACAGCCATGGGCAACAGGTTTATCCTGGTCTTGGTGGACCATGCCACCCGTTACCCAGAAGCCATTCCTTTGAGATCAATCACTTCCCCTGTGGTGGGTTGTGCTTTGATGTGGGGTTTTACCCGCATGAGGTTCCCCAAGGAAGTGGTATCTGATAGGGGTACCAACTTCATATCCACGTATATGAAGTCCCTGTGGAAGGATTGTGGGGTAACCTACAAGTTCACCACCCCTTACCACCACCAAAGTAATGGTCTGGTTGAGGGATTCAACCGCACCTTGAAAGGCATGATCATGGGCCTGTCAGAGCCCTTGAGGCGGAAGTGGGACGTCCTCCTGCCATGCCTTTTGTTCGCCTACAGGGAGGTGCCTCAATAGGGACTTGGGTTTAGTCCCTTTGAGCTGATTTATGGCCACCCTGTGAGGGGACCTTTGAGTCTGGTTAAGGAAGCTTTGGAGAAAGCTCCTAGTAAACCCCCCCAGGATGTATTCATTTCCATGCTGGCTTTGGGAAACCAGACTGCCCGCTTCAGGAGTCTCGCTCAGGAGAACCTGGAAGCAAACCAGGAGGACATGAAATGCTGGTATGACCAGAATACCTCTCTGGTCGAGTTTTCACATGGACAAAAAGTGTGGGTGATGGCACCAGTGGAGCCTATGGCGCTCCAGGATAAATGGACTGGGCCATTTGAGGTGGTGGAGCGCAAGAGCGAAATCACCTACCTGGTGGACTTGCGGTCTCCAAGGAACCCTTTAAGGGTCCTGCATGTAAACTGCCTCAAGCCACACTTTGAGCGGAATGAGCTGTCAATGCTCCTTGCAACAGGAGAGTGAGCCTCTTCCTGACCTCCTGTAGGAGAAAAAGATGGGTCAGTGGAGGGAGTGATCCTCTCTCCCTCCCTGACTGAGGAGCAGCAAGGTGACTGTCGCCAGGTATTGGGACAGTTTTCCTCGCTGTTTTCCATGATCCCAGGAGTCACACACTTGTGCACACATGATGTGGACACTGGGTACAGTACACCTATTAAACAGAAGGTTTATAGTGTGACTGACAGGGTCAGGGCATGCATTAATTATGAGGTATCCAAAATGCTTGCCCTAAGGGTTATTGAGCACTCCAGCAGTCCTTGGGCCAGCCCAGTGGTATTGGTCGCAAAGGCTGCTGCACCTGGTGCCACTCCAGAATTCAGGTTCTATGTGGACTACCGGGGACTCAATGCGGTCAACAAGACTGACGCACACCCTATCCCCCGAGCTGATGAGCTCATTGACCGGTTAGGCGCTGCCAAGTACCTCAGTACCTTTGATTTAACAACTGGGCACTGGCAGATTGCCTTAACTGAGGGGGCCAAGGAGAGGTCAGCATTATCTACCCCAAATGGACACTTTCAATTTAAAGTGATGCCATTTCGGAGGAAGAATGCACCCGCCACCTTTCAGAGGTTAGTCAACCAGATGTTGGCTGGGCTGGATGAATTCAGTGCCGTCTACCTGGATGACATTGCTGTGTTTAGTTCCACATGGGAGGAACACCTGCAACACCTCTGGAGAGTGTTAGAGGCCCTGCAGAAGGCAGGCCTCACTGTTAAGGCGAGCAAGTGCCAAATAGGGCAGGGTTCTGTGGTGTACTTAGGACACCAGGTTGGGAGTGGCCAGGTGGCACCCATACTGCCTAAGATTGACACAATTCTGGCTTGGGAACCTCCCAAGACCCAGACTGAAGTGAGAGCCTTTTTAGATCCCACAGGACACTACAGGAGGTTTGTTAAGGGATTTGGTACCATTGTTACCCCCATAACCAAGTTGACTTCTAAGAAGCAACCCAGTAAAGTGATCTGGACAGAGGCTTGCCGGAACGCTTTTGATGCCCTGAAGGCTACCATGTGCACAGCACCTGTGCTGAAGGCACCTGACTACTTCAAAAAGTTTGTTGTGCAAACAGATGCCTCAGAGCATGGTATTGGAGCAGTACTCTCACAGCTTAATGAAGAGGGCCTAGGTCAACCTGTAGCCTCCATTAGCAGGAGGTTACTACCCAGGGAACGTAGTTGGAGTGCCATAGAACGTGAAGCATTTGCTGTGGCTGGGCACTGAAGAAGCTAAGACCCTACTTGTTTGGGACTCACAAGTTCAGACCGACCCCAGGCCCCTCAGATGGTTAATGAAGATGAGGGGTGAGAATCCAAAATTGTTGAGGTGGTCCATTTCGCTATAAGGGATGGACTTTACGGTGGAACACCGTCCTGGTACAGAACAAGTCAATGCTGATGGTCTGTCCAGGTTCTTCTGCCTTAGTGATGAGAACTCCCATGAGGTTGGGTTGTTGCTCCCCACTTTCAGCTGGGGGGGGACAGGTGTTAGACTTTTCATCCTGGGCGTGGTCTCTCTTAACTTTTTGCCTCTGTTCCCTAGGTTGTTGATGTGTGCTGGACTCTGATTGTGCTGTTTTTGTTACTCTGGTCACTTTACCACTGCTAACCAGTGCTAAAGTGCAAGTGCTCCTTTACAAAATGTGTATGCAATTGGCTTATCCATGATGGGCATATTTGATTTATTAGTAAGTCCCCAGTACAGTGCACTAGAGGTTCCCAGGGCCTGTAAATCAAATGCTACTAGTGGGCCTGCAGCACTGGTTGTGCCACCCACATAAGTAGCTATGTAATCATGTCTCAGACCTGCAGTTTTAACTGTAAATTCGACTTGGAAAGTGTACCCACTTGCCAGGCCTAAACCTTACCTTTTCTTACATTTAAGACACCCCTAAGGTAGGCCCTATGTAGCCCCAAGGGCAGGGTGCAGTGTATGGTTAAGGTAGGACATATAGGCCCTCATTACAACCCTGGAAGTAAATCCTGCTTACCGCTGTGCCAACGGCTGCCAAACATACCGTGATCGCGGCGGAAATCCGCTATGGGTATTATGACCCACACTGAGAAATCTGCCACTATACAGACACTCACACAAGTCCGCCACACCAAAGGTAAGTGATAAACTGGCGATAGCAAACCCCCCACTGTTATTCCAACAGGAATACGAGCACAGTATCACGACCCATAAATCAATGCGGCAGTCTTTTAACCGCAGTAAACCATTGGCGGTACACACTGCCGCGCTCATAATACACACACACTAACAAAACTATACCACATTGGACATTTCAAAATACACACACCTGACACACATACACACAACAAACCCACACACTCACACCACTATAAAACACACACACACATTACCCATAACCCCTTACAGTGACAAATTTTGAAGAAGCAAAGAGAGAGAAAAGCAAAGACCACACCAGCATCCAGAGGCACAAAACACCATCACTCATACACCATCCACGTACCTCACACCACACACCCCAACGCATCACCCCACACATCACATCACACATCACCTCACACATCACTCACACCACATCATGGCACCTTAAAGACATCCCAGGTTTACTGAGGAGCTGCTCAGGGTCATGGTGGAGGATATCATTAAGGTAGAGCCACAGCTATTCGGATCACATGTGCAGCAGACCTCCATTGCAAGGAAGATGGAGCTATGGGGGAGAATTGTGGACAGGGTCAATGCAGTGGGACAGCATCCAAGAACAAGGGATGACATCAGGAAGAGGTGGAACGACCTACGGGGGAAGGTACATTCCTTGTTATCAAGACACCAGATTGCTGTACTGAGGACTGGCGGTGGACCCTCACCTCCTCCCCCACAACTAACAACATGGCAGGAGCAAGTCTTGGCGATCATGCATCCTGAGGGCCTCCCAGGAGTAGCAGGAGAACTGGACTCTGGTAACTCAAATCTTTACTACTATATCCCCCACCCTACCTCCATGCCATCACATACTCCCACCCTCACCGTCACTCCCATGACTCCACCACCTCCCACACACCCCACCATCACAACCCACCACTCCCACAACCAAGCCCTGCATGCAACAACAAAGCATGGACACCCATCACAGACATGCATGGACACCCATCACCAAAGCATGTCCAATAGAGAGACTCACCCAGGGCACAAAATCACCACTCACACAAGGGCCAAGGCGATAGTGCAAGTACAGTAATAGAGGGAAACACACCCATTGCACAGTATGGCACACGCAGATAAAATAACAATGCATTTACATCCCAACAGGACCCCTACCTAACGTCACCCGACAGGAGGTGCCAGCCATATCCAGTCCCCCCACAGTGATGACAGTATCTCTGCATGCCTGGATCAAGATGACCAGCCTGGCCCATCAGGGACCTCTGGACAGTCGGTTCCCCTGCTACAGTCCCAAGCCACCACAGAACATCCCTCCTCAGGAAACACCACCACAGCACCCACCCAGCGGGCCCATGCCACTGTCCCCAGGACACGTCAATCAGCAGTGTGTCCACCACTATAGGGACCCCTGGCAACCCCACTAACCCAGGGCGATCAGGGACCCGGGGTCATTGGCAGTGGGCACACTGTTCAGGGGACAGAGGCACAGGACAACAGGGAAGCTGGGAGGACTGCTGTGCGACAGGGGGAGGACAGGCCCAGGGAACCGACCCTCCACAAGGCACTCTCAAACATCATGAGAGCACACCACCATTCCCAGGAGACCATGGGCATGGTACTGGCCAAGTTTCAGGAGACCCAGCGGCTGCAGAAGGGACAATACATGGGGATCAGGGAGGACCTCACCAACATATACACCATCCTGGTCACCATATCAGGCGTGCTAGCTGACATAGGCAAGACCATGAGGGAGGCAGTGGCACAACAAAGGCCCACTGACACTAGCCAAATCGAGGAACAGCCCTCCACCTCCACCGGTGCTAGTGGACAGGAGGCCCCGCCACAGGACCAACAGGCCACCAGCACCCCACCACCTGCAGAAGGAGAACCACCCCGCAAACAGTCCCTGCGATCCAGGCAGAAGACAGAGAACATTGCCTAGACCCCCGCCAGGAAATAAGACTCTCCTGATTGTCACCTGTTGGACGTTTTTGCTTATGCAATCTTTTTGCCTCCTGCCTCCTATTTTTTCTGACCTGTTGCTGTTAGCTTTTGAACTCTGAGCACTTTACCACTGCTAACCAGTGCTAAAGTGCATATGCTCTCTGTGTAAATTGTATGGTTGATTGGTTTATCCATGATTGGTATATTTGGTTTATTAGTAAGTCCCCGCTACAGTGCACTGGAGGTGCCTAGGGCCTGTAAATCAAATGCTAATAGTGGGCCTGCAGCACTGGTTGTGCCACCCACATAAGTAGCTTTGTAATCATGTCTCAGACCTGCCACTGCAGTGTCTGTGTGTGCACTTTTAACTGTAAATTCAACTTGGCAAGTGTGCCCACTTGCCAGGCCTAAACCTTCCATTTTCCCTTTTCTTACATGTCAGAAACCGCTAAGGTAAGCCCTATGTAGCCCCAAGGGCAGGGTGCAGTGTATGGTTAAGGTAGGACATCTAGTAATGTGGTTTATATGTCTTGACAGTGAAATATTGCTAAATTAGTTTTTCACTGTTGCAAGGCCTGTCCCTCTCATAGGTTAACATGGGGGCTCCCTTTAAATCTGATTAGTAGATTCCCTTCGGGAGCGGATGGACATATGGAGTTTGGGGTCTCTGAGCTCACAAATTAAAAATACATCTTTTAGTAAAGTTGATTTTAAGATTGTGTGTTTGAAAATGCCACTTTTAGAAAGTGAGCATTTTCTTGCTTATACCATTTCTGCGACTCTGCCTGTTTGTGGATTCCCTGTCTGGGTCAGTTTGACAGTTGGGCTGGTTGCACCTCACACTAGACAGTGACACAAAGTGAGCTGGGGTGTAGCCTGAATATCCTGATGAGCCATCTGTGCTAGGAAGGAGGGGAAGAGTGGTCACATGATCACTCACACCTGAAAGGGCTGTGCCTGCCCTCACACAATGCAGTCTCCATTCCCCTGGTGAGTGTCTGGGGCCTGGGCAAGGCAGGATTTCACATTCCAAAGAGACTTTACTTTGAAGTAGGCCTACTTTAAAGGAGAAATTGGGTATAAAAAGGGCTCCCAAAACCACAGACTTTAGAAACACTTCTGGAACCAAGAGGAACCTCTGCCTGGAGAAGAGCTGAATAACTGAGGAAGAAGAGCTGCCTGCCTGTGACTGTGCTTTGTGGAGCTATCCTGCAGTTGCTGCTTCTGGAAGAGTAAGAGGGCAAAGACTGGACTTTGTGTGCCTTCCATTTTAAGAAGAAATCTCTAAGGGCTTGATCTAGAGCTTGCCTCCTGTTGTTTGAAGTCTCAGGACAGCAAAGACTTCTCTCTGCCAGCACCTGGAGTCTCTGGAGAGACTCCTACTCTGCCCTGTGGTGCCCATCCAGTTCCTGGGACTCTGAAAAGAGAAGCTGGCAGCGTAAAGACAAGAAAATCCACGCACAGAGCACCGTGTGGGGAAAAGATTGACGCGAATCCGATCTGCGGCTGAAAAAACGATGCGCCGCCGGCTCCGCAGCTGAGAAACGACGCTCGCAGGAAACGCGACTGAAGAATCGCCACACGGAGCAGGAGAAACGACGCGCAGCATCGCTGACGGAGGCTGGTAGACCACAACCTGCGCTGCGGGATTTTTGGATCATCGTGCGGCTGGATTTTCAACTCCCGTACCACCGTGCGGAGTTATTTTTGATGCACACCCGCCCGTGAGGGTTTATTTTTGACGCGCACCAGGTAAATTTTCACACTAGCAGTGCTAGTGTGTGTTTAAAACTACTTAAAGACTCTTTTTGCATTTTTATTGATAACTTCACTTGTGTATTGTGGATTTTTTTCGTTTTTAGTCTTGTTTTGTTTAGATAAATATTTCCTATTTTTCGAAACCTGTGTTGTGTCATTTTGTAGTGTTTTCATTAAGTTACTGTGTGTGTTGGTACAAATAATTTACACCTAGCACTCTGAAGTTAAGCCTACTGCTCTGCCAAGCTACCAAGGGGGTAACCTGACTGTCAACCAAAGACCCCATTTCTAACATCACCCTTCTGTCCCACTATGTCATCCTGTCCAAAATGAACTGCCATTACTCCCCTTCCTATGCCCCATTGGACAATGCATCTGTGATACCAAGAGACTGGACTCTACTATGGACCTTCGTCCACCATCACCCCAGCCCCTTGCACATACCCCAGTACTCATTAGCCCCTAAATAAACACCATTTAAGCAAAAACTTATATGGAATCAGTCTGATCTTTCTCAAATGTATGATGACAACATTAGTAACAAATAGCAATGTAAATGTTCATTTGCCCATACTAATGTATGACAGTTGTTGGGCAGCAGTAATATAGCAGAAGGCAGAATGAGGTACCCAGATCTGAAAAATGGAAATCCAAAGTGAACTGTCAGTGTCCATAGACAGAGGTTAAAACACTGACTTATACAATGTCCTACAGTATTCAGAAATGTGAGGAGGAGTTACAGTCTCTTACCTATGTGTCACTGGAAGTACATCATGATAATGTTTGTTTGGTTGTCAATATCTTCTTCCTCTGCCTTCTCTTCCTCACTGTCCACAGGCTCCACCGCTGCCACAAGATCATCACCATGCTCATCCTCCTGCAGAAAAGGCACCTGGCATCACAATGCCAGGTTGTCCACGATTATCTGGCACACCTTCTTCGGTGAGTAGTATAAGGAGCCACCTGTAAGATGGAGGCACCAGAATCTGGCATTCAGGAGGGAGAACGTCCTCTCAATAATACACCTAGTTCGCCCATGTGCCTCATTGTAGCGGTCCTCTGCCCTTGTCCTGGCATTCCTCACTGGGGTCAGTAGCCATGAGAGGTTGGGGTAACCAGAGTCACCTGCAAATGTTGAGGGATAACTGTTAGACACACACTAACCCTTAGGGACTACCCCATACACAGACACCTACTCATACTGTGTGGGGACCTTGGGCTTACCTATTAGCTACACCCGGTGCCTCTGTAGTTGGGCCATCACATAAGGGATACTGCAAAATGTAGACGTCATGCACAGAGCCAGGATACTTGGCATTCACATGAGAGATAATGGTCCGCCAAACACACAATCTGCACATTCATCGAATGGTAGCTTTTTCTTTTTCTGTACACTTGTTCATTTGTGCGGGGGGACACAAATGCCACATGTGTACTATCAATGGCACCAATGATGTTGAGGATATTTCCCAGGGCATAAAAGTCAGCCTTCACTGTGGGCAAATCCTCCACCTGGGGAAACACGATGTAGCTGCACATGTGTTTTAGCGGGGCAGACAAGACTCTGATCAACACATTAGAAAACATTGGCTGAGACATCCCAGATGCCATGGCCACTGTTGTTTGAAAGGAGCCACTTGCCAGGAAATGAAGCACTGACAGGACCTGCACTAGAGGGGGGATTCCTGTGGGATGGCCGATAGATGACATCAGGTCTGGCTCCAATTGGGCACACAGGTCTTGGATTGTTGCACAATCAAGTCTGTAGGTGATTATGATGTGTCTGTCTTCCATTGTCGACAGGTCCACCATGGGTCTGTACACCGGAGGATGGCGCCATCTTATCATCTGCCCCAGCGGTTGTGGCCTATGGAGGAGAACAGTGAGCAGAGGGTCATGCACCACATAGGTTGCACAAGCGTGTCTGCAGTAATGTGAGTAAATCTGTATGTGGCGTAGTTAGTCCGTATATGTGCCAAAATGTGCTGTGACGCAGTTAAGTGCCATGCCATGTGCCCCCCTGAAATGGCGGCTGCCTGACTTGTGAGGAGGGACAAGGGGAAATGAAGTAACTGCACTGGCGTTGTGCTGCGTCGCGGTCGAAGACCGCCGTGTAATTCAGCATTTGTTATCATTGGGCCCTATGGGTTTCAGGAGCCAATGGTGATGTACGCCGGCGGTGACTGTACGCACCTCCGCGGACATGAGTGCCATTTTCTATCTGTTCACTCACTTGACACCTGACCTTCAACAGGAGAGGACCTACATTGCAAGTGCTGCTGTGACCTTAGTCTGGAAGCGACAATGGCTTGAGTGTCTAGGGAAAGGGCCCCTGCCTTCACCGCGAAGGAGTTGGACAAACTGGTGGATGGGGTCCTCCCCCAGTACACGCTACTCTACGGTCCTCCAGACAAACAGGTGAGTACACTGTGAGCATGATGCGTGGCAATGCCTGTTTGGAGTGGTGTGGATGGAAGATACATGTTGGGGGGCTGAGGGCTGCATGTGAGGATGGTGAGTGTATGTGCCTCAGGGCATGGTTGGGGACTGGCGGGCAATGAGTCTGACGGTCCGGACGGGTGAGTAATGTCCTTTCCTCCTGTACCTTTCCTCTAGGTCACTCCCCAACAAAAAAGTGTATTTGGCATGCCATTGCCAAGGAAGTGGGGACCCTAGGGGTCTATCATAGATGGAGCACCCACTGGCGCAAGAGAAGGGAGGATCTGCGCGGCTGGATTAAGAAGACGGCAGAGGCTCAGCTGGGGCTGGCCTCCCAACGTGGAAGGGATGCCTGTTGCACCATGACCTCCCTGATGTTCCACATCCTGGCGGTGGCCTATCTGGAGTTGGATGGGTGCTTGAGGCCATCACAGCAGCCACAAGGGGGTGAATACAGTGTCATAAAGCTGCCTCTGTGCGCTTTAGGAAGTATCTGGGTGGGGGATGTGGGCTGTGGGTGCCCCTAGGCGAGGGCGAACATGGCAGTGTAGGTCCCTTGTTGAGGAGGCTCTGAGACACTCCAACCCCAATAGAGTTAGTGGGCATCTACTACTGGGCAGGCTCCTGTGGGTTTGAGGTGTGCAGCTAATAGCGTTAGGCATTGTACCCCATGGCCTGGTAACTTTCCAACTAACTGGTAGTGCATGGCTTAGTGCATAGTGCTGCTCCCTGTGTGTTGTGTCCGCCAACGGTAGTGGTGTTCCTGGCATTGACCATGTGTGTTTTCTGTCTTTCCCCCCTTCTTGTTTTGTCACCCTGCCCTTGTGTGCATTAGCATTATCTGGCGGAGAAGCAGAGGCACCGGCGACGGAGGGAGCTGCATCCCACATGGCCCAGAAGGATGAATCCATGGAGGGTGAAGGCACCAGTGGGACGGAGGGCGAGGGGAGCTCCACGACGGCAACAGGATCGGATACCAGCAACAGCGACTCCTCCTCAGATGGAAGCTCCCTCGCAGTGGCGGACACCTCTGTGTCCACCCCAACAAGAGGTACAGCCACCAACCCCCCCCTACTAGCACCACCCTCCCAGCAGCCCCTCAGCGAGTTTCCCGTGTCCTCTCACCCAGGAGGGTGGGCATCTCCATCCCCCCAGGCACCTCAGGCCCTGCCCCAGTCAGCCCTGCTGCCCTCAGTGAGGAGGCTATTGACCTCCTGAGATCCCTCACTATTGGGCAGTCAACCATTCTGAATGGCATCCAGGGTGTCAAGAGGCATTTGCATCAAACAAATGCATACCTGGAGGGAATTCATTCTGGCATGGTGGCCCAACAGAGAGCATTTCAGGTTCTGGCCTCAGCACTGATGGCAGCCATTGTCCCTGTGTCCAGCCTCCTCCCTCCTACTTCCACTACCCAGACCCAATCCCCTCTACCTTACACTATCCCAAGCACACCATCAGACCAGCATGCACACACATCAACACACAAAAGTGGCTCAGGAAAACAGAAGCACCACACATCCCACAGGCACTCTCACAAGCACCATACCCATGCACACATACCAACATCCACTTCCTCCACTGTGTCCCCCGCCTCCACGTCATCCACCTCCCTCCCTGTCTCGTCTCCACTCACACCTGCATGCACTACATCATCAGCCACTGCCTCCATCACCAGGACGCCTATCACTACACACCGCTCATGTGCAATCACCACCCCACTACCATTCACACATCCGCTGTGTGCTCTCCCAGTGTGTCTGTGAGCCCTCCTCCCAAAGTACACAAAGGCAGGCACACACCCACTCAACAGCCATCCACCTCACAAAAACCTCCAGCCCATGCACCTTCACCCAAACTCAGCAGACGTACACCTCCTACAACCACTACCTCTTCCTCCACTCCCACACCCTCTCCATCTTCCCGTCCCAGTGTGTCTAAAAATCTTTTCCTAGCTAACATTAACCTCTTCCCTACACCTCCCCCTGTCCTTCTCCTAGGGCCAGGATGTCTAGATCCCAGCCCAGCACCTCAGCCACCAAATCTGCATCCGCTGTGGTCCCTGCTAGTCTTGTACGATCGAAGGGGGCACCCGTCAGAGCTGCCAGTGTGCCACCGACAGATAATAAGGACCTCCCTATTCCACCACCTGCAAAGGTCAAAAAGGGGCCAACTTCAAGCAAGGAAAAATCACACCACCCGCCCAGCAAGGCCTCGCCCAAACACCGAGAGGACAGTCCCAAGGTCCCTGCAGTGACTGTCAAGATGAGGAAGGGCCACAAGCCAAAGGACATGTCACCTCAGGTCATGATGTCTCCTGGTGAGGGACTGGTGACCACCATATCATCAGTGATGGCAGCCACCTGCACCACAGTCACCACCGCCGCTCCAACTACCACCTGCACTGCCACCTGCACCTGCACCGGCGCTCCCACAATGTCAGGCTGCAGCATCCTCCCCAAGGATCAGCCATCCGAGGCTGCCGGAGACGGTAAGGTGTCTCCATCCACCACAACAGACACTTGCACCACGGCCAGCACTGGCAGCATCCCCGCCGCAGCCACCGCCACCTGCACCACCATCAGCACCGCCACGTGCACAGCTGATGCCTCTCTGTCGGATGTCAGCCCCCATCCCCAGAGGGCAGCTGTCAGTGTCTTCAGGTGATGTCCTGGACCCTGGACATACCACTTGAGACACCACCTCCAGCACTGACATGAACCAGCAATTGGCAGCCTAAGTCGGTGCAGGATGGAGTGTGTCTCTGCATCCATGGAGTAATGCTACCTGTTCCAGGTACATCGCATGGCTAAGACACCCAGGTGAGAGGATGTGAACTGCCACACCCCCAGTGCTGCATCACTGAGCACACAGCCCCCTCCAGAACCAGTGGACAAATGCATCCACTCACTCTATCCTTGGCAGGATGAAGCACTCTGGGCACAAAGCCCCCTCAGAACCAGTGGAGAAATGCATCCACTCCCCCAATCCTTGGCAAGATGAAGCACTCTGGGCACAAAGCCCCCTCCAGAGCATGTGGGCAAACCACCTGTGAGAAAGTAGCCTCTTTCTAGCCTTGTTACCCCCACTTTTGGCCTGTTTGTGAGTGTATGTCAGGGTGTTTGTCACTGTTTTCACTGTCTCACTGGGATCCTGATAGCCAGGCCCCAGTGCTCATAGTGAAAACACTATGTTTTCAGTATGGTTTTTATGTGTCACTGGGATCCTGCTGGTCAGGACCCCAGTGCTCATAGGTTTGTGGCCTATATGTCTGTGTCACTGGGACCCTGTCACACAGGGCCCCAGTGCTCATAGGTGTGCATGTATGTGTTCCCTGTGTGGTGCCTAACTGTCTCACTGAGGCTCTGCTAACCAGAACCTCAGTGGTTATGCTCTCTCATTACTTTTAAATTGTCACTAACAGGCTAGTGACCAATTTTACCAATTTACATTGGCTTACTGGAACACCCTTATAATTCCCTAGTATATGGTACTGAGGTACCCAGGGTATTGGGGTTCCAGGAGATCCCTATGGGCTGCAGCATTTCTTTTGCCACCCATAGGGAGCTCTGACAATTCTTACACAGGCCTGCCACTGCAGCCTGAGTGAAATAACGTCCACGTTATTTCACAGCCATTTTACACTGCACTTAAGTAACTTATAAGTCACCTATATGTCTAACCTTTACCTGGTAAAGGTTAGGTGCAAAGTTACTTAGTGTGAGGGCACCCTGGCACTAGCCAAGGTGCCCCCACATTGTTCAGAGCCAATTCCATGAACTTTGTGAGTGCGGGGACACCATTACACACGTGCACTACATATAGGTCACTACCTATATGTAGCTTCACCATGGTAACTCCGAATATGGCCATGTAACATGTCTATGATCATGGAATTGCCCCCTCTATGCCATCCTGGCATTATTGGTACAATTCCATGATCCCAGTGGTCTGTAGCACAGACCCTGGTACTGCCAAACTGCCCTTCCTGGGGTTTCACTGCAGCTGCTGCTGCTGCCAACCCCTCAGACAGGCATCTGCCCTCCTGGGGTCCAGCCAGGCCTGGCCCAGGATGGCAGAACAAAGAACTTCCTCTGAGAGAGGGTGTGACACCCTCTCCCTTTGGAAAATGGTGTGAAGGCAGGGGAGGAGTAGCCTCCCCCAGCCTCTGGAAATGCTTTCTTGGGCACAGATGTGCCCAATTCTGCATAAGCCAGTCTACACCGGTTCAGGGACCCCTTAGCCCCTGCTCTGGCGCGAAACTGGACAAAGGAAAGGGGAGTGACCACTCCCCTGACCTGCACCTCCCCTGGGAGGTGTCCAGAGCTCCTCCAGTGTGCTCCAGACCTCTGCCATCTTGGAAACAGAGGTGCTGCTGGCACACTGGACTGCTCTGAGTGGCCAGTGCCACCAGGTGACGTCAGAGACTCCTTGTGATAGGCTCCTTCAGGTGTTAGTAGCCTTTCCTCTCTCCTAGGTAGCCAAACCCTCTTTTCTGGCTATTTAGGGTCTCTGTCTCTGGGGAAACTTCAGATAACGAATGCATGAGCTCAGCCGAGTTCCTCTGCATCTCCCTCTTCACCTTCTGATAAGGAATCGACCGCTGACCGCGCTGGAAGCCTGCAAACCTGCAACATAGTAGCAAAGACGACTACTGCAACTCGGTAACGCTGATCCTGCCGCCTTCTCGACTGTTTTCCTGCTTGTGCATGCTGTGGGGGTAGTCTGCCTCCTCTCTGCACCAGAAGCTCCGAAGAAATCTCCCGTGGGTCGACGGAATCTTCCCCCTGCAACCGCAGGCACCAAAAAGCTGCATTTCCGGTCCCTTGGGTCTCCTCTCAGCACGACGAGCGAGGTCCCTCGAATCCAGCGACACCGTCCAAGTGACCCCCACAGTCCAGTGACTCTTCAGCCCAAGTTTGGTGGAGGTAAGTCCTTGCCTCACCTCGCTGGGCTACATTGCTGGGAACCGCGACTTTGCAAGCTTCTCCGGCCACTGTGCACTTCCGGCGGAAATCCTGTGTGCACAGCCAAGCCTGGGTCCACGGCACTCTAACCTGCATTGCACGACTTTCTAAGTTGGTCTCCGGCGACGTGGGACTCCTTTGTGCAACTTCGGCGAGCACCGTTTCACGCATCCTCGTAGTGCCTGTTTCTGGCACTTCTCCGGGTGCTACCTGCTTCAGTGAGGGCTCTTTGTCTTGCTCGACGTCCCCTCTCTCTGCAGGTCCAATTTGCGACCTTCTGGTCCCTCCTGGGCCCCAGCAGTGTCCAAAAACGCCAAACGCACGATTTGCGTGTAGCAAGGCTTGTTGGCGTCCATCCGGCGGGAAAACACTTCTGCACGACTCTCCAAGGCGTGAAGGATCCATCCTCCAAAGGGGAAGTCTCTAGCCCTTGTCGTTTCTGCAGTATTCACAGCTCTTCAGCCTAGTAAGAGCTTTTTTGCACCAACCGCTGGCATTTCTTGGGCATCTGCCCAGCTACGAGCTGCTTGTGACTTTTGGACTTGGTCCCCTTGTTCCACAGGTACCCTCAGTCAGGAATCCATCGTTGTTGCACTGCTGATTTGTGTTTTCCTTGCATTCTCCCTCTAACACGACTATTTTGTCCTTAGGGGAACTTTAGTGCACTTTGCACTCACTTTTCAGGGTCTTGGGGAGGGTTATTTTGCTAACTCTCACTATTTTCTAATAGTCCCAGCGACCCTCTACAAGGTCACATAGGTTTGGGGTCCATTCGTGGTTCACATTCCACTTTTGGAGTATATGGTTTGTGTTGCCCCTATCCCTATGTTTCCCCATTGCATCCTATTGTAACTATACATTGTTTGCACTGTTTTCTAAGACTATACTGCATATTTTTGCTATTGTGTATATATATCTTGTGTATATTTCCTATCCTCTCACTGAGGGTACACTCTAAGATACTTTGGCATATTGTCATAAAAATAAAGTACCTTTATTTTTAGTATAACTGTGTATTGTGTTTTCTTATGATATTGTGCATATGACACTAAGTGGTACTGTAGTAGCTTCACACGTCTCCTAGTTCAGCCTAAGCTGCTCTGCTAAGCTACCATTATCTATCAGCCTAAGCTGCTAGACACCCTATACACTAATAAGGGATAACTGGGCCTGGTGCAAGGTGCAAGTACCCCTTGGTACTCACTACAAGCCAGTCCAGCCTCCTACATTGGTTGTGCAGCGGTGGGATAAGTGCTTTGAGACTACTTACCACTCTTGTCATTGTACTTTTCATAAGAGAAAAATATACAAAACAAGGTCAGTGTATATACACATAGCCAAAAAGTTTTGCATTTCCTCTTTTCACTCTTTTCTAAGTGCTGAAAAGTACTTCTAAACTTTCAAAAAGTTCTTAAAAGTTTAAAAAGTTTTTTCTGTCTTTCCAAAAAGTTCTGAAAACTTTTTTCTCTTTGTCTATCACTTTAACTCTCTCTAAAAATGTCTGGCACAGGCCAAAAAGTTGAACTGTCCAAACTTGCATATGATCACCTTAGCTGGAAAGGAGCAAGGAGTCTCTGCATAGAGAGAGGTTTGAGTGTAGGGAAGAATCCTTCCTTAGAACTGTTAATTAATATGCTTAGAGTACAGGATAAGGCCATAAGTGCCCAATCTGTAGAAAAAGTAGCTAATGGTTCTCAATCTGATCCAGGGACTCCCCCAGGAAAAGGTTCAGGAAAGAAACTTCTCAGCCTGCCCATTACTAGACAGTCTAGCATAGTTGGTACAGAGGTTGAATCACATCATACTGATGATGTGCTCTCACATTATGCTGGTAGCCAAGCTGTTAGGGTGCCCTTGGTAAGGGACAGGTCTCCTTCTGTTCATTCCCATCATACCTCTGTATCTAGAAATGTCCCTCCCACCCACCCTGATGACAGATTGTTAGAAAGGGAGCTCAATAGATTGAGAGTGGAGCAAACCAGACTGAAGCTCAAGAAGCAACAGCTGGATTTGGATAGACAGTCTTTAGAAATAGAGAGGGAAAGACAGAAGATGGGTTTAGATACCCATGGTGGCAGCAGCAGTATTCCCCATAGTCATCCTGCAAAAGAGCATGATTCCAGGAATCTGCACAAGATAGTTCCCCCTTACAAGGAGGGGGATGACATTAACAAGTGGTTTGCTGCACTTGAGAGGGCCTGTGCTGTACAGGATGTCCCTCAAAGGCAGTGGGCTGCTATCCTATGGCTATCATTCACTGGAAAAGGTAGGGATAGGCTCCTTACTGTAAAAGAAAATGATGCTAATAATTTCCAAGTTCTTAAGAATGCACTCCTGGATGGTTATGGCTTAACCACTGAACAGTACAGGATAAAGTTCAGAGAGACCAAAAAGGAGTCTTCACAAGACTGGGTTGATTTCATTGACCAGGCAGTGAAGGCCTTGGAGGGGTGGTTACATGGCAGTAAAGTTACTGATTATGAAAGCCTGTATAACACAATCCTGAGAGAGCATATACTTAATAATTGTGTGTCTGATTTGTTGCACCAGTACCTGGTAGACTCTGATCTGACCTCTCCCCAAGAATTGGGAAAGAAGGCAGACAAATGGGTCAGAACAAGGGTGAACAGAAAAGTTCATACAGGGGATGACAAAGATGGCAATAAGAAGAAAGATGGTGAAAAATCTCAAGATAAGCATGGGGATAAGGGTAAAACCAAAGATCCCACTTCAAATCTTAAACACTCTTCAGAGGGTGGGGATAAAACAAATTCTTCCTCTTCTTCCCAACCTGCACACATTAAAAAGCCCTGGTGCTTTGTGTGTAAAAACAGAGGCCATAGGCCAGGGGATAAGTCCTGTCCAGGTAAACCCCCTGAGCCTACCACCACTAATACATCAAGCTCTAGTGCCCCTAGCAGTAGTGGTACTAGTGGTGGGACTGCTGGCAACAGTCAAGCAAAGGGTGTAGTTGGGTTCACTTATGGGTCCATAGTGGAAACTGATGTAATCAGTCCCAAGACAGTTTCTGTCACACCTAGTGGCATTGGCCTTGCCACACTGGCTGCTTGCCCCCTTACAAAGGATAAGTACAGGCAGACAGTTTCAATAAATGGTGTTGAGGCCTTGGCCTACAGGGACACAGGTGCCAGTTTCACTTTGGTGACTGAAAACCTAGTGCCTCCTGAACAACACATCATTGGACAACAGTATAAGATTATTGATGTCCATAACTCCACTAAGTTTCTTCCCTTAGCTATAATTCAGTTTAGTTGGGGTGGAGTTACTGGCCCTAAGCAGGTGGTGGTATCACCTAGCTTACCTGTAGACTGTCTCTTAGGTAATGACCTAGAGGCCTCAGGTTGGGCTGATGTAGAGTTTTATGCCCATGCAGCCATGCTGGGCATCCCTGAGGAATTGTTCCCTCTCATTTCTACTGAAATGAAAAAGCAAAGGAGAGAAGGCCTGAAAACTCAGGATCCCTCTCCATCAACAGGTAAAAAGGGTATCACAGTATCCCCTAACCACTCTACCATTCAGGATACCATTCCTGTGGTGGGAGAAACCTCTCCTGGGGTGGCACCTGTTCCAAGGGAATCATCAGCTGGCATAGCTGGACTCCCTGAGGTGGAAGTACCTCTCTGTGGGATAACTAACATTGGTGAGAAAAAGAGCACCATTTTAGTTAACATGGAGCATCCCTCCAACCCTCCCAGAGAAACTTTAGTGCAGAAACCCTGCACTGCCTCACAACACTTAGGACAGCATCCCTGCCCTAGTGTGGAGCTAATAGGACAGCATCCCTGCCCTGCTCCAACCCAAGAGAAACAGCATCCCTGTTCTCTCTTCCAGCCATATGGACAAAGTTTTTGCCCAGCTATGGCTTTACTGAGACAGCATCCCTGTCTGGCATTTCCATCATTACAAATAGGTTCAGTGGATAATTCCCACTGCTCTAAACTAAAACTTACTGATAGAAACTCTGAAAATACATCTTCACATTGTTGGTTAGCTAAAAAACTTCAAACAGTGTGGTTTACATCCCCACAGGGAAGTAACCATATAGTGGATGATAAAGGGAGTAACCAGTCTATTGCAGAGCTACTCTCTACTTATCACCACTTAGACAATAAAGTCTCAACTGGCCAAGGTTAGCCTTATTGTCCTTCGTTTGGGGGGGGGTTGTGTGAGAAAGTAGCCTCTTTCTAGCCTTGTTACCCCCACTTTTGGCCTGTTTGTGAGTGTATGTCAGGGTGTTTGTCACTGTTTTCACTGTCTCACTGGGATCCTGATAGCCAGGCCCCAGTGCTCATAGTGAAAACACTATGTTTTCAGTATGGTTTTTATGTGTCACTGGGATCCTGCTGGTCAGGACCCCAGTGCTCATAGGTTTGTGGCCTATATGTCTGTGTCACTGGGACCCTGTCACACAGGGCCCCAGTGCTCATAGGTGTGCATGTATGTGTTCCCTGTGTGGTGCCTAACTGTCTCACTGAGGCTCTGCTAACCAGAACCTCAGTGGTTATGCTCTCTCATTACTTTTAAATTGTCACTAACAGGCTAGTGACCAATTTTACCAATTTACATTGGCTTACTGGAACACCCTTATAATTCCCTAGTATATGGTACTGAGGTACCCAGGGTATTGGGGTTCCAGGAGATCCCTATGGGCTGCAGCATTTCTTTTGCCACCCATAGGGAGCTCTGACAATTCTTACACAGGCCTGCCACTGCAGCCTGAGTGAAATAACGTCCACGTTATTTCACAGCCATTTTACACTGCACTTAAGTAACTTATAAGTCACCTATATGTCTAACCTTTACCTGGTAAAGGTTAGGTGCAAAGTTACTTAGTGTGAGGGCACCCTGGCACTAGCCAAGGTGCCCCCACATTGTTCAGAGCCAATTCCATGAACTTTGTGAGTGCGGGGACACCATTACACACGTGCACTACATATAGGTCACTACCTATATGTAGCTTCACCATGGTAACTCCGAATATGGCCATGTAACATGTCTATGATCATGGAATTGCCCCCTCTATGCCATCCTGGCATTATTGGTACAATTCCATGATCCCAGTGGTCTGTAGCACAGACCCTGGTACTGCCAAACTGCCCTTCCTGGGGTTTCACTGCAGCTGCTGCTGCTGCCAACCCCTCAGACAGGCATCTGCCCTCCTGGGGTCCAGCCAGGCCTGGCCCAGGATGGCAGAACAAAGAACTTCCTCTGAGAGAGGGTGTGACACCCTCTCCCTTTGGAAAATGGTGTGAAGGCAGGGGAGGAGTAGCCTCCCCCAGCCTCTGGAAATGCTTTCTTGGGCACAGATGTGCCCAATTCTGCATAAGCCAGTCTACACCGGTTCAGGGACCCCTTAGCCCCTGCTCTGGCGCGAAACTGGACAAAGGAAAGGGGAGTGACCACTCCCCTGACCTGCACCTCCCCTGGGAGGTGTCCAGAGCTCCTCCAGTGTGCTCCAGACCTCTGCCATCTTGGAAACAGAGGTGCTGCTGGCACACTGGACTGCTCTGAGTGGCCAGTGCCACCAGGTGACGTCAGAGACTCCTTGTGATAGGCTCCTTCAGGTGTTAGTAGCCTTTCCTCTCTCCTAGGTAGCCAAACCCTCTTTTCTGGCTATTTAGGGTCTCTGTCTCTGGGGAAACTTCAGATAACGAATGCATGAGCTCAGCCGAGTTCCTCTGCATCTCCCTCTTCACCTTCTGATAAGGAATCGACCGCTGACCGCGCTGGAAGCCTGCAAACCTGCAACATAGTAGCAAAGACGACTACTGCAACTCGGTAACGCTGATCCTGCCGCCTTCTCGACTGTTTTCCTGCTTGTGCATGCTGTGGGGGTAGTCTGCCTCCTCTCTGCACCAGAAGCTCCGAAGAAATCTCCCGTGGGTCGACGGAATCTTCCCCCTGCAACCGCAGGCACCAAAAAGCTGCATTTCCGGTCCCTTGGGTCTCCTCTCAGCACGACGAGCGAGGTCCCTCGAATCCAGCGACACCGTCCAAGTGACCCCCACAGTCCAGTGACTCTTCAGCCCAAGTTTGGTGGAGGTAAGTCCTTGCCTCACCTCGCTGGGCTACATTGCTGGGAACCGCGACTTTGCAAGCTTCTCCGGCCACTGTGCACTTCCGGCGGAAATCCTGTGTGCACAGCCAAGCCTGGGTCCACGGCACTCTAACCTGCATTGCACGACTTTCTAAGTTGGTCTCCGGCGACGTGGGACTCCTTTGTGCAACTTCGGCAAGCACCGTTTCACGCATCCTCATAGTGCCTGTTTCTGGCACTTCTCCGGGTGCTACCTGCTTCAGTGAGGGCTCTTTGTCTTGCTCGACGTCCCCTCTCTCTGCAGGTCCAATTTGCGACCTTCTGGTCCCTCCTGGGCCCCAGCAGTGTCCAAAAACGCCAAACGCACGATTTACGTGTAGCAAGGCTTGTTGGCGTCCATCCGGCGGGAAAACACTTCTGCACGACTCTCCAAGGCGTGAAGGATCCATCCTCCAAAGGGGAAGTCTCTAGCCCTTGTCGTTTCTGCAGTATTCACAGCTCTTCAGCCTAGTAAGAGCTTTTTTGCACCAACCGCTGGCATTTCTTGGGCATCTGCCCAGCTACGAGCTGCTTGTGACTTTTGGACTTGGTCCCCTTGTTCCACAGGTACCCTCAGTCAGGAATCCATCGTTGTTGCACTGCTGATTTGTGTTTTCCTTGCATTCTCCCTCTAACACGACTATTTTGTCCTTAGGGGAACTTTAGTGCACTTTGCACTCACTTTTCAGGGTCTTGGGGAGGGTTATTTTGCTAACTCTCACTATTTTCTAATAGTCCCAGCGACCCTCTACAAGGTCACATAGGTTTGGGGTCCATTCGTGGTTCACATTCCACTTTTGGAGTATATGGTTTGTGTTGCCCCTATCCCTATGTTTCCCCATTGCATCCTATTGTAACTATACATTGTTTGCACTGTTTTCTAAGACTATACTGCATATTTTTGCTATTGTGTATATATATCTTGTGTATATTTCCTATCCTCTCACTGAGGGTACACTCTAAGATACTTTGGCATATTGTCATAAAAATAAAGTACCTTTATTTTTAGTATAACTGTGTATTGTGTTTTCTTATGATATTGTGCATATGACACTAAGTGGTACTGTAGTAGCTTCACACGTCTCCTAGTTCAGCCTAAGCTGCTCTGCTAAGCTACCATTATCTATCAGCCTAAGCTGCTAGACACCCTATACACTAATAAGGGATAACTGGGCCTGGTGCAAGGTGCAAGTACCCCTTGGTACTCACTACAAGCCAGTCCAGCCTCCTACACCACCCACTTGAGAGACTGTGGATTTGCACTCCCCAGGACCAAGCAGTGGGCAATCCACCCACTTTAGAAACTTGAAAGACTGTGGCTTTGCACTCCCCAGGACCAAGAAGTGGGCAAACCACCCACTTTAAAACTTGTGAGACTGTGGCTTTGCACTCCCCAGGACCAAGCAGTGCGCAAACCACGCACTTGAGAGACTTGAGAGACTGTGGCTTTTCACTCCCCAGTACCAAGCAGTGGGCAACCCACCCACTTGAGAGACTTGAGAGACTGTGGCTTTGCACTCCCCAGTACCAAGCAGTGGGCTTGGAGCCCCCTCGAGGAGCAGTGGCATCATACCATCATCCGGCTGAGGTGCCCCCCTCCCCTTCCTCCTGAGGTGCCTGCTTTTTTTTCCCAACCTGATGCCCCTGCAGTGTTCTCTTCCTTTTGAGGCAGGTGTCATGTGTGGGCTTTGCCCATGCTTTTTGGGACCACTGGTCCACGGACATTTCATGGTGCAGTGTATGGACTTGTGTACTTGATGTAAATATTTGTGTATACTGATTATTTGCTGTTCTCTTGATCTATCTGATTGTTGAAATATAACACTAGTTAAACTAATTTCCTTTTGTCCTTGCGTTCTTCCAGGGGGTGACGGGGTGTATCTGTGATGTTGTTGGATATGTGTGTTTGTATGTTGATGTGGGTGGGGGTGTTGCGTGTCGCGTGTGTGTGTCACTCTCTTTTCCCTCCTCCCCTCCCCTGTGTGCTAGGTGCAGTACTCACCGCCATCGCCACTGCTGCCTTCTTTCCACTTCGTGGTGTATTAGTAGATACACCAACATGGGTAGGATCTGCAATTCGGGCTCCATGGCGTCCTAGTTCTTCCTTGGGTGTCGAAAGGTGAGTGGTTTCCCTTCTGTGTACTGTTTCTGATGTGCTTTTGATGGAGTTGGTACCGCCCCGGAAAAGCTGGCAGATTGGTGCCTTGTAATAGTGTGGGCGGTATATTGTCTTCCGTCTGTCTGTTGGTGGTTACCACTGCAGTGTTTGTTACTACCACCGTGGCGGTCGGAGTGCTAAAGTGGCTGTCTGTGTTGGCGGTCTCCACCATGGTCGTGTCCCATTCTTTTTACCGCTGGCCTGTTGACGGTATTACCGCCACTTTAACGCCGACCACCAGGGTTGTAATGAGGGCCATAGTAATGTGTTTTATATGTCCTGACAGTGAAATATTGCTAAATTCGTTTTTCACTGTTGCAAGGCCTGTCCCCCTCATAGGTTAACATGGGAGCTACCTTTATATCTGATTTAAGTGTAGATTGCCTTTGGGAGCGTATGGACATAAGGAGTTTGGGGTCTCTAAGCTCATAATTAAAAAATACATCTTTTAGTAAAGGTGATTTTGAGATTGTGTGTTTGAAAATGCCACTTTTAGAAAGTGAGCATTTTCTTGCTTATACCATTTCTGTGACTCTGCCTGTTTGTGGATTCCCTGTCTGGGTCAGTTTGACAGTTGGGCTGGTTGCACCTCACACTAGACAGTGACACAAAGGGAGTTGGGGTGTAGCCTGCATAGCCTGATGAGCCATCTGTGCTAGGAGGGAGGAGAGGAGTGGTCACTTACACCTGAAAGGGCTGTTCCTGCCCTCACACAATGCAGTCTCCAACCCCCTGATGAGTGTCTGGGGCCTGGTCTGGACAAGGCAGGATTTCACATTCACAAGAGACTTTGCTTTGAAGTAGGCCTACTTCAAATGAGAAATTGGGTATAAGAAGACACCAAAAACCACAAACTTTAGAACACTTCTGGAAACAAGAGAAACCTTTGCCTGGAGAAGAGCCGAAGAGCTGAGGAAGAAGAGCTGCTCTGCATGTGACTGTGCTTTGTGGAGCTATCCTGCAGTTGCTGCTTCTGCCAGAGTAAGAGGGCAAAGACTGGACTTTGTGTGCCTTCCATCTTGAGTAGAAATCTCCAGTGGCTTGATTTAGTGCTTGCCTCCTGTTGTTTGAATTCTCTGGGATAGCAAAGACTTCTCTCTGCCAGCACCTGGAGTCTCTGGAGAGACTCCTGCTCTGACAAGTGGTGCCCTATCCAGTCCCTGGGCCCTTGAAAGGAAAGCTGGTGAAAATTCAAGGAAATCGACTTCGAATGACTTTGGACCGACGCCGCTGCTGAATCCGGTGACGCCGCCTGCACCTGACTCCGTGATCTTCGCTGGAACACGACGACCTTCGCAGGCCAAACACTACAGCCCCGCCAAAGTCTGCAACTCTGTGGAAGCCTCCGTATCACGTCGTGACCGACGCCGCTCAAAGTGCGCAGATTCAACTTTTAGCACAGACGCCGCGATCCCCGACTTCGCGCATCGGATAATTTTCATTTCTTCACTAAGGTACTGTACCTGGGGGTCTACGCGACTCCGTGTCCGGCGCCGCTGGTGTCGGATTGTTGGGAACTACTCCGTTACGATGCCGTGTTAAGACCTCATCGAAGCATTTTGTGTTTCTAACCACTATTTTTGAGTTTCATCTTTAAAAATTCATAATTTGACTTGTGTATGTCGGATGTTTGTCGTTTTGGTCTTGTTTTGTTTAGATAAATAGTTCCTATTTTTTTTAACTAATGTTGTCTCATTTTGTAGTGCTATTATTAAGTTACTGTATGTGTTGGTACAAATACTTTACACCTAGCACTCTGAAGTTAAGCCTACTGTTCTGCCAAGCTACCACGGGGGTAAGCAGGGGTTAACTGAGGGTGATTCTCTCTTACCCTGACTAAAGTGAGGGTCCTTGCTTGAACAGGGGGTAACCTGACTGTCAACCAAAGACCCCATTTCTAACATAGGGCATCCCTTCCTAATATTGAATTGCACTGGCATGCGTGAATGTTTTGCAACAGAAATGGAGTCTCAAAAATTCATAGTTTACTGACTTTGTGAAGGAGGTGGTAACCCATTCACAAAAGGCAAAGGGTGCTTTGTGATTGGGGGAGCCAACATTTTTTAAGAACAGGCAGTAGTCGCAGAAACCACTGCCTGCATTAAGAAAAACTGCTTCATTTAAAAAAGCAGTCACAGACATGGTAGTCTGCTGACCCCAGCAGGCCACCATCCTTGTGAGTGCCAGCTATTCCCAATAGGCCGCAAATTGCAACTTACCTCATGAATATTAATAAGGCAGGTCCCTTGTAAACCATTTGGGAAATGCAAACAGCATCTCAGACACTGTTGTACAGCAGTGTTTGCGAATCGCAATTTACGAGTTGCTAAAAATCGCAAATTGCAAGTTGCAAGCACTGAGGGTTGTACATCTGGCCTGTAATTTCTAGGCACACACCACCAAACGTCAGGTTCAAATTGAAAAAGAAGATTTTGCCCCTACCTACATTCCTGAACAATAACATAACACACAGTAAGAAAACAAACGGTATGTCAAATAACTCAAGATCCTGTTCCTGCACTAAGGCCCCTAAGAAGTGTGAAATCCACTTATGACCGAAGTTGGGGATTATCTACCTCTATGTTGTGGGGCTGGATGTCACTAAAATAAACCAACGTATAACAAATCAGCTAAAATGAAAACTAAATCAGTGGTATTGGGCAATGTCCCGAACTAGTCTCATAATGATATGTTTGCGCTATATACATACCACCTCCCTTTCTTAAGGATTGAAGACAAAGGTGTTCAGACGGTGGAGAAACTGCCGCCTTCACCGCCTCATATGCCTGCATATTTTCATTTTAAACCTTGTCACCTCATATCCTTGCAGCACTGCCTTGCTTTCAGTTATCAGAGATGCTAATCTTTAATGCAAACACGTAGAAAACTTGAAGCCGTGAGTCATTATCCCTGCTACGCTGTGTAGGAGCAACAATGGAAACGTGTGACCCCAATGTAATGAAGTGGGCAGGAGGCAGAAAGACGATAGAAGGTGGGAAGCACCGCAGAGAAATAGACAGGCACAGGGAAATGAGGCAGATAAAGTGAAAGAGAGTGAGAGAGTCTGTGCCGAAAAGATGGCGAGGGACAGAGAACAAGAGAACAATTTAAAAACACAGAGTGGGGGCGAGAGAAAGATAAATACGGAGAAAAATAGAGAGGCTGAATTATCTAGAGAAAGAATATTGCGTGAGAGAGGGAGAGAAAGGGAAAAATGGAGAGCAAGGGCATGCAATGTGATATATAAATATATATTTATTTTCACTGAAAAAATAAAAGTTACAGGCACGTTAATAGTTAGGTTCTGAATTTACTCCTACAAAACCATAGCAATTCAGCAGTTATAGTTAGAGTTCTTTCCAGTATCTAAAACTCACTCTCCAATGTAACTATAACTTGCACCTTCGCCCACAAGGGATGGCCTGCAGCCAGTCCCTGTGGCCAACCCCCCTAACCACTAGCCCAATGCTGTACACTGCCCTATGGCCATTCATGGCGGAAGTTGGCTGCATCCTTACTGCATGTGAGAATAGGTGTGAGAGATTGTATTGGGGGTAAGAATGGTTGTCAGAGTGTCAGTCTGGGTGTGAGAGTTTGTACATCAGTGGTTTAGTGGGTGCATCAATATATGCGTGGGTCTGTGAGTGGGTGCATCATGGTGTCAGTGGGTCTGTGAGTGGGTGTATGACGTCTGAGTGGGTGTTTCAGTGGGATTGTGACTGTCTGAGTGAATCTGAATGGGTGCGTGAGGGTCTGACTGAGGCTGTGAGTGAGTGCATGAGTGTCTGAGTGGGTCTGTGAGTGGGTACATAAGTGTCTGAGGGGATGTGTTAGTGGGAGAGTTGATTGAAAGAGAGACAGAAAGAAAGAAAGTGAGAGGGAGAGAGAGATGGAGATTGTAGGCTTTGATGTCTGATCTACGTAGACTGAAACCTTCACACTGAGCTACGGGTTTAAGCCCTCAAGTGCTTCCCTGCGGTCCCAAGATATTATTTTTGTATTTTTATTTTTTTTCTTACAATCTGTTTACATTTTTTTAAATAAAATGTCCTTTACGGGCTACCTGGCACTGCGGGAGAAGCCTTAAGGCTTACCTCGCAGTGCCATTGCTTCAGCAAGCAAGGAGCTGCTTTGACAGCAGTTCTGTGCTTGCTGAAGCATTTCATCTCTGTCCCCTGCACACCTGCGCCCCTCATATTATACTTAAATGCTCCTGGGAGGTGGTTGTCCCCGGGCAACGAGAGGGGCCCGGGCAGCCCCCCCCACATATTATAATCACCACAGCCCTCGAGAGGTGGCGTTCCCCAGGGCAGCAAGAGGACCACGGGCCCCTCCGGTTATATAAAAGTGAAAGCCAGGGAGGTGGGGGTCTCCAGTGCACTGGGGGCAGAGGCCCCCCCGCATAAAAAAATTAGAGCTCTCTGGAAGTGCTGGTCCCCGAGGCTGACCCCCTTTACTTTTTGAAATATTTGCTGCAGGGGTGGTGGTCCTTGGGATAGTGGGGGGGGGCACATAGCCCCCCACAAATAAATTTCATTTTGCCCAGGGAGGTGATGGTCCCAGGGTCACCAGTAGGGGGCTGGGCGCCCTTTGAATATTATAATCAACACAGCCCTGGGGGGATGGCGGTCCGCAGGGCAGTGGGGGTGCCGCGGGCCCCCCGCATATATAGAAAAAGGAAAGCCCCAGGGAGGGACAGTAATGTCACTGACCATGTTGTGAGTGTTGTAATCTGAGAAGTCATAAGCAGTGCATTACCGGAATGCAAGTTATCGTTAGCTCAGGTAACTATATTGGTTGAATTTTTATAGTTTTGTATGTGTCAAATTGAAGCCTAACTAGAACAATAGATTTAACCCAGATCTGTGACTGGGAGTGAGTGTTTAAAAGGTTTCAGCACTCTGTCCATCATCCTTTTGTGTTGCTAAAGTCACCCTTAGTGGCCTGGGTATGCCCAGGCGTGGGTCCATTGCTCAATGTTCCAGTGGATTGAAGCTAGCTTGGCTGAGGAAGAGTGTTACCCTGAAGCCAGTACTAGGATACACGTTTCCAGTCCAGGGAGGACTTAGCAGTTCAGGGTGGACTGTCCTCCAGAGAAGCAGGGTCAAGACTGATTTGCATATGGCTGGGCTCAAACTGGGGTGGCATGGTGAGCAAAAGCACAATGGACTTCATCCAGAAATGTGACTGGGTTGAGTGTTTGAAAAGTTTGAGCACTCTGTTCATCATTCTTTTGTGTTGCTAAAGTCGCCCTAAGTGGCCAGAGTATGCCCAGGCGTGGGTCCCAGGCTCACTGTGTCACTTGATTCAAGCTAGCCTGGCTGATGAAGGGTGATACCCCGAAACCGGTACTAGGATGCTTGTTTCCAGTCCAGGGAGGACATGTCCTGGAAGTTCGGGCTGGACTGTTCCCATGAGGAGCAATGTTAAGACTGATTTGCTTATGGCTGGTTCCAAACTGGGGTGGCATGGTGAACAAAGAACAACGGATTTAACTCAGATCTGTGACTGGGGGTGAGTGTTTGAAGAGTTTCAGCACTCCGTCCATCATCCTTTTGTGTTGCTAAAGCCTCCCTAAGTGGCCAGAGTATGCCCAGGCGTGGGTCCCAGGCTCACTGTGTCACTTGATTCAAGCTAGCCTGGCTGATGAAGGGTGATACCCCAAAACCGGTAAAAGAATGCTTGTTTCCAGTCCAGGAAGGACCTGGCCTGGAGGTTTGGGCCGGGCTGTTTCCATGAGGAGCAATGTTAAGACTGATTTGCATATGGCTGGGTTCAAAGTGAGGTGGCATGGTGAGCAAAAGAACAATGGATTTAACCCAGATCTGTGACTGGGTGTGAGTGTTTGAAAAGTTTCAGCACTCCGTCCATCATCCTTTTGTGTTGCTACCATTTGACGAATCTTCATGAAATGTTCCCAAAAAAGTGCCCCAGTGATTCTTGTTGCGCACTGAATGTTTCTGAATGATCCGTCAAGCAGGGGCAGAGAAAAAGGGGTAAAAAAAGTTGCATTCCCTGTGTTAATTCCCAGTGGACCTTTGAACACGACTACATCCTGAACCACTGGATAGAATCACACCAAATTTGGCAGAAACCTAGCTTTCTGTACGGAGATTGTGCTTTTGCTTATTTGTTGTCAATCCGTTCAGTAGTTTTTGAGAAATTTAAGAAAAAGTTGTATATCTCTGGCTGCGACAACTTAGCAAATAATGATGAGCTCATGCAAGGAAATGCATAGCTCTGATTGGCTGCCAACACCTCAACCAGGAGGTATTAGTAGCTATCTTGGGCCTCAGCTGCAGCTGGTTCCCTAAACAATTGTGGAGAAAAAGAAAGGGGCCAGGGTAGGGACACCCTGACTCTTTATCTCTGGTGCTGGGGTCCAGGAGGGACTCTGCAGGGGTAAAAGAGCATTTAACATTTTTTTTGCTGTGAAATTGTGAAATTCGCAGAAACAAATCATAATAAAAGCGAGCGGGCTCCCATGCTTGTTTTTTTTAAAGCTCCGGGGTGGGCCAGGTCCGGGGGGCAAAGTAGAAATTAAAGAGGAGGCACACAGGACCCCCCTCCTGGGCTTTTCAGTGCCCTGGGGACTGACACCTCCCCGGGGCTTCCGTCTATTTGAATGCAGGGGTCATGTGGGCCCTCGCATCCCTGGAGACCGCTACACCACCAGGGCTTCCTTCTATTTTAATGCAGGGGGGCTCACACCCCTCCCGCAGCCCCATGGACCACCACCTCTTTGGGGAAAACACAATAAAAAACAAAGTAGGTCGGTTTCGGAACCCCCCACAGCCCCAGGAACCACCACATCCATAGGGTTTTCTTCTATTTCAATGCAGGGGGTCATGCAACCCCCCCGCAGGCCAGGGAACCACCATCTCCCTGGGGTAAACATGGACCTCCACAGCCCCGGTGACCTGCTCACCCCTGGGACATAGCTGTTTGCTTCTGCTTGGTGGAAACCGACTGCTCCCACTAAGCAAGAGCAAACAAACTCCTCTTTCTGTAAGTGAGAACTGTCAAACGGCTCTCACTGGCACAAAGCAGAGTTTTCATCTGTTTTCCCTGCACTCAAATAAGTGTGCAGTGAAGTCATATGTAAACATTGCTCCCGCAAGCAGGGAGCTCCTATTAAAAGTAGCTCCCTGCTTGTGGGAGCAATGCCGCTCCCAGAGGATGCGAGGAGCCGGCTAGGACCGTGGGGCCTTGAGGCTCCCCCCATGGTACTGTCACTCTCTCTCTCTCTCTCTATTCCATCCCACAATGAGAGAGAGAGAGAGTGAGAGAGAGAGAGAGAGAGAGATATTGTAATTGCAATGGTCTCTCCATGCAATGACTTCAAGGAGTTAGACTAGCAAGATGTTATAGTTACCACAACAGAGAGCACAACATAGTCACTTGTGGCCTAATGGTCAAGGTTTTGTGCTGTCAATGAGTAGGCTGAAGGTTCAATGTGTTTGTTTATTTACTGGCTTTTTGACGGTTAAGCCTTACTAGTGATGGAACATTCACATTTGTTTCCAATCACATACTTGGGTTGACTGTCATAGGTATTTCTGGAAGCATTCCATTAAGAAGTCAGCTATGGCCTAAAGGTTAAGATCACAGACCCTCACACTGAAAGTTGAGGGTTCTACTCCAGGTGTGCGTGTGATCATTTTCCTTCTTTAATTTCTTTTAAACTTCAAAAGATTAAGGTTCAATGTGAGAAAACTGAGCCGACTGCAGAAGCCCTATACCTTTTTGTCCCCATTTTTCACTTTTAGCTGGGGTTTTCCTGATTCTGATGGTGCCCCGGATACTGCTAAACAGTCTCAGGGCCAGTGCTCTGGTTAAAACTTTAATTAATAAAGCCCCAAAAGGAGCTAGATATTTTAAGTTTGGTGTCAAACTGATTGTTTTAATAAATATAACAACTTGCCGCTGTTGAATTTAATGTAACTAGTTCAGGGAAAGAGTTTTAAAACTCTAATTAAAAGTTGCCAACTTCAGCTCTGTAGTGCCCCTCTATGATTGGCCAGACTCTGACAGCCTGGCCAGGCTGCCTTGATGAGGTGTGAAGCGGCATGGAGCTTGAGGAGAAAGGAAGTGTCTTTGGGAGGAGATGTGCCTCAGCAGATGGTGAAACAGGATGGGTGGGACAGCAGCCAAACTGGTCTTCAAAGGAAGGAAGGAGATTTGCAGTAGCTTAAGACCTCCCCCATTTCCTGCAAACTCAGACAACCAGGTGCCCCCTTGATTAGATTAGGAGAGGGCAGGAAAGGGGGGTGTTAAGGAATTTGAGCCACAGCAGTAGATGGACTCAGCCAGACCTAACCTCCAAAATTGAATTTCTGCCATTTTGGATTTTTAAAGAATTTTGCTCCCAGGGATTCATTTTTGCCACACTTCCCAGGAAGTGGTCATCCCTGAGGGTGGTGGCCTGCCTGTGATTGCACATTTGCCCTCCCCCCGCTTTCCACCCCAAGCGCAAGGATAAATATGGATGAGCTGCACCAACACCTCAGATCCCTACAAGGAACAAGACAGAAAGAAGAAGTACTGCTGGCTGGACCTCAGACCTGCACCTGGATACTGCACTCTCAAGGACTGCATGAGCTGCACACTTGGGCCTCACCACAAAAATGACTTTGATTGGCTTCAACTGGTTCAAGAAGGAATTCCCTGTTTGAGACATGTAGAAAATAACAAACCAAAGTCTCCTGAATCAAATCCTGAAGAAACTGACCAGCTAAACACTGTCCAGTGGTCATTTGTGAGTTTGAGCCAGGTGGATTCTGGAAGATGGAGTCCTAATCTTCAAGGAGCAACTCAGAGCTTCTCGAACCTTGGGGTGAGCTGTGGACTCCTAAAGGACCTCCAAAGACCTTCTAGAAGAAGATCCAGATGTTTGGAGGAGATTGGAGAACTTTTGGTAAAAAGCTCCATAAAGGACTGACCCGACTTTGTGAGTCAAGCCGGCTTACACCACCACGACCGGCCCTGACTTGAAGGTTTGTCCCGCTGGAAAGCTTTGGAGCCCCAGACTTCCAGGATTTCAGCTGGGGTTCCTTGAAAGGCAATCCGACTACATCGACTGGAAATTGGCTTGCTGTTGAGGGTCGTCCGATGTTGGAGAGAAAATAGCTTTAAAAAAGTGACAAAGTCCGCATGTAAAAAGCTGACTGGGGCTTCCCGCATAAAGTATCTGAGGAGGGCTCCAGGGAGGTTGGATCCAATCTGCGACTTTTCCCCAGGGATGAAATCTTCAAGAAAAGACTAATTCCGAAGGTAAACTCTTGACCGAGGCCTCCTGCTTGCTGTAGCCGCGCAGGGCTCCATCGCGGTCAGCCTTGAATTTTGACTTTGCCCCGGAAGGAATGTAACCAGATATCCAGAGTGGCACTTTTAGTTTCTACGTGCTAAAAAACATTTATTCCATAAAAATTAATATCCCCGGTTCCCCTTATCAGATTTAATTGGTTTTGGTGTCAAATTAAAGATAAAAATATTTCCTATGTCTCTAAATTGGTTTTGGATTTTTAAACTGTTCTCTGTGTTTTATTTTTTTGTGATATTTGAGTACTTTACACACTTTGGGTGGATTACAATTTCGGGGGACGGAAAAAGCCAACCACCAAAGTACCGAGGGTCAGGTTGCCACCAGTGCGACCGCCTTCCCGTGGCCTCCATTAAAAGTTTCCCGCTAGGTCAGCAGGCGGAAACGGTGTTTCCGCCCTCTGGCCCAGCGGGAAACAGTCTACAACATTGACGCTGGCTCATAATAGAGCTGGCAGCAATGCTGTACTGCATAGGGTGCACCAGCACCCCCGCGATGTTCACTGTCTGTAAATCATACAGTGAACATTGTGATGAGGCCCCCCTGGGGGCCCCCTGCACCCCGTCTCCACCAGCAGTTACAAGGCGGTGCTACCACCATGTAACCGTCGGTAAGGGCAGCGCTGCATGCAGCACTTCCCTGGCAGATTAGGACTGCCAGCACCGCCAGTCCCTCCTGTGGAGGAAAACTGCAGTGCTGGCAGTCTGACCGTGGTGCTACTTCCACAGTCATAATGTGGCCGTCGGACCGCCATATTGGCGGTTGTCTGACCGCCACCGCGACCCTGGCATTTTCAAGACCGCCAATGTCATAATGCCCCCCGCTTTGTCTCCTAAATTAAGCCCTGTTGCCAAGCTACCAAGGGTTGAGCTGGGGTTAATGGACCTAATGGGGGTTAGTAGGCTATTGCTAAGTGTCAGTACTTAATTGTCCTTACCAATAATCCACTTTCCAACATTTTTGGTGGCTTCGGTGGGATCCAGTACTTGTGTTCAGTATCATACGACAATTTTAAATAAAACAAATTAAAAATCATTCAACTTGTCTTAGTGCAAACATTGTTTTTGATTTTTAATTTGGACAAATTTCAATTATTGATTTTCTGTGATTTTTCTACATTCTTGATTCCAATTTTTGCAAATGTGTTTGTGTGACACAAAACTGGGGAAACATTGTGATTGATCAGGCTAGCCTACCCACATTAATATTAGTCCAGCCTGGGGGGTTGTGTACTGAGAGGGGGATTACCTACAGCCACTAATCTCAGAAATAATGTGTTAATCAAATCCTTGACAGCTTGTGCTGAGGCCCAAGAGGTAGTCCCAGAAGAAGCCCCAGGGGAGGAAGAATTAGAGGATGATGCCAGCTCCAGCCACTGAGGGGAGGGAGAGCATCTGAACCTTGGTGAGGAGGAGGAATACCAGTCCTCACTACACACAGTCACCAGGGCCATAGCCAAAGCTAGTTGGGTGAGGGGAGGACCTTCAGAAGGAGAGAACCAGTTCCTCAGAGAGAGAGAGCTGGACGCCCAGGTGGCGTATATAGCTTTGGAGGCAGAGAAGCTGGACCTAGAGAAGAAAAAGTGGGCAAGGGAAAAGAAAAATGATGGTGGCAGTGAAGAAGACTCTGAGATGTCCAGGGGTGGTAGGTTTTGTCCCAGGTTACCCAAGGGGGTAGTCCCTGATGATATAGACAAGCAGCTGGAGGGCTTTGAAAGGACTCTCTAGATAAAAAGGGTTAGACCCCAAAATTAGGGTTCACTCCTATGGGAGTTGGTCCCAATATCTGGGAGGGAGAGGCTCCTGACCCTAAAGGAGGAGGAAACAGATTCCTATCCCAGTATAAAGAGGTGTTTAACTAATAAGTTTGGTCTGACCCCATATCAGTACAGTCTCAATTTCAGGGACACCCAAAAGACAGCTACCCAGTCCTGGGTTGATTTTGTGGACATCTCACTAAAGGCCTTAGAGGGCTGGGTACAGTGCAACAAGGTAAGTACCTTTGAGGGGCTGTACAACTTGATTACGAGGAAGCACCTCCTAGCGCATAGGTCCCTAGAGAGGTTGCACCTGTATCTAGTTGACTCTATGTTGTTCAACCCCAGAGAGCTGAGGGAGGCTGCAGATGACTGGTTAAGAACCAGAGTTAACCAGAAACCCCTAGGGGGTGATCAGAAAAAGGGAAGTTAAGGTTCCTCTCATGGGGAAGAACCAAGGGAAAGATGATAAAAAAATCCTAGGATTCCTCACAAGAGTCCCCAAAACCTTCTCAGTTTGGGGAAGCCATGCCACTTCTAAGTGGAAGGGGCATGAGGGGAAGCATCATGATCCTATTAAGGCAGGAAAGTTTCAAGAACTTGCTGAGGCCGGCAAGGGCTTTGAGTGTCAACTGCCTAGACACAACAGAGGGGATGCTGTCGGCTCCAGGAGGACTCCACTGGTGGGCAGTCCCATGGGATTGGTAGTGTAGGTATGGGGGTGGAAGTTGGCCCAGGGTTGGGATCAGGGTACACAGTCCGTGGGTGGGGTGGACTTTGCAGCCATGGCCACCTTACCTCCCAGCATGGAGAGGCATAGGCAGAGGCCTAAAGTCAATGGGACTGAGGTGGAGGCTTTGAGAGATACAGGAACCAGTGTGACTATGGTCACAGAAAACCTGGTTTCTCCAGAATAGGTCTTACCTGGTGTATACAACCAAGTGACATATGCAGGCAGTATAACCAAGCTTCATCCCATGGCAATGGTGAGCCTAGAATGGGGAGGTGTGACTGGCCGTAAAAAGGTAGTTGTAGCTCCTACCCTCCAGGAGAGTGTCTGTGGGAAATGATCTGGAAGCACCAGTGGTGGAAAGAAGGGTCCATGCACAGATGCTGGACCTCCCTGAATGGGTGTGTGCTGTAACCAGGTCACAGACAGCACAACGGGGACGTGCTGGACGATGGGACCCTGGAACAGTGGGACAAGCCTGCAAGAAAAATAGAAAGGGCACTGGGTCTGGCTTGTTAGCCCTACCAAGTACAGAGGTTCAGGAGGAATCCAACCCTGAGGGGGAGGATCTGACATCTGAATGAGGGACCCCTCCCTTGCAAGCTCTGCCTGACTTGGCAGAATTGCAAGGGGCAGGTGGGCCCACCAGAGAAGAATTGTGTCAGGGACAAAGAGAGTGTTCCACTCTCGAGGGCCTGAGGCAGACTGCCTCCAGTCAAGAACAAAGGGATGTCAGTGGACCACACAAGGTTTATTGGGAGGATGGAGTTCTCTACACTGAGGCCAGCGACCCCAAATCAGGGGAAACCAGGAGAGTAGTGGCCCCCGAGAAGTATAGAGAATTTCTCCTATCTCTAAACCATGATATTCCCTTAGCAGGACATATTGGGCAGACCAAGACCTTGAACAGGCCAGTCAATCATTTTTACTGGCCACATATGTCAGAAAAAGTCAAGGAATTTTGCAGCTCCTCTGTCACCTGTCAGGCCAGTGGTAAGACAGGGGCAAACTAAAGGATCCCTTGATATCACTATCAGTGGTTGGGACTCCCTTTGAGAGGGTGTGGATTGACATTGTTGGTCCCCTTGACCTACCTCAGGTAACAGATACAATTTGGTGGTTGAGGACCATGTCACCAGGTATCCACAGGAAAGACCCCTCAGAACAGTAACTGCTCCCACAGTGGCTAAGGCCCTGCTTGATTTGTTCACCAGAGTAGGATTCCCTAAGGAGGTGGACTCAGATAGGAGCACATACTTTATTTCTGCCTATCTGAAAGCAATATGGGATGAGTGTGGTGTTACCTATAAGTTCACCATCCCCTGTGATCCCCAGACTAATGGTCTAGTGGAGAGGTTTAACAAGACCCTGAAGGGCAAGATAATGGGCTTGTCTGACATATTCAGGAGGAGATGGGATATTCTCCTCCCATGCCTGCTGTTTGCTTACAGGGAGGTACCACAAAAGGGAGTTTAAATCAGCCCCCTTAAGTTACTGTTTGGGCACCGTATAAGTGGCCCATTGCGTTTGGTGAGAGAGTCTTGGGAGAAGCCTCTCCTAGGGCCAGATGTAGAAAGCTTTTTGCATGGTGCAAACTGCGAAAATCGCAGTTTGCGCCATGCAAAAAGCCTTTTGCGATGCACATTCACAATTTGCGAGTCGGTACCGACTTGCAAATTGTGAATGCGACTTGCAAATAGGAAGGGGTGTTCCCTTCCTATGTGCGACTCGCATCGCTATGCTAAATCGCTTTGTGACCGCGAATGTGGTCGCAAAGCAATTCGCAGTTACCACTAGTGTCACACTGGTGGTAACCCATTCGCAAAAGGGAAGGTGTCCCTATGGGGCCCCTTCCCCTTTGTGAATGTTGCCAATAAGGGTTTTTCAGAGCAGGCAGTGGTCCAGTGGGCCACTGCCTACTCTGAAAAACCGAAACCAAAAGGTTTCGTAATTTTTTTATTTTTCAACTCGTTTTCCTTTAAGGAAAACGGGCTGCAAAATAAACTTTAAAAAAATGCTTTATTTAAAAAGCAGTCTCAGACATGGAGGTCTGCTGACTTCAGCAGGCCACCATCCCTGTGAGTGCAGGGACTTGCTATGGGGTCGCAAAATGCGACCCACCTCATTAATATTAATGAGGTGGGTCTTTGCGACCCCATAGCGACTTGCGGTCGGTGTCTGAGACACCGTACTGCATCTGATTTTTTGCAAATCGGAAATTGCGAGTCGCACCGACTCGCAATTTCCGATTCGCAAAATCGGACTTTGCTACATCTGGCCCATAGAGTCCAAACAGAATGTGCTGGACTGTGTGCTGGGCTGGCGGTCACGTATGGCTGAGTACGTGAAAAAGGCAAGCAGAAACCTGGAGGCCAGCCAAGAGCTCATGAAGTTCTGGCTTGATCAGAAGGCTACCATGCCTGAGTATTACCCAGGTCTTCTGGTATGGGTTTTGGAGCCTTTTGCTCCTAGGGCACTACAAGACAAGTGGACTGGGCCATATCGAATTTTTGGAGAAAAAGAGTGAGGTCACCTACCAGGTAGACATTGGCACTCTCAGGAATCCTCACAGAATCCTGTCTGTGAACAGACTGAAAACCCACTAGGACAGGGCAGACTTGACCATGCTTATGGTAACAGATGAGGGAAAGGAAGAGAAGAGTGGCCCTCTGCCAGATCTCCTATCCAACAATGCACAAGATGGGTCAGTGGAAGGAGTAGTACTCTCTTCCAAGTTGACAGCCCAGCATCAGAAAGGCTGTAGACGAGTCTTGGAGCAGTTTGCTGGACTGTTCTCTCTGGCCCCTGGACTCACCAATTGGTGTGTCCATGATATTGACACTGTTGACAGCTTACCTGTCACAAATAGGTTGTACAGGTTGTCAGCCCAGCTCAAAGCCAACATCAAAGCAATGGTAGCTAAGATGTTGGAGTTAAAGTTAATTGAGACCTCTGATAATGCTTGGGCCAGTCCAGTAGTACTGGTACCCAAACCAATCCCAGAGGTTGGGAAAAAAAGCTAAAATTTTGTGTAGACTACAGAGGTCCAAATGCAGTCACTAAGACTGGCACTCACCCCATACATAGCGCTGATGAGCTCATTGATAGGTTAGGGGCTGCCAAGTTCCTGAGTCCATTCGATCTGACCTCAGGGTATTGGCAGATTGTCTTAAGACCAGGAGGTAAGGAGAGGTCAGCATTTTTCACCTCAGAGGGCCACTTTCAGTTCAAGGCGATGCCCTTTGGGTTGCAAAATGCCCCTGCCACCTTCCAACGGTTAGTAAACAGAGTCTTGTCTGGGTTGGAATCTTCTAGTGCAGCTTATCTGGATGATATAGCAGCATTCAGTTCAACCTGGGAGAATACCTCCAAGCCCTACTCCAGGCAGTTCTGACTATCAAGACAAGCAAGTGCCAGATCGGGCAGAGTTCAGTGGAGTACCTAGGCCACCTTATTGGTAGAGGCTATGTACAGCCTCTCCAGCCCAAGATCCAGACCATCCTCGATTGGAAGGCTCCTAAAACCCAGACTCAGTTGAGGGACTTTCCTGGCCTGACTGGGTTGTTCAGAATTATGGGACCATTGTGGCTGTCCTTACAGAACTCACCTAAAAGAAGCAGCCCAAAAAGGTCATTTGAACCCCAGAGTGTCAGAAAGCCTGTGACACTCTGAAAAAAAAGCTATGTGTTCAGCACCAGTTTTACTGGCCCTTGACTACAGCAAAGAGTTAATAGTGCAAACAGATGCTTCAGAGGAAGGGATTGGGGCAGTGTTAGCACGAGTCAATGAAGAGGGCCAGGATCAGGCAGGAGCCTTCATCAGCAGGCGACTGCTCCCCAGAGAGAAAAGATGGAGTTCCATTGAGAGGGAGGCCTTTGTTGTGGTCCGGTCCCTGAAGAAGTTGGTACCATACCTGTTTGTTACTCACTTCCATGTTCAAACTGACCACAGACCTCTCAGATGGCTCATACAAATGAGGGGGGGAAATCCAAAAATGTTAAGGTGGTCCATTTCCCTACATGGGATGGATTTCACAGTGGAACATATACCTGGGAGTGCCCATGCCAGCACAGAAGGCCTTTCCAGGTTTTTCCACTTATCTGATGAGGACTACCAGGGTGTAGGTTCACACCCATCACCTTTCCTCTGGGTAGGCAGTGTAGGAAATTCCTCCTTTTTGCCCTGGTCACCCCAAACTTTCTGGAAAGATATTGGTGGTTACTGACTCTTGGCTGTGCCCTGGGTAAAGCTAACCAGTCCCAGGGCCAGTGCTCTGCACAAAGTGGATATGCAAATTAGGCTTATATGTAATTGGCAGTATCAACTGACTTATACATCCCTAGTATATGGTAGTTTAGGGACCCCATTTAGGGACCCCAGAATTGGTAGTGCACCCAGTGCACTCCTGAGGTGCCCAGTATCATTTTAACGGCAGGCCTGCCTTGCTGACTGCTTTTAAATTAAAGTTACCTTCAAATTCGAGTTTGGATTAAAAGTACTTTCAAAGTCTTAAACGACCTTATTTGTACGTATGAGTCACCCATAAGGTGTACCCTAGGTGCCTCTAGGGCTAGGTGCTATGTAACTATAAGCAGGGACATTATAAAAGATGTTTTATAAGCCCTGATGATGGAAAAATAGCCAAATTCATTTTCTCTCACTGTAGTGAATAAGCTCCATAGGCTAAAATGGGGAAACCTTATTTTAATTAATTAAGCCCCAAAAGGAACTAGATATTTAAAGTTTGGTATCAAACTGATTGTTATAGTAAATCCAAAACTTGCTGCCGTTGAATTTAATGTAATTAGTTTAGGGAAAGAGTTTTAAAACTCTGCCTTAAAGTTGCAAACTTCAGCTCTGTAGTGCCCTTCTCTGATTGGCCAGCCTCTGGTAGCCTGGCCAGGTGTGAAGTGGCCTGTGCTGAAGACAAAGAAAGTTCCTGGGTGGGGAGAATTGCCTCAGCACATGGTAAAACAGGATGCGGGAAAAGCAGCCAAACTGGTCTTCAAAGGAGGGAAGAACACTTCAAGCAGCTCAAGACCTCCCCCATTTCCTGCAAACCTAGACAACCAGGTGCCCCCTTGATTAGATTAGGAGACAGCAGGATAGGGTTTTTTAAAGGAATTTTAGCCACATGAGTGGGTGGACTCAGTCAGACCTAGCTTCCAAAAATCAGATTCTGACATTTTGGATTTTTAAGGAATGCTGCTCTCTTGGATTGATTTTTGACACACTTCCCAGGAAGTGGTCATCCCTGAGGGTGGTGGCCTGCCTGCAACTGCACAATTGCCCCCGTTGCTTTCCAACCCAGGAGCAAGGATAAATATGGCAGAGCTGCACCCACGCCTCAGATCGCTACAAGGAAAAAGACAATGGAGAAGAAGGACTACCATGCTGGACTCCTGACTTGTACCTAGACACTGCACTCTGAAGCACTGCACCAGCAGCACAGTTGGGCTTCATCACCAAAAGGACTTTGCCTGTCTTCAACTGATTTAAGAAGGGTCTCCCTGTAAGCTACAGGTACAAAGGAGCTGCTAAGGGTCCCCTGCATCAAGTCCTGTATGAGTAGCCCAGCTAACCAGCCTCCAGTAGCCAATTGAGGATTCTGACCAGGTGCGTCCTGGGAATGGTAGTCCAAACTCCCAAGGAGCAACTCAGAGCTTCTGGAACCTTGGATTAAATGGTGGACACTTCAAGGACCCAAAAAGGACATCTGGAAGAAGATTCCGAATTGTTTAGACATTTGGAGCAACTGTTGTAAACATCTCCATAAGTTGAAGAGGTGCATTGCAGGAGTTGTAGTTCCAGACCCCAAGAGGCAAACCAGAGCCTCTGAACCCTTGGCTGATGCTGTGGACCACTTTCCTGAAAGTACATTTAACAGTGTTACATTGTGGGTGGCCTAAACACTGGACTTTGTCCCTGTCCAGTGTGAACTGTTTTAACCCTTTGAGCGCTATTTGCTTCTAAGCACTAGAATTGGTTTTAGTCTTTAAAAAAATCATATCTCTGGTTCTTACATTGGATTTTTGTCATTTTAGTGTCATTTTAAAGCTAAAAATATAAACTGTTTTTATAAATTGGAGTTTTATTGTGTTTTGTATTTTACTTATTTACTGTTCTGTGATTTTGAAATGCTTTACACACCTGCCTCCTAAGTTAAGCATAACTGCTCATTACCAAGCTACCAAGGGTCGAGTTGGGGTTAATTTATTGAGACCTGACTGGACCAAGTGGGGGTTAGTGGCCTATTGCTAGGTGTAGGTACCTACCAGCCCTTACCAATAATCCACTTTCCAACATTCATACTGAGAGATTAACTCACTCTTTAATTGACAAATACAATTCTCTTTTCAATTTGTCCAGAAATATCTCATTCTAAATATATCATTCATCAAAGCCTAAAAACTCCCTCTCTCTCTTTCAATCTCTTTCTCCCACTCACACACCCACGCAGGCCCTTACGCACCCATTCGCAGACCCTCTCAGACACTCACGCATCCACTCACAGAATCACTCAGACCCTCATGCGCCCACTCACAGCTGCACTCAGACCCTCACTCACCCACTCATAGACCCACACAGACATTGACACACCCACTCACAGACCCAATAAGACACTGATGCACCCACTCTCACATCCAGACAGGCACTCTCACAGCCACTCTCACACCCTGTGACACCTATTATCACACCACCCAGAGAGAGAGGCCACAGCCATCTCCTTCCGTGCATGGAAAAAGGCTGTGCACAACATGCGGTTGGGTGGTTAGAAGGGTTAGCCACAGCATCTGGCTGCAGATCAGGCCCTGCATCCAACCCCAGCCGCACACAGCCAAAGGGTGTGTGTGGTACGGATTGGATGGTTATAGGGGTTGTCTGGAGGGCTGGCCACCGGTCAGTTTTTCTAAGAAACATTTTCTATTTCACTGTAATAAAGAGCAAGTTGTTATCATAACTTCTTCACTTACAGGAACAAGTATGAATATATACAAAAGAACAATAAACAATAACGTAAGTGAAAGGCAATTTTTAATACGTAGGTACATATATAAAAGGGAATAGTACTTTAACACCCAAAAAATAAAAAATAACATTGTAACTTTATAAAATAGCTAAATATTGAACATTTACTCAACATTTGTTTAACTACAGAGAAAATAATAAAGAAAATTGTTTTACTCTTGTTCATGTAGGAGTAAAACTGTATTTAGAAATGCATGTATATCACTGAAAAAACATAAAAGAAGCTGAGAGACGTTTTGCAATATGTCTAGCCACTGGTAGTAGCTAGGGTTAGCAATCCAAGCCATTGTTGTTTTGCTCAGATTGCCACTTCTGTTTGGCATATTGAAAAGGTCTTGAGTTTGATCCTAACAGGAACAGTCTAGTCAGATCTGCGAAGCCAGGTCCTACCTAAAGTGAAAGACAAGCACCTTAGGACCAGTTGTACCCTATTTATTGGCTCACTAGATGTGTACACCTTGGTTCCAGTGACATAGTGAAATGATATTTCTTAAACAGATAAGTGCACCAAAATAAAATAAAATAAAATAAATGGAATTTAAAATAAATTAAATTAGGAAGACAATTCTAAAATTACATATTAATCTATAAAAAAATAGTAAGATATACACTTCATGTACAACATTAACTAAACAATGTATAATCAAAGAAGCATATAAATAATTATCAATGTATAAATAAACCATTCTATAAATCGGTAATTAGAAAAAACTGCATCATATCACTGAAAATACTCTATGAAAACAACATTCGTAAACATTCTCAAATTAAAAAATACCATTAATATATTAAAAAACCTTAATGTAAAAAATATCCATTAAATGAAATCACCCATCATAACAAAAATAATAATAAATGCATATGAACAGTTGTGTAGCTCAAGTAAATTGACATAGGAAATACACATCCACAATTAAAAACCCATGAAATACAATCCTAAAAATGCATCAATGTAATGCAACTGTAAAAAAAACATGACTACAGAAGAAAATACTATTTCAAAACCTTAGGAACCCTGAGAAACATGACAAATTAGTTTTAAAAGGAAACACTTCAGGAAAACTGAATGATGTAAAAGGAATAGTTAACATTATTGGTAAAGAAAAATAAAAAGAATCTTCCACACAAATGAATTGAGTAAACCCGAACTACAAAAGGACATATTGTTACATCTAAAACACTTTACAAAACAAAATCTCTTCCTATAAACACCATAAACACTATGCATTGTTTTTATAGTGTGTTATTGTAAATATTTGTATTGCATATAAGGCAAATTACCAAACAATAAATTGAACTTGAAACTTGAAATTTAATGCACTAGCATTGTACTAAAAATGAACATGCAGTTTTAGGCCTGTACGTAAGAACTAGGTACGGGTGACATTTAGATTATGGGGGTCATTACGACTGTGGAGGTCTTACGCCTGCCACACTCGCAGTGGCGGTCTGGACCACTGTGCATGTGGCGGTCTGACTGCCACATTACAACCCTTGTGGTCCGACCACCAAGGAACCACCATCTCTGCCAGGATTATGGATCCTGGCGGCCTGGAGGTGCATGCAGCACTGTCCTGCGGTTTGCAACCTTGTTCTCCGCTAGCCTTCTCATGGCGGTAACATGGCAGGTGCAGGGGGCCACAGGAGGGCCCCTGCATTGCTCATGCACTTGGCATGGGCAGTGCAGGGGTCTCCCTGCCCAGCACCATGGCAATGTTCACTCTCTGCTGTGCAGAGAGTGAACATTGCAATCGTGCTGGTTTCCCCCTGTTGGCTACAGCATTGCCACTGGCTCGATTACGGAGCTAGAGACAATGCTCTACCCTCTTTCCCCTAGTGGGAAACTCATAAGAACTGTGGTGGGGAAGTCACCACGTGGGCAGCAGCCACACTGTCAGGAGTTTGACAGACGGGCTTTCTCGTCCACCAAACTCATAATGACCACTTAAGTCAGTTGATTTGCACAATTTGAGTAATTTGAGATCACCATGTGGGCAGCGGCCAAATGTCGGGAGTTTGACAGGCGGGCTTTCCTGTCCACCAAACTCATAATGACCCCCTAAGTCAGTTGATTTGCACAATTTGAGTAATTTGAGGAATTTTGAACTATGCTTGTTACACAAAATCCCCGATAATACACCAATATGCTGCTTCATGTATTTATGTGCTTTTTGCAGCAAAATGTTACAGTTACCAGTCTGGAATAACATGAATGGCAAGAAGGGGAGCAGCTGTTGCGTGCACCATGTGTTTCTTGCAGTATTTGTTTTTCTGCAAAATGTGTCATTGCATCAAGAACTGATGCAAGGATGTTGTATTTCATGCTAAAGTATACCAATAAGTGATTGATTTGCATTTTAGGTAGTTATGCAAATTATTTGATTTTAAATATCCACAGTAAGCACAACTCAGTAACACCACTGCAAGCCCTTAATGTCACAAACTCTAATCCCAGTCACACACAATACCTATACAGCATACTCACCAGACTCAGTAATTTTACATATAGTTTAAAATTAAAAATCCTTAACGAAAACAGAAAAACTGATACACAGAACCACCATCCTCACCGAATGCCACAAACTACTGAAGAAAAAAGACTCTCCAATGGTGTTCAGAGTACAGTAAAATGACACGCAAAAAAATTGGACAAAACATAATTGTTTTTTGTTGAATTAACAAAATGGTATCAAATACGTAATAATGTTTACAATATTACAATATTATAAATACATATTGCATTATTCTTATTGAGCAGAAAACAAAAAATATATATTTTGAAAAAAATTAAGTTTAACTTTTTGAAGTATGAAAACGAATTATAATTATAAATGTTTTACATAAAATTTACATTAGATATGAAATGATTTCTTTATTAAAGATTAAAATGTACTTTTAATGAAAGTGATCCTTCCAAACTATGAAATATTAGTAAGATAATTCATTTTTAATATGTCTTTATTTTTATTAGCTTTACTAAGTAATACTGTATCAAATGTTCTGTCATTATATTACACATTTTGTATGTTGTATTACACATTAATATAATTTTAATAAGAAGCAAACAATTTGATTTATATAATTTCCTAATTTCTTATATTATTAAACCATGTTTTTGAGAATCAATCATATTTTGGTAAAATAGAAAAAATATTTTACTGATTTATAGTACACTTTATTAACATTGTTAAAATTATAAAAATCTCAAATGTGTTAAGGAAACTGTTGATATTCATTAGGTGTGAGTGAAATCAAAATTATGCTGATGTAATCAGTGTAATTTTGGGACTTTCTCTTTACGGTTCTCAAAGGAAATCCCCAAAATCATGCCATTACACCAGTTTATATAATTATGCATTATGCGGTGTAAAGATTTGCTGCGAATGGCACAATCTGAGGTAACATTTAGTGTAAATGGAGAGGAAAATCAGAATGTGAGTAATTGTTACATACAGCGCTATTGTTTAACAGCCTTTTGCACCCATTATGACTCTAGGATGCATTTTGTGTTAAAGGATAGCACAAGGCAGATTTGTATTTCACATAGTTACGTGTCACTCACTTTTTTCTGTAGCTTTGCAAAATTATGCAAATTGCACAACAAACCGACTTTTTATGTTTCACATATGGGCAATTTTCTACATCCTTTCATACTATAATCTAACTACAAAAGCAAACACTTAATGATCAATCCATGTTTTTGTGTTCACCATATTTATTATTAAAATTAATGTTTACTACTAAGTCCTTCATGGGGTAAGTGAATACATTTGGTGGGGATTGGTGGGTTTATAATTAATATTGTAAGCTCGATTTAAAAAAACTTTGAGGTAAGTGCATCTATTTGAAGTGAGTCACATATACTGTTCTAACTTGAGTTCACAAACATTTGAGGGAGTCAGATTCACTTTTCTAAATTCAATTGCATAACAACTGGGAGAAAAGTCATATCTACTACCCTGATTCTAATCCCTAGAGCATTGGAAAAAAACAAGAATTTCAATGGGGTAATGTTTACTAATCTATCTCCATACCAATAAATATTTGGGTAAGTGCATATATTTTGAAGGGGGTGTATTTGATTGCAGCACCAAGTCAATAAACACTGAGCAAAGTGTATATATTTTGAAGGTGGTTATATTTACTATTCAAACAAACATTGGACAAACACACATTGGGGAAAATTCAAGTGTTCTGGATTGGTGGGGGACAGATTTACTATTCTAATTTCAAACTCTCTAACATGGCAGTAACTGCAAATGTTTGGAGGAGTCTGCTTTACACTTTTGTGTCACAAATCTAATAAACATTGTGGTAAATTTATATTTTAGAGGGGTGTATTTCTTATTCCAACTTAAACTCCACAAACATTAGATTAAGCTCATATACTTGGGTGGGTGTGAGTCATACTTTCTATTCTAATATCGCTTGCACAAAAAGTGGGGAATCCTCAAAAGTGACAGAAATTTATTTGGAGGGTCATAGTTACTATGCTAGTAACAATCCCACAAAAAATAGGGTAGAGCACATATATTTTTACGGGTGTCATACATACTACTTCAACACCAGACCCACAAACATTAGGTATGTGCGGATATTTGAAGAAGCCAGATTTACTATTCTAACTCCAGTCCAACAAACACTAGGATATCGAGCTAGCATATTATAAATAATTTAAATATTAGGCATGTGCAACACATTTAATTAACTATACTACTTTAAATTACATAAATTGAAAAGTTTTTTTAAAAATATTTAAATGTAAGTTTCCAGTCACTCTTTTCCTCCTTCATTCCCCTTTTTCTACCTGTCTCTCTCTTGTTCTGGTTGAAAGTCTGTCTCAACCCATTAGGGGGCTTTTCTCAAGGCCTGGGCAGAGTTTGTAGAGTTCCGCTATACTGAACTCCACAAAGTGACCAAAACACTCCACTGCGGTACGTGGAGTTCTGCAAGCAGCAGAGTGCAATAGATTGCGCCGTTCGCGCTGATTTTTAGTGCCGGCTGTTTGTCCCACCCTGTAAAATCAGTGTGAACAGCACCACGCACAGTACAAGAGGGGGCTGCTTCTTTTCTGGTATGCAAGAAGATTTCTACTCGAGTGGCAGCTTCCTCAATGCAAACGGAAGGTTTCTCAATGCAAGTGGTAGCAACCATCTGCTACAGCCTGCATTGAGAAATCTCGCTGGAGGGTGGTCTGGAGTAAGATTTCCCTTGCTTATGGTCACCAACTTAACGTTGGTGAGTGAGAATGAGGAAAAAACTGTGTTACGCTGAGTTTTTTGCAACTCCGTGCTCCTAGCGGAGAGCAGAGTGGGAAAAACTCTGCAAACTCTGTGAGCGGAGAGTAGTTCACCACTCACCCCTACATTCTTCCAGCCTTCTGAGAAACCCCGACCATCTGTGAGGTTTCTGGGAAGCCAATGACTTCCTTCCATCTTATTAAGGGTTTTCGCAAGGCCAGTGAAGGATGTAGCCAAGCTTCAGAGGGCTCCTCTCATTCCAGATGAGAGTTTATGTCAACTTGGCTTGCCTCGCTACCATGACAATATTTTCCCAAGTTTTCAGATCCATACTGTGGGTAATTTCAGGACAATTTTAGTGTATCTACAAATGCCTCAGTTAGGTTTTGAAGCCATTGTATTAATGCATCCTGTATTCTAGGATTTTTATACACTGATGAATTCTATTTCTGTAATGAAATTCAGCAGTGGGTTAAGGGGAGGTGGAGAGGCACAGGGACTGTGTCATGATACAGGAGTAATATATATCTGCTTCATGCAGATGACATGGTTTTTCTGTCTAGGACTTTTAACAATACCTGAGTAGTCATGCATATTTATAGAGTTCCCATACTACACACACAAATGTGAAGTTCCCCGAATGTGCCAAAGGCAGCTCTAGACACATTCACCCAATCCCTACAGGCAGAGCTGGCCCCTTTGCTCAGACAGCGCCCTCAGCAGAAATAGAAGAAAAACTGCACCCTTACTGCTGCATGTGAATAAAATGAAGAAGCAGGTGTCATATTGTGTGTTCACAAGACAGTCACTGGGTGATTACGTAGAAGCAGTGTCTGGCCTCCAGAGGTGGTGCCTCCATGAGAGCAGAGGAGTGTCGCCCCTCCCCTGTCAGTGCAGGAAACATGAAAAATGAAATAGTAACAAAATAAATTTATTACCATTTTATTTTTCATGCTTATAGCAGCTGAGTCTGAGGGCAGTGCCAGCAGCAGGGAGGAACAGTGTGCACTTCAGTTTAAAGTGAGCATGTCACTTTGGCCAGCTGTCTTGCGATGGCCAAACTGACATGCACACTTTAAACACTCTAAACTGAGCTGTCTTAGACAGCTGGGTAGAGAGCAAGCACAGGCCGCCAGTGATTGAAGAAACATGGAACCAGCGTGCACCAGCCAATCCTGATGCTTCTCTCATGCAGTCTTAGCAGCATGAGAGAAGCACAAGGTAAAGGGGAGCTGGATGAAGCTCTTAGAGCCTGTGCTAAAGCCACCAACTGCTGAGAGGAAGAAGAGGAGCACCGAACATGAGGCAGTAGGTAAGTGAATATTTTTTTTATTTTCCAAAGTTAGTTTAACTCACTTAGGGCCAGATGTAGCAAAAATCCAATTTGCGAGTTGCAAATTGCGAGTCCTTCCGACTCGCAATTTGCAACTCACAAATTGGTATGCAGAACGGTGTCTCAGACACCGTCTGCGAGTCGGTATGGGGTCGCAAAGACCCACCTCATTAATATTAATGAGGTGGGTCGCAAATTGCGGCCCCATAGCGACTATGGGCACTCGCAAACATGGAGGCCTGCTGTAGTCAGCAGACCTCCATGTTCGTGACTGCTTATAAATAAAGCAGTTTTTTTTTTTTTAAAGTGTAGCCCGTTTTCCTTAAAGGAAAACGAGCTGCACTTGAAAAAAATACGAAACCTTTAGTTTCGGTATTTTTTCAGGGCAGGTAGTGGTCCCTTAGACCACTACCTGCCCTGAAAAAATAGTTTTGGGTCCATTCACAAAGGGGAAGGGGTCCCATGGGGACCCCTTCCAATTTGCGAGTGGGTTACCATCCACTTCAAGTGGATGGTAACTGCGACACCATTTGCGACCGCATATGCGGTCACAAATGGTATTGCATACCACTCCGACTCGCAAATAGGAAGGGAACACCCCTTCCTATTTGAGATTCTGAAATGCATTTTGCGAGTCGGTCCCGACTCGCAATATGCATTTCTGAATAGGAAAATGCGATTTGCGAGTCGCAAACGGCAATTTTTGCCGTTTGCGACTCGCAAATGCTTTCCTACATCTGGCCCCTGGTCACTGGGAGGAATGCCTCTGACAGATAGCTGGCTTGGGCCCAAGCACTGTAGCTGAGTCCATGTGAAAAGGATCTGCATAGAGACTGGGGTCCAGCATTCCACTGTCAGTCACAAGCATAGGGCTTCCTCCTACTGTGCGAGCTTCTCATTGATGGGCTCACTGCTTTTCCTAACTTCGAGTTGTCTCCTTGCCCTTCACCACCTCCAGGCACATCGGCCTCCTCCTAATCTTACTCTGACTCTGTATCCGTCGCCACCTCTGAGGACCCTGATTTCTTCCCTTTCTTTGGACCTTGCAGGGCCTCCAGGATCACTGGCACCCACAGTAGTCCCTGCCCCAGAAGTTGCAGCCTCAGCCCCAGGCAGTCCGGCCACAGTACCACCTCATGGGAGTGATGTCTCCTTGCTGCCCACCACAGTGCCTCTGGACCCCATGGCAGTCTTGAATCTGCAAATCATCTCCTCATCAACTGTTGAAGCCAACCAGACTTTCCCAGAGGGTTGTGGTTTGACTCCCTTCTTCATACCCACTCACAGCTGCTCTATAGGCCCTGAAACAGTATCCTCAGAGGGCCCCCGTTTTCCTCTCTATTTATCTGTCCCATGTCACTATGTCTTGCATTTCAATGCTCTCTTCCCATCCTTTATCTCTCCTACTCTGTAAACTGCTGCTGCCCTTTCTCCTTTACTTTGACAGCCGCATCATCTCTGCATCCGGAGCTATCCTCTACCCAGTATCAGCCCCTCAGGAGCCAAAGTCTACCTGTAGCACTACCAATTGCAAACATTGCCAGACACAGAGATAATAGCATGGCATTGGCACCTCTTGTCTTCAAGACTGTTCTACATTTAGTACCATGCTTGGAACTAGGCACTACTGATCTCTGCATTCATATTTCTCAAATTACCCCTACTTTAGATTCTTCCTAAAATGACCATCTCAATACTAAGCGCCAATAAGGCTAGGATGGTGTATGTATTTAATGGAAAGTTAACAACTTTAAAATGATGAAAAACGATGTCTACAACAATCTGGACTTTAAGAAGTCCCTGGGCACAAACTGAGGCATCGCCAGCACAGAACCAAATACTAGTCACCATTCATATAATGCAGCACAGTGCATACTTTGAGCTGAGTCATCTCCAGGTGTTTATAATGGGGCACAATTAAGTTGTGGATGAAGGCAGTACGAGTTTCCCACAGTGCCAAAAAGGTGTTCAAAATAGAGAACTATCCAATCCTTGGCCTTTGCGCAGCACGTACAGGACAGAGGTAATGTATTCCAGCTGTAATTGTGAGCAAAGGGGTGTGATGGGGTACACTCAGTTCAAAATAATGACAAGCCGAAAGAAAATGCAGTGCTCGCTCGCTACTTAAAAGCCATCCCTAACTTTTATGCCCCACCAGTTTCAAATGTCACCAGACGCCACTACGGGCCTCTCAACACATACATTATAAAGAGCTATTCTATTATTAGTATTCAGCCAATACTAACTTCCTCAAGGACGACTGGAGAGGAAAGGCAGTACTTTTTTTGCTAAAAGGCATACTAAAAGAGACAGCTACTCTGCTGAGAAAAACGACTCAATGAATGTTGTAATAGTGCCTGTAGGAGAGGATCAAAGCCTGGACCACAGTCCGATGGGCTTGAAGAGGCAAGAATGGAGTGATCTTATTTAGGAGACAGAGATGGAGGAACGGGAACAGGAAGAAGAACAGGAAATACTGTTAATGTGAGGAGACAGACACAAACCTACACAGAGGGGGAAACCACGCTTGCCTGAACCACGCATTGGCGTGGTGCCTGCCTTAACCACGCATGTGCCTTTACAACGCATGTGCTTGGTTAAGGGGGACAGCACCGTCCAGCTGTTCCAGGAGCAAGAAGAGGAGGCAATGGAAGAGGAGAGTGGGTCTGGGGCCGGGTTTTGGGGGGAGGGTAGTTGTTAAAAGTGGAGACAGTTTTACAGCTTAGGGCAGGGAGGGGAGGTTAAGTTATTTTCTTTTTACGGGGAGACATTTGCGTTACTTTTTTTAGGCAGGTAGCAGGTTTTTAGGTGCTGAGGCTGGTTTTGGGGATATTTTTGAGGGTGGGGGCAGTTTTGGAGCTCAGGGCGGGGGGTGAGAAGGTCGGGTTATTTGTTTGATGGGGTGGTCTGGTTAGTTTTTTCTGGTATGGGTAGGTTTTTAGGGATCAGAGCAGCGGGGGTTGGGGTAGCTGTAAGGATTGGCATAGGGTATTAGGTTTCAGGGCTGGGGAAGGGCCAGTTTGCAGGGCTGGGGACAGTTTTAGGGCTCAAGGCGGGTTGGGGTAGTTTTAAGGAGGGTGCACGGTTTTAGGCATTGGGGGTCGCTGTAGTTTTAGGAGCAGAGTGAGATCCGTTTTAGGGCTCAGGGCTGAGAGGAGTTTAGGGCTCAGGGCATGGGGGAAGGGATGGTTATAGGGGCTGGAGTGGGGTGTTAGGGCAAGGGCAGGGGGGATTTACCTCACATCTTACTTTTTCATGCATGCTTTTTCAATAGAATTCGGTGTAAAGGCATGTGTGGCAAAGGTATGCGTGGTAAAGACGCGGTCCATCTTAAGATCGCGTTGTTCTGGCATGTGTGCTTACATCATACAAATGCACACAGACACCACAGGGAAAAGCAGAGAGCCCAACTCAGGTGCCCACCAGTCAAAGGATTAGCCAAGGTGTTCTTGCTGATCATCAAGATCTGAAAATGTCAGCCACGACTACCACACCACCTGGTACGACTAAAACATTATCACCGTGGACTATCAAACCATCATAGTGGAGAGCATTTCCATTCACCATGACAACCACATTACTAGCCTACCTAACAGTTCATTAGCCCAGCTGCTGAGGATAATGGAGCTGATATTCTTCCTGAAGAATCTGGACCATGACACACAATGATATTTTCCTGTCCGTGACTCCTGAGAGCCTTGAATTTTGATAATTGCTGTTGTATACACATGACACTAGCATTTCCTTGCATTAGGGTCCCAAATAAAATGTATTACAAATAGCAGTGGAGTGTGGGGTCTGTTAACTATGAGTGCACTATAACAGTACTGTTACCGTCTTTATAATCTCACCTTGTACATGATGAGCTGTGCACAACTGAAAATGGGTATGCTAAAAGAGTATCTTCGTACACTCGTCACAGCATTTCTTGTTTATGCACTATGGATTATGCCACATCATGTTTGAAACACGTCTTTGAAACTCACACCTCTCACCCAGCATTTTCCCCTTAAGACATATTACAGCAAGAGGGAGGGATGAGCCAGTACCCAAAGATAATAGACGTTACTACAGAGTATTCAAGCCCTACATTGACATGAAAATCATTTTCAGGTGTGACTCAAGTCCAAGAGTGTCGTTACTCGTCTTGAAATTCAAATTCAAAATCGATCATGTTGTTATGAGTTATAATTGGTGGGTGCCAGCTATAAGCATCTCTCGTATCTGCCCGTGTGTTTTTTGTTTGCTTTCTTATAAAAAAATAATGTTTATCACTGCCGATCGGCATACTGCATCCAGCCGTGCCATGATTTTACCAGCCAAGTCCTCACACCAGAGAAAGTAACTCAATGGACTTAGGCCTTAGTGTCAGAGTGTGCCAAAGATAACTTTGTGCAGAGAGTGACAGGATGCGTAAGGAGAATCTTAAGTGCAGTTGGGTTTGTGCCATATGCCATGTCATCTCCAGAATCACACTGCCAATGCCTGTGTGTCTGAGGGTCTTTTGTCTTAGTGGTTGGCTACCAATGGTATCAGCTTCCTGAAGCTGAGCCAGGGATCTCCATCACCCATAAATAACAGCGGTGATTTCTCATTGATAAGTGCTGAGACTCTCCCATATAATTTTAGGGGCTTTGTTGAAAAGTATCTGAAGTCAAGACTTCCCCTTTTAGATAATATAAGCTATCATGCAGCACCTGTGAACATAGGGCATGAGAAGGCGCATCTTGATTGGCTGCCCACCTAATCCAGAGCAGACGCCAGCTGTTCATCTAATCAATTGATAGTTGGAAAGGTCTGCAATGGTACTGTTGTGGAGAATCTCCATCTTGGAGGAGGGAACTGCTGAAGTGCCCCTGGGAAGTTAGGGGTTTCCCCATTTTCACTTTATGTTCAGAGTCCGGGTGGCTGCAGCATCCAATAACATTATTTTAGCTGACTTTTGGGAAGGAGGGATTGTTGGCTAAGTATTGAAAAATACATTTGGAATTCAATGCTGCGCCACCTAGAACTGCTATTCACCAAACCTCTACCACCTCCTCCATCCTGAGCTTGGGTCTGCCTTAGATTTGGCATTTTATGCCATGCAGGTGTGTCTGCAGTAACCTTTCACCACATCCATCCTAAAGCTAACCTCCTATAGGGCAATGCAATTGCTATCTGGAACTGGAAGCACCTCGGGAACCCCAAATTATATTAACATTACTTGCTTTGAGAAGATCCATTACAGGTACTATATTCTCTTATGAGACTCTAAGGCTACGGGCCTGATTAATAACTTGGCAGATGGGTTATCTTATCAGAAGACGTAATGGTATTTAGATTTCAGCGGATGGGATATCTGTCACCATTGTGAGGAGTAACCCATCCGCTGAGTTCTAAATAAGTCCCTAAGTCTAGACAACCTCTGCTTTATAAAATGAAACTTGTGAGTTAGAGGGATCTGCCTAATCCATCCTCTAAACTAACTCATAAATACAACAGTGGGAGAAGGTTGAAAAAATAAGTGTGAAATCATTTCACTCTTACAAAATGTGATATTTCTCATATAAATACTACTCGTCACTACTACTCAGCACTTTTGGCCTGTGACCCTGTAGTGTGTTGTGGACCTTCTTAGATATAAGGTCTATACACTCAATCCAGGCTACAGTAATTTTCTTTCTAGACAATATGCAGGCAGAAAGTAATAGGTCCTTCAAACTTCCTTGTATGAGCACATTCATGATCACCACTAGCTTCACTCACAAATATTAACATGGGGGCACGTCGTATCAACAAAATTAAGTTGGATTTTGCACTACTGTTATATCATCATGATGACCTGCTCCAATGAGAATACTTGTGGGTGAAGCCAGGGGGGCTGGATTGAGCATGCAGACTGTAAATTTAAGAAGGTATGAAAGAGGCTGGTTTGAAGTCAGACTTCGTGTTGCCTGGCTTGCTCCTAAGATACCTAGGATCTAATTTAAGAGCCCCTAACATCTTTTGGTGCCACATTAGCATTAACATCATTTTGTTTATGCAAATGTGGCCCAACGAAGCCGAAATCACCATGCCAAATTTACAAAGTGGTGCAATGCATGCAATGCTCCACTTTGCAACCCTTTGCGCTATATTATGCCTTTGCCAGGCATAATGTGTGCAAAGGGGGCATTCCCCCATTAGTGCGGCTGAAAAAATGGTGCAAAGAAATGTAAAAGATTTCTATGTGTCATTTATTTTGGTACTTTTAATGCCTGCTCAGAGCAGGTGTTAAAAGGAGGTACGCCATTGTTTTCAATGGGACTCAATGGGCTTTGCAGGATTAACGTAAAAATATTTGATGCTAATCCGGCAAGACTCTAAACTAGAATCAGAAATTTTGACACTGGTTCCCCTAACTACCACCATGGCGCGCCGTAGTTTAGATACGACGCACATATGGTGGCATTAGGGGGGGTGCTAAAGGGCACAAGGAAAATGGCGCTTCGTCACTTTCCCTAAATCAGGCCATTAATCACTAGTTTCTGTCATGTTCTCTTTAAACATGAGTTCTGCTGAGGTTCGATGAACTAATGAGCCATCGTCCTGAATCTCTTGAATCTCATCTATTGGCTTGGGCTTTACCTCGGAATTAGGGTAGGACTCTAATATTGGTTACTTTCTTCATCATCAAAAATCTTTGCCAAAGGCTAAATGCATAATTGAACAATGTCAAAGGCTAAATGCATAATTGAACAATGTCAAAAGATCGCAATTCTGAATAAGGTAAACTTAGATGTGAAGATATGGGTAGGTAAAATGGACAGAATGCATACCAAGTACCTATTGATGGATACAAAAAAAAAACACCACAGTAGGCTACTGATGTTATCACGAGGATACTCTAAAGCAGAAATTAGATGACTCAAAACTGCACAATCTCGTTTCATTTACATGGACTCTGAGCGGATCTTTGGATTGAACTGAATGGCCAAGAAACAGACAGCGGTGAGCTTGTCAGTACTGATTCAAATGAAAATGAATTGTTTTTCAAAGATACAAACATGCAGGAAGAACTGAATGTAAAAAATGGGCAAGTCAGGAAAGACTGTGGCTGTTCACGACTGCTCTTATGGAGCAGGAGCTGGCCCAGAAGACGTTAAGACAGCAGTGAATATTAAGTGCAAATTATCAAACTAGCAATATTCAGTACACCAAGAGCTCCAGCTGGGCTACATGGTTGTAACACACCAAATGTCGCTGATTACTAAAACTTGTTACTTGCCTTTCCTTTACCCTCAACTTTCTCCTCAATTCTACAGTCTGTCTCTTCAATGTTTTCTCCAAATTCTTGTCTTTGTCCTTGTTGTCCTTATTAGGCTTGGGAACCTCGGTCTGATGCTCCTATGCCTACTTCTAGTTTGGCTGACCAGAGTTCCCCTCATGGCTGTGACATCACTGTCACCTGCGGAAGGCTCGTTCTGGCTTCCCGAGCAGATCACCGCACAGTAGATGAGCCTGGCCAAGAAAAACAGCAAGGATTAGAGAGCCTCAACCAGGAACCCCTAATCCTTCTGGAGAATGCCGAGGAACACAAAGGGAGACACATTTTGACATTTCTTAAGACTGAGAGTTATACTTTTTAATGTCAATATTCCTTAACAGTTTCTACAGATTGTTTTGGGGTTTTACTAGGCTTTATTGTGTGCCTTACTGAATGATCCCCTGACCCATGTTGAAGTGAAAAAATCCTGCTCTTTTACGATATTTTCACACTTTTTGCAGGAATCTGTCCAGGTAGATCTATCTGCCCTTGTGATTGTGAAGCTTACACCGAATTTTCAGCTGATAGCTGAAAATAGCTAACTGTTAGACCTGACAGGCTTAGGGCAGTCTTCCCCCCAACATTTTACCTGCCTGCCTACATTTTCTGATCTTGGCTTCGCTGGGTTTAGGACTTTGTGTACTATACCACTGCTAACTAGTGCTAAAGTGCTTGCGCTCTCGCTCCCAAATCATGGAAACATTGACTTAACCTCAATTGGCATATTTATTTACTTATAAGTTCCCATTAAAATGCACTTCATGTGCCCAGGGCCTGTAAATTAAATGCCACTCGTGGCCCTGCAGCACATAGTTTGCCACCCACCTTTGTAGCCCTTGAACCATGGCTCATGCCTGCCATTGCAAAGTCTGTGAGAGCAGTTTTACACTGCCACTTCGACCTGGCAAGATAAACCTCTTGCCAGGCCTAAGACTTCCCTTTTTATACATATGTCACCCCTAAGGCAGGCCCTCTATGACCCATAGGGCAGGATGCAAGATATTTAAAAGGCAGGGCAGGTACTTTTAAGTTTTACATGCCCTAGTAACTCCCAAATTCGTTTTTCCCTACAGCAAGTCCTATCTCTCCCATAGGATAACATTGGGAATAATTTATGACATCCTAACAGTGTAATTCACAATCCAGAAGAGATGGGTTTGCCAAGTTTGTTGTCTCTGGGCTCACAAATTTAAATCACAAGTTACGGTGAAGCCGGATTTTAAATTGCAGTTCTGAAAATGCCATTTTTAGAATGTTGGCATTTTCTTACTTCATCCTTTTGGCGCCAAGCGCAATCATCTCTAATACACATTTGGGGAGAGGTGACAGCTGAGTTTGTGCATTCTCTCCAGACAGCCACACACATAGGGAGCTTCGGTGTGACTGATGGGCAAATCCATATCCTGATGGGCTATCCTGGGCAGGATGGGAGGGAGGGGCTAACACACCTGAATGGGCAGTGTCCTGCCCCATACCAAGGTCTGCATCCCCCCCTCATAGTGAGTATGGAGCCAGGACAGGAGAGTAGGACGTCTGTGAACTTCAAAGACCTTTCTTTGATGTCTCCCCCACTTCAAAGGCCCAACTGGGTCTACATACTAGACCTCTGACACCACCAACGTAGTGCATTACTATACTAGGACGAAGGACTGCTGTGCTGCTACAAGGACTGCCACTCTGCTTGACTCTGGCTAGACTCTTGCTTTGCAGTGCTGCCTGCTGCCCTCTTGCCTGCTTGTGAAAAGGACTGGGCCTTCATCTCTACATCCAGAACCAAAGTGATTCCAAGGACTTGCTAGCCTGCCTCCTGTTTCCTGCAGTCTTGGGGGACTTAAAAGACTTCCAATGAACCTGCTACAGCTCCTGGGCCTATCTTCAACATGCTCCTGATTCACAAGAGGTGCCAGTGACCATGTTTCTTAGCCCAATTCTTGAGAAGGTAAAACTTAATTGGGCCTTAACTGGGACTGTATCCGACCCAGGCAACCTTGTGATCCGCCTGAATTTTTTGATCTAACCCCATTGAGCGTGACCAGGTATTTCCAGTTGATGCTTTATGCTTTTAAGCACTCTTTTGCATTTACATTTTTAAAAATTCAGAACTCTGGTTCTACCTATTGCATTTTTGTTGTTTTGGTCTTGTTGTATTCATTCAATCAAGCTCTATTTGTATAACCAGGTCTAGATTATTTTTGTGTAGAGTTCTCACTGTGTTACTGTTTGAAGTGTTGTACACATTCTGTACACATTGCCTCATAAGTTAGGCCTGACAGTTCTGTGGCAAGTGAGCACAGGTTAAATTGGGGTGTGTATCTGACTTACCCTGACTAGGATTGTGCTTCTTGCTTGGACAGGGTGCATACCTCTGCCAGACAGAAACCCAATTTTTTATTGTAATACTGTCATAAACTTTGCCTGTCCCATCGGAAACCCTACTCAGATTTTAGAAACCTTAACGATATAATGGTAGACAGACAGAAAGACAGATTAACCAATTAATCAATAGAATGGACAGAGAGATAAACATATGGTTTATAAGTAAGCAAATGAGAGAATGGGGGGACATAAACAAATGGACGGATGGAAGAGAAGCAGTAAAGACAGATGTGAGCTGTAGAAGAGTCTAAAGAAAAGTATATTTGATTTATAGGGTTTGATTCCATATGGAAAAATGAATGTCATACCCCTTTGTACAGGAATGGATTGTGACAAAAGTAATGTACTTCAACCTGTACACTGAAGGACCGATTCACTCGTTGATGAGGCCCAGCAGTCGTGGCAGGAGGGTCCAAACTTGTAGACAGGGCCCACACTTGTGGCGGCACCTCTCCGCATTGCAGCTCCTAATTGCAGATGTCCCCCCACGAGTGTGGGGCCCCAGCCACAAGTGCGAGCCTCCTCGCCATGACTGTAAGGCCTCCACCACAAGTGCAGAGGCCCTTTGTGACTTAGACACTGAGGGGCATATTTATACTCAGTTTGCGCCGAATGTGCGTCAAAAATTTTGACGCACAATCAGCGCAAACGTTGCCCCATATTTAAACACTGACGCCCGAGTCGGCGCAAGGGAAAATTTCACAATGTGCGTCATTTTCTGGATGCGGCAGCCCGCCCTGCGTTAATGACATGCAGGGTAGGCGTTCCTGTCCAAAAAACGACGCACACTGCCGTGCGCCGTATTTATGCTTCCGGGCAAAAATGACTCTCGGCCGTGAGGCGGCGCAAAAAAATGACGCAAAGCCCGATTAGCGTAAAAATTTAACGCCTGGGTCAGGGCAGGCGTTAAAATGGGGCAAACACACCTGTATTTAATCAGAACACACAGAACAAACAACAGAGCAGCAGAGCAGCAGAGCAGCAGAGCAGCAGAGCAGCAACAGGGAGACATGGAGGTGATTTTCATTCAGCGTGCACGTCGACGCAGAGCCCTGCAGCAACAACAGCAGCTACAACAACAACAGCAGGGACCCCAAAGGCAGCGCAGAAGGCAGGAGAGGATATTCCGCCCAAGAACAACCCTGCATGGCCTCAGGGAACACGACATCATCCAGAGGTACCGGTTGAACTGGCAGGCCATTCAGCAGCTGCTGAGAAATATTGAACAGCAGTTGGCCCCCACTTCGGTGACACCCCACACCATACCAACAGAAACAAAGCTGCTTGCCGTACTTCACCTGCTGGCAAGTGGCTCATTTCAGACAACTGGTGCCCTGGTTGGTGGAATATCACAACCATCATTCTCTGCATTCCTGCCAAAAGTACTGGATGCCATCATTCGCCTGACACCCCTCCACATCTGCTTCCCTAACACACTGCAGAAGCAGCAGGAAGCAAAACAGGGGTTCTACGCCATCAGTGGCTTCCCGCACGTCCTTGGTGCAATCGACTACACACACATATGCCTTGTGCCACCTGCTGCGAGTGAACACCTCTACCGCAACAGGAAGCGCACACATTCAATCAACGTGCAGGCCATAGTCGATCACTAAGGATTGATCAGCAACATTGTGGCTAAATATCCTGGGAGTGTACATGACGCATTCATCTTCCGTCACAGCACCATCAACCAACACTTCCAGGATGGATGGTATGGCAATGGACTACTTGTTGGTAAGGACAAAAATCCTACTTATATACACACTGCACAGCAACCCTCTAGGACAAACAACACATACACCACAATAGCAACACCTAGCCAGGAACACACTGAGGTACTCACATCACTAGCCATGTTTCTGAAGTCACCATTGAACCTGTCACACATTGGAATTTACTCTACAGCTTAATGTGAAGACATTAATGAGTGTGGTTGCCTAAATGTCACCTTGGAAATTGGAAGTCTCACAATAAGCTGTACACTAATACATTGCATAACTTTTAAGGGATGGGATGTCCAGGGTACTTTCACATGAACGTGTTAACTACACTTTCATGTTTTAACTCTGCATGGAACTATCATCTCACCCCCAGTGAAGACACACGGACACCTGTATGACAAGTCACAATGCTAGGGAGGGCACACAGTACTGAAAAACCAAATACATACTGCTGACAAACGGTTAGCCAACAAACACTTGGTCAGCCAAGGAAAAAACTCAATGCCAAAGTTTTCTCCAACAACTATAGGTTGTCACATTAGTACACAAAAGAGTCACAGACAACACAAGACAACTACTGCCATCAAAGGTCTGTACAACAGTGCCTCCTACATCTAATTGATCCCATTCTGTGTTTCTCTTTCAGCTGATCAGGGGTATGGCATCCAGCCTTGGCTAATGGCACCATTTGGGAACCCAAATACTGCTGCAGAGCGGGCATACAATGACGCCCATAAAAGGACACGCAGCATTGTTGAGCGGACCTTTGGGATCCTAAAGTCAAGGTTCCGCTGCCTTGACCTAACTGGCGGTAGCCTACTCTATTCCCCAGAGATGGTCTGTAAGATCATACTCACTTGTGCCATATTGCAAAATATTTGCGTAAAAAGGAACATTCCCCTCCTTGAACCAGACCCAGACATGCCTGAGGATGACGAAGAGGAGGATGCTGGCCTGCAACAGGAGGGGGAACAACCTAACACGGCAGCTGGAGTGCGTAGGCGCCAACAGCTTGTCAATAATTTTTTCTCATAATTTCTTCTAACAACACTTATTGCACAATTGTAAATAAACACAGATAACAAACACCACATCATGTTTTGGCCTATTCATTTCTGCCCACCTTTAGTTAGAAATTGCTGAAGAAGAATGTTGTCTCATTGAGCAATAATGCTATAACAATCATCACACCAAAAAAAAACATCACAAATGTATTCACAGAGGGTAGGATGTTACATGATACATTACCATCCACAGAGGCCAACAGGAGTACAAATGTGGCAATTACACATGCCTGATCCAGACACCTGAGACAGTCTCTCACCCAGCCCAAAAATGTTGATCATTTGAAAGTCTCATCACACGTGTTCAGAGACAGGGTGGGACCATCCATGTGTACGTGACCATGTCCTCAATAGGTTCTCTCAATTTTTTATGTAAACAATACCCAATTGGAACAACATTAGCTGCCACTAACTCATGAGGAGACCTTGAAGTTACAGTGACAACATACACCCAGACAGGTGATAGTGGATCCACATTCGCACACACATATAAACATATGTCATCCAAGCAACCAAATATTTGAATGCAGCCCATCACAGTAGTATCCCAGTTTGAACCTAGCAGGAAGAATGTAACATGCCACTAAACCAGGTAATGCATAAAGGGCCACATACATCAACAATCTAGTTGTCATCAGCACATGAGGAACGCTGAGATTTTGCAAACATAGTCATAGCAAAATGGTATGCCAGATTGCTCCAAATCATCAATAGTGCAAACGTCAAATGGGCAAATGAGATGAATGAAGGGTTAACAGTGATTCATACCCTATGGCCTTACATTAGCCTGCTGCTGTAGGTTTTGCATAACAGAATAAATAAAATCCATGGATACATTAGCAAATCTGGATGGGTGCTGGGGGCCTAAGTCCACCTCTACCGCCCCCCAAATATACAAGAATCATGTACTTGTGAACTAAACACATGCATAAGGCACATGTGTGGCCTACATGTCAAAAGTAAAACAAAAATCAGAAATACAAAATCATAATAGGACATGGTTAGCCCCATAAAAACTGTAAGTGACTATTGCACTCCCTGTTTGGACTATAGATAAAAGCATTACCATCATAATTGTGGACACATTTTTGAGAAGGAATACATCATGGTATCCCATCCATCATTTCAAAATAGCCATCAGCAATTACCCAAAATATGTGTACAAATATGGTTAACACATTTTTTAAGGTATCATAAATATTACAGTGTGAATGCCTTCTACAGTATACATCCAATAAGGGACATGTGTCATAGCTAACCACAAAGGTGTATCACATAGCACAATTTGGCCATGACAAATTTCCTTCCCCAACTTATAAAAATGAAGACAAAATTTAAAAATGCCTCAAATTTCCACGCATACAGCATGGGTGGTATAATTTTTTCACGTACAGGAGTGCACAGAATGCAGAGTCAAATATAAATTTTCATAAATGTTTCTCATATTTTGCCATTAAATTATAATTTTCATATCATAATTTTTAACTCTGCATCCTGTGCCCTCCTGTACGTTGAAAAAATATGACGCCCATGCTGTATGCGTGGGAAATTTGACGCAACATGGACAATATGTTGGACATGTCATGTACCTTATGAATTTATAATTTTTCATATCATATTTTTTGACTCTGCATTCTGTGCACTACTGTACGTGGAAAAAATATGACGCCCATGCTGTATGCGTGGGAAATTTGACGCAACATGGACAATATGTTGGACATGTCATGTACCTTATGAATTTATTATTTTTCATATCATATTTTTTGTCTCTGCATTCTGTGCACTACTGTACGTGGAAAAAATATGACGCCCATGCTGTATGCATGGGAAATTTGACGCAACATGGACAATATGTTGGACATGTCATGTACCTTATGAATTTATTATTTTTCATATCATATTTTTTGACTCTGCATTCTGTGCAATGTTATGCGTCAAAAAATATGATGCACATTGTGTATGCGTCAAAATATGACGCATAACGGGAACATAAAAACGGCAGCCATTTTATGCAGGAAGTGATGTAATAGGATATCCTGTTTACTAAATCTGTACTGGGAGTTAACTTTCACTTTCACTTTGCAGTCTCAGATTTATCTAGACTGTGTGGTTGTGTGAAAGGTGTTGTCCTGTGTTTAACTGCTTTTGTGTCCTGTGTACCTTGTATTTTGTCTTTTTGTGATCCTAGTCTTGTTGCCTAATATTGTCTCAGTCTGTTTAGTCTAGTTTTGTACAATCCTGTTTTTGTTTGTATTGTCTGTGGAAGTCTGTTCTGGGTAGTTTAACTTTGGGGTTAGTTGGGCTATTTTTCTAAATTTTTCTTTTTCCTTCACTACTCTACCTTTCCCCATTTCCCACTTTTACTTGTTTATTTCATTTTTCTCATTTAAGTCAGTTAATATGTCAGGTAGGCCTCGGCTTGCCAGGATGGGTGAGGATGAATTGGGGGGATTCATTTGGCTCATTTGCCATTTCCTCCCACTCATGCTGGAGGCTGGGGGCCGTGTGATACAGGGGTATCACACGGAGGCACGTAAAGTCCGGTGGGGGAAGGTGCGCCATCACCTGGTCCGGGTGTACGGGAGCATGCGGAATGAGCATCAATTAAAGCACTGCTGGGCTGATCTCATATCCAGGGAGCAGGACCTGCTGGACCACCTGGGAATCAGGATTGGTGGCCATGTTGGTGAGTACAAATCAATTACATGTGTATAATAGAAATCTGTGTGTGGACATGTGATGATTGTTACCCAATCTGCTAGATAAGTAGCTGAATGTGTGTAACGCTAGGGAAACCTAGGCCCATATTTATACATTTTAGCCCCGATTTTGCACCGCATTTTCACGCAAAAACGGCGCCAACTTACGAAAGAGAATTGTATATTGCTAGTTTGCACCGTCTCTGCGTCAAAAAATGTTGCAAATGCGGCGCTACTAAAGTATAAATATGGGCCCTAATGTGTATTTGTTGCACAATGTGTAGGAAGACCAATGCTAGCAGTCAGATGGCTCATGTTTTCAACACATACCAGATGCCTGTAGCTGTATGTAATGTAGTGTTGCATTTGTGTCAGACAAGCGACACGTTAATGCCTCTATTTGAACTCTACAGATAGGCCAGTGAGAAAGTCATGTAGAAACAACATACCTACATATGTTGACGCCATAGCTAGACAGAAAATTGCAAACCCATGATGATGCTATAAATGTGTGGTGCCTTCACGTCACATGAAGTCAGCTATGTTGTCAACACATATGTCACATGTGTGTCTGGTTGCTGTGTGTTGAAAATGTCCACCTAGCCTGTTTGATTGTGAGGGGTCATGCAGTCCTCAAGTAACCAGCTTTTGGATGTCTCTCTGGGATGCACATGATGAGATGTATGCAAGCCATTATTGTTTGGGCATACTAATGGAGGGGTATCTTTGACAACACCTGACTGTCCTGGCCACTGCATATGTGTAGTAGGGTGTGTAACTGTAGCAGGAGACTCATCCAATGTTAATGTTGAATACAAATTCATCCATGCAGTATGAGCATGTGGGAAAGTGTATCATTACCATGTCATATTCACACAGTGTCATAGTAACTGCAATAATTTGTCAGTGCACCGAGTCTGAGTATATTCTTCCTTTCCTGCTTTACAGGTGGACCGCACATTTTGAGGACCCCGATACCTACAGTGAGTGTGGCCTGAGTGCTATATTTATTGCTTGCTAGTGATGCATGATGGACTACTGTGTGGTCAACAGAATTCATGATTTGATGCGCTGGCCGTTCATTGGCATTGTTGCTTTAGTGGGATTTCAAATATCACTTCTGTTACTGTAAACCAATACTTAGCCATCTCTCAGATTTAGGGGCTGTAGGTCATTCCAGTTGGGCCGCAATGGGGAATGGGATGAGTCATGTGGAATACACTGGTTAATGTAAGACTTGCTCTGGGACTTGGCTTGAACTGAGTCTGCATATCAGACAGACATTCTCCCAGATAGCTTTGGCAAATGGCTTTGATGAAATGTGCATCTTCCTAGTTGAGGATGCTCTGTGTACACTGTAGGTTGGATCTTCCGGGGGCATGTACTTCCACTAGTTGAACTAGAAGTGTGTGTGACTAGAGTGCAATGGCCTAGGTGTTCTGTCGACTCATGATAATGGGTGTTCTAGCTCCTCTGTGTGTGTTGTAAAACATGCCTCACTGATAGTATGTGATGTTGGCCTAAGTCAGAGCATTTTGACATGTGTGGACCTTGGATGCGACAATGTTTGGCTGACTCCAACGTGTTGCTAGCCCTTCATAGGTGTTGTGTGTGAAGGCACATACTTGTTGACCTTTCTATACACTCCTGGGTGTGCATTGAACATGGGATTGTTGGTTGTTCTTTCCACCCCACCCTCAAAGACTGCCATGTTAATGGGAAACAGGGTACCTAGGACTGTAGCAACCAGTGTATTACACGTACTTGTGACCTTTAGCAACTTTATTTAGAACCTAGGGCCAGATGTAGCAAACAGTTTCCAAGTTGCAAATGGCATAAATTGCTCTTTGTGAGTCGCAAACGTCTGTTTGCTATGCAGAAATGGATTTTGTGATTCTGAACATTCTTGCAAAATGCATATCCGACTCGCAAATAGGAAGGGGTGTTCCCGTCCTATTTGCGACTCGCAGTGGTATGCAATTCCATTTGCAAACGAGTACGTGGTCGCAAAGGGACTCGCAGTTACCATCCACTTGAAGTGGATGGTAACCCACTTGCTAACTGGAAGGGGTCCCCATAGGAACCCTTCCCCTTTGTGAGTGGACCTAAAAAATTTTTTAAATACAGCCAGTGGTCCAAGGGACCACTACCTGCCCTGAAATAGTCCAAAACTAAGGCCCATATTCATACTTTTTCAGCGCCGCGTTTGCGCCACTTTTTGACACAAAAGCGGTGCAAACTAACAAAATACAATTGGATTTTGTAAGTTTGCGTTGCATTTGCATCAAAAAGCGGCGCAAATGCGGCGCTCAAAAAGTATAAATACGGGCCTAAAGATTATTTTATTTTTTTCTAAGTGCAGCTCGTTTTCCTTTCATGTAAACGGGCTACACTTGGGAAAAAATAACCAGCTTTATTTAAAAGCAGTCACGGCCATGGAGGTCTGCTGTTCCCAGCAGGCCTCCATCCCCGTGAGTGCCCATAGTCGCTAAGGGGGCGCGAATTGGGACCCACCTCATTGATGTTAATGAGGTGGGCCTTAGCGACCCCATAGCGACTCGCAGACGGTGTTGGAGACACCGTTCTGCATAGCAAATTGCAAGTTGCAATTTTCCATATTCCTACATCTGGCCCCTAGTGTCCACATTCGGTTATGGCCCATGGGTTCAATATTAGCACACAACAAATTACAAATGGCATTGAGTGAGGATTGTGATAGTTATCACATAGAGTGACATATGTAGTGAAGTCAGTATGCGGAAGAGGTGCAGCCATAATGTCAGATGCCTTAGGCATAATTTGGATGAGTAGTTTAGGGTGATGTCATCCATCATGTAGAGACATGGATATGCTAGGTGTGAGATGCCCTTATGTATGCAGGCTTCACATGTACTTCCTCTGAGCCTTTAAGTGAACTATGTTGTGACAATTGCTGCAACAAATACATTACTAGTAATGTACAAATAACCCATTGTGCTATTCCCCCCAATGCAATTCCAAAGGAAAATATTTGCCTTTTCTCTTCACAGCTGCAAACATGAGTGCCGCAGATAGACACCAATTTGAGAGGCGTGCCATGCGATACAGGCACATCCTGCAGGTGCAGTCTGGGTACCGGAGGATGGCACGCAAATATCAATCGGATCGGGCCTCCGGGGCATGGTGGGCCTCACCACAGGGTCGGCCTACATTGCCCACAACAGCCACCAACACCACATTCACCAGGTCGCCCCAAGTGGCCCCAGCAACGTCGGGAACAGTAGACCCTGGCTCATCCTCAAGACCTGGACCCAGCCGTGTTCTACAACCAGGACACTCCAGTGGGCAGTCAACTCCTGGCACAAGCTTAACCTCGGCCGGCACACAAACTACATCAGCCCCTCCTGTGGACCCAGCCGCATTCCTGGCATTGAGTAGAAAATTGGACAAGCTGGTCAATAAGGTGGACAACCTGAGCCAGGATGTGGCCTATATAAAAAAAAAGGGTCAGCTCCATCAGGCGGACCCTACGGAGGGCGAACCTCTAGGACTTTTGCCCTGTTGAACTTTTACCCCTCCCCTCTCTCCTCTTTCCTATTTTCTACTGATAGTTGGGTTTTGGGGATTAGTATTAGGTTAGTATAGGTAATTAGCTCAGTTAGTGTTAAGGAAGAGGGTGGGGGGTCCTTATTCTTTCTATCTTTATTTTTTGTGTTTGGCAATGTTGGGATTCCTGTTATGTAAAAAAAAAAAGAAAAGAAAAACAAAGAAATTTAAAAATATACAAAAATTTACAAAAAAATATATGTTTGGTTAGGATAGTATAGTATGTGTGTAGGTTAGTAAGTGTTGTCCTGCATGTGTCCTGTCTCATAATGGTGGGTGGGGGGTTGATGTTTAGATCGTTTCGTTACATGTGTAGAGTACGTTTAGCTTAGGTTAGTTAGGGACAGTTGTGGGTTAGTAGTAGTCAGGTTAGATTAGTGTAGGTATTACCTTTCCCTTAGTTGCCTCTTGTGTTAATATATAGTAATAAATATATAGTTAACCCTTTACATGATGCGCTAGGTGCTACTTTATCATGGGCTTGACATCAGTGTAGGTGAATGTTTTTGTATGACATTTGTGTCCTATGCTCGCCATCCCCATGAAATTGAGGTTTAACATGCCAGCTACCAGTGTGCTAAGTTGGTAAGTATCCACCATTTGGGAGACCGACCATTGGTAGTTTGCATTGATCACCAAGGTTTTGTGTTGGTGAGTATGTATCCTACTTCACAAAGTGTGCTTCCAGACTTGTTATTGTGGGTAAATTAATAGATCGGACTGCAGTGTGAAGTTCAGGGAGATCTTTGTAGATGAGGAGTTGTTCACACTCTTGTCTTGTTGCTTTCATTGCTGACCTACATCATGTGTGTACTCATTCAGCATGACTTTCCTTCATGGAAGTATACTCAGAAAGGGTGATTGATGCAGTGTAATTTGGTAATGTTTCCTTACATTTTGCAGCATAATTTCATGTTTTAGTATTGCATGGTGCCTACATTTCTCAGCCAGCATTAGTTGACTAGAATAGCTATAGATGGTGCATCATTCTGTCCAACACAGCATGATTGTGTGTGTTTAGTCCCTTCATCAGTTATTCTCCTCAGTATGGTAAGGCTATGATGCAATCCTGGCCACTGCACAGATGTTTCAGACTACATGATATCAGGACAGTAGTATTGACAATCTACATGGTTGCCACACAGGCACTTTGGAGTTATGTACTGCACAGTTGAAGTGTGAAATAACACAGAGACATAATAGGTGTGCAAGTGCTTTTTATTTATAGGTGCTGTAGTGAAAAATGTCCATTGTCCATGTTTGCTGGGTCCGTTCTGGTGCATTCTTACATGGTGATCCTACAGAAGGGGTGTGGATGATGCTCCTGACATGCTGGGGTGATGTCACAGACAGTGTAGAGGGACAGGAATTGGCAAATAGTAGGAGAGAGACATTCACTGGCAATGGGGACAAGTCTTACAGTGGATTGCAGAACAGTCATTGAGTGTAGTTGTAGTGAGACTGGCATTTGACAAAACGTAGGACCTTGGTCAAAGTAGGCCATGGTGCAGGGACTAGTGCTTCCGGGTACTCTTCCGTGAGAATGTTATCTGTTCCATGTCTTCTTCTTCTGATGTGTGTGTTGCCTGGTTTGTCCTTGTTGTTGTTGGTTGTGAAGGGGCAACACACACCTCAGTGTTAGAAGACGTGGAGGCAGACATCCCAGGGGCTGCTCCCTGTGGAGTTCTTAAGGGCAGTACTGCAGCAAGGAGGGCCTGCTGGTTTTTGAGAATGGCAGCCACATCACGATGGTAGGCAGCCAGGTCAGCCCTGAGGGGTTCAATGTTGCATTCGTGCACACGTTGACTGGATTGCAGTTGTAGGTGATGTGTCAACTGGATGACAGCTGTGCTGATTTCCTTCTGTGTTTTTGCAAGTTCCTGCAAGAGAGATGTTAGGGCTTGCATAGCAGCTGCCTGATCAGCAGAAGACATCATGCACGAACGCACCCCCTCAAGGCTGGCTGCCATAGTTTGCATCCCCACCCGCACCTCCTTGGCCAGCTCCCGCTGTACCCCAACGACGGTTCTTTCGAAGCTGGTGCCAGTGTCATCAGAGTCCTCAGCTGTGTTGGAGCTGGCAGGTCTTACTATTGGGGTGGCGGGTGGTTCTACTGTGGTGGCTGCTTCTTCTGTGCTCCTCCTTGTGACTGAAGGTGGGGTTTGGAGGCTTTCAAGGACCATTTGGATGGTCTCCTGTGGAATGTTTATGGGCTCGTCATCCATGTCATCAGGGAAATCAGGGACAGGCATATCGGCAGGAGATCCATGTTCCTCTGCAATGAAACAGGGTACAATTAGTGTGTCTGTGTTGTGACAATTTTGCAATAAGATACAAGCCTTTGGATGCCTTAACTTTGTGCTCTGTTTTGGTCTTGGTATCTGCTGTCCTTCATATGGGCATTGTTGTAGGCCTATGGCCCACCTGTGTGTCACATGTATGATATAGAGCTATCAGACTTGTCTGCCTAATTGCCTCTAGGTGTTGCTTTGTAACAATTTAGGAATAGCCATCTTTTTGTCCTACTCGTCCCTCCGTGTTTAACAATTCTTATGGAGAGACATTTTGTTGGGTGGGCTCTCATTATCCTACATGAGATTACTGGCTTTCTAGGCAGCAGGATAGCTAATGGTGTGGGGGACTAAGTCTGACCCACTTGTAATTAACTCTGTCACCCTGATTCCTTCTTTTTGCTCTGGCTAACAAGCAGTGCCTCATGTCTCCCACAGCAAAGGAATGATTAGACATCTGAGCGCATGACATCTTTGGAACTTCTCAGGGAAGTCGTGGTCACTCAGATCCAAAACAATTCTCTCTTTTCCAGTATGATCTCATACACAAAAGACAAAGACAGTATTTGTTTTATATGATGATTTAATTGTACAACTGACTTGTAGATATTTAGGTGTGAGCCACAATAACCCAAACAATACAACATGGTAGAATTGAAATAGTCAGCAGGAGAGTAAAACATTAGTACAAAGCTATCATGGTGCCTAACTGTTTCTACTATCCCTCTGCTTGTTCTATTTAGAGCACAGCATGTTAAGCTTCGAGCTTGCCTGTCTGAATCACTGGGGAGACATCATCCCTCATATCAGAGCAATGGCCTGTGATCTGGTTCTGCATCTGCAGCAAGGCAGGCAGCTTGAAGTTGTGGTTCTCTGTTTGGAAACTCCCTCTTGCGTGTCTTGGGACAAGGAAGTGATTGTATAAGTAATATGTCATCGTGATGACAAAGTGTCCCTACGCAGGAATGCCAAATCTTAACCCCTACCACGTCTATCGGCAATGTACCAGACTGTATCCTTGACTGGGGCACAGAGTGAATATGTTCTGGCGAACTCCAGTGCTGAAGTAGACAAAACAGTGTGATTTGACTAATAAACAACACCGTAGGACTGGCTATTTGCAAAAATAACTGATAGGAAGCCTAATAAAAAGCATTTAGTGCAAAGTGCTCAGAGGCTCTTAGATGTGAGCAAATGGGTAAAAGTACATTCAGGGCAAGGTGCACAAAGGCCTAAAGCCTGAAGCAAATGCGCAAAGTATACGTAACACTTACCACACTACACTTTGACTGGCTGTGGGTGTTGTGAATGCCCTGGCAGCACACTTGCCTCTCAGGACCTGCCCCAAACACTTTTTATTCACATTGCCCGAAATGTACATGTGATGTGGCATATCCTATGCATGTCAATGTTAGGATGTGGTATGGATGTAAACATTGTTGATGTTTGGAGATGATGTTGGGTCATGTGTGTTTAATTGGATTGCCCAGTTTATCGTATCGAGGTCCGATTTGGTTGTCAGACTGTGCAGGTGTGTTTCAGTGACCAGTTTCCTGTGTCCCCTCCTCAATGTTGTTGTCTGAGCAGTATGACATTAGTGATGTTGCCTTGTTAGCCAGGCACGTGAGGGACCCTGACGTATGCAGCATGTGTGTGTCCTTAGTGCTGTGTGGCTCCTATTGCTGTTTACTTTGGCTGATGTATGTGTCAACTATGGGCATTGGCATTTGAGTGTACTGGTGCCTTTGTCTTATTTCTATAAATAGTTGCAGATGTCATCCTCACCCCCTAGTTTAGGTATGTATGTTCCATGGAGAGGTTCCTGCCATTTGCTAATATAGCTGCACAGAGATGAGAGGTGTTATTGTCAACTGTTGTGGCAGTTACATTGCAGTTGTTGTTTTGGCTACTGGATTACTGATAGGGACCTAGTTGATGTAGGATAGATTTTGACAGACAAGTGCCTGGATGTGAGTCTGACGTAGTGGCCTTCACACCTGTCGCTGTTTTCCCTTGGCTCTATTGTTGTAATTACAGGATGGCCCCATGGGACTGTTGTTGGTGCTGTATTTTGTCATGCCCCAGATTCAGTCTGTGCTGGGCATGCCCCCCTGCCGTGCCCCTTTACCCATGCCACTTCATATATGTGCTGACTTACATGCATTGTGTAGTAGGTATTCCCCCCTCCGGTAGCATGTATCATTGTTGCATTTTAATTCCCCATGCTACTTACCCTGCATGTGCGTTGTGTCGTGGTAGTCTGCGCTGTCCTGTCCTTGAATCCCTGTGACGATCTCCTCAGGGATGACGGCTGCGACCATCTCCTCCATGTGGTCCAGGGCCTCCTGGTGTGCTGGACTCCCCCCTCCAGTCTGCAGTGCTGCCTTCCTGTTCCTGGCCATTTTTTCTTTTGTCCTACATTTGCAGTCATGCCAGCGTTTCTTACACTCGGTGACTGTCCTGCGTTCTTTAGCCACACTGTTGATCTTGTCCACAATTTGTTTCCATATGGCCTCTCTCCTACTGATGGGCAATTTAGAGGTGATGAACAATTGGTGCTGGTGTTCCGTCACCTCTTTAACCAGGATTTCCTGCTCCTCTGCACTGAAGCGACACTTTCTTTTTTTTTTTTAAATGTCCTGGTTCCGGTATGGATCATCCTGGCTGGTTCCTGGTCTGCTGTCATCTTCCTGGGGTCTGTTGTGGCATCTGGGATCCATTTTGGCTCTCCTCTGCTGAAAGGGCAGTTTTCGCCGGTAAATTTGACGCAATTGCGTCAAAATAAACAGCGCTTTCCGGGTTGCGCTGTCGTAAATCGACCCACAGTCATTTGCGTCGCGTTAACGTAGGTTTCCTTTACGACTTGACGCCGCTGTGTGCGTCACGAAATAATGACTCCCACCTGTTGGTTGCGCCGCCGAGCGTCAAAGTATAAATTTGACGCCCGCACGGCGCATCGAAATGGCGTTAGCCGGCGCTAATTTTTTTGACGCAAAACTGCGTTAGCGCAGTTTTGCGTCAAAAAGTATAAATATGTCCCTGAGTCCCTCAGCTTTATCATTATTGGAAAGTGGATTATTGGTAAGGGCAGGCACATACCTACACTTAGCAATAGGCCACTAACCCCCACCAGTTCCAGTCAGGTGTCAATAATTTAACCCCAGCTCAACCCTTGGTAGCTTGGCAATGAGCAGTTAGGCTTAACGTAGGAGACAAAGGGGGTCATTATGACCCTGGCCGATGGCGTTATTATGGAGGAAAGTACTCCCAACAGGCTGGTGGTACTTTTCTCCACATTAAGACATTGGCGGTTTGTACCACACCGACCGCCACAGCGGTAACGACCCCCAGGCTGGAGACTTCCGTCTTCAGCCCAGTGGCCATCACTTGCCCGCCTGCCGGATTATGACCCCGCCTACCACCATGGTTTTCGTGGCAACCTTACGGCCACGAAAACCATGGTGGTAGGCACTATCAGTGACAGAGAATCTCTTCCCTGTCAATGACAGGGGTCTTCTCCGCCCCCTCCCCTTCCCCAAATTCCCCCGACCCCCTCCTCCCAAGACCCCCCACTACATACATGCACCTTCATTCACACACGCACACACTCATACACACACTCATACCCACCTTCATCCACGCATGCATACATCCATTCCCACACACATCCACACACACTGACATACATACAAGCACACACGCATTCACACAACACAACATACACGCACTCACAATCCATACATGCACACACATACAACACGCATCACACACCCACATACATGCACGCACGGACATACCCACACACACACACAACACCCACCCTACTCCCCTGTCGGAGCACCTGACTTACCTCTTGTCAGGCGGTCCTCCGGCAGGAGACAGGATGGGGTGCTGCCAGGCCATATCATGGGTCATGATACGGTCTGCGGCGGTCTACTGTTGTGGCACTGCTGCTGACAGCAGCCCCACCTTACCAGCATCTGCCGGCATAGCCACAGACGGATTGCTGCAATCCTTCTGGCGGAAATCCAGTTGTGGTCAAAATCCGGCTGACGGCTGGTAGCTGCGGTGATGGTCTTTTGGCGGCCGTTGCTGCGGCGGTAGGTGGTTTTTACCGCTGGGGTCTTAATGTGCCCCAAAGTGTGCAAAGCATTCAGAAATCACAAAACATTAATAAAATAAAATACAGGAAACAGTTTTAAAATCCAGAACCAATTTATAAAAATAGAAAATATTTTTTATCTTTAATTTCACACCAAAACGAATAAAAGTGGATAAGGGGAACTGCAGACATGATTTTTTAAAGAATACATATTTTTTAGCATCTGGAAACTAAAAGCGCCACTGGTCGCACCTCGAATGGGGCAAAGTAAAAATTTGAGGTCGCCCGCGATGGAACCGTGCTCGACTACAGAAAGCAGAGGCCTCGGTCAAAAGTTTACCTTTGGAACAAGCTTCTCATCCGGTTAAAGTCGCAGATTGCATCCAACCTCCCTGGAATCCTCTTTGGATATGCGTTGCAGGAGACCTCGGTGAAGAATTCTACTTTCGGACTTAGTCGATTTTTCAGCACTGAAATCTTCATCTGGCCAAACTGGGGGCTAAGTTTCCTTAACACACCCCTATCTAGCACTCTCTTAATCTAAACAAGTAGGCACCTGAGTCCAGAGCTGCCCCAAATATCGTTTCCTCCTTTGAAGTCTAGTTTGGCTGCACCCCCCCATCCTGTTTCATTATCTGCTGAGGCAGATCTTCTCCCAAAGCACTTCTTTTGTCCTCAGCCCAGGCCACTTCACACCTCATTAAGGCAGCCGGGCCAGGCTGCCTGTGGTTGGCCTATCAGAGAAGGGCACTGCAGGGCTGAAGTTGGAAACTTTCAGGTAGAGTTCTAAAACGTTTTTCCTGTGTTCATTATAATAAATTCAACAAAGGCAATTTGTTGGATTTATTATAATGATCAGTTTGATACCAAACTTAAAATAGTTAGCTCCTTTTGAGATTTTATTAGTTAAAAATAAAGTCTCCTCATGTTAGCCTATGGAGCCCATAAACAAATGTGGCTATTCTTTCCTCACCATGGCTTATAAAACAACTTTTATAAGGTCCCTGCTTATAGTTACACTGCCCCCAAGACTTGGGGGACCTATTAATGTAGTTTAAGACGTTGGAAGTACTTTTAATTCAAAAGTCAAATTTGAAGGTAACTTTAATTTAAAAGCAGCCAGCAAGGCAGGCCTGCCTTTAAAATGACACTAGGCACCTCAGCAGTACCCATGCTGGGGTCCCTAAACCTACATACCTACCATATATTAGGGACTTATAGGTAGGTTGATATGGACAATTATAATTAGCCTAATTTGCGTAATCCATTTTACACAGAGCACTGGCCCTGGGACTGGTTAGAAGTATCCAGTGCACATCCAAGAGTCACTAATCACCAGTATCTGTCTAAAAAGTTTGGGGTGACCAGGGAAAAAGGGAGGACATTCCTACACTGCCTTTCCAGATGAAAAATAATCTATGACCCAGTAGTCCTCATCAGCTAAGTGGAAAAACCTGGAAAGGTCATCTGCATTGGCATGGGCACTCCCAGGTCTATGCTTCACTGTGAAGTCCATCCCCTGTAGGGAAATGGACCTCCTTAACAGTTTTGGATTCCTCACCCTTATGAGCTACCTGAGAGGTCTGTGGTGAGTGTGAACATAGAAGTGAGTGCCAACAGGTATGGTCTCAACTTCTTCAGGGACCAGACCATCGCATAGGCATCCCTCTCAATGGCACTCCATTTTTGCTCTCTGTGGAGTAGTCACCTGCTGATGAAGGCAACTGGCTGATCCTGGCCCTCTTCATTGACTTGTGCTAACACTGCCCCACTCCCTGTCTCTGAAGCATTTGTTTGCACTATGAACTCTTTGTTGTAGTCGGGCCAGTAACACTGGTGCTGAACACATAGGGCCTGATTACAACTTTGGAGGAAGTGTTAATTCGTCCCAAAAGTGACAGTAAAGTGACGGATATACCACCAGACGTATTACGAGTCCATTATATCCTATGGAACTCGTAATACGGCTGGTGGTATATCCGTCACTTTACCATCACTTTTGGGACGGATTAACACCTCCTCCAAAGTTGTAATAACCCCCATAGTCTCCTTCAGAGTGTGAAAGGCTTTCTGACACTCTGGGGACCAAATTACCTTTTGGGGCTGCTTCTTTGAGACGAATTCTGTCAGAGGGACCACAATGACCCATAATTCTGACTTACCTCGTGTAATACCCAGTTAGGCCAAGAAAGGCCCTGACATGAGTCTGGGTTTTAGGAGCCTCACAATCCAGGATGGTCTGGATCTTGGGCTGAAGAGGCTGTACATGGCCTCCACCTCCAAGGTGTCCCAGGTACACCACTGAACTCTGCCCTATTTGGCACTTGCTTGCCTTGATAATCAGGCCTGCCTACAGTAGGGGCTTAAGCACTTCCTTCAGGTGTACTAGGTGATCCTCCCAGCTGGAACTGAATACAGCTATATCACCCAGATAAGCTGCACTAAAAGATTCCAACCCAGACAAGACTCTGTTCACCAACCGTTGGAAGGTTTCAACCCAAAGGGCATCATCTTAAACTGAAAGTGGCCATCTGGGGTAGAAAATGCTGACCTCTCCTTAGCTCCTGGACTTAAGGCAATCTGCCAGTATCCTGAGGTCAAATCAAATGTACTCAGGAACTTAGCAGCCCTCAACCTATAAATGAGCTCATCAGCTCTAGGTATGGGGAGAGCATCATTCTTAGTGACTGCATTTAAACCTCTGTAGTCTACACAGAATCTTAGCTCATTTTTCCCACCTTAGGGATTTAGTTGGGGTACGAGTAGAACTGGACTGGCCTAAGGACTATCAGAGGGCTCAATTACCTTTAACTCCAACATCTTCGCTACCTCAGTTTTGATGTTTGCTTTGACCTGGTCTAACAATCTGTAAAACTTATTTTGACAGGTAAGCTATCACCTGTGTCAATGTCTTGGACACACTAATTGGTGAGGCCAGGGGTCAGAGAGAACAGACCAGCTAACTGCTTCAAGACTTTGTCTGCAGTCTTTCTGTTGCTGGACTGTCAACCTGGGAGAGAGTATTACTCCTTCCACTGAACCATCTTGTACATTGTTTGGCAGGAGGTCTGGCAGAATTTCACTCTCCTCCCCCTTCCCTCATCTGTGACCATAAGCAAGGTCATGTCTGCCCTGTCCTGATGGATGTTTATCCTGTTAACATGTAATTTCCGATGAGGACTCCGTGGGGTGCCAAGGTCTGTCAGGTAGGTGACCTCACCCTTCGTCTCCAAAATTGGATAGGGCCCAGTCAAATTGGCCTGTAGTGCCCTAGAAGCCAAAGGCTCCAGAACACACACCAGCTGACCCCAGCGCTTCATGAGCTCTTGGCTGGCCTCCGGGTTGCTGCTTACCTTCTTCATGTACTCAGCCATGCATGAACACAGGCCCAGTACATAATCAAGCACATTCTGCTTGGACTCCTTGAGAGGCTTCTCCCAAGACTCTCTCACCAAACACAATGGGCCTTTTACAGGGTGCCTAAACAGTAACTCAAAGAGGCTGAATCCAACTCTTTTATGTGGTACCTTCCTGTATGCAAATAGCAGGCATAGGAGGAGAACATCCCATCTCCTCCTGAGTTCATCATGCCCTTCTGGGTCTTGTTAAAACTCTCCACAGACCATTGGTCTGTGGATGATAGGGGGTGGTGAACTTATAGGTAACACCACACTCATCCCACATTGCTTGCAGATAGGTGGACAAAACGTTTGTGCCCCTATCTGAGACCACTTCCTTTGGGAATCCTACTCTGGTGAATATACCAAGCAGGGTCCTAGCCACTGTGGGAGCAGTGCCTGTCCTGAGGGGTATTGCCACTGGATACCTAGTGGCATGGTCCACTACCACCAAAATGTATCTGTTACCTGAGGCAGTTGGTGGGTCGAGGGGACCACTAATTTCAATCCCCTCCAACTCAAAGGGAGTCCCAACCGCTGGTAGTGGTATCAAGGGAGCCTTTGGCTTGCCCCCTGTCTTGCCACTGGCCTTACAGGTGGTTCAGGGGCTGCAAAACTCCTTTACTTTCTCTTACATATGGAGCCAATAAAAATGATTGACCAGCCTATTGCAGGTCTTGGTCTGCCCCAAATGTTCTGCTAAGGGAATGGCATGGCTTAGAGTGAGGAGGAATTCTCTATTCTTCTGGGGGACCACCACTTTCCTGGTTGCCCCTGGTTTGGGGTCCTTTGCCTCAGTGAAGAGAATTCCATCCTCCCAATAAACCTTGTGAGACCCACCAACATCACCTTGTTCTTGCCTGGAGGCAGTCTGCCTCAGGCCCTCAAAAGTGGGCCACTCTCTTTGTCCCTGGGACAACCTTTTCCAGTGGGCCCATCTGTCCCTTGCACGTCTGTGAAGTCAGGCAGAGCTTGTAGGAGAGGGGTCCCTCCTTCAGTGGTCAAATCCTCCCCAACAGGATTAGATTCCTCCTGAACCTCTGTTCTTGGTGGGGCAGGCAAGCAAGACCCAGTGCCCTTTCTCTTTTTCTTGGAGGCTTGACCCATTGTTCTAGGGTCTGATCGTCCAGAACTTTCCTGTTGTGCTGTCTGTGACCTGGTCACAGCACACACCCATTCAGGGAGATCCAGCATCTGTGCATGGACCCTTCTTTCCACCTCTGATCACTCAGATGCTTCCAGATAATTTCCCAGCATACACTCTACTGGAAGGGCAGGAGCTACAACTACCTTTTTAGGGCCAATCACACCTCCCCATTCTAAGCTCACTATTGCCATGGGCTTGAGCTTGGTTCTGTTGTCTGCATATGTCACTTGGTGGAACACACCAAGTAAGACTTGCTCTGGAGAAACCAGTTTTTCTGTCACCACAGCCACCATGGCTCCTGTATCTCTAAGAACCTCCATCTCAGTCCCATTGACTTTAGGCCTCTGCCTATACCTCTCCATGCTGGGGGGTAAGAGGGTACTAGCTGCAATGTCCACCCCACCCACTGACACTAAGGTAACCTCTATGTACCCAGATCCCAACCCTGGGCCAGTGTCCACCCCCACTCCTACACTAGCAATCCCATGGGACTGTCCACCAGTGGGGGGCTTCTTGGAGCAGACAGCATCCCCTCTTTCAGTGTCCAGGCTGGTGACACTCAAAACACTTGCCAGCCTTATCAAGTTCTTGAAACCTTCCTGACTTAACAGGATCATAATGCTTCCCCTGGTACCCCTTTCACTTAGAAGAGGCATGCCTCGGGGCTCTCCCTCTCTGAGAAGGTTTTGGGTACTCTTGGGAGGACTCCTTGGGATTTTTATCTTCTTGCCCTGAGAAGAACTCTGTCCTCCCTTTTTCTGATCACCCCCTGGAGGATTCTGATTAACTCTGGTTCTCATCAAGCCATCTGCGGCCTCCTCCAGCTCTCTGGGGATGGTCAACTGAGAGTCAAGTAGATACTGGTGCAACCTCTCTTAGACACTATTAGTTACAAGGTGCTCACTTATATTCAAATTGTACCCTCAAAGGTACTTACCTTGTTGCCCTCTATCCAGCCCTCTAGTGCCTTTACTGAGATGTCCACAAAATCAACCCAGGACTAGGCAGCTGTCTTCTTGTTGCCCTTGAACTTGAGCCTGTACTGCTCTGGGGTCAGACCAAACTTCTTGGTTAAACACTTCTTCATACTGGGATAGGAATCTGTTTCTTCCCCCCTTAGGGTCACAAGCCTATCCCTCCCAGATATGTGGACCAACTCCCATAGGAGTGAACCCCAATTTTGGGGCTTACCCTTTCTATCTAGAGAGCCATTTCAAAGGCCTCCAGCTGCTTGTCTGTATCATCAGGGACTACCACCTTGGGTAACCTGGGATAAAACCCACCACCCCTGGACATCCCAGAGTCTTCTTTGCTGACACCATCTCTTTGTTCTGCTCTTACCCACTTTTTTTCTCTAGGCCAGCTTCTCTGCCTCCAAAGCTATACACGCTAGCTTGGCCTCCAGCTCTCTCTCTCTCTGAGGGACAGGTTCTCCCCTTCTGAAGGCATCCCCCAACTAGCTCTTGGCATGGCCCTGGTGAATGTGTATAGTGTGGACATTTCTCCCTCCTCCTCACTGAGGTGTGTCGGTCCTTCCTCCTCTGAGAGGTTGGACCTAGTGTCACCCCCCTCTCAGCACACAGTTGGACTACTGTCAATTTAGGTAGGCTAGCCAAATCAAGCTCCATGGTTCCCTAGTTTTGAGTCACACCCAAAAACTTTTTTTGTTGCAAATTTTGAAATCAAGAATTTGAAAAAATCACAAAAATTCAATAATTAAAATGAGTCTAAATCAAAAATTGAAAACAATTTTTGCACTAAGACAATTTAGAGGATTTTTAATTTGTTTCACTTAAAAATGCAGGGTGATACTGAACACAAGTAGTGGATCCCACCACTGCACACCAAAATGTTGAAAAGTGGATTATTGGTAAGGGCAGGTAAGTACATACACTTAGCAATAGGCCACTAACCCCTACTAGGTCCATTCAGGTCTCAATAAATTAGCCCCAGATCAATGCTTGGTAGCTTGGGCAATGAGCAGTTAGGCTTAACTTAGGAGACAAAGGGCCTCATTACAACCCTAGCGGTCAGTGATAAAGTGGCGGTAATACCGCCAACAGACTGGCGGTAAATACCACCAAATTATGACCATGGCGGTGAGAACTCAGATAGACAGCCACTTTAGCACAGCGACTGCGAGGGCGGAAACAACAGGCACCACGGCGGTAGCTGCCTGCAGCCAGTGCCAATGTTCCGCCCACCATATTATGACTGTACAATCCGCCACCTTTTCCGGGGCGGTACCAAAAACATCAAAAGCCTGGCGGAAACTGAGCTCAGAAGTGAAAGGACTCAATATTGGAGACACAGGGAACAACCACGCCGCAATGGAGCCCGAACTTCAGATTTTCCCTATGATTATCTACGTCCTGGTCCACCACGAACACCAACGACGGCGAAGACGACCACGGTGAGTACAGCCGCCTAGCACACAGGGGGTGGGGGAGGAAAAAGAGAGTGACACACACACACACGCAACACGCAACACCCCCACCCTCAACACCATACACACAATTAGATGCAGTAATAAAACATATTTACCCCGTACCCCTCATGAATAATGTAAGGACTACAAGAATGTGATAAAGTGATTGTAATAATTAAATGCATTAGAAATACAAAAATTCAATCAAATGGTATATACATATGTACAGTTCAAGAGGGACACTTCCCAGTCATCATTGTGCGTGGGCCACAGGGCCACAGGCCCAAGTCCAAGGCCCCACTTGTCACCTGCAGCAACACGGAGAGAACACTGCAGGGGCATCAGTTTGAAAATAGGCAGGCACCTCAGGTGGATGGGGAAAGGGGAGCACCTCAGCCGGCAGATGGAAGAACATCACTGGTCCTGGAGGGGGCAACATGCCCATTGCTTTGTCCTGGGGAGTGCAAGGCCACAGTCTCTCAAGTGGTTGACTTGCCCACTGGCTCTGGAGGGGCAGCATGCCCTGTGCTTGGTCCTGGGGAGTGCAAGGCCACAGTCACTCAAGTGGGTGACTTGCTCACTGGTTCTGGAGGGGGCATCGTTCCCTGTGCTCATCATCCTGGGGAGGCTGGGGTTGGTGGGTGTCTTACCCAGTGGTTCTGGAGGGGGCATCATGCCCTGTGCTCTTGATCCTGGGGAGGCTGGGGTTTGGTGGGTGTCTTACCCACTGGTTCTGGAGGGGACATCGTGCCCTGTGCTCTTCATTCTGGGGAGGCTGGGGTTGGTGGGTGTCTTACCCAGTGGTTCTGGAGGGGGCATCATGCCCTGTGCTCTTGATCCTGGGGAGGCTGGGGTTTGGTGGGTGTCTTACCCACTGGTTCTGGAGGGGGCAGCGTGCCCTGTGCTCTTCATCCTGGGGAGGCTGGGGTTGGTGGGTGTCTTACCCAGTGGTTCTGGCAAGTGCAAGGTCACAGTCTCTCAGGTGGGTGTCATACCGACTGGATTTGCAGGGGCCAGGCTGCATAGCAACCCCTGGAGGCAGGACTACATACTGTCCGCCGGCGGTGACAGCTGCTCAGTGGTGGTGCTGCTGCTGGTGGTGGCGGGAGGGGGGGAGGCTACAGCTTATCCCCTGCAATCTCAGACGACTGCCCACTGCTTGTGGTGGTGGTGCGGCTGCTGCTGGTGGGGGGAGGCTCCATCCCATCCCCTGCAGCCTTGGATGGCTGCCCACTGCTGGTGATGGTGGTGGTGCTGCTGTTGCCGGTGGTGGGGGGAGGCTCCAGCCCATCCCCTGCAGCCTCAGATGGCTGCCCACTGCTGGTGGTGGTGGTGCTACTGCTGCTGGCGGTGGGGGGAGGCTCCATCCCATCCCCTGCAGCCTCAGATGGCTGCCCACTGCTGGTGGTGGTAGTGTGGCTGGTGGTGGTGGGGGGAGGCTCCAGCCCATCCCCTGCAGCCTCGGATGGCTGCACAACGATGGTTGGTGGGGGGGCTCCGTCTGAGTCTCTGCACCAGGCCCTTTGTCCTTCCTGCCTGCTGGTGCAGACCCCTTGCCCTTCCTGGCAGCAGCTGGGGCAGCCTCTTTGCCCTTCCTGGCAGCAGCTGGTGATGGCTCCTTGCCCTTCCTGCCAGCACTTTGGCCAGGCTCCTTGCCCTTCCTGGCAGCACTAGGGGCAGGCACCCTTTCCTTGAGGCTGCTTGGTGCACTGGATCCTTTACCACCACAAGTGGGTGTGGAGACTACTGGTCACGTGGACTGGGTAGCTGAGGTGCTTGACTGGGTTTTTGCCACCCTGGCCAGACGTGAAGGATGGGGGGGGATAGGTAAGAGGTCAATGATGGAGAGGAAAAACTTCTTAGGGACAATGGGGTGGGAAGAGGGAGAAAGTTTGGTAGTGGAGGAAGAGGGAGTGGTTGTAGGAGGTATCTGTCTGCTGTGTTTGGGTGCAGGTGCATGGGCTGGATGCTGTTGTGAGGTGGATGGCTGTTGGGTGTCTGAGTGCTTGCATTTGTGCACCTTGTAAAGGGGGTGGACAGACACAGTGGGAGAGGACACAGGGGATTTGTGCATGGCTGTTGTGGAGGTGTCTGTCAGTGAGGTGTGTGTTCTGCTAGGTGTGGTGGTGATGCTGGTAGTGGATGAGGATGTAGTGCATGCAGGTGTGAGTGTAGACGCAACTGGGAGGGAGGTGAAGGAGGAGAAGGAGGGGAACACAGTGGAGGTAGTGGATGTTGGCATGTCTGCATCTGGATGGTGTTTGTGTGAGTGCCTGTGGGATGATGTGTGGTGCTTGTGTTTGCCTGTGCCACTCTTGTGTGATGTCCTGCGTGCATGCTCGTCTGCCTGTGTGCTTGGGATAGGTTGGAGTTGAGGGGAATTGGATTGGGAAGAGGAAGTTGGAGTGGGAGGGTGGAAACTGTGACAATGGCTGCCATCAGAGAGGAGGCCAGAGCCTGGATTGATCTCTGTTGGGCCGCCAAACCAGTGTGAATGCCCTCCAGGAATGCATTTGTCTGTTGCATCTGGGCTGCTAGCCCCTGGATGGCATTCACAGTGGTTGACTGCCCTACAGAGATGGATCTCAAGAGGTCAATAGCCTCCTCACTCAGGACACCAAGGCTCACTGGGGCAGGGCCTGAGGTGCCTGGGGCGAAGGAGATGCCCACCCTCCTGGGTAAGCGGGTACGGGCAACTCGCTGAGGGGCTGCTGGGAGGGCAGTGCTGGTACGGAGGGTGGCGGCTGTAGCTGGGGTGGTCACAGAAGTGTCTGCCACCACCAGGGAGCTTCCATCGGAGGAGGTGTCTGTGTCTGAACTGTCCCCTTCAGTCTCCGCCGTGGTGCTCGCCTCGCCCTCTGTCCCACTGGTGCCCTCACCATCGGTGGACTCTGCCTTCTGGGTCCAGTGGGATGCAGCTCCCTCCGTTGCAAGTGCCTCTGCTCCTCTGCCAGTTGATGCTAATGCACATAAGGACAGGGTGACAAAACAAAAAGGGGGGGAGAGACAAAGGATACACTTGGTCAATGGCTGCACCAACACCACTGTTGGCGTACACACCACCGTCACACACAGGGAACAGTCCTAAGCACTATACAATGCACTACCAGTAATAATGCTAGCCACCAGGGCATGGGGTGGGGCACATACCGCCAACTGCAGCACACCTGGGACCAACACAGCCCTGACCAGTGGTGGATGCCTACAAGCTAGGTAGCAGGATTATCACTTCAGAAACCTTCCCAACATGTGACCTACTCTGCAATGTCAGGCCTGGCCTAGGGGCTCCCACTGACACACATCCCCCAACCAGGTACCCCCCTACCATGCGTAACTTGTAATGATGGGAACTGTACTCACCCCCTTGTGGCTGCTGTGATGCCCTCAAGCACCCATCCAGCTCCGGATAGGCCATCGCCAGTATGCAGGCCTTCAGGGGGGTCAGGGTTCGACAGGCACCCCTTCCTCATTGGGAGGCCATCCCCAGCTGGGCCTCCACCATCTTCCGTGCCCAGTGCCTCAGGTCCTCCCACCGTTTCTGACAGTGGGAGCTCTGTCTGCCGTAGACCCCCAGGGTCCGCACGTCCTTGTCGATGGCACGCCAAATACCCTTCTTGTGATGGCCGCTGACCTGCAGAGAAATACACATAACAAATGGTATCAGTCAGACCGTCCTGACTGTTACAATTATGGCCCACCATACCCCTTCACATCGCCATTTGCACACACAGGGCCCAGCACACAAGTTGCATGCCGCCAGGGGACATCCACCAACCTCCCCTACACGCGGCCTTCACACACACCACTACATGCATTCATGCCCCATGCATCGTGCTCACAGTGTACTCACCTGTTGGTCTGGAGGCCCATACAGCAGTCCGTACTGGGGTAGGACCCCATCCATCAGTTGCTCCAACTCCACGGAGGTGAAGGCAGTGGCCCTTTACCCAGTCACATGAGCCATGGTAGGTTCAAGTCACAGGTCACAGCAGCACATGCAGTGTAGGTCGTCTCCTGTTAAAGGTCAAGTAGCAAGTGAGTGATCAGATAGAAAATGGCGGCGGTGCATAACGTCACTGCCAGCGCACATCATCATTGGCCACTGTACCCCATAGGGCCCAACAATAACCAATGAGGAGTTGCAACGGCGCACAACGTGAGCGGAATTACCTCACTTCTACCTGTCCTCCACACGGGACAGGCGGATGCTATTTCAGGGGTGGAGGGGGGGCAGGCCCTGGATAATAACTGCATCACAGTTCAAAATTAGACATACAGGACAAATACCACTTATACATTAAAAATTAACATCATGCAGTGTACTGTTGTGGCTACGATGTTCAGTTTTTGACCGGGTCCCCACTCTTTTGTCCCTTAGACTGCAACCGCTGTGGATGAATAGGAGAGGGAGACATACCCCGTGTACAGACCCCTGGTGGACTTGGCAACAATGGAGGACAGGCACATTATCCTCACCTATAGACTAGACAGGGCCACAATCACGGAGCTGCGTGCCCAATTGGAGCCTAACCTAATATCTGCTATCCGTCACCCCACTGGGATAACCCATCTTGTGCAAGTCCTATCTGTGCTCCATTTCTTGGCAACTGGTTCTTTCCAAGTTACAGTGGGCTTGGCAGCAGGAATGTCACAGCCAATGTTCTCAATAGTGCTGACCAGAGTGTTGTCTGCCCTAATTAAACACATGTGCAGCTACATTGTTTTCCCCCAGGTGGATGATTTGGCCACAGTGAAGGCTGACGTCTATGCAATGGGACATATCCCCAACATAATTGGTGCAATTAATGGAACGCATATTGCATTCCCCCTCCCCACCCGGCAAAATGAACAGGTGTTCAGAAATAGGAAGAGTTTTCACTCCATGAATGTCTAGATAGTGTGTTTGGCGGACCAGTACATCTCCCATGTCAATGCTAAGTATCCTGGGTCGGTGCATGACGTCTTTATCTTGAGAAATAGCAGCATCCCAAATGTGATGGGCCAACTACAGAGGCACAGGGTATGGCTTATAGGTGAGCCCGGGTACCCATCCAGTAGATGTTGGTGTATGTGTATGGTCTGGGCCATATAGAATAGTGTGTGCCTAAATGTTGTCCCTCGATATTTGCAGGTGACTCTGCTTACCCAAAGCTATTATGGCTACTGACCCCTGTGAGGAATCCCAGGACAAGGGCAGGAGAACGTTACAATGAGGCACATGGGCAAACAAAAAGGATTTTCGAAGGTCCCTTTGGCCTCCTGAAGGCCAGGTTCCGGTGCCTCCATCTAACTGGGGGATCCCTGTGCTACTCACCCAAGAAGGTCTGCCAGATAATCGTGGCATGCTGCATATTGCACAACCTTGCCTTGAGACGCCATGTGCCTTTTCTGCAGGAGGAGGGGGCTGGAGATGGATGTGTGGCAGCAGTGGCCCCTATGGACAAGGATGATGAGGAGGCAGAGGATGAGTATGAGGACAACAGAACTGCAGTGATTCGACAATACTTCCAATGACACACAGGTAAGACAGTGTTACTTCACATTTCATTGTCATTATTTGGATTATCTTTGTCACTGGCATGCTGTTATTTCCCACTTCTATGCCCACTCACTGTACCTTTGACAACTCATTTTGCAGATGTTGGTACCCCACTATCGCTCCTGGTGTGATCACTTCAGCCAAATACAGGTCTTTCCTATGTGAACATTACTGTACAGTTGAATTGCAATGTTTGAACATGGTGAAATGAACACATACTTAAAACATTTGACATACTCCATACTTGTATTTATTCAAAGGGTGTTTATTGAAGTGCAAAGAAGGAGAGGGGCAAGTGCATTGTGATGGGGTGATGATGGAGGAACATCCAGGGTATTGTTCCAGTCTGTAGCACAGGTGCATAGTGCAAGGGGACATAGGAAGGGGAGCAATGGCATTTCAAGGTTGACAGGGTGACAGAATGAGACACAAGGGTGAAAATCAGGAGAGTCTCATTTCCTGGCGGGGTCTTGGCAATAGTCTCTGGCTTCTGTCTGGATCGCAAGGAACGTTTGCAGGGTGGTTCACCTTCTGCAGGGGGAGGGGTGCTGGTGACCTGTTGGTCCTGTGGCGGGGCCTCCTGTCCACTAGCGGCAGCAGAAGTGGAAGGCAGTTCAGAAGTCTGGCTGGTGGCAGGGGCCCGCTGTTGTAAGACTGCCTCGCTCATGATGTTGGCCATGTCTGCCAGCACCCCTGCTATGGAGACCAGGGTGGTGTTGATGGCCTGCAAGTCCTCCCTGATCCCCTGGTACTGTCCCACCAGCAGTCACCTGTCCTCCTGCACATTGTCCAGGATCTGGCCCAGCGTATCCTGGGAATGTTGGTAGGCTCCCAGGATCTCAGTGAGTGCCTCCTGGAGAGTCAGTTCCCTGGGCATGTCCTCCCCCTGACACACATCACTCCTCTCAGTTTCCCTGTTGTCCTGTGCTTCTGTCCCCTGGCCTGTGTGCCCACTGCCACTGACCCCAGGTCCCTGATTGTATTGGGTATGAGGTGTGCCCTGGGGTCCCTGTAGTGGTGGACACACTGCTGATTGACGTTTCCTGGGGACAGAGGCATGGGTACACTGGGTGGGTGCTGTGGTGGTGTTTCCTGATGGGGAGGCTCTGTGGTGGTGTGTGACTGTGCCTGGGTAACCGACTGTCCAAAGGTCCCTGATGGGCCAGGTTGGTCATCCAGATCCAGGTGACCAGAGTTGCTGTCATCACTGTGGGCCTCTTCTGTTGGGGGACTGGATAGTGCTGGCACCTCTTTGCCGCTTACATTGGCTGGGGTACCTGTGGGGATGTGAATACAGTGTTATTGTTTCTGTGTGTGACATGTTGTGCATCAGTGGGTTGCCCTCTTTGTTTGTATTTGCCCTGGCAGCTTTCACTTGTGTAAGTTGGTATGTGGTGGGCTAGCTGATTCTCTCTAGTGTGCATGCTTTAGTGATAGGTGTTCATGCAGGTCTGTGAGTGGTGTCCATGCATTGGTATGGCATGCAAGGCTTGGCATTGGGATGAGTGGGATATGATGGTGGGGTGTGTGGAAGGTGGTGGAGTGATGGGATTGAGGGTGATGGTGGGAGTATGTGATGGCATGCAGGTAGGGGGGTGATAGTAAAAGAGAATTGACTTACCAGAGTCCAGTCCTCCTGCTACTCCGGCCAGGCCCTCAGGATGCATGATTGCCAAGACTTGCTCCTCTCATGCTGTTGGTTGTGGGGGAGGAGGTGGGGGTCCACCGCCAGTCTTCTGTTCAGCAAGTTAGTGTTTTGCTGCAATGGAACGTACCTTTCCCCGTAGGTCGTTCCACCTCTTCCTGATGTCATCCCTGGTTCTTGGATGCTGTCCCACGGCATTGACCCTGTCCACGATCCTCTGCCATAGCTCCATCTTCCTAGCAATAGATATCTGCTGCACCTGTGCTCCAAATAGCTGTGGCTCGACCCTGATGATTTCCTTCACCATGATCCTTAGCTCCTCCTCTGAGAATCTGGGGTGTCTTTGCGGTGCCATGGGTGTTGTGTGAGTTGTGTGGGTGAGGGTGTGTAGGGTGATGTGTTGGGGTTTGGGATGTGGGGTGTGTGGGTGGTGTCTAGGTGTAGGTGGTGTGTGGCTCTTGTTTTGTCTGTAGTCGTTGTGTCTGTCTCGTGCCAATGGTTTGTAATGGTAAAGGGTTGTGAGTAATGTGGGTGGGTGTTTTATAGTGGTGTGAGTGGGTGGGGGTGGTGTGTGTATGGGTGTCAGGTGTGTATTATTTAAATTGACCAATGTGGTGTTGTTTTGTATGTGTGTGCGTATTTTGAGCGCGTTGGTATGTACCGCCAATAATTTACCACCATTGAATGTCCGCAGTGGTGATTCGTGGGTCAGAATGTGGTGGTCGTTGTTCTGTTGGCGTAACGGTGTGGGTTTTAATTCTGCCAGTTTATCACTGACCTTTGGTGTGGCCGAATTGTGTCTGTGCTGTATTCTGTCAGATTGGTGTGTGTGTGTCAAAATATGGTGGATGGATATCTGCCACGGCAGCGGTATGTTGGCGGAAGTTAGCATGGTGGTAAGGGGGATTTACCGCCAATATCATAATGAGGGCCAGAGTGTGTAAGGCTACCAGAAATCACAAAACAGTAATGAAATAAAAAACAGGAAACAGTTTAAAAATCCAAAACCAATTTATAAAATAGAAAATATTTGTATCTTTAGTTTATACCGATACAAACAAAATCAGATGAGGAGAACCGGAGATATGAATTTTTTAAAAATAAATGTTTCTTAGCCCCTAGAAACTGAAAGCGCTACTTGGGATATCTGGTCGCACCTCATGAGGGGAAAGTCAAACTTTGAGGCTGACAGCGATGGAGCCCTGCTCGGCTACAGCAAGCAGAGGCCTCGGTCAAAAGTTTACCTTCGGACTTAGGGGGTCATTATGAACACGGCGGAAACAACTGCCGTGTTCATGCTGGCGGTCAAAACACTGACCGCCAGCGACCCTGGAACCCCGCTGGCCAGATAATGAACCTTTCTGAGAGTCGGTGGGCGGAAACATTGTTTATGGCCACCGGCTCTCAGAAAGGCTTGGCCGGGACATTGACGGCGGCTCCACATGGAGCCGCCGTCAATGCCTCTGTGCTGCAGGTGCAGTTGCACCCGTCGCGCAGATCACTGCCTGAAAATCGGGCAGTGACCTGGCGGCAAATGAAACATTATCCGCAGGCTAGAGCCGCTGCCCTAGCGGATGGTGTTTCATCCTGCCACCAGGCTGCCTGATGGCGGGAGCCTGACGGTGGGTGACAGCTGCCGCTGGCGGCCGTCACCCTGTTCATTATATGGCAGTTCGGCCCGCCATGTTCAAAATAAGGGCCTTAGTCTGTATTTCGAATGAGTCTCTCACCGGGACAAAGTCGCAGATTGCATCCGACCTCCCTGCAGGCCTTTTCGGATACGCATTGCAGGAGACCTTTGTGAAGAATTCTAACTTCGAACTTAGTCAATTTTTCAGGACGGAAATCTTCATCTGGGCTGAACTTAAAATTGGATCTGATGTCCCTGGAGCTCTCCTCAGATACACTGTGTGGGAAGTCCCTGTCAACTTTTTACATTGGAGCTTTTTCTCTCCAATGTCGGACGACCCTCCATAGCAAGCCGATATTGAGTCAATGTCATTGGATTGCTTTTCCAGGAGCTCCCGGTGAAATACTGGAAGTCTGGGGCTTCAGATCTTTTCAGCAGGATGAACCTGCAATTCAGACTGACTCACGGTCGACGTAAGCCGACGGATTGACAACCGACGTCGGGTCAGTCCTTTTATGTAGCTTTTTTTCCAAAAGTTCTCAAATCTTCTCCAAACTTCTGGATCTTCTTCTGGATGGTCTGTGAAAGTCCTTTAGGAATCCACAGCTCATCCCAAGGTTCCAGAAGCTCTGAGTTGCTCATTGAGGGTTAGAACTTCAACCCCCAGAATGCATCTGGTTCAAATCCAGTAATGACCACTGGACAGAGGTCAGCTGGTCCGTTTCTTCAGATTTTGATGCAAGGGACTCTGATTAGCTATTTTCTCCCTGTAGCAAACAGGCAGTCCCTTCTTCAACCAGTGGAAGCCAAGCATAGTCCTTTTTGTGGTGAAGCCCAAGTCTGCAGCTGGTGCAGTCTTTCAGAATGCAGTGTCCAAGTACAGGTCAGGGGTCCAGTAGGGCAGTCCTTCTTCTTCTTGTCTTGTTCCTGGTAGAATTCTGAGGTGTGGGTACAGCTCTACCATAGTTATCCTTGCTCCTGGGGTAGAAAGCATATGGAGCCTCTTCACCAATCACATGCAGGCCACCACCCTCTTGGATGACCACTTCCTGGAAACTGTGGCAAAAATCAATCCCAGGGAGCAACTGTAGGAAAGTACCATCTTGCCTGGCATGTTACCCCCATATTTCACCTTATATATGTTGTTTTAGACTATGTGTCACTGGGACCCTGCCAGGCAGGGCCCCCAGTGCTCATAAGTATGTGCCCTGTATGTGTTCCCTGTGTGATGCCTAACTGTCTCACTGAGGCTCTGCTAACCAGAACCTCATTGGTTATGCTCTCTCTGCTTTCCAAATTTGTCAGTAACAGGCTAGTGACTAATTTTACCAATTCACATTGGCATACTGGTACACCCATATAATTCCCTAGTATATGGTACTGAGGTACCCAGGGTATTGGGGTTCCAGGAGATCCCAATGGGCTGCAGCATATCTTTTGCCAACCATAGGGAGCTCTGACAATTCTTACACAGGCCTGCCAGTGCAACCTGCGTGAAATAACGTCCACGTTATTTCACAGCCATTTTCCACTGCACTTAAGTAACTTATAAGTCACCTATATGTCTAACCTTCACCTGGTGAAGGTTGGGTGGAAAGTTACTTAGTGTGTCGGCACCCTGGCACTAGCCAAGGTGCCCCCACATCGTTCAGGGCAAATTCCCTGGACTTTGTGAGTGCGGGGACACCATTACACGCGTGCACTGTACATAGGTCACTACCTATGTACAGCGTGACAATGGTAACTCCAAACATGGCCATGTAACATGTCTAAGATCATGGAATTGTCACCCCAATGCCATTCTGGCATTGGGGGCACAATTCCATGATCCCCCGGGTCTCTCGCACAGAACCCGGGTACTGCCAAACTGCCTTTCCGGGGTCTCCACTGCAGCTGCTGCTGCTGCCAACCCCTCAGACAGGTTTCTTCACCCCTGTGGTCCAAGCAGCCCTGGCCCAGGAAGGCAGAACAAAGGACTTCCTCTGAGAGAGGGTGTAACACCCTCTCCCTTTGGAAATAGGTGTGAGGGCTGGGGAGGAGTAGCCTCCCCCAGCCTCTGGAAATGCTTTGATGGGCACAGATGGTGCCCATCTCTGCATAAGCCAGTCTACACCGGTTTAGGGAACCCACAAGCCCTCCTCTGGCGTGAAACTGGACAAAGGAAAGGGGAGTGACCACTCCCCTGACCTGCACCTCCCAGGGGAGGTGCCCAGAGCCCCTCCTGTGTGTCCCAGACCTCTGCCATCTTGGAAACAGAGGTGTTTGTGGCACACTGGACTGCTCTGAGTGGCCAGTGCCAGCAGGTGACGTCAGAGGCTCCTTCTGATAGGCTCTTACCTCTCTTGGTAGCCAATCCTCCTTCCTTGGTAGCCAAACCTCCTTTTCTGGCTATTTAGGGTCTCTGCTTTGGGGAATTCTTCAGATAACGAATGCAAGACCTCATCAGAGTTCCTCTGCATCTCCCTCTTCACCTTCTGCCAAAGGATCGACTGCTGACTGCTCAGGACGCCTGCGAAACCGCAACAAAGTAGCAAGACGACTACTAGCAACCTTGTATCGCTTCATCCTGCCGGCTTTCTCGACTGTTTCCAGATGGTGCATGCTCTGGGGGTAGCCTGCCTCCTCTCTGCACCAGGAGCTCTGAAGAAATCTCCTGTGGGTCGACGGAATCTTCCCCCTGCAACCACAGGCACCAAAAGACTGCATCACTGGTCCTCTGGGTCCCCTCTCAGCACAACGAGTGTCGTCCCTGGAACTCAGCAACTCTGTTCAAGTAACTCCCACAGTCCAGTGACTCTTCAGTCCAAGTTTGGTGGAGGTAAGTCCTTGCCTCCCCACGCTAGACTGCATTGCTGGGTACCGTGTGATTTGCAGCTGCTCCGGCTCCTGTGCACTCTTCCAGGATTTCCTTCGTGCACAGCCAAGCCTGGGTCCCCGACACTCTAACCTGCAGTGCACAACCTTCTGAGTTGTCCTCCGGCGTCGTGGGACTCCCTTTTGTGACTTTGCGTGGACTCCGGTTCACTCTTCTTCCAAGTGCCTGTTCAGGTACTTCTGCGGATGCTGCCTGCTTCTGTGAGGGCTCCCTACATTGCTGGGCGCCCCCTCTGTCTCCTCCTCCAAGTGGCGACATCCTGGTCCCTCCTGGGCCACAGCAGCACTCAAAAACCTCCACTGTGACCCTTGCAGCTAGCACGGCTTGTTTGCGGTCTTTCTGCATGGGAACACCTCTGCAAGCTTCATCGCAACGTGGGACATCCATCCTCCAAAGGAGAAGTATCTAGTCCTTTTCTTTCTTGCAGAACTCCAAGCTTCTTCCAACAGGTGGCAGCTTCCTTGCACCCTCAGCTGGCATTTCCTGGGCTCCTGCCCACTCTCGACACTGTCGTGACTATTGGACTTGGTCCCCTTGTCTTACAGGTACTCAGGTCTGGAAATCCACTGTTGTTGCATTGCTGGTGTTTGTTCTTCCTGCAGAATCCCCCTATCACAACTTCTGTGCTCTCTGGGGGTAGTAGGTGCACTCTACACCTACCTTTCAGGGTCTTGGGGTGGGCTATTTTTCTAACCCTCACTGTGTTCTTATAGCCCCAGCGACCCTCTACAAGCTCACATAGGTTTGGGGTCCATTCGTGGTTCGCATTCCACTTTTGGAGTAAATGGTTTGTGTTGCCATTATACCTATGTGCTCCTATTGCAATCTATTGTAACTTTACACTGCTTGCATTACTTTTCTTGATATTACCTGCATAATTTTGGTTTGTGTACATCTATCTTGTGTACATATCTTATCCTCCTACTGAGGGTATTCACTGAGATACTTTTGGCATATTGTCATAAAAATAAAGTACCTTTATTTTTAGTACTTCTGTGTATTGTGTTTTCTTATGATATTGTGCATATGACATCAGTGGTATATTAGGAGCTTTACATGTCTCCTAGTTCAGCCTAAGCTGCTTTGCCATAGCTACCTTCTATCAGCCTAAGCTGCTAGAAACACCTCTTCCACACTAATAAGGGATAACTGGACCTGGCACAAGGTGTAAGTACCTCTGGTACCCACTACAAGCCAGGCCAGCCTCCTACAGCAACATTCCTCAAAAATCCAAAATGGCAGAAATTAAATTTTGGACGTTAGGTCTGCCTGAGCCCACCCACTGCTGTGGCTAAGTTCCCTTAACACACCCCTCTCTAACTCTCTCCTAATTTAATCAAAGGGGCACCTTGCTGTCTGGGTTTGCAGGAAATGGGGGAGGTCCAGAGCTGCCGTAAATGTCCTTCCCTCCTTTGAAGTCCAGTTTGGCTACTCTCCCCCTATACTGTTTCACCATCTGCTGAGCCAGAACTCCTCTCCGGGCACTTTCTTTGTCCTCAGCCTAGGCCACTTCACACCTCATCAAGGCAGCGAGACCAGGCTGCCAGTGGCCTGCCAATCAGAAAGGACACTGTAGGGCTGACATTGGCAACTTTCAGGTAGAGTTCTAAAACTATGTTCCTGAGTTAGTTATATTAAATTCAACAATGGCAAGTTGCTGGGTTTTATTATAAGAATCATTTTGATACCAAACTTGAAATAGCTAACTCCTTTTGAGATTTAATTAATTAAAAATAAAGTCTCCCCATGTTAGTCTATGGAGCCCATTCACTACAGTGAGGGAAATGAATTTGGCTATTTTTTCTTCACCAGGGCTTAGAAAACAACTTTTATAAGGTCCCTGCTTATAGTTACACTGCACCCAACCTTGGGGGCACCTAGGGCACACATTAGGAGTGACATATGTAAAAATAAGATAGTTTAAGACTTTGGGAGTACTTTTAATTTCAAAGTCAAATTTGAAGGTAACTTTAATTTAAAAACAGCCAGCAAGTCAGATCTGCCTTTAAAATGACACTGGGCACCTCAACAGTGCACCTATGGGTGCACAACCTATGCTGGGGTCCCGAAACCTGCATGCCCTACCATATTTTTGGGACTTATAGGTAGGTTTATATAGCCAATTATAATTAGCCTAATTTGCATAATCCATTTTACACAGAGCACTGGCCCTGGGACTGGTTAGCCTTACCCCGGGCACAGCCAAGAGTAAGCAACCACCTCTATCTGTCCAAAAGGTTTGGGGATGACTAGGGCAAAATGGAAGACTTTCCTACAATCATCGGTTAAAATGTCAGCCTATCTGAACGTAAAGCACACTGGCAAAATCTGACTACAACCTGTTCCATCTGTTCAGGAAGCTTATTCCATCAATCCCTTACACAGACTTCAGATCAGCAAAGCAGGTCCTTTTTCTACACATTTGTACATTCGTTATGTTTGCTCCCTTAGGATGCCATGTTTGTGCTTCATCACCTACAACAAGTACTCTCCTGGTCCCGTGTCCCACATCAGCTGGCGGAACCTTGCTACCCAAATGTGCATCTATGAACTGCAACACTTTTATCTATAGACCCTGCTCCAAACACATAGCCGCAATAGCAGAATAAACACAGAGGCTGTTTGCTTGGCTAATGTGTCCTCATTAAAGATTTCTCTTTCTGAACCGGGAGATGCTGCTCCAGACGCAGCTGCCTGCAATTCGTAGGACACTTAATATCTTACAATTGGAGGCCGGTGTGTTCTGTATCTCGGATCTCCTGGGTGAGCAGGCGAGCGAAGAATTAGCATAAACCTTTTAGTTGTAAATAAGAGAGTTTTCAATCCGAGGCAGGCATTATTTTCTCAGCAGAATTTATGTAGAAGAAAGAGCCTTCTTCTTTAGACATTGCCTCCAATCCTTCCCACCAAGTAGAAAAGAAGGAAAGCGACACATAGAAATCCCTCTGAAAGACTGGACTGCCCATGGCAGCCGATGATGTGCCAGTTTTTGAACGATTGTAGGAGTTGCCAGCACATCCCCCTTCATGTCCTCTCTTGATTACAGAAGGCGACATGGTCTAGAGTGGACACACCTCAACAGGAAGTTGTGCCAGGACATCTGATTGGCAGGTGCCCATCACCCCTCCGGCAGGAGGCTCAGGCTGTGGGTCACTTACATTGCCCAAATGTTGTAGAAAACTCCTAAATCTAAATCTACAAAGACAGAGTTGATGACATTACTGTGAGTTTTTTTGGCTCAACCGGGAATAAGCCGTGGCATGACCCAGTGCAAATATCAGGAACAGACAATAATAGGTGAAGGCGAGGGGCTGAGACAGTGCTTTTATGAGCCCATAATGCAGTCACAAGGAAGCCCCCACCTTCACATGTTGCTAATAACCCACTGCTGCGATCGAGACGCATTTTGCCAGTGCCACAAAGAGACAAACGTTTTCTTAATTAAATACATCAATTCAAATAAAAATGAAAGATCAGGGCATGCCAGCCAAGCTGTGTGTTGTAAGATGTGTTTTTTTGGCTGCCAACTTGGCTCCCTTTTCTTTGATCTCATAACTAAAATATGTGTTCGTGTTCCTTGAATACACAGAGCCTCCGAAATTAGAACGTGTTAGCTTAGCGACGGGTGCATCTGCGGTTTTCTTTGGTTGAGTTCTGTCTTTCTTTTTTTGGGGGGGAAGGAGGTGATTTTCAGCCTGGCTTGAAAACAGCAACACTATCCATCCCACGAAGCCTTAGATCTCCATAATGAATTGAGTTTACATGGCTTCTATGTTTTTTTTTTTTTTTTTTTTTTTTATAATTGGACTGCTATTTTTGCTGTTTGAAAGTTGGAGGACTATGCGTCTTCAAAAAGTGTTTTTGTAAAACCTTGTTCCTTGTGCTTGGGAACTTTATTATGTAGGTCCTGGAACTGGGTCCCCTAATCGAGCACCACTTCTAGAGTTCACATGGCAAACAACAATTGTGCAATGCCACCGTGGCATGGCGGATCTACTGCTATAGATCTTTTCTCCAAAGTGGAACCCACTAGGCAAGGTCCATGCCTCCACTATTCAGCGGTTCATCAGCCTGGTTGGCAAAGCAAAATTAAAGCTATAAAGGTTTATCACTACCATCATTCCTGGTAGTTACATTTTGATTCCCTTTCCCTAACATGTGCAGATGCTGGACTCTATAATAAACTTTCAAGACAACAATAGCACACCTGACGCAGCAGTGCCACCTCTAAGTCAACCTGTCTAGCTGGGATGTGATAAGGCCCAGTATTAAAGAAAAGATTTCATTACTAGTTTCATATCAATGCTGTATCTTCACCAAATTGTGTGACCCCAAGCAAGTCAATTTATTTCACTGTGCCGTGAGTTTTTTCTCTGACAAAATTGCAGGTGATTATGATTAAAGCTTGTGCCAGTGATAAATTGTGGACTATGGGACAGCCACATATTGTATTTTAAGTAATTTCAGGTCGGGGATAACAGGCTAATTCCATCCAGGACATTATTGAGCAAATGGGGACAAACGGTATGTTTTTACAACAATATTTCTATATAACTTTGCTGTAAATCTACCGGTTCAATATAGAGTTCTGAAGGGAAATGAGTGCTATGAAAGTATTTCAGATCTGTATAAAGTAGCTAAAAGCTTTATCTATGTGCAGCAACGCATTTCTTATTCGCCATGGTGCTGTCCCGATGGCAGAGTATTTTCAGTATATGCAAGTGTTGCTCAACCATTGCAAGATCCAGATTGATAACATGGGGCCCAATTCAATTATTGGTGGCAAGGATACTCCGTTGTGACAGAGTATTGTTACCGCCAAGAATGCGGTACAACCACCAAATCTAATTGCTACAGAATTTAGGGTTCGTCACAGCGGGGACTACTATCTCTGTACCATAATAAATCCCCTTCAGTGATCCTGTGGAATAAGGGCTACAGGACGCTGACCTGTCATTCCACCTACCTAGCTCAGTTGGGAAGAATTACAGGCCAGTTGTAATTGCCCTTCACCAGCAGGACACCATGGCAGGAGCTAAATGTTCCCCTAGCCATGAAAAGAGACTCTCATTGCGAAGGGAGCATTGCATGTTTTGATTTTCTTCTTAAAAATAGAAAAGGAGTCTGTTTGGTACAGAGGTCTGTCCCACTGACAGAGTCCTCCACCAAACAGAAAAATGCAATGACTGGAACCACAGTGGTGGTGGTTCCTGGCAATACTTTATAAACATCCACCAGCTTGTTGGTCTTTAATACATTTGGAGACAGTTCCTCCACCAGTACATGGAGTAGTTTAAGTCACTGGCAGAAACCACTGTCACAGAGGTTTCTGTCAAGTCTTTTAAAAGTTCGATGCACATCTCTGTCAAACTTTTTTTTCTTCAAAATTCAAAAAGAAAATCCCAAAGTGGGATTTTCTTTTAGAAAACAAACAAAACATGTCCCTCCCTCACCATGAGAGTTGTCTCCTATAGCAAGAGGGGCATTTGACAGTGACAGTTTTCACTGCCTCTTACTGCCAGGGTTTTCTTGGTGGTAATGGGCAGTGAAAACGTACCTTTATCTCCGCCTATCTAAATTACTCCATCGGGCTATCAGAGGGGTGTAACCATGGCGAAGGCAGAGTAGTCTCCACCATTGTTACACCTGTGGTACACCCACATTTAAATTTGGCGGGCGGACCATCCTCTTGGCAGTAAGGATACTCTGTGTTGTTGAGATGGAGTATCCTTATCGCCAAGCTGTAAATCGGCCCCCTAGTGTCCTGTGACACTCTCAGCTACAGTAGTACAGGGAATGCATGCGTCTCCTTCTACGGCAAACCCACAGATTGAGAGTGCTGTCTTTGGCCTGAGAGTACGGAACCTCTGTAAACTGCGTGTCCTGAGATAATCCTTCGGTTTTCAGATTGGAGGACTTTGTCAAAGGGTGGCTGAGAGCGGTGGGGGGTTGAGTTACTACTTTAAGGGAAGGAATTATTTTTGGGGTCCAGATGTAAATAGAACGACGAGGCTGTCAAGAGACATCAATAGTAAGGGCACCGGGAAGCAGTAAAATACAGCATGATAGAGGGGAGAAAAACGAAAACAAATCCTTTGATCAGCACCATAATTGCAATGACAGAAATACAAATGCTCAGGAGCACAGGTGACAAATTCCTATTACTTAAGCAGCATATATATCATCCACCACAGCATATATATTTGGTTGGCTAATTCGGACGGTTTATTCAATAAGACTGGAAGAGCCGCGTCGTGGGTGAACAGAATATCTGTTCCCCTTGCACAGCATACACAACCGCTCTACAGGCTGGTAAAGGTCGTACAAAGGCACGGTATGCCTGGTCGACTTCTTCATTGTAAACTGTAGTTTTGATTGTGTTCCCAGTTCTCGTTACACAATCGGCAGCCATGTCTACACATCACTCAACAAAGCTCACATGGAGGGAACACAGGGTCCTAAAAAGACTGTGAGGAAGCAAAGTTCAAATCAGCAGGGCTGGCGTAAATGCGCATAAAAGATCTACAAGCTTCATATGTGCCTTTAAACATACTTTACTGCTGGGTTTGTGAAAGTCCACATCTTATCCAAACAGAATACTGACAGTGGCCACACCACCAAGCACTCGGTTCAACTAAAAGAAGCAAAATTCATAATCCCTCCACAACCAACTCTCCCTGATTCGGCTGTTTGCAGGATGCCTAAAAGTGGGATGCCACATGTTCAGTGTGCTTTCAGATGAATTGTTCATTTCTGTCTATCATGCTGAAATGACTCAATATAGCACCTGGGAGTTTCCTTCCTCCCTTGATCCCACCACAGCTGCCAGTAACCTGCTTTCCCAGTTTCTGTAAAGTTTGTCACATCCTATCTAAGCTCTGTTGCTTCTAATTTCTGGACATTTAAGTGCTGTAAATTACTGATTTACTATCATGAGATCGGATGTTACTCAATTAAGCAACCTTGGTTCACCTGCCTTGGAAGAATGGAAGACCAAGTGGTAAATGCCAGGATTATAAAGCACAATCCGAGCATAGTTTAGCAATGAGAAAACATGTCACCAATCCATCCATCATGGGAGGAGAGTGCTTTGAGATCAAGGAGTGTCTGTGGTGTAGGGTGACAGACGTTGTCATCAAGAACATTCATAGTTTTTCCCAACTGAACCCTTTCTATCTAAGCTGCCTTACCAAGAACCCTGTGTCCATCCGTTTTTCTTCTGTCTTTACTATGTAAAATTTACAAGGGCCTGAAGCCACTAGTCATCCTGTTGCCATCAATGCAGGCCCGCTTGTAGCAGGTGGGCCAGGTGGTTCAGGCCCACCCAAAACATAACCTTTGGCCGTCCCAGTATTAGCAAAAGATGCCACAGAGAAAGCACCTGTTAAGTGCTTCCTCCATGTTGGCAAAAGTGATTTTTTTCTCGCTTTTGTTTACTTTATTTATCAGTCATTGGTCAATGAGAAATCTCTAGAACACATTTTAGAATGCATTGTTTTAATATTAGCTGTGATAGGGAAACAATATCACCTTTACATGATTTTTCCTATTTTTCTAATGTCTGAGACAAAACTCTGGGCATGCCCGTAAAAAGAAAACACCCTGGCGATCTTAGCTCATATCTGAGGCAAACTGCAGTGGGGAGGCATGTGTTGGGGAAGAGGAGACAGGGGCTTACCTGCCAGTGATGCAGCAGGTGCAGTGACACCAGAGCCCAGGTTGTAGGCTACCTCCAGAATTGTCGAAAATTGGGCACACATTGGCCCATCCAGATATAAATTCCTGGCAGCGGGCCTGCCCCTATATCAGAGTGCTGATCAACTGTAAATGTAGCTCCGACCCACAACTATTGCCATTGAGAACCCAAGCCCCGCCGAAGTGTGGGGATGCTCCAGATTTATCTAAATGGCTCACAATTGTTGTCATACACACACCATCGAAAATGAAGGCCGTTTTCTGGGCATCAGAATAATTCCAACCAGGAACTCCCTTGTTTCTACTTTCTCCACTGCAAACCACCCAGCAATCCTCTCCAAAAGCAACATCCCTTACTTGTCATTATTCTATGACTGTAAGCTATGGTTTCTCTAGTTTCAAAACTACCACTAGCAAATTGATGACATTACCAAAAATTATAACACATCGCCTTCAAACTAATAAAATATCATATGACTACGGTATCCACCTCAGAGGAAATTAATGTCTTCCTCTAGCATAGATGATGTCACTAGGTCCTAATGGCATAAATAAATGAGTGTGCTTTTACCACTGGTTAACCTCACTAACATGGTGTTAGTAGCTCCAGTAGCAGCTGCGAGTGATGCAGGCTTTCAAAACACCCTCTGATTCCATAGGGGTTGTCTGTAGTTTTTCTTTTTCAGGAAGCTAGAACTTCTCAGGTAAAATCCAGTCTACTGTCTACTCCAAAACAGAAGCTGGCTTAAATTAATATGTAGGATGGTTATATTGCTACTTCGAAAGTAGCAGTCTATCGCGTAATTAGTAGGAAGTAAGTCTTTTCAATCAATTTATTCCATATTGGTGTAGTGTTGCTTAGTTTTGAATATGTCATTTCTTCAGTGTACCTTACATGTTCTGAGACATTTTACTTTTGAAAATCAATGTCTTTTCTATACTAACTGATCAAACCTGTAACGTTAACAAGGCCGCCAGGTTTATTGCCTTTCTGCATGCATAAGCAATTCTATTTGATGTGATGCGTTCGCACATTTTCCTGTATTTTGCAGTAAGCGTAACTTCTTTTACAATCTGGCACTGCAAAGCTTAAGTAGACAAAGCCGATGTAATCAACATTTGTTTTCACTTTACTATCTGCTTTCAAGAACTTCTCACATTTTTTCTCACATGAAAATTCTTCCATCTGTTCATTAGAAGGGTTTCTCTGAAAGTAACAGTTCCAACCCTGTCTGCTTCCCTTCACTAGCATTGAGAAAACTAGTATAAAGTGTTATAGTTTATGAACAGGAACTTAGCATTATATTACTAAACTGGCTCAATACTGTTTTTGTATTAAACATTTTAGACATTTACACCTCCAATGAGTTATGCTTTATTTTTAACAGCTAATGCATCGGCCAGGAAACGGTCTTCACCAAGTGAGCAGGAGCGTGCTGCTTGGACTTTACACGGTGACCCAAGGTGCCAATGTTAAGAGAAAAGTTTCTCCAGGGCTCCTGGGCTGGAATGTCCCAATGCTGGGCCTGGCAATTTGATTAGACTGTGCAAGCACAGTGAACAAAATGTAGGTAAAGTCTAACTGCACTTAGCGTATTTCAGCTTGCTTGTTTGCATGGCCTCCATTGGATTTGTTTTGCATGTACATTGTTAAAACTACACAGATTAAGTCATCTGGATAGTATATGACTGGATACTAGTCTGGTTGGGTAGGTATGATGGGGTGATGTCCAGAGACAAAGAAAGTGAGGGTGGAGGGTGCATGGTCTGGCATCGCAAGATGGCGGTCGCCATCTCGTTATGCTTCTGCATCTGCACCAATCATTCAACTGCAACCAGGCTCTGCAATCGCCCATCCAATACTCTCTGTAGTGTGGAGATACCCTGTGGTCCTGGGGAACAAAATAGAAGCAGCATGGAGCGAAAGTTAAGGCTTCCTTCATAACCAGTAGCACTTTTCCCAGAGAACTACAAACCCAAATAGGACGGCCATCCAGAGGGGAGAAAGTTAGGTTGAAGGTCACCCCTGGCGATGCGGCACACCTGCCTGTGGTGGGGCGACATCTTTCAGGAGCCAGGATTCAGGACCGATACGCAGTGACCACAGAGGCAAGTGGAAGAGGCCTTAGTCATGGCTGCGTTTCACCCTCAATGGTGCTGGGGAGCGGTGGCAGAGGTCGGGTGCCTGCTGTGGTGCAGCAGAGGATTGCGGAGGGCTCACAGTGTTACTTGAACCAAGCTGTACCTGGCTGATGAGCCCATAACTAGAGCAAAATTAGTACTGTGTTTCTTGTGTTCTGATGCAGGGAGGACCTGACCTGGCAATTCGGGCTAGACTGTTCCAATGAGGAGCAGGGTCAAGACTGATTTGCATTTGGCTGGGTTCAAAGTGAGGTGGCATGGTGAAAAAAGAATGAAGGGTTGGGATGCTACCCTAAGCGACTGCCAGTGGTTATACAAATAGAAAGCATTCCTCCCTTTATTTTTTTTGTGTTGCATGTACTGCCTTAAGTATCATGGGTATGCCAAGACCTGGGTCCTATGCTCACTGTGTCACTGGAACCAAGCTGTACCTGGCTGATGAGCCCTTAGCTAGGGTGAAAACGGTCCTGGGTTGATTGTGTTACAGTTCAGGAAGAACTTGGCTTGGTATTTTGGGCTGGACTGTTCGCATGAGGACTGATTTGCATATGGCTGGTTTCAGGCTAAGGTGGCCTGGTGAGCAAAAGAATAATGGTTTGGGATGTCAGTGGTTAGACAAATTGCAAACATTCCTTCCATCACCTTTTGTATGTTTCATGTACCACCCCAAGTGGCATGGGTATACCCCAAGTACAAAGGTTGCCTGCTTTTTGAGCTACAGAAATAGAGACTTGGTGGTCTGCACAGTGAGAGAGTTAGGGGAGGTCCAGCCCGAAATCCAGATGATTCCTTATAATCCCAGACTTTACTGAAATAGTGCAACAACAGAGAAAAACATTCAAGTCAGCCAAGCAGAATTTGTGGGCTCTCAACATTAAGTATGGATACTCTACCTGACCAAACTCAAAGTTTTGTTTCAAGGTAAAGCCATCTTTTTGACCACCCAGACCGAGTGCGGGAATGGTTAGAGAAATTACCACTGAGGCGGATGGGGTGCCTGGTCGCCAACCCTCGGGATGCCTTGAATAGGGACAGGGTTGGAGGGAGAGAGGATGGGCTGATGCCAGGCCCAGAGAGATCACAAATAAAGGTCACACCCGTGGAAGTGGGGGTGAACAACCCATTATCTTGCTGGCAGACATCAGAGGCTTATCACTCAGATACAGATATAGGCATTTAATTGGCCAACTATCTTCCCACAGAAGCCGGCGAAGGGGACTCAGAAACAAATGACTGTGCAGTGACATACAATGACATGCTTCGCATGGTGAACTGGAGCTGAGCGAGTCCTGAGGAGGAAGAGAACACTCAATTTCAGCTGTGGGAGGAAACATATAAATTGATGTCACCGGAGCAGTGTGGATGTCAGGCATTTCTCGAGTTGAGGAAGTGGGTAGTTCAAAACCCATGTAAGGAAAAAGTGGGTGGTGGGTACAGTCGGGATTATTAATTTTAGTTGCTCATAGTTGAGCACGGCAGAACACGTGGTCACACAAACACATCATGGCACAAGTTAAAGAAAACAGCCTGTACACACCTGGCGTGACCCACAGCAGTAACACAGAAAACAGCCTAGATGCTGAGCCATTGTCAGTCCTCTCATGTAACGTGAATGAACTGGGCTGTAAAATAAAAAGCAGGCTTGTCAAACAGTACATGTGTAAGCATTTTCTAGAAATGGTGCGCCTGTAAGAGTCAAATGGTGGGGGACTCCTGCAAGTGGCTGCAAAGAGGTAAATACATGTGTTGGCCCGCACAGGATACATGAAATGTTCCAGAGGTGTAACAGTTTTAGCCACAACCCCCACTTCAGGTGGAGAAATCATGGGTAGACCCCGAAGGCTTCTATGTGGCAGTGAAGGGCAGGTGGCACAGGGGAGATGCCCTGATTATTAATATGTATGGTCCCTTCGATGCGTCAGCGGAGATTACTAGAGAGCAAGGGCCCATTCTTATTGACACACCCAGTGATCTTTATATTAGGAAGGGGACTTTAAAGAGGTTATGGGCCGGGAGCTAGACAAGAGCACACAATGACAATGCAGATCAGACCATACATGGAATTTGTGTGCTTCAACTGCGTGATGGGGCTAAGCGATGTCTTGCGGTTGATTCACCCTTGTGAGAAACAAGTGCCTACAGGACTTTGCTGAGACTAGACTATGGCCGTCATTATTATGTTCTTGGTGGGATGCCCCGCCACCAACAGTGTCTGCAGCCAATGGTGGACGGCATCCCGCCAAATAATGACGCATGGTGGCTCACCGTCATTGATGGCGGTGAGGGCCGCCATGTGCCATGCTGGCGGTCGGTGGTGGGGGTGGATGCTGCTCCACCCTCAACACCACGTCACTCCAAACACACCACACCTATAATGAGGCAGTTATAGGCGTGGCGGTGTATGGAGAGGCAGTTCCCTCCCAGAGCAGTGTGACTGAAAAGGTAAGTGCTGTCTGAGAGGGAAGGGGGGGGTGTGTGTTTGAGTTTGTGAGAGCATGGGGATGTGCGTGAGTGTATGTGGGGGGATGTGTGTCTGACTGCATGTCTGCATGTGTGCATGTACTTGAATGGGTGAATGTGGATGTGGGGGGTTGGGGTTTGGGGGACCTGTATGTAGGGGTGGGGGGCGGGGGATGGCGAAGGTTGGGGTGGAGGGACCTGCATGGGGTTTTGGGGGTGGTGGGTTGGGGGGGGTCGTTTTTCTGGGGTGGGGGGTGGGGGCTGTTCTAGGGGCATGGGGGGTGGGTAGGGATTCTGGAAAGTGGGGAAGGGGCAGGCATGTCACATACATGTGACAGGAATGATTATTTCTGTCACCCGTATGCTTTCCACTAGGGATTACTCGGTGGGGTAACTTGCCAGGGAATCCCTGGTGGAAATGGGATCATAACCCCACTGCCTGTCCTGCCTCCACTGCTGCGGCGGTGGCCTGGCAGTGGACTCTGGCCTGGTGGTGGATGGTAGTGAACTGGCTGCTGTGCAGCCAGTTCACTACTATGTTCAGAATATTGCGGTCTGGACCACCATGCCGTTGTGTTCATAATGACCACCTATGTCTTTGTCCTAACAATAGAGGTACCATGGGCAAAGGATGTTCAAAATCAAGCCTGAGGAATATCAGACCACTCGCCTTTATGGATTAAACAGGGCACATGAAAACCCCACAAAATGCAAACCTGGAGGTTAGGTGCCAGGGTCCTGAAAGACATAGACATAGCAAAATTCCCATGAGTCAACACCAAAGTATGTTTTGAAGAAAACAAGGACTAAGGGCAGATTTATGGAGAGGGGCACTGCACTGAGTGCAGAGCCACTTTCCCTGCACCTCTTAACACCCCTCTACTGCCACCATGTGTGCGGCGCACCATGGTGCAGGGTAGGGGGCAATGGCATAATTTTTATTGATGCTGTTGTACTCTGTAGGAGTAGCACCAACATATTGGTGCTACTCCTACAGAGTACATAGTGGCCCATAATAAATAATGAAGCCCCCTTTTAACACCTGCTCTGAGCAGGTGTTAAAAGTGCCGTAAAAAATGCCACAACCACTGTTCGCCCCCCATAATGGGGGAATGCCCCCTTTGCATACATTATGCCTGGTGCAGGCATGATGTAGCGCAAAGGATTACAAAGTGGTGCAATGTATGCATTGCACCACTTTGTAAATACAGTGCAAGAATTTTGTCCTCGTTGGGCCACATTAGCATAAAATATTATGCTAATGTGGCATTAGGGGTTTATAAATATGCCCCTAAGTTTCCTCCCTGGTTACCCTGTGGAAGGCACATGAAGCAGTACTTAGAGATAAGGCTAATACATAATCACCATTAAGAAGACACACAAGAGGAGAGGATACGACAACTGGAACACTGTCTTCTTCAGCAGGAGAGGGCCTGGGCATATATGGGGGAAGTAACATTCCATCTGCTCCTGGGGGTGACAAGGGACCAGTACCACAACCATGTGACACAGGCAGCCCAACAACACTACTTAGGGTTTCAGATCCGCATTTACAATATGGGAGACTAAGTGGAACACCTCATCCCATGGTTAGGAAGGAGAGAAGAGGAAAAGTGGCACAACTAGTGACACCCACTGGAGAGATCACCTGGTCAGAAGAGGACATTGCCCGCACATTTGCTGGGTTTTATCAAAGTCTTTCTATGGCCCGAAGAGACCTCTTGGAATGTGAAATAATGTACTTCCTTGGGGAGGTGCCCATCCCTGTCTTATACACAGTGGATAGAGGCACCCTTGAAGATAACTTGAAGACTGAGGAGATAGGTGAAATAATGAAAACTATGCTGTCAGGGAAGATACTGGGCCCCAAAGACCTCTTTAGATACCTGCAGTTATGGTTAGATGGACACAAGACGGATAACAAACCTATATGCTGAGAAATCATTTGACTCCATAGACTGGTGCTACCTATTCAGGACCCTGAAGTGGTCCAAGTTCAGTAGCTGCGTGGCCCTCCTCTACAAAAGGAAAAAGAACAGATGATGGACAGAATGCTGATCAAATCAAACATTCACCCCAGTCACAGATCTGGGTTTAATCCATCATTTTTTTGCCCCTCCATGTCACCCCAGTTCGTACCCATCCACATGCAAATCAATCTTGACCCTGCTGTCCAAGGGAAGAGTCCAGCCTAAACTGCCCAGCCAGTCCTCCTTGGACTGGAAATAAGCATCCTAGGATCGGTTTTGGGGTCTCACCCCTCACCAGCCAGGCTAGTTTGAATGCAGTGGCACAGTGAGCACGGGACCCACGTCTGGACATACACTTCCTACTAAAGGCAAAAAAAAGCAAAAAGAACAGATGATGGACTGAATGCTGAGCAAATCAAACATTCACCTCCAGTCGCAGATCTGGGTTTAATACATTTTCTTTTTTGCCCACCATGCCACCCCAGTTTGGACCCACCCAAATGCAAATCAGTCTTAACCCTACTCCCCATGGAAACAGTCCTGCCTGAACTCCAATCCAGGTCCTCCCTGGACCAGAAACAAGCACCCTGGGAGAGGTTTCAAGGTATCACTTCTCATCAGCCAAGTTAGCATGAATGCAGTGGCACAGTGAATGCGGAACCCATGACTGGGCATGCCCGTCCAACTTGGGGCAACAAACGCAATAAGAACAGATGATAGACAGAATGCTGAACAAATAAAACATTCACCCCCAGTCACAGATCTGGGTTTAATCCATAGTTTTTTTGTCCACCATGCCACCCAAGTTTGGACCCAACCACATGAAAATCAGTCCTGACCCTACTCCCTAGGGGAGCAGTCCAGCCCAACATGCCAAGCCAGTCCTCCTTGGACTGGAAATAGGCATCCTGTGACTGGTTTCGGGGTCTCACCCCTTATCGTTCAGGCTAGTTCGAATCCAGTAACACATTGAGCACAGGACCCACGTCTGGGCAAAAGAACAGATGATGGGAGGAATGCTGAGCAGATCAAACATTCATCTCCAGTCTCAGATCTGGATTTAATCCATATTTTCTTTGCCCTCCATGTCACCCCAGTTTGGAAGCAGCCACATGCAAATCAGTCTTGACCCTCCTCCCATGGGAACAGACTAGCTTGAACTCCAAGCCAGGTCCTCCCTGGACCAGAAACAAGTATCCTGGGAGCGGTTTTAGGGCATTACTTCTCATCAGCCAAGTTAGCTTGAATGCAGTGGCACAGTGAACACGGGACCCATGTCTGGGCATGCCCTTCCGATTTAGGGCAACAGAAGCAAAAGGAACAAATGATGGACGGAATGATGAACAAATCAAACATTCACCCCCACTCACAGATCTGGTTTTAATCCACCCTTTTTTTGCCCACCATGCCACCCCAGTTTGGACCTAGTCACAGACCAATCAGTCTTGATCCTGCCCCCCATGGGAACAATGCCATGGGTGCCATGGGTTGGAAAGGGAACTCACCCTGGCCACCCTCCTATGGAAGAGTACCATACCGACCAAAACAGGCAAACCTACATGCTTCTATAGATGGGAGCAGATTGGAATCAGACATTGGGTGATGTATTAGAGGGAGGGGAGTGTGAATCCTTTGCAGTACTAACAACAAGAAAACATCCTGACTGAAACTTGACGGTTTAGGCTATTGCAACTGGTGCACGCTCTGAGGAAAGAAGGGATCCTGGACATGGATCTACCAGAACATTCCCCGCTAGAGACCTGGGTCCTTAGATGCGTGATTGCTAAATAATACACCTGACAGTAATTTGTTACAGAATCGCAATTTGGGTTTTGCGATTCTGTATTAGGAAGGGGAATGTTGAGGGCATCCCTTCCTAATACTGAATTGCAGTGGTATGCATGAATGTTTTGCGACTGAAATCACATTTTACAACCAATTTCAAATTGGTGGTAGCCCATTCGTAAATAGCAAGGGGTCACTTGGGGACCCCTTCCCCTTTGTAAATATTTGTAGAAGCATTTTTATAAGACCAGGTAGTGGTCCGACTGCCTACTCTTAAAAAATAAAAAGAACACTTTTCATTTTACAGTTTAAAAGCATGCCTTTTTCCTTTAAGGAAAATGGGCTGCATTAAAAAAAGATTACTTTATTTAAAAACAATCCCAGAGATGGTGCGCTGCTTACCCCATCCCTGTGATTTTTGTGATTCCCAATTGGTTGCAAAGTGAGATCTGCCTCATCAATATTCATGAGGTAGGTCTATTTGTGACCAACTGGGAATCACAAATTAAACTAAAAAGTGTTTCATATATTTGAATGGTGATTTTCTAATTGCAAAATTTCAGTTAGGAAATTGCTAGTTCAAGCCTTCGTACATGTGGCCCTTAGTTTCCCAGAAACCTTTCACCTGCTGCACCAGGGCCCACAACGTGGAGTTTTTCTTTTCAATGGAATTGATAAAGATGATTCCCGGAAGTATCTACCCATAATAACTCAGCACTCATTGAAACCTGAAGTTGAGGTGGGAATCTACTCTGTGATAGATGATTTGTTAAAGCAAGATGTTCTAGTACCTATAGTCAGCTGGTGTCATATCCTATTTTACCAACACGCAAGATGGGCAAGGCCAACATGTATAGATTTGTGCAAGAATGCCAAGCAATCAATAATGTTCACTAGCTTCACTTTGGCTACCCCAATCCTGCTGCCATCCTTTCTTGCATCCCTGCTAAAGCTGATTGGTTCACTGTGGCTGACCTCTGATCTGCCTTCCTCTCCATCCCTATACATGAGGGAAGCCTGTACCTTTTTACCTTTTCATTCTGAGGGTCACAAACGTCGTGGAGAATACTCCAACAAGGGTTTAAAGAGTCTTCAACTATGTGGATGGTTTATTGCTTGATTCTATTATTCTAGATCATTGTAAGGTGGACTCAATCTACCTACTCATCGAATTGACTATGAAGGGTCACAAGGCTTCATAGGAAAAGTGGCAGATATTTCTCCTCTCTATGTGGCATCTTGGTAATGCCAATTGAAGACATTCATAAATTACCCTGTCACTGAAATGTTTCCCAGGTACACCCTGGGTATGACTGGATATTGTTGACAAAGGATTCAAGGATATGCTGCTCTGTTTAAACCCTTACAAGATTTTGTCCAAAAAGATATTACCAAAATCTTGTAGTGGTCTAGCAAAGTTGAAAATGCATTTTTGAACTGAAACAACCCCTGACTTCTGCACCTGCTTTAGTATTGCCTGATTATGCTAAACCATTTAAACTTTATTGTCAGGAATGCAATGGCTTTGCTCTTGGGATTTTGGTCCAGGATCAGAAGAAACCTGTAGCTTACAACTCCACTATCCTGGATCCAGATGCAATGGGGCTACAACTCTGTCTTTGCAGCTATTAACCTTGGTGACGTTTCTGAGAATATTGTGTTGAGTTCCCCCTTGATTGTAGCAATGACTGCTGTAGCTACCCAACCTCTGATTACTGAGACTCAACACCTTTCATGAGACTCTGTTACTCTCTACCTCCTATGTCACACTTGTCTGCTGCCCCACTAGCAATCCTGCATCTCCGATGTCCAGTCTTCAAGAGGGAAAGCTGCATGACTGCCTGCTTGTCACTGCTTATGTTACAAAGCCTTGTGTAAATTTAACTGATGTGCTCCTCTCTAATTGCAAACTGATTTATACTATAGATGGACCTTTTGTCTGAAACCAGTAAGAAGTGTTAGTTTCAGGATGTGGTGTGAGTTCTTAGTATCAGACAGCAGAAAGCTGTTGGTTGCCAAATGTAAAATGTTCCCAAATAGAGGAGCTCACTGCATTGACCAGGACATGTTTTCTTTTTAATGAAAAGAGAGTTAATGTGTACAAGACTCAAAGTATGCATTTGGAGTGACTTTGCTAAGGCTTTTTTTAAATTCTGTAAGCTCAGGTGGATGACCTCAATATGGGTCCCACCTACTCTCTAAAAGAGCCTCATAGACTAACCAAAAGAGTAAGTAATAAGTTGTCTGTTTTTCAGTAAGCTGGGTAAGGGAGACAGCATTGCAATCACAGGAGCTAAAACCTAATAATTTCATGCACAGCACACAAAAACCGAGGACTCCCAATCAAAATGGAGATGTCTGCCTCCACTTCCATGTTATGGGAAGTTTAAGGTGTCTGTTACATCCCTGCCTCGCCCCTCTCTTTACCGCTCCTACCTTCAGTGGTGGCTGGCATGCAAGGAGAGTGGTGGGGCGGACAAATGGGGGGGGAGCAAAATAAAAAAAATAAAAAGCCACTTACCTTCCTGGCTTGCCGAACTATGGCCTCCTCACTCTGGTGTTCCAGTCTTTTCACCTCTAACCAATCCTGTTTTTGTTCTCATGCTGTTAACCAGCATTAGAAAAGCACTAGGATTGGAGGGAGCAGCCTCTCTCAGCAATCTTAAGAACACTAGAGGCCTGCACTTTCTCTAACCCAGCTGTATTAGACAGCTGGGTTGGAGAGGTCTAAAATGCTCATGTCTGGCTGACTTGCACACTTGAAACATAAGTGCACAGCACCATACAGCAGCAATTGGCTTGCTGGTCCTGACACTGTTCGGGATGGGTTGATGAAAAATAAAATGGTAATACATAAACTTTATTACCATTAAAGTTTGCATCTTTCATGCTTTTCTGGGGCATTTTTTAGCGGGACGACGCTCCACTATTGTGGAGGAGCTGTTTTTGCCTACCTTGTGTTTTCTTCTCAATTAGTCAATCAATCAGTAATCAATCAATCAGTAATTTGTTAAGCGCATTACTCACCCGGTAGGGTCTCAAGGCGCTGGGTGGGGGGATGCTACTCTTGAAGAGCCAGGTCTTGAGGCGCTTCCTGAAGGTCAGGAGGTCCTGGGTCAGATGCAGGTTGAAGGGGAGGGAGTTCCAGGTTTTGGCAGCAAGGTGGGAGAAGGATCTGCCACCGGTTGTGGTCCGGTGGATGCGGGGGACGGTTGCGAGGCCGAAGTTGGCGGAGCGGAGCTGGCGTGTCGGGATGTGGAAGGATCAGGAGTTTGAAGATGATCCTTTTGTTGACGGGTTGTTCAATTTTCCTTCCAGAAACCCACCACCAACAGCATCGGATCCCTCACCGCAAGTGGAACAAGATCTCCAAAGACCAATTGATCTCCATCTCGCCCACACCCCACCACCCAACACCAACGATCCCAACACTGCCGCCCTCAACCTCAAGCAATGGCTCAACGACTGCGCTAGCACCCTTGCCCCACTCAGGAAAACCACCAACACCCGTGGCAACAAAAAGCTCCCTGGTTCACCACAGACCTCCAGGCCTCCAAACGGGAATGCCGAAAAGCCGAAAAGCTGAGAAGATCTGGTGCCTAGAACAAACAGAAAGCAACCCGCAGCCCTCAAATCTGCCATCCGCAAACATCACCAGCTCATCCGGACCACCAAAAGATCGTTCTACAAAGAACGAACTGACAACAACACACACAACAGCAAGGAGCTCTTCGCCATTATCAAGGAACTCACCAACCCCAAATCCTGCTCTGCCGACCCCCCCACTCGCAAGACCTCTGCGACTCCCTCGCCACCGTTTTTCACCACAAGATCACAGACATCCAATGCAGCTTCGCACCACTGTCCCCCACCACCACCACTGCCAAGGCCAACCCCAACGCACCCATCCACACCAACATCCTGAGTGCCTGGACCTCCACCAATGACGAGGAAACCACCAAGACCATGAGCACCACCCACTCCGGCTCACCCGCCGACCCCTGCCCTCACTGCGTCTTCAATAAAGCCAGACAAATCATCGCTCCCCAACTCCGGACCATCATCAACAGCTCCTTCGAGACCGGCATCTTACCGGAGAGCTGGAAACACGCCGAAGTCAACGCCCTGCTCAAAAAGCCCAAAGCCAACCCCGAAGACCTCAAAAACTACCGGCCCATCTCCCTACTCCCCTTCCCTGTGAAGGTCATCGAGAAGATAGTCAACAGCCAACTATCTCGCTTCTTGGTGGACAATAGCATACTTGACATCTTCCAATCTGGCTTCAGCAAGAACCACAGCACCGAGACCACCCTTATCACTTCCACCAACGACATCAGGAGCAGCTCGACAAAGGTGAAACCATTGCCCTCATCCTGCTTGACCTTTCTGCAGCCTTCAACACCGTCTGTCACCACACCCTTCGCACACGCCTCCACGACGCCAGAATCTGCCACAGAGCCCTGGATTGGCTCACATCCTTCCTCTCTGGCAGAACCCAAAGAGTCCGCCTCCCCCGTTCTTGTCAAAAGCCACCAAGACCATCTGCGGAGTCACCCAGGGATCCTCACTCAGCCCCATCCTCTTCAATGTCTACATGGCACCGCTCGCCAACATCATCCGATCCCACGACCTCAACATCGTCTCCTATGCCGACGACACTCAGCTCATCCTCTTTCTCATGAAGGACCGTGCAACCGTTAAGACCAACCTCCACACCGGACTTCACGCCGTCGTCAACTAGATGGAAGCAAGCCTCCTCAAACTGAACTCGGAGAAGACCGAGATCATCATCTTCGGCTCCAAAAGATCAGCATGGGACGCCTCTTTGTGGCCTACCACTCTGGGGTCTGCCCCAACGCCCACCACCCTTGCATGCAACCCCAGCTTCATACTGGACTCATCACTCTCTATGACCCAGCAAGTCAACGCCATCTCATCCTCATGTTTTAACACCCTTCGCATGCTTTGCAAGACCTTCAGATGGATTCCCGTTGAAATCAGAAGAAATGTCACCCACGCCCTGGTTAGCAGCAGACTGGAATATGGCAATGCCCTCTATGCAGAAACAATGACCAAGCTCCTGAGGAAACTCCAGTGCATCCAGAACGCCTCGGCACAACTCATCCTCAACCTCCCTCGCCACGAACACATCTCAGCTCACCTCAGAGACCTCCACTAGCTCCCCGTCAACAAAAAGGCTCATCTTCAAACTCCTGATCCACGCTCACAAAGCTCTCTACGACGCCGGACCTGCCTACCTCAACGAGCGTCTCAACTTCCACATCCTCACATGCATGCTCCGCTCTGCCAACCTCGCCCTCGCAACCGTCCCCCGCATACACCGGACCACAACCGACGGCAGATCCTTCTCCCACCTTGCCGCCAAAACCTGAAACTCCCTCCCCGTCAACCTACGTCTAACCCAGGACCTCCTTACCTTCAAATTACTGATTGAATTACCGATTGATTGACACCCTACCACATCTGCTTCCCCAATATCTAGCAAATGCAGCAGGAGACCAAACAAGGCTTTTACCAAATTGCTGAGTTTCTGCATGTGCTGGGTGCAATGGTCTGCACCCATGTCCGACTCGTCCCACCTGCAGCAACCAAACACTTATTCAGGAACCAGAAACATACACATTTCATAAAGGTGCAGGACCACCGTGGGCTATTTACAAACATTGTAGCTAAGTATTCTGGTAGTGTCCATGACACCTACATATTCAGGCACTGCAGGATCAACGAATGCTTCCAGTATGGCCAATATGGCAGTGGCCTACTTGTGGAACAAACCTAGCATTATACACACAACTCACCAACCCTGTAGGACACACATGACATACACCACTCCTAAAACACATGGCCAGGGTAACACAGATGAGCAGGTAATAATACATATGCACCATGCTGCAGTACAGCACAATAAGTGCGCAGCACAAACACATACACCCACATGTACATAACACACCCAAAACTTGACAGGCACACCACGCGAAGGACAGGTGTAACCATGCCCCCTTTGCCAACAGAAGATGTCCACAAACCACTACAAGTGCCCAAAGGTTGGCTACTAAATACACTTCACACACACATTACACCAAACAAAGAATAGCACAGCAATGTCAATGACATACAACGTGGTCATGTAAAGAAAGTCACACATAGGCACAGCCACACTTAAATCATGCTGTGCTTGTCTCTGGCAGAACATACATCAAACACCAGACAACTGGTGCCATTATCAACTAAATCTCATCTACACATACCTGACTTAGTAGTAGTAGTAGTAGCTTTATTTCGTTAAGAAATGAATACCATAAAAGCACATAGACAATTACATAAATTCATCCAATAATATAATAAGAGAAAATAAAATAAAACGATCTCTAGCTAATAATAACAAGCAATAAATATATCAATACTACTGGACAAAAAGCTAATTTAAAAATAGAGTGCAATGTGATAAAAACATATAAGACTGGGACAAACAGTATTAAAAATCATGACACATCACATATTCTCAGCTAAAAACTAGTTCTCATAGGTCCTCACTAAAATATTAGCTTTCAGTTTGCAATCACTGGCTCATAACAAGAATAATACTATATATCATGATTGTTGTTTCAAAACTTTACATCTGGTGGGCCAGATTGCCTCCACAAATGTTGCCACTGCACATGCCACATTGCCATAAGCATGTGATTTAAAGATCCTAAGGGCTGATATCCCGCTCCTTAAGCCCATGGATCTGCACAGTGGTATAAGCCAACGTGCTCTCTGCCTCGAATAAGCAGGGCAACAGAATAAAACGTGAGCTGTGTGTTCAACAGCTCCACATCCCATCAGACATAAGTCATTGTGAGAGACAGAAGATGCCTATTTACAAGTAAAAGAGCAAAGTGGTAATGTTCCCAACCTAAATCTAATATAAAGTGCATGTGCTAAAGGAGATACAATCAAGTCCATAAAATGCTCAAATTCATAATGACATTTAAAAGATAAAAACTGTCAGTTAAACTAAGCGAGGGAACCTCTGTTAGTTTTTTCACTTGGACACTCAACCAATATGCATCCTTCAGAATCTGTGCAGCATTTTTTGGGAGGTGAGAGGAGTCTGACCAGAAGTCCCACAACCCAAGATTGAAGAAGGTTTCTCTAACATAACTGCACCACCTAACTTTCTTTGTGGCTTGCGTATTCATCAGGGCACTAAGCCCAGCTCTGTATGGGCCAAAAATGTCCAAGAACCATATCCTGATCCAGGGCATCAAAGGCCTTAGGGCAGCAATATGCAAAATTGGGGGGAGGTTCAGATCCAGCCTAATGGGCAGGGTAGGGGAGCTTGCCGGTATTTTTAGTAACGCTTTCAAAAATAAATTTTCGGTTTTCTCCAAATCGTTAAGGATACAATAACCCCATAACTCTGCACTGTATAATACTCCACCCCTTGCTTGGGCTTTGTATATTTCAATCACAGGGGTAATTGCAAAAATGGGGGATTTGGCAGCATCTCTTAGAAGACACCCAGATTTTTGTTTTAAACTCATAACAGACTTCGATAGGTGTGCCTGCCATTTATGGGAATCCTCCAATCTTAATCCCAGGTAGTCAAAGTCAGTTACTCTTTCCAGAACCTCTCCTTCCAGACATACCTTCCTCCTTATTTTTTGTTTGAGATCACCAAACACCATATATTTGGTTTTTGAAGTATTGATTTCCAGGCTGTGATTTTTACAAAAACCTGTAAACTTTTCAAGCAGATTGGTAAAGTCTAGGGCAGTTTGGGATAATAACAGAGTATTGTCTGCAATCAGCAGGCAAGGAATCCTCCCCCCCTCTATTTTAGGTGCATTACTGACACAATCCATTAGGTGGGAGATACAGGCGTTGATGAACAATAGAAGGAGTGTAGGGGCCAACACACATCCCTGCCTCACTCCTCTGTGTATCGCGATCTCTCCTGTCAATTCCCCTTTTGATCCCCATCTACTTCTGGCATAACTCCCAGAATACAGCTCTTTAATAAGATTTAACAAAGGGCCTGGCACTCCAGCTTTATTCATAACTTCCCAAAGTTTTCTACGTAGAACCAGATCGAAGGCAGACCTAAGATCAACAAATGCAACATAAAGTTTCCTAGCCTCCAGGTCCACCAATTTCCATTTGATTGTAAGGAAGTGAAAAGCCTGGTCAACCGTGCTAATCTTCTGCCTAAAGCCTGCCTGTAAATGGCTCAGTACTTGGTTATCTTCCATCCATTCCTTAAGCCTGCTCAATACCTGATAGCAAAATATTTTTTGTAAATTATCCAGAAGGATATTAGGTCTGTAATTTCCCGGTACGGCCCTCTCGCCTATTTTATAGATAGGTCCAATGATTGCTCCCTTCCAGGTTTTGGGGTGAATGCCACTTGCCAAAACGGCATTTGACACCCTGTAAATATAGGGACCCCAGTAGACAAGATCAGATTTAAACATGTCCACGGGCATACCATCCAACCCAGGGGCTTTACCAGATTTTTGGGCCATAATAGTAATCACAGTTTCCCTAAGAGAGAACGGGGTGAAATTAGGTATAGGTGGCAGGTCTTTAATGGGTTCATTATTGAAGACAAGAGGAGAAGCAGGCTCACAGCTATACAACTCAGAGAAATGGATTATCCATTGTTCAGTGGCGATGTGGCAGCCACGTCTACAATTTTCGCTGCACCCCTTTCTGGCGATGAGGGTCCAAAAACGGTAGGAATCTTTGTCCCTTGTCACCAGCAATACCTCCTGCCAAGATGCTTCTTCCCATTGTTGTTTACTAGTCTTAATTGCAGATGCGTATGCATGCCTAGCACGGATATCTCATTTCTATCTTTTTGTTTTATTGCTCTTAGAAGATTACTCTTAGCATTGTTGCACATCTTACCAAACCACCTGTGGTGCGGATTTGCTCTGAAGATTTAATAAATAGCTCTCTCATAGCAAGGAAAAGGCCCTCATGCAGGTCCATTACCTCATTCGGAGGGCAGGGAGAGGAACTAGTGGGTAATTGATGAATAGAAATTAAAATACAGAATGTTTCCCATAGTTTATTTGACTTTCCGAATGAAATCCATTTCAAGATATACTTATTAGAAGATACCTCTAAAGAAAGAGGAACATCATGATGTAGTTGTGCACCTTTTTTTATGAAGAGCTACCTATCATATATTACCAAAAGGGGGGCATGGTCACTGTTGTATTGGTCCCCCACCTTGAGATCTTTAACGATGTGCCATAATCCCACATCGATGAGTACAAGATCGAGAGTGCTGCTATAAGACCCTCTGAAATACGTTAGTTTGGCAGGGACATCAGATGGAAGTCGACCATTCTTGGGAAAAGGCCATGAGTTAATATGAGATCTATGACCTGCAGGGCCCTTACATTGGATTTTAACTGCTTTCGCTGAGATGTATACGGAGGAATACTCCATATCACATCCTCCACCCTTGTGATTTCTGATAATGCAGAGGTAGGTTCCAGAGACACATTAAAGTCACCAGCCATTATGATATAGTGGGTCAGACGAAAGTCCAGCACAAGGGCATTCAAAGTCTGGATGGTTTGGGACATTTTGTTTGACTGGTCTGGCCTGTTACAGAGATTAACACAGAGTAGAGGTAAGCCTTGCTTTGTGTGAATAGACAAGGGCAATATATCAGGCGACTCCACATGCACTTCTTTGACTTTCCCCACCTCTGATATTCTTATCCAGGTGATAAGCCCTCCATCTGCTCTACCAGCAGAGGACCGCCTAGGTACGAAATAACTAAACCCCTGTCTATATATATTTGATGTAGCCCAAGTTTCCTGAAACAGGCATATACTAAAATATTATATGTACATCCCCCAGGCAACATCATCTATTTTGTTTCTAATTCCTGCCACATTCCATGTTATAAGGTTTGAAGTTAATATCTCATGGGCCCTGGCGCTCTTTTGAGAGATCCCAGATGGACCCACTCCAACATGACTCTGTGTAAGTTGCGATTTAAATGTATTATCTTTAGATGACAAAGACAAACTCTTCTGGAAGGGTGGGTCTAGGTTCACATCTCTTGCTACCTTTATATTGGTTTTAAAAATGGGTGAGTTACTATCTTTAGAAAATGGCATTCAATCTGTATCTGCCTAGGACACATCGACTAGACCTCCTTCCCACACAAACATATTTCTTGGTTTGTGGCTCATCTGATAGGCGCCCTCCCAAAAACTTGTATCTCTGATCTTGGGACTTTACTGGTAAGTTGCCACCCACCATATGAGAGCTGGTATTTACGCAAGGAGGCATAGGGTTCCGCAATATGTTATTCTCAGGACAAGTGCTATGAAGACAAATACTTGATCCGTTTTGCATAGGATGGTGAGATTCCATAGATAGCAATCCCGTTACTAGGCTTGGAGTGGTTAACGTTAGCTTAATAAAGTCCCATTGGTCTGCCTTTTCAGTAAAACGTTTAGCCGAGATTATGTCTGAATAAATAATGGATCGACATTGTCTAGTCTGTCTTAATCAATGTACAACCTTGTTTATCAGGGAAGCATTATCTTCGTGCGACTTTGGGTGTAAAGGGGGTACTTTGCAGGTATAGAGTGAGTGGTTCTCACTTGGATGGATACGACATGTTTGAGTGACCATAGAGTCCCACATCATTCTTACCTGCGATCGTTGCCCGGGTGACACTTTGAGATGGTCCTTAGAGCATTGTGGGCCATAGGGCTTGTCTGGGGAGACTCTTGTATCATATACTGGCCGAGAAAAGGGTATAAAGGCATGTACATTCACTACAGTTCCTGGTTGCAAAGAGGCAGGGATATTAGAAGTCAGACGTTTTTCTTTTTGTGCAGATACAGTAACCCCCATTGGGCTAGTTGAACACAAGATGTTTATTACTTCTGTTAGTGCTTGCTTTAGTTCTCTCACCTCTTCTTGTAAACCCAATATGAGAAAGACCACCTCCACCTGAGAGGGAACCATAAGAGGTAGATGTTCTGGGGATCAGGAATTTAAGTGAAGGCCCCCTTGCACACATGTTTGGGCCTGCAGGTCCAAAGGGAGGAAGCAATTTGAACATGGGACGTTATGTACAGTCACAGCGTCCCGCAAGGGATCACCTGAAGTCAGGTGTACCGTGCCCCGTCCCATAGATTCTGTATTTGGGCCATCAGGTTGAGATATAGGGACAAGCAAAGGGTCTTTATTTATAGGGACATTTCCTCTGGAAGGGGGATTTGTAGTCAGAAAGGGAACAAGAGTACCGGTTTTCAACCCTTTCCGTGGGAGCTTCTCTTTTTTATTCAATATAGATTCAACCTCCTCTATCAGGGTATCAATCTCGTTAGATACGCAATTTGAGAAGGCATTAGATGATTGATGAAGTTTTTGAAGTTTAGGTTGCACTAGGCCCACTACAGGGCTTCCTTTCACCTTACGCTTCTATAATTCCAAAACGATGTTGCCTTGTACAAACTCGGATATCAAATGAAACCCCCAATGTTCCTACCTCAGAGCCAAGGGGGATGGCCTAGCCCAGCCTTACACGGTCTCAGACGCGCTGTGAGACGCCGAACCGCGCTAAAAAGCACTCATCTTGTGGCTCCGCACCCTCCAATCGCACGGGCCACTTGGGACAGGGAGTCCCCTTCTGCTCACTGCCGAGTTGATACTCCCCATACCTGACTTACCTGTAGTGTTCACATGCATCTGCCTGATGCATTGGGTCATACACATAGGAATACCAAATTACTGGCGATTACATACCATTTGCCAGATTTGTGAGAAATGGTACCACACCTATTGTAGTGCCACCTCACATGTACCACTTACTGACCCCCAACAACATAAAGGCCCTCATTCTGAACATGGCGGTCTGTTCCGCACCGCCAGCGGTGGCGCAGAAACAGCCAACAGAGGAGCGGTTCGGACCACCAAATAATGAACCAAATGAAACTCACGCATCCCGCGCACCACCCACCGCCAGGAAAGGATTTCCGCTAACGACGGCAGAGGCCGCCCACAGGCCGTCGGAAAGGCCCAACCCACCCATCAAATTATGAACCACCATTCCACCGCCAGTTCTGGGGCAGTAACCACCGCCACACAAAGCCAGGCGGAAATTAAACAAATAGAAGGAAACACTCACCGGAGCTCAAGAAACGTGCAGCGGCAGCCATGGACAGAGAGCTGCAGATCATGCAAGCCTTGCTCCTTGCCATATATCTACACAACCTGGACCGCCGACGAAGACGGCGACGGTAAGTACCGCAACCTACAAAACAAGGGAGAAAAGGGCAAAGTTACATACCCACCCACTCCACCCACCCCGCAAAGCCCCCCCAACCCTACCCAGCAGCAATAGTCAGACACCCCACACCAAGAGGGACGTACCCGACCGAAGGCCACTGCAACTTGCCCATAGGACATACAATAGCACCACAGCCATAAATTATATAAAAAAACACCAAGGTGGAACTGTGTGCAGCCCAAACACAGGCCACACTGAAACTTTATTAAGAAGCTCACTGAGCGAAATGATGAAAGCAGGGCAAATGGCCAGTCCATAAAAAGTAAATTTTCCTTGGCCACAACTGGCCACACCTGACTCCCACAAGTGCTGGGTACTCCACTCAACAGGGCACCATAGGGTGATCCAGGCACCTCACGGAATGGGGGGAGAAGGGTGGGGATTTACAATGGGGGTGGGACTTTGACTTGCGTGAGGAGGTTGGAGGGGGGTGGGCTTCTCCTTAGAAGGGGGTGGGGGCTGTTTGGCACGGGCGGAGCTGGATGCCTTAGGCTCAGAGCGGGCCTTCTTCTTAAGTAGAGAAGGGGCACGGGAATGGGAAGGCTGGACCTGGGTAGGCTGCGATGTGGAAGGAGCGGAAAGGGCAAGGAGGTTGGCACGTTTCAGGACAAGATGGGGTGGGCCAGTGGGTTCGAACAGTTCTACACAGGAGAGGAAAAGTTTCTTGGGAGCAATTGGAGTGGGCGTGGATGAGGGGGTGGGAGTGAAGGCAGAGGGAGTTGATGTATGGGGTGTAGGTGTGCGTGTAGTGGGTGCCGGTGACAGCTCAGTATGCTGTAGTGTGGTGGATGTCTGATCGGTGGGTGTCTTGCTGCATTTGAGTGTTTTGGGAGGTGGGGGGGTGGACACAGTGGGAGAAGACGGACAGCTAGTGTGGATGTATGTTGGGTGGGTGTCTGCAAGTCGGGTGAGTGTGCTGCATGTGTCAACTACAGTGGAGGTGGTGAGGTCAGGTGTGGTGAATGGGGTGCATGTATGGCTGTCTGCTATTGTGAGTGCAGGAAGAGGAGCAGTAACAGTGAGTGAGGGTGCAGTGCATGAGGGTGTGCCTGTAGAGGGGACAGACAGGGAGGCTAAAGAGGCGGGCACACTGGGGAAAGTGGACGTTGTTGTGTGTGCAGGTGTATGTTGGCTGTGTGAATGCTTGTGGTGGGAGGTGTGGTGCTTGTGTTTGGAAGTTTGTTTTTTGTGTATTGAATTGCTTGACTGTGTGTCAGAATGTGTGCCTTGGACGGGTGAAGGGAGTGGGGTGCTGGAAGGGGTAGAGGACGTTGGAGGGGCGACGGAATGGCCAAACTGGCTGCTGTCCAAGAGGAGGCCAGTGCCTGAAAAGATCTCTGTAGGGCAGACGCTGCACCATGATTGCCATCCAGATAGGCATTAGTCTGCTGCACCTCTGATGCTAACCCCTGGATGGCATTGACAATGGTTGTCTGCCCTACAGAGATGGTTCTCAGGAGGTCAATAGCCTCCTCTGTGAGGGCAGCAGGGCTGACAGGGGCAGGGGAGGAGGTGCCTGGGGCGAAGGAGACGCCCACCTTTCTGGGTGGGCGGCCACGGCCACCTCAATGGGGAGCAGAAGGGAGGGCACTGATGGTATGGGTGGTGGCAGAAGATGTCACGGTCGTGATTTGTCCACTAGTGTCCGCCACCGCCGGAGGACCCCCATCGGAGGAGGTTTCAGAGTCACTACCACCGGTGGTAGTAGCCTCCCCCGTGGAAGTCCCCTCGCCCTCCCACCCACTGGTCCCCTGGGTGTCTGTTGTCTCTGCCTCCGAGGATCCGTGGGCTGCTGTCTCCTCAATAGCCGGTGCCTCAGCTCCCTCGCCTGATGTTGATGCTGTACCAGACACACAAAAAAGAACAGGGATGGGGAGACAAAACAGGAGAGACACTTGTAAGTAGCTGAATGCTGATACACAATGGCCAGACATACACCTACCCAGCAGACACACCCAACAGGCAGCACCGTGCACCTGGCCCATGACCATGGCCCTGACTACTGAATGCCGGTTGTAGACCCTCAGGGTCCGTACCTCCTTGGCGATGGCATGCCAATGTGCCCTCTTCTGGTGGGCGCTGACCTAGTAGGGAGACACAGGGAAGAAACACAGAGGTCAGGCACCTGCACGATGGCAATAGCTGACTGATTGTTAGACATAGGACAGACAGTACTCCCAGACATGCAGGACAGTGGCACGCAGCATTCCATGCACCAAGCCCCATCCTGGCTCACAGGAACGCACATCGGAGCAATCCACTCCATCAATCACACACACAGTGCCCCTCAAACCCGGACTCACCTGTACCTCTGGCCGGCCATAGAGTCTGCCATACAGGGGCAGGACCCCTTCCACAAGTTTTTCCAGTTCTTCCTGGGTGAAGGCCGGGGCCCTTTCCCCTGCACCACGTGGAACATCCATAGCCAGAGGCAGGCCACAGTAGTACACAGAGTGGAGTACTTGTCCCCACAAGATCAGGGAGTCAAGTGAGCACACAATGACGAACGCGTGCACGTTCCGCGGTGTGTTCCCCATTGGCATCCATGTTATCCAATGAGGGTGCGAACAGCGGTGAACACCGCCGAACGCTGTGACGTCAACCGCTAGCGGTCTTAGGTCACTTCCACAATGAAGGGGCAGAACTACAGTGGGCAGACATTTTGCCATCACCTACGCATCTTGAAAATCAATTTAGTCACAATGCTGGGGCTACTAGCCATATGATTCACATATGTCTCTATCCACAGAGTATTTTATCACACATGATTTACTCTGTTCCCTCTCAGTGATGACAATGTACATCTGTCAGGTTGCAGTTATTGTACAGACACTACTATGAAGAATGCAGTGCATGTGTTTAGCAAATATGCCTGTGTATGTGTGCACATGACTCCTTGTTCTTACCCCTCACAGGTACAGACCCTTGTGGCGAGGAAGGGCACCTTCTGTGTACAGACCACTTGTGGATATGGGGACCATGGTGGAGCGTCAGATCATTATCACCTACAGACTCACACGTGCAACTATTCAGGACCTATGTACATTACTGGATCCTGCACTGACTCCCGGAAATCGTAATCAGCATGCCATTCCAACTGAGGTGCAGGTGCTCTCCGCACTCCATTTCCTGGCCACAGGCTCCTTTCAAGAGACAGTGCGCATGGGTGCTGGTTTCTCACAGCCATTGTTCAGCCAGGTACTTACAAGATTTCTAAATGCATTTGTACAACATCTGCAATCATATGTGCGATTCCTCCAAAGTGTTGAGCTCCCTGCCATCAAGTCAGACTTCTATGCCTTTGCAAACATTCCCCATGTTATTGGTGCCATCGATGGAACCAACATACCATCATCCCCCTAAGAGTGAGTGAACAGGTGTACAGAAACAGGAAGAACTTTCAATCCATGAACATCCAATTGGTATGTACAGCAGACCAGTACATGTCCCATGTGAATGCCATGTTTCCTGGTTCAGTCTATGATTCATTTGTTTTGAGGAACAGTAGTGTGCCACAAAAGATGGAACAACTCCAAGAGGACAGAGGGTGGATCATAGGTAAGTGTGCCTGTCACTAACTGACACATTGCTGAAAAACAGCCTGTCAGACTAAGGACATTCCAATGACGACTCTGTATTGACCATTTCTCTAGGTGATTCTGGGTATCCAAACTTGCGTTGGCTCCTGACACCAGTGAGGAATCCCAGTACGGATGCAGAGAGGAAATACAATGAGGCCCATGGATGTACTAGGAGGGTGATAGAGCGTATTATAGGTCTCCTGAAGGCTAGATTTCGGGGCCTACATATCTCTGGGGGTTCCTTGGCCTATGGGCCTGATAACGTGTGTAGGATAGTGGTGGCCTGCTGCATGCTGTACAACGTGGCAGTGAGACATTCAATCCCCCTTTTGGAGGTGGAGGGTGCTATAGGTCCTGATCTGTTACCTCAGAGAGGTGAGGAGAGTGATGGTGAGGATGAGGAAAGGGAAGATGTAAATTCCAGAAACCAACTGATACAACTCTACTTCCAATAACTGTCTGGGACTTCAGCCTGTAAATGTGGTTAGTGACTGATACTGTGAGGGTGCCTTGTCAATTAGGGGGAATTGGTCATGATATGTGAGTCATGGACCTATTCAGCATGGTACAGACAGAAAACATAAGCATTCCCTTCTTGACTTTTTAGAAACACACTGTACCAGCAGCATGCACAATTTGACAATAAAGTTTATCCCTGCCTGTTGCATCATTACTCCACTTTGTTCAACATTGAAGACAGAGGACAGTGTTAGAGGTGAGATATGTTGTTTATTAGTGGAATACAGTGAAATGTGCTATGTACAGTGATGGAAGTCTTTATGGTTGGGTGTCCTCAAAACTGACTTGGTGGCAGGCCTGTTTGATTTCATAGGTGGGTCCTATTTGTAGTTCTGTTCATCATTTAGCCCTCAGCTAAGTGCAGTTTTGAATGGATGTGTTGGTTACTTGGCAGCAGCAGCAGTGTCAATTGTTGGTAGGGGGCTTGCTCTTTGCTGGGTTTCCAGTGACATATCTTGGCCTGAGGCTACGTTTGGGGGCCTGCTGTGAACCTACTTGGGGTGACATGGTCGGCCCTTGTGATTCCTGGGAGGGTTTTTCCTGTGCTGTGTCAGCTGCTTGGGACAACTGTTGCTGTTTGTCCAGGGCTGTTGTGGGGGCCTCTTGTCCGGTGTGGGTGTCTGAGGGTTTGTTGACCAACTACAGCAGTGCTCCAGCAATGGTGGCCATTGTGGCATTGTGTTCTTTCCACTGCTCCATGGCCTGTTGGTGGTGTTCCAGCTGCATCCTCTGACTTTGCTCCAGGGTGGTTACAATCTGTGCCAACCTGTCTTTGGTATGTTGGTATGCCCCCAATACCTCTGAAATGATGTCCTAGGCTGCTGCATCTATCTGGTGCTCTAACCCGTGACCCACTGGGGCACTTGACCTTGCCCTGGCCCCAGTGCCTGTGTCCCCTGCGCAGGTCTGGACGTGCCACTAGTACTGGGGCCCTCGTCTTCCTGCATGTTGGGGGTGGTAGACTGTGGCCTCTGTTGCTGTGTTCCACCTGTTTGTGCCCTGGGTCCACTGGTGTGGGCACGCCTCCCCTGGCCTGCTGGTCTTGACTGGGTGTTAGGGGTGACAGTGTTTTCCTGGGTGGGGCTGCTGCATGGTGAGCATCCAGGGCTGTGTGAAGGGCCTGCCTGCTCATCAGTGTCCAGGGATCCTTCACCAGTGTCCTGTGATGTGCCTCTGTCTCCCTGGAATGCTGTGGCACTCCTTGTCCCCTCCATCAGGGTTGCATGGGTGGTGGTGCCTGTTGGGGGACATAGAAGTGTTTGTTACATATGCAGGAGGGTCTGAGGTGGGCAGTACTGTACAATTTAGTGCTGGCGTGCCTTTCAGTGGCCTTCAGGGGTGCCTTTGTGAGGTGGACATAGCATCTAGTGGCAGTGGTGGCGTTACATTGTGGTGGGGTTTAGTATTCCATTGTGGGAGTGTGCAGGGGTGGGTGGTTGTGTACAGCGGGAGTGATGTGGGCCCGGTAGTGAGTTGTGGGTGATGCAGGGTGGTGGATGTGGTGGGTAATGGCTGGGAGGGGTGTGGGTCTAGGTGGGTGTGGGGTGGTGCATGCATTACAGGTATGGTGTATATGGGGTAAATGTAGACGACTTACCTGAGTCCATTCCTCCAGCAAGTCCAGTGAGTCCCTCTGGGTGCAGGATGGCGAGTACCTTCTTCTCCCAGTCGGTGTAGTCGGGTGGTGTTGGTGGCGGCCCTCCCCCAGCCTTTTGCACTGCGATGTGGTGCCTGGATGCCATAGCCCAGACCTTCCCCCACAGGTCATTCCATCTCTTGCGGATGTCATCCCTGGTGCGTGGATGGTATTCCACTGCATTTACCCTGTTGACGATGGTCTGCCACAGCTCCATTTTCCGGGCGATGGGTGTGTGCTGCACCTCAGAGCCGAATATCTGTGGCTCCACTTTAAGGATCTCGTCCACCATGGTCCTTAGCTCCCTTTCGGTGAAGCGTGGATTTTTTGGGGGGATATGGTGAGGTTGGTGGATGGCGTCGGACTGGGGACGGTGTTTGTGTGCTCCTGTGTGGGTCACTATGGGTGTCCTGTCTGCTGGCGTTTTCTCTGTCTGGCTCTGGTGCTCTCCGTCTGCTGGTCCTGGTTTCCTTGCAAGGGATTGTGGGGTGTGTCTGGGGGTGTTTTATGGTGTTCTGGATGTGTGTCAGGTGTGGGGGTGTTAAGCCTAGCCAATGTCTGCAGTGGTTGCTGTTGGGCCCACTTGCCACCCGTGGCGGTTGCAGCCGCCAATGGTCGTCCGGCCTCCACTGTCCACCGAGGTGATTTGTGCATCTTTATTTGGAGGGCGGGATGTGGGTGTGCCTGGCAGTGGTGGGGTGGGGTGGGCTGTGATTCCCGCCGACAGGGTCCTGGCGGGGAGTGGTGGTGTGGGAATGTTTGGCGGTGTTGGGTTTTTTGTTCATTAGATGGCGGGTTTCCATTGGCCGCCGTCGGCGGGATTCTATTCACCGCCGCCACGGCGGTCGGTGGTCTTTACCGCCATGTTCATAATGACTGCCCATGTCTGTACTGTAGACAAAAAATGGCCCACCATGGTGCAGAGTCACTGTCAAACAGTGGAGATCATGGACGCCATAGTGGGACCCTGTAAGAGTATAGAGGACATTACTGACCTTACATGCAATGTGTGTTGCTCTGGGTGTGCCACGGCAAGACACATAGCATGATGACACTGCCCCAGATGTAGGTGTTTCCTAAAACCTGAGGCAGTGCCAACATCAAACACCATCCCAGGGGTGGCGTTTGCAGGTTGCAATAAGGAGATATACTTTGATTTGTCCTCATATGAATGTGCCATATAAGCGTGTTGCATTCTGCTACACACATAGAAAGAGCATATTGCCCATGAAGATAGTATATGTTTAGGAAGGTGTCCCTTCCTGCACCGATTTAATCTCCCCCACAGGGCAACCATCCAAGCACCCTGATGCAAGTTTGGCAGCATTGGTGCATGGCTGCATACTTAGCGCTGGTGCGGGGGACAACAAAAGTTTGCCTTGTAACATATTACACACGGTACATTTCTGCATAGTGAAAATGATGCAGCACAGTACTGCCAATTTAGGAGCTGCACTGTACTCTGTCATTTACCCTTTAAAATGGGCCTAAGTGTTGCACTGCATCTGTACCGCCACATGGCAAAATGGCTGGGATAGCCAGGCTTTGTAGAACTACTATGTTTTCTCCACCTCTGACCCCATTGTGGTGCAAGGATGTGTCAGGTCCCCTCTAGTAATAGCACACTGCTACAAAGATTCACTACACAACAAATGGTAAATACATACTGAGCACCAATTAGGAACGCTAATCATATGTCCCAGGTCCTTTAGCCAAAGCCAAAATTGTCATGTCCAACAACACAGTGCAAGTAAATCTTAGCACAATGCCAGGAACTCACAATATACATTCTGATTCACCAACCAACTCCAACTACCAACTGCCATGCTACATACTAAACCTGTTTCAAGCTTTAACAACAATTTTCTTACCTTTGCAGTGGATCAGGGTTACATCATACAGACGTGGGTGATGACCCCATTCGCTAACCCTAACACAGCAGCAAAGCATGCCTACAATGAGGGACACTGTTAGACACACAGGGGGTCATTCTTACCCTGGCGGTAAAAACCGCCAGGGCCAACGACCGCGGGAGCACCGCCAACAGGCTGGCGGTGCTCCCTTGTGCATTCTGACCGCGGTGGAACAGCTGCGGTCAGAAACGGAAAACCGGCGGTGTACCGCCGGTTCTCCGCTGCCCTGGGGAATCCTCCATGGCGGCGCAGCTTGCTGCGCCGCCATGGGGATTCCGAGCCCCATACCGCCATCCTGTTCCTGGCGGTTTTGGCCGCCAGGAAGAGGATGGCGGTATGGGGTGTCGTGGGGCCCCTGGGGGCCCCTGCAGTGCCCATGCCAATGGCATGGGCACTGCAGGGGCCCCCGTAACAGGGCCCCACAAAGATTTTCAGTGTCTGCCATGCAGACACTGAAAATCGCGACGGGTGCAACTGCACCCGTCGCACCCCTTCCACTCCGCCGGCTCCATTCGGAGCCGGCATCCTCATGGAAGGGTGTTTCCCGCTGGGCTGGCGGGCGGCCTTCTGGCGGTCGCCCGCCAGCCCAGCGGGAAACTCAGAATAACCGCGGCGGTCTTTTGACCGCGCAGTGGTATTCTGCCGGCGGGTGAGGCCGCCCGCCAAGGTCAGAATGAGGGCCACAATGTGGTCGAAAGGACATTTGGCATCCTCAAATCCAGATTCAGGTGCCTTGACCTGACAGGAGTCAGCCTTCTTTATGCCCCAACCATTGTGTGTAAAATAATCCTCACATGTGCCATTTGTTTGCGAATGAACGTGCCATTGTACGACCAGGTTTCTGTCGTGCATGAGGAGGATGAGGATGGTGCTAATGATTTGGAGGGGAACAGAACAACACAGCTGCTGGGGTACACCGGACACAACATATTGTTGTCAACCTTTATACATAAAAAACACAGAATTCACCATGTAGATATTGTAAATAAACACTTCTCATTTTTCCACCAGTTCTGCCTTGGTCTATTCAATCTCCACTACATATGCCGTAGGCATGTGACTCTAACCTCAGAGAGCATGTAACAAACACTAAAGTGACAAGTATTGTAGCGGCATCAAATGTGATGTAAGAGATCATACTGACTCCATCACATATATCACTCACAGCCTTATTACTGGTATGTGACAACTGAAGGACACAATCCATGGACCACTACATATTTTGTACATTCCCATTGCCAACTTGCAATTTAATAGGCCATCACATCCAACTTCATTATGGCCTAGTAGGATGTATGCAAGGGGCCCACACATATGGTAGGGGAGGTCAAAAAATTGAACTTAAGCAATGTTGGACCTGAACACTGTCACAACTCAGTAACTATAGTCATCATGATTTGCCCAGAGATAGTAACCAATGCAAGAAGTAGAGCCTGCACAGTCTATCCTTGAGATACTGTCCTGTCACTGCCATGGGGCACAACCTTGACACAGGGTAAACTTGACCTCACTTATTGCACAACGTCTGTGGTATGCACATCATTTTAGATGAATTTGTTCAGGTAGGGCTGCAGGTTCACTATACAAATACTACAACTATTGGCAAGAGAAATTAGTTAATTCCAAAATGTGTGTTCAAAGCATAGTCTGGGTGGAATGCAGGCAGAGTGTGTTACACTCACTATGTACCAAAGATGTACACTTGTCAGACAAATATGCTGTCTTCACACAAGTCCACAAAATACATATCTAAATACGGGGACAGATATGTGGTTGTATCTCCTAGGTAGTAATAGCCCATCATCAACAATGCCTGACCTGTGTATGCAGCTTTAAATAGTATGCTCTGTATGACAACATCACACATCACATACCAAAACACAACACTCAGTCTCACTCTCAATACAGAACAATTGCATGGTACTAACTGTAAAACTGTATCCCATACATGTTTTGGACTCCAAAAGCACAATCTGGGGTGTGTGTGCTAATATGTGTTGCTATGTCCAATACAATCAGATAGCCAACATCACATTGAGTCGGAGTACACCTACCCATGTAGGTAGGTTGTTCCAAAAGATGAATAGAGCACTGAGATAATTTCTAACTGTTACATAATTCAGTCATGGCAAGAGCCAGCTAGGTTGTCGGATGCTGGAAGAATTGCATAACCATGTTCCATGTAAGATGTGGATGGACAGCTCAGTGATACCCACTGATAGTTCCAAATAGAACATGCCATGTCACCTGGAAACTACACAAGTGCTGTGCCATAAGTTATGATTTATGTGTGGGGCACTCATTACATGTCACAAACACCACCAATGGTACGGGAACAAACAAGCTGCCAATAGTGGGAGGAGGCTAGATCCCAACAATACTCAAGTCGTATGTTGGATTGTGTCCCTATATCACCACACAATGTTATTGTAGAAGATGCGTCCAAAGCAGTAGCTGGCAAATATCTGGGATTAATGGAGGACACAAAACATATCACAAAAGTAATGCCTGAAAAAATAGGGAAATGATCAGACACACTCCAAAACAGACAGTTCAACACATCAATGCCTGCAGGTCGATCCTTCACAGATGTATATTGAGGCTGGCCAGGTACGTACATGGCCCAGACATCTTTAGCACCACCATAACATGGTATTTGGCCTTAACCTGGCACCATGAAATGCGCCTATCATGTACAACACCATCTGTACCATGCCATTAGTTGAACGTTGAGATCACTTCAGTTATAGAACCCCTACACATGCTGCACATGGAAACATAATGAGTCCTATGAATGAGACATGTCCTACATGTGCAAACATCCGAGCACTATTCCTGACATCAAATGTCGCCTAGCAAAGCATCACACCCTGGTCTGTATGAACACATATGTGCATGTGTATAACCACTGGGGAATCTGCATAGGATGCTGAGTTCCAATCATTAATGGCCAGGATCCCAGCTTTATGAAGCCACAGACCACTGTCCTGACTACATCAACATATGACATAGTCAGGTGCCTGATCTATCTACCCAGGGTCAAGAACAAAGTGGAGCACCAGAAACATGCAGCTTCCTATTCAAAGATGTGTTACTGTTGCCATGCATACCCACACAGTGATTATGAAGAGTAGGCCTGTAATCTCTGCCACACTGCAAAACTGGTACCCCTTGGCACAGCAGAGTATGTGACAGTAATAACAAACAGGAACTTGAGAAATCTGAGTGTCAATTTGGTGGCTGGTACACATATACAACATATCTCAGCATACTTAAAAGCATAATGGCCCTGGCATAGTAACATGTCAGGATTCAGGACAAAAAACAACCCATCAGTACAATAATGGCAGAGGTAGCAAAGCACCTGTGACACTTATAAATTATCTTCACCTGTGTTCTCACATACAAAATATATAGGTCCCAGTGATGTGACTGCATATGCAATAGTTAAGTTCCAAAATCTGCCTATGCTGGAAGACTGTAATATGACCTTGAACAACCCCTTCAGATACCAATCTCGTAATGTGTAACCAAAATGCACTTACACTTGTTTCTACACATACATTGCATATAACATATTTCACTAACACAGGTGTACATGACATCATTAGCAACTGAGATGCATGGGTAACCACATGGCACACGTGTACCTGAACAACAAGATGAAACATCAAACTACAAACCACAGAGTCAACACACAATGCCATGTCAGGGGAAATGTGATGCTAAAGCACTCCAAGTACACTGTATACTCTGAGTCCAAATTGTAATGGGTGACACATGTCTGAGCATGTGTTGGAGTCAGGCCATCTCATATCATCAGTTATGCGTATGTCTAAACACTATTGTCACACCCACACATTCAGATACCTACACATATCTTCACATAGAGCACACACGTGTCAAAATATATGTGGACACGCTGTAGGGACACATGAATATATGCACAAAGTGAGAGTGATTGCATGCAGTCAACTCCGAAACACACTTATTGGTGAAACCAATTAATCTGATCCTTACCACATTGTTGCATGGACTTCCTCATGTGGCCATACCCCATATACCACATTGCAGCACAGCCCATGTCATATGTTTGGTGAATCAGGGTGCACTCAAGGACAATGCAAAAAAACATGTAAACAAGAAATGAGGCAAAAGATATGACGCAAATGCATCAAATACGTCCACCAGCGTGAAGAAAATGACACATGGCCCCTTAGCGGCAATTCAACATTCACACTCCTCTCAATGCACTCTTCTGAGAAATCTACTCATAACCATAACGTGTCATTATTTTTCATGAATACGCATGGACAATACAAGTCCTATCATCCATTTTGATGCCTAGCCCCAGAAACACAATCGGATGTCCCCAGACTTTTTCACACCTGGATCAGATGGAATCGCTGCATTACCATCATGCGTCGATATAAATGATTCACGGGCGTCATGCATCTATGAAAACAGTGCATAAGCCCAATGCATCAAATAAAAAGATGCCTAACTGAAAAACGTGATGCACACGCCCAGGAAGTGATGTAACTGGTAATCCTGTCTACAAGCATGGTACAGTGGTTGAAGTTTCACTTTCTCTTTACAGTCTGTTCCTTTGTGACTGTGGGGTTAAGTGCTGGAGCTGCTGGTCGATTGTTGAGTCTGTTGTCACATTTGCAGTGTCCATTGTGCAGTGTCCTGTGTTTTTTGTGTGTATTTAGTCAAATAAGTTGTATTTTGTGTAGTGATTGTACAGTTTTGTCATTGTATTGTGGGTTATCTGTCTGGGGTAGTTAAATAGTTGGGGTAGTTGGGTTTAGTTTATGGGTTTAAGTTTTCTTTAATTTGTATCTTTTTTTGGTGGACTCCATTCACCAGTGGACATGTCAGACAAAGGGAGGATGAGCGGGATGTCTGCAGTTGAGCTCGGTGATTTATATGACTTGTGGCCCACTACCTGCCAATCATGCTACAAATGCATGGCCAGGTGATCCTCGGCTACCGGACGGAGGCCAGACGGCTGCGGTGGGGCAAGGTGCTACACCACCTGAGGCGCATATACAACACAGGACGGAACGACCACCAGATCAAGCATCACTGGGCAGATCTGGTGGCCAGGGAGTAGGATCTGCTGGATCACTTGGGGATTGAGATTGGTGGAACTGCTGGTAAGTCTCCCATTGGCATACTGTTAACCTTTTATTTCTGTTGACTGACAGTAGCAGATAAGTTGGAGTGCTGCATGCAGTGCTTGTGAACAGGTTATATGCAACCGCTATGAAGAGTCCTGTTTGGACAGTGTTGGGAATTGTGACAGATCTGACATCAGCCCCAAATGGTGCTCTATCCTGCGACATAGACCGTTTCCCATCACTGATGAGGTTAGCTACCTCTGTACCACACCAATGAGTTGTTTTGGTACTCCCAGCTGGCTACATTGCCTTTTACTTGGTTTTTTGCCTGACCTGCCGTAGATCTTGTCCAAAGTCTATATTTATCCATCAGTTTATGGGAAGTCTACCTCATACACCATTATCATGTTTGGATCCTTGTGTGTAGTTTTGTGGCCCCACAGTTCAGCACTCAAGTACTGATCTTCTGAAGTCATTGACATGGATTCTCACAATACTATCATTTCGCTGAGTAGATGGATCACAAAAAAAGTTCACATGGAAAATTTGTACAATTGTTTATTTACAGGTGAATATGTGCACTTGATATATCAACAATGTTCAGGTGTGAAACCCCATTTGTGAATAACAGTTTTTTGACACAATCAGAGTCCAGGGTTGAGGAACATTTCCTGAGACATGCTTCAGAGTAGTGTTGATAAGTGTGGAGGAACAAAAATTGCCAATTGGTGAGTGAGAGACAATGACAGTCCATAGCAGACAGGTCAACAGTGGGTGGGTAAAGAGTGCACATATCCTACTATGACAACACTAGCATGATCTTTAGCACAGAACTAAGGAGAATACTGCCCATGTGGCATAGACTGGTGCTACCAGGTACTCTTCAGAGTAAAGGTGATCTGTTCCACATCTTCATCCTCTGATGTGTGTGGTGTCTCTTGTGCCATTGGTGGTGGTATTGGAGAGGTAGAGGGGGCCACACACACTTCAGTGGTTGAAGATGTGGAGTCCCAATTCCAGGCAGCTGCCATTTGTGGTATAACATATGGCATCACTGCAGCAAGGAGGAACTGCTGATTTTTCAGGATAGCAGCAACATCCCGGTGGTAGGCAGCTGTGTCTGCCCTGAGGGAGGCCACTTCACGCTGAATGGAGTCCAGCTTGTTCTCTATCATGCTGCTGCCAATTTGGGAGGGCAGTTGTGACCTCTCCCTCATGGCAGCAGCTATGTCCATCAGACACTGCTGGACTCCACGCAGTGGGGAGTGTGTTCCTCGGTTGGCAGGTGTGTGTTCATTAGCTGTCACGAGGCATGTGCGCATTCCCTCTAGGCTCGCTGCCATGGTCTCCATCCCCACCCACACCTGCTGGACTCCTACCACTGTCCTCTGGAAGCTTGTAACTGGGTCATCGGAGTCCTGAGCTGTGTCTGTACTGGCAGGTTGTACATTTTGGGTGTTGGTTGGGTCATCTGGGATGGCTGCTATATTGGTTGTCCTCGTAGCAACTGGAGGTGGTGTCTGGAGGGATACAAGGACATCCTGGAGAGTCTGTTGGCTGATGGTTGTCATCTGGTCATCCAGATCATCAGAGACCTCCAGGACAGGCAGATCAGCAGGAGAGCCATCATACTCTGCAATGAGATGGGGTAAAATCAATCTTGCTATGTTGTGGCAGTTGACATGTCACGTCATTGAATTGCTATTGGAGGCTCAGTGACACCTTACACCCCACACATTGTCCTTGTACATCATGGGTACAATTTATCAGCCCTTTGCCCCACCTGAGTGTCACGTAAAGGGAGGCTCAGGTGGCGCAATAGGCTGCGTCATATTTACAATGTGTGATGTATTTCCTTTTGGCGGTTTGACACCATTTTGTTATTATGGCCCCTTCCTATGTATCAATTTGCATGATAGGGCCTTGCAATGGGTATTGCAGTGGTCAAGCCACACCATCACACATTGCCATTTGCCTCCGTCCCAGTTTTACGTGTTTTTCATACATGAGGACGGCACGCATGGACCTAGCAGATTGCCATTTCATTTTTTTGGTTGTGCTGGAAGTGCTCCACCTACATTACTAATGTCTCCTCCTCAATGCAGCCAAACTTGCACTATGGTGCAAGGGATACAGCATTGTGGCAGTGCATCTAATTTAACACTGGCACAAGGGTGGGCCCAGGAATGGCCAGCATGGGTATCATTTGTTGATCTGAACATCATTTTCTACATGGCAATGCCTGATGCCACCAAGTTATGGACATAGCCAGTTGAATTATTTTCAACTTTGATCAGGGACTCAAGCTAGTTTGATGGAGATTTTGCAGCTAGTTGTACTGGTGCATTCAGGGACCCTAATTACAAGTCTGGCAGTCCTATGTCCACCAGATTGCCATTGGCAATATGACCACCGTCAACAGCACAGGTGGAAGTGGCACATGTTGACCATGGGGAATGCCCCATGGGCCAATGGCCAAGCAAGTCGCCGGCAGCTCACAGACTGGCAATGCCAGCTGTCTTGTGACACCAGCCCAGCATTACGATCAGCCTCCAGGTATGTTCCTGTTTTTCTGCCAGCCTTTGCAGGGCGAACCAACCGCCATGCAAAGGTTGGTGGGAAAGTGGTGTGGTGTGCCCCTGCACACCCGAAGCACCTGCCATGGGCAGGGCAGGGGGCCCCATGCCCAAGCCCTTTGCGCTTTCCACTGCCTGATTTGCAGTGCCAAGTACAGCGTGTGCTGTCACACCCAATGCACCCCAAGATTGATGCTGGCTCTATTTGATCCAGCAGCAATGTTGTGGTAACTGTCCCACAGAGCTGACATGAGGAGATGGATTTCCACCCGCCATCCCAGTGTGTAACTCATACTGCTAACTATGGAGGGTAAACAGCACCAGCAGTCTTACCAATGCCAGACAAGCCCATGCGCCATGCCCTGCCCATCAATGTGATATTGTGCACCATGATGTTCACAGACATACAACATATGTTGTGTTTGTGTGATTGTTTCCCCATTCCTATGTGGCTCACATGGCTGTGTCAGAGTTGTTGTGGGCTCAGCATGTATGTGTTGTGTTCTACAGATTGCAAATTGTAGAGCATATGTTCCCTTGTGGCAAAGTTCTGATCAATGTCAATATGTGTGGCTCCACACTGTTCCAGGTTAGTTACACATGGTAGTGCCATGTTTCCTGTGATATGGGACCACCCTGCAATTCCCTCAGCAGCTGCACAGCTTAGTTTTCCCTGCACCCCGACAGGCATTCTTGCTGCATGATGGATAAGTGGCTGCCTTATGAGGAGATGTTGTTTATGTGCAGGGTGGTGTTGCTTCCTTCGCATGTCTGAGTAATGTTAGCTAAGGTGCCAGTTTAATGTGTGCTGTAAGATGCAGCACACATGTGTTTTGGCAATGGGACATGGCAGTTGCAAAGTGTTTCTGCAAGAGACCCCACCATGAAGTAACCCCGAAATGGTATTGACTGACTTCCTAGTCTCAGTTGTGTGGGAAGGGTAGGTTTGACTGTCTGCAAGGGGTGTTGTGATGACACAGCCACAGTAATTTGACATGCCTTCCATCTTATGTGCTGCCTATCTACATGTTGGTCTATAGCCCTGGTCATTTACGTATGCCCAGGTTGTGTATGTGTTTTGGTGCATGGCACAACCAAAGCGTGAGTACATGTGTTGCTTATACATGGGCAATTTGTTACGCTGCACTCTTTTCGTATGCAGTGACTGTGTCCTTTGTGCCTCCCCCTTCTAAGATTTGTAGAATTGGCAGTTATTTACCACATGCAACTTACTCTGCATTTGTGGTGGTTGTTCAAAGTCTATGCTTTCCCGTCCTTGTATTCCTGTGACAAGCTCTTCCGGGATGACTGCTGCAATCATCTCCTCCATCTCATCCAGGTCCTCCTGTGGAGCAGGACTTCCATCTCCAGTTTGCAGTTCTGCCTTTCTGTTACTGGCCATTTTCTCCTTAGTTCTTCGCTTACAATCATGCCAGCGTTTCTTGCACTCAGTGACAGTTTGCTTCACCACTGCCACACTGTTGATTTTGTCCTCTATTTGCGCCATATTTCCTCTCTTTTGCCAATTAGCAATTTGGAGGTGACAAATAGCTGGTGTTGGTGCTCCATCATCTCTCTCACAAGGATCTCATGCTCCTACTCACTAAACTGACACTTGCACTTTTTCTTTTCCTTCCCCTGGGACTCCTGTGTCACCTCCTGGCTGGTTCCTGGGTGTATGAGGTCATTCTAGGGTCTCTCCTGGCCTGCTGCTTCTATCTTCCTCCTGCTTTGCAACCTTTCCTGCTTTAGCGTCTAAAGTGGATGAAAATGCCGGGTTAAAATGGTGCATATCCATTTGCTACATATTTACGTGCCGCAAAACGGGTTTGAGTCAGTTTGCCGTTGATTTGCCTTACGACAGGGCGCAAGGGTTTCCATCAAACATTTTGACTCTAACCATTTTTTAGTGCCATTGTGCATCATAGTATAAATATGACACCCAGATGGTGCTAACAAATGTCGGAAGCCAGTGCAAAATATTTTGATGCAAAACTGCATTTGCGCAGTTTTGCGTCAAAAAGTATAAATCCGGGCCTTAGTTTCTGGCTTAACGAACAAACAAAAAAAGATTCAGCGGCAGGCGGAGTTATATAAGGTTCTTGAGGAAGCAGAAGCTCAGCTTATTCAAGGGTCCATCGCTTGAGACAATGTTAGTAGGGCTGTAAACTGGGTGACTTTAGCTAGAGCGGCTATCCTGGACACCTTCAGCAAAAATGCAGCTGCAAAATTGTCAGTAAGGAAAACTGGGAGTTACGAATTTAGTGAGCACGTGGGGCATCAACTTGTGGTTTGTATGAGGCAAAGAACTACTCATGGTGAAAAACGAGAAGCCAGGGACTCAAGCAGGAAGTGGGTGGTCGAAGTAGATAGGATCCGGGAGGTACTCCAAGGATTTTATGAGAAGCTTTACAAGGAGGATAGGTATGGGGATGGAGATTCTCTCGGTGAGAATGCACTGCATTTCTTGCCCTCCATTCCCTTTGAGACCGTGGGAGCAGAGGACTGACAAATGCTTGAAGCCCCCCTTTCGTTGAAGAAGTTATTGGCTGCTATTAGTGATCTTCCAGCAGGGTAAGTGGTAGGAGGCGACAGAATCTGTTTGGATTTTTACAAAACTTTCCTCTCTTATGTAAAGACAGAGTTGCTGTTTTTATCCTCCCAGATTCAGAAGGCATATCAAGCTCCAAATTCGGGGCTTCCACCAATAATATAATCTTTCCAAAGAAAGACAAACCCTGAGACAATCCACGGTCAAACTGGCCGATAACACTTATCAATAACAATGTAACAATTTGTTCTAGGATCGCAGCTACAAGGCTAAGTTCAGTTATAGCTAAGGTCGTGTCACCATAACAGCATAGATTTATTCCTGGGAGGGGCACCAAGGTCATGTTATTGCACTTTTTGAAGCTGCATTAGTGCATGCAACCCTGATGGCCTCAGTTCTGCTAGACACAGAAAGGGTATTTGATAGGGTTTCCTGGCCCTATTTATGGCATCTTATGGGGTTACATGGCATTGTTCAGATAAAGGGACTTGCACAGGCTTTTGAGCGATTCTCCGGCTACTTGCTGAACCGGAGTAAGACACAGGTTGTTAGCAATCAGTCTGTGAGGTTTAGTGACATCAGGGTGACAAAAGAGGTGGTTTATTTGGATGTCACTATAACAGCGGAGGAAGAGCAGCTGGTCAAGACTAATTTAGCCCCAGTGTTGATGCAGGCAGACAAAGATTTGCTCAGGTTGAATATCTTACAGTTATCTATAATGAGGCAGTGCAAATTCATTAAGATGATATTATTGCCTAAATTACTATACTTCTTCCGGGCTATCCTTCCTCCAGGCTATCCCTCTTGAATTTATGAATAGCTGGCTGCAGGGTATAAACAGCGTGGTCATGTGGCTTATCTGGGCCTACTCTAAGCCCTTAAGTATTTAACCATTCCTAGGGAGAGAGAGGGTTGGGCCTTACCAGTCTTTAAACTGTATTACTGGGATACAGCTCTCCAATACATGGACCCGCTTTTTAAGGACCCAGAGCAACATTCCTTCCATTTATGAGGTTCTCCTTGGGAAATCTGCCAAAGGAAGTTTATTGAAACAGGTCAAGGCCAGCTACTTCAAAAAAGTCCGGCTTAAGACGGTTTATGAGGCACACAAGGTTTGTGCTCCAATCTGTAAAAAACTGGGACTGGGGTGTTATCATCTTTATGGCCCTCATTACAACCCTTGTGGTTGGTGTTAAAGTGGTGGTAAGACCGCCAACAGGCCAGCAGGAAAAAAAATGGAATCACGACCGTGGCGGAAACCGCCAACATAGACAGCCATTTTAACACTCCGACCTCCACGGCGGTACAAACAAACAGCTTGGCGGTCACCGCCAACAGACAGGCAGAAGACAATGTCCCGCCCACACTATTATGAGAGGCCAATCTGCCACCTTTTCCGGGGCGGAACCAACACGAACAAAAACACGGTGGAAACAGGACTTGGAAGGGAAAACACTCACCTCTCCACACCCCACGAGGAACCAGGATGCCATGGAGCCAGAACTCCAAATACTCCTCGCGATGGCATTCCTGCTCCTCTATCAGGAGCAACAAAGACGGCTGCGACGACCACGGTGAGTACTGCACCTACAACACAGGAGAGGGGGGAGGGGGGAGGGAAAAGAGAGTGACACACACACGCAACACCCCCACCCCCACCCTCACCCACAACAACATACACACAAATACATGCTGCAACATTACATTTACAACCCCCATCCCCCCTTCAAGAACGCAAGGACAAAAGGAATTGAGTAGAACAAATGTAATCATGAAAAAAACAGTAGTCAAAACTCGTAATACAGTATATACAATTATGTACACCAACTACACAAGTCCGTATAGTGCACCAATTATTGTCCGTGGACCACTGGGCCCTAAATGCATGGGCGAGGCCCACACTCTATACCAGACTTCAAATGGAGAGAACACTGCAGGGGCATCAGATCGAAATGAAACAGGCACCTCAGGGGGAAGGGAAGGCGGGGCAACTCAACCCGGATGAGTGCACGACACCAATGCTCCACGAGGGGGCTCCATGCCCATTGATGTATCCTGGGGAGTGAAAAGCCACAGTCTCTCAAGTCTCTCCAGTGGGTGGTTTGCCCACTGCTTTATTCTGGGGAGTGCAAAGCCACAGTCTCTCAAGTCTCTCCAGTGGGTAGTTTGCCCACTGCTTTATCGTGGGGAGTGCAAAGCCACAGTCTCTCAAGTCTTTCCAGTGGGTGGTTTGCCCATTGCTTTATCCTGGGGAGTGCAAAGCCACAGTCTCTCAGGTGGATGCCTTTCTCCACTGGTTCTGGAGGGGGCTTTGTGGCCAGAGTGCTTCATCCTGCCAAGGACTGAGGTAGTGGATGCCTTTCTCCACTGAAGGTCGTGCATCATGAAAGCTGCCCAGGGTCCTGGAACTGACCACCAGGCTCGGTCGACTGACCACTGGGGATGGCAGTCATGGCTGTGGTGGTGTCACTGGCTCAGGATGTCGCAGGGCTGCTGGCGGTGCTTGTGGCGGTGTCAGTAGCGCCGGTGCTGGCGGCGGCCTCTGTGGCATCGGTGCTGGCGGCGGACTCTGTGGCATCGGTGCTGGCTGCGGGCTCTGTGGTGGCGGTGCTGGACTCTGTGGCGGTGGTGGTGGACTCTGTGGCGGCGGTGCTGGTGGCGGGCTCTGTGGTGGCGGTGCTGGTGGCGGGCTCAGTGACTGCGGTGCTGGTGGCGGGCTCAGTGACTGCGGTGCTGGTGGCGGTGCATGTGGCGGTGCATGTGGCAGTGCATGTGGCGGAGCAGGTGACGGGCTTCTCCGCCGTACCGGTTGGCATCGACTTGGACAGAAGGTGTGACACTCGTCCCATTGTGGGAGCCACCATGCCCTCTCCTGACCTGCCCTTGATTTTCTGGCCCTTCCCCACGCGCAGCTGTCTTGCCACTATCCCCTTTTGTTTTCCCCGAGCCCTTGGTGGCAGGTGTTTTCGCCTTCTCTCTCCGGGATGTGGGCAACCTTTTTACTTTCGCAGGTAGCGGAATGTCCTTGCACTCGCTCTGTGGCACACTGGCTGCCCTGATGCTTGGCGCACTCCAAAAGCCCGCTGTTGCTGGGACCACTGTGCCCAGTGATGTGGTGGCTGAGGTGCTGGGTTGGGACCTGGAAAGCCTGGCCTTAGGGGATGGACGGGGGGGAGGTGTAGGGAAGAGGTCAATGTTAGCCAGGAAAAGTTTTTTAGACACACTGGGACGGGTAGATGGAGTGGGTTTGGGAGTGGAGGGAGAGGTAGTGGTTGTAGGAGGTGTACGATTGCTGTATTTGGGTGAAGGTGAATGGGCTGGAGGCTGTTGTGAGGTGGATGGCTGTTGGGTGGGCGTGTGCCTGTGTTTGTGTACTTTGGGAGGAGGGCTCACAGACACACTGGGAGAGGACACAGGGGATGTGTGAATGGTAGTGGGGGTGGTGAGTGCACGTGAGCAGTGTGTGGTGATGGGCGTGCCGGTGATGAAGGTAGTGGCTGAAGATGTAGTGCATGCAGGTGTGAGTGGAGACGAGACAGGGAGGGATGAGAAGGACGTGGAGGAGGGACACACAGTGGAGGCAGTGGTATGTTGGTATGTCTGCATGGGAATGATGCTTGTGTGAGTGCCTGTGGGATGTGTGGTGCTTATTTTTGCCTGAGCCACCCTTGTGTGTTGAGGTGTATACATGCTGGTCTGATCGTGTGCTTGGGATAGGCTGAGGTACAGGGGATTGGGTCTGGGTGGAGGAAGTTGGAGGGGGGAGGCTAGACACAGGGACAATGGCTGCCATCAGTGCTGAGGCCAGAGCCTGAAAAGCTCTCTGTTGGGCTGCCTGGCCAGAATGAATGCCCTACAGGTATGCATTTGTTTGTTGCAAATGCCTCTCGACACCCTGGATGGTATTCTCAATGGTAGATTGCCCAACAGTGAGGGATCTCAGGAGGTCAATAGCCTCCTCACTGAGGGCAGCAGGGCTGACTGGGGCAGAGCCTGAGGTGCCTGCGACGAAGGAGATGCCCACCCTCCTGTGTGAGCTGGCACAGGACACACACTGAGGGGCTGCTGGGAGGGCGGTGCTGGTAGGGGGGGTGGCGGCTGTACCTGCTAATGTGGGGGGCACAGAGGGGCCCGCCACCGCAAGGGAGCTCCCATCAGAGAAGAAGTCACTGTCGCTGATGTCACCTCCTGTCCCCGCAGTGGAGCTCCTCTCGCCCTCCGTCCCACTGGTGGCTTCAGACTCCATTGTCTCGCCCTCCAGGGCCAAGTGGGATGCAGCTCCCTCCTGCTCCAGTGCCACTGCTCCTCAACCTGATGATGATATTGCACACAAGAACAGGGAGACCACATAAAGGGGGTGGGGAGACAGAAGAAAGACATGTTCAGTGCATGCAATACCACTACCGTTGGCGGACACTACAGACACAGCAGCCCTCTGCACTACGCCATGCACTTATAGTTCCTAGATCAATCATATGCCCATGGGGTACAATGCCTATGCCCGATTGCTGCACACATGGAAGTCACAGGAGCCTGACTAGGTGTAGGTGACTCTTACCACTGGTGGGGTTGGGGTGCCACATAGCCTGCCTCACAAAGGGTCCTTGCCTACAAAGCTCGTCTTGGCCTAGGGTAACCCACTGCTCACCTCCCCCACCCAGACACCTCGTTATGCGCACAGAGTCAGATGGATGTGGCATACTCACCCCCTTGTGGCTGCTGTGATTCCCTCAAGCGCTCATCCAACTCCAGATACGCCACCGCCAGGATCCGGAACATCAGGGGGTCGTGGTGTGACGGGCAGCCCTCCCACATTGGGAGGCCATCCCCAGCTGAGCCTCCGCCATCTTCTTGCTCCAGCGGCGAAAGTCCTCCCATCTTTTCTGGCAGTGGGTGCTCCATCTGTGGTGGACCCCCAGGGTCCGGACGTCCTTGGCGATGGCACGCCAAATATCCTTCTTCTGGTGGGCGCTGACCAAGCGGAATAGTAGAGGAGAAAAGGAAAATCTTTAACCGTCCGGGCCGTCACAGTCATTGGCCCACGTTCCCACCCTTGCCCTGACACACATGCACTCACCGTCAGCTCATGCAGGCCTCATTCCCCCCCGTATCGTCCATCCACACTACTCCAAACAGGCATTGCCCATGCAGCATGCTCACAGTGTACTCACATGTTTGTCTGGAGGACAATACAGTTGTGTTCACTGGGGGAGGACCCCATCCACTAACTTCTCCAACTCCTCCGAAGTGAAGGCAGGGGCCCTTTCCCCGGACACATGAGCCATTGTCGCTTCCAGACTGAGGTCACAGCAGCACTTGCAGTGTAGGTCCTTTCCTGTCGAAGGTCAGGTATCAAGTGAGTGAACAGACAGAAAATGGCGGTCACGTCCTCGGCGGTGCGTACCGTCACCGCCGGCATACATTGTCATTGGCTCCTGGGACCCATAGTGTCCAATGATAACCAATGCAGGATTGCGCCGCGGTCTTCGACCGCCTACCGCAACAGTGTAGAACGCCGGCACAGTTACCTCATATCCCCTTGTCCCACCTTACAGGTCAGGCAGCCGCCGTTTCAGGGGGCCACATGGCATTAATATTAACTGCGTCACACCTATCTAGGCCTTGCATACACACAGTAACAGGCACATTGAGGATTTACAAATGTTTGCTAATGACATTTAGTAATACCTCAGTGTTGGCTGACTCTCTGCTCGCTGTTCTCCTCAATAGGGCACGTCCGCTGGGGCAGGTGGTGAGATGGCGGCATCCTCTGGTGTACAGACCACTGGTGGACCTGTCGACAATGGAAGAGAGACACGTAATAGTCACCTACAGACTTGATCGTGCAACAATCCATGAACTGTGTGCCCAGTTGGAGCCAGACCTGATGTCAGAAATCCGCCATCCCACAGGAATCCCCCCTCTAGTGCAGGTCCTGTCAGTACTCCATTTCCTGTCCAGTGGGTCTTTTCAAACAACAGTGGCCATTGCATCAGGGATGTCCCAGCCTATGTTCTCAAACGTGTTGTCCAGAGTGTTGTCTGCCATGCTTAAACACATGCACAGCTACATCGTTTTCCTTCAGGTGGAGGATTTTCCTACAGTGAAAGGTGACTTCTATGCCCTGGGACATATCCCCAACATCATAGGTGCCATTGGTGGGACACATGTGGCCTTGGTACCCCCCGCAGGAGTGAACAGGTGTACAGAAACCAGAAGAGCTACCATTCAATGAATGTGCAGATGGTGTGTTTGGCCGACCAGTACATCTCCCATGTGAATGCCAAGTTTCCTGGCTCAGTGCATGACGCTTACATTCTGAGGAATAGCAGCATCCCTTATGTGATGGGGCAACTCCAGAGGCACCATGTGTGGCTAATAGGTGAGGACAAGGACCCTATACCCTGTGAATAGTTGTCTGGGTCTGGGGTTGCCCCTAAGGGTTAGTGTGTGTCTAACAGTTGTCCCTCGACATTTGCAGGTGACTCTGGTTACCCCATCCTGTCAGGGCTACTGACCCCAGTGAGAAATCCCAGGACAAGGGCAGAGGAACGCTACAATGAGGCCCATGGACGAACTAGGAGAGTGATCGAAAGGACCTTCGGCCTCCTGAAGGCCAGGTTCCGGTGCCTCCATTTGACAGGTGCTTCTCTCTACTACTCACCAAATAAGGTGTGCCAGATCATCGTGGCCTGCTGTATGCTGCACAACCTGGCTTTGCAATGACAGGTGCCTTTTCTGCAGGAGGATGGTCCAGAAGGAGGTCTTGTGGCAGCTGTGGAGCCTGTGGACAGTGAAGAAGAGGAGGCAGAAGAAGAGGATATCGACAACCGAAACAACGTTATCCAGCAATACTTCCAGTGAGACACAGGTAAGAAGATGTCTCTGGCTCACACATCTCATACAATTGTGAGACCTATCAAATGTCTGTCACTTTCACCCAGTGTATGGACCCTGACTTGTCACTTTTCCTTTCCATTTTACAAATGTGGGTCCCAATGTATGACCTCTGCTATATTACCTCATGGACTAGAGCTGTGCTACATCAGTATGTTGATAATACAATTGACATTGCCATATTCCATAGTTATTGCAAATGCACATTTGTGAAAGCACAGACTGACTACAGCTTGTTTTGTGATTCAAGGGGGTTTATTTCAGTGCAAAATAGTGGAGGGGGTTGTAAAATGGGCAGGGGTGATGGCAGAGTCCAGTCTATTTGCTTTACAGGTGCATTGTCCAAAGGGGCATAGGAAGTGGAGCTAGGGCAGTTGATGGATGGACAGGGGGACGAAGTGGGACAGAAGGATGACATTCAGGGGGCTCTCATTTCCTGGTGGGGGTCTTGGCATTGTTCTCTGTCTTTGTCCTGGATCTCAGGGACCCTTTGTGGGGTGGCTCTCCATCTGCAGGAGGTGGGGTGCTGGTGTTGTGGTCCTGTGGCGGTGCCTCCTGTCTTCTAGCGCCGGCGTAGGTGGTGGGCTGTTTATCATTCAGGCTAGTGTTAGGGGCCCCTTGTTGTGCCACAGTGTCCCTCCTGGTGTTGACAAGGTCTTTCAGCACCCCTACAATGGTGACTAGGGTGGTGTTGATAGATTTGAGTTCCTCCCTGATCGCCAGATAGTGTTCCACCTGCAACCGCTGGGTTTCCTGAAAGTTGGGCAGTACCATTGCCATAGTCTCCTGGGAATGATGGTATGCTCCCATGATGTTGGAGAGGGCCTCGTGGAGAGTGGGTTCCCTTGGCCTGTCCTCCCCCTGTCACACAGAAGTCCTCCCAGTTCCTCTGATTTCCTGTGCCTCTGTCCCCTGAACCGGGTGCCCACTGCCACTGCCCCTGCCCCTGCCCCCAGGTCCCTGATTTTCTTGGGGGGGTGGGTTTGCCTGGGTTCCCTGTAGTTGTGGACACACTACTGCTTGACGTGTCCTCGGGACAGAGGGATGGGCCCGCTGGGTGGGTGCTGTGCTGGTGTTTCCTGAGGGGGGAGGCTCTGTGGTGGCATGTGCGAGTGTGAGGGGAACCGACTGTCCCGAGGTCCCAGATGGGCCGGACTGGGCCGGGCTGGTCATCTTGATCCTGTTAGACAGAGCTGCTGTCATCACTGTGGGCCTCTTCTGTGGGGAGAGTGGACATGTCTGGAACCTCCTGTCCGGTGACGTTCGGTAGGGGTCCTGCAGGGGTGTAAAGGCATGATTATTGCATCTGTGTGTGCCATTGTGTGCAATGGGTGGGTGATCCTGTACTCCAGTGCTTACATTCTTGTCTAGGACCTTGTGTGATAATTGGTTTGGGGTCTGTGTGGGGATCTGTAGTGGACATGCTTTGGTGATGGGTGTCCATGCTTTGGTGTTGCTGCAGGGCTTGGTGTTGGGAGGTGTTGGAGTGATCGGGGTGAGGGTGGGTATGTGATAGCATGCAGGTAGGGTGGGGGATGTAATAGTTGAGATTTGACTTACCAGAGTCCATTCCTCTTGCTTCTCCTGCGAGGCCCTCAGGATGCAGTATAGCCAAGACTCCCATGTTGTTAGTTGTGGGAGAGGGTGTGGGGGTCCACCGCCAGTCCTCTGTACTGCAATCTGGTGTCTTGAGACCACGGAATGCACCTTCCCCTGTAGGTCTTTCCACCTCTTCCTGATGTCATCCTGGGATACAGCTCTCCAATACATGGACCCGCTTTTTAAGGACCCAGAGCAACATTCCTTCCATTTATGAGGTTCTCCTTGGGAAATCTGCCAAAGGAAGTTTATTGAAATAGGTCAAGGCCAGCTACTTCAAAAAAGTCCGGCTTAAGACGGTTTATGGGGCACACAAGGTTTGTGCTCCAATCTGTAAAAAACTGGGACTGGGGTGTTATCATCTTTATGGCCCTCATTACAACCCTGGTGGTTGGTGTTAAAGTGGTGGTAAGACCGCCAACATAGACAGCCACTTTAACACTCCGACCTCCACGGCGGTACAAACAAACAGCTTGGCGGTCACCGCCAACAGACAGGCAGAAGACAATGTCCCGCCCACACTATTATGAGAGGCCAATCTGCCACCTTTTCCGGGGCGGAACCAACACGAACAAAAACACGGTGGAAACAGGACTTGGAAGGGAAAACACTCACCTCTCCACACCCCACGAGGAACCAGGATGCCATGGAGCCAGAACTCCAAATACTCCTTGCGATGGCATTCCTGCTCCTCTATCAGGAGCAACAAAGATGGCTGCGACGACCACGGTGAGTACTGCACCTACAATACAGGAGAGGGGGGAGGGAAAAGAGAGTGACACACACACGCAACACCCCCACTCCCACCCTCACCCACAACAACATACACACAAATACATGCTGCAACATTACATTTACAACCCCCATCCCCCCTTCAAGAACGCAAGGACAAAAGGAATTGAGTTGAACGAATGTAATCATGAAAAAAACAGTAGTCAAAACTCGTAATGCAGTATATACAATTAAGTACACCAACTACACAAGTCCGTATAGTGCACCAATTATTGTCCGTGGACCACTGGGCCCTAAATGCATGGGCGAGGCCCACACTCTATACCAGACTTCAAATGGGGAGAGCACTGCAGGGGCATCAGATCGAAATGAAACAGGCACCTCAGGGGGAAGGGAAGGGGGGGCAACTCAACCCGGATGAGTGTACGACACCAATGCTCCACGAGGGGGCTCCATGCCCATTGATGTATCCTGAGGAGTGAAAAGCCACAGTCTCTCAAGTCTCTCCAGTGGGTGGTTTGCCCACTGCTTTATCCTGGGGAGTGCAAAGCCACAGTCTCTCAAGTCTCTCCAGTGGGTAGTTTGCCCACTGCTTTATCGTGGGGAGTGCAAAGCCACAGTCTCTCAAGTCTTTCCAGTGGATGGTTTGCCCACTGCTTTATCCTGGGGAGTGCAAAGCCACAGTCTCTCAGGTGGATGCCTTTCTCCACTGGTTCTGGAGGGGGCTTTGTGGCCAGAGTGCTTCATCCTGCCAAGGACTGAGGTAGTGGATGCCTTTCTCCACTGAAGGTCGTGCATCATGGAAGCTGCCCAGGGTCCTGGAACTGACCACCAGGCTCGGTCGACTGACCACTGGGGATGGCAGTCATGGCTGTGGTGGTGCCACTGGCTCAGGATGTCACAGGGCTGCTGGCGGTGCTTGTGGCGTTGTCAGTAGCGTCGGTGCTGGCGGCGGCCTCTGTGGCATCGGTGCTGGCGGCGGACTCTGTGGCATCGGTGCTGGCTGCGGGCTCTGTGGTGGCGGTGCTGGACTCTGTGGCGGTGGTGGTGGACTCTGTGGCGGCGGTGCTGGTGGCAGGCTCTGTGGTGGCAGTGCTGGTGGCGGGCTCAGTGACTGCGGTGCTGGTGGCGGGCTCAGTGACTGCGGTGCTGGTGGCGGTGCATGTGGCGGTGCATGTGGCAGTGCATGTGGCGGAGCAGGTGACGGGCTTCTCCGCCGTACCGGTTGGCGTCGACTTGGACAGAAGGTGTGACACTCGTCCCATTGTGGGAGCCACCATGCCCTCTCCTGACCTGCCCTTGATTTTCTGGCCCTTCCCCACGTGCAGCTGTGTTGCCACTATCCCCTTTTGTTTTCCCCGAGCCCTTGTTGGCAGGTGTTTTCGCCTTCTCTCTACGGGATGTGGGCAACCTTTTTACTTTTGCAGGTAGCGGAATGTCCTTGCACTCGCTCTGTGGCACACTGGCTGCCCTGATGCTTGGCGCACTTCAAAAGCCCGCTGTTGCTGGGACCACTGTGCCCAGTGATGTGGTGGCTGAGGTGCTGGGTTGGGACCTGGAAAGCCTGGCCCTAGGGGATGGACGGGGGGGGAGGTGTAGGGAAGAGGTCAATGTTAGCCAGGAAAAGTTTTTTAGACACACTGGGACGGGTAGATGGAGTGGGTTTGGGAGTGGAGGGAGAGGTAGTGGTTGTAGGAGGTGTACGATTGCTGTATTTGGGTGAAGGTGCATGGGCTGGAGGCTGTTGTGAGGTGGATGGCTGTTGGGTGGGCGTGTGCCTGTGTTTTTGTACTTTAGGAGGAGGGCTCACAGACATACTGGGAGAGGACACAGGGGATGTGTGAATGGTAGTGGGGGTGGTGAGTGCATGTGAGCAGCGTGTGGTGATTGGCGTGCCGGTGATGGAGGTAGTGGCTGAAGATGTAGTGCATGCAGGTGTGAGTGGAGACGAGACAGGAAGGGATGAGAAGGACGTGGAGGAGGGGGACACAGTGGAGGCAGTGGTATGTTGGTATGTCTGCATGGGAATGATGCTTGTGTGAGTGCCTGTGGGATGTGTGGTGCTTATTTTTGCCTGAGCCACCCTTGTGTGTTGAGGTGTGTACATGCTGGTCTGATCGTGTGCTTGGGATAGGCTGAGGTACAGGGGATTGGGTCTGGGTGGAGGAAGTTGGAGGGGGGAGGCTGGACACAGGGAAAATGGCTGCCATCAGTGCTGAGGCCAGAGCCTGAAAAGCTCTCTGTTGGGCTGCCTGGCCAGAATGAATGCCCTACAGGTATGCATTTGTTTGTTGCAAATGCCTCTCGACACCCTGGATAGTATTCTCAATGGTAGATTGCCCAACAGTGAGGGATCTCAGGAGGTCAATAGCCTCCTCACTGAGGGCAGCAGGGCTGACTGGGGCAGAGCCTGAGGTGCCTGCGACGAAGGAGATGCCCACCCTTCTGGGTGAGCTGGCACAGGACACACGCTGAGGGGCTGCTGGGAGGGCGGTGCTGGTAGGGGGGGTGGCGGCTGTACCTGCTAATGTGGGGGGCACAGAGGGGCCCGCCACCGCAAGGGAGCTCCCATCAGAGAAGAAGTCACTGTCGCTGATGTCACCTCCTGTCCCCGCAGTGGAGCTCCCCTCGCCCTCCGTCCCACTGGTGGCTTCAGACTCCGTTGTCTCGCCCTCCAGGGCCAAGTGGGATGCAGCTCCCTCCTCCTCCGGTGTCACTGCTCCTCCACCTGATGATGATATTGCACACAAGAACAGGGAGACCACAAAAAGGGGGTGGGGAGACAGAAGAAAGACATGTTCAGTGCATGCAATACCACTACCGTTGGCGGACACTACAGACACAACAGCCCTCTGCACTACGCCATGCACTTATAGTTCCTAGATCAATCATATGCCCATGGGGTACAATGCATATGCCCGATTGCTGCACACATGGAAGTCACAGGAGCCTGACTAGGTGTAGGTGACTCTTACCACTGGTGGGGTTGGGGTGCCACATAGCCTGCCTCACAAAGGGTCCTTGCCTACAAATCTCGTCTTGGCCTAAGGTAACCCACTGCTCACCTCCCCCACCCAGACACCTCGTTATGCGCACAGAGTCAGATGGATGTGGCATACTCACCCCCTTGTGGCTGCTGTGATTCCCTCAAGCGCTCATCCAACTCCGGATACGCCACCACCGGGATCCGGAACATCAGGGGGTCGTGGTGCGACGGGCAGCCCTCCCACGTTGGGAGGCCATCCCCAGCTGAGCCTCCGCCATCTTCTTGCTCCAGCGGCGAAAGTCCTCTCATCTTTTCTGGCAGTGGGTGCTCCATCTGTGGTGGACCCCCAGGGTCCGGACGTCCTTGGTGATGGCATGCCAAATATCCTTCTTCTGGTGGGCGCTGACCAAGAGGAATAGTAGAGGAGAAAAGGAAAATCTTTAACCGTCCGGGTCGTCACAGTCATTGGCCCACGTTCCCACCCTTGCCCTGACACACATACACTCACCGTCAGCTCATGCAGGACTCATTCCCCCCCGTATCGTCCATCCACACTACTCCAAACAGGCATTGCCCATGCAGCATGCTCACAGTGTACTCATATGTTTGTCTGGAGGACAATACAGTTGTGTTTACTGGGGGAGGACCCCATCCACTAACTTCTCCAACTCCTCGAATTGAAGGCAGGGGCCCTTTCCCCGGACACATGAGCCATCGTCGCTTCCAGACTGAGGTCACAGCAGCACTTGCAGTGTAGGTCCTTTCCTGTCGAAGGTCAGGTATCAAGTGAGTGAACAGACAGAAAATGGCGGTCACGTCCTCGGCGGTGCGTACCGTCACCACCGGCATACATTGTCATTGGCTCCTGGGACCCATAGTGTCCAATGATAACCACTGCAGGATTGCGCCGCGGTCTTCGACCGCCTACCGCAACAGTGTAGAACGCCGGCGCAGTTACCTCATATCCCCATGTCCCACCTTACAGGTCAGGCAGCCGCCATTTCAGGGGGCCACATGGCATTAATATTAACTGCGTCACACCTATCTAGGCCTTGCATACACACAGTAACAGGCACATTGAGGATTTACAAATGTTTGCTAATGACATTTAGTAATACCTCAGTGTTGGCTGACTCTCTTCTCGCTGTTCTCCTCAATAGGGCACATCCGCTGGGGCAGTTGGTGAGATGGCAGCATCCTCTGGTGTACAGACCACTGGTGGACCTGTCGACAATGGAAGAGAGACACGTAATAGTCACCTACAGACTTGATCGTGCAACAATCCATGAACTGTGTGCCCAGTTGGAGCCAGACCTGATGTCAGAAATCCACCATCCCACAGGAATCCCCCCTCTAGTGCAGGTCCTGTCAGTACTCCATTTCCTGGCCAGTGGGTCTTTTCAAACAACAGTGGCCATTGCATCAGGGATGTCCCAGCCTATGTTCTCAAACGTGTTGTCCAGAGTGTTGTCTGCCCTGCTTAAACACATGCACAGCTACATCGTTTTCCCTCAGGTGGAGGATTTGCCTACAGTGAAAGGTGACTTCTATGCCCTGGGACATATCCCTAACATCATAGGTGCCATTGGTGGCACACATGTGGCCTTGGTACCCCCCGCAGGAGTGAACAGGTGAACAGAAACCAGAAGAACTACCATTCAATGAATGTGCAGATGGTGTGTTTGGCCGACCAGTACATCTCCCATGTGAATGCCAAGTTTCCTGGCTCAGTGCATGACGCTTACATTCTGAGGAATAGCAGCATCCCTTATGTGATGGGGCAACTCCAGAGGCACCATGTGTGGCTAATAGGTGAGGACAAGGATCCTATACCCTGTGAATAGTTGTCTGGGTTGCCCCTAAGGGTTAGTGTGTGTCTAACAGTTGTCCCTCGACATTTGCAGGTGACTCTGGTTACCCCAACCTGTCATGGCTACTGACCCCAGTGAGAAATCCCAGGACAAGGGCAGAGGAACGCTACAATGAGGCCCATGGACGAACTAGGAGAGTGATCGAAAGGACCTTCGGCCTCCTGAAGGCCAGGTTCCGGTGCCTCCATTTGACAGGTGCTTCTCTCTACTACTCACCAAATAAGGTGTGCCAGATCATCGTGGCCTGCTGTATGCTGCACAACCTGGCTTTGCGATGACAGGTGCCTTTTCTGCAGGAGGATGGTCCAGAAGGAGGTCTTGTGGCAGCTGTGAAGCCTGTGGACAGTGAAGAAGAGGTGTGTTGGCAGTCTTCTGCACAGCAGTAAGCAGGATTTACTGCCAATTTTGTAATGAGGGCCTATATTTTGATACAGAATAACTCACTTCGATAGCTCTGTCTTCAGGCTTCTGAGCAAGACATTAGTCCCTGGCACTTCTGAGCAAAACTGTATGCCCATGAACTTATTCTTTCACAAATTAAGCATTGGGTAGAAGGGTTAAGTGCAAGTGGGGCTTTATATAATGTTGGTGAAGGTGCGAGGAATGTGAGACTGGGTGAAAGGTTTGAACTAAAAAAGGTTGGTGATAAGCGCTAGCGAGACAGACTCAGAAAGATGTAATTAAGAAATGTGATTGATATAAATAATGATTTACAAGGTCCATTAGTGCAATGCAAATTTACTTTTCAGGAACACAAAGGCAGCAGTTCTGCTAATTTTGCTAGGCTCATATCCCATGCCTGTGCTCTGAGATCCCTCTATATCATAATGAATGTGTACTTTTGGTGCATCTAAACCCCCATTGTACAAATCAATAACACCAAAAACAGTTTTTATGTGCCCAGATATCTCCATGACTGCAGAAAGTAGTGACTTCCTTGAAAGATGGTGATATATTGTGGTTGGTTTGCAAGGGTTAGGTTCTTGAAAACAGCAGGTGGAAAGGTGATTGTATGCGGGGACCCCTCACAATACCTTGCCCAGGAGGCCCTAAGGTTTTGTTACTCCCCTACATGAGAAAGCAAGACAGAATGGGGAAGAGGCAGGAAGGAAAGAGAGAGGGAACGGACGAGAGTGTGCCTGACCTTTTGAATCTCTTAAGAGGATGGGATTGAGTTGTTTTGGATAGTGATCCCAACAAAATCAATAGAGATGACACATTCTTTGCAACGTGGTCAAGATTTTCATGATGAGTGATCCTACTGATGTCTATGGTTTTGACGGCAAGTCCCTCAAAATGAGAGTAAACATGGTATGAGAGACAGAGAGGGAAAGACACGGAGTTGGCATTGACTGGAGCAAATATGAAAGAGTCAGCTCAGAGTCTGGTGTGACATAGAGGCAGAAAACAGATAATACAGAAAAGGAAGAGAGGAATGAGGCAGTTCTAAAGATGAAATACAATAACAAATGAGGATAACAAGTAAAATATAAAAGAACAATGAAGATGAAAGACAGTTGCAATGAAGGACAGCAAGTAAAATATAAGAGACCGTATTTAATTGGATGGTGGAGATGTGCAGGGAATTAAAGTTAGATAGTGACTTTTTGAGAAACATTTAATTAACTCAGTGATTGGCTTTGGAAAACTAAAAAAAAGTTATGTTGTTTGGGACATGCTTGGAATAGAAAACAGTCACCACACCTGCTACAGTTAATGTGAAGCTAATTTGTTGTTGAGAGAAAGTCTTGTGAACTTTTGACCTACTGGTTGGCAGAAACTATGGGACACCTGGTGACTATTGAAATGGAGCTAATAGAGTTGAAACAAAAGCAACTGCAGAGTGAAACTGAAAAGCAGATCGGAGGTAATAAATTGCTCAATAGGGAGTGTATGTCTTGTAACGGACAATATTTTACAAAATGAAATATAAGTGAAAAGCATTGACAGCAGATTATTGAACTCTTTTAAGGACTTTCGTGTGGATCCCCGGATCCACCATGGACCACACGGGGTACAAGATGAGTCCCACCGTAGATCCATGAATCTGCAAAAAAAAAAAACATATTAGGCTTCTTTACAGGAAACATGGAAAGGGTTAAGAATAGTGACCATTTAGAAGTGGCATAACAAAAATAAAAGGTTAAGGAAAGTGTGGAAGCATGCGGATGAGACTGTGTTGACTTGGCGAGTCGTGGAAAGTGACGAGTTCAGGATGATGCAGAGGTTGTGTGCATGGTCAGCAGGAGAGGGGGCAGTTAAGCGGGTGCTAAGCAACCAGGAGTCATCCGATGCAGTGGTGGTGGGACCCATTATGAGAATCCTCGACTTGTCCGAGTTGAGGTTGAGGCAGCTGTCTCTCATCTAGTCGGTGACTTCCTTCATTCTGTTGTGAAAGTTCTCTTTGGCGGTTGATGGTTTGTCGGTGAGGGAGAGAATGAGCTGTGTGTTGTCATAGTATGAGACAATGTTGTCCTGTGGTGTCTGAAGGTTTTGGTGAGCGGGTCATGTAGAGGTTGAAGAGTGTGGGGCTCATGAGGATCCCTGGGACACTCCGCATCGGGGTCCTGTCAGCATCAAGGTGAAGGGTGGGAGTCTGACTCTCTGGGTTCAGCCGGTGAGAAAGGATCGAATCTATTGCAGGGCTTTGCTGCGGATGCCGGGGTCGTGAAGTCTGGTGCACAATGTGGTGTGGGAGACGGTGTTAAAGGCAGCAAAGGGGTCGAAGAGGATGAGGGCTGCGGTCTCGCTGGGGTCCAGTAGAGAGTGAATGTCATCTGCGGCTACTAGGAGTGCCTGTCAGTGCTGTGATTACTCCTGAATTGGTACTCGGAGGGGTCAAGGACCTGGTAGGTCTCAACGAAGCCAGTGAGCTGTGTGTTGATTGCTTTCTCAATCACCTTGGCCGGAAAAGGGAGCAGTGAGATCAGCCTATAGTGTTTCAAGTCTGTTGTGTCTGCAGGGAGCCTTTTCATTAGGGGATTCATCCGTGTGTTTCCAGGTGTCAGGGAAAGTGGAGGTCTCAATGGAGCAGTTGATGGTGTGGCATAGTTTGAGTGTGATGGTGGTGCTGGCTCAAAAAAGATGTGGTGGGGGCATGGGTCCAAGGGTTCTCCAGAGTGGATAGTGATCATGAGCTTCAGGGTGTCTTCCAGGGTGAGGAGGGTCCAGTTGCTCATGATTGGTTGGTGGCTGGGGTCTGTGGTGGTGGTGCTGGTGCATGGGGAGGGGCAGGACCTTTGCTTGTGAATCCCTCGTAGATGTGTTATATCTTCCAGTAGAAGATGGTGAAGAGGTTATTGCAGAGGTCCTGGGAGGGCAGGATATCGGTGGAGTTCGTGCCAGGTTTTGTGAATTTCTTGACAATGGTGAAGAGTTCTTTGCTGCTTTGTGCGTTGGTGTTGATTCTCTCCTGAATGCCTGATTTTCTAGCTGCTCAGATGAGTTGCTGGTGTGTTGTGATGGTGTTCTTGAAGGCTTTGTGGCCTGTTGGGCTTTTACTACTTCTCCACTTTCTCTCAAGTCATCTGCATGTGCTTTGGATTCTTGGAGATCCTGAGAGAACCAGTTGGGTCCCTTGTAGTGTTGATTATAGGTGTTTTTCTTAGGGGGGCTAGCGTGTTGGCACAGTTGAAGATCCATTGGTGGACGTTGTGGGCCGAGGCGTTGATGTCTGTGATGTCAGGTGGTGGGGAGTGGCTCAGAGAGGTGGTGAGCTAGGCTTCGGTGACTTTGATCCATTTCCTGCAAGGGGGGTGATGTGCATGGTGCAATTCAACTGTCTTGGTGAAAGTGAGTGGACACAGTGGTGATCAATCCAGTGGAGTTCAGAGGTGTGTGAGAAGGTGAATGTGTTTTCTGACAGAGAAGACAGGTTTGAGGTTATGTCCTGCTGAGTGCCAAGGGAGGTTGGCCAGTTGCTTGAGTCCGAGGGTGGCGAGGTTGTCCATGAGGGTTGAGGTGTTTGGGTCATGTGGTTGTCGAGGTGGAAGTTGAGGTCCACAAGCAGTATGTAATCTGATGAGGTGAGGACATGGGGAGCGATGAAACCAGCCAGGGCTTCACAGAAGGGTGGGCAGGGTCCTGGGAGTCTGTAGATGAGGGTCCCTGCAGAGTGTAGTTTTGGATTTGTCTGGATCTGAAATTGCAGGTGTTTGGCGACAGAGGTCTGGACATTGACGCTGGTCGTGAGGCAGAGTGAGTTTTTGTGTGTGATGGCGATACCTCCTCCTGGTCGGTAGACACCATCTTGATGTATGATTTTGTAGCCATTGGGGATGGCAGTGGTGATGTCTGGTACTGAGAAGATCCAGGTCTCTGTAAAGAAGGCAACGTCAGGGCTGGTGGAGTTAAGTATGTCCCAAACGTCTATCGCATGCTTGATGAGGGAGCAGGTGTTGAGTATTATGCATCTGAGGTGTCCGGGTGGTCCAGCGGAGGAGGAGTTTAGTGTGCATAGACAGGTGAAGCTGCAGTTGTGGCAGGAGAATGGGGCAAGAGTGTCCTTGGGTGAGGTGCGATGGCAGACAGCAAAGCCTCCGGAGTTGAGGGCGTGCAGAATGCTTGCGTCGTACTGATGGATAGTGCGGGAACCAGGGTCTGTGGTACTGGGCGCAGTTCGAGTGCGGACGCGCGTAGAGGGGCTTGCCTTTGGCGCTTACTCAGTTTATCCACCTTATAATGAGGAAAGGCTGAATTGATTCTGCTATGATGTAAACTCATTAACTGCTGTTTACACTTAAATGACTGTAGCACATTGAGTGATCAGGAAAGCTAGGGTACTGGGAAATGTATGTTTACAGACATTTTCGATGGAAAAGGGAGCATTGCTAATTATAAATAACTATGCAATCTCGAGAAGCCAGGATTATTTGCTGTGCATCAAAATATGAACATGCCTTGGCAAAGCCAATATAACTGGTTGCCAGCCTTTTTCTGTGACTGTTTTGTCATATTTTTGGTAAAAACATTTTGTTTGGGGCCCTGATGGGCTTTTGCCTCTCACCAATATTAAAAAACACATTGGCTGCAATCAAAAATACTTTTTGGGTCTCAAAATGCAAATATTGGCATAGTGGTCCACTGGCACTGAAGCGAAATACTGCCCTTCAGCAATAGGGGGATTTTGCCCATGCCTATGTTCTCATTATGAAAGAGAAGGCAATCACTCAGTGATGTTAGCCAATGGCTGAAGTAGGCTAACCCATTACCCCGTGCTTTATATTGTAGTGGACAGAAGAAAAAAGTGAATGGCACAGCAAAAGACCAACGGATGATGAGCATTAGCTGAAAGCCCCTTTATGTAAGTATATTATACATATCTAATGTTAGTAAATTTAAAGGTCTTGGCTCACACTAGACCTAAAAATGCATGCAATGTCAAAGGAGAAACAATAGGTAACTGGATGTAGCGACTTTAAGACATGAAAAGTAAAAGGGATTGAATACTTTTCTTGTTTATTATCTCTGCTTATTCCATTTGAAACATTCTAAATGAAAAATATATAGCTTTTGTGACATACGTTTATTGCTTTATTTTGTTAAAGGGCAAAAGTTACACACAAACATTCAATGAAAGTGAAAAGCCAGTGCACTTGGAAGGCAGAGAGCCTGTGAGGGGTCAACTCCCTGACAGTGCACAAGAGGTCTGAAGAGTGCGGTCCTTAATATGGCATAAGAACCATCTGGTCCTGTTTGCAGACATGATAGAGGGGCTGTGAAACGAACAGTTCTATAGCGATATAAGGTGTTTGAGTAACTACCTCACTGGAGGAACAAAGGGTTTATGAAGGGTCAGCTCCCTGAAAGGCCTAAAAGTGAGAACGGCTAGCCACTGAGAAAACATAAAGTTGGGGAGAGGCCAGGGTTCATATAGAAAAAAAGAACTTTGAATAGTGTTCCCAGTGGCGGCTCCTCCGCTATGGTGGAGGAGCCTCGCCCCCCCCTCCCCAGACAGCAGATGCAGCTCCAAAACTTTAAAATTGAAAAAATAATAAACTTTGTTTATTATTGTTTTTGTTTTTAAAGGGGAGGGGCAATTGTCATGATGAACACAGAGGGGAGTGCACACCACTCCCCTCAGTGCGCATGTGTGTTTGGCTGGCTGTCTCAGGCCGGCCAAACACACATGCACACTGAGTTCTCTACAACCTGTCACTGTGTAGCCAGGTTAGAGACAGCAGGCAGAGGCTCCCAGTGTTCCTCAGTGCACCAAGCCAGGGCGCTCTGGCCAATCCTATAGCTACTTTCACGCTGCCAGCAGCATGAAAACAGCATTAGAATTGGCTACAGGGCAGGCTGGGAGTCTGTGCCTGTTGTGACGAGGAGAGGTGTGGCACAGGCGGCGAGTAAGGTAATAAAAAATGTTGTTTATTTTTTATGTTTCTCATCCCCCTGCCACCCGTTGTCCTGCTCCTTTTCCACACCACACGCCATGACTGAGTGTTCCCCAAAAAACAACCTAAGCTTTATGAGGAGGCCACTCCAACAGGATATTGGGTCTGGGCCATGAAGGGAACAGCTCTCTTAGTGAATATTGCATTTGTCAATGAACAAACTGTCAACTTTGTCAGAAAAGTTGCTTTGTTGATTTACTAGCAAACAGCATCTTGATAGTCCCTGTCTGCAACTCCCATCCCACCTTGGGACTGTGGCACACACTGTACCCACACGCAAATTTGTGCCCACACAGATAAACATTTCCAGATCCTTCCGTAGGCCCCCTCACACGTCATGATCAGTCCAACCCCTGTCTCAAATTCTCAACAGTCTTTTCTCTAAGCATCATAACCGCTACAAGACCCCTGACTCATCCTTTAACATCTGCTGTTGGTTTTTGAACTCTGAGCACTTTACCATTGCTAACCAGTACTAAAGTGCATACATTCTCTGTGTAAATTGTATTGTTGATTGGTTTATCCATGATTGACATATTTGATTTACTAGTAAGTCCCTAGTAAAGTGCACTAGAGGTGCCAGGGCCTGTAAATCAAATGCTACTAGTGGGCCTACAGCACTGGTTGTGCCACCCACATATGTAGCTCTGTAATCATGTCTCAGACCTGCCACTGCAGTGTCTGTGTGTGCGGTTTTAACTGTATATTCGACTTGGCAAGTGTACCCACTTGCCAGGCCCAAACCTTCCCTTTTCTTACATGTAAGGCACCCCTAGGGTAGGCCCTAGGTAGCCCCAAGGGCAGGGTGCAGTGTATAGTTAAGGTAGGACATATAGGCCCTCATTGGCGGTAAATCCCGCTTACCGCCGTGCAGAAGACCGCCAACACACCGCCGCAGCCGTGGAATTCCGCCACAGCTATTATGACCCACAGTTCTGAATCCGCCAAAATCTAGACACCCTCACAAGTCCGCCACACCAAAGGTCAGTGATAAACTGGCAAAAATAAAACCGACACCGTCACGCCAACAGAAATACACCCACACTATCATGACCCACAAATCCACGTGGCGGTCTTTCAACCGCGGTATTCCATTGGCGGTACACACCGCCGCGCTCAAAATACACACACATTTACAAAACACTACCACATTGGACAATTACAAATACACACACTTGATACACATAAACACACCACTCCCACACACCCAATACAATATAAAACACACACCCACATCACCCACAAACCCTTACGACAACAATTCACAAACGAAAACCAGAGAGAGACAGCACCAGCAAGAACAACAGCATCCACAGGCACACAACACCATCACCCACAGAACTTCCACGCACCTCACACAACACCCCACTACATATCAACACACTTATCACCCCCACACTCCACCCCACACATCAGCTACACCACCCCATGGCAGGGCAAAGACACCCCAGGTTCTCGGAGGAGGAGCTCAGGGTCATGGTGGAGGAAATCGTCCGGGTAGAGCCACAGCTATTCGGATCACAGGTGCTGCCCCCCCACCATTGCAAGGAAGATGGAGCTATGGCGACGAATAGTGGACAGGGTCAACGCAGTGGAACAGCACCCAAGAAATCGGGAGGACATCAGGAAGAGGTGGAACGACAGGGGAAGGTGCGTTCCGTGGTCTCAAGACACCAACTGGCGGTTCAGTGGACTGGCGGTAGAATCCCACCTCCTCACCCACAACTAACAACATGGGAGGAGCAGGTCTTGGCGATTCTGCATCCTGAGGGCCTCGCAGGAGTAGGTGGAGGAATGGACTCTGGTAAGACAAATCTTAACTATTACATCCCCCACCCTACCTGCATGCCAGCACATACCCCCACCCCCACCCCCAGCACTCCAACTCCTCACAAATGTCCCAACATCACAAACCACACATCCCAACACCAAGCCCTGCATGCAGCAACAAAGCATGGACACCCATCACTAAAGCGTGCCCACTGCACATACCTATACACCCCCGTAAACCATCATCACACAAGGTCCCACACAGGAATGCAAGCACTGGGGTACACAGTCACCCACCCATTGCACACCATGACACACACAGATGTAATAACCATCCTTTTATACCCCTGCAGGACCCCTACCCAACGTCACCGGACATGAGGGTCCACACATGTCCACACCACTAACAGAAGAGGCCCACAGTGATGACAGCACCTCTGTCCAACTGGATCTAGATGACCAGCCCGGCCCATCGGGGACCTCTGGACAGTCGGTTCCCCTGACACAGTCACAGGCCACTACAGAGCTTCCCCCCTCTGGAAACACCAGCACAACACCCACCCAGCGGGCCCATACCTCCGTCCCTAGGACACGTCAATCAGCTGTGTGTCCACCACTACAGGGAACCCAGGCTAACCCACCACCCCAACAACAACAGGGACCTGGGGGCAGTGGTAGTGGGCACACGGTCCAGGGGACGGAGGCCCAGGAACACAGGGGAACTGGGAGGGCTGCTGTGCGACGGGGGTGGACAGGCCAAGGGAACCCACTCTCCACAAGGCCCTCTCCTCCATCATGGGAGCCTACCACCACTCCCAGGAAACAATGGCAACGGTACTGGCCAAGTTTGAGGAGACCCAGCACCTGCAGGAGGAACAGTATATGGGCTTCAGGGCGGAACTCAGAACCATCAACTCCACCCTGGGCACCATTGTAGGGGTGCTGAAGGAAGTACTCAACACCAGGAGGGAAACTCTGGCACTACAAGGGGCCCCTAACACTAACCTGGATGATGAACTGCCCACCACCTCCGCCGGCGCTAGTGGACAGGACGCCACACCACAGGACCACCACACCAGCACCCCACCCCCTGCAGAGGGAGAACCACCTCGCAAACGGTCCCTAAGATCCAGGAACAAGACAGAGAACGATGCCAAGACCCCCGCCAAGAAATGAGACCACCCTGATTGTCATCCTACTGTCCCACTTTGTCACTCTGTCCATACTTAAACTGCCCCAGCTCCAATTCCTATGCCCCTTTGGACAATGCACCTGTGAGACTAATAGACTGGACTCTGCCATGAACATTCCTCCACCATCACCCCTCACCATTTTACTACCCCCTCCAATATTGAGCACTAAAATAAACACACTTAAAGCACAAAACAATCTGGAGTCTGTCTGTGATTTCGAAATAGTTTATTAGCAATTACAGTGGCAAAATGTTCATTCAAATGTATTGTCAACATACCTATGTCACACAGCTCTAGTCCATGAGGAATCAAAGCAGATGTCACACAGTGGGACCCACATCTGTGAAATCGTAAGGGAAAGTCACAACTCAGTGACCATACACTGGGTGAAAACGACAGACAGTAGAGAGGCAGTAGTATTTAAGTACATGTAGTAGGCAGGTCTGTACTCTTACCTGTGTCTCACTGGAAATATTGCTGGATCACTGAGTCCCTGTTGTTCATGTCTTCTTCCTCTGCTTCCTCGTCTTCACTGTCCACAGGCTCCACAGCTGCCACAACACCTCCATCTGGACCATCCTCCTGCAGAGAAGGCACCTGTCGTCGCAAAGCCAAGTTGTGAAGCATACAGCAGGCCACGATGATCTGGCACACCTTCTTTGGTGAGTAGAATAGGGATCCACCTGTCATATGGAGGCACAGGAACCTGGCCTTCAGGAGGCCGAAGGTCCGCTTGATCACCCTCCTAGTTCGCCCATGGGCCTCATTGTAGCATTCCTCTGCCCTTGTCCTGGGATTCCTCACTGGGGTCAATAGCCATGACAGGTTGGGGTAACCAGAGTCACCTGCAAATGGCGAGGGACAACTGTTAGACACGCACTAACCTGTAGGGATATCCCGAGACCCAGACAACCATTCACACTGACTAGCTTCCAGGTGCTCACCTAATAGCCACACATGGGGGCCTCTGGAGTTGACCCATCACATAAGGGATGCTGCTATTCCGCAGGATGTAGGCGTCATGCACTGAGCCAGGGAACATGGCATTCACATGGGAGATGTACTGGTCTGCCAAACATACCATCTGTACATTCATCGAATGATAACTCTTCCGGTTTCTGTACACCTGTTCAATTCTGTGGGGGGGAGGACCAAAGCCACATGGGTCCCATCAATGGCACCTATGATGTTGGGGATATGTCCCAGGGCATAGAAATCACCTTTCACTGTATGCAAATCCTCCACCTGAGGGAAAACGATGTAGCTCCGCATGTGTTTCAGAAGGGCAGACAACACTCTGTTGGAAAACATAGGCTGGGACATCCCTGATGCTATGGCCACTGTTGTTTGAAATGACCCACTTGAAAGGAAATGGAGCACTGACAGCACCTGCACTTGAGGGGGGATTCCTGTGGGATGGCGGATAGCTGACATCAGGTCTGGCTTCAACTGGGTACACAGTTCCTGGATTGTGGCACGGTCAAGCCTGTATGTGATAATCACATGTCTTTCCTCCATTGTCGACAGGTCCACCACTGTGACGCAGTTGAAAATGAAGCCATGTGGGCCCCTGAAACGGCGGCTGCCTGACCTCTAAAGTGGGACAATGGGATGTGAGGTAACTGCGCTGGCGTTGTACACCGTTGCGGTAGGCAGTCGAAGACCGTGGTGCAATGCTGCATTGGTTAACATTGGACCCTGTGGGTCCCAGGAGCCAATGACGATGTACGCCGGCGGTGACGGTACGCACCACCGCAGACGTGACCGCCATTTTCTATCTGTTCAATCACTCGATACCTGATCTTCGACAGGAGAGGACCTACACTGCAAGTGCTGCTGTGACCTCGGTCTGGAAGAGACAATGGCTCGAGTGTCTGGGGAAAGGGCCCCTGCTTTCACATCGGAGGAGTTGGAGAAACTCGTGGATGGGGTCCTCCCCCAGTACACGCTACTCTACGGTCCTCCAGACAAACAGGTAAGTACACTGGGAGCGTGATGTATGGGCTATGCCTGTGTGGAGAGGGCTGGATGTAAGAAGGAAGGGGGGAGAGTGCGGCATGCATGAAACAACGGTGAATGCATGTGCCACATGGCAAGGGTAGGGATGGGGGCCAATCACTACGGTGCAGTTGGTAATAACTTTCTCTTCCCCCTGTACAATTCATGTAGGTCAGCGCCCACCAGAAAAAACATATTTGGCATGCCATCGCCAAGGACGTCCGGACCCTGGGGGTCTACCACAGACGGAGCACCCACTGCCGGAAAAGACGGGAGGACATTCGCCGCTGGAGCAAGAAGACGGCGGAGGCTCAGCTGGGGATGGCCTCCCAACGTGGGAGGGTTGCCCGTCGCACCATGACCCCTCTGATGTTCAGGATCCTGGCGGTGGCCTACCCGGAGTTGGATGGGCGCTTGAGGGCATCACAGCAGCAACAAGGGTGTGAGTACACTCTCATTCTGCTGACTTTGCGCGCAGTGGAGGGGTCTGGGTAGGGGAGGTGGGCTGTGGGTTTCCCTAGGCCAGGGCGAGTTCCGTAGGCAAGGTCCCTCCGTAAGGCAGGCCATGTGGCACCCCACACCACCTCTGTAGACTGCCAAGTACACCTAGTCATGCCCCTGTGTCATCTATGAGTTTCCCAGGAATTGAACAGTGGAGCCCAAGAGTGCGGCGTAGTGCAGGGGGCTTCTGTGTCTGTTGTGTCCGCTAACGGTAGCGGTAATACATGCACTCAACATATCTTTCTTCTGTCTTCCCCCCCTTTTTATGGTCTCCCTGTTCTTGTGTGCATTAGCATCATCAGGCGGAGGAGCAGTGGCACTGGAGCACCAGGGGGCTGCATCCCACATGGCCATGGAGGGCCACACTGCGGACTCGGAGTTCACCAGTGGGACGGAGGCCGAGGAGAGCTCCACGTCGGGGACAGGAGCTGACACCAGTGACACGGACTCATCCTCTGATGGGAGCTCCCTTGTGGTGGCGGCAACATCTGTGCCACCCCCATCTACAGGTACAGCCGCCACCCCCCTTCCAGCACTGCCCTCCCAGCAGCCCCTCAGCCTTTGCCCGGGAGGGTGGGCATCACCTTCACCCCATGCACCTCAGGCCCTGCCCCAGTCACCCCTGCTGCCCTCAGTGAGGAGGCCATTGACCTCCTCAGGTCCCTCACTGTTGGGCAGTCTACCATTTTGAATGCCACCCAGGGTGTAGAAAGGCAGTTGCAACAAACAAATGCATTCCTGGAGGGCATTCATTCTGGTCAGGGGGCCCTTCAGCAAGCTTTTCAGACTCTGGCCTCAGCACTGATGGCAGCCATTGTCCCTGTCTCTAGCCTCCCCCTCCAACTTCCTCCACCCAGACCCAATCCCCTCTACCTCAGCCTATCCGAAGCACACCTACAGACCAGCATGCACACAGACCAGCATGCACACACGTCAACACACAAGGGAAGATCAGGCAAACATAAGCACCACACATCCCACAGGCACTCACACAAGATTCACACACATGCAGACACACCAACATCCACTGCCTCCACTGTATCCCCCTCCTCCTTGTCTCCCTCCTCCCTCCCTGTCTCATCTACACTCACACCTACACGCACTACCTCTACAGCCACTAGGTCCCTCTCCAGCACACCCACCACCACACCCCGCTCACGTCCTGTCACCACCCCCACTACCATTCACACATCCCCTGTGTCCTCTCCCAGTGTGTCTGTGGTGCCCCTCCCAAGATACACAAACGCAGGCACACACCCTCCCAACAGCCATCCACCTCACGACAGCCTCCAGCGCATGCACCTTCACCCAAAGTCAGCAAACAAACACATCCTACAACCACCACCTCTTCCTACACTCCCAAACACCCTCCAGCTAACCGTCCCAGTGTGTCCCAAAAACTTTTCCTGTCCGACCTCGACCTCTTTCCCACACCTCCCCCACCCGTCCATCTTCTAGGTACCGAACTAGCACCTCAGCCACAACATCTCCGGGACCAGTGGTGCCTGTAGTCACTGGAATCTGGAGTGCACCGGCCACCAGGGCAGTCAGTGTGGCACGGAGCCACAGCACAGACAGTCCCCCACCTGTCAAGCATCAGAAGTTGGCCAGTGACCGGCGGGAGAGGGGGAAGACTCCAGCCACCAAAGCGGCTCCCAGGGTTCCTGGTGGGATTGTGGAGTCAGCTGTGACACCTTCCAAGGTGGGGAAGGGCCACAAGAAACCCGCCCAGCTGCCCACGACAGGACCGCCAGCACCAGCCCACCTGCCCAGGACAGGACCTCCAGCACAAGCCCCGCTGCCCAGGACAGGACCGCCAGCACCAGCCCAGCTGCCCAGGACAGGACCGCCAGCACCAGCCCAACTGCCCAGGACGGGACCGCCAGCACCAGCCCAGCTGGCCAGGAGGCCACCGCCAGCACTAGCCCAGCTGCCCAGGAGGCCACCGCCAGCACAAGCCCAGCTGCCCAGGAGGCCACCGCCAGCACCAGCCCAGCTGCCCAGGACAGGACCGCCAGCACTAGCCCAGCTGCGCAGGAGGCCACCGCCAGCACCAGCCCTGCTGGGCCATGAAGGACCGCCAGCAAAAGCCCCGGTGGGCCATGAAGGACTGCCAGCACAAGCCCCGCTGGGCCATGAAGGACCGCTAGCAAAAGCCCCGCTGGGCCATGAAGGACCACCAGCAAAAGCCCCGCTGGGCCATGAAGGACCGCCAGCAAAAGCCATGGAGACCGCCGCCTCAAGCACCGCTGAACAGGGCACCGCCGTCTCAAGCACCGGTGAACAGGGCACTGCCATCTCAAGCACCGCTGAACAGGGCACCGCCGTCTCAAGCACCGCTGCCCCATGAGCGGCAAGGGCACTGACACTACTGAGTCCGTCACGGGGTGAATGACGCACTCTGGGCACCATGCCCCCTCCAGAACCAGTGGAGAGATCCATCCACTACCTCTGTTCTAAGCAGGATGAAGCACTCTGGGCACCATGCCCCCTCCAGAACCAGTGGAGAGATCCATCAACTACCTCTGTCCTTAGCAGGATGAAGCACTCTGGGCACAAGGCCCCCTCCAGAACCAGTGGAGACTGTCATCCACTTGAGAGACTGTGGCTTTGCACTCCCCAGGATGGAACAGTGGGCAAGCCACCCACTGTAGAGACTTGAGAGACTGTAGCTTTGCACTCCCCAGGATGGAACAGTGGGCAACCCACCCACTGTAGAGACTTGAGAGACTGTGGCTTTGCACTCCCCAGGATGGAACAGTGGGCATGTGGCCCCATCGTGGATTTGGCGTCGTGCACTCAAGCGGCTGAGGTGCCCCCCCCTTTCCCTCCCCCTGAGGTGCCTGTTAAGTTGCTTTCTGATGCCCTTGCAGTGTTCTCTCCATCATGGTCGGGGTTCTTGTGTGGGCCTCGCCCATACCGTGTGGTCCCGGTGTTCCACTGACTTAATTAGAGCACTACCTGGACTACTATGCTTGGTATATATTTTGTACATGGTGTATATCTATATTTCTGCCTACTTGCTTTTAATATATTACAATGGTTACACTCATTTTCTATTGTCTTTGCTTTCTTCCAGAGGGTTTGGGGGGGGTGTAACTGTGATGTATTGATATGCATTAGTTTGTGTGTTGTAGTGGGTAGGGGTGGGGGTGTTGCGTTCTGCGTGTGAGTGTCACTCTCTTTTCCCTCCCCCCTTCCCTGTGTCGTAGGTGCAGTACTCACCGTGGTCTTCGCCGCCGGCGTTCGTGCCTCTGGTAGAGAAGCAGGAAGACTATTGCAGGTTGAATTTGGAGTTCCGGTTCCATAGTGTCCTCGTTCCTCGTGGGGTGTGTAGAGGTGAGTGTTTTTCCTTCGGAATTCCTGTTTCTGCCGTGTTTTTATCAGGAAAAGGTGGCGGATTGGCCTGTCATAATACTGTGGGCGGTACATTGTCTTCCGCCTGTCTGTTGGCGGTGACCGCCATGCTGTTTGTTTGTACCGCCGTGGCGGTCGGAGTGTTAAAGTGGCTGTCTTTGTTGCCGGTGTCCGCCACGGTCGTAATAGCAATTTTTTTCCGCCGGCAAAAAAAGCAGGGGTTAGCTGAGGGTGATTCTCTTTTACCCTGACTAGAGTGAGGGTCCTTGCTTGAACAGGGGGTAACCTGACTGTCAACCAAAGACACAGGCGGTCATTCCGACCCTGGCGGTCATGGACCGCCAGGGCCGGGGACCGCGGGAGCACCGCCAACAGGCTGGCGGTGCTCCCAAGGGCATTCTGACCGCGGCGGTACAGCCGCGGTCAGAAACGGAAAACCGGCGGTGTACCGCTGGTTTTCCGCTGCCCTGGGGAATCCTCCATGGCGGCGCAGCTTGCTGCGCCGCCATGGGGATTCCGACCCCCATACCGCCATCCTGTTCCTGGCGGCTTTGGCCGCCAGGAACAGGATGGCGGTATGGGGTGTCGTGGGGCCCCTGGGGGCCCCTGCAGTGCCCATGCCAATGGCATGGGCACTGCAGGGGCCCCCGTAACAGGGCCCCACTGAGAATTTCAGTGTCTGCATAGCAGACACTGAAATTCGCGACGGGTGCAACTGCACCCGTCGCACCCTTTCCACTCCGCCGGCTCCATTCGGAGCCGGCATCCTCGTGGAAAGGGGTTTCCCGCTGGGCGGGCGGGCGGCCTTCTGGCGGTCACCTGCCCGCCCAGCGGGAAACACAGAATAACCGCAGCGGTCTTCTGACCGCGCAGCGGTATTCTGCCGGCTCCCGCCGGCACCGCGGTTACCGCGGCCGGCGGGAGTCAAAATGACCCCCACAATTTCTAACATTGGTGATCAGTGGTTGGGATTTGGACTTGCATTTGTACTTTACATACAGTGATTAAGTGTACACTACTGTTCTGATCTCGGACCACTACGTGACCACATACTACTTGTGTTGTGATTTTGCTTTTTCTCTTTGGGACTCCTTTTTGCTCTACTTAATTGATTTTGCTGATCCCTTGACTGATTCTTTTTACTTCATTGGGAACTTGTTTTCTGCCGTTGAAACTTTGCACTTGTTGCCATCATGTCTCAATCTGGAGATGCAACAGCTGGAGCTGTGTTTGAATTAGGGAAACTGAAGAGGTACTCAGTTGGTCAATTGAAACAGTTCTGTGAAGATCTTGCCTGTCCCGTTAAGAGTTCTGCCAGAAAGGGGGAGCTGCAAGAGGCATTGAGGGCCTGGGTGACAGCCAAGGAAGCTGGGGAGCACACAGAAGATATGGGTGGGGAACTGCAGAGTCTACACCGTGGTGTAGTAGCAGTACCTGTTACACCTGGGGGGAGGGTCTCCAGGAGTGGTAGCAGTAGGTCCTCTAAGGGTCTGACTCCTAAAGATGTGCAGGAAAGACAGGCAGAAAGGGCTTGCCAGTTGGAGGCAGAAAAGTTGAGGATGCAAAGGGAGTTTGACGAGTGGAAAAGGGACTTAGAGATAGAAACTATGATTTTGGCTTATGAGATAAAACTGGAAGAGCTGGAAGTCAGGAGGACTGAGTCCAGCTGAAATGGTGGCAGCAACAATTTTATATCCAGTGCTGCTGAAGAAGTGCACATGCCCAGAGATGTGGTGCCCTACTTGAAGGAGGGAGTTAACACACGCCAGGAGGTTCAGGGGTATGAGGTAGCTCCAGTGATTCACAGGGTCCCTGAAGTGGATTGGGGAACTGGCATAGGGAGTCATATTCCTACTGGTGGGAGGGACACTCTACTGACTCTAGGTGAGAGTGACTAGGAGAGGGGTTCCCCCCAGGTAGAAGTCCTGGTTATGGAGTGTGAAGACATCCCAGAAGAGTGCAGGTTGAGTGTCAGGGACAGTCAGGTAATGTCTCACCAGTATCAGGAGGGTGATGTGTGGTGCTTTTTCAAAGCAGAGTCACTGGATGGTTGGGTGAAGGGTACTTTGGTTAATTCATTTAAGGGGCTGAGTGATGTAATTGCTGGACAGCATATGTCTAGTCCTTATTTTCCAGAGCTATGCCAATACCAGGTGAAGTGTGAGATCTCTGACCCCAGGGAGCTTACAATGGAGGCAGACTTCTGGGTGAGTACCAGAGAGTCTGAAGAGGCATTTGGGGGTGCTCCTGGGAGGAGTGGTCTAGGTATTTCCCAACAAGGTGAGGTAAGGAAGGATTGTAGTGTCCCAGGTAGGTCCCAGTGTAGTGGGATGGGTGAGGGACCCCATGTCCAGTCTCAGAGGAGAGGGAATGGCTGCGGCCCAAGGTGCCCGAGATGCGGTCACATGTCCCGGAGGGTTCCATGAGGGAACACCAGGAGGGGAGCCTAGCCTGTACCGTAGGGCCATCTGTTGAGGGAGACCCTACAGTGTCAGGAGAACTTGGGGGAATGTCTGGCAGTACCACTCCTAGTGAGGGGGTGCAGAAGTCCAGACAGAGGGTTGAGAGCGGGTTGTGGATCCCAGTGGAGAACCTGGAGGGTCAGGGGTCAGACCCCCCCCCCAGGAATGACCTTGGTGAGACCATTTCTGGGTTGGGGGAAACCAGACTCTGTCAGATGGGCAGAGATCAGGATACCTGCACCAGCCAGACTCTTGTGTGGCCCTTGGGAACAGTGTGTCCCTTAAGGGGGGTAAGTGTGCCCCCCTGGAAGTCCTGGTGTGCAAGGCAGTGGTTCAACCACAGGGTGGTGACTCGGGGTTGGATGACCAGGTTCAGAGGGTAAACTCTGACCTGGTGGGGGGTAGGTATGCCCCTCAGGAAGTCCTGGGTTGCCAGGCAGTGGTCCAGTCTGAGGGTACAAACCATGGACTGGAGGATCAGGTGCAGGGGGTAAACCCTGACCTGAAATGGGGACGGTTTGCCCAATCACTCCCCCCGGTGTGATTTCAAGGAGTATTCTCCCTGAGAGGGGGGTGCAGAACCCTGAGAGTAGGGGAAGGGGAGAGAGAGACTCACCCCTGACCCCAGTGCAATCTAAGGGTACAAACCCTGGATTGGAAGGCCAGGTTCAGGGTGTCCCTCCTGACCTGGAGGAAGAGGCTGCTGCTAACAGTGCCCCTACCATGTTGTCTTCTGTGGGGGCCACTCCTAGTTGGGGGGTGCAGGACCCCAGAAGGGAGGGCAGGGGGAGGGACCCTGACCCCTGGCCCTGGTCCAACCTGAAGGTACAGACCTCAGGTTGGAGGACCAGTTGCAGGTTAACAGCCCTGCACTGGTGGAAGAATTGTGGAGGACTGCTTCTACAAGCACCCTGACAATTTTTGACTCTGGGGGTGCCGCTCCTGGAGGGAGGGTACAGAGCCCCAGAGGGGAGGACCAGGGTCAGGTTGTCATCCCTGACCTGGTGGAAGGGAGAGTGGTCAAAGGGTGCCAGGCACCTGGGGCTATCGCCCCCACTATCCACAGTCACGGTAGTTGGAGAGGCCTGAGGTCGGTCTCTCATCCCTGACAGTTGTCAGGGGTCACTGTGGCTTGCTGTCCTGGTGGACAGAGTTGCCCTGGGTGAAGGGACGAGAGTGACACCCCGGAGGTGGAGTGGGCAACACCACTGTGTCGGCCCTGGTGGTACTATCTGCCCATTGGGATACATCTGTGAGCAAGGTAAAGTTAGGTTCTGCACAGATGGTATCTGCAGATGTGGAGAAGGGTTCCCCATGGGTTAGCTTAGTGGGCCCTGAGAGTATGGACATAGGAACACAACTGGAGTCTGGAAGGCGTAGAACTGGAAAATGCCCCTGCTATTGTGGGCCTGGGTCCTTGTTCTATCGCCCCAATCAGGGAAGTACATCAAGGCATTGATTGTTCGCCCCTGGCTTTAGGCTGGTAGGGGGTCGTGTTAGACTTTTTTGCTTATGCAGGGTCATCCCCAATCTTTTTGCCTCCTGCCTCCTATTTCTTTCTGACCTGTTGCTATTGGTTTTTGAACTCTGAGCACTTTACCACTGCTAACCAGTGCTAAAGTGCATACACTCTCTGTGTAAATGGTATTGTTGATTGGTTTATCCATGATTGGCATATTTGATTTTCTAGTAAGTCCTTAGTAAAGTGCACTGGAGGTGCCAGGGCCTGTAAATCAAATGCTACTAGTGGGCCTACACCACTGACTGTGCCACTCACATAAGTAGCTCTGTAATCATGTCTCAGACCTGCCACTGCAGTGTCTGTGTGTGAAGTTTTAACTGTAAATTCGACTTGGCAAGTGTACCCACTTGCCAGGCCCAAACCTTCCCTTTTCTTACATTTAAGGCACCCCTAAGGTAGGCCCTAGGTAGCCCCAAGGTTAGGGTGCAGTGTATGGTTAAGGTAGGACATATAATAATGTGTTTTAAATGTCCTGACAGTGAAATATTGCTAAATTCGTTTTTCACTGTTGCAAGACCTGCCCCTCTCATAGGTTAATATTGGGGCTACCTTTAAATCTGATTAAAGTGTAGATTCCCTTTGGGAGCGGATAGACATGTGGAGTTTGGGGTCTCTGAACTCACAATCTAAAAATTCATATTTTAGTAAAGTTGATTTTAAGATTGTGCACTTGAAAATGCCACTTTTACAAAGTGAGCATTTTCTTGTGTATACCATTTCTGTGACTCTGCCTGTTTGTGGATTCCCTGTCTGGATCAGATTGACAGTTGGGCTGGTTGCACCTCACACTAGACAGTGACACAAAAGGGTGCTGGGGTGTAGTCTGCATTTCCTGATGAGCCATCTGTGGTAGGAGGGAGGGGAGGAGTGGTCACTTACACCTGAAAGGGCTGTGCCTGTCCTCACACAATGCCGTCTCCAACCCCCTGGTGAGTGTCTGGGGCCTGGCCTGGGAAAGGCAGGATTTCACATTCAAAAGAGATTTTACTTTGAAGTAGGCCTACTTCAAATGAGAAATTGGGTGTAAGAAGGGCACCCAAAACCACAGACTTTAGAACACTTCTGGAAACAAGAGGAACCTCTGCCTGGAGAAGAGCTGAAGAGCTGAGGAAGAAGAGCTGCCCTGCCTGTGACTGTGCTTTGTGGAGCTATCCTGCAGCTGCTGCTTCTGCAAGAGTAAGAGGGCAAAGACTGGACTTTGAGTGTCTTCCAACTTGTGAAGAAATCTCCAAGAGCTTGAATTAGAGATTGCCTCCTGTTTGAAGTCTCAGGGACAGCAAAGACTTCTCTCTGCCAGCACCTGGAGTCTCTGGAGAGACCTCTGCTCTGACAAGTGGTGCCCTATCCAGTCCCTGAGCCCTTGAAAGGAAAGCTGGTGGAAATCCAAGGAAATCGACTTCGGACGACTTTGGACCGACACCGCTGCTGAATCCGGTGACGCTGCCTGCAACCGACTCTGTGATCTTCGCAGGAACACGACGACTTTCGCAGGCCCGATGCCGCTGCAGCCCCGCTGAAGTCCACGACTCCATGGAAGTCGCCACACCACGTCGTGACCGACACCGCTCGAAGTGCGTGGATTCAACTTTTCACACAGACACCATGATCCCCAACTTTGCGCATCGGCTTGTTTTCACTCTTCACCAAAGGTACTGTACTTGGGGTTCTACGCAACTCTGTGTCCGGTGCCGCTGGTGTCGGATTGTTGGGAACGACTCTGTCACAATGCCGTGTTAACACCTCATCGAAGCATTTTGTGTTACTAAGCTCTATTTTTGAGTTTAATCTTTAAAAATTCATAACTTGAATTGTGTATGTCGGATGTTTGTCGTTTTGGTCTTGTTTTGTTTAGATAAATATTTCCTATTGTTCTAACCCTGTGTTGTGTCATTTTGTAGTGTTTTCATTAAGTTACTGTGTGTGTTGGCACAAATACTTTACACCTAGCACTCTGAAGTTAAGCCTACTGCTCTGCCAAGCTACCAGGTGGGCAAGCAGGGGTTAGCTGAGGGTGATTCTCTTTTACCCTGACTAGAGCGAGGGACCTTGCTTGAACAGGGGGTAACCTGACTGTCAACCAAAGACCCCATTTCTAACAATGGCACACCCTTTAACACAAACAGAGCACCCTCTAACTAACCCCTTGAATGTGCTCCTTCTAAAGCCCCTTTAAACACACTCAAAAGCAGCCACATTAACCCACCTTGGATATTTCCCTACTTTAAGGGTTCTCAGGAAAAATGAGAATGTGAAATGGTTGTTATTTGAGGTTGTGCGTGAAGTGGATGCTGTCGAGTCTGCAAGGATTGGAGGAGAGCGAATGTTTCAGAAACGGTCTAGAGTGCATTTGTGAATGTAAATCAGTGGGTCCTCATTACATAGGGGGTCATTCTGACCCTGGCGGTCGGTGACCGCCAGGGTCACCGACCACGGGAGCACTGCCAACAGGCTGGTATCCCGCCGACTTTCCGCTGCTCGGGAGAATCCTCCATGGCGGCGGAGCGCGCTCCGCCGCCATGGGGATTCTGACACCCCCTACCGCCATCCTGTTCCTGGCGGGTCTCCCGCCAGGAACAGGATGGCGGTAGGGGGTGCCGCGGGGCCCCTGGGGGCCCCTGGAGTGCCCATGCCAGTGGCATGGGCACTGTAGGGGCCCCCGTAAGAGGGCCCCACAAAGTATTTCAGTGTCTGCAATGGAGACACTGAAATACGCGACGGGTGCCACTGCACCCGTCGCACCCCTGCAACTCCGCCGGCTCCATTCGGAGCCGGCATCCTCGTTGCAGGGGCATTTCCGCTGGGCCGGCGGGCGCTCTTTTGGAGAGCGCCCGCCGGCCCAGCGAAAATGTAAGAATGGCCGCCGCGGTCTTTTGACCGCGGTGCGGTCATTTGTCGGCGGGACTTTGGCGGGCGGCGAGAATCAGGCCCTTAGTGTCCTGAGCAATGGCAAAGCATTGCAAGTGAAACTGGTCTCCCATCTCAGGGTGTGTTACTACACACTGGCTATAATTTACACTCCCTGAGCCAAGCGCCACTACACCTCTGCATTAATGACAACTATGTCCCTGGCAGTGTTATATGCAGGTCTTGGGGTACACATATGCTGCACACGCCTCAGAGTGGCTCCCCATCTCCCTTCCCCAGTGCCTCCCTGCAGTAACATGGATTATTTTTTTGTTCAAAACTTTACTCCTCGTCCTGCAGCACATAGCTTCTCATTGTTCTGTTCATTCAAAGCCCCTCTGACTTTCAGGTAGGCAGACTGTATTCACATTCTGTCTGTGATTGGTGGTGCTGGGCCTCCATACCTCTCTTGCCCAATGATGTCTATCAAACAGAAAGAGTGGTATGGTGAGCCTAGTTGCGCCTCGGAGGCACTACTGTGAAATAGGTGTCAGGCCTGCAGATCTGAGGGGGCAGTGAGAGCAGAATTAACTGCACGTCTGCTGTAGCGTTTTCTACACCTCTTCTAAAGCAGTCAGGCCTCAGCAAGGCTGCCTATCCATCCATCATGCTTTGTTTAATTAATTTGCAGCGGGAGATGTGAGGGCCCTCTCTGACTTGAAAGATGTGGGGGCACCCGCGCTCCGGGGACCTTCCTTGCTTTCCTGCTCTCCCTCTCTCTTCTTTTTCCCACTCTCTACTTTTAGATTGAACCTGTGGCGGCTGGTGACATTTGAAAGTGGTGGGGCGTAATAGTCTGGGTACAACTTTTATGTAGCAAGCAAGCTCAGTGGACAAACGTGGGGTCCAGGGTGGGTCCTCCAACCAAGAAAAAATTGAAAAAAGATTGACAAGTGGTCCATTTGAAAGGAAATACATTTAGTGAGAAAGCAAGGTTTATAAAGCAGTGGGAATGTATAGTCTTGAAATATTAAACACATATCTTACTGCATTAATACGTTCACCCTTTACTTTAATGTGCGAATTGTACACTGCAACAACTTCAGGTCCTTTAAAGTGTGTGTTTACCCACTGTCTTGCACTCCATGCGGCATCAACTTTGGAAGAATATGTTCTAACCAGGCATCAGGAAGCACACACAACTGCTGGCTGCAACCAGTCATACAGAAATATGTGCAGACAGGTCTTTAAGTGAGATGAAAAAAGTGGGGGCTCTCTGAAAGGGAAAATGCTAAATTAGATGTTATTGCATCCAGAAATATTACACAACAATTTACATCACGTAAAGCCTGTCAGTACACTTGGCTTTGTCAATGGTTGTTAGCTGTGGAAGATAAAGGAGTAACAACAATGATTAGTTATAAATAATTAACATTGAAAATGTTTCAATTTCGAAATTGTGAGACTATGAATTAAATATTGTTGAGGCCTGCGGAAGGAGTAGGGCCTTCAGTTATTTGTTCTTTAATGTTAGATATGTTTGCCCTATTTCTCTTCACATCTCATCCATCTGCACATTTTCAACTTCCTCTCTACTCTTCAGCACCCTCTTTTCACTCTCCCCTGAATGCACTCCCTGCATCTCCCTCACTTTACCACTCCAAACATACATTGCACTCATTCACACATAAGCACTTTATTTCCTTTTGCTTTTGCCTTCTAAATATTATGACCTCTGTGCATCCTCTTCACACACATTTACACTAAGGTCCAGATGTATCAAGGGTTTTTGCATTCGCAAACGGTGCGAATGCCCGTTTGTGAATGTAAAAAGCCAGTTCAGAATGTAAGAAAGACATTCTGAACACAATTTTAAGGAATCGCTAAAATAGCGATTCCTTAAAATTGCGACCCTGTTTAGAGAGTCGCAAATTGCGACTCTCTAAATAAGAAATCGCAAATAAGGATTCTTTATTTGCAATTTCTTAGCACATGTATGAAGCCATTCCTAAATACGATTTGGGCATTTAGGAATCACTATTTACCACCAGGTTGAACCTGGTGGTAACCATGTGCAAAATTTAAAAATGCATTTTAAATGCATTTTTAAAATGTACATGTAAAGCACACATGCCCTTTTGGCATGTGTGCACCTTACATGTCCCAAAAAATAATTTTGGGGTGCAGCAGAGGGGGTCTAAGGCCCCCAGCACCCTGGGGTTTTGCATTTCCAAAATTGCGATTTCTGGTTAAGAAATTGCAATTTTGGAAATGCAAAAAAATTGCAGATACAGGCCCATAAGTGCGAATGAGGCTGGTATCGCAATTTGCGATTCAGTAATAGCATTTGCGATTTTTAAGAAATCGCTATTACCGATTTGCAAATGTGATACATGCCATTTTGCGAGTCGGAAATATTGATTTCCTAAAAATCGCTATTTCCGAATCGCAAAAGGCCTTCATGATACATCTGGCCCTAAATGTCAAATGTAACTGGAAAACGTGACCATTGTTCTGTGTGCTTTGTGAAGACACCAACACACAGACAGGCACTTTGCTTTACCTTCAGCTTCAGCACCAGCACTCTCAATGAAAGCCCCTCATAAACACCTGGCACGAATCAAAGTGTGCACTAGGCAAGACAGAAACAGATCATGATGAAACAGCTAACTCTCTTGGTGAAAGCAACATTAATTTAAACATGTGAAATAAGAGTAACTAAATCACTTTTTAATATTCATTGTTTGCATATCAATTCATGTTTTTGGCATTAATGCTAAGGGCATGATGATAGGGACAGTTTCAAGGCCTCACAGCAGATAAATGCCTTTACTGGAAGCACATATTTCTCCGTTTGTGTTTGAATCCAATATTTGGATCAATTTTGCAAGGGAACAAGTACCATGCTCGTCTTTTGGATCAATTTCATGAGGGAACAAATGCAGCACCTCCACTTCTAAAGGAGCCAGCGATGTGCAGCCAGGGCCTGGGGCATCACAGTGGGGAAGGTTAGTGTGACAAGGGGTCTCAGTACCATAAAGATAACATAAGATTAGCATTATAACACTTACCATTACTCAAGACAAGACATCAAGTTACTCATGCTTGCATCCACTTCTACTGCTGAGGAATGGGGGAAAGAGTGGGCTCTATGTCAGTGAATGTTATGTCATTAGGCTGCAGAAGAAATAAAATATAACTGGCCATGATAAATTACTGGAACCATTACTGCCTTTGAGAGACGAAATCACCTACAGAGGCAGTGAATGGAGAGGAGAGCTGAGAGAACAGATTTTTTTCTTATTGTCTGTAAAAAAGATAGAGCTCCAACTTACTTGTGTGCAGGGTTCTCTTTGGCATATTTATGACTTGAGGTCTTCAGGTCACACTCCTGCCACACTCCTGTCTCCCAGAGAGCCCTGGATGGAGTTATTTATTGTATTTATTCCATTTCTCTGCCACAGACTGCTTGTAATGCAGGAAAAGGGGATTTTCTTTGCGCAATGCCACATTCTTTTAATATAATAATGTGACCTCTGGTACGTAGACCCTTCTGATCACACCCCACCATTTGAGTAAATAGGAAAGGGTGGAGAATAATATCGGAGTGACATGAAGCTTTCAGAAACCCGGGCTGAACAAAAAACGCTCCAGGCTGTTTATCGAGAAAACATAAGGGCTTTGCATGGGCAAGCCCTGTCAGCCCTACTGTGCAGCTTTCAGCCACATACTAACGCAGGCGCAGTGGGGCTTTTCAAAGTGCACAACTTTCACTCAGAAAATGTTGTGCAGAAAATGTTTTACTTTCATCATGTAATTAAATATATGCTTCACTGGAGAGGCCAGAAACGGCTAGGGGCGCAGCCCCTTAGCCCTTGAACACCAGCCACCCCTGGTCATTGAACTAATTCTCACATCTCTTTTGCTGACTCCCTTACGCGTGATCTCTCTTTTTTGTGCCATTTACAACCTCCTTTCTCTTTTAAACTGCTTTGGTCATTATTTCATTGTTCCATTTTTTCTCTCTTCGGTGCGTTATGCCTCTCGCTGTCCGCTCCCAGGACCAATCAAATTGAGGTACAGGGGCACCGATTCATTGGGTCTTTCTTCGCCAGTAACATTAAACCCCTAATGTCGCAAACTCGTTACTTCTATTTTAGAAAACATAGTGGCTTTTAACAAGCATGTATCTATTCATGTATTCCAATCCATTGCATGGTTGGGATATCAGAATATCCTTGCCAAATATTTTTCTGAGGTATATATTGTGTCCTGTATACCTTCCCGCACCGCACCCATCTTGATATTGGTCAGTCCCACAATATCCACCATATTTATTAGGAACTGCCAACTAGCTTGTCAACATGGATTATGATGTCACCCCACATTAATCGCCTGAAATTGTCATCAGGCATTATCAGACAGTATCAGTCTAACACCATAACTTTAGATTCTGTGAAGATACCTGTTCCAACTTGGCAATGCATGCAGGACACTTTCATCTGTCACGCCATCAGACTAGCTGGTGCCACATTATCCACAATAAAGGCTTAATCATTGCCAGCTCCAAGATGCAGTACAATGTCATCAATCCTTGACTAATGAATGCACTCGTTGTCATGTCATCAAACGTTGTCACACTTACCAAATACATTATGGTGTTATCAGATATTGGAAGTCTTAACAATTCACATTATGACGGCATCAAGCATCGGCGGAATCATTTTCTAAAAAAACATTGCACTATCTTCAAGCAATAAATACATTGTAACATAATGAGGTATTGTTTATCTGATTGCACATGTTGTGAAGAATTTGGAACCGGCCAGCCTGCTGAATTACATGTTGATGTGTTCAGAACTGACAAAAGACATATTAACAAATTATGAACATTTTCAGAGCAACACAATATAGAAATGAAGGACGTTCAGAAGTTGGTGACAAGCCATACATTTCAAATTCAACATAAGTGTACAGCCAGTCTATACACACTGACGAAAGTAAATTTAGAGATGATAATTGAGAATGGATAAAGCGAGAGGTGAACAAACAGACAATTCACAGTAAGCACCAACATGAGTGCTCAAAGTCAGGGAGCTATACTGCAGGTCCCCAGTAGTACTCTTTACACTATCATAGAAATGCATGTCTTCATCTGCAGCTTTGAGTTAGTGCAACCTCCATACTCCAAATAGGCCAAGGTTAGTCCATGTAGAAGGCTGTCCACACCCCTCAAACTGCAAAGTCTCCACTAACAAGAATGAGGAATGGAGAGACAGAGCTTGATCTCCAAAGAGGAAGACAATAGTTGATCCCAGATATTCTTGAAAAATCTTCATCTGATTATTCTACTTATGGGCGACCCGTTCCATACTGCAATGCACAGCATCTCAAACAATTATGCCTGTGAATGAGAATTACTGCAAATCTTCAGTGTTTTAGCATAAACATCTTGGCGACAGAAAGAGAATGTCTTCAGTCATCAATGTTCTTGTGCAGTGTATCCGAAACCTCTGGATAATATTTGTCCAGGTTAATGCAACTCCAGAACATATGTTTTGTATCTCAGTCAGACTGTGTACACCTCCAGCAAAATGATAGAGTGATCAACTCTGCCCGAGAACACTAAGTATGACCAGGAGCAATTGTATAGAATTTTAAAGTACAGACATTTCAGTCTATCTTCCGTATTTCATCTGCTATGTGATTCCAGCAGGGTGCAATAGTTTTTCGCAATATACTGATGTTGCTTAGCAGTCTGTCAAAAGTGCCTAGTTGAACTCAGCCATAGTCAAATAGGAGTGGTGCATGAGTATGTTGTATAGTCCCGAGACTACATCCATAAGATCACCACATACAGGGATATACGGTACAGTCAGGGATGTGTCAAGTACCAAGTGAAATCACAACAACCGTTCTCACAGGGAATGGCACCATTTTCAGGCATGGGAATGAATAAGACCAAATTAGCCACACAGAGATAGAAAGGTATAAAGGGTGCTGTCACAGGGCAGCCGACTGACCATGAACATGTTTTTATTACCCCAGAAGCAGGCAAACCAGCCGTCCCCAACCTGTAGCCCTGTGCTGGGCTAAATGGGAACCTGAATATGTACCCATGGATCAACGTTAAATTTTATATCCACAAAATGCCATTTTATCAGCATAACATGAACAACTGGCTTGCACACTGTAGACGCAAAATATTTGAATCTATTTAGGTAGAAAGTTCACAATGTAGATTGCAGCATCTCATGCTCCAAGGATACATACAGAGGAAGGATTTTGTTCTTGGAAAGAAGAATGCCAATAAGTGCGATAAGTGATGTACCAGATAGTGAGCCCGAGACCTCCAGAATTGGGGTATCAAAAGGTTGTAGAGTTTCAGTCTTGGGCAAAGACCATCCCATACAAATATATCATTTTTTTCAAGGTAAATCAGCTTTATTAAAATCAAAATACATATGGGTTACATACTAACAATACAAGATATTTGTCACAATGGTAATGATATAATTTAAAAAGGAATTGTAAAAGCTGTTTAACATTTTAAAAGTATAAAATGGGGAAGAAACAATGAAAACGGAACAAGACCATTTAGAATGCGAAAGATACGTTGGATCTTCAACAGCTAAATAAAAGAAAAAAGTAATATTAAAAAAAGCATAAATTTAAGCTAAATTAAAATTCACTCGAGAACAGAGAAAATAAAGAATTCATAGTGGCTTTAAATTCTCAGATAATGTACAATTAGTAGAATTACAAGCAACAGCATTAAGGTAATCAGTCAAAGGTAACCAGTACAAATCTCTATTTATGGAAGGACAGCATAAAGAGGTAAAAGCAATATCCAGTCTATGGTAGTGACAAACATTATTCCACCAAGCTTTGTAGGAAATGTTGGATGCATTTTTCCAATTGAGAGTAATTTGTTGAAAGGCTAAAGCTAACATGAGATCCAACAATTTTAAATTATCATCATCTGAAACAATGTCAGCAGAGAGACTACCTAAAAAAAGCACCAACGGAGATAATTGGGTTTGCAAATAAAAAATGCAGGTAAGCTGACACCAAATATTTCTCCAAAAAGAGACAGTAGGAGGACATTCAAAAAGGATATGCATAAGATCTCCCTTTCGGCTATCGCAGGACCAGCAATTTGAAGTGGAGGATACAGAAAATTTTGCTATAGTAGAAGGGGTAAAATAAAGTCTGTGATAAAGAAAGAAAAGTAACTGTGTGGTAGAAGCTGATCTAGATATTGTATAAGATCAATGACACACCTTATTACAAAAGGAAACAGTCCAGGTACATCCCAAAACCAATTCTCATTGAGATTCAATTTTAGATTTAGGATGCGTCAAAACAGGAGATTGAATTTTTTTATAGATATTTGATGCCTTAGGATATGAGATAAGAAAGGAGGACAAAGAAAAAGGTAATTCCGAAGAAGAAGAAGGGGAAGGCAAGGAAAAAAGTACATCAAGAATAATATTAATAAGAAGAAGATATTTAGGCATAAGTGAGTTGGGACAATGAAATAGAAGTTGGAATTGTGAAAAAGAAAGTGGAGCATCATTGGAGAATAAATCCTTGACCCATGCTATATTTCTTTGCCACTAGGATTTCCATAATAAAGGTTTTTTATTAATAGTGATAAGACAATTATGCCAAATAGGGGAATTCAGAAAAGAGGAATGAGAGACAGATGGAGGTAAATAGTGAGAACGCAGAAGAGAACAAGTATGTTTAAGAAGCAGAGAGGAGATAAGTGAAATATTATAGGAGAAGGATATCACCTCACTAGGGGAAAAAGGCAAAAGAAAAGAACATTCAATATCCAACCATAAGGGAGTAAACCTAGAGCCTGACAGGGAGACCCACCTAGAAGATTGACACAAACAAAAGGATTTGTGATACAATCTAAAATCAGGAAAATTGACTCCTCCCTCCTGTTTAGAATGGCGAAGATGACTAAGAGAAATTCTAGATTTCTTATTGTTCCAGAGGAATTTAGACAATCTGGAGTCCAATTGTGTAAAAAAGGTACCAGGTAAAGGAAGCTGAATCATGGATCGGATATATAAAATGTTAGGAGAAATCATCATTTTAATGGAGTCAAGACGACCCCACCAAGCTAAAAATAAGGGATTCCATGCCAGAATCGATCTATCAACTTTCTCTAAAGCATCTGAAATATTTACTTCAATGGACTTTTTAATGGATGAGGTGAACCAAATACCTAAATATTTAATCTTGGAAGAATTCCAGTGAAAATCAGTGATATTAAACGATGCTTTAAAACAAAATTTTGTTAGAGGGGGGATTTAAGTTTTATCAGAATTTATCTTATAACCTGAAATCAAAGAAAAATCCTCAATTTCCCAAAGTAGGAACGGAATCGAGAACTCAGGGGTTAAGATATATAAAAGTATATCATCTGCATACGCCGTTAATTTTAAATGTTTCTCGCCATACTGGAAACCTTCAATTTTAATGTTATTTCTAATACTGGATAGAAGGGGCTCGAGAGCTAGAATAAATAGGAGTGGAGAGAGCGGACACCCTTGACGTACACCTCAGCGTAATACAAAATATCTAGACAATATCCCATTTACCAATATCAATGCCATTGGGGATTGATACAGCAAAGAGATAAATGAAATAAAATGAGGCCCTAAACCATGCCAGGCTAAAGCTTTTAATAGAAAAGACCAGTCTAACCGGTCGAACTCTTTCTCAGCATCTATGTAAATTACCACTAAAGAATACGACAGAGCGGGAGCTTTGCTGAGTACACTAAAGAATGTTCTAGAATTGTAAGAAGCAAGTCTAACTTTGACAAAACCTGCTTGTTCCGTACTTATCAGCGCAGGTAAAAGGGTATCAAGACGTAGGGCTAATAATTTAGCAAAGATTTTATAATCTGTATTGAGAAGAGAGATTGGTCTAACATTTTTACAGAAAGTATTATCCTTACAGTCCTTTGGAATTAGGCAAATCAAAGCTTCCTGAAATGTGCCCACTGTACAACCAGAACCTATGGAGAATTAAAAAAGCTGAAAAAGTTTGGGAAGTAACATGTCAGAAAAATGTAAAAAGAATTCCACTGTAAATCCATCCGGACCAGGAGTTTTACCTTTTTTTAGAGATAGAAGGGCTTTAAAAATTTCTAACAAAGTAATATCTACTTCAAGTGAAGTATCATCAACCATTGTCTTATTAGGGTTTGGAATATTCTTTAAATAATCATCAATCTGTAAGGGGGTCGGGACTGACTCAGGAGTATAAAGTGTCTGGTAATAATTAACAAATTCAGCCAAAAAATATCTTCATCCTTAAAAAGGGACTCACCAGTATCTGAAACTATAGACTTCACATTATGGCGTTGCTTTCAAACTTTTAACTAATTAGCCAGAAGCTTCCCCGCTCTATTTTGATCTCCATAATAACGGGCACTACTACGTAGAAGAAAAGAGGAAGCATTATCTGTTGAGATTTTGTTAAGTTGCAGTTTTGCCTGAATAAGTTCTTGTATATTAAAATTGAAGGAGGAAGAATAATATTGATGTTCTAAGCGTTTAATTTTGAGAAGCAGTGCTTGATGCTGGGCATTAAAAGTTTTCTTTTTATTAGAGACAAAATTTATTATATGACCACGAGCCGCAGCCTTAAACGAATCCTATAACAATTGTGGAGAAACGCAAGAATCTTCATTAAATCGAAAAAAATTGTCCGCAAAGGCAACAAAGGAAGTGTAAAATTTAGAGTCAAGTAACAAAGAATGATTAAATCACCACCTGTAATGACTGGAGCATGATCAGATATTACCATAGGTTCAATGGAGGAGTTAATAAGATTTTGGGATAATGATTTAGAAACAAAAATATGGTCAAGTCTAGATAAGGAGCCATGTGGTGGAGAATAAAACAAAAAATCCCTATTATCAGGATTACAGGTGCTCCATGAGTCAATTAAATTACATTGTGAGAAAAATGCCTTTAATTGTTTGTGCATTTTATGGGGAGAAAATTTAAATTTAATTACAGATTGCCTATCTATAAAGGGATCAAGAATTTGATTGCAATCCCCTCCAATAAGAAGAAAATGATCATTATAATGCAAACATTGTTTAGTAATATTAGGCCAGAAAAGATAATCTGAATTATTTGGACCATAAATATTACTAATAGTCATTGTAATCCCATTAATACTGAGCCTCACAAAATGCCATCTACCATCAGAATCCGAGTCTTGCGAAATAACATTAACTGATAATTGTTTATGGCAGAGCACAATTACACCATTTTTCTTTGTAGACAAAGGTGAAGTAAAAACATTGCCCACCCAACCTTTTTTAAGTTTCAGAGCTTCAGAATCCGTCAAATGGGTCTCTTGTAGAAGAACCAAGTCTGGATTATATTTAGATAAGTGGGATGAAATTATCTGCCTTTTAATTGGGTTAATAAAACCTTTGACATTCCAAGAAATAACTCTGAATTTATGTCACATAACCATATATATACATGAAAAGCCTTGTACCATAAATAACTGAAAGTAGATATAAGGGAAAAGAAAACAGAAAAAACAAAAGGAGAGAAGAGTAAAGGGAAAACAGCAGGAAAAAGGATGGAAAATAGTCAAGAAAAAAAGAAGAGACAGTACATGTCAAATAAAGACGACTGCAAAAACATACCTGAGATGAATGAACAATAGGGGAGGGGTGGTGACAGCACAGACTGAAGATGGCACAACAAGGGAACGGAACGCATCAACGGACAAGGTTACTAGCAAAAATAATGATTATAGAACACAAGGAACCTGTGAAAAGAAAACAATACATTAACAAAAAGGGTCTGTAGTCATGTCAATATAGTATACTGTATAAACTGCATATGAAGGACCATCAATTATATTGCATTAATAATGAAAGGGCATAATAAATTAAGAAACGTATATAGTCAACGTGTAGAAGGACCAGCTGTTTCCATAGAATTTGTAGAGTGTAGTCTTAGAAAATCACGAAGAACTGCAGGAGAGGTATATGAAGTGGTCTTGTTTTGATATGTCACTTTGAACAAACACGGATGGAATAATCCAAAACGAGCTCCCAAGTCTTGAAGCTGTGAACGAAGATCCAAAAACTCTTTCCTCCTGTTTGCTGTAGCTTTGGACACATCCTCTGAGATGAAGATTTTACTTCCCTGCCAAGAAATTTGTTTTTTGGCTTCCGCAGTGTTAAGATTTCTCAATAAATCAGTAAATTCTAGAAAGAAAATAATCACGCCTCTTGGTTTAGATGTGGAGGAATACGGAGAACGATGACCAATGCGGTGCACTCTTTGGATGTTCAATACTGTAGAATATGGTAGGCCTACCAACTGTGGAAAGAATGAGGAAAATTGGGTCACTCCCTTCAAGACCCTCCGGTAATCCATAAAGGTGAAGATTATTGCGTCTATTTCTGTTTTCCAAATCCCCGCAAGTGTCTTCAAAGTTGCCACTTCCTTCTCCAAACTAATAATTTTATGTGTTTCATCCTGCACATCACTGACTCTTTGTTCCAAAGCAGAGACTCTCACTTCCATTTGAGACCACTTAGAATCAAGATTTTGTATCCGATAATTAGGGCCGTATTTATACTTTTTGACGCAAAACTGCGCTAACGCAGTTTTGCGTCAAAAAAATTAGCGCCGGCTAACGCCATTCTGAAGCGCCATGCGGGCGCCGTATTTATTGAATGGCGTTAGCCGGCGCAAGCAGACCGGCGCTGCCTGGTGTGCGCGAGAAAAACCACGTACACCAGGCAGCGCCGGCGTAGGGGGAAAATGGCGCATGGGCGTCTTAAAATGGGGCAAGTCAGGTTACGTCGAAAAAATCATCGTAACCCGACTTGCGCCATTTATTTTCGACGCCCATCCCCCATCAACATGACTCCTATCATTGTAAAGATAGGAGTCATGCCCCCTTGCCCAATGGCCATGCCCAGGGGACTTCTGTCCCCTGGGCATGGTCATTGGGCATGGTGGCATGTAGGGGGGCACAAATCAGGCCCCCCTATGCCACAAAAAAAAAAAAAAAAATACTTACCTGAACTTACCTTAATGTCCATGGGATGGGTCCCTCCGTCCTTGGGTGTCCTCCTGGGGTGGGCAAGGGTGGCAGGGGGGGTCCCTGGGGGCAGGGGAGGGCACTCTGGGCTCATTTTGAGCCCACTTGTCCCTTAACGCCATCCCTGACCCAGGCGTTAAAAAGCGGCGCAAATGCACCGTTTTTGGCCACGCCCACTCCCGGGCGTCATTTTTGCCCGGGAGTATAAATACCACGTAAAGGCCTGGGAGTCATTTTTTAAGACGGGAACGCCTCCCTTGCATATCATTAACGCAAGGAAGGGGTTCACGCTAAAAAATGACGCACATTCCGGGAACTTTGGCGCTAGACGCGTCTAGCGCCAAAGTATAAATATGGCGTTAGTTTTGCATCGAATTTGCGTCGAAAAAAACGACGCAAATTCGGCGCAACCAGAGTATAAATATGCCCCTTAGTTTCTTCGATAAAAGGACCCAATGTGCGTATTTCATCAAGCACAATTTCAAGAGAGATCGGCGAGGGAGATTTTACTGGTGAAGGTGGGTCCTGTTTGACCCTCTTATGAGTGGTTGTTGAAATATTCTGAGAAACTTTAGGCGAAGAAGAAGATGAGGAAGACATCTTTGATATGGAAGAAGAAGACGCTGCAACAGAAGTGTCCAATTGTAAAAACTGCGAAAGTTTGTCAGCTGAGGAGGACTGATGCGACAGAGATTTTATTTTCTTTAATTTGCCCATATAAAAATAAAAGCCTTCAATAAGTAAACAAGTGACACAGGAACTCCAAAAATATGTTAACAAAACAGCAAAAATAAATTACCAGGCTTGCGCAAAAAAAAAAAAGTCAAATATTCAAAGAAGTATAATGTAATGGTGACTAGAATTAATCAAAATGGCCGCACTCATGACGAGAAATGAGAAAACGTATTTAAAGAGTCAGGAAATAAGCTAGGCAGCCCAAAAAATGATGAAAATGCTCACCAAAACATCCCATAGTTGTTATTTTTGAAGTGGAATTAAAAAGAAGAAAAAAAACGGCTCTGGCGGTAAAAAACTCGCCCGACGATACACGGACTCTGTAATTAGGCGGCCATCTTGGTCGCCGGCTCGCGCACGCTCGCCATACAAATATTTTGATGCCTGTGTTTGTTTGTGAGGAGCAAAGAGAATATCAGGAGTTGGAGCATTCCAAGAAACTGTAGACGGGAGTAGCAAACATTTGTATTATTTGGACTTTGTCCCATATCCATACAAGTTCAGTGGGGACCAGCGAGCAAAATGAATCTGAGTCTTCACAATTAATAGTTACATTTTTCTCAGCCATTTTGTCTAGTTCCTTATTGATGACGAGTCCCAGACATTTGAGCTTCCAAGTAGCACATCTCATATCATACCCATCCAGGCAGGCCTTCATGATGTGGTGCAACATGGTAAAGCCTCACATTATGTCCAGTTGATTTAATACCCAGAGAAACACAGAAAGTTTGATCAACATTATGAATGGTTAATGAGCACAGCTGGGATTGAGCGGCCAGGCATAGTAAGGGTCAGCAGTATATCATTTGCATAGAGGAACAATTAACATTTCCCTGGGGCATCTCTACTCTGGGCCATATTTAGAAGGCCCTGTGGTGCAGGGCGGTGCAGCAAGTCACTTGCTGCACTGCCCTGTGCAACCTGGAAAAGGTAGAAATTTGCCGTACCTACAAGATACTGCGCATTTCTGTCCTCCCCCCTGGCGCTGGTGCAGAAATTGGTGCCATGCACCAGTGCAGACACCCTTGCACCATGGTGCAAGGGTGCGTACATTGTGAGGATTATTGTCTTTGTGCAGGAAGGGGCACCTTCCTGCACAGAAGCAATCAATGGAGGCGATTTCCTCTTTCTCTGCAGCAGACATAGAAAGAGGCAAAAATGGGGAGAAATAAAGATATTTCTCCCCGTTGCATCAGTCTTATGCCATCCCTGGGGTGGCATAGGTATTTGATGCATTCCCAGGTTTACCAAACCTAGTAAATCTGGAAAAGCGTCAAAATCCATGGATGTTGCCTGGGAACACCCACGCAACACCCATGGACACATCTCCCTGACGCAAAGTAAGGCAATTCAGTGACTTCCACTGCGTTGCCTTACTCCACATCTACAAGGCCATGTAAAGCCACTGAATGATGCAGCTGCATCAAAAATATGAGCCTAGATTCTAACCAGTTCATGACCACGGATAAGGGCTCCAAAAGATGTTGGAACAACAAAGGAGAGAGAAGGCATCCCTGGGGCATGATGAAGCGGATTAGGAAAGATCTTGACATGAAAGCTCACTTTTGACTTAACACTCTGGTGTGTCCTTACACACCATAAATTGTCATCTGAAAGTTTGCAACCGATGTGTTGTCCTAGAGGGCACTATATAGGATGGACAACTTTGTCATTCAATTGTCCACGGAATTAGGCCATGTCAATCCACCTATGCATATCAAATGCAACCTGGTAGATACAGGAAACCAGATGATAAAAGAAAAATGTCATGTGGCATATTCACTTTATTGTGACACAATGATGATCCAAATATGTATGTGGAATTGTGGGCAGCTGGGAAGGCACCATTGAGGGCCGTCATGATGCAAGGCTCTGCATTAGCCTACCTGGAGGTAGGCCAGGACAGGCTTGAAAGGGCTGTAAGAGATCTAACCAAGCAACATATCACTACCATCCTTTAATAGTTTCTCCATCATGCCACAAAAACTCTAATGTAGTCCCTGCGGTAACAGTCCTCCAAATCTGTGACCTTTCATTAGAGAAGCTATAGTTTCTAGCCAAAGTCAGGGGCTGCATCTCCCTTCACCTCTATTGCTTGGTGCTGCTATTCAGCAGATTTCAGCAGGGAGTGGAGGGGCTGGCGATCTGAATGCCTTCACTTTAATTTCATGGACATTTATGAGATGTTCCGTTCCATCTTGAACAATTCAGACCTGATGAGCGAGATCTCTGGCATGATCATTTTCAATTTGGAGCCAGACAGCACTTTTTAGGTCAAGCGCACAACCGATTTGACCTGTTGTAAGTATTGTGGGCTTTAAACCACAACCACTGCACAGCCATCACTTTCACTCGTTCGTGGTCTTGCCTTTCAAAAATCCTTTCTTTTCATTGGTAAATGCTTTCCATTTTTCCCTCCTTGGGGAGGTTTTGTTACCACCTTGCAGACTGCCCCTGTTGCACTTATAATTGCACTATTGCTGATATGTTTAACTGCGTGCAAACTTCTTTTTCTTTTTGTGTCTCTCCTTTGCGCTCATGCCATCCATTACGCTTTGAATTGCCTCACTTATGTCAACTTCAGAACAATTGTCAGGATGGGCCATTGCTGGTTATTTATGATGCTGAGAAACAGACATCTGCTTTGCCGTCCATTGTTCATGAGACACTAGCGAGCAGTGCTGCTGATGCAATATGCTGCTATAAGATTTGTAGAGCAGTGGACACTCACACGCGCAGGGGAAAGCAAGAACATTTCCAGCTGTATCGTGTTTATAATCTTCAGGGAAGGAGACCAAAGTAAGTAATGTACAACCCAGCATCTGCGAAGCCAAGGGTTGTAGACATCACCAAGGGGAATCAGTGCCTGACTGTGAGAGAGAGAGAGCCTGATCAAGATTCAGGCTCCTCATCTAAAGTCCCACCTCAAGGACGTTACATCTCCTCTGCATCACTAATCATCTTAGTCAACCCCCCAGTACTTCACTGTCCAAGTGAAATGAGGAACATAGACAGCGCCAGTGAACCATAGAGTAAGCAATGAAAAGAATAGAATGGTAAGGATGAAGTCACAGTTACAGTCACCCCCAGTACATTGCAGTGAAAGAATGCAACATCACCTTCAACTCCAACAGTATCATCTTAAAGATTTGAGAGTCCCCAGGCAAGAAGTGTTTAGGGCCCACTGTTCAAAACATCTTTCAATTGTATTTCTCATTTTTTGCTAATTCAAGCCTGCGAGATACCATACAATATTGAATTATATGTTAAACTATCTAAAACAGGTCACTCAAAAAACAGCCAAAATATGTCTTGTTTGTGGCCCCTAAATCATTATGATGAATCTCGGTAGATAGAGACAGAGTCTGACATGGAGCTGGACAGACAGATGGGAAGAGGTTGAGACAGAGAAATAGAGGCGGTATGGAGATACAAATCCCTTTCCCAGGGGCCCACTTAGAAGATCGGGCCCTTGTGCAGATGTCCATTTTAACCATGCCTTAAAAAGTCTCTGAACTCAGAGACTGGTTTCAGTTTTAGCAAGGAATCTGGTTCAATCTCTGGTGGACCCAACTCAGTCCTAGGAGATGAAGGGCACAGCAGAATATGCACAATTGTATGAAGTGGAGCTGCGGGAAAGGGGGACAAGCTTTAGGTTCTTTCATGTCCTCCACATTCTGTTTTGCATTACACTGCTGCCTACCTCGTCCCACTGCCAGTAGCCTAGTCCGTCTGAATCCTCCACAGGTAGAGATCTGGAGTATCAGTGATGGGGAATAGGTTGCAGAAACTATGGCGCTCATTATGAGTCTGGCGGTCTACTGACTGCCAGACTCGCCTTGGCGGTCCCACTGCCGACGAGCCAGTAGTGAAGACTGCCAGATTAGGAGTGTGACGGTTTGGCCTGTGCCAAACTGCCATATTCCAGTTCCTACCGCGATGGTGGTGGGACCCCCGGGCCGGAGATAAGCATCTCCGACCTGGTGTTCCACCAAAGACCACTGGCGGTATTATGAGTCCCCATTCTGCCAGGGATTTCGTGGCAGTAGCACCGCCACAAAATCCCTGGCAGAAAGGCTACCAGTGACAGTAATTTGCATTACTGTGGCCGATTGACGACTCCCCCATGCCCCACCCCCATTTAACCAAGAGCCCTCCACCCCCTCTTCCCTTACAATATTCCCACCCCTCACCCCCTGCGCTCCCCAGCAACCCCCACTTCCTGATCCCAGTAGTAAGCCCCCACCCCCGCATACACGTACTTACCCCCTACCCCGTCCCCATACTAACAACCCACCACCCGCATGCACACACGCACCCACCCAAACGCACCCAGAGACAAGCACACCCTGACACTCACTCACACTCACAACACCCGTACACACAACATCCTCCCAAATCCATGCACACATATATGCACACAAGCACAATACCTCCACAAACACACGCACTCACTACATTCACCCCACTGACACGCATACACACTCCATCTCTCCACCCCCTCCTTTCCTCAACATACATAGACACACAACCCCCCACCCGGGATACCTGCATGCACACACGCACCCCGACCCAGCATTCACATTCACCTACACACACATTGACATCACCACATTTACACACAGACACACGCATGCATGCACATACACTCCCCCTCTCCCCCATTCATGACACGCATACACACACTCACACACATCTATTCACACACCCCATCCCCCTTCCCTTACAGAGGACACTTACCTCGTCTGAGCAGGTGCTCCTCCCTAAGGGGAGGGGACCCGGCACTCCCACCACCGGCCCTGCCCCACCATCAGGACACCGCCCAGCTGTATTACAAGTTGTAATACGGCTGGTGGAGTCCTTTTAGCATGGCAGGGCCGGCGTTGGAACTACCTCTGCGCTGCCGACCACCAGCACGACTGCTGGCGACCTTCCACCTAAAGAATGGCAAAAAACTGCCAGCAGTCGTAATATGGCGGTGAGACAGCGTAGCTTATATAATCAATATTAACATGAAATGTTTATGAACTAATGTGTAAGAATACCGCATAGAAAATGTATTAATATGTTTTGCTAAAACGTGCGCTTAAAATGTGCCCACAGGGAGTGGCCGCCACCATATATAATGACTAATGAAACTGACTAATAATGTTGAAATATTATGATAGAATATAATTTTGCACTAATAATAAAAGCCTATATGCTAAAGTTTTGCTAATAAATCATTAGGCCTTAGTTAGCATGAGTTGAGGCCTAGCTGCCTGGTTTTCATATTAAATGTGTTTTTCTAATGTGCAGTGTGCTGACTTGCTGAAGGACATGAACTCTTGTTTTTCTCCAAACTAGAAGATGAATGTAACTGTAGTAGATCCGTTCTCATGAAATTCGACTTGCTTGTAGAAACATTTTAGCTGAATGCAACACTGTAGACCACTCGCAGGTACAAGGTCGCCTGAACCTGTACAGACAATGGAGCCACTGACTGAAGATGTGCAAAGGACCACGAGAGTATGATATCATACCGGACATTCCACACGCTGAAGACGTCAATCATAAGGACCAATAAAATACGTGAGAACTGTTATGGGGTGACAAATTTGATGAGATAATTGAAATTCTATTGGAGGGAGATAGTGGGAGCAACCCCTCATCCAACCAAATTTTAGGGGAATGTACAACAAAAAGGGATAAAAACCCTTGACACAAGGAAATTAGTTATTTAGGGAGATGCTGATGCAATTTGCTATGATCCAGACACTCTGTTACTCTGCATAGAGACTTTGTTGTTTGGTTCTTAAAACTATTCTTGCCTTATATTGCCCGTTTACACTTTACCTCCTTATGAGGGAAGTGCCCCCTTTTACCCGATTGCTGAATTCCTGATGGCGAATCAACTGATGTCCTGAGGACGAAGCCTGAACCTGAGTGCTGACCCAATATGGAGGGTAACTATATGACAATGATATTGTGATTGTCTGTTTGCTTTTCCTTTCTAGGTACCAATTGCTTCTTTTGACAGAGAGCATAGTTAGATGTTTTCCAAATTGTTGTTACTAAATTGTTTTGCATGAAGCCCAACATGCCAATGCTATTTTGAGGTTAGGGGAGGGATTAACTAAACTGACGCAAATAGACAAATGACTGAATCTATGCTTTGTTGAATAATGAGCTAACGTTTCTCTGCTAAGGATAACTTATGTTGACACCGTGTTATGTCCTAATATTATTGATTCTTCCTTTGATGAAATCTTATCAGAGTTGCCATATTGTGACAATGCTAATGTGTTTCTTGGTTCTGAGACTAATAAACTTACTAGTAGAATTGTAATCAATAGGGAATAAACTTCACAAAATCATATTAAACTAGTGTGGTTATTCATGACTGAAAGGCCATGGTGGTTTACGAGTTCTATTAAATGTCTTTGATTAATTTGAATTGTCGTATTACAGTGAACTTTGATGACGTCATTGACATATTGATTGACATGCTGATTAGCTAACTCGTCCTAAGGTGTCTTCAATCAGGGTCAAAAGATTAATTGGCCTAAAACGAGTCCCAAAGTGAGTAAATTAGTCATAAAGGGACGCGTTAGCAGTTCTGGTAGCAGAGTGACGGTTTAGGCCCTTTGGGACCCCTAGGACGAGGGACCATTGTTTACAAGTGTTTTTCGAAATAATGCAAATTGGAGGTATGATTTGGTTCTAAATTCCCCATGATTTTCCCGGAATCTCTAAGCCTGCCTAAGTGAGTTGGGTATGTTCTTGGCGTTCTAGTATGTGTTGTGTAGGATTTGCGCTTGCTCAGCTTATGCATATTGCAGGTGATTTGTGAAATTTGGGTGGATTTAGGCCAGGAAAGATTGTTTTAGTAGGAGTGGGCGTACTCCACAGTGTGAGAGTAGGGAAGTCGGCGAACTTCATGTGAGTGTGGCGCTTTGTGCTAAAAAATTATCCATGTGGTTGTTGGTGATGTACGGACCCGGCATGGTCTAAGACTCCGGAGTATATTGACAAGTGTAGAAGACACTTGTGTTTATGTTGAAATTTGTGTGGTTTAATAGGTCAATCGGGCGTGGTTGACAAGTCAAGTTTGAGTCAAATTGTGTGAGTGAAACCTTCGATGGAGATTTGGCAAGTTCTAAAGTGCACTAGAACGAACCATTGACAAGTCGAGAGTAGGATTTGCCGGTCGAATTCTGCTTGCGAGTGCGGGAACTAAGAAGAAGAGAGTAGCGGCCGAGGCTTCAAGTGAAATCTCTGTAAAGTTCTGAAGCAATTGTGTTACCTTTCCTGTAGTAAACCGGCAAATTTGGGTTTTTGTTGTTTAAGGTGCTCGCAATATATTGCATTAGTTTGTGTAAGGAGGACAAGCGGCAAGACTTTGTCAGCTGCAGAGTGTGTGAGTGTGACGTCAGTGGTGCCGCGTTGCGATAGGTCAGTTGCTGAGAGGGGTCGCGCACGGATTGGCAGCCATCCGTGAGAGGCAATAGGTTGATAAAGGTGGGTGAAGAGTGTTCTGGGAATTAAAGTCACTTCCTGATTAGATTCTAAACAAAATAAAAGACGCAAAAATGACGTTTTTCAAGGCTCTAAAGAGTGCCTTAAAGGGAGATACATATATTACAGCGAGTGTGGGGGAGCCTACACTGCCTGAGGGTACTCCAGCTTATATAGTGATGGAGGAAAAGGGAGTCACGCCATGTCTTTGGATGAAGCAGTAGTGCAAATTAACAAAGAAGGAGGGATGTTTAGCATTTCCAGAGCACAGAACGTTTAATACTAGAATTTTAGAGAACTTGAGGTGGATGTTAAGTGTACAAAAGCCGCCTCCGAAGCCAGCTCAGTATGAGGCGTTAGCAATCTGGGATTTAATGGCCATACAACAAAGACAGCAGAAATTTGAAAGGAGAATGAAAAGAGCAGAAAAGACTTTAGCCGAGGCTAGGTGGGATAAGGAGTCCAAGATGTGGAGAAGGGGGATAGTTGACGGACTTAAATTGTTCCCAGCAATAGCACAAGAAGATGAAACACAGGGAAAGAAATGAACCTGTAAGACAGACAAGGGCTCTAGTAAGCCAAAGAAGACACAGAAGTCTTGGGTAGAGGAAGATGATTCAGACGATGACGAGTTTCTTAACCAGTTGTAAATGATCGCCCGCCACCGTATGCCATAAATGATAACGCACGAAGCACTAGTGTGAGCTCTGAAGAACCAGCACAGAGTAAGGGCGTCTTGAGTACAGTGCAGACAAGTGATACAGTTTTGATACAGAATGGTGTCAGTGTACCCACTGCTCCAGAGACACAGATACAGTTGCAGCCGGCACAGATTCAAAGGATTTATCCAGATGTCCCAGTACTAGAGACAAATACGAGTCTGATGGTGCTGCCTGATCCGATATATACAAGATCAAAATTAGTGCAGATTGAGCCAACTCCGCAATTGCTGCCCCAGCCGCAGCAACAGCTGGTTCCGAGTTACAATGCAGTCGCAGGTCCACAGTCAGTAGCTACAGCAACTATGATGAATCAATCTACAGGAGTTAATGCTCCACAGGGTTTGAGACTTGGACAGTCACCAGCTGCCATATCATTGCCAATTACTGTTGGTCCATCAGTACCACTGTATGCGCAAAGTAAGCCTAGCGTATACGATCAGGGAGTAATGACCCAAGAGGCGATAAGAGGAGGGTTCACAGGAACTTCCCAAGGAATGACACCAAGAGAACAGACAGCAGAAGGACCTGTTAGATCTTTGTTAGACTTTAGTCCAATTGGGGTTCCTTTGGAGACCATGAGGCATGCAGGGTTGGGAACACTAACCCCACAGATACTGAGGGCCATATTTATACTTTTTGACGCAAAACTGCGCTAACGCAGTTTTGCGTCAAAAAAATTAGCGCCGGCTAACGCCATTCTGAAGCGCCATGCGGGCGCCGTATTTAATCAATGACGTTAGCCGGCGTTAGCCGCCGGCGCTGCCTGGTGTGCGTGGAAAAAAACGACGTACACCAGGCTGCCGGCGTAGGGGGATAAGGAGCTTGGGCGCCAAAAAATGGGTCAAGTCAGGCTGAGGCACATTTTTCGAATCAAACCCGATTTGCGCCATTTTTTCCGACTCCCAACCCCCATAGAAATGACTCCTGTCTTAGCAAAGACAGGAGTCATGCCCCCTTGCCCAATGGCCATGCCCAGGGGACTTCTGTCCCCTGGGCATGGTCATTGGGCATAGTGGCATGTAGGGGGGCACAAATCAGGCCCCCCTATGCCACAAAAAAAATAATAATAATACTTACCGGAACTTACCTTAACCGCTTGAGTGCGGGCGTTGGCCACTGGCCGACGCCCACACACCCTCCCTGGTGCGGGTCACGACCAGTGGCCGACACCAGGAAGGGCATTAATAAATCCTCGGGTGCGTCGCGCCCGAGGATTTTTTTTTTTTTTTTTACTACCCCCGGGAGACACGGAAGCTACCGTGTCTCCCCCCGCCCCCCACCCGCCCCTTTGTGACGTCAGTGCGCCGCGAGGCGCGCTGACGTTGCAAAGGTGTTTTCCCCATGAAAGCAGGAAGCAGCCTTGCGGCCGCTTCCTGCTTTCATGGGGAAAACGGCCTTTTACACGTTCGGGAAGGCCTCGTAAGAAAGGGGAGAGTCTCCCCTTTCTTACGAGGCCTTCCTGAAAGTGTTTCCTGGCCCCCGATCGCAGCACAGCTGCGATCGGGGGCCAGGAAACACTTTCAGGAAGGCCTCGTAAGAAAGGGGAGACACTCCCCTTTCTTACAAGGCCTTCCTGAAAGTGTTTCCTGGCCCCCGGTCGCAGCTGTGCTGCGATCGGGGGCCAGGAAACACTTTCAGGTTTCCTGGCTCCCCCAATCGCAGCACAGCTGCGATCGGGGGGGCCAGGAAACATTTTGAAAAGGCCTCGTAAGAAAGGGGAGAGTCTCCCCTTTCTTACGAGGCCTTCTGAAACGGTTTCCTGGCCCCCGATCGCAGCACAGCTGCGATCGGGGGCCAGGAAACCCCACTAGACACCAGGGATTTCACTTTTGGGGGGCGGCCCCCCCGGAAAACGGGCCGCCCCCCCCCCGGCATAATTTTTTTTATAAAAAAATGGTAGGTGCCCCCTGGGGGGGGGGGGGGGGGGGCGCGATCGCGCCCCCCCCCAGGGGATTTTTTTTTTTTCAAAAAAATAAAAAAAAAATTAAAAAATGAAATGACAGGGGGACTTCTGTCCCCTGGGCATGGTCATTGGGCATAGTGGCATGTAGGGGGGCACAAATCAGGCCCCCCTCTGCCACAAAAAAAAATAATAATAATACTTACCTTAACCGCTTGAGTGCGGGCGTTGGCCACTGGCCGACGCCCACACACCCTCCCTGGTGCGGGTCACGACCAGTGGCCGACACCAGGAAGGGCATTAATAAATCCTCGGGTGCGTCGCGCCCGAGGATTTTTTTTTTTTTTTTTACTACCCCCGGGAGACACGGAAGCTACCGTGTCTCCCCCCGCCCCCCACCCGCCCCTTTGTGACGTCAGTGCGCCGCGAGGCGCGCTGACGTTGCAAAGGTGTTTTCCCCATGAAAGCAGGAAGCAGCCTTGCGGCCGCTTCCTGCTTTCATGGGGAAAACGGCCTTTTACACGTTCGGGAAGGCCTCGTAAGAAAGGGGAGAGTCTCCCCTTTCTTACGAGGCCTTCCTGAAAGTGTTTCCTGGCCCCCGATCGCAGCACAGCAAATCTACAGGTAGGCACTTTGGAAAAAACAGCTGTGTTTTCTATAAAAAAAATAGGATGTGTCCATGTTGTGTTTTGGGGCATTTCCTGTCGCGGGCACTAGGCCTACCCACACAAGTGAGGTATCATTTTTATCGGGAGACTTGGGGGAACACAGAATAGCAAAACAAGTGTTATTGCCCCTTATCTTTCTCTACATTTTTTCCTTCCAAATATAAGAGAGTGTGTAAAAAAGACGTCTATTTGAGAAATGCCCTGCAATTCACATTCTAGTATGGGCACCTCGGAATTCAGCAATGTGCAAATAACCACTGCTCCTCAAAACCTTATCTTGATCCCATTTTGGAAATGCAAAGGTTTTCTTGATACCTCTTTTTCACTCTTCATATTTCAGCAAATGAATTGCTGTATACCCAGTATAGAATGAAAACCAACTGCAGGGTGCAGCTCATTTATTGGCTCTGGGTACCTAGGGTTCTTGATGAACCTACAAGCCCTTTATATCCCCGCAACCAGAAGAGTCCAGCAGACAAAACGGCATATTGCTTTCAGAAATCTGACATCGCAGGAAAAAGTTACAGAGTAAAACATAAAGAAAAATGGCTGTTGTTTTCAGCTCAATTTCAATATTTTTTTATTTCAGCTGTTATTTTCTGTAGGAAAACCTTGTAGGATCTACACAAATGACCCCTTGCTGAATTCAGAATTTTGTCTAGTTTTCATAAATGTTTAGCATTCCAGGATCCAGCATTGGTTTCACACCCATTCCTGTCACTAACTGGAAGGAGGCTGAAAGCACCAAATATAGTAGAAATGGGGTATGTCCCAGTAAAATGCCAAATTTGTGTTGAAAAATTTGGTTTTCTGATTCAAGTCTGCCCGTTCCTGAAAGGTGGGAAGATAGTGATTTCAGCACCAGAAACCCTTTGTTGATGGCGTTTTCAGGGAAAAAAACACAAGCCTTCTTTGGCAGCCCTTTTTTCCCATTTTTTTGGAAAAAACTAAATTTTCACTGTATTTTGGCTATTTTCTTGGTCTCCTCCAGGGGAAACCACCAACTCTGGGTACCATTAGAATCCCTAGGATGTTGGAAAAAAAGGACGCAAATTTGGCGTGGTTAGCTTATGTGGACAAAAAGTTATGAAGCCCTAAGCGCGAACTACCCCAAATAGCCAAAAAAGGGCTCAGCACTGGGGGGGAAAAGGCCCAGCAGCTAAGGGGTTAATGTCCCTGGGACCTCCAGCCTTGGGTGTCCTCCTGGGGTGGGCAAGGGTGACAGGGGGTGTCCCTGGGGGCATGGGAGGGCACCTCTGGGCTCCTTCCGAGCCCACAGGTCCCTTAACGCCTGCCTTGTCCAGGCGCAAAAAAACGGCACAAAAGCGGCCGTACGTCATTTTTTTTGACCCGCCCACTCCCGGGCGTGAATTTTGCCCGGGAGTGTAAATACGGCGCACATGCCTCGGAGTCAATTTTTTAGACGGGAACGCCTACCTTGCATATCATTAACGCAAAGTACGTGTCCACGCTAAAAAATGACGCAAACTCCATGGACTTTGGCGCTAGACGCGTCTAACGCCAAAGTATAAATATGGAGTTAGTTTTGCATCGGAATTGCGTAAAAAAAAATGACGCAATTCCGGCGCAGAGTATAAATATGCCCCTGAGTACCAATACGACGCAGACACCATTGGTGCAGTCAGGAAATATTTTGTTGCAAGGCTTAACAGCGCAACAGTTGAATGAGTGGTTAGACAAACTCAACACTCTGCAGACTACTGCAGTGACCGCAGAGAGGTCAGAGAGGGATGAATACCTGAATTTTGTGAGCTGGGTGTAGAAGCTATGGAACTAGTGGAAGGAACAATGGGGGTGAACAGATTAGAGTCATACACGGAAGCAGAATTGAGGTATCTGTGCCCCAAAATAACTAAAGAAGTGAGCAAAGTGCATCAGAGGTTAGCAAACCTGGCGGATAAATACGGCATAGACATTGAAAGTACTAAACATTTGAAAAGAAGCTACAGATTAGATTTTGAGTCCAAAGACTTTGAGCACATGAGATCTAGCGGAATGAAAGCACATCTTAAAGAAATACTGCAGAGTGCTCAAATATGGGGAGCCTTAGAGAAGTGGGAAGGCAGATGGGCAAAGAAAAGAGATAAAGAGAAAGGCGAAGGTCTGGAATCAAAGCAAGCTAAAGTAGCACCGGACACGGGGACAATAAAAATGTTACCAACGAGAGAAACAGCTGGAGGGGTGCTAGTCCATGTACCGTGGTCTAGGGGTGACATCCTGTCATTCACAAATGATTATCCCAGGCTGAGGGAAAAGCCAATAGAATGGTACCAGCAGACAGACAGATTTGTGAAATGTCTTTGGGAGGACTTGAATACCATGTTTGAAATTATAGTTCCACCTGACTTATGGCTTGAGTGCAAGAGAGGTGTAGATTGGCCGACAGAGGAGCCAGCAAGGGATAAAGTGACTGGAGCACCGTCTGAGGAGGTGATGAAGTATTATCACAAAGTGATTGAGTTCTAGAAGCAGAAAGTGTTGCCGAAAGTTACTGATTGGCAGAAAATTGATCGAACATCACAGGAGGCCAAAGGGTTGATACATGCTTACTATGAGAGACTGTTGAAAGCATTAAAAACACTACAGTGGCACTGAGGTCATTGAGCTGAAAGACATGAATCATCTTGTGTTCAGGTTTGTTGAAGGGCTGAGACCAGAGATCAGCCAGATGATTAAGAATCATTTGATCTGTTGGCAAGCGAAGCCGATTGATGAGGTGTTGCAGTATGCGAAATACTGTAGTGACGAGATTGAGTTGAAACAGAGAAAGTTTAACGAGAAGGTGATGGTGATGCAGATTAAGGCAGCGCAAGCAGGAATGCAGGGGAATGGAATACAACATGTGGTACAACAGCAACTGCAAGGGAATGGAATGTTTCAGACACAACCGAGAGGTTGAGGTCAAGGAGGTTGTGTGAACCGTGGTCCAGACCTGAATACTGTTGTGGTTCAAAACGATGTGCAAGGGATGAAAAAGGTGTCACCATGTCATGCGTGCGGGGGCGTGGGGCATTGGAAGCGGGAATGCCCAATGGTGGTGTAGGATGGTGTTGTTCAACAAAGCAATGATGTCGGTACATTTCAAAATGTGAGGGGTCCAAAGATGAGTGGCCAAAATCCGAATTTTCAGAATAACATGGTACTGATGCAATGGTTACAGCCCATGCAGCAAATGCAAATGCCATGTGTTCAACCAGTACAAATGCAGCAGATACAACAGCAGGTTCCCATGGTACCTAGACAACAAATGCAAATACCATTGGCTCCAATTGGACAGCAACAGGTGATGCTTCCTCAACAGGTCACAGGCCAAACGATGAGTCAAAATAACACAGTACAACAGTTCCCATTGCGTGGAGAGGATGGAATAAACGATGAATGGTCGGATGATTGTTCAGAGAGTGAGGAGTACAGGCTTGCAGCTTCCCTAGAAGTAGATCAGAGGGGACCCTATATAGAAGGGAAGGTTCCTACAGGAGCTACACGCTCTACAGTCAGAAGTGCAGAAGTTCCGAAATTGCCACTTTCAGGGCGTACTATAAGAGTGGTAGGAGTAGCAAATCAGTTCCTGAAAAATCCGATTACAGACCCGGTCCAAGTTGAAATTGGCAACTTCCAGGAATCACATAAATTTGTAGTCTGTGATTCGAGTCCCGTATCCCTACTGGGAAGAGACTTATTGTGCAAAACGAGATGTTTGATTACCTGTTCCAATGAAGGGATTGAAGTGCAGACAAACAGTGATAATGAAGGGGACGATGGTCAGTTTCCAGAGTTAGAGATGGATACTGCAAATGAGGAATACCCTTTGATAACCTTATTCCTGATGCTTACAGTGAATGACTTACCACCCGAGTTGCAGGAAACAGTGACAGAGAAAGTGTGGAACCTGACAGGAAAGGAAGTGGGACTAATAAAAGGAGTAGAACCAGTTTAAGTACAGTTAAAGCTGAATGCAGTGTTTCCTCAGGTACCGCAGTACCGCATGGCATAAGATGTCCTCATTCAAGTAGCGCAAATAATTGCGGACTTTGTGAAGCAAGGGGTTCTGAAGGAAGTGCTGAGTAGCCCCGTGTAATTCACCAATAATGGGTTTGAAAAAAGCCTTGTGGAAAGGTTCGAATTGTGCATGACTTGAGGAAAATAAACGAGATTGTGGTAAAATGCTGCCCCATGGTGCCGAATCCAGCTGTGATCATGTTTCAGGTTCCGTGTGATGCAGAGTGGTTCACAGTTGTGGACCTGTCTCAAGCATTCTTTTCGGTGCCTCTTCATGAGGATAGCCAATTTCTCTTCAGTTTCAAATTCCTGGATAAGTTTTACAGTTGGTGCAGAATTCCTCAAGGGTTTTCAGAGTCATCTTCCATCTTCAATCAGATATTGAAGAAGGATTTTGAGTCATTAGAACTGCCTTTCAGTTCGACTCTAGTACAGTACAATGATGATTTGTTAATTGCGTCCAGGACAAAAGATGACTGCAGGTATGACACAATTGCCTTACTGAACCATTTGGGAAAGAATGGACATAAAGGTCCTGATTACAACTTTGGAGGAGGGTGTCAATCCGTCCCAAATGTGATGGATATCCTGCCCACTGTATTACAAGTTCCATAGGATATAATGGACTCGTAATACGGTGGTTGGTATATCCGTCTCATTTGGGACGGATTAACACCCTCCTCTAAAGTTGTAATCATGCCCAAAGTGTCCCCAAAGAAGCTGCAGTACTGTCAGAAAGAGGTGAAGTACTTAGGTCACCTAAATGAAAAGGGGTCAAGAAAAATATCCAAAGAAAGAGTGACAGCCATACTGCAGATGAATCCCCCGACAACCAAGAGAGATGTCAGAATGTTTTTGGGAATGGTGGGCTACTGTCGTCAGTGGATTCCCAACTTCTTGATTATCTCTAAACCATTGGTGAAACTGACAGTTAAGGAAGTCCAGGATGACCCGGGTACCATAATCATGTCCGAGAAAGAGATGAGGCATTCATGGAATTGAGGGAAAGCATGTGCAGGGCACCAGCTTTAGGTATGACTGATTACACAAAACCTTTCATACTGTTTTGTCATGAACGTGATGTTTGTTCTTTGTCTGTCCTGACACAGGTCCATGGAGGTGCAAACCGCCCAGTAGCATATTTTTCAGCTACTTTGGACCCAGTCGCAGCAGCCTTACCGGGTTGTTTGCGTGCAGTCGCAGCAGTTGGTCAAAGCCTCACACAGTGTGAAGGCATAGTGATGGGACATCCGTTAACAGTAATGGTCCCCCATTCAGTTGAAATTCTGTTAACCCGAACTAAGACGCAGCACATGACAAATGCCCGAGACCATTATACTGGGATCTCGGAATGTGTCCCTTAAGAGATATACTGTACTGAACCCGGAAACTTTACTTCCTATTGATAATGCCCACATTAATGATGCTGAGGAAGTAGAACATGATTGTCTTGAGGTAACAGAACTATGCACCAAACCAAGACCAGCCATAAAAGATACCCAATTGGAAGAAAATGACTACATTATGTTTGTTGATGGCTCATGCTTGAGAGACTCAGTAGGAGTACTGAGAGCTGGATATGCCGTGTGTACAATCACCGGTATTTTAGAAGCTTCCTGGCTCGAAAGAGTGTACTCTGCTCAAGTGGCTGAATTAATTGCACTTACTAAGGCATTCCACGCAGCTGAAAATCTGAAAGTCACTATTTAAACTGACAGCAGATACGGATTTGGAATTGTACATGACTTTGGCCAGTTATGGTCACAAAGGGGTTTCATGACCTCTTCCGGTTCACCAGTGAAAAATGGTGAAAAGATTAAGGATTTGTTGCGTGCGATTCAGTTACCTCTTGAAATTGCCGTGGTGAAATGCAATGCCCATGTTAAGTCACAAGACTTTGGGCCTGATTCTAACTTTGGAGGACGGTGTTAAACCGTCCCAAAAGTGGCGGATATACCACCTACCGTATTACGAGTTCCATAGGATATAATGGACTCGTAATACGGTAGGTGGTATATCCGCCACTTTTGGGACGGTTTAACACCGTCCTCCAAAGTTAGAATCAGGCCCTTTGTGTCAATGGGAAATGGATATTCAGATCAAGTCGCAAGGTTTTGCGCATTGAACTGTATATCGTTCCGAGATCAGTGGGAATTGTTACCTGAAACTGAGAATGAAACATGCTTAAACTTTGCATTAAGAGTGGTTGACACATTAGATGAGCTAATATCACTGCAAGGACATGCCAGCAAAGAGGAGAAATGCTCCTGGCAGAGAATGCAATGTGTACAGAGATCTGATGACTTATAGGTCTCAGAGGAGGGAAAAATGGTTTTGCCAAACAGTCTTTTGTCACAGTTTGCGAGGTTCTATCATGGTCAAGCACATGTTGGGAGAGACGCAATGATCAGGTTGTTCAAAATCGATTGGTTCAATCCAAAATTCAGACAAGCTGCAGAGGTTATCTGTCACAGGTGCATCATCTGTCAACAGATGAATGCAGGGAAAGGGACTGTGGTGAATATGAGCCACGTTGGGAGAGCTGGTGGTCCATTTAGCAGGATGCAGATGGACTTCATTAAAATGCCTGTGTGTGGAGGACTGAGGTATGTGTTGGTGATTGTGGGCGTTTTCAGTCATTGGATTGAAGCTTACCCTACACGTAGAAATGACAGCCTCACAGTAGCAAAATTGCTGTTTAGGGAGTTGATACCACGTTTCGGATTCCCGATCTCTTTAGAATCAGATAGGGGCAGACACTTCGACAATGAGGTAATTAAGCTCTTGTGTGCTGAATTAAACATTGAGCAGAAGCTGCATTGTAGTTATCGCCCTGAAGCATCAAGACTAGTCGAACAGATGAATGGTACCTTGAAGTCGAGAATGGCAAGAATGTGCGCAGCTACCAATTTGAAGTGGCCAGATGCATTACCCCTAGTACTGATGTCAATGAGAAACACACCTGATAAGAAGACAGGACTATCTCCACACAAGATTCTAATGGGTCGAGCTATAAGATTGCCCGCAGTGCCTGCAAATGCTCTTGTGAATATCACGGATGATATGGTGTTGGACTACTGCAAGGGTCTGGCTGATGTGGTCCGCTCTTTCTCTCACCAGGTGGAGGCTACCACATTGCCACCGATAAGTGATCCAGGTCACACCCTGAAATCCGGTGACTGGGTTGTTGTCTAGAAACACATGAGGAAGTTGTGTCTGGAGCTGTGTTGGAAGGGGCCATATCAAGTAATATTGACAACAACTACTGCTGTGAAATGTGCAGGCCTTCCAAATTGGATACATGCCAGTCACACAAAGAAGGTGACGTGTCCAACTGATGAGGAACTTGAAGTGTCCACATCAACAGCTGCAGAGAAGGAAATCTCAGGGCCGGAGAGTATTCAAAGGGGAACTGAGACTGAAGGAGAGCCCGCTGAGGACGGCTTAGTCGTTCAAAGCGAGTTCCAGAGGGGTGACAGTGAGCCTATCTCAGCTGAGGTAACAGGGGAACCGGCGCAAAGAGAGGTTCTCCCAGAAGCAGACGGATACAGGTTTGAAGTTGAGCCCATAACAGACCCTGAAGGCGAGGGAGAAGAGGCAGAGGGAGGTCAAAGTATTCCGACTCCTCCTGAGCCGCTTAGTACAAGAAGAGGGCGCTGTTCAACGTTCTGAAAGGCCAAGCAGGAAGAAAACACATAAAGGAGATAACTGGCCGAAGCCACAAGCTGCAAGAGAGAAAGTGGTCCCTAGTGAAACAATAGAGGAAGAAGTTGACACAACCAAAAAAGAGGATCTCAGTGAAGGAGAATTGCAAAGTGAACGTAAACTGAAAAGAAAGAGAGTTGCAAACAGAAGGTACGCAGGTCCTGAATGGGCATATGCAACATCAGCTGAATGGCAACAAGAATTCTTGGCGTTCTGTTTTGATCGAGAGGTTCCAGGTCAATACTACAGCACCTGAATTAAACTTTATAAAAAGACTGTGTTAAATTGTAATTGAAATTGAAAGCTGAAAAGATGAGAAAAGAGACTGATAAATCATCGGATGTGACACTTTTAACCTGAATTGACTGTGAAAAACCGATTCTGACAAGCTGCTAACCTGATTTGACAAAGGGGTCCTGGAGTGAGTGAAACGCTGTAAATATTCGCAGAGAAAGAGAGAGACTTTGCACAGAAAAAAAAGAAAAAAAAAAGAGCTTTTATACCGTCCTCAAGTTGATTGTTTCGGATTATTCTGCTCTCTGATTCTTTACAGATCATGAGTTACAGTAGAGATAATAGTGGTAAGGGTAGGATGTGTGGTGGTTGAGTGCTATTCTGGCTATTGTGTGTGCAATAATAATTATGGGTGTGATTGTGGGAATGCCATTGGTGGATAAGAATGTAACTAACAATGCTTCAAATCCTGAGACTGCTACATTAACACCATGGGAGAAGTTTGAGCAGGATGCAAAATATCTGCATGAGGGAACTAATCCAAAAGGGGAACTATCTACTAATGTCTTCTATCGCTTGCTGAATGAGTATGTTGACACAATGGATGCAAAGAATTGTTATGTGTGCACAAAGATTCCTTCATCAGTACAAGAAGGGGTTACTTACCATAGTCTGCCATTAACAAACGGGATAAACTGTAGTTTACTGTTAACAAGATTCTATGATCAAGAACATGTGCAATACTTCTACTCTAACTTAGATGTAGTGTTTTCTTTTGTGCCTGTGATTGAGTTTCTAAACAAATTAGCTAAAGAACATAGCATAAAATTAGTTAGGGGTTTCTTTGAGCCGACACTGACATTTGGGACAGCTTATGCACACCGCAATAATCTAACCTGCTTACTAACACCTGTAGAAAAGAGCTTCTTAGATCACACTGATGAGAGACGAAAGGCATTAAAGGAAAGGCTAGAGAAGGGATTCGAAAAACGCAAGCTTGCAAATGATTATGCTTACACTGCAATAAAGACGCAGGGCAAATTAGCTATAAATGAACATTCTTGTTAAATGGACAGGATCCAGCGATACCTGGGATCTATTACATATGTGGGCTTAATGCTTATTACCGTCTTCCTAAAGGATGGTATGGGACATGTTATTTGGGAATAGTTTTTCCCAAGATCTACCAGATTGATGACTTAAAGCAAATTCCTAAAATGTCTGAATTACAACATACTGGACAAAAGAGAGAGACAGCGGCTGCTGTCGTTGGTGACATATTTGGAGCCATAATTCCTTCAGTAGGGGTTATATTAAACTCCATAAAGATTCAAAACTTGTCTACTATTGTGGATAACATGCTGACAAATTTCACAGGGGCTATACTCCTGATGGATACTGAACTTGCTGCGGAAAGAGCTATGACTCTTCAAAACCGGCTTGCTTTAGACATTCTTTTAGCAAAGAGTGGCGGAGTCTGTAAGATGCTTAATGAGCGCCATTGTTGTGCGTTCATTCCTGACAATAGTAAAAAGATTAGAGGTATGCTTACTAACCTAACAAGAGATAGTGCAGATTTGAAGGAGCTGAAGGAACCTGGAGTTTGGGAAAGAGTTGGCAAAGGGATTACCAAGGTAGGAAATTGGTTTAGTAGTATTTGGAACGTGATTCTTGCAAAAAATTTAGGGGGTCTATTGATTGTCCTGATATGTTTATTGGGATTATAGTTATCATGCAAAGTTAATGAAAGAATTAAAAGAAATTTGGCAAAACGAACCAAAAGAAATGAAGAAAAAGAAAAGGAGAAGATGTTCAAAGAAATTTGGGAAAAATCACACAGGGGGGAAGATGTTGAAATGCGTATATTGAGAAAAATGAAAGGTTGAGAAGGGAAAGGTTTTGTGTGATGACAAGTGTCATCAGAGGAGGGACTGAGAGAGCGTAGCTTATACCATCAATATTACCATGAAATGTTTATGAACTAATGTGTAATAATGCCGCATAGAAAATGTTTTAATATGTTTTGCTAAAACGTGCGCTTGAAAAGTGCCCACGGGGAGTGGCCGCCACCATATACAATGACTAATGAAACTGACTAATAATGTTGAAATATTACGATACAATATAATTTTGCACTAATAATAAAAGCCTATATGCTAAAGTTTTGCTAATAAATCATTAGGCCTTAGTTAGCATGAGTTGAGGCCTAGCTGCCTGGTTTTCATATTAAATGTGTTTTTTTAACGTGCAGTGTGCTGACTTGCTGAAGGACATGAACTCTTGTTTTTCTCCAAAGTAGAAGATGAATGTAACTGTAGTAGATCTCATGAAATTCGACTTGCTTGTAGAAACATTTTAGCTGAATGCAACACTGTAGACCACTCGCAGGTACAAGGTCGCCTGAACCGGTACAGACAATGGAGCCACTGACTGAAGATGTGCAAAGGACCACAAGAGCATGAAATCATACCGGACATTCCACCTGCTGAAGTTGTCAATCATAAGGACCAATAAAATACGTGAGAACTGTTATGGGGTGACAAATTTGATGAGATAATTAAAAGTCTATTGGAGGGAGCTAGTGGGGCGCAACCCCTCATCCAACCAAATGTTAGGGGAATGTTCAACAAAAAAGGGATAAAAACCCTTGACACAAGGAAATGAGATAGTTAGGGACATGCTGATGCGATTTGCTTGATCCAGACACGTTGTTACTCTGCATAGAGACTTTGCTGTTTGGTTCTTAAAACCATTCTTGCCTTATATTGCCCGTTTACACTTTAACCCCTTATGAGGGAAGTGCCCCCTTTTGCCCGATTGCTGAATTCCTGATGGCGAATCAACTGATGTCCTGAGGACGAAGACTGAACCTGAGTGCTGACCCAATATGGAGGGTAAATATATGACAATGATATTGTGATTGTCTGTTTGCTTTTCCTTTCTAGGTACCAACTGCTTCTTTTGACAGAGACCATAGTTAGATGTTTTCCAAATTGGTGTTACTAAATTGTTTTGCATGAAGCCCAACATGCCAATGCTAATTCGAGGTTAGGGGTGGGATTCACTAAACTGACTGAATCTATGCTTTGTTGAATAATGCGCTAACGTTACTCTGCTAAGGATAACTTATGTTGACACCGTGTTATGTCCTAATATTCTTAATTCTTGCTTTGATGAAATCTTATCAGAGTTGCCATATTGTGACAATGCTAATGTGTTTCTTGGTTATGAGACTAATAAACTTACTAGTAGAATTGTAATCAATAGGGAATAAACTTCACAAAATCATATTAAACTAGTGTGGTTATTCATGACTAAAAGGTCATGGTGGTTTACGAGTTCTATTAAATGTCTTTGATTAATTTGAATTGTCGTATTACAGTGAACTTTGATGACTTTATTGACATATTGATTGACATGCTGATTAGCTATCTCGTCCTAAGGTGTCTTCAATCAGGGTCAAAAGATTCATTGGCCTAAAACGAGTCCCAAAGTGAGTAAATTAGTCATAAAGGGACGCGTTAGCAGCGGTCTGCAGACCGCCAGCACTGGCGGTCTAGTGGCAGCTTTGGCGGTCTTGGAAAAAGACCACCAGAGTCATAATGAGGGTCTAACCACTGTTGCTTCAAGGAGCGAGGAGCAGGACATTAAGTGGCTCTAGTCCACAGGCTGGTTGTAGTCAGTGGCACCCCTCAGGGAAGGGCATTTTGTCCCCTCTTAAGCCAGCACTGGTGCCCTCACAAAGAGACATTCTCCACTACATGTTGGTATTGGGATTGTGCTGTTGAATCGGAACTGAATTAGAAAGCGACCTTTATTGGCACAGCTAGGCTCAGCCTCACTACAGGCAACATTTTGCTGTCATAAACCTGTCTGGTGCAGTATAATTTGACATTTTAAAAAATACACCATGATAGTTTCAAGCATTATTAGTCTGTCTGGCCATTTTGCTATATTTCCAGGCATACACCTGCCAGAGCACATTTTAATGCCAGCAGTAACTGTTAGTATGAGAAAGTACATGTTGCTATCATCGAATATTGCCAATCCAATGGGACGATTGTGATGTCATTGGTCGTCAACATTGTGAGGAAATACATTCTGTGATGTGTGTGTGTGTGTTTTTTAATTTACCAATACTGCCGTTTAGAGGAGCTCCAGTGAAATGGGGCTGGTTGTCATGTTTTAACCGGTCAGGTAGAAGGCACAAAAAAGCACTAGGGGCCTGATTTATGATAAATTATATTTTGTAAGTTTGTGCTGCTTTTGCATAAAAGAATGACACAAAGGAGGCACTAAGTTTTCATAAATCGGGCCCTAAATACTCATTACCATAGGTAAGTATAAAATTGCTATTCTTAAGATAGAAGATATTTATGTCAGAGCAAATAAACAATTAACAACAGTAAATCTGTACTTACCTATATGCACTTCACAAAGTTTTGGTAGTCAATATTGAAGTTATTTTTGTACCACGACATTTAGAGCTCAATAAACTAGCACTATACCTGTATCAGCCTATGCAATGGAGCAGTAAGATAGATGTCTTCTCTATGCAATATATCACCTGATAGGATATCTGTATGACAAGGCTCCAGGCACCAAGTGAGACCTTTTCCTCCTAAAGATTTAGCCTTTAATTGTTTCATAGCATCATCTCTTTCTATGATAGTGGCAGTCTGAGAGATTGGTCTCATGTAGAGAAATGCAGCTCAGTACAAGAAGGTTGATTTAAAAGTCAGTGTGTGGACAGCTCTTACGGTTTATGAAATATGTTAGAAAACCGACGTATCACTATTTCTGGCTCGGGTATCCTTTTATCTTGCTGTGAACAGAGGTTCGTCTAGGGCACATAGCCTGCTGGCATGCTGGCACAGGTCATGGCCCGCAAACCATGCACCTGGGTCTAAATTGCCTCATATTGTTTTGTCTTTTGACTCCTTTTATCTGCTCTGTACAGATGAAACATAAATTCCATCTCTTTTCCATCACTCACTCCTCAATCTTACACTCAAATCCAGCTGTTTCGCTGTTATGCAATACTAGCTGGCCTTATGCTAGGGCTTCATCTAAAGAAAATTGCTATATGGATGACACAAAGGTGCCAGTTTTTGTAAACATAATTTTATTATATATTACAATGATAAAAAATAATTACACCACTTTGTCATTCAGTAAATATATAACTTCGTAACTGTGACAACATATACCACATTACATTAGTCCTAGACAACCATTAATGATAGCCCTTCAGAGACATTTGTTTCATAACCTAATATGAAATATCAGCCGGGAACCAATCGCACTATAACATTATAACTAAACACTTCAGGGGCGTTTCATCGTGTGATATTCTATGTGTTAATCGCCTTGTAACCTCCAGAAGTTCAGCGATGCGTGTGTTTAGCTAATAGACCAAGGAGACTGCTCATCGACCACGTTCCTCTCATTGACTAGCAAGCTGGAATTAAGGACTGGGTGGCAAGGAGGTGATGAAGAGGATGGGGTGACAGAATCTTCTTAGCATCTTTGATACCCTTTGAAACAGAGTAACCGTGGGATTATCATCTTATACCACACAACTCAGACTTACCTCTACGTCAATCCTTCTTGGGGACTCCCAGGTCAATCCTCCTCAATAACTTAATTGCCCTCTTCTACAAACGAGGAAAGGATAACCTCCCACGATCTGGCTGAGTTCATTTACCCCTCATTTTTTAGCCTCTCAAAACCTTCAAAGCCAGCCCATTTTTTTACCTCACTTTTTCATTGTTCATAGGCAGGGCCACTCACTGATTTCCAATTCATTGTTATCTACTTTTTGGCTAATATCAAAGTGAGGTCTAAAAACATGGTCGTAATTTTATATTTTGGAGCACAAGGAAACACAACTAGGATACATACACTAGGGGACAGAAATACATTTCTATCTGTGGCCTCATTAATTGAGTCTACAGTTTCCTTCTAGAACACAAATAGGATAGGGCAGGTCCAAATCATATGAGATAGTTCTGTCCCCGCTATCTCACATCAAGTACAACTGACCTGTATTTGCAGAAAGTACTTGTTAATTTTAGGAATAAGATAGAAGTGTACCAGTTTAAATTGTGCATTACGAATAACTCTTGGAGCATTCTCCAGTACTCTCGTACAATCTGAATAATTGATTGGGATTTGCAAGTCATCTGCACATTTACCCCTGACGGAGTGCAGTGGTGCATTCATACGGCTTCACATGTTCATTTGGTGAGCAATGTATTGAGTTTCCTATATCATTTTCTGGGATCACTACCAGCAGAGTGACAAAATAATATAGCATTTTGGACACTCCAACCACCTTAGCTATCACTAATCTCCCTGCCACTGAGATCGGAAGTGTCTTCCGAAAAGCTGCCCTGCTTCTCAATGCAGCAATAGGAGTCCCAATGTTCCTGTCAGTCCTGTTTAACACATCTATATATGTACATTCCTAGATATTTTTTAAACATCTGCTCCCATCTGAGCTCCTCAGGCAGCAACAGAGCCATGCCTTCTTCATTGAGTGCCTTCTCCGGCAATGAACTGGATTTGTGCCAGTTAAAACACAATCCACATAGGGGCTGTTGGACTTTTTTGCTTATGCAGGGTCATCCCCAATCTTTTTGCCTTCTGCCTCCCATTTTTTCTGACCTGTTGCTGTTGGCTTTTGAACTCTGAGCACTTTATCACTGCTAACCAGTGCTAAAGTGCATATGTTCTCTGTGTAAATTGTGTGGTTGATTGGTTTATCCATGATTGGCATATTTGATTTACTAGTAAGTCCCTAGTAAAGTTCACTATAGGTGCCAGGGCCTGTAAATCAAATGCTACTAGTGGGCCTGCATCACTGGTTGTGCCACTCACATACGTAGATCTGTAATCATGTCTCAGACCTGCCACTGCAGTGTCTGTGTGTGCAGTTTCAACTGTAAATTCCACTTGGCAGGTATACCCACTTGCCAGGCCTAAACCTTCCCTTTTCTTACATGTCAGACACCCCTATGTTAGGCCCTAGGTAGCCCCAAGGGCAGGGTCCAGTGTATGGTTAAGGTAGGACATATTGTAATGTGTTGTATATGTCCTGACAGTGAAATATTGCTAAATTTGTTTTTCACTGTTGCGAGGCCTGTCCCTCTCATAGGTTAATATGGGGGTTACCTTTAAATCTCATTAAAGTGTAGATTCCCTTTGGGAGCGGATGGACATGTGGAGTTTGAGGTCTCTGAGCTCACAATTTAAAAATACATCTTTTAGTAAAGGTGATTTTACGATTGTGTGTTTGAAAATGCCACTTTTAGGAAGTGAGCATTTTCTTGCTTATACCATTTCTGTGACTCTGCCTGTTTGTGGATTCCCTGTCTGGGTCAGTTTGACAGTTGGGCTGGTTGCACCTCACACTAGACATTGACACAAAGGGAACTGGGGTGTAGTCTGCATTTCCTGATGAGCCATTTGTTCTAGGAGGGAGGGGAAGAGTGGTCACTTACACCTGAAAGGGCTGTGCCTGTCCTCACACAATGCAATCTCCGACCCCCTGGTGAGTGTCTGGGGCCTGGCCTGGGCAAGGCAGGATTTCACATTCACAAGAGACTTTACTTTGAAGTAGGCCTACTTCAAAGGAGAAATTGGGTATAAGAAGGGCACCCAAAACCACAGACTTTAGATCACTTCTGGACATGAAGAGGAACCTCTGCCGGAGAAGAACTGAAGAGCTGAGGAGAAGTGCTGCCCTGCCTGTGAGTGTGCTTTGTGGAGCTATCCTGCAGTTTCTGCCAGAGTAAGAGGGCAAAGACTGGGCTTTGTGTGCTTTCTATCTTGTGAAGAAATCTCCAAGGGCTTGATTTAGAGCTTGCCTTCTGTTGTTTGAAGTCTCAGGGACAGCAAAGACTTCTCTCTGCCAGCACTTAGAGTCTCTGGAGAGACTTGTGCTCTGACAAGTAGTGCCCTATCCAGTCCCTGGGCCCTTGAAAGGAAAGCTGGTGGATAACCAAGGAAACCGACTCTGTGATCTTCGCTGGAAAGTGATGACCTTCGCAGGTCCGACGCTGCTGCAGCCCCGCTGAAGTCTGCGACTCCGTGGAAGTCACCGCACCACATCGTTTCCGACGCCGCTCGAAGTGCGTGGATTCAATGTTTTGCACAGACGCTGCGATCCCCGACTTCGTGCATCGACTTGTTTTCACTCTTCACCAAAGGTACTGTACTTGGGGGTCTACGCGACTCCGTGTCCGGCGCAGCTGGTGTCGGCTTGTTGGGAGCAACTCCCTCACAACGCCGTGTTAACACCTCATCGAAGTATTTTGTGTTTCTAAGCGCTATTTTTGAGTGTAATCTTTAAAAATTCATAACTTGACTTGTGTATGTTGGATTTTTGTCGTTTTGGTCTTGTTTTGTTTAGTTAAATATTTCCTATTTCTCTAAACTAGTGTTGTGTCATTTTGTAGTGTTTTCATTAAGTTACTGTGTGTGTTGGTACAAATACTTTACACCTAGCTCTCTGAAGTTAAGCCTACTGCTCTGCCAAGCTACCAAGGGCGGTAAGCAGGGGTTAGCTGAGGGTGATTCTCTTTTACCCTGACTAGAGTGAGGGTCCTTGCTTGAACAGGGGGTAACGTGATTGTCAGCCAAAGACCCCATTTCTAACTGGGGCCCATATTTATTCAGTACCTGTATGGCCCTCTGATTATTGGCTTGGTGACCGTTAACTAACAGGAATATGTAATTTGCATTTAAGAGACATAGGCCCTCATTATGACCATGGCGGTCTCTTAACCGCCAGGGTTAATGTGGCGCTATCCCCACCAACAGGCTGGCGGTGTATACCGCCACATTAGGAGTGTGGCAGGTTGGCTGCTGCCAACCTGCTACATCGCAACTCATACCGCAATGGCAATATGAAACGCTGGGCCGGAGATGTTCATCTCCGACCCGACGGTCCACAGAAGACCGCTGGCGGCATTATGAGCCAGCCTACTACAATGGTTTCCGCAACAGTAGCACCGCCATGAAAACCATAGCGGTAGGGCTACCGGTGACACCTGACTTACCTTGTCTGCAAGGAGGTCGTCTGGCAGGGAACGGGAAGGGGTGCTGCTACCACCAGCAGTACCCCGCCAGGCCATGTTAATAATTGTAATATGGCTGGCGGCGTCCTTCTGGCGGGGCGCTGCAGGTGGTAGCACTGCCCAGGCGCCTCCTACCGCCAGCATGGTTACTATCAGATTTCTGCCCACAGTGTGGTGGAAATCCGGCGTACCCATAATGTGGCGGGCGAAGACCGCCAGCCCTGGTGCTCTTCTGGCACCCGCGGCTTCAGGGGTCTTAAGAAAATACCGCTGAAGTCATAATGAGGGCCATAATGTGCTGTATCACTGATAGCTATTCCCATATAAATGTCCCCTTGCCTCAGTTTGCATTCTAATGATTCACTCACCATGGCAAACAACAGCGAGCGCAATGGGCACCCTTGTCATCTGCCTTTCCACTGCATTGGAATAAGAAATTATCCATTTTCTATAGAGGAGCTGCATCCACTCCTTATACCCCTGGGTCTGCCCCATTCTAGCCATGACGGTATAAAGATATTCCAAATCCAGAGTGTTGATTCTTTTTTCCACATCCAATGGTAAAATTCATGCATCACCCAACAGTCCTGTGCGGCCATCAAGTTTATCTATCAGTCTCAGTGTTCTCGTGGCGTATTTCTTCCTGGGATAAATCCCATTTAATCAAGATGTATAAGAGATTTCATACATGCCATCAAATCTATAGCACATATCCTTCTCAGAATTTTAAAATCAAGATTCAGCATGAACAGGGGTCTGTATTACGTTACCTTTTCTGGGTCTCTGCCTGTCTTAAGTAAAGGGATTACCACAGAGAGCCTCACTGGCCTCATGATACATTTTTGTTAGCTTCAGGGCAAGTTTGTCTATAAAATGTGACTGGCAAACCAGACATTAATTGTCATCTGTTATGACATTCCTTCATGGAGGTCAGTTCTGGGCCAAGTATTTTAGAACCTCTTTTTTTGCGGATTCAGATCTAGACCAGTAATGTCTCTTCCTCATCTTTTTTTGCCCATTCAATTGAACCGTGTATTCTTTGTAATCGAATCAGCACAGCCTTTTAACCAGTAAATCGGGGGATTGATGATGTTGTTTCTCTAGTCTCCCAGCACTCGCTCCTCCTATACCTCCACATCTGGAATCAGTGCTCAGCAAACTCCCACAGTGCTCGCCCTAAAATCACCATGTTTTAGGCATTTCTTTGTGTCACTGAAGAGGTGGCAGTGCTATTGTTTACTATAAAATATTTAGGAATTATCTTACCTATGTTCTTGCGAAAAACCTGATCGCCCATTGATTTAATCTTCAGCTTCCAAATGGGTTTTACTTTCCTCCCTCAATCCCAGGCTAGCTTCAACATCAGAGGGTTATGGTCCGATATTTAATTTTATTATTTCTTTATTTTTATTTATGTGTGATCTTGTGGCAAACAAGCAAGCCAAACATTAAAAACCACCACATATATTTACACCACATTTATTTTCTAATACATTAAAAGCAATCCGCCCCAAACTATAACAACAGCCGTTCTAGACTGAACTGTTGAAAATGTCAGAACATCTGTACAAAGAAGACTACAAAATGGAAAAGAAAACAAGAAAAGAATCAGTCTCATTAACAGATCTGACCTTAAAATATATCCGCTCCCCCAACCGCTCCTCCAGATAACTCCCTGCTCTGTGCAGGAGTCATATAAGCAAATTAGTGTTAGGCGTCAATAAAGCGCAGTGCTGCTACTGGGAAATCTGCTAAACTTCAGAGAAAGCGTTTTGTGAAAGTTCTGGGATTACTTGTACCAGATAGATACAATTCAAATACTGAACAAAGACCAGGGACTCTTTAATGCACTAATTATCTCAAGTTCCGGGGAATTCCCCAGCAAAAAAATCAACCACTATATTAATGTTTTGTTATTCAATCGTTTCTATCTATTTCCGTGTTTCAAAGCTTCGAAAGCTTACAAAAAAAATACTATTTTCACATTTCTTTATATATACTTAATTCAGAGATCCAAAAAGTATGCAATTCTCTAAAAACTGGGACTAAATACTTCCTTCTCTGAGTTCAAACTCTTAGCGACATTTTAGCAAGTGTAAAAGAGTTCCTGGGGCAGCCTGGCAGAAAAAGCAAATCGCAGCTTCTATGGGCCCTTTTTCTCAATATACTTCGTCCTCTTTTTCCAAAATATACATCAAGGGATTTGTTGCAATTTTAGCTTCATCATCAATCTCCTTGTACTTCTTGTTTTGCTGTTTCTTAAATATAGGGTCTCATTTACAAGGCCCTTCCACCACCATTGCATACTTTTTTTGATGTAGTGATGGTGCCAAGCAGTGCTTTACACTGCTCCATGTTTACAAACTGATGCATTGGGCCCAATGCATCAGTTCGTAAAGCTTTGCGTCTCATTATACCTTCGCCAGGTATAATGTATGCAAGATAGGCGTTTCCAGGCAAAAAGCCACATAGAACTGACTCAGTGAAATTTACATTTCACTGTATCATTCTGTAACTTCACTGCACCAAAATTGTAATGCCTGCTCAGAGCAGGGGTTAAACTGATGCACGGCTTTTGTCTATGGGAGCCTTTCATGCATTATTAGACAAGCATAATTTTGTTGACGCTAGTCCAGCAATGCATCAATTTAGACCACAGATGCATCAGAATTTCTGACACATCTGGGGAAACGTGCACCATGGATCTCTGAATAGTAAATACGGCACATCCACGGTGTCGTAAGGAAATTGTTGGGCAGTTCAAGAAATCTGGCATATGGAGGCCGATGCGTCAGATTATTGTAAATGAGATCCATAGTTCCAATTCCTTTCTGAAATCTGTGCTCAAGAGGAGAACAAGCTGTTCACCTCCTCCCCCTACCCAGGGTCCTCCATGTCTTTTCTAATAGCAGTGTTCAAATATTTTATCCTTTTTTTTCTACATGTTTTGGTTATTTCCACATTTTCCAAAAAGAGACTTTCACCTGACGGCCCCATTATTTTATCCATGTTGTCCAGCCCAAAAAATGGTATGTCTAGTTTAGAGGTGAAGGTTTAATGTGTGTCTCAGGGACCCCAGTTCTGAGTTAATAATGCTAAGCCAATAGTTTGATGTTTGTTGATAATATCTACTCTTGATACTTATTGGGCCTAACCCAAGTTTCAAAACACTGTTGGCTGTGTCCCTTGGTAGGACAAGCCCCTTCTTCAAATATTTGTTTCAACTGTCTGGAGATGGCTAGAGGCTTTCTCATTCAGTATTTTACTGCCATATAGCAATAGATTTACTATTTTTAGGTTATATGTCTGCTTTAAGTCTTCCAGCAACTTGTAATCCAGTAAGGAATCAATTTTTCTCGCTTCCCCAGATATTGAGATTCGTCTTTGTTCCAAGTGCCCGATGTAGCTATTAAAATTAGGAATATTTGTAAAAAACATTTCTGGTTATGTAAACTCTTTCACGGATTCCAGTTGTTTTTTTGTTTTTTCTTCAATCAAAACCTCCTCTTCCTTTTTCACATTACTTTTTTTTAGAGAAAACCATAATTATTGCTTTGAAAACATTTATCATAAGCACTGATGTATCAAAGTCCACCACAGCCCCCACGGTGCAGGGGGGGCCCTGAGCTCCAGGTGGGTCCCTCAGCACAGTACACTGTGCATGGGAGCCGTGCACCAGGCCTGAGAGCCCTTGACTGGGTGGGGAAGGGGACCCTCCATGTATTTTGCAGTGGCGCCCCCTCAAGTTTTTTTTACACCACTGATTATAAGTTCCTTTAAAACAGAATATTTTCTGATCAATAGGAACTGTATCTTCTGCATGAAATATAAATGAGATTGTTTCTGCCACTAATTTTGGGGGAGCATTTAGCGAGCCACGCTTAATGCATGCGGTGAATCAGCTATGTATATTGAAAAATGAGTAGCACTAGAATACATCCCTGTTGAAGACCATTCGGGGTACTTATTTTCCTGGACAGTGCCCCGTTGCTGTCCGACTCTATCTGTGTTCAGAAATCTTCTTTCAGTTGAGTAATGAGTTTTTAATAAGCCCATAGGGATCCTCCATTTTCCATTTGCTTTCAGAGGTGAGCTTGGTTGATTTACTGAATGCAGTTATTAGATTAATATATGGCACATAATGGGGGCTGATTTTCTTAAAATTATACTCCTCAACCAATAGTTTCAGTGCTAGACTGCCATCAATATTTGAGTAATACTCCCTAAAACCAAGCTGAAGGAGGATATTCTCATTCTCTACCCACTCTTTTTAGGAGATGGTATGCGTATATCTTGGTTTGTCTAAAAAGGCAATCATCTGGTAAATATTTGGAAGTTCTCATGATAAAAAAATAACAACACATTTACACTCAATGTACTCAGGAAGATCTACTACTCTAATATTATTTCTTCTGGCCCACCTCACGAAGTCCTCCACTCTGTATTCTAAAAAATGTGTCCTTTTGGTTAGTAATTTTAGTTGCTCCTGTAGATTGTCAGAAAAGAGTCCTAGGACCTCTGTGGATTCTTCTCTTTTAGAAGTCCTGGCTGTAATCTTTCACTGCTCATCCAGTAGTAGACTAATATCCACCACCACTGAGTCTATTTTAGGTTCAAGAGCATCTCTAGTACCTGTTATGGGGGCTAGAAAAGTGTACAATTTCTCTCTGTGATCCATGTCACTGTTGGTTGTTGCAATTCCCACTTATTTCCTCTAGATAGTGATCAATCTCTTCAGTTTTGCCTCTGGTATGTCTTCCCTTTGCCATTAAGACCGTGCTTCTGATATTTGTTATAGATCCTACACAGAAGTGTTGGGACACTAGGGTCCAATGCACAATTAGATGGTATCTTTACCTAGTGTCTCCCAGTAGTTTAAATGATGCGGGTAGGTTCCATCAATACTTTAATTTAAGGCAGCATGCTGTTGGTATCACCAATGATCACTCAGCAAGGCACTTTTCAATGCGAATGTCAACAATCAGTGCCCTGATGACAATCAGTTCCCAACCTAGAACAAACAAAGACTTTGAAGGGGAGGAGGCCACAGCAAAGGTATTAAAGGGTGCTCAGGGACCCGAGTCAGGAACTCTGTAATGTAGGTTCGATTGAGATGCCTCCCATCCCCCTCAATCTCCCACCACAACTACCAGTGGAGTACTTTCACCATCAGTCTTCTACATTGGCATTACAAACATTGGGGTGTGCTGCTGTAATGATCATAACACTCTTGAGATCAAGTTTCAATACAAGGCAGACATTTAATAATCAATATGCACATTAATTGCACCCCATACCTCTATCCATTTCAAGCTTTTAAGGGGTACTCTCTTCCTTCACTCTCAGCACTGAAGCTGTTTAGCACTCGCCCCTTCCTTGGTGTCACTCTGCAGCTGCTCTCCTTTCATTGCAGGGCAATGCATGGCCTCTGCCATCAGCCAGGACTCAATCCCCGCGGGGAGGAAGCTGCTCCCAGAAGTGGCTGAATTGACCACAGAGGAGGGGTTGCTCATTTCCCTGGCCACATTTCTAGGGTGGGCACACAGGCTCAGAACAAGAGGCAAGGGGTTTTGCCATCTTAGATTTAGGCAGTGAGGGGCACTGTAGAATTGTTTGGAGTAGGGAAAAGGAAGTGCTGCAAAAGTAAATATGGCAACCCCCTTGAATGTTTACCTAATTGGTGAAGAAGGACCCTGGAGTCAACCCCGCACCCACAGGCTGGTACCAGAGTGTAAATGTGACATCCTCAGCACCCTGCTCCGACAACTACTGGACCTGAGGAAGATCAGAAGGTGATTGGGCCTGCTGTCTGAGACCTGGGAGGAGACCTGAAGAACAATATCTGTTCTCTCTTGTAACCAGACCAAAGAAGTGGACTCAAAGGGTCATAAGGCTGACACAACATACCACAAGAGGCCTTTCCTGCAACTGCCAACTAACCAGCTCCAAATGGACATACCCTGGACCCTGCTGTTGGCCTCTGCTGGAGTGAGTTCTGAACCCCCAACTGCTGTTCCTATGGTTCTGGAACAGTTAGCTGTGTCTGGCTGGATTTCTCCTACCAGCCATGAAAACCTGGGGCTTAGGAACATGTTTGGCTCCAACTACCTCCGAAATACGAGGACAAAACTGTTAAGCCAAGCCAACTGGGTTGCGTTGCCACTGGCCTAAAGATTTAGTTTTCTCTTGCAAAGAGCTTTTCTGCAGCAGCAAATACAGTTCAGGGGGACCTCACGGAGAAAGTATCTGACCTCGAGCTTCCCTCATTGGCTACAGCCTGCAGCCTTGACCCGCTCCAGGAATTCAAGCTCTAAAATAGTGACTAAGTGTGAAGGAAGAAATCTAGACCAAGCAAAGGTGCGAAAAGTAACCAGTCAACAGCGCACCTTCCTTGGAGAGAAATTACAATTTCTCCTACTTGAAGGCTTCATCTGTACCTTGTCCAAAGGCCATTTGACCTCATGGAGCCCTTCTCGGCTACATCCTGCTGCCTTGTCCCACTGAAGATTTTGGACTTCCACTATTTAGACTAACCTCAAAGGTAAAACTTCAGAGTGGGTTGAAACTGGTTTCTGTATCCAACCAGTGCTCCATCGTGGTCGGACTCAAATCACGCCTAGGTCCGGATCTACTGTAACCAGTAGACCACGGTTGGTACTTAATGCTTTCTGGTGCTATTTTTATTTAAGACTATAACAATTCTAAGCTATGGTTCCCCTTACTGGATTTTTGTTGTTTTGTCATTTCAATTATTAAAATGTACTCTATTTTTCTAAATTGGTTTGAATTTTTCTTCTGTTTTGTTTTGACTTTCTTACTGTTTTGATACTGCATAAAAACTTTACATAACCTCTTCAAATTGAGCCTCTTTGCTCCCTGCCATAGCAACTAAGTGACTAAGCTAAGGTTAGCTTAGTGAGTTTTGTGGTTCACCCTGACAAAAATGATGTTTATTACTAAAAGTAGGTACTCTCCTCCATTTAACTAATGACCCAATTTCTTAGAAAGAAGAGTTGAGAGTCCTCCAAATCTCCCATGGCCACCTAGTTCTGCAGCTCCACATTGAGATTTACCCTCATCTCACCTTCCTCGTTGCCAAGTAATTCTCTAACACACTTGTCCTGAGAAATTTGAATCATGAGAGTCTGCTTGTGGGCTTCTCAAGCTACTCCTCCCTCTTGACAAAGTGATCAAGTTTGCAGCATGTGTACTCATTAATCTTTGATGATACCAATCCACCTCCCATCATCTGAGCAGGCAAGTTGACTAAATGCCAGCTGCAGAGCACAGATCTTGCTCCTCGGTTTGGGTTTCATGGCCAAGCATGGTCAGTCACCAGCTTTGTTGCCAACTTCCTTTCTTATTGCCTTCCAGTCAAACCATCTTCTCTTCTAACCTTCACTTCTTACCTGTTCCCAATCCCTACTGTACTTGAATGAGCTCCGAAATCTCAAGTCACAAGTCCCTGTTTGTATTCAAGGACTACTCTCAAATCCCAACTCTTCAAGCTGGATACCCAAGAGGTCTGATCAAGGTCATCACTGTGACTCCTGCAACTTATGCTTGGAAAGAACCATTCTTTGGCAGCAGGCACTGTGACATCACAACTTAACTATAGTGTATTACAGTTGAAGATCTAAACCATTCTACTACTACATAATTAGAGACCTCACAAGTCGCATGTAACAAGGAAATTAGAGGCCGGCATTTATTATAGCAGGTCCCCATGGATTAAATCACAACCATAATTAGTCGACTAGCCCTTAGTGGCCACTAAAAGTATCGATTCATAGACTTTGATCTTTCAGCAAACATTGTAAATATGATAATTACACTATAGGTTGGATGGTTAAAGTGTCTTGCCTATTCACCCCTCCCAACATTTCAGGTAATTGCCTATGCCCATGCCAAGCTGCGTACTTATTAAAGTTACCATGATGTGTTGCCATGTAAGGAGTTTCTGTTCGAAGTGATTCCCACTTCTTTGTAAATACGTAAATGAATACTTTTTTCAAAGATCACACTGTCATGTTTTGACACAAGCGGTCCAAGGAGAGGACGGCATAGGCGCACAGCGAGCGCCCCCTTTGATGCATGTTTGACAATAAGGGGACACTCCCCCTCCTGGACACCAGAGGCCATTAGCCTCTAGGGATTGGGCCACCTCAAGGTAGTTCCTTGGCAAGGTAGGCTGATTGCTTTATTGCTTCTTACGCCTGTTACCAACTTAGCAGACTTTTTCTCCACTCCTAGTATGAGTCTTAGGGATCCAATGCCCTGATGAATGCCCGAGACCTTCCTAGGCTCATTACTGAGGGCAGAAACATGTTGGCTATAAGTCCTTAGATAGTTGACCCTGTGAGTCCTTGTTCTCACAGAGGTGTCCCACTCTACGCTTTTAACCACACCAAACAGACCCTATTATTAAATTGTAACTTTACACAGGTGCCTGTTCAGGTGTTTTTATCCCATAGATTAGCTGGATCCCGATCTTTCCAGACCTAGAATTTATTTACGCACTCCCTCCTGTTCTTTTAACAGTGAGATTGAGTCCGCCCAGGTGGCACTGTCCTACCTCGGTGGGGCTAGGTGGTCAAATGATGAAGCATGACACTATATAGTGTGTGAGACCACCTAGTCCGTAAAGGAAATCCCCTCCCCCTTTTTTTTACCCCTTTTAACTGCTCTCCAAGCTCACACTGACCCCTTTCCTCCAATAGAGGACCACGAGGAACCTTGGGCACAACTGGTACCCCTGGGACCCATCCCTCGATATATAAAAGAACCCCGTACTCCTTAGTGTATTTTATGTTTTGACACTTTACAAGCCCAGCAAAGTTCATAGTGATATCATTAGGCCTTACAGATGCAGCTGAGTGGACTGTGATGTCATCAATTAGTGCAAACACATTAAAGCTCATTGTGAATGCCGTCAAAGATTACTGTGAAGTCATCTTGCTTTGTACAACTAAGGAGAGCACATTGTGATGTCATTAGCCATTGCTACAGATTGTATGCAAAGGATGTGAGTTTATCTCTGTCTCATTCATCTTTCAGCTGGTTGGCCACGTTTGCTGTTGTATATTATTTCATATCAACTTATAAATCTTTTTATTTGACAGAGGAGGTGGGGAATTATAGACATGGTGGAAATAATGTCCTCGGAGTAAATCCCAGCTACGCTCTGGATGTAAGAATGTAAATCAGAGGGGAGGACGTGGATGCGTAGTTCTACAAAAGGAAACACTGTCTGCAGCAGTTCGTAAATCATCTTTTATGGTACAAGATAGGCCCCGGTGGGCTCACGAAAATAGGTGCATATTTCTTTTCGCATTAGGAAAAGTCCATGAATATAAAATGTAATGAGTGAATGGAAAATGTCTGAAAATGGGAATGTGATATACTCACTGGCGCTAACCTTGGCAAGGTATGACGTACCCCTAGGGTACCGTAAAACATAACCAATTTTCTCACTGGAGCAGTTGCAGACATCCATTCGGCCGAATCCCTAGTGACAGATTCCCTCCCTGGACAGGAAGGGTCAGAACAGCCATTTACTGTTAAAAATTAATACAATGTATTAAAATAAACAGGTTTTATATAAATTGCCTTTTGAATTCTAATTACGTTTTAAACGGTAAATGTCTTTCCTGACCTTTACATCAGAGCAAGGGACCTACCCTCAGGACTTTGGGACATTTGATAACTTAGTCACAAATGAAAACCAGCTTTATTGTTACAGCAGGACAGGGACCCGTAAATCGTGATAGAAGGAAAGGCAGGGCATTACAGGAACCTTCTGTGCTTGTGGTGCTGAGACAAGCCGGCTGACATGTATACTGATTCCTCAGCATGATGCCAAGGCTGTGGACATTATTCGATCTTCACTTACTGTCCGCAAGGGTCACATGGGATTTCTCTACAAGCCTCCTGCGCCGCTCGTGTTAAGTAAGCAAAATAGTTCGAGCAATTTACAGCAAACCTTCTCGCAGTTTAGCACGTGGACAAGGCATACAATCCCAAATTCCTTCAGCTACAATAGGCAACAAAGTTTCTTTATGAAAAGTCTGAAGCTACAGAAACTCATCCCACTGGCACCAAGTGTCATTTACTTAAACAATTCAGCGTGATCCTCTAAACTGCAGCTTATACCTGTGGTTCTCATCTATGATAGTGGAAGACTGGAAGAATTCCCACACAAGGGTTCACAGCTTGTTTGCTCACCTTTGCAGATGTTCCTAACTCGACTACTTTGAAAGCAATTGCCCGTCTATTTCTGTTTTAAATGATCTATTTACCTCACACCAAGACACATTCTAAGGTGCTCTTCTTTCAGTTGGGGCTAGTATTTGATGAGTGCTTCTTAGGCAGAACGTGGTGGTGGGGGTTGAAAAGGACAGCAGTAGATCCTTGCACAAGGCAATACATAATATGTGTAAGGTGGCACATGATGAGATGAGAAGTGTATGGGTGGACGACAGGGGACACATGTCCTTTCCTAGCTCAAAATCAGTCACTGCAGGTGAGTCTAGTTATAGCATATCTTCATCAGCTGAATCAGACTCTGACCTGTGATGGAAACCTCAGATCCATAAGGAAAATTAACCTACCGACTACTAAAAGTGTACTTATGTCCTACCACTGAGGGACTGAGCTCCACACAGATTACAATAAAATAACGTTATTGTTAGACTTTTCATCCTTGGCGTGGTCTCCCTTAACTTTTTGCCTCTGTTCCCCAGGTTGTTGATGTGTGCTGGACTCTGATTTTGCTGTTTTTGTTACTCTGGGCACTTTACCACTGCTAACCAGTGCTAAAGTGCAAGTGCTCCTGTTTAAATTGTATGTAAGTGGTTCATCCATGATTGGCATATTTGAATTACTAGTAAGTCCCTAGTAATGTGCACTAGAGGTGCCAGGGCCTGTAAATCAAATGCTACTAGTGGGCCTGCAGCACTGGTTGTGCCACCCACATAAGTAGCTCTGTAATCATGTCTCAGACCTGCCCCTGCAGTGTCTGTATGTGTATTTTTACACTGTAAATTCGACTTGGCAAGTGTACCCACTTGCCAGGCCTAAACCTTCCCTTTCCTTACATGTAAGGCACCCCTAAGGTAGGCCCTAGGTAGCCCCAAGGGCAGGGTGCAGTGTATGGATAAGGTAGGACATATAGTAATGTGGTTTATATGTCCTGACAGTGAAATACTGCCAATTTCGTTTTCACTGTTGCAAGGTCTGTCTCTCTCTCATAGGATAATATGGGGGCTACCTTTAAATATGATTAAAGTGTAGATTCCCCTAGAGAGTAGATGGACATGTGGAGTTTGGGATCCCTGAACTCACAATTTAAAAATACATCTTTTAGTAAAGTTGATTTTAAGATTGTGCGTTTGGAAATGCCACTTTTAGAAAGTGAGCATTTTCTTGCTTAAACCATTCTGTGACTCTGCCGGGTTTGTGGATTCCCTGTCTGGGTCAGTTTGACAGTTGGGTTGTTTTTCACCTCACACCAGACAGTGACACAAAGGGAGCTGGGGTGTGATCTGCATTTCCTGATTAGCCATCTCTGCTAGGAGGGAGGGGTGGAGTGGTCACTCTCATCTGAAAGGACTGTGCCTGCCTCTGACAATGCTGTCTCCAGCCCCCTGGTGTGTGTCTGAGGCCTTGCCTGGGCAAGGCAGGATTTCACAAGAAGGTGTGAGTCCCCTTTGAAGAAAGGTGACTTCAAAGACTAAAATGGGTATAAGAAGGGCACCCAAACTTACAAACTTTAGAAACACTTCTGGAATCAAGAGGAACCTCTGCCTGGAGAAGAGCTGATCGCTGAGGAACAAGTGCTGCCCTGCCTGTGACTGTGCTTTGTGGAGCTTTCCTGCAGTGCTGCTTCTGCCAGAGTAAGAGGGCAAAGACTGGACTTTGTGTGCCTTCCATCTTGAAGAAGAAATCTCCAAGGGCTTGATGTAGAGCTTGCCTCCTGTTGTTGAAGTCTCAGGGATAGCAAAGACTTCTTCCTGCCAGCACCTGGAGTCTCTGGAGAGACCCCTACTCTGCTCTGTGGTGCCCTTCCAGTTCCTGGGACCCTGAAAGGAGAGGCTGGCAGCCTAAGGACAAAAATACACGCACCGAGCACCGTGCGGAGAAAAGATCGACGCGAATCCGATCGCGGCTGAGAAAACGACGCGACGCCGGTTCCGCAGCTGAGAAACGACGCCGCAGGAAACGCGACCGAAAAACCGACGCCCGGAGCAGGAGAAACGACGCGCAGCATCGCTGACGGAGGCTGAGAGATCGCACCCTGCGCCGCGGGACTTTCGGATCGTCGTGTGGCTGGCTTTTTCAACGCGCACCGCCGTGCCGAGTTGTTTTCGACGCACACAGCCGTGCAGGGTTACTTTCGACGCACACCGCCCGTGCGGGGTTATTTTTGACGCAAACCAGGTACATTTTCACGCTAGCAGCGCTAGTGTGGTGTTACAACTACCTAAAGACTCTTTTTATTTTAAACCTTTAAAAAATCATAACTTGACTTGTGTATGTTGGATTTTTGTCGTTTTGGTCTTGTTTTGTCTAGATAAATATTTCCTATTTTTCTAAACTGGTGTTGTGTCATTTTGTAGTGTTTTCATTAAGTTACTGTGTGTGTTGGTACAAATACTTTACGCCCAGCACTCTGAGGTTAAGCCTACTGCTCTGCCAAGCTACCAAGGGGGTAAGCAGGGGTTAGCTGAGGGTGATTCTCTTTTATCCTAACTAGAGTGAGGGTCCTTGCTTGAACAGGGGGTAACCTGACTGTCAACCAAAGACCCCATTTCTAACATTGGTGACCAGCGGTCGGGATTTGGACTTGTATTTGTACTTGACATACAGTAATTAAGTGTACACTACTGTTTTGATCTCAGACCACTACGTGACCACATACTACTAGTCTTGTGATTTTTGTTTTTTTACTTGGACTGTTTTTCTCTGCATTCAGTTTCTTTTTTTTCGCTGATCCCGTGATTGACTTTTCTGAAACTTCATTTGAGAACTTGCTTTTCTGTTTTTGGAACTGTGCATATTTTTTTTAACCTCTCATCATGTCTCAGTCTGGAGATGCCCTAGCTGAAGCTGCTTTTGACTTGGAGAAATTGGAGAGCTACAAAGTGGCTCAGTTGAAGCAGTTTTGTAGTAATGTTGGCTGTCCCATTAAGAGCTCATCCAAGAAGGATGAGCTGCAAAAGGCGCTGAGGGCCTGGGTGACAGCCAAAGCAGCTGAGGGGCACACAGATGAGGAGCCAGAGGGGGAAGAGGAGTTGCAAGTCACTCACACTGATGTAGTGGGTGGGCCTGCTATGTCTCAGGGGAGAATCTCCAGGGCAGGTAGCAGTGTGTCCTCCAAGAGTCTGACACCTGGAGAGTTACAGGACAGACAGGCAGAGAGGGAGTACCAGTTGGAGCTGAAAAGGCTCAGTCTAGAGGTGGAACAGAGAAAGCTGGCCCTTGAGGTGGAACAGAGAAAGCTGGCCCTTGAGGAAAGGAAGATAAACATGGCTCATGAGCTCAGTTTAAAAGAGATGGATCAGAGGAGTCAGTCCAGTAGGGATGGTGGCAGCAATTCTACAGTGCAGCCTGAGAGAAGGGTACACATCCCAAAAGACCTTGTGAGGGATTATAAGAGGGAGGATGATATCTACTTGTGGTTCAAGGGTTATGAGTCAGCTCTCCACATGAACCTGGTCCCTGAAGCTCATTGGGGGGCAGCCCTGTGGAAGCATTTTGAGGCAGAGGGGAGGGACACACTGACGGCCTTAGGGGATGCTCAGAGTCTCACCTACCCTGCCATGAAGGAGGCCTTACTTACCAGGTATGGTCTCACCCCTGAGCAGTACAAGGAGAAGTTTAGATCCTACAAGAGAAAGGAATCCCAAACATGGTTGGAATGTGTTGATTCTTGTTGCAGGTCACTGGATGGTTGGGTGAAGGGCAGTAAGGTAAACACGTATGAGGGGCTTTACAATTTAATTGCTTGGGAGCACTTGTACAGTTTATGTTTTCCAGAGCTGCGCCAGCACCTCATTGACAGCAAGCTGACTGACCCCAGGAAGCTTGCACAGGAAGAGGACCGCTGGGAGAGCACCAGGGTCCAAAAGAGGTATGGGGGAGACCACGCCAAGGGTGGGCAGGGTCCCTCTCAGACGAAAGGGGGGGGTAAGGGCAAACAGGATGAGTTCTCTAAAGGGCCCCAAACTGATTCCCAGGGTAAGGATTCCCAACCCCCCAGTGAAAAGAAGCCATGGTTCTCCAAAGGGAAGCCAATGGCAGGTGGTCCCCTACGTAAGTGCTATTCATGTGACCAGGTGGGTCATGTGAGGGGGGACCCCAAATGCCCCAAAAGTACACCGGCACCCACTGGTGCACCGTCCCAGGGTTTGGCCAGTGTAGCGCTTGGGGAGGAGTTGGTTTCAGGTGGGTGGGAACCAGCAGAAATGACCCTTGTCTCACTAGGGGACAGTGAGATGGTCCAGAGAAACCTAGTGCCTGATAACACTAAGAAGTACAGGCAATGGGTGACCATCAATGGACAGAGGGTGGAGGCTCTAAGAGACACTGGAGCCAGTGTGACTACAGTGAGGAGTCACCTGGTGTCTGAAGAGCAGATTGATCCCCGGGTACTTCACCAAGTAGTTGCAGTAGACAATTCTGAGCGCCTCTGCAGAGTGGCGCAGGTTCCCTTTGAATGGGGGGGGGTCTCAGGTTCCTGGAAAGTAGCTGTGAGTCCAACCATGCCTGTTGATTGTTTGCTAGGCAACGACCTGGAAGATTCCCCTTGGAAGGAGGTGGAACACAGGTCTCACTTGGAGATGTTGGGTCTGCCTGGGTGGGTATGCGTATCCACCCGGTCTATGGCAGCCAATCAGGGTAGTCAAGAGCCCCTGGAGCCTGAAACAGTGGCCCAGGGGACCGCCAAGAAGAGGAAAGGCAGGAGGCGCGGGAAACCCGCCCCAGAAGTTCCCACGGTCCGGGAGGAGGCAGAGCCTGAGGGTGATGCCCCGGAACCTACAGGGGAACAGGTGGCTGAACTGGGGGAGGTCCCCGAGCTGTCGCAGTGGCAGCAGGAAGGGGGACCCACCAGGGAAGTATTCTGCACAGCGCAGAAGGAGTGCCCTACTCTTGAGGGACTGCGGCAGCAGGCTGCAGCCCAGGCGGCTGGCGGGGCGCCAGGTACTCACCTGATTTATTGGGAGGATGGCCTCCTGTATAGTGAGCCTAAGGTTCCTGAGCCGGGGTCAGCTCGTATGCTGGTGGTACCCCAGGGCTTCAGGACCTTCCTACTGGGTTTGGCTCATGATGTGCCTTTGGCAGGACATCTAGGGCAGGACAAGACCTATAAGAGGCTTGTCTCCCACTTTTACTGGCCCTTGATGAACAAGCAGTCAGCTGCTTATTGTAGATCTTGTCAGACTTGTCAGGCAAATGGCAAGAGTGGGGGGAAATGCAAAGCTCCCCTCCAACCTTTACCGGTAGTCAGTACTCCCTTTGAAAGGGTAGGAATTGACATTGTGGGGCCTCTGGATCCCAAGACAGCCATGGGCAACAGGTTCATCCTGGTCTTGGTGGACCATGCCACACGGTACCCAGAAGCTATTCCTCTAAGGACGGTCACCGCCCCCGTGGTGGGACGTGCCTTGATGGGGGTTTTTACCCGCATGGGGTTCCCCAAGGAGGTAGTATCTGATAGGGGTACAAACTTCATATCCACTTATATGAAGTCTCTGTGGAAGGTGTGTGGGGTAACCTACAAGTTCACCACCCCTTACCACCCCCAAAGTAATGGTCTGGTTGAGAGATTCAACCGCACCTTGAAAGGCATGATTCAGGGCCTGTCAGAGCCCTTGAGGCGTAAGTGGGACGTCCTCTTGCCATGCCTTCTGTTCGCTTACAGGGAGGTGCCTCAAAAGGGACTTGGCTTTAGCCCCTTTGAGCTCATCTATGGCCACCCTGTGAGGGGACCGCTCAGTCTGGTGAAGGAGGCTTTGGAGAAAGCTCCTAGTAAACCACCCCAGGATGTATTTAGCTACATGCTGGCACTAAGAAACCAGACTGCCCGCTTCAGGAGTCTCGCTCAGGAGAACCTGGAAGCAAGCCAGGAGGACATGAAACGGTGGTACGACCAGAATGCCACTCTGGTTGAGTTTCAGCCTGGACAAAAAGTGTGGGTCATGGCACCAGTGGAGCCTAGGGCTCTCCAAGATAAGTGGACTGGGCCTTTTGAGGTGGTGGAAAGAAAGAGCGAGGTCACCTATCTGGTAGACTTGCAATCCCCCAGGAACCCCTTGAGGGTCCTACATGTCAACCGCCTCAAACCACACTTTGAGCGAACTGAGCTATCCATGCTCCTAGCGACAGATGACGGGGTGGAGGAAGAGAGTGAGCCTCTTCCTGACCTCCTGTCTGCAGGAGAGAAAGATGGGTCTGTGGAGGGAGTGATCCTCTCCCCCTCCCTGACTGAGGAACAGCAGAGGGACTGTCGCCACGTGCTGGGACAGTTCGCCTCACTGTTTTCCCTGATCCCAGGAGTCACACACCTGTGCACACATGATGTGGACACTGGGGACAGTACACCTGTTAAACATAAGGTTTACAGGGTGACTGACAGGGTGAGGGCTTGCATTAAGGAGGAAGTCTCCAAAATGTTAGCCCTAAGGGTTATTGAGCACTCCAGCAGTCCTTGGGCCAGCCCAGTGGTCTTGGTCCCAAAGGCTACTGCTCCTGGTGCCACTCCAGAACTTAGGTTCTGTGTGGACTACCGGGGTCTCAATGCGGTCAGCAAGACTGACGCACACCCCATCCCCCGAGCTGATGAGCTCATTGATCGGTTAGGAGCTGCCAAGTACCTCAGTACGTTTGATTTAACAGCTGGGTACTGGCAGATTGCCTTAACTGAAGGGGCAAAGGAGAGGTCAGCATTCTCTACCCCCGATGGGCACTTCCACTTCAATGTGATGCCCTTTGGGATGAAGAATGCCCCTGCCACCTTTCAGAGGTTGGTCAACCAGGTGTTGGCAGGACTGGATGAGTTCAGTGCCGCCTACCTGGATGACATTGCTGTGTTTAGTTCCACATGGGAGGAACACCTGCAACACCTCTGGAGAGTGTTAGAGGCCCTGCAGAAGGCAGGCCTCACTATTAAGGCGAGCAAGTGCCAAATAGGGCAGGGTTCTGTTGTGTACTTAGGACACCAGGTGGGGAGTGGCCAGGTGGCACCCCTACAGCCTAAGATTGACACGATTCTGGCTTGGGAGCCTCCCAAGACCCAGACTGAAGTGAGAGCCTTTTTAGGTCTCACAGGATACTATCGGAGGTTCGTTAAGGGATATGGTACCATTGTTACCCCCTTAACTGAGTTGACTTCTAAGAAGCAACCCAAGAAAGTGATCTGGACAGAGGCTTGCCAGAACGCTTTTGATGCCCTGAAGGCTGCCATGTGCACAGCACCTGTGCTGAAGGCACCTGACTACTCCACGGAGTTTGTTGTACAGACAGACGCCTCAGAGCATGGTATTGGAGCAGTACTCTCACAGCTGAATGAAGAGGGCCTAGATCAACCCGTAGCCTTCATTAGCAGGAGGTTACTACCCAGGGAACGTAGGTGGAGTGCCATAGAACGTGAAGCGTTTGCTGTGGTCTGGGCACTGAAGAAGCTAAGACCCTACTTGTTTGGGACTCACTTCCGAGTTCAGACCGACCACAGACCCCTCAGATGGTTAATGCAGATGAGGGGTGAGAACCCAAAACTGTTGAGGTGGTCCATTTCCCTACAGGGGATGGACTTTACGGTGGAACATCGACCCGGTACAGAGCACGCCAATGCTGATGGTCTGTCCAGGTTCTTCCGCCTTAGTGATGAGAACTCCCATGAGGTTGGGTAGTTGCTCCCCACTTTTAGCTGGGGGGGACACGTGTTAGACTTTTCATCCTTGGCGTGGTCTCCCTTAACTTTTTGCCTCTGTTCCCCAGGTTGTTGATGTGTGCTGGACTCTGATTTTGCTGTTTTTGTTACTCTGGGCACTTTACCACTGCTAACCAGTGCTAAAGTGCAAGTGCTCCTGTTTAAATTGTATGTAAGTGGTTCATCCATGATTGGCATATTTGAATTACTAGTAAGTCCCTAGTAATGTGCACTAGAGGTGCCAGGGTCTGTAAATCAAATGCTACTAGTGGGCCTGCAGCACTGGTTGTGCCACCCACATAAGTAGCTCTGTAATCATGTCTCAGACCTGCCCCTGCAGTGTCTGTATGTGTATTTTTACACTGCAAATTCGACTTGGCAAGTGTACCCACTTGCCAGGCCTAAACCTTCCCTTTCCTTACATGTAAGGCACCCCTAAGGTAGGCCCTAGGTAGCCCCAAGGGCAGGGTGCAGTGTATGGATAAGGTAGGACATATAGTAATGTGGTTTATATGTCCTGACAGTGAAATACTGCCAATTTCGTTTTCACTGTTGCAAGGTCTGTCTCTCTCTCATAGGATAATATGGGGGCTACCTTTAAGTATGATTAAAGTGTAGATTCCCCTAGAGAGTAGATGGACATGTGGAGTTTGGGATCCCTGAACTCACAATTTAAAAATACATCTTTTAGTAAAGTTGATTTTAAGATTGTGCGTTTGGAAATGCCACTTTTAGAAAGTGAGCATTTTCTTGCTTAAACCATTCTGTGACTCTGCCGGGTTTGTGGATTCCCTGTCTGGGTCAGTTTGACAGTTGGGTTGTTTTTCACCTCACACCAGACAGTGACACAAAGGGAGCTGGGGTGTGATCTGCATTTCCTGATTAGCCATCTCTGCTAGGAGGGAGGGGTGGAGTGGTCACTCTCATCTGAAAGGACTGTGCCTGCCTCTGACAATGCTGTCTCCAGCCCCCTGGTGTGTGTCTGAGGCCTTGCCTGGGCAAGGCAGGATTTCACAAGAAGGTGTGAGTCCCCTTTGAAGAAAGGTGACTTCAAAGACTAAAATGGGTATAAGAAGGGCACCCAAACTTACAAACTTTAGAAACACTTCTGGAATCAAGAGGAACCTCTGCCTGGAGAAGAGCTGATCGCTGAGGAACAAGTGCTGCCCTGCCTGTGACTGTGCTTTGTGGAGCTTTCCTGCAGTGCTGCTTCTGCCAGAGTAAGAGGGCAAAGACTGGACTTTGTGTGCCTTCCATCTTGAAGAAGAAATCTCCAAGGGCTTGATGTAGAGCTTGCCTCCTGTTGTTGAAGTCTCAGGGATAGCAAAGACTTCTTCCTGCCAGCACCTGGAGTCTCTGGAGAGACCCCTACTCTGCTCTGTGGTGCCCTTCCAGTTCCTGGGACCCTGAAAGGAGAGGCTGGCAGCCTAAGGACAAAAATACACGCACCGAGCACCGTGCGGAGAAAAGATCGACGCGAATCCGATCGCGGCTGAGAAAACGACGCGACGCCGGTTCCGCAGCTGAGAAACGACGCCGCAGGAAACGCGACCGAAAAACCGACGCCCGGAGCAGGAGAAACGACGCGCAGCATCGCTGACGGAGGCTGAGAGATCGCACCCTGCGCCGCGGGACTTTCGGATCGTCGTGTGGCTGGCTTTTTCAACGCGCACCGCCGTGCCGAGTTGTTTTCGACGCACACAGCCGTGCAGGGTTACTTTCGACGCACACCGCCCGTGCGGGGTTATTTTTGACGCAAACCAGGTACATTTTCACGCTAGCAGCGCTAGTGTGGTGTTACAACTACCTAAAGACTCTTTTTATTTTAAACCTTTAAAAAATCATAACTTGACTTGTGTATGTTGGATTTTTGTCGTTTTGGTCTTGTTTTGTCTAGATAAATATTTCCTATTTTTCTAAACTGGTGTTGTGTCATTTTGTAGTGTTTTCATTAAGTTACTGTGTGTGTTGGTACAAATACTTTACGCCCAGCACTCTGAGGTTAAGCCTACTGCTCTGCCAAGCTACCAAGGGGGTAAGCAGGGGTTAGCTGAGGGTGATTCTCTTTTATCCTAACTAGAGTGAGGGTCCTTGCTTGAACAGGGGGTAACCTGACTGTCAACCAAAGACCCCATTTCTAACAGTTATGTTTCCCTATACAGAGTAGTATCATCTCGAAACAATAGTTCTGAAAACTCCACTGCTTTGTCCTAAATCATCACATCGACAGAACCAAGCACGTTTTGGAAGAGAAACACCATTAGCTACCTTTGCCATGTGGGTCAAAATCCTGTCACTTCCAATGAACGGATTCTGTTCAACCTGTTGGTAGCCTTTGAAACGGTAACACAGGGAGAGAGGACTGGAACTTGCAAGGGACTGCAGGGGAGAGATTTTCTCAATACTGAAAACAGCCAACCACTTTCATATCTAAAACTCCGACTAATACTTTAGAGTCTGTTATGTTTCTCTGCTTGTTTAATTTTTGCTCCCTCTCACTGAAAAATCCACTTCAAATTCCCTCTACTAGGAGACGTTTTGGTATAGCCATACATACATCCGAGTTATATTCCCTGGAATACTGCTCTGTTGTGACAAAAACTTTGTGTAGCCTACAAGAATGTGTGGAAAGATAATGTTGCAAGTTCATCTGTGAACACCGGGATCTTGAGCTTTCGGCTGCTTTGCTTTTCCTGTTTACGAAAGTTTAAAATACAAGCCAACATTGTTTGGCATCATGAAAATGGGTAATACATTCAAAGTTGTTCTGAACAGGGGAACACAAAATATGAAATGTCTGGGGAGCAAAATAACTTTAAAATGGCTCCTAATCAGCATTTGGAAAACCGTCACACATGCCCTGGTCACCAGCAAGCTGGATATGGGAAAACCCTTGTCATGAGGCCCATTCATGGAGTCACTATAGTTATACCTCAATTCTTAGCACTCTAATAATTATAATGTTTCTGCTCTGCACTGTCCTACATTGCAGATTTTTTTTTGTGTCATTGTTTTGAAACACACTGTAATGTTGCTTGTTGTGCAACCACTTTTCTGGGATTCTGGCTGTTACTTTCTCCGACTGCTCAGTGGGCACAACAAGGCCAGGTGTTGTTTTCTCTGTCCAGCAATCGTCCCCTGTCTCCTATAGACATAACACAGTAGCTTGTCATTGTATCAAGCTAATGTTACAAATTAAGTCCCATAGTGTTTAGATGTAGCAGAGGTGACCCATCTATGGAAAAGATGCCCTCCAGGGCATGCAGCTTGTGTAAACTGGGTTTGCACTTCCCTATGAGGACCCCTTGACTACGCAGAGGTATGGGATTCGCCGCTCTCAGCGATCACTAATAATAATGATAGTCTCCTGCGCATACCAAAACAGGATAGGCTTAGGCCACTAGGTATGCATTATGGTGGCACTATTTGTGTTATACCGTTTTCTAACTGCTATTCTGATTTCTATAATTATTGCAGTATTTTATTACATCTAATTTGCTTCATAATAGACTGTCAGTTGCACTAAATATATTGTATATTTTCATTGTGTCTTTTTTACTGTTGCTGTGCATATGTATGACTGAGATCATGTACAAAAAGGACTGACCTGTTTCACCATGTTCCCTGAGAGGGGCTAGAGTGCCATGCTTTTGGGGTTGCTACAGTTGCTTGCCACTCTGTGAGGTTAGCAATGCAGGTAAGGCACCATGGGCTAGTCAGGTGTTTCGGTATGACAGTACTGATTTGGCAGAGGAGACACAGTCCCTGCATTCTCACGTTCTGTTGTCCCATGGCACAGCTCTGCAAAAGCAGAATCCCTGTGACACCCTTTATGCCAGGATGATTGGAGAAATAGCTTCTGTGCGATAGTGAGGCACTTTTACACCCATGCACGTCACAACGCTGTCTATGCCTTCACTGCGACACACAGACAAACACTCCATATTGGAAAAGCATTAAAATACTATATCTAAATCTTATTTGAGTAACAACAATTCAATGTTCTTGTTTTCCAGATACTTAATATCAACCTCCTACATCGACCCGACCCTAGGAAGATGTTTACCTGACACACTGATACTCCTAATTTAATCTCTGAAATGCAGTACGATCATACACCAGTTTCCCTCCTCCTGCATTCCTAAATAAGCAGGTTGGCACAAAAATGAACAGAAAATTACAGAAAGATTTTAAGTTGCCTGTAAAAAGAACAGGTGTGTTATAAACAGAACTGTCATTGTCACCAGTATGAATACACAAAAGAAGCCTGTTTTCTAGGTGGGCAACTGAAGCTGATGCCCTCCAGCGCCATGAGGAGTACCCTCCTCCCTGCACTGTACTTGCCAGGTACGGGCTGGGCTGTCATCAAAAAGCAGATGATATTAGTGAATTCACTGAAAGCCTAAACTCAATGCAAAATGTCTGAAGCCTCCTCCTCACCGCCACACCATAACAACCATCACATACAACAACCACAACCTACTCGAGCAGATTGAAGTCTCCTGGCAGGCACATAAATTCTACTCCAGTGTCACCACCCCTCCCACTGCAACAAAAATGTACCCTGTATCGACTTTTGGTAGCCCCTCTAGCAGGCTGTTGTGTTAATGTCCTATCCTATAAATGCATAAAAAGTGCCCAGTCACTGTAAAGTCTCAGGGCCCCATTTAGAGTTTAATGGGTGGAGCACTTAGTAAAAAAGCAGACGGAGTACCCTGCCCAGCAAACCCTTGGTCACCTCATTTATACATGGATGGATCATAAGCTTTCCATTGACAGAACCAGTGCTTTAAATGGGCCGGTACTCACCGGTACTGAGTACCAGCACTTTTTTTTTTTCCTCCCAAGAGTACCGGAACTTCTCCGTTACAAAGGAGAGTACCGGTACTCACTGTAACAGGCCCGCATTTAAAGGGACAAATAGTCATCATGTGAGAATGCACCACATTTCTACAATGCGGCGCATGCTCTCATGATGGCCATTTCACACTGTCACGGCAGAGCAGCGTGTGACGTCACCCGCCAGGTAGCTGTGTGGCGGGAAGAAAAGAAAGCCCTTAAAAAAGCACAATTTGCGCTGGCTTTCACTTTCTTCTTTGCCAGCAAGAGCACAGCAGACGGAAAAAGCCATCATCAGACAAGGGGCAGAGGAGAGCAGCTGCAAGCAGGTTTGCTGCCAGATTGAGGACCCAGCCAGGAGTCATCAAGCAGGACAGGACTCTGTGCGATTATCGAGCGACATCGAGTTTCAGCAACTGGACCCTCGTGCCATCCAGAAACAGATTGCTGCAATGAAAATTCTTGAGGTCTTTTAATGTTTGTCAGTAGCCCGCCCTAAGCCCCGCCCCAAGCCCCGCCTCTAGCCCCACCTCCTTGCCACGCCACCAACCAAATCTCAATATGATGAGTACCTGCACTTTTTTTTTTCCATTTAAAGCACTGGACAGAACCATTGTTGCTTCTGTCGACTGTAAACTTCCACTGATGTCCTAAAGGAGTAGTGGCCATCGGAGGAAGGACATTACTCTGTCTGCCCAATTTAGGGTGGACGGTATAATGTATTTTTTCCAACAGAATACCCTGTCTGTCAAACTCAAAATCGGGGCCTGAAAATAGCCTGCTTCCTCAAAAGCCTACCCTCACTCACGAGATGCATGATCTCCTGAGGCTTTTTATTTATTTATGAGTTTTACTTTGATAACTCACCCATGCATATGTGCCTGAGCTGATGTGTGTTCGAATATCATGAACACAAATATCATATACTGCATCCTAAATATTGTTTATAAAGATAGCTCAATGGTTGCTGATCTTCAATTATTAAAAGTGGTGGGCTGATATTTTTCAAACAATATTTAAGTAATAATATTTCTGCAAGCTGATATTCTGCTTATGATTTTCTGGTGCCATATCAATGTTTTTAAAGCACTGGAGCACGATAAAATGTCATGATGTCACATAAAACATCTTAAAACGTAGTATAACACAACATAGCTAAGACTGCAATTGCAAGAGTCGGACGCACCTGAAAAAGCTTGGAAGAGAAACACTTGTTTTATTTCTCTGACATATAACGTTTTATTTTGCATATTAAAATGCGTTATATTCCTTCATGTATCAGAGTGAATGGGCTTTTCATTTTCGTGTAGGCAAAGAAATGTCACTGCTGTTATGCTTTTTACAGAAGGGGGAGAGAGAGAGAGATTTCAGTAACGTGGCATCAGAGATGTACATGCAAATGCATGCGAAGTATCACAAATTTTATCACCGACCCTAGTTCTGCGATTTTAAAAAAAAAGAAAAAATGCTGCACAGGTTGATTCTGGTGGACAGCTTATTTCTGGATTTAAAAAGTATACATATCCTGTGCAGTTAAGTAGTATGGCGTGGGCTTTGTTTGTTCCTCAAATTGAGAATTTACGAAAAAGGGTAACAAAGACCATGACAGTCTTTGAGGGAATCTTAAGGCACAGTTTAGTTCGTCGTACATTCAGAACCTGAGGTGAGATACGTGTACGACTGACTAAACTCTCAGAATAGCCCAGAGTTTGGAGAAAGAGAGAGTAGATCGAAAGCTATGCTGAGAGTGCTGGCCAAGAGACTGAAACAACTGCTACTGGTTTTTATAAAGTCTGATCGCTGGTGTTATGATAGGGAGACAGATGTTTGATAAATGAAAGTAGACTGGATCACCTAATCGAAAACGTCGGCAAGTCTAGGGAAAATGCAGTCTTTTTTTTTTTTTTTTTTTTTTTTAAATGCAGTCTTGTTTTTTTGGTAGTTAAGGAGGCCTTTGAGTGGGTGAGTTTGTCCTTCTGGAACTGTGGCCTTCATTACAACCCTGGCGGTCGGTGTTAAAGCAGCGGTAATACCGCCAACAGGCCGGTGGAAAAAAAGGGAAGCACGACCATGGCGGAAACCGCCATCACAGACAGCCACTTTAACACTCTGACCGCCACGGCGGTAGAAGCAAACATCGCGGCAATAACTGCCAACAGACAGGCGGAAGATAATGTACCACCCACACTATTACAAGAGGCCTATCCACCACCTTTTCTGGGGCGGTACCAACGTGATCAAAAGCACCGTGGAAACAGTACTTGAAAGGGAAACCACTCACCTCTCGACACCCAACGAGGAACCAGGGCACCATAGAGCCCGAACTACACGTCCTGTCCATGCTGGTCTTCCTCTTACTGTTTCAGGAGCATGAAAGACGCCGTCGACAACCACGGTGAGTACTGCACCTACAACATAGGGGAGGGGGAGGGAAAAGAGAGTGACACACACATGCAACACGCAAACCCCTACCCCAACCCTCACCCACAACACCATACACACAAATACATGCAGCAACATTACATATATACCCCCTCACCCCCTGGAAGAATGCAAGGACAAAAGGAAATGATTGTAACGATTGTAATCAATAAAAATCAGATAGTGCAAGTTCAAAAATCACTATATACAAATATGTACACCAACTACACAAATCCGGATATTAATCAAGCATCGTCCGTGGATCAGTGTCCCAAAATGCATGGGCAAAGCCCACATAAGATACCTGACTCGAAACGGAGAGAACACTGCAGGGGCATCAGATCAAAATGAAACAGGCACCTCACGGGGAGTGGGAGGGGGGCACCTCAGCCGGATGAACGCACAATGCCACTGCTCCACGAGAGGGCTCCATGCCCACTGATTGGTCCTGGGGAGTGAAAAGCTATAGTCTCACAAGTCCTTCCAGTGGGTGGTTTGTCCACTGCTCTATCCTGGGGAGTGCAAAACCACAGTCTCACAAGTCTTCCCAGTGGGTGGTTTGCCCACTGCCCTATCCTGGGGAGTGCAAAGCCACAGTCTCACAAGTGGATAACAGTCTCCACTGGTTCTGGAGGGGGCTTGGTGCCCAGAGTGCTTCATCCTACCAAGGACTGAGGAAGTGGATGTGAATCTCCACTGGTTCTGGATGGGACTTTTTACCCAGAGTGCTTCATCCTGCAAAGGACTGAGGTAGTGGATGCCTTTCTCCACTGGTTCTGGAGGGAGCTTGGTGCCCAGAGTGCTTCACATGCAGTGTGGCTGGTTCCATTCCCTCACATGGGTGTGTGTGCCACGAGATTGCCTGTGAACAAGCAGCATGATACTCCTTGGACGGCTGCCCAGTGGGGATGATAGCCATGTCAGCTGTGGTGGCACTGTCTGAGCACGTCGCGGGGCTGGTGCTTGCAGTGGTGTCTGTGGCGGAGGTGCTGGCGGGGGTGCATGTGTCTGCACCTGTTGAGGGACACAGCAGGATGTCTCCTGCAGCCTCAGATGGCTGCCCACTGGGGATGATGCTGGGGACTGTTGCTGAGGCAGCAGACGTGCAGGTGGCGGTGCAGGTGGCGGTGCTGGTGGCGGTGTCCACCGCCGTAGAGGTTGGTGTAGTGGTTGACTGAAAGGGTGAATCTAGTCCCTCAGTCTGAGCCACTGTGCCCTTTCCTGACTTCCTCTTCGGCTTGTGTCCCTTCCCCACCTTTGATGTTGTCGCTGGTGTCTTGCCACTGTCCCCTTTTGGTTTGGAGGAGCTCTTGCTTACTGGTAGGTGTGGCTTCTCACTCCGGGATGTGGGCACCTTCTTTACCTTGGCAGGTGGTGGAATGGCCTGCTCCTTGGCCTCGCTAGGTGGCACACTGGCAGCCCTGATGGATGGCGCACTCAATGAGACTGGAGTTGCTGGCTGGCACCACTGTGCTTGGGATTTGGTGGCTGAGGTGCTGGACTGGGACCTTGAAAGCCTGGCCCTAGGGGAAGGACTGGGGGGAGGTGTAGGGTGGAGGTCAATGTTAGCCAGGAAAAGTTTTTTAGACACACTGGGATGGGAAGATGGAGGGGGTTTGGGAGTGGAGGAAGAGGTAGTGGTTGTGGGAAGTTTACGTTTGCTGAATTTGGGTGAAGGTGCATGGGCCGGAAGCTGTTGTGAGGTGGATGGCTGTTGGGTGTGTGTGTGCCTGCGTTTGTGTACTTTGGCAGGAGGGCTCACAGACACACTGGGAGAGGACACAGGGGATGTGTGAATAGTAGTGGGGGTGGTGATTGCACGTTAGTGGTGAGTGGTGATGGGCGTGCTGGTGATGGAGGTAGTGGCTGAGGATGCAGGTGTGAGTGGAGACGAGACAGGGAGTAAGGAGGAGGACGTGGGGGAGGGGACACAGTGGAGGCAGTGGATGTTGGTATGTCTGCATGGGGATGGTGCTTGTGTGAGTGTCTGTGGGATGTGTGGTGCTTATGTTTACCATGTCCACTCTTGTGTGTTGATGAGTGTGCATGCTGGTCTGATGGTGTGCTTGGGATAGGCTGAGGTACAGGGGATTGGGTCTGGGTGGAGGAAGTTGGAGGAGGGAGGCTGGACACAGGGACAATGGCTGCCATCAGTGCTGAGGCCAGGGCCTGAAATGCTCTCTGTTGGGCCGTCTGCCCAGAAGGAATGCCCTCCAGGTATGCGTTTGTTTGCTGCAAATGCCTCTCAACACCCTGGATGGCATTCAAAATGGTAGATTGCCCAACAGTGAGGGATCATAGGAGGTCAATAGCCTCCTCACTGAGGGCAGCAGGGCTGAGTGGGGCAGGGCCTGAGGTGCCTGGGGCGAAGGAGATGCCCACCCTCCTGGGTGCGCGGGCACGTGACACATGCTGAGGGGCTGCTGGGAGGGTGGTGCTGGTAAGAGGGGTGGCGGCTGTACCTGTTGATGCGGTGGGCACAGAGCTTCCCGCCACCGCAAGGGAGCTCCCATCAGAGGAGGAGTCGCTGTCGCTGGTGTATGCTCCTGTCCCTGTCGTTGAGCTCCCCTCGCCCTCCGTCCCACTGGTGGCTTCAGACTCCGTTACTTCACTTTCCAGGGCCATGTGGGATGCAGCTCCCTCCTGCTCCAGTGCCACTGCTCCTCCGCCAGATTATGCTAATGCACGCAAGAACAGGGTGAAAAAACAAAAAGGGGGGGGGACAGAAGATACATATGGTCAGTGCATGCAACACCACTACCGTTGGCGGACACAACACACAGGGAGCAGACCTATGCACTAAGCCATGCACTAACAGTTCTTAGGAAATTCACATGCCCATGGGGGACAATGCCTAAGCCCATTTGCTGCACACCTGGAACCCACAGGAGCCTGACTAGGTGTAGATGGCTATTACCATTATTGGGGTTGGAGTGCCACAGAGCCTGCCTAACAAAGGACTTACCCTACCAAGTTTGCCCGGGCCTAGGGGAACCCACAGCCCACATCCCCCAGTCAGACACCTCTTAAAGCACGCAGAGTCATCAGAATTGGACTGTACTCACCCCCTTGTGGCTGCTGTGATGCCCTCAAGCGCCCATCCAACTCCAGATAGGCCACCGCCAGGATCCGGTACATTAGGGGGGTCATGGTACGACGGGCACCCCTTCCACGTTGGGAGGCCATCCCCAGCTGGGCCTCCGCCGTCTTCTTGCTCCAGCGGTGCAGGTCCTGCCATCTTTTCCGGCAGTGGATGCTCTGTATATGGTAGACCCCGAGGGTCCGGATGTTCTTGGCGATGGCATGCCAAATACCCTTCTTCTGGTGGGCACTGACCTAGAGGAGAAGTGAAGTTAGAATGGATGTTACTATTGCGTACAGTTCTTCTCACGCATTGCCTAAACACCTCCCACCCTGGCCCAGACATACATACACACACACTATCCTCACATGCTGGCCTGTCCCACTCCCCACCCTCTTCCATCCACAACACTCCATACAATCATGTGCCATCCACCATGCTCACAGTGTACTCACCTGAGGACCGTACAGTTGCGTGTACCGGGGGAGGACCCCATCCACCAGATTCTCCAACTCCTCCGAAGCGAAGGCAGGGGCCCTTTCCCCAGACACTGTAGCCATCGTCACTTCCAGACACAGGTCACAGCAGCACTTGCAGTGTAGGTCGTCTCCTGTTGAAGGTCAGGTATCAAGTGAGTGAACAGTTAGAAAATGGCGACCACGTCCGCGGCGGTGCGTATCGTCACTGCAGACGTACATCTTCATTGGCTCCTGGAACCCACAGGGCCCAATGATAACCAATGCTGAATTGCGCTGCGGTCTTCGACCGCCTACCGCGACGGTGTATAACGCCAGCACAGTAACCTCATTTCCCCTTGTCCCACCTTACAGGTTAGGCAGCCGCCATTTCAGGGGGCCACATGGCAGGAAATAAAACTGCATCACACCTATTTAGGGCAGGAATATGTACAGGCACATGGCGATTTGTAACATTTTTGCAAAAACACATTGTGATACCTAAGTGTTGTATGACCCTCTGCTCACCGTTCTCCTCCATAGGGCATGTCGCTGGGGCAGGTGATGAGATGGCGGCATCCTCTGGTTACAGACCCATGGTGGACCTGTCAACAATGGAAGAGAGACACATCATTATCACTTACAGACTTGATCGTGCAACAATCCAGGAACTGTGTGCCCAGTTGGAGCCAGACCCGATTTCAGCCATCCGCCATCCCACAGGAATCCCCCCTCTAGTGGAGGTTCTGTCTGTACTCCATTTCCTGAACAGTGGGTCTTTTCAAACAACAGTGGCCATGGCATCAGTGATGTCCCAGCCAATGTTCTCTAACGTGTTGTCCAGAGTGTTGTCTGCTCTGCTGAAACACATACGCCGCTACATCGTTTTCCCTCAAGTGGAGGATTTGCCTACAGTGAAAGGTGACTTCCATGCTCTGGGACCCCTCCCCAATATCATTGGTGCCATTGATGGTACACATGTGGCATTTGCCCCCCCCCCCGCAGGAATGAACAGGTGTACAGAAACCGGAAAAGCTACCATTCTATGAATGTGCAGATGGTGTGTTTGGCAGACCAGTACATCTCCCATGTGAATGCCAAATATCCGGGCTCAGTGAATGACGCTTACATTTTGAGAAATAGCAGCATCCCTTATGTGATGGGGCAACTCCAGAGGCACCGTGTGTGGCTAATAGGTGAGCCTAAAGTCCCAATACAGCTCCATTTGATGTTTGGGTATGGGAGATTCCCTAATAATTGGAGGATGTCTAACTGTTGTCCCTCGATATTTGCAGGAGACTCTGGTTACCCCAACCTGTCATGGCTACTGACCCCAGTGAGGAATCCCAGGACAAGGGCAGAGGAATGCTACAATGAGGCACATCGGTAAACTAGGAGGATTATAGAGTGCAACTTCGGCCTCCTGAAGGCCAGATTCCGGTGCCTCCCTATACTACTCACCGAAGAAGGTGTGCCAGATCATCGTGACCTGCTGTATGTTGCACAACCTGGCTTTGTGATGCCAGGTGCCTTTTCTGCAGGAGGATGGGCCTGATGTTGGTCTTGGGGCCGCTGTGGAGCCTGTGGATAGTGAAGAAGAGGAGGCAGAAGAATAAGATGTAGACAACCAAAACATCATCATCATGCAATACTTCCAGTGAGACACAGGTAAGAAGATGGAACTGCTTCCCACATCTCATACTATTGTAGGAGCTAGCATAATTCTGCCTTTTTCGCTCTGTGTATGGACCCTGACTTGTCACTTTGACTTTCCATTTCACAGATGTGGCTCCCAATTTGTGCCCTCTGCTATTTTTACTCCTGGCCTACAGCTGTGCAACCTTGGTATGCGAACATGTACATTGAGATTGCTATATTCCAGAGATTTTGTAATTACACATTTGTGAAAGCACAGACTGACTCCAGATAGTTTTGTGAATCAAGGGTGTTTATTTCAGTGCAAATAAGTGGAGGGGGTGTGTGAAATGGGCTCGGGTGATGGTGGAGGAATGTCCATGGCAGAGTCCAGTCTATTTGTATCACAGGTGCATTGCCCAATGGGGCATAGGAAGTGGCGCAATAGCAGTTTAAGGTGGACAGGATGACAAGGTGGGACAGAGGGGTGACAATCAGGATGGTCTTATTTCCTGGCGGGTGTCTTGGGAATGATCACTGTCTTGTTCCTGGATCTCAGGGACTGTTTGCGGGCTGGTTCTCCATCTGCAGGGGGTGGGGTGCCGGTGGCCTGTTGGTCATGTGGCGGTGCCTCCTGTCCACTAGCACAGGCGGAGGTGGAGGGCTGTTCATCATCCAGGCTAGTGTCAGTGGCCCGTTGGTGTGCCACTGTGTCCCTCCTGGTGTTGACAAGGTCTGCCAGCACCCCTGCAATGGTGACCAGGGTGGTGTTGATGGACTTCAAGTCCTCCCTGATCCCAAGGTAGTGTTCCTCCTGCAGCCGCTGGGTCTCCTGAAACTTAGCCAGTACCGTGCCCATAGTCTCCTGGGAATGGTGGTACGCTCCCATGATGTTGGAGAGTGCCTCATGGAGACTGGATTCCCTGGGCCTGTCCTCCCCCTGTCGCACAGCAGTCCTTCCATCTTCCCTGTTATCCTGTGCCTCTGTCCCCTGAACTGTGTGCCCACTGCCACTGACCCAGGTCCCTGATTGTTTTGGGTTGTGGGTTTGCCTGGGGTCCCTGTAGTGGTGGACACACTGCTGATTGACGTGTCCTGGGGACAGAGGTATGGGCCCGCTGGGTGGGTGCTGTGGTGGTGTATCCTGAGGGGGGAGGCTCTGTGGTGGTTTGTGACTGTGTCAGGGGAACCGACTGTCCCAAGGTCCCTGATGGGCCGGGCTGGTCATCTTGATCCAGGCGTGCAGAGCTGCTGTCATCACTGCGGGCCTCTTCTGTGGGGGGACTGGATATGTCTGGCACCTCCTGTCCGGAGACGTTGGGTATGGGCCCTGTTGGGGTGTAAATGCATAATTTTAGTATCTGTGTGCCATCTTGTGCATTGGGTGTGGTACCCTCTACTCCTGTGCTTGTGTCATTGTGTTAGCTCTTTTGTGATAGTTGGTTTGGGATCTGTGTGGTTTTCTGTACTGGCCATGCTTTGGTGACGGTGGTCCATGCATAGGTTTGGCATGCAGGGCCTTGGTATTGAGATGTGTGGGTTGTGATTGTGGAGTGATGGGGGTGAGGGTAAGAGTGGGAGTATGTGTTGGCATGCAGATGGGGTGGGGGGACATGGTAGTAAAGAGTTGATTTACCAGAGTCCAGTCCTCCTGCTACTCCTGCGAGGCCATCAGGATGCATGATTGCCAAGACTTGCTCCTCCCATGTTGTTAGTTGTGGGGGAGGAGGTAGGGGTCCGCTGCCAGTCCTATGTACAACAATCTGGTGTCTGTATACCACAGAACGCAGGTCCCCCGTAGGTCGTTCCATCTCTTCCTGATGTCATCCATGTTCTTGGATGCTGTCCCACTGCATTGACCCTGTCAACAATTCTCCACCATAGCTCCATCTTCCTTGCAATGGATGTCTGCTGCACCTGTGATCCGAACAGCTGTGGCTCTACCCAGATGAGTTCCTCCACCATGACCCTGAGCTCCTCCTCTGAAAACCTGGGGTGTCTTTGAGGTGCCATGATGTGGTGTGGGTGATGTGTGAGATGCTGTCTGTTGTGATGTGTGAGGAGATGTGTTGGTGTGTGTTGTTTGAGGTGCATGGATGTTGTATGAGTGATGGTATTGTGCGTCTGTGGATGCTGGTGTTGTGTTAGAAAATCTCTCTCTCTGGCCTTCTTTCAGATTTTTGGTTGTAAGGGTTTGTGGGTAATGTGTGTGCTTTATAGTGGTGTCGGTGTGTGGGTGTGGTGTGTGTATGTGCATCAGGTGTGTGTATTTCGAATTGTCCAATGTGGTTGTTTTTTGTAAATGTGTGTGTATTTTGAGCACAGCGGTGTGTACCGCCAATGGATTACCGCGGTTGAAAGACCGCCGCGTTGATTCGTGGGTCGTGATAGTGTGGGCGTATTCTTGTTGGCGTGACGGTGTAGGCTTTGGTATCGTCAGTTTATCACTGACCTTTGGTGTGGCAGACTTGTGTGGGTGTCTGTATTGTGGCGGATTCCGAGCTGTGGGTCGTAATACCTGTAGTGGATTTCCGCCAACGCAACGGTATGTTGGCGGTCTTCAGCACGGTGGAAAGCAGGATTTACCACCAGGGTTGTAGTGAGGGCCTGTGTGTTGGAAGAGTTCAGCCTGAGACAAGTCTTTCAAAATAGGATCATCGCTGGCTACTAGCTGAATCATCAAGGGTCAAGGTAAATTGGGTAATTTGGACTGTTTGGATAGAGGCAAGGGTGCCCCTGCAGGCCCTGACAATTAAACCCCTGGCAACTCAGATTTGAGATAATGAAATAGTTAAAGATATTCTATTTGGGCCCAAGGTTAATAAAGATTCACTCCCTCTCCAAAATGGGAATCTCTATTGGCCTGGATGGTGTTGAAGGACTACAGTGTGGTATTAGAATTAGGGATTAATGAAGGCAAGACTGAAGTGGGTTCGGGACCAGAAGATCTTTCAGTGATACCTGTGGCAGTACCTTTCTGATACTGCAGAAGCCTGGGAAGTACTTCCATATGACTCGGAGGGGTACATTTAGTAAGATGTTATGTTGTGTTTGAGTCACAAAGGTGATGCAAATTAATGCAAAATCTTTTTTTTACCAATTTACTTTCCAGTACAAAACTTGTTTTGTGCTGGAAAATGACTTGTAAGTAAGGCAAAGCAGTGCTGCTTTGCATTACTTAGTGCGGGGTGGGGGGTATCCTTCATTGGGTGGTGCTTGGGTGTTCCCATGCAACCACCCAAGGTTTCTGATGCAAAACCTTGTTTACTGGAAAAAGTGAATAGGGGTTTTCCGTAAAAAAAAAGCGTCCATTTCAAACATGTGCTATCAAGGAGAATTGTTTGTATTTCTCCTTTCTTTTTCGAATTTGCATGTGTGCTGCATTGTACAGTACACATATAAAGTGGGAAAAACTTCAAAAGTTGTTTAGGCATGGTATTTTGTCCTTCCAGTACAAAACGTATGCTAGACTCAAGCACACACCCTTGCACTATGATGCAAAGGTGTGTGTGTTGTACACAGCAGCAAATGTCTGCTTTGGTGATGGGGAGAGTGTCATATCTCTGTAAATATGGCACTCTCTTGCTCTCTCGTTCTCATGCAGCGCAGCACAGCTTTTTTGGCTGGTGTGCTGCATTTTTGGCTGCTGTGCTGCATGAACGTTTAGCAAATCTGGGCCTCAGTCTGAGAGGATTATTTGTGGTAAACAGACCTCTCCTGCAGCAAGAGGCAAGGTCAAACATAATGCAATGGTATACTATGTATATGTCTGGGTGGGGCCGGGGGTACAATTTGGCAGTTCAAATGAACATAATCATCAGACTGCTTTATGTGTTCTAGGCCTGATTCCTTAACATTTTATTAGTCCCTGGGACCACTATCTACGCGTAAAAAATTGTTGTAAAATTGTTTAATTTTTTTAACACATCTCGTTTTTACTTTACAGAAAATAGTCCGCATTTAAAAAAAAAATGCTTTATTCAAAAGCAATCACAGACACTGTGGTCTGCTAAACCCAGCAAGCCATCATCCCTGTGATGGGAAATAATCGTAATGGGTTGCAATTCGGATAGAACTAGAAATATATATCTGGATGAGAGAAATATTTCAGGAGGCTCATCCAACCAAGGGGATGGACTGTTGTGTGGCGTTGTAATAACAGTTTAGCCATTCAACATATAGAAAATGCTTTTAAGATTATGTCGGGATTGTATAGGACACTGGAAAAAATAAGGAGAATGTATCCTTTCTCTAAGGCAACATGTTGAAGTTGCTATGTGGAAGTTGTATTACCTATCTACATATGGTGAAAAGAAATCACTGGCCTCCATATATTCTGGAAGGAGAATCTGTATGGAATCAGCAACACATTTGGATATAACATTCATCAAGACTCTGGACTGGTTATACAGGGACTGAGTACATTCACATGGGACAAAACGAACAAGATAAATTGGAAGCTTTGATATCAACTGTTTCTGAGTGCAGGCTGGTGGTGGAAAGGCACTGGAAAACAGTGCATCCCACGACAATGGAATTGTGGCTTCTCAGGATGTGGGAAGGATTGACAATGGAAAAAATGTTAAAATGCTTGATGGATTCCAGGGAGCAGTTCCCACTAACAGTGTTGCTGATGCTTAACTCTATATCTGAAAATCTGTCATGCCCACTGCAACTGACCCTGAATGTATTTTTAAAATAAGTCTATTTAAAGACTTTCTCTAGTGTCTAATGGACTTTCTGCACCACCTGAGGGGAAGATTGGGGGCATACTTGCCAATCTGCCCCCGAGAGTCAGAAAGACTATAATGCCTTCTTCTGCATGGGGGGAAGCCCAATCTCTTTGTATTTTTTTTAGAAAAATATCAAGTGGCCTCTCTAACCCCAGGAATGCAGATTGAGAGTAAACCCTCCAATCTGCCCCAGCTGGCTGGTTAGAGGTTGCACAGGGACACATAATGTAATAGCCCTTTGTATGGTGGAGGCATGGCCCTGTACAATGGTGTGCTACCCCCACCAATAGATATTTTCTTTATTTCCTTGGTGTCTAGTGGGCTTTTTAACCTCCCTCCCTGAGAGCAGATTGGGAGTAAACACCACCTTCTGCCCCCAAACCAAGCATGAAAGTAGTCGGGAGTTGAGGAGAACAGGACCATCCCCAGGGGATACTCCTTCTTAAAAAAAAAAAAAAAAAAAAAACCCAGTGTCTAATGGAATTGCCAGCCCATCATATCCAACTGTGATTCCTTGCTACTTAGCAGGAAACGGGAGGTATAACTGGAAAGCAGAGAAAATCAGGTTTTGAATGATGCCTCCTTTTAGGCTAAGTCCACTGAGAAATAGAAAAACGAGCCTGTTTTCTGGCCACTCCATGCTCTGGGGAAACCAGGAAGCCGTTTCCTTGGTGCTTGCCTGGCAAATGATGTAAACACATCATTGACACAATCATGTAATTTGCAGGACTGTCACACGCCCAGGAGCTAAAGCAGGGAACTCTTGTGCTCCGACCCAGGGGGACATTATTGTAGGGGGGCACCAGAGCAACACACAACTGCGGCTGCTCCAGTGCCAGGCAGCTGGACACGACCTCCGCCTCCATACTGCTCAGTTATGGGCTATATGGATGTGGAGGTGATATCCATAGTGTCCACGAAGTCAATCTTAGGATTTTAATTGTTCATTTTTTATTTCTTACGACTGCACTGTGCATTGGGATCTGGTGCGATCTAAGGTGATCCTGGTGGCTGTGTGAGGTCAGTTTAAACCCTCATTGACAGTTCGCTCTTAGTAACCAGTGAGAGCAACTGAGCCCTTGTCAGTGTGTTTCAGAGAATTACCAGCAATTTTGTTTAGGCTCCTTTCAATTGATTAGAAGTGTGGCGTGCTTACATATACAGAGCAGAGGCCAGCCATATTAGAGCTGTTCTTGGGGGCACATTCACTTATTAGTACCTGAGAGAATGGTGCAGGCTTCATTCAGTGTCCCAGAAGTATTTTCAGGCGCTTTAAGTGGAATGGATCCCGACTCCAGTCGGAGCTTGGACCCAGAAGAAACTAAAAACCGACTTTGAAAGAGGTCCCTGTCTGGCTCTATTTTCATGCCCTTAACTTTACTGACAAACATAATGATCCATTTCTCAAAAATGACTGTTAGAACCATTATGGGATTCCATGCACTCCCTTTTTATCTTTCAAATGTTTTTCTTCATTTATATTCCCTAAGAATATATATATATTTTTTTAAATATATTTTGTTTCTATAGTTTTCTGTGGTTTGACTCGCGGACAGTGCATACTCTGAAGTAAGTCACCTCCAGGTGTCTGGGTAAGTTCTGGTTTTGGAATTGTGGAAAAGTATGTGATTTACAGATGGAGGATTTCAGAAAGATGTAGGGAGGTATCAGGTGTAGGTGTCTAAAAGAGGTACACACTGCAGAAGAAAGTGGTGTGCAGGAGAGAGCGAATGTATGAGACACCCTGAAGCCCACTACCCCTGCCACAAACCTTAGAAACGTTTAATACACAGGCTTATTTTTCAGAAGTTAAACATTTTCAATTCTAATTATTCACAAGGTAACTTATTGTTGTTATTCATTTTTCCTAAACAGCTAGCAAGCATTTGTGAAGCCAATAGACCTGGCTTGTTTTAGGAATATACGTTTGTTCGTGTGACATGTCTGAATGTAATAATAGAAAACACATAAAGGCACCCAAATACTGGTCTGGTGGGATAATGTGTGAAGCACAGGAGATAGTTTACGTGTTTCAAGTCTTAATTAAATAGACCAGACGTCTTGGAAAGGATTCCTCATTATGTTTCTTTGGCCACACTCCTTTTAGAGACCTCTGTACCTTTTCATCCAATTTAAAACATTGTGTGATTTAGTGATGGGAAAGGTATTTATTGGAGGGTTTATCTCTATCTTTATTATCTTTACAACACGTGCATGTTGTGTGGGATAATGACTACAGAGGTAGATATGACATTAAGAGAGGTTTCAGAAAGTGTAATGAACCTAGACAAGATTAAGAGATTATTCAGGCTGCTCTTGGTAAGAGAAAGAAGGATTGAAAACTCAAATTATGAATATTAGTTATTGTATGAGGATGAGGATATTATTGGTGAACATGAGTAGAAGTCAATTCATTTGGAGTGAAGTGAAAAAAAGCCAACAGGCAAGACCAGAGAGTCTGATTTTGATAGACAAGAAAGGTGCCTTGTGTGGCATGCAAGAGATGGGTCCCTATATGTAATGCAGGGAGTGGGCAACCACTAAGGTGATGTTGGTGAGTTCAGTTTGGAACCAGAATAGGGGGGAATTCTTCAGCATTTGATGAATATGTGCTAGATCTTCAGCATGATTATGTTTATTGTGATAATATTGATAATGATTTGTTTGGCCTTCTGGAAAAAGATGTGTTGAATGTCCCATTGACGAGGCATGTTTTGTCCATATACTATTCGGCATCCTAGAAGTAGAGCTGGGTTGCATACGGAGCATGTAGGGAGGTTCATCAAAGTGTGGTACGAGAGCTTTGGAGATGGAGGATAAGGATATTGTGAGGGCTGAGTGTTCTTGCCCTGTTATTGAAGAGAAGGTTTCGGTGACCCCCCTAAATTGGATTTTGAATTGATTTCATTCATTTTTAAGGAAGAAAGAGATCTCCTGAAAGGTTTTGAACAGTGCCAGCACAAAGACCTCAACATGCTGGGTCCTTCACATCGATAATGGAAATGACACATCAAACTTGTGCAGATAGGTGCACAAATGGTGCATAGATAAAGATTTAGAGCAGCTGCAACAAGGAGACAAGCCATGCTAAAGAAAATAATTTAAAAGTTGAGAGAAATGTGTAGCAAAGAAGCTTGTGAGGATTTTAAATGCATCTTGTTTGGAAAAGGCCTAGTTAAGCGCCTTGAAAAGTATGTGTTTATTTTTATGATGCTAGACAAAGCATAGAATGACATGAGAAGCATTTTCAGAGGAGGACTTTTTCAAAAGGCTGGTATGTGGGAACTTGTTACCAGTTATAGACTACAAAGGTCGCAGTTGCATTATTAGGCAAAGAAAGCATGCAGATGCTATCAGGCTGAAACAAATTTCTTTCTCAAGATAGGGGGAGCAGAAAGGATTAGCGGTTTAAGAGGGAGCTCTTCTGTTTTAATGGAAATCAGGAAAACGGCTGGGATTTTAAAACAGAAGATATCAATCTTCGGAGAGACATGATACAGGAGAACACTTGTGAAATTGGACTTGAAGGACATGTATTCACAACATCTGTAGGTGAGGAAAGTCATGTTTGGCTGCAATTCAGATGGGAGGTTAATTACCAATTTCAATATTTGCCTGTCACAGCGTCCTTGGGTCCTCGTTGTTTCACCAAATGTTTGAGACTAGTGGTGACATACTTGATAGAGAGGGGCCTCGAGATGATGAGATAGTTGGAGTTGTCTCTGAGAGATCTTGCAAGGGTGTTTGAGCTTCTGTCTTTGTCAATCCAAGTGAGTTGTCCCAATGCCTTTATATTACTAGGCCTTACAAAGAGTGAAGGCTTTGGCACTAAAGAAGGATCTTTGGAAACATTGTAGCATTGACAATGAATGCAAAGAGGAATTGGTTTGATCGATAGAAAAATCCAAACTATCCCACTTTGTCCCAGATCTTAATACTTCATGATTAAATAAGAGAGTGCTCCTCACAGTACTCAGAGGACTGCTATACGACCAGGGCTGGTGTCCGCATGACAGCTACTCTCATCAAGGTGAGGGGACATTATCTAATGTCTGCAACTTGGTGGAATAGCTGAGGATAACCATAAAGATCCTAAAAGCCTGCCTGCCTGTTGAGGGAATGAAGGAGTGTGCTTAGCCCTGCAAGACAAGAGTCTGTCAAAGAGGAAAGGCCCACTGTGTTCCCAGCATGTGGCGCACTAAGAGGAAGATGACAAACAAAGAGAACAGTAGTGCCCCATGCTGAAAAGTTATCCTTCTTGTTTCTCTTCATAGTTCCCAATAGAACTGTGTCAAAATTGCATCAGAGGGAAGGAATCTCACCTGAATGTTTGTCTCAGATTTGAAATAATGGGTCTGATGTCAGCATAGAAATTAAAGTTGTACAGACTGAAGTCAGAAGTTAGGATTGGCCTGCAGGCCACAGAGTCCACAGAGAAATCATTGTGAAGCCATGAAGGTCGTTGCTGATGAAGACTAGTGTGACCATGAAGACCTGCCCAGCATACCCATTCTGCGAACCCTAGCCTGAACAGCGCTGCTGCATCAGTAAATAAAGGGTTGGTGCCGTAAAGGATGGAGAGGGTCCCATGCATGCCATACAGCCTTAACTACAATGCAACCGAGAGCAGGCTAGATCAGGTCATCAAACAGGGACAGAGACTCACATACACAATTCATATTCACTTAAAACCTTTTAACTACAGGCCGAAAAAGATTTTGAACCAAGTTGCCCTACTAACAAGTGTGACTGCTTTGGATTGTCTACCCCTGTGTCTAGAAGTTGCCTATTCCGTATAGCATTGTGAACTATAGAGATAGAAACTCTACCACAGCAGGAAAGAGAGAGGCACTAGAGATAAGGGGGTTTTAGTACTTCACTGTTAGTTGCAACTGATTACAACCCTTATTAAGCTCTCATCGTGTTGTATTTAGTTTTGCTGCGCAGTTAAAGCACTGGACTGGACATTACATTATTGTGTCTGATGGTTGGCAAGTGAGCTCCAAACTCGTACCCCCCAAACCACCTCCATCAGAAGCCTGTGACTTCTCGCCCTCTCTGCTCAGAGAGGGCCAGGAGAGAGGAAGAGAAAAGTAGGTAAAATATTGGACTTGGCAGAGTTTGAAGAGCCATAAAGGGCAGACCCCAAAACACCAGTGGAAAACAACATTAATGGTTGGGGCCCAGTGGCTCTTTATGTCCTGTGACACCCCCTATCATTGTCTGGCCTGTAAAACACAATAAAGTTCTCTGACTGCTCAAAATTCACTTTGATCTCTTAGTGTATTATCCACTGAAACACAATAGCGCTTTTGTATCATAAGTGTTTGAATGTGTTTCTTCTCTGATCCTGCCTTTAATTTGACTTTTGTGGCAGAAGATTTCAATATGTGAAGTCATATACCATTTGCTATTTCTAGTCCGGATGTTAGCAGTCATTGAAAGATGCCTCGACATTGCAAGGTGTTTGTGGATTCTGTTGTGATCAAACACTTAGGTTGATCTGAACCTTCAGGTAAATGTGAGGCATCTTGCATAGAAAAAAGATCAGTTTGAACTTTTGTCTGACCTACCTTTGAGATTTATTGGCTGAAGTAAACCCTCTTTCTCTGGTGCCACAACTGAGAGCTGTCTCATCTTACTCAGTCTCCACAGACTTCAGCGCTTGATAAATTCAGAAACGTACACAAGGAAATTGCAAGGGCTGAGCCTAAGCTGGTACCCTCTTTTTTTACTCGGGCAGTAAGTAAGTTTAAGCCACTGAATATGTAGGGCATTATGATCATATACCATCTTCAGTGAATAATATAGATCTCTCTTGAAATGCTGAGACAGAATTGTTCCATGCTCGCAAACGTGCTAGTCTTTTACTTAGCAGCTATCAGGTACCAGTTATTCAGCACCAGTAAGCACTGCAATGTTCTAGGGGCAGATTTTTTCTGTTATGCAACCAGAGTTACTTCTGTGTATTGTGTTAGAGGCAAAGAGTTGGACTGCGCCATATCTGCAAAGATATGGTACTATTGCTCTCTCCAACAGCTCTGCTGCTCTTTCATCCTGCTTGTTCCACAATCACAACATTGCACAACATGTACATTTTTTTATTCCTCTCTACCTTGGAATGGTAAAAAGGAGTTCATGACATGGCATATGTCATTCACGAGTGATAACTTATACATGTTTATGTCATGCTCTGCCACTTTAGAGTTTTGACTCATATGCACATATGCGTGATAACGCAATAATGTTTACACATCATTTCACTTTTTCAGGCAATTCTGTCCAACATCGTTAAACAAGCATTTTTTTAACTTTTTGATAATGCCGAATAGCATCTTCAAAAATAACTGGCAAAGCCAATAATAGGTCTGCATTGGGATCACCAAAAGGTGAGACCTATTGGCCTTGTCATAAAGTGTTACGGTTGATGCTACTGCAGAGGATAATGCTATGTTTCATGATATTGCAACAGCAAACAGCAGTTATGGAAATTGGTGCAACAAGAATAGCTAATTTAGGCCTCAGTAAGGGAAAACTGAACCATCTTCAGGCCATTCAAAAAGTATCATTTTGCTTCATCAGTACACCAATAGCTTTTCATCTCCCACCCCATCCTACTGCAGCCTCATTGCCACACCACCCCCCAGGTCTATTAAATACTGCCTTTATGACATGTTTATTGTCCACAATCAAGCAATCAGTCAATCAAATTATTTATAGTGCGCGTTACTCACCCATGAGGGTCTCAATGCGCTTGTGGGGGTGGAGGGGTGAAGGGGGTTACTGTTCAAACAGCCATGTCTTGAGGTTTTTTCTGAAGAGTAGGAGGTCTTTGGCTTTGCGGAGGTTGGTGGGGAGGGAGTTCCAGGTTGAGGGGGCGAGGTAGGAGAAGGCCCTGCCTCCTGTGGTGGTTCGTTGGATGCGGGGGAATGTGGCTAGTGCGAGGTCGGCTGATCGGAAATTGCGGGTGGGAGCGTGGACGTTCACTCTTTCGTTGAGGTAGGTCGGGCCGGTGTTGTGGAGGGATTTGTGTGCGTGGATGAGGATCTTGAAAGTGATTCTCTTGTCTATGGGGAGCCAGTGAGGTGTGGTGAGATTTGTTCGTGGCGGGGGAGGCCAAGGACGAGGCGTGCAGCTCAGTTCTGGATTCTCTGGAGTTTGAGTTTGAGTTTGAGTGTGGTGCTGGCGTAGAGGACGTTACCGTAGTCTAGTCTGCTGCTGATGAGTGCATGGGTGACTGTCTTCCTGGTCTCTGGGGGAATCTATTTGAAGGATCTTTTTAGAGTGCGGAGTGTGTGGAAGCAGGAGGAGGTTAGTGAATTGATTTGCTGTGTCATGGAGAGGGAGGGGTCCGGGATGATCCCAAGGTTGCGTGCATGGTTTGCGGGGGTGGGAGCGGGGCCTAGGGCGGTGGGCCACCAGGAGTCATCCCATGTGGTTTTGTTGGGGCAGAAGATGACACTGTAGAACAAAGTGCCACAACATCTGAAAGACAAGTTGTCTTTGTGTGACCAAGAACAAGCTCTTTGATCAATCAATCAAATTTTCTTCAAACATTGTTCTTTAAGTGACAAAGAAAAGGTGTACATGTATTATTATCTGGGTTGGCTCCAATATATAGAACAGTCTTCCATGCCAGATATGACTGGTGACCCATGAGTTGCCCATGGAAAACAGCTCAAATTGTGGCTTTTACTAATTGTTATGCTTCTTGGCTTTCTTGTGCACTCTTGTGAACTCATCACTTTGTTCTAGCACTAAAATGCCAAGAAAGACTGTGTAAGAGGACAGCATCATCTACATAGCCATCACAATCAGCACCTCAGCTTATCATGCAGACCAGCTCACTGCCTCTGGTGGTTATCAGCACACCCACATCCAGACACCATCAGACTGCAGTTTAATAAGTGTAAAAAAGAAAATCAAGGCACCAGGCCTTTTCCATCTGTGTACCCAGGACCTGGCATAACATCCTGTATCAATCAAGACAAAAATAAGGCTGCTCAAGCCTTTGAAGAACACTTACGGCCTTATTTAAAGTTTTGCTGATGGAGTCATTTCATCTGAAATGTGAGGGATAACCCATCCTCCGTGTTATGATTCCATCTTATCCTATGTAAACAGGCAGTGCATCCTTCAAGACCTCCCTCAGGCTCTACCACCGCCTGCTGAGGGCAACAAAGAAGACAGCCCTTGCCGCACACAGCGAAACCAGTGGCAGCAACACCAAGGAACTGTACAACATCATTAAGGAACTCTCCAACCCATCTGCCAGCGAAAACAACATCACACCCTCACAAGAGCTGCACGACAACCTCGCCCCCTTCTTCCATGACAAAATTGTAATGATATACAGAAACTTGGAACCCCAAGCCACATCTCTGGACTTTCTCAATAGATGCGTCACCACCGTAAGCGACATGAACCACATACTGACCACCTGAAACATCCTCTCCACCCAGGACATCGCCTCCACCATGGAATGCATCCACTCAGGAGCTCCCACAGACCCATGCCCACACCACATCCTCAACCATGGCAATTAAAGGGTAGTCCAATAACTCACCACCCTGCTCAACACCTCTTTCACCACTGCAACATTTCTTGGTACCTGGCAGCATGCTGAAGACAGATCACTGCTCCAAAATCCTTCGCTAAACCCAGCAAATCCCAAAACTACTGACTAATCTCCCATTCCCAGTGAAAATACTGGAAAGGATCATCAACAAGCAACTCATGACATAGCTGGACCAGAACCAACTACTCAACACCTCTCAATCTGGCTTCCGCAGCAATCACAGCACCAAAACTGCTCTGATTTCAGCCACTGAAAACATCCAAACCCTCCTTGACTGAGAAGAAACAGCAGCTTTGATCCTCCTCAACTTCTCGGCAGCCTTCAACACTGTATCCCACCACATGCTGATTGAAAGACTCCCCCACATCGGCCTCCAAGGGGACACACTCAGATGGATCACATCCTTCCTCACCGGAAGAACCCAGAGGATCCACCTCCCATCTTTCACCTCTAAACCCAAGCAGATCACCTGAGGTGCCCCCTAGGGTTCATCTCTCAGCCCCACCCTCTTCAACAAATAAATGGCCCTGCTGGCTAACATTGTCAGATCCCACAGTCTCAACATAATTTCTTACGCAGATGAAACCCAACTCATCCAATCAGTCACCAAATGAGCCCTCCACCACCAGAACCAACTTCCACAGATGCATGACAAGTGTCACTGACTGGGTGAAGAACAACTGGCTGCAGCAGAACACAGAGAAGATGGAAGTACTGATCTTTGGTAATAGCAGCAACACATGGAATGACTCCTTGTGGCCATCTGACCTAGGGCCCGCATCCACTCCCTCTCACCATGCCAGAAACTTTGGAATCATTGTTGACAATAAGCTCACCATTAAATCACAGTCTCCTCTGCCTACTTCCTTACTTTGTGCATGCTATGTAAGATCTTCATGTGGCTACCCCTACACATAAGATGCACCGTGACACAGGCTCTCACTACCAGTCGACTGGACTACAGCAACACCCTCTACGTAGGAATCGCAGCACATCTCCTACAGAGTCTGCAGAGTATACAAAACACCTCAGCCTTCCCTGACGCACCCCCATCACACCTCACCTCAGGCGATTCCACTGGCTCCCTGTACAGAAGAGATACCAATTCAAGCTGCTGACCCACGCGTACAAGGGTCTACACAACCAAGAACCCGCGTACATTAACCACCGACTGAACTTCCACCAACCGTCGAGAAGACTACGCTCTGCCTCCCTTTCACTTGCCCACACTCCTTGCATCTACCGAAGCAGAAGTGGATGACGCTCCTTCTCTCACGTTGCAACAAAAACCTGGCCCACCCTCCCCTTGCACCTACGGACCATCAACTCGCTTCAAGAATTTCAAATGGCCTTCAAGACCTGGCTGTTTGAATAAGCTTCCGGGACCTGCAAGCACCTGGATAGCTTATCGGGTGATTAGCCTTGCTTTATAAACCCTGATTGATTGAATCGTAATATGGCGGACGGGATCTCCCTCACGTTTGTGACAGAGCAACCCATCTGCCAAACTCTACATCAGGCTCTTACTGACAATGCATTAACCATCCAGAACGTAACTATCTCTCTATTGCTCATTGGCCCTACGATTGTCTTTGACCCTGTACAGTGCTCCACTGCTTGTTGGCTAGCTTGAGCTATAGAAATATCATGTACAAACATAACAGCGTTATGAAAGATGCACAAAACAATCAGATTTTCATTTCCAACTCAGTCTTTGTCCGAACTGCCTCCTTAAAGAAATATGTGGAAAGCAAGAAAGAAAGTGCGCATTTTAAGTACAAAAGTGGACTCGACTGGGCCTTTAAGTCTCTGCCTGAAGAGATGTTTATTGACGTCTCTATCTCCATCCTGTGCAGCTGCCCAGGACACGGCGCAGAATAACTTTTCATTCCGCTGTGCTGCTTTCAGCACCTGACAACGCACTCGTCTAGGGCTTTCACATCATGATGTGCCTTTGAGGGATAACATCAGACTCGGCAAAGGGGAACAAAAGAATATTGTTTTTCATGATTTAAATGGTTATTGAGCAGCTCTACTCAGCTCCGCTCACTAATGAATTCCTTGACATTTCGGAAACAGAAGGGGAGGGGGGCAAAATTCTCCACACAATAAAATTAGGAGGCAAGCCGCTGGAACGATTTTCCGGGAGTGGCGCGATAGCATTACAAAAACTGGCATTTAAATATGAGAGATTGCCACAAATAAAATCGAGAGGCAGCCTGGAGCGTGGCCTCGTGTTTTCAGAAGGAGGCAAGTCGGAAGAGAGGGGGATTTAAGCCTTAAAGACTCTCCAGGCAAGTGGGGTCTTGCAATCACTCTCCCCATTCCAGAACATTCACTTCACTCTTTACCTGCTGTATTGGTATTTGTATAATCCACATTCTTCCATTAACATGACCTCAGCATAGTTCCAACATTCCTGATATTCTTGACACATAGAAGAGTCAGACAACTGTGGCCCTCATTACAAGTGGTCTCTGTAATTGCACTCACCAGACCCATCGAAAATATGAGATTCACTGAAACACTGCAGGTCTTTTTACTCTCAACTCAGAGCTTTTGATGGCTGAAAAAAGTAATACGAAATTACAAGGAAAAAGTTCCAATTACTTACCGATAATCTTCATTACCCCAATTCGTAGTCCTTCTCGTTCTAGTCCTTTCCTCTTGAGGCGTCCCCGCCTCCGACAGAACACTCACCACACCCTTGCATCAGAGATTCAAGTTGTTAGTGGCTCTTCTATGACTTTGAAAGTAGAATAAAACTCTTCTCCTCCCACCTCTCTTGGTGAGGTGGGAGGAGAGAGAGAATTAGAAGCAGAATGGACTGAATCAATATCACCTTGAAATTGTCCATTTGGGCAAACCTATTCAAATTCTTCAAGCACAGCACTGGATGGAGTCTCTCATATGCTTTTGGCACTAGAAAGATGATGAAGTAAAAACATGTCCCTTTTTGATGACCTGCGACTGGGATCACAACATTCTTTTCCATCAGAAGTCGAACCCCATCCAACATCTCTTATCTTCTCTGTAAATCTCTTGATAATTGGGTAGGTCTGAAGCAGATTTTAGGGGGAGGCACCCTGAGAATGGCAGTTTGTGAGTCAGCAACATCTGTCTGGAGTCAAATTTCCATGATTTCTTCCTTAATAAATGGCAACCCCACGGTGCTGCGTCTACTAAGGTTAGCTGCCCAGAGACTATCAAAGAAACCTCTGAGAGGAACCTTGCCAACAATTCTATATACAAATATTTTAGTTAGGTCTTTGTTCTCCTGGATACAGGGGGTCATTCCGGTCAAGAAGATCGCCCGCCGGCCCAGCGGGAAAGCCCCTGCAAAGAGGAAGCCGGCTCCGAATGGAGCCGGCGGATTTGCAGGGGTGCGACGGGTGCAGTTGCACCCGTCGCGATTTTCAGTGTCTGCAAAGCAGACACTGAAAATCATTATGGGGCCCTGTTAGGGGGCCCCTGCACTGCCCATGCCAGTGCCCTGAACTGCCCCTGCACTGCCCATGCCAGTGGCATGGGCAGTGCAGGGGCCCCCAGGGGCCCCACGACACCCGTTCCCGCCAGCCTCTTCCTGGCGGTGTAAACCGCCGGTTGCCCTTTTCTGACCGCGGCTTTACCGCCGCGGTCAGAATTGCCCATGAAGCACCGCCAGCCAGCCTGTTGGCGGTGCTTCCGCGGCCCTCTGCCCTGGTGGTTTCAAACCGCCAGGGTCAGAATGAGGGCCACAGTCTTATAAGACTTGAAAATCCTAGAGCAACACCATGTTACATATTCTGCATATTAAGTCACTCGTATTGAAAGTTTTGCAGCAGCATAAGATCTCGTAAGAGTCACTTCTACTTTTTTGTCTACATCATCATCTAGCACTATAGATTCTTAAAATACAAGCGATGATGGTGGTGCAATGAGTCACCTTTCTTTCACAATCAAAAGACTGCAATCCTTTCATTAATTAAACTATACTAAATGAAACCTATAATTTTATATAATAAAACCAACACACATAACATTCAAACAACAAATGAAATAGATAATTTTAAGACCGATGCACTTCAAACAATTCTAAAGGCAAAAGTGAACTAATTCCGACTCAGTCTTATGGAAAGCTACCTGTCATACAAATAAAACATAAAATTAAAAATTAAACATATACTTTGATAAAGTCAATAATGTTGGCTGTTCAACAACAGTGCATTTAGTAAAGTGCACCCCAGACGGTTAAAAAGGCAGCCATCTTTGGCAGGAGTAGTGTTAGTGTAGCCCCTTTCTTTCTGCTCACTGACATTCATCCAATCTGGCTACATGACACACACTTTGGTGAGGAAGCCCTGTATTTACAACAGTTTCAAATAACCATTGCCTTTGTTAATAAGTCCCGTTAAGCGTCCCCAAATGTACATTATATCACGTGGATATCCTGAAAATCTGGGATGGATTCAGCCTTTGTCGACCACCATTAGACCCTGCTGCTTCGCTGCCTGTCTGAAGCATGCAGAAGGCACATTCTGCCTCCTTAGCTCAGTCTTGATATTCCTCACACTCAAAGCAATATCATCTGAGACTAATTTTTATATCAACATATAACTTTTCGATGAAATGAGAGCAAAAGCTGTTAGGTGAGTCTATGAAGAGCAACTAACAGTAAGCATTGCAAAAAATAAAATGGCACATTGAAAATTAGATGATCAACAATCATACCACATGTCAGGTCTGCAAGAAACCACCACACATGAAGGTAGGGTTAGTATTTCTTTATTAAGACCTTGCACCCATGCGACTGTCCCTGACCTCCTTGCTCTCCTTCTGTACCTCCCCTTCCACTTCCTGCCCTTGCTGGACACCTCATGGTCCCCAAAGTCCTGGCGCTCTCTTATTGTGGCCCTCACCGTGACACCACATCCCCCCACACTCTTACACATATGAGTTTGTTTCAGGTGGGTGTCCATTATATTTCTTTCATGAGACGCGCAGGCCTGCAAAGTGCATGTTGTGGTCGACTTGCGGAGGTGAGCGGTGTAGGGCCCGCCACAGCCGAGGAGAAGGGTAGACCCAATCTCGCAGCTGGTGTGGGAGCCTCTTCAGTGTCACCGCTGTCCACTTCTGATGTTGCCTGTGTGGGTTAAATTCCTGAAGTGGGTGATGTTCCAAGTCACCTTCTTATCATGCAAAACAGCTGTGACCATTGTGCCTTTCCGGTTTGTTACTTGCAGTGGTTGCTTATAGTACTGACTGTCTGATTTTTCTCTTTTGTTCTTGCCTGACGTGTACCCAGTCTTCTTCTTGGACTTTCGATGGCTGGCCCCTCCCATGCCTGCCTGTGTATTCCTTCATTTTAGCTTTCTTGGTTCTGTCAATCTACGCTAGCTTGCCTGATCAGTGGCTTGCTGGACATGGCGGGCTGGTGTGCACAGTGCGGCCTATCATCAGGGTGGATAGGCATTTGTTTATGGTGCTGTGGGGTGTGGTTCTGAATGCCCTCAGCACTTCTTTCAGTGCTGCCTGGACATCCCTTCTGGCCAGTTCAGTTTGTTGTATGGCCTTCTTCGGAGTGCCATGAACCTCTCCACCATCCCATTGGCCTGAGGCCACAGGGGAGTGATCTTTCGATGTCTGAAGTTGAGGTGTAGGGCAAATTCGGTGAACTCTTGACTTGAATGAAAGGCCATTGTCTGTCTTGACTGCTTCTGGGACTCCCCATGCTGCAAAGACTTCGTCCAGCACCAGTATGGTGGTGGTTGCCCTAGTGGACTATGCTTGTTGTGTTATCGGGAATATTCATCAATTATAGAAAGGATGCATTTGCCGGACTGAACGGGGGCCAAAGAAATCTGCTGCCACTTGTTGCCATACTCTGTCTGATAATTTGGACATTTGCAATGGCGAGGGAGGTTCTTCTCTGCTGACCAGTAGGCATTGTGGACAATCCTATAGTGTAGCTTCGACCATCCTGTCCAGGGTAGGGAACCAGACACGCTCCTGTAAGACTCTTTTGGTGGCTACTATGTCTCGATGTACCTCATGGGCTAAGTTGACAACCCCTTTTTATAGATTTTTAAGAATGACAATTCTTTTGTCTCTGAGCAGTAAACCATTTTCTGCAACGCACAGTTCATCCTTTATGTGGAGAAAGGGTGATAGTTCTTTGAGGTCCGTGAGTTGGTTGCTTTCAGATTCTTCCATGTGGCACCACCAATTCGTTCTGATGCGTTGCGTTACGTCTTGTAGTGTGATGTCCACTGCTGTGGCTTTGATGATGGCTTCAAGGGGAGCTGCTGGTGGTCTTGCTTGAGCAATGACAATGTGAATGTACTCCACAGCTAGTGACGGTCTTGTTGTAGAGGATGTTCTGGGGTACCATGACATGTCGTCTGCTGGGTTTCCTGCTTTTCTGGGCTTATGTATGATGGTCTATGTGTTTTCTTGCAGTCAAATTTCCTATCGTTAGATGCTGGGAGGCATATTGGCTCGAAGATTTCCAAATATGGGTATCAACACCTGATGGTCCGTGATGAATATGAAGTGTTTCCCGTATATGAATATGTGGAAATGCTCACAGGCCCAGACAATGGACAGACTTTCCTTTTCCGGCTGCGAGTATGCTCTCTCAGTGTCAGTCAGGCTGTGGGTGGCGTATGCTACTATGTGTCTTTGATCGCCTTCTTTGTCATACTTACCTAAGATGGCTCTGAGTCCTACAGGACTGACATCCACAGTGATCTCAGTCTACTTACGGGGATTGAAGTATGCCAGATTGCTGGCTGACTCAACGGTGTCCTTGATTGCATTGCACACTTGATCACATCTCGCCACCCACCAGAATGGTTGACCTTTTTTGGTCAGCTCCCTGATGATGTAGCTGACGGTTGCATAGTCCTTGATGTACTGGGCACAGTAACTGGCCATTACCAGAAATGACCGAACATCCCCCACGTCCTGGGGATGAGGGGTGTTTGTGTGAGGGCCATGACTTTCTCTGGGTCTGGCCTCATCCTGTCACCTGAGAAGATATGTCCATAGAACATCAGAGTGTCCCTCTGAAATTCACACTTGCCCTTGTTAAGGGTCAGGTTGGATTCCAGAAGTGACTAACATGCCTGATCCAGGGCTTTGTCATGTTCTTTGACCGTGGCTCCAAATATAAGTACGTCGTCACAATAGTAAAGGGCATTAGGAATGTGTTGGATTATTCTCCTGATTGCTTCTTGAAATATCTCAGCTGCCGATGAGATGCCGAAGCTGAGCCGTTTGTACTGAACTAGCCCTTGATGGAAGAAAACATGGTGATATAACGCAAACTTTACCGGAGTTCGAGCTGGTGGCATCCTTTGTTTAGCTAAAGCTTGGAGAATACTTTTGCCCCATTGAGTAGTGTGATCATGTCACTGATGTGGGGTACAGGATGTCTTTCCCACTCAATGGTGGTGTTTGGAGCTCTAATGTCAACACATAGGTGCACTGTGCCGCAGGATCTTTGTTTAGGCACCACCACCACTGGGGACACCCACAGGGTGGGTCCCGCAGTTCTCTCTCTGATGTCGGCCCTGTTGTTGGACTTGAAAGGGTACCTTCCTGTGATGCTGAGCCACTGGTGTTATTTGTTCATTTCTGTGCAGGCCGACTAAAAAGTTAGCCAGTTTCTCTAGTCCTGTGAATAGCTTTGGAAACCTGCGTAAAATGTCTGATTCATCCTCCACTCGATATAGCATCTCCACCAGCCTCAGTCATTCGGCAGTGGGCAAGCTGAAGAGGCAGTCTGCTTCGGGCCCTTCGATCACTTGAATCTGTGCTTGTATGGTCCTGTCTTTGTAAGTGAGAGTTTTAGAAACTGCCCTAGACATGGCAGAGGGTCTTTGGATCCACATGTAGACTTGCATAGCCACTTTGTGTAATTCGGGCTTGAGTTCATCCTGTTGTACTCTGTGACACTGATATAGTTGAAGGATGCACCACTGTCTAGCACAAATGTGGTAGAGTGTGTTCCCATTCGGAGATGCAGCCTTGTGTATTTCTTTAGTCTGTCGTGGTCGGCGACTATGCAAATGTACTCCTTGCTGTCTTTTGAGATTGATGTGAGAGATCGTGACTCACAGGATTCAAAGCCTCTCGATTTGTATGTGCCATGCGAGTAGAGGCTTGATCTTGATGAGCTGGTGGAGCAGTCTCGTCGGTCACGCACACCTTTCTCATGATGACGCAACCTGGGCTCAAGGGATTTCCATTGTTTGCTATTCTATGAGGCTTGGCACACCTTTTTGAGGTGATATTCTTTTCCTCAGCGACGATACTGCTGACCCAATGCTGATCATGGATTAGTGTGTGGAAAGTCTTGGCCGCAGCAATAGCATTTCAGCTGGGACTCCTTCCTGTGGCCCAGTTTGTTGGGGCTGTGACGATGCCCTGTTTGTTGGGGATAGTTTGTGGTTTTCGTAGTCCTCCGCTATTCAGGTGACTGCCGTTCCTTCTCACGAGTTTGAAGCCTAGATGCCTGGTCCAGTTTCTTTAGCTTTCCTTTTCTTTGCATGTTCCTCTGCTTGATCATTGACTCTCGTCATTTCTTTTATTTAATCCACTGAGTTTCTTTAAGAGGCATCTGCACAGGGGCTCAGATTGGCATCCTTCAATGATACTCGGGCGAAGAGCGTCTTCAGTCATGAACATGTCAAAAGGGCATTATCGGGCTAGGTGTTTTAGTCGCAAGATGAACTCCCCATGGATTCATGCCTCTCCTGGGCCACTAGGTTAAAACTGTAACGTTCATAGTTGATGTTCCCTTTGTGAAGAAAGTTCCTGTTATCTGCCTCGATATGATGTCTATCAGCAGTCCCTTGATGAGCTGCCCAACCTCTTAACCAATGAGGTTACGTAGAGCAATGAGCTGTTGTGCAGGGTCAGTGACTAGTGACCCTTTCATGAAGTCTTTGAAATCCAGCCAGTCTTGCCAGCGGAGGCCCCGGCCCCCTCCAGATTCAAGGGCGATTGGTTCCGGCAGGTGTAGAATTTAAGCCCCAATATAGCTGGTCTGTGAAGGCATGAGGTGGAGAGCTGGGTGGCACCGTCATGACGCCATCCATGTTATGGCCCATGGGTTGCATGGAGTCTGGTGACGTGGACATGGTGTGCCTTGTCAGAGGTTGTGTCAGCCAATTTACGGAGCAAGGTATATGGTGCAGGAAGTTGCGCAGGTGGCTTGAGACCTGCAGGCAGCGCAGTGGTCGCAGTGGCGCACTGGCAGCGTCTCGATGGGCCTGCAACATAAAAGTTTAATCAGCTCTGGTGGTGTTGGTCTTGCAACTGCCAGAGTCTGGGCACGTTCGTATGTCCCTTCAGTGCCCCTCTGTGGGCTTTGCATGGTGTATATATGTCTCTAGAGTGTTTGTCCTGTGTGTTTTTTATGGGTGCCTGACCTCAAAATAGCCACTCTCTGGTTCTCGCATGGGCGCCTGACTCCAAGATGGCCACTGGGGACAGCTGTAGTCTCGCTAGATTTACTGCAAGACTTGCAGAATAAGGGGGATGTGGAGCTGGGTCCTTTTACCTTCTGCTGTGCGCTGCTGCAGTGGATCGGATTGCGGCAAGTGGAGTTAGCTAGGGTGGGCTCCCTGTGCTTCTTCCTGGAGGAGAGCATATTCAGCGCAATCAGGGTGGGATCCCAATTCCACGCTATGGCCATCAGTCGTCCATGCAGCAACATGCTGCGAGCCACGTCGTATGGAGTTGTCAGGTCTCCAAGAAACCCATACACATGAAGGTAGCTTTGGTATTTCTTTATTCAGACCTCGCATGGATTTGACTGTCCCCAACCTCCTTGATCTCCCTCTGTAGCTCCCCGTCCTGCACTCAGCCCTTGCTTTACACCTCATGGTCCCCGAAGTCCTAGCGCTCTATTGTGGCTGCTCTCACAGCAACACTATATCACATAAAAAAATTATCGATTTGTAAAAGATTATGTTTATTTATCCAAAATATAGCTATCCCCTGGAGCCTAACACCCTATGTCTAGAGATACTACACAATGTTAGCAGTCCATAGGCCAATCCAGCTCTAGAATACCAGCACCAGTCGATCCAGGCATCAGGTCAATGACTTTCGCCCTTCAGCCTTCCTTATAGGGTGTAACATGTCACAACTGTACGAGAAAGATTTCTGGTGGCCTTCACAGGATAGTTCCTGGACCATATGCTGAACATGTTCAATGCAGGGTGCAGCCTAGTGGTGTTGCATGCGCCCCAAACAAGGGATGTGGATTGGAGTATACAATGGACTTGTGAAGATGCCTTCGCTGTAGATCCTCTCTAGCTCTTTGATTCAATGATTGGAGTGTCCCATTGAAAAAGAGTGAGAGATGCACATATTTAACATCACAAATGCATAGGATAACATTCGTTATAGTTTCAAAGTAGGTCTGTCAGAGCATTTGTGCATCTTTTGGCTATAAAATTGTTTTGGGTTCTGTTTCTTTTTCGACTTCAGAAGATAGAGAGAACTCTTTGTTTCTTTTGTGATTTATTATTTGCCCACCTCCCTCTACTTCTACTGGAAATATAAACTTATTTTCTTTACAACATACCTCTGATTGAGCTTTAAACCTTTATTTTGTGCAAATGCCTTTATAATAATGTATCTTGCTTGACCTTAGATCTGTTGCAAAGAAACTTAGGTGCAGTGATTGATTTTCAGAACCGCGGGCAAAAATAAAATGTTGAGGATTGGGTTCTCGTTTCCCCATGCTGAATATGCCTTTTTAGCCCATTCAAACACCCTCTTGTGGCCCATTCAGACACTTTGTTGTGGCAGCTTGGGTGTCCATGGTATTTTTCATAGTTTACGCAAACCTCAATTTTGTCTTATTAAATCTAACTAAACATCCAAAAGATCTGAGACAAAGTCACACTTTTACATCATTTATCATTTAATAATTTTATGGTAACAGAATATTAAAAAAACTTTCTTACAGAATCAGGAACCTCTGCTCATGCCACAAATCTTAGAAGTTACTGAAGGAGAAAAAGTGAAAGGGAGTGATCTCAACTTGGTAATGGATGCATTGCACAGCAGATCTGGAGATATACGAAGGAGCAGTGGATTCCTCTCACAGGCATTCAAAATGTCCTACAGACTGTGTGGTTGCTAGATTCATGGAGACTGCTGCATCCACACATGATAGATGATTCCTTTCATTCAGCAGCACACCACTCATACACTGGACTATCTGTTACTATGGGATAGTCTAAAGTGATTATTAACAGACACTTGGACAGGACAAGTCTTGCTATCAGATCATCCCCCAATTTTAATAACCCTAAATTGGGCATGCAACACCTACTGGCAGAACATGGAGACTTGATGACCACCTCAACTGCAATGCAGTCCTACGACCCAATGGGGAAGAAGACATTGAAAATGTTATGAAAGAAAAGATCGAAAGGTAAGATATCCTGTGATACTTCCTGAAATAAGTCATGAGGGACATAGATTTACACAAAAGACCCAACCTGGTGTAACATCTAAGAGAACTAGAAAACACACATAAACCACTCAACTAAAGTCTGGAGGAACATTTTAGCCATAAGAAAGCAGGCTAAAGTCCTTGATCTCGACAGGGCAGAAAAGATTCTCTGCCACGCGAAACAAATAATACACGACAGGCAATAAATTAGGAAAACTCCTAGCAGTGCAATTCAGAGCAAGAATAAACATAAGAGAAAGTACACGAGATGCAAGGAAAGGATGGAAAGGCAATGATGAAAGGATTACAACTCACTTTAGAGTGCTTTACATATTCCTTTATAAAGAGGACAAAGACCCCAATAATGAGATAGATAAATCCTTAAGGGAATGCTCAGTGTCAAGATTCAATGAGACAACAGCGGGAAACCTGGAGATGCCCACAGCTTTCAAGGAAGTCATAAGTGAGATCAAAAGGGTGGGTGATGTAGATACCAGATGGGTATATTTCAGCCTTTTTCTGACAGTTATGAGATTCTGTGCCCTTCTTGTCTCGCCTCTTCAGTGCAGAGAGTTACAAGGAAATCCTCCACAATTCTATGACAGACCACCATATTAGTGATTCCTACAGCCAGAAAGACCCCAAACAAAGTGGCTTATACTTTCCAACTGTTGTAGTTTAGCAGCGATTAGATTAAGCATTAGCAGAAGACATCTTGTATTTAGTAACTATTGTGAACATTTCACGGAATCCATTTTGTATTCATGGCAGCCATTTTCTCTGCCACATGCTGCCATGTGCTCACCATGTGCTCTGTCCTACCTTTCTGTTAACTACTCTTGAAAATCTGCCTAGTGACAAGTTATATTTAGCATCTCCCACTTTCGCACATGCTCAGTAAGATCTGCAGCTGTTAGTCCTTGAAAACTGTTAGCTCCTCCTACCTGTCGACTGTGCATTTTCCACATGACCTTACATGTATGCAAGTCTTGCTTCTATAATTGTACCACCTCCTTTTAGCCCCTGCATGGGTATAGAAGGACCATGCGCTCTCAGTTCAGTGTGCTACTTCAAACATTACCGAAGGGTGCTGTTTGAACTGTAGTACCACCTCATGAGGTTAATAAACTTTGTCTTTTATTTCAGTTTCTGTGCCAACTTCTTCCTACATGGTCTGAGGACTTTGTGCAGAGAAAGATGAACCCCTTGCACTAGTAGGCGTTGCTGAGGCTTACTTCAACAAATTGGCGCCCGAACAGGGACTCATCGGTGACTCGGACGCCCAACGGATTGGTCGCGACAAAGGATTGGGATCTCGCTGCGGACGATCAATGCCTGAGGAGACCCGAGTCTTGGCAACCACGGCGTTTTTCCCTTCCTTCTGATTTGACCATCCAGGTGGCGCCGGTCCTCGACTGAGATCCTTTTTGTTCATTCGTCATGCAGTGACCATTTGGTCGATTTTAGAACTTGGCAGTTGGAACCTGGACACCCTGTGATTGGTAAGAGCCGTTTTACGGCACTTGCTGTGGGTTTTGATGCCTTTGTTTGGTAATGTAGTTTAGCACTACTTACTGTGGCTCTCGTGTTTTGGGTGACTAGTCAATTTGTGTTCTTTGAATTGATATATAAATTGCAATTTATATAGGCAGGTAATGAGGAGAATTTTCTCCAATTTAATTTTGATTTGAACGGCACCTTAAGTGCTACTTTGATTATAATATTGCATATTCTGCACTATTTTTGGCATGCCTGTTTTTAGCACACTTTGTAGGATGTGTTGCTTTTTCAATGGTACCAATTTGAGACGGGAAGAATCGCAACCGGCACCCCCAGAGGGGACGCCCAATAGAGATATGTATGTTAAACATGGTCTTTCTTCTATAATGTACAGCACATTATGGAATAAATACACTCGTGTTGATCCTGAGTTACGTTGGCCTAAGCATAGGTCATTTGATTTGCCAAAGATTGAGTATGTGTAACAATGTATGTGTAAGCGAAAGTCTAGGCAAAATATGTTTGACTGTGTGCGAATGTGGGAGAAAGAAGTGCGTGGACGAGTGAAGCGTGAGCAAGCCTTGCTTGAGAAAGAGCAGCGGATGAATGTATATGTGAAAACATTGGAAATGAGAAAGAAAGAAATAAATGACTTAAAGGAGCTAGAAGAGAAAGAACGTAAATTACAGGTAACTGGCCAATACACCGTTAGGCAACCTCTCTATCCCATCCTTAATAAACCACATGATGATTTATTGTTATTAGATCGCCCTCCACCTCTGTATGTCGTTCCTTCTGCCGCTCATGAGTTAGCTAGGGTCTCCAGTTCGGAGCAACAGAAGATGCGAGACAGTCGCTCTATGTTGCCTGCTGACCGTGCGTCTGAGCTTAGATCTATTGCTCGTAAAACAATTTGTAGCGTTGTCTCTGCTTCTGAACTTTTAGACAACATGAAAGGGTGGACGGAAAAGGAGCAGCTATATTTTACTGAGGCATTTGGCTCAGAAGTTATTGAACTATATCGGAAATATTCTGATGAGTTAGAGCCCGATGATGTAGCAGCTGATCATAAGCAAATACTTGATGGTCTTTTTTGTTTTCTCCCAGGTGGCTGATGCAATCAGGCGTTTGGTGAAATTATGTGTTGCAGCAGACCGTTTGCGAGAGGAGAAAAGGGCCGTGGACGTAGTTGCACAGACATCTCAGACCGGCGGGGTGCACGCTTCCATCTTTGGAACAGATAAGATTATGATAGTTCACGGGAAACCAATGCAGGAGGCTGCCCCTTTGTATGTTCCTCCTAAAGGATCGGGTACAAGTGATGATAAAACTTCTGTTGATGCTAAGGGTTATTTTATTTATAATTGGGTGTATACTCCTTGGAATAGGGCAGATGTAATGGCACTTAAAACAGCATTCCCTGACCCGCGGAACAATACAGCCGCCTTTTATGAGGAAGTTGAGGGAGCAATTAGTTCTTGTACTATGACTTTGGACAACTTGATTCTTTTGTTTAGCCTGAAGGTGTGGCTCTCATACAATATGTTGATGATATTTTGTTGGCAGCTGATACCCCTGAGCAATGTGAAAAGTGCACTTTGTCCTTACTTTCTTTTCTTGCTTCACACCATCATAAAGTATCACGAAAGAAATTGCAATATTGTAGACCAAAGGTAACCTATTTAGGTCACCTTTTGTCTAAGGAGGGCCGTGCACTTACATCAGATCGTATTCAAGCAATTTTAGACACACCAGTACCCTCTACTCAGAAAGATGTCCGTGCATTCCTTGGTCTTACTTCTTTTTGTAGGCAATGGATATTAGGGTTTTCACATATTGTCAAACATTTGCTAGCACTTTTGACTAAAGATACTCCAATGCCCCTCTCATGGACAGATGTATGTGAGACTGCTTTCCGGCAGCTGCGACAAGCCCTTTGTTCAGCACCAGTGTTAGGTACTCCAGATTACATGAAGCCTTTTGCACTTTACGTACATGAGAAAGTTGGATGTGCATTGTCAGTTTTAGTACAGACACATGGCGATAAGCAGCGTCCCTTTGCATATTTTTCAGCAGTACTTGATCCTGTCGCTCAAGCGTTGCCTGGGTGTTTTCGTTCAGTTGCGGCAACAGCTGTGTCAATACGTCAGAGTGAAGGGATAGTTTTGTCACATAAGCTGTTGGTCTTAGTACCCCATGCAGTTGATGCTCTTTTAAATCAAACAAAGACACAGCATTTAACTAGCGCTCGCCTGATAGGCTATGAATTGACATTGCTGGCTCCTCACATTACACTGAAGAGATGTGCAACACTAAATCCAGCCACTTTGTTGCCATATCCGGTGACTCAGCCTCAGTCACAAGAAACACATGATTGTATATTCCTTACCGAAGAACAGACAAAGGGTCGTATTGATTTACAAGATACGCCCCTTCCAGATGTAGACGGGGAACTGTGGGTTGATGGGTCTTGTTTGAAGTTGCCAGATGGTACGACCTCAGCTGCATATGCAATCACCACAATACACACGGTAGTGGAGACAGCTCGTATACCACAGAAGTCAGCTCAAGCAGCTGAACTAATAGCTTTGACACGAGCATGTGAGCTTAGTACTGACTTATGTGTGAACATTTATACAGACAGCCGCTATGCTTTTGGAGTGGCTCATGATTTTGGTTTGCTTTGGAAGGAGAGAGGCTTTCTCACATCCCACGAGATACAGATAATGCACGGAGAATTAGTGCATAACCTCTTGACAGCATTGACATATCCAAAGAAACTAGCTATTGTGAAATGTAGTGCACACAAGAAAGTGACCGATAAGATAGGGCAAGGTAATGCTCTTGCGGACCGCATAGCACGTGAGACTGTGATGCAGCAAAGTACTACTTCTATGTATGTAGTGAAGTCACAAGCTGAACGTTGGCATAATGCTAGACAAGACGTATTAGATATACAGAAATCTGCTTCCGTGAAAGAACGTGAGCAATGGTCTGAAGATGGAGAATTGGATGATGAGGGCTGTTGGCGGAATAAGCAGATGGATAAATGGAAATTGCCTATAGGTTTTGTACAACCTGTGGTTCAGATGGCACATGGGCTGGCACATGTTGGAGCTTCAACAATAACGAAGTTGCTTACGCAAGTTTGGGAGCATCCAGAAATTTCCAGTACAGCTAAGAGAGTAGTACAGTCTTGTTTGATCTGTTTACAATACAATCCTGGAAAAGGGACACGTACTCCTGCGGGAGGGTTTGCTACACCAACTGCACCTTTTAAAGTTCTACAAATGGATTATATTCAGCTTGAACGCTGCAACAATTTAAAGTATGTCTTGGTGGTGGTATGTGCCATCAGTAAATGGATAGAGGCGTACCCCACAAAGGATAATACTGCCATTACCACAGCGAAGGTGCTTTTGAAATAATTTTTCCCTAGGTTTGGTGTTTGCAGACTTTTATGGAATGATAACGGACCTCATTTTGTTGGGGAAGTTATTAAGTATGTCCTGAAAGGCTTAGGGATCAAACAGAAGTTCCATGCGGTTTTCCACCCACAATCAGCAGGGTTGGTGGAAAGGTATAATGCTACTTTGAAGCTGAAGTTAGCGAAGATACAGGCTTCCACATCCTTAACTTGGCCGGATGCATTACTGTTGGCATTATTGTCTATTTGGTCATTGCCACACTCTCGAACAGGCCTGACCCCCTATGAAATAGTATTCGGAAGGCCAATGAATATTTGGGGAGTTCCTAAGCCAAATTCTGTATATGATGCACCTTGTGTCCTGATGAATGATTATTTGGCACAGTTAACCGACAATTTGGTTTCTATTCATCAACAGGTTCGAGAAGCACTTCCTGACAGATCTACAGGTGAAGGCCATGAACTCCGACCTGGTGACCAGGTGATGATTAAGTCCTCTGAAAGATCAAGCAGCTTGGAACCAAGGTGGTGAGGCACAGAACAGGTGCTCCTTGCGACAAGGACAGCAGTTCGAGTGACGAACCGAAAGAATTGGGTCCATAGTACTCACTGCAAGAGAGTGCTACCTACCTTGGTGGAACCTGCTGTGCTGACCGATCATCGAGAGATTTTGACTACGGAAAAAGGCCGTGCTATATCACCTGATGAATCTGCAGAGGTCTTCTCGGACCATACGACTTCTGGAGTGTCGCGATATAATTTGAGACCGAGGAAAGAATCTGAATTTTTTTTTTTTTAAACTGGTTGAGCTACTGCCCTGGGTTAGTGAAACGGAGAGCCAATGTGGCAAGGGGGGGTGATCAGCCATGCATTAGAGTAGTGACACCCGTCTTGGCCCGTGGCGAAGAAATCAGCGGCTGCCCAGGGATAAGAGCTTCAACGATTGTTTTTAATTGATTTCTGAAAGGGTCGATTATCACTGTTGCTAAAATGAATAACAAACTGATAATTAGTACTATGGGGTTTGTTGTTGTTTTGGTGGCTATAGCAATAATCACCTGGTTTGTTGAAAAGAAGGCTCCTGCTCGTGAGTTTTTTGTTGCCACTACTCCAGTACCAAAGGATCACTATTACTTTAAACTTCCCTATCAGGAGCAGAAGCACCGTCAATCGTACTTCAATAATACTTTCATTCAGATGTTGCATCAAACTCATAATGCTACAAATACTACTAACTGTTGGGTATGTGGAATGATACCTGCGCATCAAAAGAAAGGAGGAAAACCTTTCATTCCTCTTCCTTTTTCACACAATGGTTCTTGTCAAGCTTGGTACACGCTTTTGTTTGCATCTGGAAAACGTACAGAGGGTGGACTTCTTTTTCGCCTTAATAAAGTATGCTACCAAGACAAAGATGGGTATCCCCAAGCCAAAGGAACTAAATGGGAATGGGAAGAGTATCAACCGGACAATGTTTCAATACCATATGTCTTCACAAATATAAGAGACTTTGACAAGAAAGAACAATTTGTGATTTCTGTTACAAAAACTAAAGCAGATTTATGTACACGTAGCATTGGGCGAATTCCAGTAGGGATAAGCGATTGTACCTTGATTTTAACTATTGAGGGTGTAAATAATAGTAGTTTTACAGCTTCACGTAATACATATTTTGTTTGTGGTAACTATGGATATTACCAACTACCTGTTGGGTGGTCAGGTGTGTGTAATGATTGCAATATTTTTCACATGCTGTATCTGTATTCAGTGTGGTCCAATGTTCTGCTCCATGAGTATTACTGCTTGTATGCCTACCAAAAGAAATATTACAGAAATGAAAGCACAACATATGTTAGATAAGGAAATAGCTGAAATGATGAGCAGAAATATACGAGATGAATATTTAGATTATCCTAGAAAGACGAATGTCTTCAGCTAATGCTGAAAGGGTTGTCTGTTGTAGTTCAGCAGCGATTAGATTAAGCATTAGCAGAAGACATCTTGTATTTAGTAACTATTGTGAACATTTCACGGAATCCATTTTGTATTCATGGCAGCCATTTTCTCTGCCACATGCTGCCATGTGCTCACCATGTGCTCTGTCCTACCTTTCTGTTAACTACTCTTGAAAATCTGCCTAGTGACAAGTTATATTTAGCATCTCCCACTTTCGCACATGCTCGGTAAGGTCTGCAGCTGTTAGTCCTTGAAAACTGTTAGCTCCTCCTACCTGTCGACTGTGCATTTTCCACATGACCTTACATGTATGTAAGTCTTGATTCTATAATTGTACCACCTCCTTTTAGCCCCTGCGTGGGTATAAAAGGACCATGCTCTCTCAGTTCAGTGTGCTACTTCAAACATTACCGAAGGGTGCTGTTTGAACTGTAGTACCACCTCATGAGGTTAATAAACTTTGTCTTTTATTTCAGTTTCTGTGCCAACTTCTTCCTACATGGTCTGAGGACTTTGTGCAGAGAAAGGTGAACCCCTTGCACTAGTAGGCATTGCTGAGGCTTACTTCAACACAACCACATTACTAAACCTAAAGGTACAAATGTTTATGGGTATGCCAGCTAGCATCTTTAGGGCCTGATTTTGAGTTTGGTGGAGAGGGTTTATTCAATGGAATGGTAGAGGACAGTACTTCTGCCATCCATTGGGACCATTGCCTGCCAAATTTAGAGTTGTCAACCAGCCCTGCAGACAGATGTTTACATTGCTAGGAACAGCAATCATGGTGATTCCTGGTAATGTAAGATAGGTTTGATGGATGGTACCATCGACCATGATGGCTGACCTTCAACCTTTTCAAATGGTTTTTGTTTTTCAAACTGCAAAAGTACGGGGTTGTTTTTGAAAAAACAAAAGCTAATAGCCCCCACACCATAGGAATTGTCTTGCAGGGTCTAGGGCGGAATTATGTTATTTTTTTCTTGTACCTTACTGCTAAATTTTTCCTGGCAGTAGGAGACAAAAAAAGACTTTACACAGTGCAGCCAGGGTAAAGTCTTTCTTCCAAGCGCCACTACTTTGTTGGACTGTAGGGGGAATGATTCTGTCAACAGAGCTAGTAGCGGCTCAGTAAAGAAAACATGGAGGCAATTTTAAAGGCAGTGGAGCTGGGGCCAATGTTCAGGAGCTCAGAGAAGCAAAGCTGTGAGAATCCCAGAGTGACAACCAGGATAATAAATAGAATGTTCTCAACTCCCTTTGAGATTCATAGAGGAACGAGACAAGGGTGCCTAGTCTTCGTTTTCTCCATGGAGCTGTTCTCAATGCATATTCAATAAAACCCAAACATTAGCGGAGTAGAAATAGGTGAAGACAATGAACAATGCTTGCAGACAACGTGATGGTCTCACTCTCAGACCCTACCCGGTCCCTGCCAACTCCCAGTTTAAGAATTATCAGGAAGTCTCTGTGTTTAAAATCAACCTGAACAAAGCTGAAGTGCGTGCACTACACTTCTCACAACCTCTCACAGCTTTACTTTTCCCTCAAATGTACTTCTAAAGCAGTGAAATACCTGGGAATATTCATAGCACCTTCTAGCTCCCAAATTATCATTCTCAACTATTCTCCAAGACTAACCAAACATGCAAGTATCCTTGCAAAAATGAGGCAATTTGTCAGGCCTAGGCAGACCAACTATGATAAAAATGATAGTTTTGCCTAGACTGCTTTATCCCACTCTCTTTGGGATATTAGTGAAATATCAAATCCAGGAACCAAGGCTAAACGTATGACACTGTCATGCCACTTATATAAATAATTTTGAAAATGTTTTGTGGAAACTTCCATATCATTCGTTATGCATATTGGGTTAGCACAGAATATGAAGATCTCCTAGTACCACCTACTGTCTTCTAGCGTTCAACGTAATAACCTATAGCAAATACAGCAGTAATGATTAAATGTGAGTTTATTGTGGCATACAGTGCTTATATTATGCACTACACTGGTGAAGTTAAGGCACAGTTACTAATGGCATATCAAAATACATATTCTGAGTGTTTTGATATTAAATATGAGCATCCTTCTTTATCTGCTGATTGATGTATTTTATGTTTCTTTTGATTTACAGTTTATGTTCAACTCAGCAAGTGCATCACCCTAATGAACGGCCAACCAGTTCGAAATGCATCGAGGACACACCGTGATTTGTTGGATAAATATAATGATTTTTGAAATGTCATCATAAATCTACAACATTGATCCAAGATGAAATTTGTGATGATGAGAAATACATAGAAAAATGTGAATTTAGTATTATATTTTACACCACAACAATAAATAACTCAAAAGGATCATTATCACAAAGGACTAATTTGAGTACTTACATCCACATTGAGTGGGACACAAAGGGCTTATTCCCCTCACATAGAACAGCAATCATTCAAATTATTTGATTATCCTAGGGAGGATGATAGTCCTGGGTGGCACAGTTTAAAATCGATTACAGACACAACAAAATAAATTAAATTTGTTTAAACAAAGTCGTGCAGATATGAAACCATTCTTTTGGATTTGGGCATTTGGAACTAACTCAAATAGACTAACTCAAATAGAAAGTGTTAATTCTAAAACAAGATCCTCAGATTTTCGAAATGTGGACCAGTGACGTGATTTTCTTTCAAAGGCTATTAATCCCTGTCATGAGGTGGCCCAATATGGTAAACCCGTATTCTAAGAAATTCACAAATTTTCCAAACTGATAACCATGACAACATTGCCAATATACACCGGAACCACTATATTTCTTTAGGGTAGCCGATTGATGTGTGACCTACAAAGGAAAGTGGGAGGGTGGGATAATAGAATTCTGGAGCATACCCATAACAAACATAAAGCAATGGTGAAATAGGTAAAAATAGGTAAAAACAATAAATACATGTGATCGCTTCTTGGAAAGTCTAGTATTAGTGGGTTTTTTGGTTATAGAAATCAAATTTATCAAATAGATCAGCTGAGCCATAATCACCAGCCCATTAGATTACGGCAACACACTTTTCACTGGGATCACCGCACCCCTTCTGAAGAGACTCCAGACCATACAGAACTCCACTGTCAGAAACATGATCGCCCTCCCCAGATGGACCCACATCACTCCCCCATCTCATAAAAAAACACTGACTCCCATACAGAAGAGATGCCAATTCAATAGGATGATCCATGCCGACAACCAAGGACCAGCCTGCACAACCAGCATGTGAACTTCCACCATCCTACCACACAACTACCCTCTGCCTCCCTCTCACTCACTCACACTCCCTGAACAACAGTAGAGGACCCTCCTTCTCGTACCTCACAGCAAAATCTTGGAATGACCTTGCCCTGCAGCTATGGACCTCCATTTCTCTACTGGGATTCAAGACTTGACTGTTGGACTGAGTCCCTTGAATCATCATAAACCTCAAGCTCCTGGTTACCCTCTTGGGTGATTAATTCCACTATATAAATTCCCCTGATTGATTGATTGATTGATTGCCATGCTACAACAGACACTTGTTCTGTGAAACAGAAGCTAAACCACTTCTCCCATTTCGGTTCCAGATATTTCTAGTAATGCAACTGCTTATGTTTCCCAGCTTTCCATTGCTTTCTGTATGCAGTGGAAAGGTGTCTTGATGTGATCCAGCTAATCAGAAGACTGGACTAGTAAGGAAGGGTAGAAAAGGAAGTAGAATTTCTTAAAAAGTGATGTGTGATAACGGTACAAGATATCTTACGTAGAAGCCGTGGGGAGCTCCACCAAGATAACATGGGGAAACCCCAGAAACTGCTATAGAGCATTCTATAACATGCAGTTCCACATTCCCCCATGTCAATCTTTCTGTCTCACAATTTATGTGGAAGTGACATGGTGTGTCACAGGAGGCTGTCACACTGGAGAGTGAAAAAAATAAATAGGGTGTCATCAGAATTGGTGACAGAGGGTGTAGTTAGAAAACACTTACTCAATTTACTAAAGTGTGTGGAACAATATGGAATTCCTTCAAAGGCCACACTTCAATGGTGAAACAATAAGCATTGGAAAATCATCTGTCACACTTATTTCAGATATGCAACTGTGGCCTCTCAAATTCACCATTAACATTAAACTTTGTCCAAACCATTCTGAAAGAATGGTGTATGACAATCAGAGCTAGCAAACCTACTTATAGTGCAAGGATTTTCGTAGCCCAAATAAAAGGACATTTTGCCATTCAGGTGCTTTTTTTAGGCAGTTTGGTGCAACATGGCCTCCTCAACCAGCTATATGAGGCAGCTGCTTGCAATTACCATCATGTAGCACTGCACTAAGCAAATGTCTGTGTTGAGAGGGTAGCATTATTCAGCTCATTGCCAGAGTCTCCATTTACAGTTGTCAATTAGGGGGTAAACTTACCTCAAGTCAAACATATTTGTGAGGCATCAAAACCAATAGATATCTATGTGCTGCCACAGTCGAAACCATAAAATGGGAAAACTGCAGAAAAGGGAGCCTTTAGCTTCTCCTGACATTGATTGAAGCAATCAGATTATCTGATAGAAACCCCAGCTACCATCAGATGTTTACCTAAGAGGGTTCTTTTATTGATCACAAGGCTCTCTTTTTTTCATGGATCTTGAGCACCAGTAGGGTTTTTATGCTTTACACCTGAGCTGCTTTCAACCTCATGCTTCAATAGGCCAGTATGAATCGCTCTGCAGCATGGGCCAGTTTCGATTGAAAAAGTAGGGCTGAAGTGCTGTCTTGGATTAAAGCAAACGATGACCCATTCAGCAAAGTTCTGATTCTTTTGTAAGCTACCCAATAATTATTTGTGGTGTCTACAACTTATGTTTTCCAATTGTCAAAAGCGAACTCAGTGAGTGTTAGCTACTGGTGCTTCCTTTTCTTCCCAACGCAAAGTATAGGTTGAAATACTGTTTCGTGTGGTGTTTCAGGTCTTGGTCAAATAATTTACAAGGCAATCCATGTTCAGCTCATTATTGAAAATAAACCTGAGGGTTTTGGCAGTGAAAGAAAATATGATGTGAATATCACTTACCGTCCAGCATTTTGAAGACTTGCCCAGCTGACCATCATTTTAAATTGTCTGCATGTAATTTTAAAAAACTTTTGTCTTCCTTAAGCTTGGTAAAACCGTCTGCCATTTTTTCATGGCAGCCTGGTACTGACTTCTGATCTGTTTAAGGTTGCCTGCTTAAGATCCAACAACTCACTTTTTGTGGAGTGATATACAAATTGTTGCAGTCATCCCATAATGTCAGGGGAGTTGTCGGTGATAATTCAACCTAGCATGGCTCATTGGTTAGAAGGGTTAATTTCTGCTGATGTCTTCTCTGCACTTTCTCCAGACTTCCTGCCACATGAGCTACCTTATCTTCATGTCCAAACATACAAGTGACGGTAGCATAACTAATCCAAATGAAAAACTGAGCCCAAATGCTTTTGGATAGATGTTATTAGGTAACTGGATTAAGTTCAAAGTGTTGTAGTTCTCCTAGACGAGGATTTCCACCCACCGTTTAAGCCTGAGGGTCTGACAGTTCATTTTTCTCTACCTTTGGGATCTGATGTAGTTGTCAAATAAATGGCGCCACTGGTCGTATGGACCTTTGGATATCGATTGGAAGTGTATTGTGGGGATATTTGGCTCCACAAGAATGACAGAGAGGATGGTTTCCAAATCATAAAGGTATCTTTGCAAATTAGTCAAAGTTACCAAATTCATTCATTCAATATATCATTTTTAATTTGAGCATAACATTTATTATAGATAATTAATCCAAACAGCAAAGGTCTTCCTTCGGCAAAGTCAAGACAGAATCTCTAAACAGCTCAACTAAAACACATAGCTAAATACATTTCATTCCATCCAGAACTTAATTCCATGAACTCCATCAAACTGGGACTAATCAGATTTCACAGTCGCCTTGGAACAGTTAGACTCCATTTGTTCCCGTCATCAAGCAAAAGAATACCCAGTTGCACGGCCTTGAATGTATCAGCAGTCTGGTCTGCATGGTACAAGAGGATCATTTTTATTCCCACACATGATGTAAATCACAATCAACTTCCAATTAATGCTAACTATTCTAACATTTTAAGAGCAAAACAATTAGCTACTTTTCTGACTAATGAAGGGTATCTTGTTCCTGTAACGAAAATGAAAATATTAAAGCACATTTGAAAATCAAAATTATGCTTAACAGTGAAAGACTCTTGAGTAAAGACTTTTGAGTAACTGAGGCCTACTCATAGTGGGACAACGTTAAGAAATACATTTGATCAAGCAAGAATATACTATAACTACTGATTATACTGTGATCACATAAAGTGTGGCTTTTTTATACATATATGGCCACACATTAGGACTAACATATGTTTAGTTAAATTATAAAGCATAAAGGGCCCAATGTATGACGCAATTGTGCGGTCGCAAAAGGCGTTTTTCGTCTTTTGCGACTGCAAAATGGCCTCTTCAATGTACCATCCCTAGTTTGTGAGCTGGCATGCAAATAACAACTCGCAAAATAGGGATTAGGACTCACAATTAGGAAGGGGCATTCCAGGGGTGTCCCTTCCTAACTGAAAGTTGAGTGACAGGTATGATTGTTTTGTGACCGCAATTGCGGTCGCAAAACAATCGCAGGTAACACCAGTTTCAAATTGGTGTTAACCCATTCACAAATGGGAAGGGGTCTCTATTCACCTTTGTGAATGGAAGCACAAATATTTTTTCAGAGCAGGTAGTGGTCCCACGGACCACTGCCTACTCTGAAACAATGCAAAGAAAACTTTTCTTTCTTTTCTTTGAAATCCATCTAGGTTTTCGTTTAAGGAAAATGAGCTGCATTTCAAACAAAAAAGCCAGTCACAGACATGGTGGTGTGCTGTCCCCAGCAGCCCACCATCCCTGTGAGTGCAGCCATTCCCAATGGGGTCGCAAATTGCGACACACCTCATGAATATTGATGAGGTAGGTCATTTGCAAACCCATTGGGAATCACAAAACAGTGTACTTGGCACTGTTGTGCATTTTGTGTGCGACTCACAATTTGTGATTCCCAAACGGATTGCAAATTGCGAATTGCAAAACAAAGGGTCATACATCTGGCCCAAAATTCACACTGCCCCATTCCCCCCTCTCATGGCTAAAATAGCCATCACACAAAACATTTAAACACCTCATAACGGCATTAAAACTTTGTCAGCTCCTGTTTTCCAGGTACCTGTCTTTTCCAATTCTTTCAAGTCTTACAACACTCCAGTGATATTTTTCATATACTTTCTGATCTCTTTGCTATTGTCTGGGATGTCTGCTGCAGGTTCAACATTTACAGACTCCGCCCTCTTTTGTGAGGAAAATGTCTTAATGGAAAACCTTAGCCCTAATGGCTAGCAACAAAATTCCAAAAGGGTCGATTGCAGACATCAATTAAGTTAGAACACTTTCTAATCTTTAAATCATTCAAAACAACAGCGACAGAAGGAAACATAGCACTGAAGATGTCTCCCACACTCTGCAAGACACTACTATGCTTAAATCTACCAGGAAAACCAACTTCTTGACTATCCACATGATAGACTTTGGGAAATATTAATGCTAAAAAGCAAGTTCCCACCCAATTGGCAGGGAGATTAAAGTAATCATTCTTTCCACACACATAATCTCCAGGAACACCAGGAACATTTACATTCCCTGCAAATATGTGATCTGTGTAACCCAGAACTTCAAATTTGTGATGACATTGACACAATCCCATTCTTTGAAAATCATGAACATTTGCTTCTCTCCTAGTAAAATATAACCTCCCTTTATGTTGACAATCTAAACTCAGTTTGAGTTGTATTTCAAATGTATTGCATTTATCTTCTTCCTTTCCTCATACATCTTTCGCATGATCGCTCCCACTTATTTTATTCTTCTCTATCCCCGCTGTCCTGTTTTCCAGTTCAGTAATGAACTTCTTCTCAATTGGGTTTTACAGACAAGTCACGTTTTGTCTATGGGCACATGCAGTATCAAGCTGAACTGGTGATCTAAAGAAATGCCACATAGGTTCATTGTCCTTTGCATTAGAATGGTGATTCAAACATTTACGCGTAGGCACTTCTGATCAGACCACATCATAATGGAAAAAATATTATTCTTTGACGATGCAGCAAACTAAGGATTATACTACATGAAATACCATAGGTGAGGAAAATTAGGTGGTTGGCCATACTTTCCACCACAGATGAGGGTAAGTGAGTACGTACATAGCAGTCTTTATCATACATTATCATAACAAACTCATATGAAAAATACATTTGAGGAGAAATTTGCGTCTGAAGACCCTTATGCAAAAGCTTGAAAGCAAAGTAATGCTGCTCTACACCAAGTGAAGTGGTAGGCCTAGGTTTAGGGGTAGACTTAATAGTACCCGTTTCTGCAGGAGAACTTCAACCTATTAGGTGACTAATCATGAAAATGATCATTACAATCAAAACTATAGCCATTAATACTCTAAATTGTTTTTTCGAAAGGACCACCATTGTTTCTCTACAGTAAGACTTTAGGAAAAATACAGTTGAAAGCAAAAACGTGATTAGTACTTATTATTCTGCACATGTAAAATTGCAAAACTGTGTTGTTTCGGATGAATATTTTATGTAAATATTATCCCTTATCCTACTTTATTTGCGTATTAACCCTACTCTTCCACAGAAGCGTTGGGCCTAGGACATTTCAGGCTTCAATAAAGTTCAGTTTATAGGTACAGTTTACTTGTAGTGTCAATAATAATACAAATGTTTTAAAAATCAGGCAATCTTCACTTTGGTAGCCTTATTCACTGTGGTTTTGCAGTTAATATCCCTTGACAAAGTCATAAAAGATCCCATCTATTTCACCTTTAGCAAAGTAAGTCTACATAGGGGGACTGAGTACCTTTGACTAGGAACCGTCATTCTCCTTGATCTTCTGATGGCTGGCTGTTCATCTTCACTGTCACTTGGCTCAGTCTCCTTAGTGACAGTATGCAACGCAATCCTCAGATACACCTACCCTCAGTCTCTCATGACTCCTAGGCCACCTTTCTCCTCTACGGTCACCACTAGTCACATTGTTTGATCCTTCTTCTGGATCAGAGCTATCATTCTGACCTTCACTGAATTGGTGCAGTGTGGTTACCTGTGGCTCATTCACCACAGCCTCGGCTTGACTTTTGGTTTTGAGGCACTTGCTGACTTTGGGAAACCTGGGTGTTCTCTTCTCCCCCCACTGCTCCTTCAAGAGGCCAGAAGCTCAATTCTGCAATCAGTTGTTGTTGTCACCGCTTCTTCACCACTGTGTCTTACTGGTTGAGTGTGGGATGCATACACCTTGCTGGGTAGGCTGACTGCTTGTTTTAGTGACCAAGATAGCCTGGAAGGGGCCACGCCAACGGGCACCCAGGCATAACTTTCTGACGTGCTTCTCCACCAAAACCCAGTCTCCACGACTAAGGTCATGACACTGGTACTGACTCTGGAGGGCACTTGCTACTTGGACCTCATGAGAGACAGATTACACAAAATCAGCCTGTTCTTTGCAGTAGTGGAGAACCATATAATCTGAAATATATTCACAAGCGTATTAGCAGGCACAGAAGGCAGGATCACAGGTCTCCCCATGAGGATTTCATTCAGCAAAAGCCTTGTCCTCCAATCATGGGGACTTCTGAGACTCATCAACACTTGAGGTACAGCATCCACCCACTGTAAAGGTGTAAACTGACACACTTTGGCAACACAGGATTTCAGCATATCATCGACCTGCTCAACATTACCTGTTGCTTCATGCTGGCAACTACACTGCAGTCTCTGCTCTACTTGTAAAAGGATGTCCAACTTTTCAGGACCTCATTATTAAAATGAGTTTCACTGTTTGACTTAAGAGAAACTGGAAATCCAAAACAAAGGATTAATTCACACAGCAAAAGTTTGGCTACAGTAAGACTGTCATTTCTTCTAGTATGGTACACCTCCACCTAGCAGAAGAAGATGCACACCACAACTAAAACATATCCCAGACTGCTCAGCACTTCTTTCATGAAGAGGTAGATGGATATCATGCCTATATAAAGCTACTCATACGAGTACGCAAAAATTGCTGTGAAAATTAAACCTGTTCCTCAAACAATGTTAGCAAGATTAATGGGCCAGGAACCAGATTAAGGAGAGCCCAGCGCCATTCCAACGCCATATTAGCATCATTTTTTTTATTTTAATGTGGCATTGGAAGGCCAAAAACGGTGCACCATATTTACAAAGTGGTGCAATGCACACATTGCACCTCTTTGTAACCCATTGTGCCACATTATGCCTGCGCCAGGCATAATTTACTCAAGGGTGGTGTTCCGGTGCTAAGCAATTTCTTTGCATTATTTTTATCAGCATTTTTAACCTCAGCTAAGAGCAGGTGTTAATGGGAGGCTCCCATTGTTTTCAATGGGCCTCTGGGTGCTTTGCAGGATTAGCGTCAAACTTTTTTTACATTAATCCTGCAAAACACAGGACTAGCTTCAAGAATTATGATGCTAGTATCCCTGACTACCGTAATAGTGTGCTGTATTTTAAATATGGATACACCTGGTGGTGTTAGCGGGACACAAAGGGGGTGCAAGAAAGTGGTGCTCCGCTGTGTGCAGCACCACTTTTCATAAATCTGCGCTTAGGTGTTTCTCAATACACTGCAGTTAGTATAACTAGGAGTCTAGTGGATATTGACCTGTCTGGATGAATTGGCTCTAAGGTCAAAAAACAAATGTTGACCTTGTTTCTGTTGCATATAGAAATTGCTTCACAATTAGAAAGTACTTAAAAGAATGTTACAACCTTTTTGAAAGTTAAAAGTCCTGTGTGGTTCTTATAACTGAGAAACAAATAGAACACAACAGAAAAAATCTAAATTTAAATTTTTGAACTCTGACATTGTCTGTGTATTTTCAGTGGTCAGTGAGTGCTTAGTGTTAGGCACGCCCATATTTTTGAGGTCCAGAGTGTCTGTATATAAGAACCTAATTTCCCCTAACTGGTAAAATATATCACAGCCAATTGCCAACAGTCATCCCAATAGAATTTGGCTGCATGCAGGCGATAGGACCTTCTGACCGCCCTTTATGACGCAATGTTACTGGTGTCCTCCTCCCCACATTCAACTGTTAGCACATCACGCACTGGTGACACAGATTCTCAGCTATCACCCGGAAATGTGGGTTGAGCCAATTCTGCTTAAACAGGCACGTCATCGCATCTCTCCCTCGACCATGAAAATATCTCAGTAGGGGTGACAGCAAGCTGTCTGGCAGAAAAAGCCTTCCAGCTTTGGAAACTTCAACTTCATCCTCATTCTTCACACAACCTGCTCTGACCCATCCCTGCTGTTCATTCTCTGGTGCCTCTTCCTGCAGCCTCCTAACACCCTCCCACATATCAGCAATGGTTAACAACATGTTCATGGCAGTTTCACTTTCAGATGCATTTGAATATACCCCATTAGAGCCACAGGGCCCATGAGAACAATATAAGGCAACTTCATCAGCATACCCATTTACATCAGTGACAACATTATTTCTTCTTTTGTGTGCTGTGATTTTCCCAACTGCTATATTGAGATACATGTGTAATGTTTGAAGCAGCTTCATGATGTGCTTCCTGTTTCTGATCAGGCACCCAGAAGATGTCACAGACCCTCTTTGAGACCTGAACTGTCCAAAGTTGTGAACCACACCAAAACCATACTTATTATAAGTATAAATGGTAACTCTCATTTGGTTTGAAACACAGCAAGGTCTAGGTAGAGCAACCATTCAGCCACATGGCCAAAGGTTACATTATGCAATCACGGGACTTCCACCACACCCTCTATGGTATAATAGAATAAGGAGCTCTCAAACGTCCCCCATCATCTCTCAAACAAAAGTTGTCCACGAACAGTACATAATTTGGCTCTGCAAAGTGATATTTTCTGATCTCAGACCTTGCTTTAGTGCACACATCAGTGACGTCAAGGCAGTCATGGTCAACTTATCCCCCATTCACCTCAGTTTCAGGCAATGGTAATGATGTAGCAGGTTTAGACAGGAGGACCGCTTTAATGTAATATTGTCTGCGCCAATTTGACTTGCTCATACTTGGTGATATGACTGTTGGTTATGTGCTGTGTCTTAGTAGCATTGAAAGGACCTCTACAAAGTGAGAGAGCATCTCATGAGGATATCTGCACTCTGCTGTATGCTGACACCAACTGCCGCCATTGCCTTCATGCAACCCAGCCACCCTACAGCTACTGTGTCAAGAGTGGCGGAAAAGTACACTACAAGCCTCTATGAATCACTATGGGTTTGTGTAAGCGTTGAGAGAACACACACTTTTCTCTCATGCCAATATAGAATTAACTATTTTCTACAAACTGATATTCTTAGAGCTGGGACACAGAAAAGACTTTCTCGCTCTCAAAAAAGGTGACAATTCTTTCATTGTCTGAAAGTAGCGGATCAGACACGCTATGAACTGATGGTCCTCCTCCAAGGGACCTATCTTTACAGGAACCTTAGCTGACTTGGGGTTTACAATCTTTTTATTAGCAATGCCTTCACATTGGACTTGTTTTCCAGAGAAGGTTCCACTGGTCTTACAGTATAACAGTGTCAGTGGTCAATGACACATGGTGAGCATTCACCTTATCATCTACAAATGGACCACTCTGGTATACCTCAAAGATTGCACCAAATACGCAGTCTTCCTCCCCTCTCAGGTGCCATCATTGTGATGGGTCAGACCCATAGTCTCCGGAAGTATTGAAGACTGGCAACTGCTGGAAGGAGCCATGATTTTCAAAGAAATTCAGATTGACTCTTCAATCTGGGTTAGCATTGAACCTAAGCTTACAAATGCATTGCAGTATCATGAGACCTGGAGCATCTGCGCAACAGAAGCTTAGGATTCATTTGAATTCTGAGGTCTCTGCATGTTTTGTACTGGCATTGAATTGACATTTTGCATTTGTCCATCACCTGATATTCTATTTGGGTTAAGCTGACAATCCCTCTTCCAGTAGCTCAGTTTGTTACAATAATGACATGGATTAAAGCTTATGACAGGCGCTACATCTATTCCAGTATTCAGATCAATATGCACACTGCAACATCTACCTTGCGGAACACTGCAGTGATTGCATTTTGCCACCACAACCAAGATTGTAACCTACATTACCCAAGTATGGGCCATTCTGGAATACTTTCTGTGCTAACTTTGTTTGCTCCAACATAACCTTCTCCTTAATCAGTTTCTGCTTCATTTCCAATACATCAATGTATTTTTTTCATGACAGAGTTTTTCATCCAAAGGTTACACTGCCAACAGATACAATTGTGCTGAATATAGGAAATGATCTTCAAACTTACCTCACCACCCCCCCCACCCCAGAAAATGGGACATTAGGTTGCTCAAATTTCCCCTCTGGATTTTCAACACCATTATGCTATTGGAACACCTGCTTCAGATGTTCTTAATAAGCATGCACAGACTTGTTAGCTTCTTCAGTAACTTGATTTATTTTCATCCAATCAATCTCTTTTTTGTGGGACCCTACTGTAATAAATACTGTCTCCAATATCCTAACTTCAATATTCTAACCATTTTATGTGAGGATTGTGGCAAATTACGTGGGGTGTTTGTACAAGCTTACCGTGCAATACACTCACAAAACTTTCTTGGGTGCAGTCAGGCTTGTTTATAAATCCTTTAGCTCAACCCTGGTTAGCTATGGCTTTGACCAGCAAGGCTTTAGCAAAGGAATTTGTGTAAAACATTTAGAAGCATTGAACAAAGAAATAAGAAAGTCACACAACATGAAAAATGTTCGACACCTTGTTAAGAAAATAGATTATATTTTAATGAATTGTTGGACACCAAGATGAGAAAAACCCACTGAAGAGTTGTAGAGATATAGATTTGTAAGTAAAATGTAAATCTTAACTTATTCGCCCTAAGCGCAAATAAGCATTATTAACCATAAAGTTTAGAACCTTTTGAAAAGTTTGAAAAAGTTGTGTTTGGCTACTCCAGCCAGGTGAAGCAACCAAATCCAGCAGGAGAAGGTCATGGGGGCCAGTAAGGATTAGTTGGAAAGCTATCTACTCACTAAAGCAGTTTCAAGTCCAGTTCCACACTTTACATCAAGACTGTCATAGACTTCAATTGAGTGGTTCTGATGCTGGGATGCAGGATCATGGGGATGCTAAACAATGCTCTGGGTGATGTGCAGTCGAGGGGGGTGTCCTTGTGGTAATTCCTCGGTCGATGGGCGATGTGGGGAGACTTTGGTCACATGCGTCAGTGTGTCTTGAAGTGTTCTTTGAGCCAGTAGAAGGCCAGCTGTGACTGGGCTACTAATCTCCATACACAGTGGGTCCAGCAGTATCCCTTGGAGAAAGCTTGGCAACCAATCTGGACTCAGACAACATTCCCTTACCCAGCAGACTTGGTGCAACTTTTGGCTTGAGGAGCGGTGTGTTGGGTTGCCCAGCGGCGGTCCACAGTGATTTGAAAAATGGGGCTACTGACTTGACAAAGAGGTCTTCTTCAACTTTAATAGCCCTGCTGCTGGGTCCAGTTGGTCAGCCGACTGACCCTTGGAGCCACTTCTTTGGCCTGGGGCTTGGGCGTAACATTTCCATGAGCCAGGAGCCACAGGCATTGTCCTCTGTTTGCTAGCCCAAAATGCGGCAGGAGCAGTCCAGCAGATGGTGCAGTCTCTCTTGCCAAGTCGAAGTGTCAGCAGAACAATCCTTCTTTTGTCCCTTCTCCAGTTCCATTGTGATCTGAGGTTCAGGGTGCCATAATTATGCACAGAAAATGCACTGGGGGGATGATACAGTCTCTAGTCAATTGGCTACCAGGATCCGTTCTGCCCTGTGATGACTTCCCTTTATATGTGGCATCTAGCAATCTCAGAGTGCACTATTCTGCCCACTCTCAAGATGTCTGATCACCATCTGCACACCTCAGGTAGCTGTACCTTTGTAGCTCACCTTTTGGGCCAACAATCTGAGTGGCTTCATGCAAGGGCGAGGTAATACCTTCCTCTGTAGCAGCCTGCTATTGTTCCTGAACCTGGGAGTCATTCACACAACTCCCCAGGGGTGCAGAAGGCTGTCTGGCAGTCAACAATCGTGCAAGACCACTAAACAAATTGTTCTACAGAGTGGCAACTTTCTAAAAATCACCTTTCCTTAAAAGTGACAACAAATTTGACTTGAGTACAATACATTTGATACCTTGAAGTACCTATTGTACTAGTACTGTTCCAAAGTTAGTGTAGTGATAAGCTTATAAGTGGGAAATGGAATGTGGAAGAAGGGGCATTCTAGGTGGAGTGTTGGAAAAGGGTCAGTCTGGAGGAGGCAGGAGAAGGAAGAGGCTGGAGCTGTGTGCTGGGAGTTGCTGTATTACCATTACTACTTGTACCTCTGTACAGGAACCTACTATTGGAATAAAGGACTATTCACTACAATGACTGCTTGGATCATTACATAAATGGCGACGAGTGGACTCTGTACAGAAGCCAAGCAAAACCAAGCAACTCCCTACTCATAACAACGTGAGCAACAAAAGAAATCCAGAAAAGAAAATACGGAAGGCTTTCGAACGTGAACTGAATAACTAAGTGCCAAGTTGCGTATGTTTTCAAAGGAGCGCTATTGTTTTGATAGACTTATACTTCAGCATGTATGCTAAATAATGTGGCAAGAATACCAATGGTAATCCAACGTTAACGCTTGAAGGAACTTGAAATCATTTACTTTGAGAATATTGATGGTGAATCGATATAAAAGTTTAACATCCAATATTATACCAATCGGCACTTTAACGGAAAGAGCACGCAACGCCTTTTCAGGAGTAAACAATTCTACACATGCGCTAAGAACAGAACACTCTTAACGCATGCTACAAATAGAACTAAGACGTGCATGGCACGACAAAATATTATTCCTGACACGTGCTAAAAATAGAACACCAGTGTGAGAAACAACAAATGAACAATGGCGCGAGGAATGCAAGCAGATTAAATCAAGGATCACTCACGTTTTGTCGAAGCCGTCCAACTCCGACTCCTGTCTGTATTTTTCACATTGATCTCACGAACAGTTAAAATAGAAGAAGGACTTTTGCAAACAAGCTAGAAAAAGGACTATTCCAGAAGTACCACATCAGAGACTGAAAGAGACTGTAATTTTAGATTGTTCATTTATTTTAATTTCTATTTATTTTAAATTCAGTTGCAGCTCTGGCTGAACAAAGCATCTCGGCACCTCCATGTTTTTTACCTTTACCAGGGGAACCAGTAATTCCTTGGAAAAGGTGGAAGAACATTTTTTCTACCTACTTATTAGCAATAGGGGGGACAGGTACAGTCCTCTTAGGAGACAAGCAATCCTATTGCATCATTTAGGAAAAGAAGGTCGTAGAATATATGAGGATTTGCCTGAGATGTCTTTGGGTATCGGGGATGGACAACCTACAAACCCATATGAAATGTCCCTACAAATGCTGGAGATACACTTCACACCTAAAATAAGTATAGTGTTTGAACGACATAAATTATTTTCTAGAGTTCAGGGTTATGATGAGGATGTGTTAATTTATGTCGCAGCATTAAGGGGATTATCAGTAACGTGTGATTTCCAGAATCTGAGTGACTCTTTGATACGTGATCAGATTGTACGCTGTGCTAACAGCAAGAAAGTGAAGGAGAGATTGTTATCCATTGACCCCTCATTGGAAGAGTGCATACAAATAGTGCGAAGTATGGAGCATACTGAAACGTGAAAGAGTTTAAGGTAAAGAAACAAGACTAGAATCCTGGAAACAAGGGAATTAAGGTCACGGAAAAGAAGAATCCTAACATTTTATGTTACAGGTGTGGTGGTCTGGGACATATTGCCTCCAATCCTCTATCCTAACGTGCAGGGTGTGTGGAATAAGAGGTCATTTGGCCAAAGTGTGTAGGTCGAAAGGAAAGGCATTAAATAATAGTGTCAAATCTGTGGATGATGCACGAGAAGAGCAGGAGGAGATTATCCTAACTGTTAATAGTGCTTTGGAAGTTAACCAACGGAATATAGAATTTAAAACTGGAAGGAATTTGAAGAAGGAGAACACTATCAAACTGGAAAAACCTCATTGTGACATAGTATTGGAATCCAAATCTGTAAGAGTGCTAGTAGATTCTGGTAGCCTATTTAATTTGATATCTAAGGATGTGTATGTGGAGTGTTTGGAAAGGAAAATTGAGGATTTGCAAAGTGCAGATGTCAAAGCAGTTGGATATGGGGGAAACAGAATCAATATTTTAGGAATGAGGTGGATGGACATTTTGTTCAAGGGCAACGGAGTACACGGGAAGGTGTACGTAACATCTGAAGGGTCCAATCTTTTAGGATGGTGACACCAGAAAGACTTAGAGATAGTACTAGACCCTAACGCAGTTGAACCTGTCATGACTGTGGAGAAAGCACATATCGAACATATGGATACTCAAGAAATGGGAACGGAATGGTCTGAAAAATTCATGGAAAAATTTCCCAATGTGTTTACTGACAGACTAGGTAAATTGAAGACATTTACACATCGCATAATTTTAAAAGAAAATGCGATACCAGTGGTTCACAAGGTAAGGTCAATACCATTCTTGATGAGGGAACCACTCCAGCAGGAACTTAACAAATTATTAGAAGAAAAGATTATCGAACCAATAGAGTCCTCGGAATGGTTGGCGCCTATAGTCGTGGCACCTAAGGAGGGAAACAAGATTCGTTTATGCATTGACTTGAGGGATTTGAACAAGAACATTTGGGTGGATAGGCAGCCTTTGCCGAACATCACAGAAATGTTGAGTATGATAGGGGGTGGTAAGGTGTTTAGTGTATTGGATATGTCTGCATCTTATCATCAAGTTAATTTGCATCTGGATTCACGACCTTTAACATCTTTTGTTACTCCTTTGGGTGCATACCGTTACTGTAGAATGCCCTTTGGGCTAGCCTCAGCATCAGCTGTATTTCAACGGATCATGCAAAATGTTTTTAATGGACTACAAAATGTATTGTGTTTCCAGGATGACATCATAATAGTGGGAAAATCTTTGAATGATCATGATGAGTTGATTGAGTAAGTCTTAGGGAGGATTGAGGCTCATGGTCTGACTGTAAAGAGAGAAAAATGCCAGTTGAGAAAAGATCGAGTGAATTATTTAGGTCATGAAGTATCTGCTGAAGGGATAAAACCAAAAAGAAGTATTGTAAGAGCGATTAGTGAAGCACCAAGACCACAGAACAAAGATCAACTAAAATCATTTCTGGGATTAGCAGAATATTGTTCGAAGTTTGTACATGATTTTACTGTGGTTGTGGAGCCTATGAGATTGCTGTTAAAAAAGGGGACAGTGTTTGAGTGGGGAGAGGAGTGTGAAACAGCATTTGTGAAGATTAAGAGTTCCATTATTAGTGCTCCTACACTGGGACATTTTGATGTGTGCAAGAAAACAATCTTAATGACGGATGCTAGTAGTGTGGGGTTAGGAACAGTTCTCATACAGATGGTGAGAATGAAGAGAAAATCATTGGATTTGCATCTCGTAGACTTCAAGGGGCTGAACGCTCATACTCTGCCATTGAGAAAGAGGCATTGGCCTGTTGCTGGGGTGTAAACCATTACAGATACTATCTATGGGGATTGCCTTTTATACTTCGGACGGACCACAAACCGTTATTGCAAGTTTTCAAATGTGGTCGGGGTTTGGAAGGAAGCATAACACCCCGAACATCTAGATGGTTGCTTAACATTATAGATTTCAATTTTGTTGTGGAATTTGTAAAGGGTAAGAAAAATATCGTGGCCGACTGTCTACGTTTGCCAGTTGATGAGAGTTCTGAAGAGGTGTCGTTAATGTGTGAGATGGAAGTGGAGGCGTCTCCAATAGATGAGGAATTGGCATTAGGACAGGAGGAGTGGGAGGAAGCTGTAGTGGAAGATGAAGAATACCGTGAGTTAAAAAGGCTTATATGTGATCCAGATGGTAGTGGCAGTCCCTCACATGAAGGTTTGAGACAATATTTGGAAGTAAGGAATGAATTGAGTATTCAAGGAGAGAAAATATTAAGACGCAGGAAAGTTGTTCCTCCAAGGAAACTGAGAGTGAGGTTGATAAAATTGGTGCATGAGGGTCATCTAGGAAGGAGTTTAACCAAGAGAAGACTAAGACAATTTTATTGGTGGCCTGGAATGGATAGGGAGGTAGAGCGGATGGTGAGTGAATGTGTAGCATGTGGTAACAGTGACAAGACCAGAGTTCTCAGGCAGCCACCTTTAGGATGTGTACAGTTCCCAACACAACCGTGGGAGAAGTTAGCTTTGGACTTTATAGGCCCGTGGATAAATTGGGTAGGAGGAATCGGTTTCCTGCTGTTTTGGTAGATTACCATAGTAAGTTGTTTGTAGTAAAGAATTTGGAACGAATCACAACTAGTAATGTTATAGAATTTCTTAAGAAAGTGTTTTTGGAAGAAGGTGTGCCGAGAGTTCTGATCACTGACAATGGTGTGCAATTGGTGTCGGGAAGTATGAAAGAGTTCCTGACTGGATTAGGAATTAAACATGAGAAAGTTGCGCTGTTCCATCCGCAAGCTAACGGATTAGTGGAGAGGGTGAATCGAATGATTATGGAGAATATTCAACTCTCTTTGGCGAATGGACTAGATTGGAGAATGGAATTGAACAAAATGTTGTGGGCACATAGAGTGACGCCCCATTCGGTAACAGGGGAGTCGACATTTGCTGCTCTTAAAGGTAGGGAACCAGCAACGAAGGAATTTCCTTGGTGGTTATGTGAAAAGAAACAAGTATGGGTTGATCGGGGAAGGATGAGAATGAAAGTATTGGATCAGCAGGAGCGTAACAAATTAAGATATGACATTAGGAGAAGGGTGAAGAAGATTGATGTGGAAGTTGGTGATTGGGTGGCAGTGAAAAGGTTTGGTGTAGTGAAGAAGGGTGAGAGCAAGTTTTCTAAACCACAAAAGGTGGTAAAGGTGTATAACAATCTAGTTAAGTTGGAAGATGGAAAGGAGTGGAGTATGAGAAACTTATGCAAAATTAGGAACGGTTAATAGTATTTTTAATTGTAAAGGTATTATTTAGTTTTGTGTGTGTATTTGAGTAGGATGTGTAAGGAGGGAGATGTGAAATAGGTATTATTTAGTTTTGTGTGTGTGTGTGTATAATTTTTGTAGGATGTGTAAGGGGGAAGATGTGTAGTGATAAGCTAATAAGTGGGAAATGGAATGTGGAAGAAGGGCCATTACAGGTGGATTGTTGGAAAAGGGTCAGTCTGGAGGAGGCAGGAGAAGGAAGAGGCTGGAGCTGTGTGCTGGGAGTTGCTGTATTACCATTACTACTTGTACCTCTGTACAGGAACCTACTATTGGAATAAAGGACTGTTCACTACAATGACTGCTTGGATCATTACAGTTAGCTAAACTGAGAGGTCAACCAGTAACTTCATGTTAGTCAAGGGGGCTACTAACTTTTCCACAGCAAAAACAACAATTCAGAAGTTTTGCTGTTAGGTCATTTTACAAGTATATGTCCCACTTAATTATAGACACCTGACTTAGAGCTCCTTAGGCCTTCCTTACAGGAGACATATTTATTGTTGATAGAAGTTGGGATTTTGCCATTGGTTGAAATGGGAAAGTCAAACTAGGAGTTTTAAAACTGCTCTTCCAGGCTCCAGTGCCTGGCTGGGAGCCATTTTGTATATTGGCAAACACAGGGTGGCACAACCAGTGCTGCATCCCTGGGAAAAACTCTGTTTTATATGCCCAGTATACTCTGGGGACCAAATACTAGGGAATTAAAAATATGTCACCTTATGCCAATTGTGGGTAGCCAATTAAACATACATTTAGTAATGGAGCAGAACACTGGCACTGAGGTCTTGTTAGCAGGCCCCATTGCACTCTCAGAGCCAAAAAAACAGCAGCACCAGTCCAAGATATTGTGGTTGACCATAAAAAAGATGCATTTCCTTACACAACACTAAATATACCTTTCAGGAAATGTATTACCTGATCATACTTCAGCATTTGTCTGAGCTGCTCTCGGGAGTTCTGCATGTGACCACTTTGCATTCAGTCCGCAGCTCAATAGGAACCACAATATCAAAAAATGTATTCAAATCTTCCCACAACACTTTTGAAATCTTCACACAACACTCAACCTGTGTCTACCACAGTTCAGGATTCTCTCTCAATTTTGGAAATTGATTTGTAAATGTAGCAAGATCACTGAGACTCCAGGGAACATGTACATAACGTCCTTCATGCACCTGTCTCAGGGGATAGGCACCAATTTCAGAACTACTCTTGTTATTCTTTTTCACTGCCCCCCAATCCTCCTTGTCTTTCTTTCTCTTTTTCCTCTGAGCCTACTTATCTTTCATTTTCTACAGATTTTTCAATGTCAGTATAATGACTGCTAACTTCCTTAGATGTGCTTTCAACCTTTATGTGCACACTAAAATTCTTTTGCACAGTCTGACTCTTAGATAAGTGGATGTTAAAGTTAGCTGCAGCCCCTGCTAACATTGTATATGCTCCTATAGTACTTTGGGTAACTTGTTTGCATAGGAACAGGAGTTCCTCATGTTAAAAATCTACATTCCTCACATCCAAGTTTCCTTTGCTAAACCCATCCAACTCTACATTTAACCTAACAACATCAAATCACATTGGGGTGGCTTGTGCTATGGGACTGCCCTCTAGCTCCTCTGTGGTTCCACTTCTACTTGGTATGCCCTTTGATTAGGACCATGTTACCAATTCTAAAAGACCAGTAACACCTGGAGTACCAGTCGTTGAGAGCACTACAGGTGGGGCAGATGCAGTAGCACCTGTCAGCGTACTTGGAACCCAAAAAATCATTTGTTAACCTGGGGCTGTGATTTCAGGAGCTCTTGCTGTTGTGACAGGGGCAACAGTAGGTATTCCTCCTGTTTGAGTTTCGGTCTAGTTAGAAGGTGCAACTGCATTATTTTCTCCTGCTTGCAGTACTAAATTATGTGGAGATGGTCAGGAAGTCAACAATTTCTCCAAACACTCTATTTGGTGTGGCACCTCTCCCCGAGCCTTACTAGGTCCTGGAGACCCCACCATCTGGAACTAATTGCCATAATAAATGATAGGAGAGCTGCTAGGCCTAACCTTATCCAAGCGTATTGTGGCAGGCCCCATCCCCAAGGGCCTGTTCTAATTTTAGATGGGTGCCCCAATGCCCACTTGGGGCACCCACCAAGTAGCAAGTTGGGGGCTGCTGGGGGAGCACCAGTGCCCCCACAGCCCTAGCTGGCTCCCCTCATACACTTGTAGCTGGCATTGCTGCTGTCCAGCTGGAGTAGCAATTTCAGCATGCTCCTACTGGGAGGGATCAATATGTGTTTCCTTGCCTACAGGAGTGCGAGCAGGGAAACAGAAGTCTGCTCCCACCCTGTGGAACATTTTTAAAGTTCCCACCGAGTGAGAGCAGACATGCTTTCCCTACCTGTGCTTCAGTAGGCAGCAAAGGCATGTCTCCCACCTGGGGGGAGATTTAAAAATTGTCCTGTTGGATGGGAGCAAATGTATATTTCACTACCTGCACTAATGCTGGCAGGAAAATTACTGTGACCCAGGGGTGGGCTCCCCTGGGTACAATCTGTGAGCAGGATCTGAGGGGTGGGTTCCCCAGGACCTTAAAAGGCTCAGGGAGTGGGGCTGCATGGGATGAGGTTCAAAGGCCTTTTGAGTCTCAGGGAAGGGGGCCACATGCCCCCCTACTCTTTTTTGTGCAATGTGCCTCCAGGGCATGGGGTCCCTTGGATCTTTTCAGGCTCAAGATGGGAGGGCTGCATGGCCCCCTCCTCCCTTTTTTATAGAATTCATCCATGAGGTATAAGGGTCCCCAGGGCCTAATAAGCCTCCCTCCCTTTTTGTTATGAATTTCGGCAATGATGAATAGGGTCCTCTGGGCCTAATGCACCTCCCCTTGTATCCCCCAGGCGGAGGGTCCTCAGGCCCCGCAGATACTTGGGGAGGAGGGCCTGCTGGCTCCCCTGCCTGCACCCATCATGTTTGCAGTGGGAGCTGGCATTGTTTCATCCCTGCAGAAGGAGTTTTATTTTTCTCGTGTAGGCTGGGGGCAATTCAATGCATTTCCCTGCCTACAGAAAGCTGTTCTCATTCAGTGGGAGAACAGTAGCACTTTCTCTGCCCATGCCCATGGTCAGGGAAATAGATGTGTCCCTGGGGTTAAAGACCCCCGGATACTGTCACTGAGCCAACTCTGGGAATGGGGTATTTGAGGCCAACGTGTGGCTCACGGAAGGGGGTTATGTGACACCCCTTTGTTTAAAGCACAACCCTGGAGGATGTGGTCCCCAGGCCTCTCCTGGTTCAGGGAGAGGGGGCGCATGGCCGACTCCCCTTGGTTTAAAGTGCGACCCAGTAGATTGGGTCTCCAAGGCCTCTCCTGGCTCTCCCTGAGCCATACAGTGGTCCTGGGGACATCATCCCCAGAGCCAATTAAAATACATATGTATATATATTTTGTCTTGCTTGTGGTGCCAGCAGACAGGGGTGACTCCACCAAATATGTTTTTTTAAGTTGTGTGGTGCTGTAAGGAGTTTAAGAGCAGCCCCAACATCTACAAAAAAAAATACATAATATGTCTTGTGGTTCATTGAAATTATGAACCCAGGGAGAGCTAGCAATAGTTTTATAAAGCATCAAACTGAAGGGGGCGTGGCCAAGATGGCGGCCGGAGCGGACGCTTGAGCGGGGAGCTCCGCTCTCGGCCTACAAGAATCCTTCATTGATCCTGACCCCAGCGCCAAAATAATACTGAAGTTGTAAGCCGGAGCCTCCCTTGAGTCCTCTCGTAGGATTGCTAGGCTCCGAAACACATGCAACAACTAGAAATGTGCGACGCGTGGTCCCACGAGGCCAGAGCCATGGAGGATATCAATCGGCGCCCCGGCCGATAAGACCTTACGAGACTGGGATCGCGGCCCGGCCCTCCGGATGAAAAAAGACGGATCTTCGGCAGAGTGTGGCTATATAGATCGTAGCTCCTCGCGGCCACACACTCGTGGCTCGGAGAACCAGAAGAGGAATCGGCGGTGCGAGGCAGTACACGTTGCCCAGGACGGGCAGGATCGGACTGTCACAGAAACTCGGAGCGGCGGCCCGAGGTAAGAAGCGCTGTGGACACACTGCGATCCTGGGGCCCCATGGGGCCAGAGCCGTAGAAGATATCAATCGGCGCCCCGGCCGATAAGACCTTACGAGACTGAGATCGCGGCCCGGCCCTCCGAACAGAAAAAAAGACAGATCTTCGGCAGAGTGTGGCTATATCGATCAGAGCTCCTCACGGCCACACACTCGTGGCTCGGAGAACCAGAAGAGGAATCGGCAGTGCGAGGCAGTACACGTGGCCCAGGACGGGCAGGATCGGACTGTCGCAGAAACTCGGAGCGGCGGCCCGAGGTAAGAAGCGCTGTGGACACACTGCGATCCCGGGGCCCCATGGGGCCAGAGCCGTAGAAGATATCAATTGGCGCCCCAGCCGATAAGACCTTACGAGACTGAGATCGCGGCCCGGCCCTCCGAACGGAAAAAAAGACAGATCTTCGGCAGAGTGTGGCTATATAGATCAGAGCTCCTCGCGGCCACACACTCGGGGCTCGGAGAACCAGAAGAGGAATCGGCGGTGCGAGGCAGTACACGTGGCCCAGGACGGGCAGGATCGGACTGTTGCAGAAACTCGGAGCGGCGGCCCGAGGTAAGATGCGCTGCGGTCACACTGCGATCCCGGGGCCATGGGGCCAGATCCGTGGAGGATATCAATCGGCACCCCGGCCGATAAGACCTTACGAGACTGAATTCGCGGCCCGACCCCCCCGAGCAAAAAAAAAAAAAAAAGACGGATCTTCGCAGAGTGTGGCTACATAGATCGGACCTCGCGGCCACACACTCGTGGCTCAGAGAACCAGAAGAGGAATCAGCGGTGCGAAGCAGTACACGTGGCCCAGGACGGGCAGGATCGGACTGTCGCAGAAACTCGGAGCGGCGGCCCGAGGTAAGAAGCGCTGTGGACATACTGCGATCCCGGGGAAACGCTTCCAACAAGCTGATTGCGGCTTGAACGGGGTTATGATCAGAGGGGTGGCGCTGGCTGGAGGGGCGCTCCCCTTTGCATGACAGCCTGCAGGCCCGAAATGGCGGAAGAGATGGTATCGGGGCGAGGCGGTGCCCGCGGCCCCGAATGAACTAGGCCCGAGACGAGAAGAATAAAAGTACTTAAGCGGACTTGAGGGGCACTCCCTGCTACCGTTCGCGACTTGCCATTGGCAGCGGACACAGGGTGTCGGCCCCGAGGCTGAGAGGGGGGGCCGACGACTGGAAGGATAGTTTCATAAGGCCGGGTGCCCGCGGCACCGCAGACGCCCGAAAACAAATACTAAGCCATGGCCCAAGTGCCCAAAATAAGCAATGACAACCCGTTCTAGCAGATAAACAGCGTCGACCCTCTCGCATTGCCTACCACTTAAAAGCCGCCCGCTGGAAGACAACACCACTTATCCGCAGCACTCAAAGACCCCGTGTGGGCAGGACACGATACCCTTGGGTGATCCATAAGTATACTTCAGAAGGCATAATGGTCAGGCCAAAACTACCCAAATTGGGACCTAGCTCGGACAGCGGCACCCCACCAGAATCACAAAGGATAACAATATCACAAGTGAATGAGACATTTCGCAAGCATTCATTACAATTTGAAAAACTGCTGCAAGCAGTCATGGATACCAAGACCTCCCTCAAGAGTAAAATTGACTTTGCAATCTTGGAAATCACCATTCTTCGAGCGGATCACCACAAACTTACAGATAGGGTTGCGGACACAGAAACAGCATTAGAAAATGTCCAACCAGAGGTAACTGTCATGAAAAACAAAATACAGCAGCTAGAGGTGGAAATCACACAGCTACAGCGAAGAACTGAGGAGGCAGAGGGCCGCTCCAGATGCAATAACATCAGATTTTTGGGAATCCCAGAAAGAGCAGAAAAATTACAGGCCGAAGTATTCCTGGAGAAATGGCTTAAAGACACAATGAAAATACAAGACTCTACTAAAGCTCCAATTATAGAAAGAGCTCATAGAATCCCAGGCAGACCTCCTCGCCCGGGTGCCCCACCCCACCCACTGATAGCGAGATTTCTAAATTGTAGGGACAGGGACCTCGTCTTACAGCATTTTAGAACTTCTGGCACGGCCAGTATGGAGAATTGCATTATCACTGCCTACCTGGATTATACGAATGAAGTTCAAAACAAAAGGGCCTCGTTCTTCAAAATCAAGCAAGTCTTAAGAGAGAATAAAATCACGTATTCACTTATGTTCCCAGCTCGCCTCCGGATAATTTCAGATGAAAAAACACTCATATTTCCAACGCCGGAGGACGCCTGGACCTGGGCACACGCGAAAGGCATAGTCGACCCAACTAAAGAAGACAAGCCAAAGGAAGAATGGATAACCCCATAACCCCATAGAGGAAAAAAAAAGAAAAACAACTTGGCGAGACCAACCAAAACACAAATGGCAGATGATCAGGCCTTAAAAGAGATCAACACATTAGTACGCAAACAATTGAGCACTAATAATGAAGCAGAGTGCATCGACAGTAGCTCGCAACACAGTGACACCAGCCCCTCCCTCTCTCCGTTGGCGAGGGGACCGAGCCTCACCCCACGTACGGCCGACGAAATATGAGAACCACTCTTTGGTATCCCCAAAGGGCCGAAACTAACGACACCTGTCCTAAAATGCCTACGGACATAATGTGAGGGAAAGCTCACTTCAAGAATACACTGGTTGCATGCTGGCCCGGCTAGGCCGCGCGCTGAAGCTGAAATAACACCTAATTACAAGGACACACACACGCTGGCGCTGGGAACAACCTGTACTAATACGGACCAGGGGTGAGAGACTAGCCTCTATCTACGCGCGACCCCCCCAACCTACTCGGTACCCGAATGGAACAGTACCCCTTCGGACTCGATTTAGGCACTGGTTGTGCCAAAACACTTAAAGTTGGGCTTTGCCCAGTATATCCTTTTTATAGGTTTCTGTTACTTTTCTTTATTCTATTTTTCTTAATAGGTGCCTATACCAATTTCTCGGGCCATTAATATCCTACACATGCCGGACGGCAATCGGGCAGGGGGCCAAGGCGTGCGACGATACCATGCAGGGTGATGCAAGGGGCAACATTATCCCCCGAAGCGGACCTGCAGGGGATAACCAACACAACGTAAAATGACACATAAGGACACAACCTATAACATAATAACATGGAATGTAAAAGGCATGGCCGGTGCAGTTAAACGTAACAGGGTACGAGCACACCTAAAATGCCATCATATACACATTGCTATATTACAGGAAACACACATCACTCCAGCAGATGCCAAATCATTGGAAAAAAGTTGGGCGGGACAACTATACACAGCAGGCACATCGTCTTTCGCGAGGGGGGTCATGATATGGATAGCGTCCGGGGTGCCATACTCTACAAAACACATTACAACAGATAAAGAAGGCAGGTATATCCAGTTGATTGGCACACTAGATGGAGAGCCACTAGCGATTACAGGGTTATACACCCCTAATGTTAAGCAGAGCGAATTTCTACAAACCACCATATCTCACCTATCAAACACCTTAAACATACCCAATATTTGGGGAGGCGACATGAACTGCGTGTCACAAATAGATATGGACAGATCACACCCCCCTTGGTGGCTGCCCCAGTAAGGAAAAACTCACAAACACTGCAATCCTGGATGTCTGAGCGCCGATTGATCGATGTGTGGAGACACCTCCACCCATTGGACAGGGAATACTCTTACCACTCACCTGTACACCTCCTACACACCCGTATAGACCTAATACTCTGCTCACTTGAACTGACGTACAAATTCACCAAAGCTGAATACTCCGCTAGAGTGATCTCAGACCACAGTCCGCTCATAGCACAAATCAAGTGGGGCAAACCACGCACACGCATCCCAACATGGCGTTTGCAACCACAACTTTTACTGGACCCCCCTTTCAGGAAAGAGATAGCCACTCAAATTACCACATATTTTGCACTTAATAAAGGAACCTTGAAATCCAGAGCAAATGAATGGGACGCACATAAAGTGGTGGTCAGGGGCATATGCATGTCAATGTCCAAGGGGGTACGACAAACATTGACAAACGAAATCCGAATGCACGAGCAAAATGTAAGAACCGCAGAATGTAAATTCGCAGAGGGAGCAATAGACAATGCAGGCCTCACAGCTATGCGCACATTGTGGAAGGACGCAGACCACCGACTGAGACAATATGACTATAAATATCATATGGCCCGTAGGCACTCAGTGGGCGATAGACCGGGTAGACTTCTGGCATGGCTCCTGAAAAATGAGAGACATAGTGCTCCTATCAGGGCGATACGACTAAGCTCGGGAGCAATTGTAAACACCCAATCTGAAATAAAATAAATGACGCCTTCAAAGAATATTATAGCACATTATATAGAGCGCATACCCTCCCCACACAAGAGCAACTGCGTAAGTTCCTTAGTGGAATACAAATAAAGCAACTCACACAAATACAGGCTGAGGAACTAGACAGACCAATAGACATCGCGGAAGTACAACAGGCATTACGTCAGCTGACACACGGTAAAGCTCTGGGTAGCGATGGCCTCCCCATAGAATATTATAACACCTTCCAAACGCAAACGCTAGCGCCATACTTTGAAATGTTAGGTGAAGCCCTAGAACGAGGTCAACTACCCGAATCACAACGTGAGGCAATAATAGTGGTGCTGCACAAGCCAGGCCGAGACCCAATGGATGTCCGCTCATATCGTCCTCTGTCACTATTAAACACAGATTGCAAACTACTAGGCAAAATACTAGCAAACCGCCTTCTCCCACTGCTGTCGACTCTGGTGCACCACGACCAATCGGGATTCATATCGGCCGTAACACACATGTCAATATTAGGAACTTACTGCGATTAATGGCAAACACCCCTGAAAATGAATTCGGACGAGTAGCAGTGTCACTGGACATTGAAAAAGCGTTCGACACACTGGGTTGGCCTTTTCTGCTAGAAACACTTGAACTCATGGGCTTTGGCAAGGCATTCGTTGGGTGGATTAAAACTTTATACTCTGAGCCGACAGCTAGAGTTAAAACAGGTGAAACTGTGTCTGAGAGGTTCAGAGTGGAGAGAGGCACAAGGCAGGGATGCCCAGTATCTCCACTGCTGTTTGCTCTTGCCATTGAGCCCCTGGCCGCCCGACTTCGCACATTTGTGATCGACTGGGGCATTCCAGATGGCCCACAGCACCGCATAGTTTCTCTGTACGCAGATGACGCATTAGTGTTTTTGCGTGACTATGCCATCTCCCTTCCTGGTATACTCGAGCTACTAGATCAATTCAGAACTATATCCGGGCTCAAGGTCAATTGGTCGAAATCCTGTCTATTCCCAATGCGTGCGATTCCAGACTCATACCGCATAGCCCACTCTCCGACTGAGCTGCAATGGTGCTACACTACATTTAAGTACTTGGGCATAAATATTTATCACGACCCCCAGGATTTAAGGGAGGGTAATCTAGGTCGTGCGATCAGAGCCGTTCGCGGATCCTTACCCTTCTGGTGCTCGCTTCCACTCTCCCCTCTGGGCAGAGTGGCCATTGCAAAGATGGTGGTCCTACCGCGCCTGCTGTACTTTTTCTCTGCGCTACCACTGACACTTCCTGCCTCCTTCTTTAAATCCCTATCCAGCATATTATCAGACCTAACTCGGGGTAACGGCCATCGTAGAGTGGCCCTAAACAAAATACACTACCCACTGGCACAGGGCGGGTTGGGGGTACCCCGACTAGAACTATACTACGCATCCGCCCAGCTGCAGTGGGTGCTTAAATGGATACGCGACCCTGCAAACACAGAAGCACAAAGTGTATACAACAAATTAGGACATACCAACATAATACGCCACCTATCAGATAGGGAGGACATATGGCGTATGCAAAATATATTACTGTATAATGCACGACATATATGGCACAAATATGTGCTGTGTGGTGATAAGACACCACAATACTCCCCTAAGATACCCCTATTAGACATACCCAAAATAGAAATAATAGCTGCAAAACTTGATTTATCAACCTGGCCAGAGAAAAGCATACAAACAGTGGGCGACTTATTCATAGACGGACAACTAAGCACATATGAGGCACAAGATGCCGCTCACAACCTAGGACGAGGTGACTTCATCACATACGGAGCGGTGCGACAATTAATACGCGCTACATGGAAATGCGGGAACAAAGAACCTACTGTAGCCCCAATCCTACACGAATTGTTAAACAACCCGCAAAACCTACCGAATATCTCGGGAATATACAGAACCCTGACCACACAATTCACACAAGGCCAAGAACAAGCTAAAAGTAGATGGGACCAGACCCTCACTTACACTCTATCACAACACGAGTGGAACCAGGCCATAACAGCGACACACATAGTATCACGTAACCCCAGGCTAAGATTCACACAGTTTAACTATTTACATCAGACATATTTATCACCACACCGACTCGCACAAATGTTTCCTCAATCAACTCAGAAATGCCCAAGATGTGGCACCATCGACGCTACTTTCTTTCACATGACATGGGAATGTCCCCCGATCCTGAATGCTTGGAGTAACATAATAACTCAAATAACTGCATGGCTCGAAGTTCCATTGGCCCTCAGCCCAGCGCTATGTCTACTGGGAATAAGAGAAAGACCTAAAGGCAAAAAGCAAATACACAAATGTATAGACTTAGCGTTAGTCTTATACAGACGATTAATAGCTATGCATTGGAAAGCTCCCAACGCACCAGAACAGACACTATGGCACACAGAACTATTGCGCTGGGCAAAAGCAGAGACATACACACTGCAAACGCTACAAGATAGAGGGATTAAAGTGAAGGGCCTCACAACCTGGAACTCCTTTGTCACAACACTCGAAAGCAAGGACGATGAGCGCCCCCCCTGACCACAAAAACACAAACACGCAAATGAACAGCAAACAATAGGAGTAACAGTAAACAGTACATAACCTAAATAACAACACTAAACACACCCCGAACACCCACTAACCGAAAGAAGCCGAAGAATACCGCTACAACAAATAAACCGACCCTCCTGGCTCGCTATTTCTGCCTCTTTCCTCACTCTTTATCACTATTACACTTTTCTTTTCTTCAGTTTCTATCCCTCTTCTCTTATTCAAAGATCTCCGTAAATACTAGCAATAAACACCAAACTAGCCATTATTGCAAGAAAGCAGACCGCAAAAGTGTGACTGTAATATTGGTGCTATGCACAAGTGTATAACTCCAAAGGTACTAATACTGCGTATGGAGATTGTTTCTAATTTCTAATTTCGCTATTTGCTTATATCTGTGTGTAATGTTCAATAAATACAAATAAAAAGATGTTAAAAAAAAAGCATCAAACTGAAGATGTAGCCTCTTCAACTGAAGTTCAGTGACCCCTGATGGTGGGTCCAGGGTTACATGCATATTATGGACTGAAAATGTTATGGGTAGCCGATATAAGTGACTCCTCAATAATAGTCTCGAACACACTTGCTCCTGCTGGAGTCAGTACCCATAGGGGGGTGGAGCATCAATTGATTCAATTAGTCTCTTCAAGGGGTAGTGTGATTGAGAATGTTTAAAAATCTGTTGTTCTTTTTTCCAAGGGAATATGTGGTTCATCTTCCATCGTACGTAAGGGTTACTAAAGATATCCTTGGGAAAATCAATAATTTGCAATGGGTCACAGATTATCTCCTCATGACCTTAGATGTAGGCTCCTTGTATACGATTATTGACCACCAGACAGGTATCAAGGCCTGCAAATATTTTTGGGAGAGGACATCTTTCTGGCTCATACTGACATGCTACTAGACATGATTGAATACTGTTTAAAAAACAATGTTTTTTTTGATTGATGCCACACTTTGCCGACAGAAACTCAGAGTAGCGATGGGGACTTGCTTTGCTCCAAGTCTGGCAAATCAGTTCATGGGATGGTGGGAAAAATTACTGTTTGCACACCTTCAACAGATGGTACTGTGGTTATGCTACATTGACCACTTTGGGGGGAGGAAGGGAGCCACAGAAGAAGCTGAAGTATTTGAAAATGAATCAAATAATATTTCTCACAATTTGACATTCACTAAGCACATCAGCAGAAAAGTGTGGTATACCTGGATGGTGAGATAGCAGTAGTGAATAATAGGTTTGAAGCCATGCTTCATAGAAAATCTACTGCTGGAAATAGTCTTCTTCATGCTCTCAGTAGCCACCCGATGAATCTTAAGTGGAGTATTCTGTTTGGGGAACTATTGAGAGCAAAGAGGAACTGCAATTGTGAAGAATTCTATCTTAAAGAAGTGCAAATCATGATCAATAGATTTACAGAGAGAGGATACCCTTGGTGGGTTTCAGATCAAGCCCGCAAAAAAGTGAGGGAAATTGAGAGAAAGGAAATCTTAGTGGATGATGTGAACTATGCGGGCTATAATGACCTTTAGCAATGAGGTAAAGGAGATTCAGGGAATTCTCTGTAAACACGGGAACATAGTGAAAAGTGATGCACACATTAGTGGTAAAGTAGATACACGCCCTAGGACAGCATACAAGAGAGGTCGCAGCATAATGACATCACAATAAGTAAAAATATTAAGGACCATACCTTGCAAGGGATTTTTTCCCTGTGTATATTGCAGGGCCTGCCATAACAGCAAGATAGTGCAAAAGGTTAAGAAACCCAATGGGGGTGGTGAGTGGATTATAAAACAATTTTTGACCTGTAGAACCACATATGTCATACATGTATTAGAATGTCCGTCTCAACTTAGATACATTGGTAGCACCACATTCATGGCAACAAAAAGAGAGTGATGGGCCATATCAGGGCCATTAACATTGCTGATCCACATTATCATGTAACCAGACATTTTCATGACAAACACAGTGGAAACAGTGCCTCGTTGTCTTTCTACTTTTAGTACAAAGTACAAGATAGGGGAATAGATCAATAAGATTGCGACAACAGTAATCCAGATGCATTCTGGAGTTCGAAACCAAGAACCCCACTGAATTGAACTATGATGAGGAGTTGGGAATACATTTACATGAAGAATAAGAAAGGCATTGTTATCAATAAGTCACTGCATAACTTGATGTACAAGTTTTTGGTTTCAGTACAAATAAAGAAGTAATCAGTCCACACAGGGACTGTATTTTAATTTCATGTTGTAATTTAAACTGATGGCTTTGTGATCACGGTATGTTCAGGGTGCACACACATTAAGGGCCTGATTACAACTTTGGAGGAGGTGTTAATCCGTCCCAAATGTGACGGATATACCACCAGCCGTATTACGAGTTCCATAGGATATAATGGACTCGTAATACGGCTGGTGGTATATCCGTCACTTTACCGTCACTTTTGGGACGGATTAACACCTCCTCCAAAGTTGTAATCAGGCCCTAATTCTTTAGTATTCCAACAAAGGACTTTCTTGTACGTCTCTTAGACCATAATGATTAAGTTTAAGGTAATTTATTTCTTTATTGACACTAAGGGGGTCATTGCAACCTCAGCGGTCTTTCAAAAAGACCGCCGAGGCTGCGGGAGACAGAATACCGCCATTGCCGGCGGTATTCCTGGCTCCCTATTATTACATTTCCGCTGGGCCAGCAGACGGTAACAGTGTTACCGTCCGCTGGCCCAGTGGAAATGTCACATCAACATTGCTGCCGGCTCGTAATAGAGCCGGCGGCAAGGCTGATGTGCAGCGGGTGCAGTAGCACCCGTCGCGCATTTCACTGCCCGAAATTCAGACAGTGAAATGCGCGACGGGGCTATACCTGGGGGCCCCTGCACTGCCCATGCCAAGTGCATGGGCAGTGCAGGGGCCCCCAGGGGCACCCCAAGTCCCCTTACCGCCAGCCGTTCCATGGCGGTGTTTACCGCCACGGACAGGCTGGCGGTCGGGGACTCATAATCCCCAGGGCAGCGGTGCTTGCACCGCTGCCCTGGGGATTATGACCGCCAGGCAGAAGCCTGGGGGTATGTTGGAGGGGCCGGCGGTATGGCCGTGGCTATTGCGCCACGGTCATAATTGCTGGCGGAACACCACCAGCCTGTTGGCAGTGTTACCGCCACCTTACTCCCGGCCACCAGGGTCGTAATGACCCCCTTTATCTTCAGAGTCAAGTTACTCCTGTCACTGGACGATATGTTTTGCACTATGCAGATATTTATGGAGTATACTGATGTGCATTAATAAAAACTATGATGTTAATTAATATCCTTGGTGAGATTAGCAGTATCTACCTGAACTTTATGACATTGTATAAACAATTTTAAAGATGAAATTGATTAAGTCGTATATACTTGTATCCGTTTAGAATCAAACAATGATACACTACAAGATGTCTGACAGCTATGAACAATGGTATTTGTCCTTTATTCATTTTTATTTGTATGTTATCTCACGAGGTCTTGTGTTTATGTACAGATATAATACCTTTTTAAGATGTCTACCATTAAGTAGAGATATGATTAGTTCCATGTTTATTTTTATTATGTTTGATTTTTAAAAGGGAATGACATGGAGAAATTAAGTGAGCAAGCCCACGTGATAGGCAAAATTAGTTGTTGTGCTTGTGCAGCAATAAACATTAGCTTCCACTTTCTTAAGTGTATATTAACTACTGGCTTTAGGCCAGGCCCTGTGGACAACAGCAGCCACACAAGGCTGAAGGCTGTGTGCGGCGGTGCTTGGATTAACGTATAGTAATGAAAATGATCATACATTAACAAAACCATGGAAATTCACAGAAAAAATCATAAGTTACAGGTATGTTATAGTTAGGAAATATATTTTTTTTTAAAACCTAGAAACTCACTTAAAAAAACAAAGGTTACAGGGACGTTATACTTAGGCTCACATTTTAAACGTACAAAACCATAATAGGAATTCAGCAGCTATAGTAATCTGAACTAACTATAACTTGTGACCTAAAGTAACAAAAACTCACACCCTCACCATGCACTGCTAATTAACCCACAAATTACGGCACTCATGATATCTTTGATAACATCATTGATAATATTAATGTAATATTTGCAGCAATATTTTTGATGAAAAAAACTGTGCTTGGCGGTAACTATAACTATATCTGGTGAATTTCTATGGTTTCTTACGTTTAAAATGTGAGCCTAAAAGGTTACAGGTATGTTATAGTTAGGAAATAGAATTTTAAAAAAAACATAGCAATTCACTGAAAACAAGAAAGGCTACAAGGATGTTATAGTTAAGCTGACATTTCATACGCACAAAACCATAGAAATTCAGCAGGCACAGTGACCTCACCTATAAATAGCGTTCCTTAATGCACTGCTTATTACCTCACATATTACATCACTGATGACATGGTCAGTGATATTACTGATGACATCACTGATATCTCAAATGACATCACTGATTACATCATCCAGTAAATTTAAATGGTTGTTTAGATGTGTGAGTGGCTGAGTTGCTGGATCTATGGGTGTGTGAGTTTTTCACTTAGATTGTGTTTGTGACAAAGAGTAGGTCTTTAGGTAGTTGTATAAGTGAATGATTTGGTTTACGACTGGATGCATTAGTTGAGTGAGTGGGTGCGTGATTGGTTCTACAGATGAGAGCTTGTGTGTGTTTGTATTGTTTACTCTTTGTATGTGTTTGTGAATGTAGGAGTGAGTGCTTTGGTTAGTTAGTGTATGGGTGACTGAATAGGTGTAGCAGTGGCTGTATGCTTATAGGTTTGGATCTGTGAGTAAATGTATTGGAGAGTGCATGTTTCTGTGAGTAGCTTTATCGGTGAGTGAATTGTATGTGTGGCTGCATGAGAGAGTCACTGGGTGTGTGAGTGGCTCCATGGTGGAGTCTGTGGGTGTGTGACTGATTTTCTGGACCAGTGATTAGATATGTTAGTGACTGTATCACTGTTAGAGTGTGTAAGCCGGTGACTGTATGTGTGTGTAATTGGGTGTATGAGTTGTTGTATTTATAAGTGTGTGCATGTGTTATAGACTGTATTGGTGAGCAAGTGGATCTGTGAATAGGTGTATCAGTGAGTGATTGGGTGAATGAGGGGTGCATGGGTGATTGGGTGGATGTGTAAGTAAGTTTACAGCTTAGTGAGAAGGTGTATGAGTGGTTGTACAGGTGTATGAGTAGGTATGTCAGCGGCTGTATGGGTTTGTGAGTGTATTTATAAGTAGCTGTAATAGTGTCTGAATAGCTGAGTTACTAAAATATTAGTGAGTCAGTCGTTGTGTTAGTGTCTGTGTGAGTAAGTATGTGTGTATGTGTCAGTAGTTTTATGGGTCTGTAAATGAGTATGTGAGTAGTTGTTTGTGTGTGTGGAAGGATGCCATTTTTTAAGACTCTAAAAGTGGAGGTGTGAGTGGTTCCGTGGATGATGTCATCAGTGATGTCATTTGCGATGCCATCGGTGATGTCATCAGCGATGTCACTGACCATGTCATCAGTGATGTAATATGTGAAGCCATAAGCAGTGCATTACAGGGACGCAAGTTATAGTTAAATGAGGAAACTATAACTGCTGAAGTTCTATGATTTTTCTATGAATTGTCAGCCTAACTATAACGTCCATGTGACCTTTAGTTTTTTTTCGTGAATATAGATATATCAATATAAACGGCCTCTCACCATGCACGGCTAATTACCCAAGATATTATGTCACTCATGAAATCTTCTATGACCTCATTGAAAATATCACTGTAACATTTGCAGTTAAATTATTGATGAGAAAATTGTGCCTGGCGGCGGCACGAGTTAAAATTACCTTAGGGCACAAGTTACTTGAGATAACTCTAACATCTGAATTGATATGGTTTTGAGCGTGTAAAATCTGAACCTAACTTCAAGGACCCTCTAAGATTTATCTATTTAATTAATTTATATGTGTGTGTGTGTGTGTGTATATATATATATATATATATATATATATATGTATATATATATATATATATATATATATATATACAAAATCCGAAACGCATCAGTGGTGCCATAAATGCCTATTACTCAGAGGAATAAATGCTCAGTTGTTTCAATCTCCGGGAGTGCAGCGTTTCCTTTTTGTAGATATATATATATATATATATTCACTGAAAAAAACAAAGATTAGCGGGACATTATAGTTAGACTCACATTTCACATGTACAAAACCAGTGCAATTTGGCTGTTACAGTTACCTCAGGTAACTTTAACTTGTGCCCCCGTAATTCACTGCTTATGACCTCTGATATCACACCACTCATGACATGGTCAGTGACATCTTTGATGACATCTCAAATGACATCACTGAAGACATCATCCAGTGAGTGTAAGTGGGTGTATGGATGTGTGAGTGGGCATGTGAGTGACTGTACAGTTGAGTGGGTGCATGTGTGCTTGTATGGGTGAGTGACAGAATGTGTTTTTGACTGTATAAGTGAGTGAGAGGGTGAGTCAGTGAGTGTACAGGTGAGTGAGTGGATATGTCAATGGATTTATGCATAACTGTGCAGATGTGTCAGTGACCTAATGGGAGAGCGAGTGAATCTGTGAGTAGCACTATCAGTTAGTTACTGGGTCTGTCAGCGTCTGCATTGGTGAGTGAGTGGGTGTATGAGTTGCTCCATGGGTGAGTGAGTGGGTGTGTGATTGCTTGTATGGATGAGTGAGTGGGTGTGTTAGTGACTGTATCGGTGAGTGAGTGGGTGTATGAGTGACTGTATACATAAGTGACAGTATGTATCAGTCACTATGTGGGAGAGTAAGTGGATGTGTGAGTAGCTCCTATTAGTAAGTGAGTTGGTGTGTTAGTGTCTGCATGGGTGAGTGAATGGGTGTATCAGTGATTGTACAGGTGATTGTCTGAGTCTGCTAGCTGTTGTACAGGTGAGTTACTTTGTAAAAAAGTGTCTGTATCGGGGAGTGAGTGTCTGTGACTAGATAGCTAAGTGTGTGGGTGTGTGACTGCTTGTATGGGTGAGTGAGTGGGTATATTAGTGGCTTTGTGGGTATGTTATTTGTTGGTTGTGGTTGTACAGGTGTATGAGTTGGTGTCTGAGTGGCTATATGGGTGTGTGAGTGAGTGAGAAACTGTGTAAGTGTATGAATAACGGAATTAGTAATGTATGGGTGAGTGAGTCATTGTGTTAGTGGCTGCGTGAGTGAGTGCATGTGTATCAGTAGTTTTATGGGTGTATGAATGAATATCGGATTAGTTGTGTGTGTTCTTGTACAATTGTTTGTATGGGGGCATGAGTGGGCGTCTGAGCTTTTTTGTAGATGATGTAATCAGCAATGTCATCAGTGATGTTATCAGTGATGTCATCGACAATGTCATGAGTGATGTAATTTGCGAGGTCATAAGCAGTGCATTATGGGGGCACAAGTTATAGTTAGCCGAGGTAACTATAACTGCTGAATTTCACTGGTTTTGTATGTGTGGAATGTGTTCCTGTATCCTTTGTTTTTTCAGTGAATTTCTATGTATTTTAAAAATTCTATTTCCTAACTGTAACATCCCTATAACCTTTGTTTTTTCAGTGAATTTCTATGTGTTTTATAATGTAAAGTAACTTTCATTACTATACGTCAATCCAACCACAGCTGTGCATGGCCAAAGGCCATGCAAGGCAGGGGTTAGCCACAAGGCCTTGTCTACAGCCAGGCTCTGCAGCCAACCTCCTATAACCACCCAACCCTGTGCAGGGCCAAAGACCGTGCGTGGTGGGGGTTGGCCGCAGGGCCTGGCCTGCAGCCAGACCCTATGCCCAACCTCTTTAACTACATAACCACACGCTACATACATCCTTTGGGAGTTGGACAAGGCCTGGTGCTCTCGGTGTGAGAATAGGTGTGAGAGGGTGTACCTGAGTGAGAGAGTGGCTGTGAGAGTGTCTGTCTCGGTGTGAGAGTGGGTGCATCAGTGTTTTATTGGGTCTGTAAGTGGGCGCATCAGTGTTCGTGTGGGTCTGTGAGTGGGTGCGTGAGAGTTTCAGTGTGTCTGTGAGCAGATGTATGAGAGTCTGAGTAGATCTGTGAGTCAGTGTGTGAGTGTCTGAATGGGTCTGTGAGTGGGTGCATGAGGATCTAAGTGGGGTTGAGAATGGGTGCACAAGGGTCTGTGTGGGTCGGTGAGAGGCTGTGTATGCGTCTGAGTGGGTCTGTGAGTGGGTGCGTAAGGGAGTGAGAGTGAGAGGGAAAGAGATAAAAAGTTTTTTAGGCTTCGATGAATGATATTATTAGAATGAGAAATTTCTGGAGAAATTGAAAAAGAAAAATCTTTTACTCAATTAAAAATAGTGAGATTTCCTTTCAGTATAAACCTTAAACCTTTGAAGTTTAAAATAAATTAAAGAAGGAAAATGACCACAGACACACCTGGAGTAGAACCCTCAACTTTCAGTGCAAAGGTCTATGACCTTAACCTTAAGGCCGCAGGTGACTCCTTACTGTGATACTTCCAGACATACCTCTGACAGTCAACCCACACATATAATCGGAAAGAAACGTGAATGTTCCATCACTAGGAAGGTTTAACAGTCAAAACACCAGTAAATAAATATAAACACTTCTAAGTCATACTAGGATTTGAACCTTCCACCTACTGAGTAACAGCACAAGACATTGACCATTAGCCCAGAAGTGACTCTGTTCTGCTCTGCATCCAAATGCAATCATAACATTTGTAGCAAACATCTTGCTAGTTTTACTCTTTGACCTAATTGTATGGAGAGACCATTTTAATGACAATCTTGCTCTCTCTCTCTCTAACTTTCATCCCATTGTGAGATGGAAGAGAGACAGAGAGAGAGAGAGAGGGACAGGACCGCAAAGGAAGCCTCAAGGCCCCTGCAGTCCTAGCTGGTTCCCCTCGTTCTGGGGAGCCGGAATTGCTCCCACAAACAGGGAGCTGCTTTACTTATTAGCTCCCAGCTCGTGGGAGCAATGTTTTTCAATATTTCACTGTTTGACAGCTCACACTGGCAGAAAGCAGACTTCAGCTTCCAACAAACAAAAGCAAACAGTCATGCCTAAGGGGTGGGCAACATGGGACATAGCAGGAGCTGGCCCTGGGTGGTGGCGATCCCAAAGGCCATCATTGGCTTCAACAACTATTGCAGGGTCGGGGTCGACAATGTACTCTCCTCATTATTGTTTTTTAGCCCTGGGGAGGTGGTGGTCTCTGGGGCTGCAAGGGAGCTGCATGCCCCCTGGCATAACATATTACATTGGCCTCAGGGAGTTGGTAGTCTCCGGAGCTGCAGGGGTGCCACGTGGCCCCTCGCATAACTTATTAGTTTAGCCACGGGAGGTGGCAGTTGCCAGGGCTGTGGGGGACCAAGCAGCCCCCCCATACCTTATTAGCTTAGCCCACCTCGGGGCTTCATGAAAAGAGCTGGAAACCACCTGTTGTTTTTTTAAATGTCAGAAAAATCCTGAGGATCTGGTTCTGCAGATTTTTTTGACTTTTAAATAAAATGCTTTTAATCATTGGCAGGCTACCTCTGGGACCCCGGCACCAGAGCAAAAGGGTCAGAGTGTCCCTACCCTTGTCCGTTTTCTCTTTATTTACTTTTTATCCTAGGAATTGGCTGAAGCGGAGTTCCAAGATGGCTGCCAACACTTCCTGCTTGAAGTGTTGGAAGCCAATCATATATCAGCACAGGGCAGTTAGATCCACGGAGAATCCACGCCCCTAGATATCTATATTTATTAAATTCTACTGTCACAGAGGCTACTGAATGGATTTACACTAAATAACAAAAAAGCACACTTTCTGGACCAAGAGCTAGCTTCCTGACAAATTTGATGTAATTCCGTCCAGCGGTTCAGGCTGTAGTCGTGTTCAAATATGTGAAAAATCCCATTGACTTAAAATTGGGAAAAAGTGTTTTGAGACCCCCTTTTTCTCTGTAACTTTTGAACATTTTGTCAACATTCATCAATTGGTGCCAAAGTTATTGGCAAAACAAAAAAATGCTCTGTCTATGGAAAAAAAGTCCTAACTATAACGACTTAGTGGTGACCACCAAAGGTTACAGGGACGTTATAGTAAGGCTCACATTTTAAACGTACCAAACCATTGAAATTCACCTGTTATATTTAGAGTTATCCCAAGTAACTATAACACGTGCTCTAAGGTAACTATAACTTGCATCTGCGCCTTGCACAGTTTTCTGCAAAATAATTTTCCTGTAAAAGTTACACTGAAATGATCAATGATGCTCTCAAAGAGGTAATGAGTGAATTATTATGTGGGATAATTAGCAGTGCGGACAACCCCAATAACAACCTAACCCTGCACACAGCTTTTGGCCATGCGCAGCAAGGGTTTGCTACAGGGTCTGACCTCAGTGCCACCCAGGGCATCCAGTCACAATTTGGGGGACCGTAAGTGGAGCCTGAAGGCCTCTGCGATGCAAGCCTGTTCCCCACCTTCTGGGGAGACAGCATTGCTGTCATAGACAGGGAGCTGTTAAATATGCAGCTCCTTCCCTGTGAGAACAATTTTTCCTCTGTTTCCCTGCCTGCAGTTCCAAGGGCAGGGGAGCAGAGGAAACCTTTACTTCCAGCAAGTGAGAGCTGTTTGACAGCTCTTACTTGCTGGAACTGGAGTGCTTGCTCAGACTTGACAGGAGCTGTCAAAGCTCCCGCTAAGTCAAAGCAAACAGCTATGTCCTGGGGGTGGGCACCCCGGGGCATAGCAGGAGCTGGCCCTGGGGAGTGGCAGTAACCAGGGCCATCAGTGCCTCCCTGAGGGGAGCCCCGCATCCCCCCTCCCATGGAAAAAACCCCAGGGAAGTGCTCTTTTTTAATATTTGCCCTGACGAGGTGGTGGTCCCCTGGGCTGCGTGGGGTCATGCAGCTCCCCTGCATTCAATTTGTTTAAAGTGCTGGGGCGGTGGCATTTGCCAGGGCAGTGGGGGTTCATGGGTCCCCTGCATCTATTATGTTAAAGCCCTGTGGTGGTGGTGGTTCACGCATTCAATTTGTTTAAAGACCAGGGGAGGTGATGGTCCCTGAAGCTTCTGGGGGAGGTGGGCTGGGAGGCCTCCCTGCATTTACTTACAAAATTTGCCCCTGGGAGTTGGCTGTCCCTGGGACTGTGAGGGGCAGTGTGGCCCCCTTGTATTGTAATGTAAGTTATGCCTTAGGGAGGTGGTGGTCCCAGGGGCTGAGTGGGTGGGTCGAATGGCCCTCTGCATTTGATTCAAATTGTGCCTTGGGCAGATGGCAGTCCTGGAGGGTATTTGGCTTAAAGCCCCAGAATGATGGTGGTCGTCAGAGCTGTGTAGGGGCCATGATGCCTCCCACATTCAGTTTGTTTAAAGCCCCAGTGAGGAGGCAGTCCTCGGAGCTGCATGGGAGGCCGGGTGCCCCTGTCATTGATTTACAAAATCTGCACTTGGGAGGTGGCACTCCCCAAGGCTGCACTGAGGACGGTTGCCCCCCTTTATTGAAAATGTCAATTCCCCTGGGACCTGGCCCACCAGGTGGCTACATTTTAACAAGCATGGGAGCCTGTCCTTGTTTCTTTTTGTAATTTTCAGTGGATCCACGGATCCAATGCAGTTCCTGCCAAAACATTTTTTACAAATGCTATTTTGCTCTGGAGGGGTGTCCTTCTGGGACCCCAGCACCAAAACTAAGGGGACAAGGTGTCCCTACCCTTGTCCCTTTTCTTTTTTTTAGATCTTTTTTTCTGGGACTCAACTAAAGCTGAGTCCCAAAAGACTGCCAACACTTCCTTGTTGAAGTGTTGGCAGGCGATCAGATCTCGGCACAAGATCGTGAGGGTTTGTGAAGCCATTGTGTCCTTATACACACAAATTCGTTTTTTCTTTAATTACTCAAAAATGACTGAGCCAATTTATAACAAACAAGAAAAAGGCTGCTTTCTGGACCAAGATTCACCTTTCTGCCAAGTTTTGTGTAATTCAGGTGCTATTTCTGTTCAAAATCCCGATGGAAAAATTCATGGTAAGAAAGCATTTTAGGACCCCACTGTTTTTTTCGACCGTTGTTTGACTTATCACCCCAAAACTTTCCATACAGACGCTGAAATTAAGGGTCACAAATATTTGTTTATCTGGACATTTGGGTTTTTGGGGAGGGTAGAGAAACTCTAAGGGGAGCATCAATAAAAATGGCACATTTTGATTGGCCCAGGGAGCTTCTTTTCCATTGGGCCAATTTGCTCCCATAGTCCCAAACAGCCAAATGTTGCTGGCACCCATTACAGGACTCAGGGACTTAGGGACTCATTGTGAGTTTGGTGGTTCTTGGACCTCCATGGCGGCATTGTTGGTCTGACCGCTGTCGGTTTGGCAGTCGGACTGCCGTATTAGGAGTCATGCAGGCCTATGGAGTAAAGACTGCTGTGTTTTTTTCCGGCACCACCGGGCAGCACAGACAGCCGCGGAGACAAGGCAGCACAAACAGACAGAGGGAGACTGTGTTTCTGTCAGACACATGATGAGGTTGTATACCATCAATGTAACCATGGCAGTCCAACCACCACTTCTCAGCAGGTGGAAATGGGGAGCATGAAAGGACAACTCACCTGAAGGCAGCCTTACAAGTTCAGTGCCACCATGGACCCATCACACACGTCCTGCTGCTGCTGACAATCTAAGGTGCACCAAATCCATGACACCATGGATGCAACTGATTATAAGTACACACACCTAACTGTGTCATTACGTTCAACAAGAGATCGTCACGCCGTCAGCCACATCACATGGGGGTCATGCTACAGGCACCAAGTACACGTGTCAATGTCTCCCGGGTCAGAATCAGACCCAAAGAAGGACGCATTTAAGTCACAAAATACCCTCTTTGGACATTTCACTCATAGTGCAGCTCAACACTACACAACAACACATGTCTGCACATCTCAGGCACAGGGACAGTGAAGTGTACACAACATTGTGTCACACAACACCAACAACATAAAAACATCACCTCTAAAAATACAACTCACTCACATTACACATATACCATGGACTGTCATCACATTCAACACACATATGTATGGTTGTGGCATGGAACACAAACACCACTCCCATTAACCAGCCCTACAAGGGACACACACATCACCCACATTGCAAAACAATGGAGAGACAATGGGATGCACAATAGAGAGAGAGAGACAAATACACAAAGCTCATTATGCAAACAATACCTACGCAATAGGGATGGGGCAACAGGAGCAGTCAGGAAAGGAGGCTGCACTGGGACACATATCACTTTGCACATGCCCCTTAAACAACATCTGCACAGGAACCAGCCCTTCAGGTATCACTGGGGCAAATAATACTAGAGACAAGTGACATGCCAATCCGCACAATGTGGAAGGGCAAGTCAACAAAGCAAATACAACTCCAACTGCTTGGGACATACATCGACATGAAGTAGCTGCAAGGTACACACAGCTCAATGCATACATGAACAGTCAAATTGCAAACAAAGGTAGCACAATTCAACACACTTCATATCTGCACAAACAAAACTAAAGCTACCACCCATTCTCTGAGTGCACCAGTAGACGTCATTAGTCCTTTGGATGTTAAGCAGGCCCAGAGACTTGCAAGTACTTGTAGAAGGCCCGCAACATGTTGTCCAAATGGAAGCTTCATCATTGTCTCCATTTTGGGCATGCAAACCCAGATGTCTGTGGATGAATGCTTGTACCCAAACACATGCATTTCCAAATTAACTGCAAGTCACTCTATGATGCGTGCCAACAATCAGGCTACAAATCTTCCCCAGCTCACGTGTGTAAAGTACTTTGCTACATGATTATACTTGAATGGCAAGGAAATGCAAATTTTGGGTAAAAACCCTTGGCCTACCAGTCATGTCCGTCATTGCTACTACAGTTGTACATGCCAATTTATATGCTATGATGGGTGAGGGTGTGTGTCAGTCAATAATCAATGGTGACACACTGCTGTCTGTGGCACCACATGAAATGTACCCCCATTGTAAATGTTCTATTCCCCACATAGGTTGGTATGCACATATATATGAGGGAATACAAAGATTATCCCCTCAAAACAAGTCGACCATGCATGAAACAGCAGCTTACACATGTTTTTCTAAAGTGAAAGGGAAACATGCTGACACATAGGCACAAGAAATGTTGGAAACAGTGATTGCACATAAATCATGTCAATGGACATTCCACACTTATCAAGGGAAAGTATTGATCTATAGCTGCATCCCCAAAACTGTATACACTGTCACATGTATGATGGCCATCTTTCCATCACAGACAGTAGTGAGGCACCAGCATCCATCATACGCTGAAGACAAGTAGCCTCTGGGTGGCAAAGCCCAACATACTTCTTTCACCAGACATGGCTGAGGACAGGGATCCATCACTACCTTTCTTTTGGCCTGTAACAGTGAGGAGTAGTGGGCTGCTGTATATAAATTACACCCATTACAACAACAAACAGTATTTGATTGATGCCTGTACACAGTTACATGGTGTCCCTGGAGAGCAAATTGTTTGTGGATTGTACATAGTTGTGTCCTAGGTCCCTGGGCCAATAGGCAAGGCACACCAGTATGCAACACATCATGTCTACACAATCACTCATCTACTGTGTTACACATGGCTCACCCCTAATCATCATAGGGATCTGTCAGAACCTAACATATTTACTTGGCAATATGGCAGGCAGAAATATGCCCTGGGCTCACCCCCTTGTGGATGTTGTGATTTCCTCAAACTCCCATCAAGGTCAGAATGCAGGCCATTAGAGGGATCATGTTCTGACAGGCACCTACCCATTTTGGGAGGGCATCCCCAGCTGGACCTCCACAATCTTCTGGGCCAAGCTTCTCAGGTCCTCCCATTGCAAGCACTCAATACAGTGGGTGATCTGCTGGCTGTGGAACCCCAGGATCTAGACCCTTTTGGTGATGGCTCTCCATAGCTCCTTCTTATGATGGCCATTGACCTGCATGGATGCAAAAGATAATTCAATAGATTACAATCACAAGTTTGGCTGTCACATACATGGCAGAAACACCAAGCTAAAACTTTTCAATTTGTTAGCAGGCCACAAATATGAAACACACAAGCCAATGAGTATAGGGGCATGACTACAGACATATGTATTTGCATGTACAGACTAACCTACTACTCTGCTCATGACTAAGCAAGCTTACTGATATCAGGTAGCCTCTGCTCCAACAATATGTACTGTGATATGAGCCACAATGAAACACTACACACCTATGAGGCTTCTAAAGGGTAACCTCCTTAGGCCTGAAAGGACCAACACATTCACACTCTGTGAGATTGACTCACTGCATAAAGCCCCTAAAGGCAACCACCATAGTAAAAAACCTAACCATTACACTTGAGTAACAATCAAGGGGCTAGCATGGTAGGTATAGAAAGTGTCTTTCTTGTCCATGTGTGGACATGTGGAAATAACAAATGCAGACCCATGTCACTTCAGGGGGTGAGTTCTGTGGTATGTATCTGTACCACAGAACACTACATTGGACATAAGCGTCTATCCTACAGAGATGGCATCCAAGATACAAAGGCATATATTGTACAGTTTCTGCTACTTGACCAAGCTACTGAGTCACAAATCATAGCCTCCCAGGACTCAGCACACTGCACTGTGGGTCTGTCATTTATGCAATAAGCCTCTATAGGACACATATGACCTTTGTGAAGGTGAAAACAGAGCAGTGGGATTAAGAGATCTGTCATGAAACAAACACACACATTGACAATGACGCAAAATGCACACATGGACTACTGTAGTTTATTGATTCACCTCTGTACCCATTCCTAATTGAGTCAAAGGAATGAGGCATCCAGGGCAGGTTTTGCCACAAGAGCATCATATTGGCCTCACGCCAGTATCTGCTGGGGTACAAGGATTGGGCACAGTGCCACAGTTGCATAGCCATTGTGACTGTCCCACAGCTGGATTGTGTCCCATACTGAGAGATACATTTGACAAGACCTGGTCTCTGCAGGCTGAGCAGACAGAACCTACATGACACCCCATTCCTATCACTTCCATGCATGACAGTGTATAATGTGGCCATCATCAATTTGGCATGTGGTGTGTGTGGCAACCTGAAGGGCACAGTGAGTCATGATATGTCTTACACGCAACAGTATAGCAAGGCCAGATGTGGTTTGAAAGATCTATGGGACTATACACATTGTTCACATGATTCTCAAATGACTCATACAAGATGCATAACCAGCTCATGCTGTTATGCACATACATGTTGTCCAACATTTACAATAATCATGAGGAAAAGAATGTCATTGGATGGCAATAATGTCTCCTTACCTAGTTACCTGGTTATATACTGTACATCAAACACAAGGATGATTTAGGACCCCAAAAACCTCACAAAACACAATGTGACTGAACTTAACATGTGGGAATGGGCACCAATAGTTGCACATTGTTCATCCCTTTGATGCCACACAGACTTCACAAACAGACACACCAGAAGTCTAACTGGCACACAGGGGCACATTGTAGCCTGTGAGGAAGAAAAGGATGGTGAGCTACAAATACAATGTTGCACATGAGGTACTTACCTGCTCCTCCGGTGAGCCCTAGAGCTGTGTAGGACCTCAGTAAGAAGCCTCTCCAACTCCTCTGGAGAGAAGGCAGGGGCCCTATTACCTGCTGAATGTGGCTTGATTGCCCCCAGAGGTAGTACAAAGCAGCTCAGGCCGTGGAGGTGCTGCGGACAGCAGTGTTAGGAGTCAAATGAGTGAGTCTGCAGAACATAGCTGTCATGTCCACCACGTACACGGTCGTCACTGCCAGCAGACACAGCCATTGAGGCTCATTGTTGCACATATGTCCCTTTCTGTATCAGGAGATTTTGCATATCTGAATCATCCTTGGTTGTTGACGCCACTAGGGAATCCAACTATGCCAGGGGAAGTCCATTTCAATGAGGCCCATGGAAAAACACGGCGAAGAGTGGAATGGGCTTTTGAACTCCTGAAGGCCAGATTTAGGTGTCTGGACAGGACTGGTGGAGCCCTCCTCTACTTACCTGGAAAAGTGTGTCAGATCACTGTGGCATGCTGCATGCTCCACAACAGCACTCTGCGAGGGAATATCTCATACATCCCAGAGGAGGCGGAACCAGCAGTGCCACTGGGTGAGACTCTTGAAATGCCAGGTTGAGGATGACAGTGGTGAAGAGGAAGCAGCTGACTTGTAGGAAGATCTCATCAATAACTACTTCTCATGAGGGAAAGTATGTCATGTGATGTAATGACTGTGACCATACAATGACTGTAGTTGTGAGAATGTGAGGAGTTGAGTATTTTAGAAACAAATAGGAGCTAATACTCTGCAATAGTCAGCCAAAGGCTGCTTGATGAGTTAGCGTTTGATACATCCCTACCTTTATGATGTTGCTTTGTTTGTGTCAGCTTCCTGGCAATAGGATTTCATTTCCAGACGCTTTCAATGTGATTTGTGAAATAGGTATGTTTTCAAGCCTATTATTCTTGTTTTGCCTTTGTACAGGTACCTTCACCATAACATCCTCATGTTGGCATTTCAGAGTTGCAACATTGGCAGATATCTGATGCTGTGCTGATATAGAAAGTGGACATGGATTGTTCCAGGTAATGTAGGTCACAGATTTTGGGAGTATGAGATCTGTTCCAAGACAGCTTGCACAGTGTTTGGGTGGATGATCAGAAGTGCACATTGGATTTTTCTGTGTACTGTGGTGGCCCAACTGCATCTTGTGTGTCATCATGTGGGCCTGAAATATGTAGCCATATATTGTGACCAAGTCAGTTTCTCTTCACATTGGCTAAACACCATTCCTGTATAACCTGCATGTAGCTGTAGATGTGTTTCATCATTGCAGGCCACAGTGCCTATGCCACAACACTGACATATTTGTGTCATACCACCAGATGCATGAGAAATTTGATTTTGATGGGTGTGTGATCAGGAACTGTTGTACTGCCATCTGCCTATATTTTAGATTATGTGATGTTGGACTACTTTGGTGTGGTATGTGATAAGACTCATCCACTTTAATGTTTGCCTATTCTACAGAACAATGCCTGACAAATCCCTTCCTTTTGTGGTCTGGGGGACAGAACCTTGGAATATCTAGTTTGACTCAGTATGAGTCACACATTCTTGTTTCTAAAAGTTCAGACATATAGACAGCCTATGTGCTCTACACTGGAATAAAATGTTTGATGTGACCGCATGCTAGTACTAATGTGTTTGTGTGTAATAGTTGTAATCCTCAGCATGACACTCTGTAGCGGTAACATAACACTCCTTGCACAAGTAGCTTGTGTCTTCATCATGTGGTTCACATGGTTTTACATCTCTACATAGTAAAATGTGGAAATTAAGCAAGCAGACAATGAGTTTGTGATTGCTGAATTTATTTCAATGCTGTTGCAGAAAATAAATTTGGACAGAAAAGAACAAAAAAGTAAAGTGAAGGTGGAAGCCGTGGTGAATGAAATCACTGGAGTAAATGCCAAACCACTGGGAGTCCAAAGTCCAGAGTACTCCTCCCATTGGAACTGGTAGGCAGTTGAGGATCAGTCAACACAGTGAACATGTGGCACACAAAGGAGGTCCTTTAGGAAGAGGTCACTTGTTGGCAGGGGTGGGTGTTTTGGCATTCGCACCTCCTGGATTCTTTGCTTGACATCCCTATTTGCATGTGGGGGATCTGCTGCTAGAAGGAGGGGTGTCTGGGGCAGATTTTCCCTCTGGCAGGGCCTCCCTTCCAGTGGCTGGCACTGATGTTGATATGCCTGTGTCGATGAGCCAAAGGAAAGGGAAGATTGGTTTTGAAAATCCCTGCTCAGGACTGTGTGCATGTCCCTCATCACCCCTGTTAGGGAGGGTATGTTGGTATTGTGGGCCTCCATCTGTTCTCACAAATCCCTATGCATGCTCCTCTGAAGCTGCTTGATTTCCCAAAGTTGAGTTCAGACCTGGCCTATCACATATTCCGACTCCTGAAAGACCACGAAGACTTGGCTTATGGTGTCCTGGCTAGGAGCAGCCCCAATGGCTCACCCAGCTGGCCCACATCATCCCTCCACTGCACCCTACCCACACAGGCCTGTGCTCTTGCCACAGGGTGTTCTCTCCCACTCGGTCCTGGAACCTAATTGTCCAAAGTGTTGCACTGCAACTCAGGATCTAGGATTGGGGATGCAAGATGGTAGACACTGTGCTAGGTACATTGGTTGGGGGAAAATGCCTACCTGTAATGTTGAGGCAACTGGGCTTTGATGTGTTGGGGTGGGCACAGTGAGACTCACTGTTGGGGTCTGACAAGGTTGACCAGATGGGCCGGAACCATCCTCCATGTCCAGATGTCCAGGAGTGTCTTCTTTACTGTGGGCTTCATGCATGGGGTAGTGGCAGTTTCTTCTGTTGCCTCTGTGTGTCCAGTGGCAGCTCGACCGGTTGTTCTGAAAGATACAATGCTACTGGTTGTATTTTGACATATACCTCCAACAATTTAGGGGGTGATTCTAACTTCGGCGGGCGGCGGAGGCCGCCCGCCAAAGTTCCCCCACCAAAATACCGCTCCGCGGTCGAAAGACCGCTGAGGGTATTTTGGGATTTGCCCTGGGCTGGCGGGCGGCCGCCAAAAGGCCTCCCGCCAGCCCAGGGCAAATCAACCTTCCCACGAGGACGCCGGCTCAGAATTGAGCCGGCGTAGTGGGAAGGTGCGACGGGTGCAGTGGCACCCGTCGCGTATTTCAGTGTCTGCATAGCAGACACTGAAATACTTTGTGGGGCCCTCTTACGGGGGCCCCTGCAGTGCCCATGCCATTGGCATGGGCACTGCAGGGGCCCCCAGGGGCCCCGCGGCACCCCCTACCGCCATCCTGTTCCTGGTGGGAGACCCGCCAGGAACAGGATGGCGGTAGGGGGTGTCAGAATCCCCATGGCGGCGGAGCACGCTCCGCCGCCATGGAGGATTCTGCAGGGCAACGGGAAACCGGCGGGAGACCGCCGGTTTCCCGCATCTGACCGCGGCCGAACCGCCGCGGTCAGAATGCCCTGCGGGGCACCGCCGGTCTGTCGGCGGTGCTCCCGCCGACCCTGGCCCCGGCGGTCTTTGACCGCCGGGGTCAGAATGACCCCCTTAGTGTTACATTAAGCAGAGACCTTGTACAAAGTGAAGTTGTAGTTAATTCTATTGTGGCAAGTACCCATGGTATTGGATGCATTGACATGACATTTGTGGAGCATGCTAGATCTTTTTGACTGAAGCAGCTGCTGAAATCTTCAGATCATTAGCCCTTGGGAGGATGGCCTGAGAATGCCATCTACCCACCAATGCAGCCAAACAGTGGCTAGGCAAGCTATGTCTTTGACCATTTTGAGGCCTAGTTAATTGTGATGCAGGAAGACCTAGGGGTTTGTTGTAGATGTTACAGGACTCATCATGTTGTGAGTGCAACGTGAATGTGTCTGTTGCCAATACCATTAAATACCATTCTGATTATGCATCAGGAGGTAAGGGATCATTGTTTTGCACACTGGGTAAGGTGTCCTTCCTGTCCTAAATAGTTTCATCTTGGGTTAGCAGGTCAAGCTGGAGCTAGGTAACCAGACCCATCTCTAAGTTGAGCATGATCTGTATCTTGGTCACTCCCAGGTGAGTAACCTTCAATTGAGAGTTAGCAAGCAGGGGTATTTGGATAAGTGACCACTGGTTTGATATTTGGAGTTAGAGAAACAGTGCCTACTGGGAGTTGCAGTCATGTCACACACTATACTACACACACCTGACAAATGTTATCCTCCCAGGTGAATAAACTTCATTTGAGAGTTCACTAATAGATGGATTTGGGTAAGTGAACACTTATTTTGTGGTTGGAGTTAGAGAAACATAGCCTATCAGGCTTTGCATTCCGGTCACTCCCTCTACTTACCCCCATCGTACAAATGGTATCCTCCCAAGTGACTTCAATGGAGAGTTAACAGACAACAGTATTTGGGCATGTGAACACTGGCCTTGTGTTTGGAGTTAGAGAAACAGAACCTCCTGGCCCTAGCATTCATGTCACTCCCCTCTACTTTATACTTTTGATAAATGTCATCCCACCAGGTGAGCTCACTTTATTTGTGAGTTACCAAACAATGGTATCTAGAGAAGAGAAGATTGGAGTGATAGTAACAGAGCCTCCTGGGAGTTGCAGTCATGTCACTCCCTGTACTACACACACTATACACATATTATTCCCCCAGGTGAGCTCACTTCTTGTGTGAGTTACCAAACAGGAGTCTTTGGAGAAGGGGACACTGGGCTGGTGAGTAGAATAACTGTGACAGAGTCTCCTGGCCGTAGCAGTCATGTCACTCCCTCTACTGTATACAATTGATAAATGCCATCCCCCCAGGTGAATACACCTATTTGTAAGTTATCAAACAAGGGTATTTGGAGAAAAGAACACTGGACTGATGGTTGGGGGTGATAGTAACAGAGCCTCCTGGGAGTTGCAGTAATGTCAGTCCCTGTACTACACAAACTACACAAATATTACCCCCCGCAGATGAGTACATGTCATGTGTGAGTTACCAAACAGGAGCCTTTGGAGAAGAGGGCACTGGGCTGGTGAATAGAATAACAGTGACAGAGCCTCCTGGCCTTAGCAGTCATGTCACTCACTCTACTACACACACTACACAAATGGTATCCTACCAGCTGAGTAAACATACATTGAGGGTTGTTAAACAGGGGTCTTTTGACAAATGAACACTGTTTTGGTTTTTGGATTCAGATAAACTGTTCCTCCTTTGAGTTGCAGTCAGGTTATTCCATCTACTTCCACACCTGACCAATGTTATCACCTCCAGGTGATAAAACTTAATTTGGGAATTGACAAACAGGGGTCTTTGGGCAAGGGGACACTGGGCTGGTATTTGGGGTTATATGAACAGTGCATCCTGGGAGTTGCAGTCAGGTCACTCATGTCACTCTCTCTACTACACACTCTGTACAAATGGTATTCCCCAGGTGAGTACACTGCAATTAATAATTGTGTAACATATGTATTGTGGCATGTGCTCACTGTGCTGTTGGTTGGAGTCAGAGAAACAGTTCCTCCTGTGAGTTGCAGTCAGGTCACTCTCTTTACTTCACACACTTGACCAATGTTCTCCCCCTAGGTAAGTACAGTGCAATTGAGAGTTCACTAACGGATGTATTGTAGCATGTGACTACTGTGCTAATGTTTGTGGTTACATAAATAGTGCCTGCTGGGAGTTGTAGTCATGTCAGTGCCTGAACTACACACTCTTGACAAATGTTATGTCCCCAGGTGTGAACCCTGAAACCGATAGATAATGAACATGGGTCTTTGGACAAATGAACACTGGTCTGATGTTTGGAGTTATAGGAACAGTGCCTCCTGGGAGTAGGATTCATAACAGTCCCTGTACTACACACACGCTATGAATGTCATGTGCCCAGGTGAGTACACTTCAATTATAAGTTGCCTAATAGAGGTCTTTGGACAGGTGAAGACTGGGCTAGTGAGTGGAGTAACAGTAAATGAGGTAAAAGGTGAACTATGAGCATGCATGATTTTCCATTTTTGTGACATTTTTAGTGTTGTGACTTACCAGGCTCTTCTCCCCAAGGTATTCCTGTCAAGCACCCAGGATGCAGGATGGCTAATATCTTTTCTTCCCAGGGAAAGAGATGTAATGGGGCACTAGGAGGACCACCGCCAGTCTTCTTCGCCTGCAGCCGAGACCAGGGAACAGACCTTGCCCCTGAGGTTGTTTCACTTCTTCCCTATGTGTGAGCGGGGTGGTGCCTACAGCATTCACTCTATTAACGAGCCTGTCCCACAATTCCATTTTCCTACTGAGAGGAGTATGCTGGACTTGTGCTCTAAACAATTGTGGCTTTCCTCTCATGATTTCATCCACCATGACTCGTAACTCATCTTCAGAAAAACAGGGATTTTTGGAACGTGACATTGTGGAACAAAAATAAATGGGTGACAGTGACTTGCTAAACAGGGGAAGTACAATAGGGTGTGGATGGACAAAAGTGTGTGCAAAGTGTTCCATAGGATTGTGAGAAAAAGTGGTGTCTAATTTATGTACTCTACAAAAAATGGTGCTCTGGCTTCATTGTCTTGCAGTGGAAATGCAAAGGATTGTGGTCTGTGAAGTGGTGTGGTTTATAATGTCCTTTGGAGGTGTGTTCCGTGTGGCAATGTGGGCCAGCTGTGTTGTTTTCAAATTCATCCAATGTGCAGTTATATATTACATTGCTGACCGCGGACTGCCGTGGCTCGGACCACCATTTGCTGACTGTGTGCTTGTAATAAGGTCAGTGGTTGGTTGCAGTGCTGTTGGTGCTCGAGGCCACTAGCAGTCTGCCTTTTTTGGTTTATGGTCGGCGACCCTGCCTGTCTGACTAATGATAGGACAGTCTGAAAGGCTGCCAACATGGCAGTCTTTTCAGGACCTCCAGCATGGGGGTCTGGCGGCCCGACCACCAAACTTGTAATGAGCCCCTTACTTTCCTGTTCTGAAATAATAGTAAACAATGTAAGGGGGAAGTATAGGGATACCCTGCTCCCCTAGGCTCAAAAGAGGGACCCAAGGGACCCTGGGGCCAAAATAAATAAAAGATCAGCAGTTTTTGCCACAATCCAGCAGGACCCTCCATAAAAGAAATGCTGGCCCTGGTCTGGCATCAATAATTAAAGGTACGTAATTACAATTTCACCCAGGCCTAGGCATCAGCAGACAGACCAACATGGAGTCTGCCTTCAAGAAAGTAAAAAGAAATTGTGTCACATCTTTAAAAAGTGACAGATTACATACATTTCAGAGAATGAAAAGCATACTCTCGACATGGTGAGATTTTGCATAGTAGAGCTGTACTAATAATGTTACATTCACATAATCCAAAAGTAAAAAAAAGAAAATGGCTTTGGGAGCTCTGGAGGGAGTGAGGAGGAACATAATTGCTGTGTGTTAGACACTTGTGGGCCTCTGGATGGACTCGTTTAGAGCGGCTCCCCTGACCCCGCTGCGACAGAGTGTTCAGGAACCTACCTTGGGTGATGTGCTTTTACCTTGAGCACGCAACAAGGGTCTGCACCTCATGAAGATTTTGCTGTTGCCTGCCTTATGCCCTCCCATACAGCCAGCACGTTTCAGAAGTTTCTGAGCTTTCCGGTGGAGGGGTGCAGTGAGAAAGTTGTAGCGCTCAAGGCTGATCCTTTCCCGGGTCTTCAGGGGAAGAGTCAGTGTAAGTTGCTTCCGGCAATTGAGCGTCAGAGCAAACGAGAAGTGCCAAGTGAGGGGGAAGCTGTGTCTTTCTGAGAGCCATGCAGGGTGCAAGAGTGAGTGTTCTAGCTCCCCAGTGCATGGGGGGTTTAAATGGAGTGGTGAGGAGCCATTCTCATCCCTCTCACCAGTTTTGCAGTGCAGTGCCATATAAGAGGTATTCACAGCCTGTTCTAGCATCTATGGAGAAGATCCATTGTAGGCCTGTTGGAAAATCAAGGTACGCACTGCGAACACACCCTTCAAACAAGGCAGTGGTAAGTCTGGACTTAAATTTGGCCTCTGGGAATTCTGAGGCACTGGAAACCTTGGAGGTACCTGTTCAGAAGATAGCTGCAAGACCTTCTATTGGTAGTGGTAGGGGCAGAAGTAGTAGGGGCCGGAAGGTTACTGCTCAGAGTAGAGTAACCCCCTCTCAAAATATATATATATATTTTTTAGAGAGAACGCCGCAGCAGCATCAAGTGCAAGACCAGAGTCAGGAATTCTGCTGGGATTGGGAAGCAGATTTACGTATGAAGAGACCAGGTACTATTAATAAGGAAGTTTTGTTATGGTAGTGGAAATTTCTGTATACAAAAGACAAGGCATTAGCTGCACCAAGACTGCCACGGGAAGGGATTGTGAAGGAATCTGAGCTCCCACAGTTATGGCAAACCTCACTGTGACTACTGTACTCCATGGTTAATCCAGCTAACTTAAAGATAAATAATTTTTTACCATCAACAGACTTTATTGGACTCCACAGAATGTTGCAGAACTTTGTGCAGCCAACAATTCCAGGTTGTAGGCCATGTGGTCTCCTGCGGGCAAACTATCAACATATGTTTTTCTCGTGTCCTGTGCTTAGTAGGTATTGGTGTATGGTGGGTAATATAATCGCTGAAATCCTGGGACATCAGGGTATGATGAGCCCCGCATTGATGCTGTTGGGAGTGGACTATGAGGCAGGTGGCATCCTTCAGAGACAGCAGTGGTCCCTGCTGTTTTACATGCTGTTGCTGGCTAGATGGGAGATCTGCAAGCATTGGCTGGTGCCAGTGGCAACGTCTCTCAAGGAGTGGCTTCAGGCTCTGCAGTGACCTAGTAAGATGGATATGGCGAGCCCCTCAGGTGGGGCAGAAGATATATGGGCAGATAATTTTAGACGGCAAGGTGTGGCAGTAACAGAAACTTAATAGTCCTGTGATTATACCATCATGCCCAGGCTTGGTGGGCCTGGTAACCCAGCTTGGAGTTGCAGGTGCCATTGCTAATCGCATCAGGTGGGAGATCCGTGTTCATGGCATCCTGCCTGTGATTGCAACAGCTATGGTGGTATGAGGACTAAAAATCAAAAATAAAATAAAATAAATTGTGATACATCAGATTAGACATATTTTGGAGCACCTACATTTATGCATAATCATACAAAAGAAAATTAGAAAAAGAATGTGACATTTATGTAACAAATAATACACAGTACAACTGTTTATAGCTTTAATATGTTGTAACTCCAGTAACATTCAGCACATGGCTTCCTTTTTGAGAAACAGACATTTAAATGTTTGAGCTCAGCAAATAAACAAGCCCACAACATAAATTAAATTTCACTCTTTTTCAGCAAAGGAGAAACACAGGAGAGAAAAATTCACATAGGAAACTCAATCATGTAATTTTAAAAGACATATTTTCTCTGCTACCACAAACACGTCTATGCTAACCAAAATACATTTACATCAATCACAGTTTTCTATTTATTAAAAATGGTCAAGAATTCCCTTTCTGTGATGATTTCTGAATCATCACTAAACTACTCTACACTACACTGCAAGACTTCATCAATTATTCTCAGCTTCTTCGATTTGTTCTTCTCCAGAACCTTCATGTTGTCATGACTCTGGTTTTGATGCCATCAAGTTCCATGTCTTCTCTTTGTCTTTTTTTGATTGTCCGCTTCCTTTCACCAGCACATTTTAAACCTCTTTTAAGACAAATAATTGCTAAAAATATTAATGTCAAAATTAGACCTATTATACTTAGTGTTAATATTATTAATGGTGTTAGTATTTTCTTTAGTAAGCAACATGTATCATCAAACCATTCACCAGTTTTTCAAATTCTCTTCTCAATCTTACTTAATCATGAACCAACTGTTTCCACCACTTCAGTCTCTCACAAGGTCTTAGCTTCAATCACAATATTAGCTATATTATTAATAAATGTTTTTAATTTCCATGCTCTTATCAGGCACATAAGTAAGGACCTTAATTACATGGTACACTCCATTGTCCTTTGCCAAAAAAGCATCCAAAGCTATTCTATTCTCAATTATCGTTGGATGAATAGCAATTATTTTCTCATTGCTTTTAGTTAATGCACCTGCAGAATTAGTAACTAAGGGATCTGCCAATGTCAATACTTTTCTAATCTTAACATAATTCAAAGCCACACTAATAAGAGCAATCACCACAACATACACATCCACAAAGACTCAGCCAAATCTATTTTTCACTCTCTTAAAAGTCACTTCACTGTTTCCACTCAACTCAACACTGATGCTTTTGAGAACAACAATTACGATTTATTAAAATGCCTGCAAACATTATATACAATTCTGCACTAAAACAAAAACACTGCACATTGAGAATATGAATTTTCCTATGTTTGACATGACTAGGTCTGAATTAGGCCTTGACTCCATCTTGATCACTGTTGCAGCCATAATATTTGTTTTCATTTCTTAGTCTGACACCACACATAATTACAACGTGCACAGTTGAAATGCTTTGTACTGATAAGCTGTACTTGATGAATCACAGAGGAAACCTTTTACAACTTAGGCTCTTCCTTGTGTAGCTAGATTTGTACTTCTACCTCCAATGACATACAGTTAGAGGGGGTCACATTAATATTCTGTTAGGGGCTACTACTATAATGGTGGCATTATATGATGTGATATAATTCTGTATTGTGATTTGCCAATTCATTGCCACACTTGATCAACCTATGCTGATTTCACTATTTCTGATGATTTCTATGGTGTGTTTGCTTATTTAAACAGTGTCTGTCTTCTGTTTCCTTGACTTAGTAACAGAACCCTTGTTATTTCATCTTATACCTTTGACTTAGAATATTTTTGCCTTCATTTTACATCATTTCCTGCTGCATTTGATTGAGCATTATGTTAATTCCCTACATTGATTTATTATGCATCTTCTGTTTGCCTTTTGTAATGCTCCCAAATTATTTCATTAAACATTCACATTTTTATGTCATTTCTGACTGCTGAGGATTTATTTCTTGAAATGTTACTTTATTGATCTTGTGTTCACATGTTACCCAGGAACCTACTGGCTCATACAATGCTCGAGATTTAACACTGTCCCTGATCCTACATATATTCTTAATCTGTAGGATAGCCTGTACACTACAAATCAAGAAGCTACCCAGTTACCTGCAATACCAAAACAAGCCATTTTACCACAAATGTGTTTAATACCTCTAACTATTGTATTGTCACCTAATGTAAAACCTCTATCGACTATATAAATATAACTACACTTACTCATTCCATCCATAATTGAAGCATCTGTTCTGTCACATTTCTCTAGCATCATACACAAAACAATTTTCTTCTGCTATGAAATCCTAAGCTTGGGATACACTTGTGGATTTCTAAAATTAGGCTCAGCTTTCTCCTTCAACTGTATTTCTATTTATTCACCAGGATACATACCAATTCTCACTCTCATTTCATTTATATTCTCTAGTATGGTTACTCTTTACATCAGTTAGTTTACACATGCTCCTCTCATCACTGCCATTAATTTTGGACTTATGGAACATCATGGGTGTATTATGTTAATTACTAACATCCAAATTTCCAAGTCGACCATTTTTTCTCTAGAACATTATAATGTACTTCAAATTCTTTTAGAAAATCTTGACCCATCAAAATTGACATGTACACACTGCATGTGATTCCATGGGAGGGGACAAAATGCATATATGTAAAACCATCTGCAAGAGAAGAAGGCAGGTGAGATCAAGCATAACAGTTTAATATGTTCATGACTTGTTTGCATTCATTTAGCACATTTGCATAAGGATGTTCTTCAGAATTCCAATTAGAACTATTTCTATGACCCAATCTTCTACCTCTATTATTATTACACTGCAAGATATTTTGATGAATTGAGCCAAGCACAATATTTCTTTACTGGTAGCCATCTTCTTTCGATAAAACTAGATTTCAAAATTCCTAAATTTTAGTTTATAATGATTTCAAGCATCTAGTAAAAACAATCCTTTAGAAATGTTGAATGGGAGCATAGCAAAAATAATGCAGGCAAAAACTTGTTTAACATTTCAAATGTTCTTTTGACTAAGTGGGCACGAGAAAAATATTAGCTCACACAACTCTGAGTTCATTTCAACATTTCATAAAAATTATGCAGGCACAAATCTAGATTGAAATGGATAACTGATTGGTATAAAATAAGTCTTCTTTAATTTCAGGCGTTGAGTTGGTGGCAGAATTCTCAATTGTGGGCATTGACAAAAGTAAAATGTAAATTCTTACATAAAGCATGATGCAGGCATACATATAAAAAAAATCAAAAATCAAAAGTTTCTCTTCTTAAAATATTCTCAAAACTTCAGCTCCATCATTCCAACAGTGTCAATCTCCTTCACTCTCAGTTCATGCTAATTCATGGAGGTAGAGCTAACAGTAACCAATAGCTTTCAGATCAATCTCAAGTTATTCTGGTTCAATCTTTGTCAGAGATGCCCATTCAATAGCATCATATTTGTTGTTTGGCACCCTTGTTCTTGTTGATGCTGTAGCTTCAAGCTGTTAAAGAGCAGTGTCATTCAGATCTGTCACTGCCACAGAGGATTTTTTTCTGGCTTCTTTCACTCTGTCAAGTCTTTGCAAGACTCTTCTTCTTTCACTCACACCCTCACACCAATCAGCTTTATCAAGCTCTGATATCCAATCACAATTTCTCCATTTGCCTCATGTTCATCTTTGCTTATTTCATGATTTGCACAACTTGCAACTTGAAAACCTTGAGTTGGGATTTTTATAGTTCGATTTTTTTGAGGTTTGAGTTTGTGTTTTTGATTTTGGTGTTCTTATTTTTCTTGGTCTCTTTGTTTTTCTTCTTACAGAACTCTTTTCTTCCCCCTCTCTATCCATGTATCAAACCCAAGTTTGACTCTGTGAATTAGTGGTTCTTGTCACCACTCTTTTATCTGCAGTCTTCCCCCTGTTCAAGTAAGATGTATAGACCCAATACAGCAAACCTCCACACTTTACAATATTGTTCATCATTAAGATCACTTGGTACAGAGTTTTCCACCAAGGCTACAAATGTATCTTCCTATCATGTTTCTTCACCACAAGCCAGTCTCCAGGCTATATGTCATGCCAGCATTCTTCAGTTGTTGAAAATGTCACAAATCTTGGGGAGATGCAGAGTATACCAAATCAGACACAACTTTACAGGTTTGTTGCATATCATATTTGTTAAAAGAACTCGGCTATTTTTTACTTGGAATCTAGACCACGGAATTCAGCTCTTGTTTCTTTTTAAATAAGAATATATACATTACAATACATAACAGGTGCTTCACAAACTTTAAGAGTTGAGGAAAGAATTTGTGGTTCATGTAATAACGGTATTCAAGATTTAAATTATGTAGCTTTTTTGTATGTTTTGCATTGCGCTTTCCACACCATAGATTTTTTAAGCCACTTTATATAACATCTAATGCTCGTATGATTGATAAAGCTAGGCAACTGTTATTTTTTTCTCTGAAGATTAAATGTACTGTTTTAAAATGTGTTATTTATTAAAGCTTTTCTACATTTGTATTGAAGTAAATTAATTGTTTTGCATATGTTCTGTGGACTTCTTAAAAGATACAAAACTGACTTAGAAACTGGAAACCTTGGAGTAATCTTAAATCAGATCATCAGTAATATTCTGAAGAGCAGCTGAAGGGATGCAAGTACTCAAAATAGCCCTCCCAATTAGCACTTCATAGGAGTTAATCCTGCACATTAGTTGTGTTGTTTCTCATACTTAGTAGAACCAGAGAAAAGATATCTGGTCATTTTAGTGAAGTCAATGCACAAACCTTTGTCAATTTTGCTTTCATCATACTGCAGGCCCTCTTCACTACACCTGATGCTTCGGGATTTTATGGATTTCTCTCCAATGTTTAATGTCATGTATAAGACTCTTATTTCTCCATTTTCAAAATAAGTTCGCCTAACTGATTCCAAAGACGTTGGCAGGCCAAATCTATGGATCCACGCTCTCATCAATAGCTTGGATACAGTGAATGCATTATGACGCCTGGTTTGGAAGACTTCAATCTATTTGCCTAATAAACAAATATTGACCACCAAAATATAATGCCAACCATTACGGGTTGGCATCACTACAAAATCTACTTGTAATCTCTTGATTACCTTCTGATCTTCCTATGTGACACATAGTCCATCTTGTTGTTTTGGCAGCATTTACCTGCTAACGGACAAACATCTCTGACAAAGATTTTCAGAAATCATCCTAAAATGAGGATTGAACATAACATGCTATCACATCTCACCGTTCCGAACCTTTTCTTTTATCCTCAGACATCTCACTTTGCAAGTCCTCCAACTCATCAACTGCTTGCACTCTATGAATTGGCATTGTCAAAAAGCTGTCTACTTTACGCTCTTCTTTCTCAGAATTTTCATTCAGGTCTAATATATCAGATGCAAGAGCACAGCACTTTGCAACTTAATTTGCAAATTTATTGTCCTATGTGATCATCTCATCTCCATCCTTGTGTGTGGCACATTTTACAGCAGCAATGTTCTTCGCCATTTGCAAGGCAGTAAATAAAGCTAGAATTCCTGGTCATTTTTCATGGGAGTGCCACTAAATGTTATAAAATGCCTTTGTGCCTAAAACTACCCAAAGTTGCGGACCATTCCAAAACCAAATTGGCTATCTGCATAGATTGTAACTCAGGGCCAGATTTACAATAAAATGGTGCAGCGTGGCACCAAAATTGGAAGGCCCATGCTGCTACACTTTAGAAATGCAGGGATGTGCCGTATTAACAAGAATACCGTGCACCTTTGTGTTTTCCCTTGCACCGGTGCTAAATTTGCTACGGAGCACCAACACAGCCACCCTTGCGCGATGATGCAAGGATGGCTGCGTTGCAGGGGAGATTGTTTCTGTGCAGGAAGGGACATCTTCCTTCACAAAAACAACCTTCAATGGTGATTTTCTCTTTCTATGCGTGCTGCACAATGCAGCACGCATGGCAAGAACAAAAAAACAAGAAATGAAAGCATTTCTCCTTCCATGCTAACACCACCCCTACGAAATCTTGTATATCTGGGGCAGCGTCAAAAGGCAATGGGTGTTGCTGTGGAACTCCCACAGCAACACCCATTGCACGCCCCTTCCACACAAAGTGCTGCAAGTGAAGGGGGCATATTTACAAGGTGGCATTAAGACACAAAGAATGGCTTAACTCCACCTTGTAAATACGGTGGAGTGCACAGTGCCACTGGATCATCACAAAAAGTGTTGCTAGGGGCTTGTAAATATGCCCCTCAATTTATTGTCATACCCTTTTAATTGCATTCAATTCTGCTATTTGTACTGAAGTTATGTAACAGAAATATGATGCCTCTACTATGTGTGCATTCACCTGCTAACGGACAAACATCTCTGACAAAGATTTTCAGAAATCATCCTAAAATTAGGATTGAACATAAACATGCTATCACATCTCACCGTTCCGAACCTTTTCTTTTATCCTCAGACATCTCACTTTGCAAGTCCTCCAACTCATCAACTGCTTGCACTCTATGAATTGGCATTGGCAAAAAGCTGTCTACTTTACGCTCTTCTTTCTCAGAATTTTCATTCAGGTCTAATATATCAGATGCAAGAGCACAGCACTTTGCAACTTAATTTGCAAATTTATTGTCCTATGTGATCATCTGATCTCCATCCTTGTGTGTGGCACATTTTACAGCAGCAATGTTCTTCGCCATTGCAAGGCAGTAAATAAAGCTAGAATTCCTGGTCATTTTTCATGGGAGTGCCACTAAATGTTACAAAATGCCTTTGTGCCTAAAACTACCCAAAGTTGCGGACCATTCCAAAACCAAATTGGCTATCTGCATAGATTGTAACTCAGGGCCAGATTTACAATAAAATGGCGCAGCGTGGCACCAAAATTGGAAGGCCCATGCTGCTACACTTTAGAAATGCAGGGATGTGCCGTATTAACAAGAATACCGTGCACCTTTGTGTTTTCCCTTGCACCAGTGCTAAATTTGCTACGGAGCACCAACACAGCCACCCTTGCGCGATGATGCAAGGATGGCTGCGTTGCAGGGGAGATTGTTTCTGTGCAGGAAGGGACATCTTCCTGCACAAAAACAACCTTCAATGGTGATTTTCTCTTTCTATGCGTGCTGCACAATGCAGCACGCATGGCAAGAACAAAAAAACAAGAAATTAAAGCATTTCTCCTTCCATGCTAACACCACCCCTACGAAATCTTGTATATCTGGGGCAGCGTCAAAAGGCAATGGGTGTTGCTGTGGAACTCCCACAGCAACACCCATTGCACGCCCCTTCCACACAAAGTGCTGCAAGAGAAGGGGGCATATTTACAAGGTGGCATTAAGACACAAAGAATGGCTTAACTCCACCTTGTAAATACGGTGGAGTGCACAGTGCCACTGGATCATCACAAAAAGTGTTGCTAGGGGCTTGTAAATATGCCCCTCAATTTATTGTCATACCCTTTTAATTGCATTCAATTCTGCTATTTGTACTGAAGTTATGTAACAGAAATATGATGCCTCTACTAGGTGTGCCACTGTAAAGACTGGTTATTATGCTCAAGAGTTCCTTGATGATCTCTCAGTCAAGAACCATTTACAAATAAAATCAAATCTGACAGCTTGAGTGGTACATCTTGAATATTTTGTCTTGGTTTGGTAGACAACTCTGTCACATCAGTACAATCATGATTACCGTCATCACCAGTGTCTCCCTCATCCTCCTTTGGCAAAGACTAGAGTGTGACATTATTCAGGGATTCACAATGCCTGATTGAAATGTTCTCTGCTGACAATGTCATCTGCTTACACCTAGTCAAGTGACTATTTGTGAGATGTTGAGTATAGTAGCTAGTTAGCAAAGTCTCCATTGAACATGGAACAAACATAATGATTGTGCTCTCAATTGCAACTGCCTCGCTCTGAACAATTGCCAAAGAAGCCACCACAAAATTCTTCATGAAACCTGGAAATCAGGCAGAGTGGTGGCTGCTGGACCCAGTATTGCTGAAAAATATGCAATGGCTGCTTAGCCTTTCCATGTTGCTCAGTGAAAATATAAATATTGTACCCTTCTCTTTTATGAGAGAATAAATAAAAATTGTTCTCATAATTTGATATTCCTAGAGCAGGGGTGCTGAACCAAACTGTTTCTGAGCTTAAGGAAGGCTTGCATGCATTCATCATCCCAGGGCACCGAGCCCTTCACATTATTGTGAGTCAACCTTTGTGAGGCTTTGTAATCAAGGAAAAGTTTAAAATCCATTGGTGACAGAAGCCAAACATTCCCCAAACCATCCTCACTTCTCTCTTTGTAGCTTGTGGTTTCATTCACAGCGTGGTTGAAATGCATTATTTGGATGCCTTTCTGACTTCATTTTCAATCTAGTGTCCCAATTAAATGATTTCTTTTCGACGGTACTGTAGCTTAGCAGGAGATACTTTATGACTAATTGCAGCCAAATTATTTAATAGTGCACTTGTATCAACTCTACATACCTCTTTTGTTCTGGCTGCTATCTTCAGATCATTTATTTATTTTACCAGCATTGGATCATGTGCAAATTAAAATTTTCCAAATCCTTCTTCAGTATTTGGGAAAAGACTAAAGGACTCTCTGTAATACCCTATTGGAATCCTACATCAAACAAGAATTCCACTTTGGAATCTGAACCCAACATGTTGCTGATTATGCTGAAGAAATGCTTTATACAAGTCTGTGATTGTAAACCACTCATCTTTTGCAGAAGCCTGAAATAAAATGACTGCAGAATTTGGTACCACAGGACAATTCAGATCACTGTACAGATCTTATACTGTGCACCCTTTCCACTTGGTTTCTTTATTCCCATGACTGGTGAGTTACATGGGCTCCCTACACTGCTTTTAAAATGCCCTGTTTAATCATTTTTTCAATGATAAGTAAAATCTATTTGCTGTGCTCCGTAATAATCTTCAACGCAGCATATGTAGAAAAAGTACTTTTATTCCACGAGAAACGGCTACGTGGGGCATCCCCTCACCAGCCAGTCAAGCAACTGTCCAGTATGTGAATGCTGCACCAGCCGACACTCTCCATTCTACATTCCATTCCATAAAGTCACATTAGAACACATCTTTACCCTTTTAAACACAAAAGAAAAACAAACCAAACAAATAAAAAAACATGAGAGAAGAGAAAACATAGTTTGAACACTCAAAATGAAAAAGTTAAATATTCTAAAACAATATTGAGTTCAACAGCTTTACATCACAAAGGGGGTCATTACGACCTCAGCGGTCTTTTGAAAAGACCGCTGAGGCCGCGGGAGACAGAATACCGCCATTGGCGGCGGTATTCCTGTCTCCCTATTATGACATTTCCGCTGTGCCAGCGGATGTAACAGTGTTACCGTCCGCTGGCCCAGCGGAAATGTCACATCAACATTGCAGCCGGCTCGTAATTGAGCCGGCGGCAATGCTGATGTGCAGCGGGTGCAGTAGCACCCGTCGCGCATTTCACTGCCCGAAATTCTGGCAGTGAAATGCACGACAGGGCTATGCCTGGGGGCACCTGCACTGCCCATGCCAAGTGCATGGGCAGTGCAGGGGCCCCCAGGGGCACCCCAAGTCCCCTTACTGCCGGCCTTTCAATGGCGGTGTGTACCGCCACGGACAGGCCGGCGGTCGGGGACTCATAATCCCCAGGGCAGCGGTGCTTGCACCGCTGCCCTGGGGATTATGACCGCCATGCGGAATCCTGGCGGGAAAATGGAGGGGCCGGCGGTATGGCCGTGGCAATTCCTCCACGGTCATAATTGCTGGCAGAACACCGCCAGCCTGTTGGTGGTGTTACCGCCAAAATACCGCCGGCCGCCAGGGTCGTAATGACCCCCAAAGTCTTTCAAATAAACAGGAGTTCTGTGACTCCTCTGAGTTCTCCTCAATTGTGCGAACTCTCCATCTTCTCTCACGTTCACGTTACGATTTGCCTCAGCATAAACTCTATCAACATTATTATGGGTCAAGGACTCGTCATCCCTCAACATATAACTGTTGCAACCAGCATCCTCATTACTGCTCTCAACAACCGCACCACCATACTTCTCTCCAACCTGTATTGCATCAGCACCACCATACTTAACCACCTTCCTCAAATTCCACTTCTCTCCATTCTCCAGAATCACACAAAAACAATGCACCTCCTTTACTTTGAATGGACCTCGAAATTTTCTCAATTTTCCTGTCCTGATCTTAATCTTCACCCATTCACCTTTATGAATCCTGTTAACACCACGCAAACTAGACCACCCACTGCTACTCTCATCAAACCTCTTCTCAACGTTACCATTTCAACCACCAAACTTTCCACCAACCGAACAATTATCCAATACAGTCCTCATTCACCCCGGAAACATTCTCGTCCCTGCCTTTCTACCTCTCATCAACTCAAAAGGAACCTCACCCGTGACACTATTCCTTATTGTGCGATAAACCCAAACCATGTCTGACACCACTGATTAAAAAAAAAATCCATTTACCAAAGCCATTTGAATCGCACCTTCATCAAATGATTAGCCCTCTCAACAATGCCATTGGCCCGGAGATTATACAGACTTGTACGAGAGTGCTTGATCCCAGAACTTTCCAAGAAATATTTAATTTCTGTTGAGACCAACTGAGTGCCATTATCTGTGATAATCCTGTAAGGATAACCTTCTTCTCTAAAAATAGCTTCTAAAATGTTTAAAATAGATCCCGTTATAATATCCCTCATAAAATTCACCACCATCCATTTCGAATGAACCTCCACCATAACCATGGCAAACATTAACGGAATACTCAAATGCGCCAACGGTCCTATAAAATCAACAGACACACTATGCCACACCATACCCGAATTCTCTGTAACACCACAAAAGGATTGACTGCCAATCCTTAATCTCTTTTCACTGTTTTTACACATGATGCACTTCTCCACCCATTCTGCCACATCACCATCCAGGCCTGGCCACCAAAAATGTTCTATCAATCTTTTTTTAGTCAATGTTTGTCCTAAATGTCCTTCATGTGTTAACCCAAACAAATCTAAATGCAAACACAAAGGAGGAATAAACTTGTCCCCTCTCATCAACACCTCATCTTCACACAGCAACAATTTGTTCAATACTTTTAAACACAGACGCGTAGCTGTACGCACACAATTCTCTCTCTGAGCTCCACACTTAATCAAACCAACAACCTCACTTAAAACAGCATCATCCCTCAAACTTAACAACTATTTGTCCTTCAAAACAGCACGTCGCAAACTTTAAACACAACACCAGCGCGTCCAGCACTGCCAGTAACTGGTGGTTATCAATTGGCTACTGGGATTAATCCACAAACAATACATACTATTATGGGTAAAGTGCCCGTGGAACGGGAAAAAATACTGTTCTGGATTGACCAGAAAACTAATCAGCTGGCAGCTGTGATTCCCCATACGGGACCACAGGAACAACATAGACTGCTCACTATGTGCTTGCCTTTTGGGATGGTTCCCTCGGTGGATGACTGTGCCACATGGGGTACAGTCTTCGCTGCCATATATACTACCACACATGGTACCCCGACACTTGCCAATTTACCAGAAGTGTTAAAACAAATACAAAATGAGCATGGGGCTGCAGCAGTCCTGTATTTGGGGATTAAATTGATGCGTAACTTTGACGCCGTATCCTCGAAAATACTCAGTGACATTAAAGGGGAAGCGGTAGCACTGGCAATTTGCCAGCGTCTCCGGGAAATTCCACACCAGGAACAAGAGAGACAGCCGCCGAAAATAATTTCCGTTACCTATACTAGTATAGGATGTGATAGTTTGGGAGCCAAACCAAAGAAATTGGAGTTACAAAGTCCCGCCCATAAGGAGGGTACAAAGCAGGCACAAGAGGGCTCTAATAAGTTCTGGGACAAACAAAAAGATTTCAAAGACAGAAGAAATAAGAGAGCTGATTCTCCACACCTGGAGAACTCCGAAAGGAGATATAGGGCCTGATTACAACTTTGGAGGACGGTGTTAAACCGTCCCAAAAGTGGCGGATATACCACCTACCGTATTACGAGTCCATTATATCCTATGGAACTCGTAATACGGTAGGTGGTATATCCGTCACTTTTGGGACGGTTTAACACCGTCCTCCAAAGTTGTAATCAGGCCCATAATCTCAGAAATAGGGAGAACATTAAAACTCCATACAGATATACTGAGTCACGTCTTTTCCTTTCAGGACGCACCGGATAGTTATTGATTATAGACACTTAAATAGTCATACACGCACATATGCTATACAAAATTTACACAGCACAACACTAATAAACAATACAGTGCATAAAAAATATAAACCAACATTAGACATTTCTAATGGATTCTTCTGCCAGAATTTAGCACATGAAAGTCAGGACCTGAGTGCATTCTCATTTGGCACTTAGAAACGCTTTTGTCGTTTACCTCAAGGCTATAAAATAGCCCAGGGCTATTTTCAGCCCGTGTAACATCAATAGTACATGATATTGATTCTGAGGCATTATCCTATGTGGATGACATATATCTCACAGACGACGTCCTCGACATTCATCTTGCGAGGGTCGATCGGATCATTTTGGGATTTGCAGACCTCGGTTACAAATTCAATTTTAAGAAAAGCAAGATAGCCTTTCTTAGCGTATTGTTCCTGGGATATGAGCTATCAAACGAGGGAAAGAGCCTGGCCCCGCTCTTTCTAGAAACATTTGCTCAACTGCATCCTCCTAACTCGCTTAAGAAACTCCAGACACTACTAGGTTTCTTCAATTTCGGCAGAACATACATTCCAGATTATGCACAACGGATCACGGCACTTTAGGACTTGGTTCAGGCCAATTTTTCTAGCAGACACTGGACAATTGAACATACACGCATCCTTAGGGAAATGCAACAGGACATGCTAGAAGCTAAACACTTGCACCCACGTGACAATAAAACAAATTTGGTCATCAGAATAATTGCTGGTGCCATTGGATTTACTTATGTCACCTTTAATGAGGATGACACAGTACCCATAGCATATAAATCACATTTATACTCCAATGCTGAACAGCTTTCTGCACCTACAGAAAAGATTCTGACAGCCGTTCATAAAAGAGAGGCCAATTGCCCAGGGGAAATGTATCATTGTTGTCTCCCCGATGCCGGCCTTAGAGGCTGTCACCAAAGCAAGCGTTCATAACGCTAAAGCATTACATCCACATTGGGTTCAATGGGCAACGTCTCTGACTGCCACTGATGTCGATTACATTTTTGATCCAGAACTTCAGACACAAGAGTTTCTCCAGTACGAACAAGAGTACCCCGCTCCTCTAAATATCTTGCCACTAGACAACTACCATACTGTCATATACACTGATGGTTCAGCACAACCAGCTGTAGGTACTAAACATCAATACTCGGCAGCTTGCGCAGCCGTGAGCGTAGTGATGGAAGATGGAGTTTTCCACCCTCACAATACCTATACGGAGACCTTAGGGGACTGCACAGCACAGTTGGCTGAGCTTAAAGCTCTTATTCTAGCGCTCGAACATACTGAGCCAGGATGCCAGACCTTAATAGTCTGTGATTCTTATTACTGCGTCCAGTCATACAATGACTATCTCAATTATTGGAAACTGAGCAGGTTTAGAGATTCTAAAGGGAACACCATTAAACACAAAATACTGTGGGGAAGGGTGGCTGATCTTAAGGATAAGCTGCTGTGTGTCCATGTAGTCCATACATTGGGACACCAACGTGTAGGAGTACATGTTACCGGTAATACATTGGCTGATGAAGCGGCCAAAGCAGCAGTAGCTACGGCTTCTGTGGCTGCAGTGACTCATTCTCAGACGAGATTGGATAGTGAAATATTGATTGCCGTTAAAGCTTCGGCTGCAGGCAAACACCTTTCGAAAGGATACCCTACAAACTATACTTACCATATCAGTGCGCAGAATGGTGCTTACACAACAATTCCTGAGGTTGGAGTTCGAGTGATTCCCAATGAAGAACAGAGATTAGATCTAATTAAAGCAGCACATGAGGGTGTAGCTTCTGCACATGCTGGTATACAGGCCACGATAACACTTCTACAGAAATGCTTCTGGTGGCCTGGTCTATGCAGACGAACAAAGCAGTTTGTCCTTTGCTGTGACATTTGCCAGCAGATCAAGGGTTCTAATATGAAACACCACCACAGACATCCCTCTTAGTGTCCAACAGGCCACTACAGTGTGTATACCTGGACCATTGTGGTCCCTTACAGCCTGATGGTGCATACAAATACATTTTAGTCGCTTTAGATTCTTGTTCTAGATTCCTGTGGGTATGGCCACAGCGGTCGGCTGACGCCCGGACTGTTATAAAAGACTTGCTGATCTTTATCAGTACATATGCAGTTGCAGCATTCCATTCGGTCTAGGGCCCTGCATTTGCCTCTAAGGCATTCATGGACACCATGGGGACGATGGGTGTTGAACTCCATTACTCCTCACCATACCATCCCGAGGGAAAATCGGTCGTGGAGAGGCGGAATCGTGATCTAAAACAATCCTTAACAGCTCGAGTATTAGGTTCAGGCCGCAGTTGGTTACATCACCTATATGGGGTCCAGTGTTAGGGTTTGTGCACAGCAAAGAGCATGTCCCCTCTCACTGCACTAGTGGGTTCTGTAATAGCTCCCTTTTAAACTTACTATTGAAAGCCTTTCTTGTTATCTCACCTTCCCCCCCCCCAGGCTTCTGTGTATGTTGTTTAATGTGCTGTTTTGTTTACACATTGGGCCTTGCTTTTACCAAGGCTTCTTTAAAACACTCCTCTCTAGGCCATGTGTTAATTTAACTCATTTGCATAATAACTGAAACTCTGCACACCTTTCAAGAACATGTGCAGCATGTGAGGACCACACCCAGCTCTTCAAACCACACCCAGCTCTGCACACCTTTCAAGAACATGTGCAGCATGTGAGGACCACACCCAGCCCTGTCTATAAAAGGCAGCCCCCGAGCCTCACCCAGTGCTTGTGCTCGTCTACCTCCCGCTTACCTGAGGACAGATCCCTCGGCGCTGGCACTCCTGCTCTCTACAGACTTTCATTGGCTTCAATGGGCGCAGCTGCTGGCTCTTCCTTCTTCCGGTTTCCGGTTCTTCCTTGCCTCAGCCTCTCTCCTACAAGCAACCTGCAAAAGAGAAAGAAGACAAGGTTAGACTGATCAGTATCTCTTGCCAGCAACAAGTAAGTGCAAAACTTTTATTACCTGAAAGAACTTTGACAACAATTTCTGGATTCATGTATAGACAATTTGAAACAAGATACCTTCCACGAACATTGTGATTCAAACTCTTTGTTACAAGAATACTTTGCGGAACTTTGTGAAGCAAACATTTTTTTATGGAACTTTTAAGAATCGAACCGTGGAAACCATTAACAGCAAGGCAAACAGTAAATCAACGACTTGCACAAATTACATGGTGTATTTAGACGTAAATGTACAGTATTTGTTTTATAAAAGATTCTGGAAATATGGGAAAAAAGCTTTAGAGTAATAGAAAGCACATCCCAGAGCAGTAACACATTCCAAACCTGGAAACTAGAGACCAGGATCCAAGAGGCACCAGTTTCTACAGAAGTCAGAGAGGGCCGCAGATTTGTGCAGCACTTCAACAGTGGAAACGCAAGAACGGTGTTGTCTCTTTATTTTATTTTATCCACTTCCCCCCTTCCCTTGAGCTTCTGTTCTTAGTGCACTGTTTTAAAAACTAGTGTGCTGGAACAAGCAGTTTCAGGGTGGGGTCGGATTGTCTTCAACCTCCATCAGAACTGAACAAGGACTCAGGTGAGCTGGGCTTTGACATCCAGAGAGCACTGAATAATCTGCCAAGACGGTCCTTGGGGGGGACGCACTCCATATGAGGTTCTCTTTGGGATACCTATGCATGTCCCAGATCTTGATGCCCCTGGTATGGTGGCAGCAGAAACACCATTTGACATATATGAACGTCTCACTGTTTTACAGGAGCTTAAGCATTTTTTTGATGATAAATCATCTGCAAGTGCTGCTACTTTAGGAATAAGGGATTTAGCGAAAACTTCGACTGGCTGGATTCCTAAAGCTGGGGATCTGGTTTGTGAGAAGATCGCAGTGAAGAAGGAGTTCGGTTCATCATACAGAGCACCTGTACCAGTCTTGGGATTTCAAGGCACCAGGACTGTCATCTTACTACCCCTGTCTGGTTCTAAGACGAACAGATTCATCTCCATTGATGACATCAAATTACACCATGTGGCCTATCCTTCACAGTAGACCAAGAGGTCCCTTGGGTGGTTCCCAATCCCCTCTCATTACCCAACAGGACATACATCTACATAGTAGGATGAACATCACTACTACAGACTATGCAACAATGTCAACTGCTGTTCCAGAAAACCTCCTTGACCCTGGGAAGGGCAGAAAATGAACTCTTGTTGGTTCCAGTCACTACTTCGTGACCACCCCGGTTCAAGATCTAGCTGTTTTATACACAAACACATCACAGACTAATGACACTGTCTACCAAGAGCCCCCACGTGAAGTGGACCAAAGTACACCAGCTCCCATGTTTGCAGAAACTGCCTGTGGCTATTTCATTGACATTGATGATTTTTCTTCAGACTCGTCCAGTACTGTGATTGACAATGTTTCAAAAAGTAGTGAGCTGTATCAATGGCTCAAAAAGAACTATTTGAAATACCCATTAAACTATTTATGGTTCTGTTTGACATTTTTTGCATTATTTTTATGGATTGGTTTTTTGACTGTTTTATTTTTGCTTATAAATGGTCAATATATTCCTGATCGCTCCTCTGTGGAGCCTGTTGATGAAGTTTTAACTCTACATCATTCTTCACATAAGGTCCGAAGAGATTTGTTCCCTGTAAATATTACAGCAATACCGATTTCTGATAGGATTGTGTGGGACAAAGTTCCATTCGATATATACGGGCCTACTGAAATTATTCAAATACCATACATGTTCAAAATTTCAATGACTGATGTAATTACACCTGATGTTGTCTCTGATGAGTGGGATGTCCAAACAGTTGGTTCCATGCTAACTGAAATGAAGGACTTTTCCGCTTTTGAAAGTGATGATGTATATGAACATACAATTAATTATGGGAAAATGTTCTGCTATAACAATTGGGGACATTACTACCTACACCGTGCCACTAGATACAGGCCAGTATTAAACTACACTCAGTCGGAACACTGTTCTACATCACTGGTGGGGAGCCCAAAGTACTATAGTGATAAATTGATAAATTTAAATACTTTTCTGGGCATGACACAAGAAAAGCAGAGCCGTATTATTTTAAAATACCTCCGGCACAAATTAGGAAAATTTTGCTAACTGATACAAAACTGATTTATTCAGATCCCTTTGTTTTCCGGCTCGCAGTTGAAGATTACGAATACTGGAAAAGCACTATTGATTTGAAAAGTATATGGGGAACACAAGATTGGCAGATACAGGGTACGGAGGCTTTATTCCGAGCATGCCTGATTCCTGTACAAATGATTTTCTTAAATGACACAATTTAGCAGATATCCTGTCTGGGGTTAGCAAAAATTAAAGATTTGAACACGCCCAGTATCCCCACCCCGGCGAGGTTTAAAGATTGGCAATTATTCCTCAATATCACCGAGGACAAGCTAGATGCATTGGTTAAGGCTGGTACTTATAATTCTTCACTTTCTAGTCCCGGCGGGTGGTTAATCTGGCCCACTGACACTAATGAGTGTCAGGTGCGTTTTTTGAACTCTTCAGGGGGTTTCTCAATTAACAGACCAGACCCACGCTTTGTATCGGGTCAACATACAGGTACAGTTACGACATACAGTGTGGATAAGCTGTGCCAGCAATGGGTACAGACCAACACATTAGCCGCAGTTAAGAAACACCTGAATACTCTTTCTGAAGAAATAGACTTGCAGGATTTTCTGCTGGGTCCTAGGAAAGAACGCTCAAAGAGGTTTTTATATGCTATCTATAATGAAATTTGGAAACTTTCCCAGATTGAGGCTGCTGCGCGTTTAAGGCAATTGGATAAAGAAAATTTAGAAAAAGCATTAGCTGTTGTCGATAACGGCATGAATAACACTGTCCAACAGGATTTAGTCATTATCAAATATAGTGTTGTCTGCTATTGATATCACTCAGACAGACCTGTCCCGGTCATATCATGGGCAAACACAGCTGCGTTCCATCATGCAGCTGGGTTGGACTCTACAGACACTGAAAAATGCCCGCATTCCATGGAAGTATATTAACGGGAGTGAATTCTTCACTGCTTTAAATTCTTCCAAGGAACAACAGACATTGGCTAAAAGGGAGGCTAGTTTCACCATGCTTTGAGTAGAAAATTTAGATAAGTTGCCCTTCACGGTAGCAGAGAGTCCTTCAACTATCTGGCTCTTACATGGGATAATTAATTTACCAATTTCGACCTTTCGTTTCTCAAGCTGCCTGAAACATCTTGCAGTGGGAAGGTACGAGCAACTAGGAGATAGCTATATTAAGGAAGAGTGGGAGTTGCCCTTTGACTACAAATGTCTGAACGGCGAAACAGAGGTCCTTCTTAGCGGAAGCGAATGTGAGACTGCTGTTCGTCATTCCATGATATGCAAGCAGGTGTCTCTTCATGGTCTTTGCAATGGAAGTTATGTGGTACTGAATGATCAAAGCTGTTGTGACATGCGACCAGGAATTGCCTACGCAATCTCGGTCTCGAAGGTCATTACGTGTTGTGGACATGTTTTGTTTCCCCCCCACACGAGAGATAAAAGTATCTGGCATGTGGCCCCACATAGATACTATTAATGTGAACTATGACAAGCTGAGCAGGCTAAAGGCGCTATTGTTTCAAAAACAGGTCGCCTTGACATCCGCAAAAGAGACGTATACTCTCCAGATTGCGAGATCATCAGCCGAGATATAATCCCTATTAAATACCAACTTCCCCAAGCACTTTGGAGAACTGGTATCCAGAATATTCAATGCTTCAAGCACTACTGGGATTGTTCAGTTCTTTAAGGCTCTCGGGTCTGGTTTCATATCCATCTTCCAGACTGTCTTCGGAGTCATCCCGTCAGCCATCCACTCACTCTTTTCAAGTGTGTTTGGTGGCTTTCCAATTATTTTGGCTTTGGTTGGCAGACTAATACAGCTATTTCTTCTGATTCGCAGTGGTTGTTTCTTTCCAGCAATACAGAGCAATGGAGCCGCTCCCACCAACTCCACTGTGCAGTGAGCGCATGGTTTGGTTCTTCGGTGCACACTTGCTGGTGTAATTGGAGCATGACTGGTCGTTGTCATTTAGGCCCCTTCTCTGGTGCGTACAGCTGGTCTTCCGCTGTATATGGTGTCTCTTTGAACATCTGCCTATGGTTTGTCTTGCTGTTGCACCGACATCTCCTGTGGACCACGCACTGCTGATGTCCCCGATGAGGGTTCATACGCGGTCATGTCCCTTGAGACCGAGGTTGCTCCTCGAGGCCACCTATGAGCCTTCCGTTTTGAGATCTACCATGGATGAGGACACTGCAACGGGTAACGTTACACCAGGAAATACTGCTCACTACTGCTCTGTGGATCCGCTTGTCCGCCCAGCTCTCGATTTTACATCAGATGATGTTGACTCATTTTTGAGGTCCTTGGTTGGTGACTTCGATGACACTCTTCAAGATCATGCATACAGCACATAATTTGATGATTTGACTTGCCATTCCCGTTTTAAAATTGTGCACTTCAATTGACTTGCTTTGGCACGCTGTGCTTGTCATGGTTGACATTAACATCTCTATATGTGTTTTAGCAACATTGTTTTTATTATCTTTTTAAAACATTTTAAATATTTTTTTGCTGATTTTTTATGCTTTTACCTTTTAGTTCAGAGCTATTTTAGCGTTTGGTTTCCTATACCTTCGTCATACCTGTTACGGCAATGGAGAGGGTGTAGTGAATCCTAGTTCGTTTTAATGGGACAACAGGAGTTAGCTTAGCCTCTGGCTTGCAGACTCGTGCTCCCGTCACCTAGTGACTTTTAACCTACTTAGCTTGCTCTGTCTTAGCACATTTAATTATTTAATTCTTCTAAGATGGCTGCATTGTTTATAGTTAGGCCACTTGTTATGAGTTACATTATCAGTGTCACCGCGCTAAGGTGTCCAGATCAAGCAACAAAGACAAACAAACAGTAGGTGTTCATACTTAGGGATTTTCCCTCTCTATACTTTCGAGGGATTGTTTATATTAATTGCCGTTGCAAGCATGTCTGTTATCTATTGTTTGGGAACACACCTACGTCAGGGGTCCTTGTAGATCTGTATAAATATATTGCACTTTAGACAGATAATCAGAGGGATTCCGACCAGAGGGCATCGCCACCAGCTGATATCGACGCTGCAGTCATCTTGACGCTGACCCAATCTTCTTGTCCCTGCGGAGTCTGAGATAGAGACCTCATTCCAAGGTAACAAGGGCTGGGGCTCCTGTCATGGACATGGCATTGGCAGATTAGGTTTAACAAACCCAGCTCTCCTTTAGGTAGGAGGTTATGCCTTTAACATTAGGGTATTAAGGCATGTTACATCTCGTATGTCTCTTCTATACATTGCAAGATGGTGGGGGTCTTTGTAATAATGACTCTCGCCTTCACAATACTGTTTCTTGCATTATTCATTATCCTAATCATTGCAGCCCATGCAACTTATCGCAAATTGCAGTTATGTTGAATAAAAACTATTGAAACTTAACTTCATCTTTGTCATTGCCTGTGTTTGTATGAGACATGATATATCTGTGAGAAAGGGGTAATCTACGTTTAACCACGACACTCCCTGAGATGTCTTATTCTCGAGTCCATGCGTAAAGGCTGCCACAAATCACCTTTTACTATTGTGTTCATGGTAAGGTGCTGCTAGTGAGCCGGTAAGGTTGGGACAACAGTTGCGACTTGTTGTAGGAAAGGCGTAGTCGCCTACAAACAAAAGTACTGTCATCCTTTAACCAGAAGTCTTGCCCAGAGCAAGAGTCCAAACTACGACAACGGTTCATGTCAAATGATACCAGCACCCCAGCATTATACAATTCATCCTTGATAGCATTGAAACACAGTGTTTGTTCATCACCTCAAACAAAGCTATTGTTTTTCTTTAGTAACTTTCTTAGATCATCAGTTTTATCAGCAAAATTCTGAATACATTTTGAATAGTATTCTATTAGACCCATAAATGATCTCAACTGATCCTTGTTATTTGGTGGAGGAGCATCTTTAATGGCTCTTAATAAATCTTTTTTTGGTCTCACACCCTCCTTAGAAAGCGTATGCCCCAAATATTCGACCTTTTCCACCAAAAATGTACACTTTTCTTTCCTGAGAGTCAACCCTGCCGTTTTGAGCTTCTCAAGTACTTGTTTCAATGCAACATTATGGGCCTCATTCGGACCCCAGCGGGCGGCTTCCGCCGCCCGCCTGGCGGGAACCGCCAGAAGACCGTACCGCGGTCAAATGAGCGCGGCGGTCATTCTGACTTTCCTGCTGGGCCGGCGGGCGACCGCCAGAAGGCCGCCCGCCGGCCCAGCGGGAAAGCCCCTTCAACAATGAAGCCGGCTCCGAATGGAGCCGGCGGTGTTGAAGGGGTGCGACGGGTGCAGTGGCACCCGTCACGATTTTCAGTGTCTGCTAGGCAGACACTGAAAATCATTATGGGGCCCTGTTAGGGGGCCCCTGCACTGCCCATGCCTGTGGCATGGGCAGTGCAGGGGCCCCCAGGGGCCCCATGACACCCGTTCCCGCCATCCTGTTCCTGGCGGTTTTTACCACCAGGACCAGGATGGCGGGAAGGGGGTCGGAATCCCCATGGCGGTGCTGCGAGCAGCGCCGCCATGGAGGATTCTTTGGGGCAGGGGTAAACCGGCGGGAAACCACTGGTTGCCCTTGTCTGACTGCGGCTTTACCGCCGCGGTCAGAATTGCCCATGAAGCACCGCCAGCCTGTTGGCGGTGCTTCCGCGGCACTCTGCCCTGGCTTTTTTTAACCGCCAGGGTCAGAATGAGGCCCTATGTCTTTGAACCGTGTGACCAAATACAAGAATATTGTCTTGGAAGAAAATAACAGTATCCACACCTTTAAAAACATATGACATCATTCTCTGAAACACACTTGCAGCTGATGATAACCCAAAAGGCATTCTGTTAAATTAAAAAGTGCCCTCTGACGTTATGAAGGCTGTAAGTTTTTTTGAATCCTGATGTAATCTGTTCTGATGGTATGCACTTTTCATGTCAAGTTTACTGAAATAACACTCCCCCCTTCAACAACAACAACATTTCGTTGATATTCGGTAGGGGAAAGGTGTCCACCACTATATTGTGATTCACACTGTGTAAATCAACACAAAATCTCAGGCTTCCATCAGATTTTTTGTTAATGACCACCGACAAAATCCACTCAGAGCTTTCTACAGGCTCAATAATGCCCTTGGAAATCTTGTCTTCAATTAGGTGCTTTACCTAACCTCTCACTGTTATAGGAACCTTTCTTAAAGCATGCTGTACAGCGACCGCATTCTCCTTTAGCACAATTTTGTGCACATAACCTTTTAAAGTTCCAACGTTTTCCAAAAAACATTGCTTGCCCCATCAATAATATCATCAGTGGACAAAACCTCCACAACCATAACTTGAGAAGGGGTTCTCAGGTTGATCACAATGTGAAGATCAAACTTGTTTTGCCACCCCAGGATGGGAGGCCCAGATTCAGCAACGTATACTTTGCCTCTCACCGATCTGTCTTGGAAAGTTATCTTCGCAACCAGGTAGCTAATGAAATCAATTTGCTCCCCTAGGTAACCACCAGCATTTATGTCTTTAGACAGCAATGTAGCATCGGGCCATTCACGACTCACAATACTCTTAGGTACTATAGTATACAACGATCCTGAGTCCACCATAAGTTGGACCACTCTTTCATTAATGATGAACTTTTCTTTGGGTCTGGTACATCTCCCCATGTCAATGTGTGGACTCTCTATACACAAAATTCTGCTTCGCCAGACTCCTCTTGAATAGCCAAATTGGACTAATCCGGTATCATCGGCACTTTACTAGATGAAGCTCTACACACTTTTGCAAAATGACCTTTGCGTCCACATTTCCTGCACTCTTCCCCCAAACGTTACAACCCTTGAACTCTGCACTGTGTGTATTACTGCCACACCTGAAACACACCTTAGAATTTAACTTGTCGTTGCGCTCGGATTTGTCACGATTACTAGAGTATCCACCCTCAAGTGATTCTTTTTTCTTTTTTACAAACATGACCTCGTTGTTGCACACCTCTTTCTTCCCCAACTATTTCATGTAAAACTCTGATTGCTCTACTACTTTCACAATTCCAATTGCACCTTTAAGGGAAGGATTCTTTCTTGCCCATAAACGTTCCTGTATTTTTTTGCTTTTGCACTGAACAATTAGCTGGTCCCTTATGATTTCGTCAGTCATGCTCCCAAACTGACATTTGGTGGAGAGTTCCCTCAACTGCGAGACAAAATCGTCAATAGACTCATCCATTTTTTGAGGTTGTGTGTAGAATTTATACCTACACATAACAACACTAGTGTCCTTTGAAAACCTTTTTTTCAGTCTGAGTTTTGCCTCTAGAAACACATCCTCAACATGTGTACCATCCTCATTAACAAACTCAGGTAAATACTTGAACACATGTTGCCCTTCTTTGCCCAGGGCACTCATTAAAATTGCTTTTTTGCTTGTAGGTCTGAAGCCTTGGCTATCCAAAGCTTCCAAATAATTTTCAAACACGTCGATCCACCCTTCAGATTCTCTATCAGGTGAACCCACATCTTGTAAAAAAAATTGGTGGTGCAATAATAGCTGAATTGTTCATCCTGAAATATATGTAGCAAATTGTAAGAAGAAAAACAAGTTATTGTTATTCAAAAATATATTTCTCCACTTAGATAAATTTTGTCACTCCTTTACTTTACTGTTTCTGCCCAATAGTCCTCTTTCTATGTTATTGCACAGTTGGATCGGCAGGAAATGTAGTCTTTCTTCACTTTCAGTGCCCCTAGATATGAGCACGACAAAGCTCATGAGGAGGACAGAGATCAACCAGAGATACACTGGTAAGTGCCACAAATTTAATATGCAACCAGACAAAATTGCATTCCATGCTCCTCTCAGTACATGCATAAATGTCTTTCCATCAAAGACGTCGCACACCGTACGTAAAAAACAAACTGTACATGCACATGTTGAAGCGCATTTAAACAATGCACGAAATGAAAGCAGCGTTTGTGCACGCGATGAGGCGCCAGAGACGCTTTGCGCATATAGAAAAATCAACGCGTCTCTACAAGAAACCAAAGCTCACACCATTAAACAAATCTGCCTTCATGACACAAGCGATGTGCGGCGTCAGCAGATCAGTTAAGTAATTCCGAATGGCAATCATGAAGCCGCCCGTTACGACCTTTGAAACTGCACGCGTCGTTTCGAAGCACAAGCCGTTACTCTAAGCTGTGCTCCGTAATAATCTTCAACGCAGCATAAGTAGAAAAAGTACTTTTATTCCATGAGAAATGGCTACGTGCAGCATCCCCTCACCAGCCAGTCAAGCAACGGTCCGGTAAGCAAATGCTACCCCAGCCAACACTCTCCATTCTACATTCCATTCCATAAAGTAACATTACAACACCCTTCCATTTCTTCACAAGAAAGCCTGTATTGGGAAGTAATTTATTTGGTTTTACAGTGATCTGCACTTTGAATCAATCCAATTTACTTTTCCTAGGAAATCCCAAACTTCCTTATTCACCTTATGTCTTAAATCTAGAGGTAGTTCTTCTGAAGTGAACACTGCAACCATCTTACCCTTTGTTGCTTTGTGATTTTATCTTAAAATCTAAATCCTCACCTTGTGTTTGAATGCCAACACCATCTGGTGTGCAGTAAATTGCACAGTTCAAGAGATCAGGATAAAATAAAATAGCTGGATTCTTTTCACTGATTATAAATTCATGATGATTTATAGTTAAACCATTTTTCACCAGGACATTAGCTGACAATTCATTAGTCATCTGTTTATTTGAAATGTCTAAATTTGGATTTTTTTTCTCAAGAGTTGCAACCGATGAAGCATGTGGCACCTGTATCAATTAACATTTTTAGTGAATGAACATTTATCTCTCCTTCCACAGAAGGACCTTCTTGGTCTACCGCTAGAACTGCACCAAGCCTACAATACTCCTTGCCTCCCAGGCACCGCCATTGGGTCAAGTCAGACACATGACACGCTCCTGTAGGAACTCCAAGAGTAGCTGCTAATTGTGGAATATTATCATTAAGTACTGAGGCCCTCAATATGAGTGTGGCAGTCTAAAGACCGCCACACTCCCGATGGCGGTCGGACCGCCACAGACAGGGTGGTCCAACTGCCCTATTATGACTGTGGCAAATGGGCCACGGTCCAACCGCCGGCACCGCCAGGTTACCGTTTGTCGACAGCCTGGCAGTCTCGGCGGTCGCAATCCCTGGGGATTAAGAGTCCCCTTTCCACCAGCCTTTGCATGGCGGTCTCAGTGCCATGCAAAGGCTGGTGGAAATGGGGAATCGGGGGCCCTATGGGTGCCCCTGCACTGCCCAAGCAGTTGGTATGGTCAGTGCAGGTGCAGCACCCCACTGCGCCTTTCACTGCCCGAATTACGGGGAGTGAGATGCGTGACGGGTGCTGTCGCACCCTATGCACCACAACATTGCCACGGGCAAAATTACGAACTGGCATCAATGTCGTGGTGAGTTTTCCACTAGGCCAGCAGGCAGAAATGCAGTTTTCGCCCACTGGCCCAGTGGAAAACCCCTAATAGGACAGCCAGCATACCGCCAGCACTGGTGGTATGCTGGCTGCAGCGGTCTTTAAAAATCAACACTGAAGCCATAATGAGGTCCTGAATGTTTTTGCTGAAATCTGAATTTTGGCTGACATCCTGCATAATATTCTGCATGAGTTGTAGAATGACTAAGATTTAAAGCATATTCCCTTTGAATTGCCTTTGATTTTCTATATGCGCAGAGACTGGTAAGTCTGGAACGATTGACTGTGTCATTCCATTATATGCCATGTGATCCATATTCTGCTGCATTTGGGGAACCATTTTTTACTCATTTTGAAATCTTCTGAGATTAAGGGGGTCATTACGACCCTGGCGGTCATGGACCGCCAGGGCCGGGGACCGCGGATGCACCGCCAACAGGCTGGCGGTGCATCCAGGCCTATTCTGACCGCGGCGGTAAAGCCGCGGTCAGAAAAGGGAAACCGGCGGTTTCCAGCCGGTTTTCCCCTGGCCTGAGGAATCCTCCATGGCGGCGCTGCAGGCAGCGCCGCCATGGGGATTCCGACCCCCTTACCGCCAGCCTGGTTCTGGCGGTTTTGACCGCCAGAACCTGGTTGGCGGTAACGGGTGTCGTGGGGCCCCTGGGGCCCCTGCAGTGCCCCATGGCATGGGCACTGCAGTGCCAATGGCATGGGCACTGCAGGGGCCCCCTAACAGGGCCCCACCAAGATTTTCAGTGTCTGCATAGCAGACACTGAAAATCGCGACGGGTGCAACTGCACCCGTCGCACCCTTTTCACTCCGCCGGCTCCATTCGGAGCCGGCATCCTCGTGGAAGGGGGTTTCCCGCTGGGCTGGCGGGCGGCCTTCTGGCGGTCACCCGCCAGCCCAGCGGGAAACTCAGAATTACTGCAGCGGTCTTATGACCGCGCAGCGGTATTCTGACGGCGGTACTTTGGCGGGCGGTGTAATGATCCCCTAAATCTACATTTCTGTTTCTAATGTCTGTTTTCTCACAGATGTAGCACAGAGTATTTCTGATCTGTGCATTATCAATATCATTTCTCACATTAGCATTGTTATTAAGATCTCCACCACAAGGACCACTATTTCAATCTTGCACAAATTGTACACCATTAATTGTACAGTAACACATTGCAAACCAACACCAGCACCAAAACCAGATGCCTGAAAACTACCTTGGGCACCTTTCTGAAAGAACGTAATTTGAGCCACCATCTCCTAATTCTATTTCTTTAAAAAAGTTGGAGGAGGCTTAATAAGAGATTAAGATGATCTTGAGGCAAAAAGAAAATGAAAATAAAGCATCCATATTTGACCAAGGTACCTTTGCAGTAGTCAATATTCTTTCCACCCGAGTATACCACTTCTCAGGCTCCTCATTGTGCTTTGCAAAATGTCTTGTAAACGTTAAAAATCACTTCTATATACATATATATGTATATATACATACATATATGGGCTGAGTCCAAAACTATGGTAGAGTGGCCAGAAAACCATTGAAGAAATCTCATCTTAATCTCTTATTAAGCCTTCTCTAACTTTTATAAAGAAATAGAATTGGGTTATTGAGCATTCTCAGAAACAAGTCAATTAATCAAATATTAAGAAAGTGACACAAAATCTTGATGAGTCAGTACATGTATATTTAATCTGTTGATGCAGTTTTACATACACTATTTTAGAGTTCAAGACCCTACAGAAGAGGGCTAATATATATGTTACTTCCTGGCGGTCGCCAGTAGATAGTTATAATTAGGACCATGTTTCCCTAGAAAAAGTGTTTTTTTAACTTGCCTATGTCTTTGGCATCGTTTGACGAATCTTCACAAATGTTTCCCAAAAAAGTGGTCCAGTGGTTCTTGATACACATGAAATGTTGCAGGGTGATCCGTCAAGCGGGGGCTGAGAAAAAAGGGGCTAAAAAATTCCCATAGGATCTGTCAACACGCCTAAAACCAGAATGCGCTAGATGGAATTACTCCAAATTTGGAAGAAAGCTAGCTGTCAGTACACAGATCTTGCTTTTTGTTAATTGAAGTATATCCGTTCAGTATTTTTTTAGAAGTTTGGGGAAATTCAAATTTTTATATCTCTGGCCCCGAACTATGCACAGCTCTGATTGACTGCCAACATTTCAAACCAGAAAGGGATGGCAGCAATCTTGGGACTAGGTGTGAGTCAATTACCAGAAAAAAAGTTAAAAAATAAAATAAAAGGGGCCACGATAGAGACACCCGACCTGTTTGCACTGGTGGGACCACCACCTCCCCAGGGCTTTATTAAAAATGCGTTGAACCACCAGTAAAAAGACAAACTGAATTTGACTTCTTTCCTTCTTGTGTCAAGATAAAATAAGATTTAAATGCATCTTTATTGCTCATTCATTTTCTGATTGAACAGAACATCTTTTCCTTTTCAACTCCCCAGAACAGACCAGTAGGTCTTAAAAATAGCTCAACCTGATAAAATCTAACTAGCGAGTAGATTTTTTGAGTCTTGATAATGCTTAATTCCTTTCTGGTTTGAGGCTTTTCTTAAATTTCCCTTAGTTTGAATGTATATTTACTTAGTATGTACAACAAATGACAGAAAAATCTAATTTCAAGGCGCGAGGGCAGAGTGAGGGTTAGGGTAAAGTACTAGTTTGAGGGAGAAGGAGTAAAAATGATGAAAGCAAACTGATTCAAAAACCTTTAGCCATCTTGATGATTAGGCGTAGTTTGAGGAAAAATGGAGAAAAGCAGAATAATACAAATTGAGTTGAGATTATAAAATATCAGGAGAGATGTTTATGTACTTTCTGTACATTTCAGCATAGCATTGAGGGTCAAAAGGGTCATGAAATGTTTCCACAAATGAGGTAGTGTTTCCCATTGTGTTAAGTTTCCATTTTGTAATAAAAAGCTTACCGTCCTTGATGGAATGTAGGTTGGTCTGTGTGAACAATTCTGTTAACTATTTGGGGGAATTAAGATGTGTGACTTGCCACATAGTACAGATGGTATTTATTAAGACCTGTTGTTTGATAGCTGGTACTTTAATTTGGTGCAAAAATAGAATATGTACTTATTTTTTCTCAAACCAGGGGTGGTGTTGCACTTTCATATGTAGTTTGAATATGGATGTTGGGAGAGCCTGTCAAAGTGTATAGTGAGTGTTAAGAATTTGGCCACAACCACTGTAAGGCCTTAATGTATTTTTGACTCATCTGAGTTCAAATGCTAGACAGTAAATGTTTCCCCCTTTTCTTATGGATACAATACCGCCTGTCCTCTGGGGGTCGTAGTTTAGGGCTATTCCTATGTTTTTGTTTCAGATATCATTTCCCTTTCCTTTTATGATGATGACCTTTGAGTCAAATATATTGCCTTCCCTATCCATGGTGCTGAAATCTTTGTACTACAGTGCTCCATTCTTACTCAAAGTATACTTGTAGCATGGTTAACACTTTATTTATAAATGGGATTGGATAACCTTTTTATTTTCACTCTGTAGACCATTGATGTTACGAGCAATGATTGTAAGGGTCTTGCCCTTATTTATTGCAAAAAATAGGAGGCATGGAAATTTTATTAAGTCTGTAGCGTTTATTGGTTTGTCATTTTACTATTATGGCATCTATCCTACTTGCAGTTTTTGATTTCTGTGCAAGCAACCCACCATTCTTTTCCCCTTTCCCTTTTCTTTCTCCTATTGTGTTAATGCAGAGATGAATGTTCGTCTTCAGGGATTACTTTTTAGTTAAATGCCACTTTAGCTTTCAGTATTTTGTTTCGACCCCTAACAATCTCTGCTTTGGGAGCTCACTTAACTTTCAGCAGATAACTATGCAATTTTACTGGCACCCATGGCTTCCACAGCCCTGCTCCTCATATTGTGCTTTGTTCTTTTGTATTTGGATTCCCTTTTCACTAATTTCCTCCTTCACTGTATATTGTTTCCCCATCTCATTATCTACTGAGCGTTTCCCACTTCTTAATTATTCTTCCTCTTGATGACAATTTTTGTACTGGGTGCAAAGTCTGATTTACCAAATCTGTTAGTTAATCAGAAAAGGGCACTCTTTCTTAAAAAAATATTATCTTTTTGTATTCTGAGGATACACTGTGCCTTTCAAAGCCTGTATTTCAGAAACTCAAACAGTTTTCTACATGTGTTGATGGTGCCTTGTATTGGGAAAGATCCACACCTTGGAGATTTTGTTGCCAGTGTCAGAAAGGACGGCTCTGAAAGGGGCAAGTGCTTTTGTAGTTTTGTAACATTGTTTTAAGCACCACCTGTGGAGAAGAATGTGATGTATACATGTATCATCTCGCTCTTTCTGATCTTTATCCTTAATGGATACACTCTCTTTCTTATGGCCTCAGTAGGTCTGGTTATTGGATTTGCAGCTGCTTCCATACCTAGGTGACATCTCAGCTTGCTTGTGACATCCGACTTACAAAATGATTGCCATAATGGTCGACCATAGATTGTCTCACAACTAACTAGGATTCCAGTTTGATGCCTTTATAAATATGGTTATGATTGCATGGGAACTATCAACAAGGACAGCACTAACTAATTCTGAGTACAGCTCTAGTGATCCCATTCCATCCAAAGAGGATTTTCAAGTTGATCTAATAGTGTTGAAAGTTATTGCTTACATGGTATTGTCAACATTGCACTGGAACTCAGTCCCCTTCAAGGTGGACGTAAGAAACCCTCTTATTATACCTTTGTTTTGGAATTTATTCTCCTTAGTGGATCTAGCAGAACTTATTTTTGGTGTCTCTGATCATGTTTAGGCTACAATGTTTCCAATACAGAGCTGACCCACCAGACCCACCACTGTGGTCACATATTATACTCTACCAGAACTAAGTTGTCACATATCCAAAGTCCTATAAAGCCAGTCATAACCATTCACAACAAGAAACTTTCAGCTGAGCTTCCACCTACCTGGATGAATTCCTATCAAGACTTAGGGGGTCATTCCAACCCTGGCGGTCGGTGTTAAAGCGGCGGCCAACCCGCCAACAGGCAGGCGGTAAAAAAAAAGGAATTCTGACCCTGGCGGGAACCGCCAACACAGGCCGCCACTTTAACACTCCGACCGCCACGGCGGGGCAAACAAACAGCGCGGCGGTCACCGCCAACAGACAGGCGGCAGACAATGTACCGCCCACCCTATCACGACCCACCAATCCGCCACCTTTTCCGGGGCGGGAGCCCGGCCGATAAAAACACGGCGGAAAGAGACCACGAACGGGAAAACGCTCACCTCTATACACTCCACGAGGAATCTGGACAGCATGGAACCCTAATTAAACATCCTACCAGCGATTGTCTACCTGCTCCTCTACCGGGAGCACGAACGCCGCCGCAGGAGACAACGATGAGTACTGCACCTATGACACAGGGGAGGGGGGAGGAGAAAAGATTACGGGCACACACATACGCGACCCCCCCCCCCCAAATCCCCACACACCAATGCAGAGCAACAAGTCAGAGTTACACCCCCCAAACCCCCCGGAATAATTCAAAGACAAAATAAAATGATCATTAAAATAGAAGTATATTAAAGCATATTTGAACTTAAGTGAAATATGAAATTTATAAAATAAATAAATCACAACATGAACAATGTATACATAGTCCAAAAGTCCGGCACATATTGGCTACATGCCATTGTTTGTGGGCCAATGTGCATAAACACATGGGAAAAGCCCACACATGAGACCCGATTCCATTGGAGAGAACACTGCTGGGGCATCAGATAATAAAACCACAGGCACCTCAGGGGGAAGGGAAGGGAGGGCACCTCAGCCACATGAGTCCACGACACCAGATCCACGAGGGGCCTCCATGCCCACTGTACCATCCTGGGGAGTGCAAAGCCACAGTCTCTCAAGTCTCTACAGTGGGTGGATTGCCCACTGTACCATCCTGGGGAGTGCAAAGCCACAGTCCATCAGGTGGATTACAGACTCCACTGGTTATGGAGGAGGCATGGTGCCCAGAGTGCTTCGTGAAGCCCTGCCCGACACAGATCCGGCCCTGCCAATGGGCCAGCGGTGCTTGAGATGAAGGGCCCAGTGGAGCGGTGCTTGACAGGAAGGGCCCAGCGGAGCGGTGCTTGAGATGAAGGGCCCAGCGGAGCGGTGCTTGACAGGAAGGGCCCAGCGGTGCTTGAGATGAAGGGCCCAGCGGAGCGGTGCTGGACAGGAAGGGCCCAGCGGAGCGGTGCAGAGACGGCGGGGCCCAGCGGAGCGGTGCTTGAGATGAAGGGCCCAGCGGAGCGGTGCTTGACAGGAAGGGCCCAGCGGAGCGGTGCAGAGACGGCGGGGCCCAGCGGAGTGGTGCTTGAGATGAAGGGCCCAGCGGAGCGGTGCTTGACAGGAAGGGCCCAGCGGAGCGGTGCTTGAGATGAAGGGCCCAGCGGAGCGGTGCTTGACAGGAAGGGCCCAGCGGAGCGGTGCCTGACAGGAAGGGCCAGCGGAGCGGTGCTTGACAGGAAGGGCCCAGCGGAGCGGTGCTTGACAGGAAGGGCCCAGCTGAGCGGTGCAGAGACGGTGGGGCCCAGCGGAGCGGTACTTGAGATGAAGGGCCCAACGGAGCGGTGCTTGACAGGAAGGGCCCAGCGGAGCGGAGCTTGAGATGAAGGGCCCAGCGGAGCGGTGCTTCTCACGGCGGGGCCCTGTTCAGCGGTGCTACTCACGGCGGGCCCTGTTCAGCGGTGCTACTCACGGCGGGGCCCTGTTCAGCGGTGCTTCTCTTGGCGGGGCCCTGTTCAGCGGTGCTTCTCACGGCGGGGCCCTGTTCAGCGGTGCTTCTCACGGCGGGGCCTTGTTCAGCGGTGCTTCTCACGGCAGGTCCCTGTTCAGTGGTGCTACTCACGGCGGGGCCCTGTTCAGCGGTGCTTCTCACGGCGGGGCCCTGTTCAGCGGTGCTTCTCAGGGCGGGGCCCTGTTCAGCTGTGCTTCTCTTGGCGGGGCCCTGTTCAGCGGTGCTTGTCTTGTGTTCCTAGGGAACCAGATCTGGTCAATTCTTCCCGCTCAGTCGCCATCCGACCTATCGCTTGCGGGGCCCTCCTGTGCTGGACTCCTGGGCCCGTGGGTGTCCTCCGTCACACCCCAAATGGGGCTGGTGGGGCCCTCCTGGGCAGCTCGCCTGCTGCCGGACTTGTCCGCCCTGCTGCCCTTGCCCCCCTTGGCCGAATCTCTGGGGCCCTTGCCTCCCTTAGTGGATGGGCCAGGTGACGGTGCAAGGGTGGTGTCCTTGGGGGCAGCTGTCTCAGGCCTGTTGCGCCGGCCCTTCCCTTTTTTGGTTCTTTTCCCAGGGGGTGGGCTGGCTGTCCCCTTGCTGCTGGCCGATGTTCCTGCCCTAGGAGCTGGTGGACTCCAATAGCCCTGAACGATGGTCCTAGTAGGTGCAGGGCTTGTGGTGGCTGAGGTGCTGTTTGGACTCTTACTAGATGGAGGGGGTGGGTCAGGTGATGCAAAGAGGTTAATTTTGGAGAGGAACAACTTTTTAGGAGCAATGGGAAGGGTAGGTGCAGTGGGTATGGGAGTGGAGGAAGAGGATGTGGTTGTAGGAGAGTCAAGTGTGCTGTCTTTGGGTGCAGGTGCTTGTGCTGGAGGCTGTGGCGAGGTGGATGGCTGTTGGGTGGGTGGCTGCCGGCGTTTGTGTGGCTTGGAAGAGGGAGTGACAGACACACTGGGAGAGGACACAGGGGACGTGTAAATGGCAGTGGGGGTGGTGACTGCACGTGTGCGGACTGTTCCGGTGGGTGTGGTGGTGATGGACGTAGTGGCTGATGGTGGTGTGCATGCAGGTGTGAGTGGAGACGTCACAGGGAGGGAGGAGGGAGATGAGGAGGAGGGGGACACAGAGGAGACAGTGGCTGTTGGTATGTCTGCATGTGGATGTTGCTTGGGTGAATGCTTGTGTGATCTGTGGTGCTTATGTCTGGATGAGCTGCCCTTGGGTGTTGAGGTGTGTGCAGGCTGGTCTGTAGGTGTGTCTGGGATAGGCAGAGGAACAGGGGAGTGGGACTGGGTTGAGGAAGTTGGAGGGGGGAGGCTAGAGACAGGGACAATTGCTGCCGTCAGTGCTGAGGCCAGAGCGTTGAACGATCGCTGATGGGCAGCCTGACCCGAATGAATGCCCTCCAGGTATGCATTGCTCCGATGCACCTCCCTTTCTACCCCCTGGATGGCATTCAAAAGGGTAGACTGCTCAACAATGAGCGTCTGGAGGAGGTCAATGATCTCCGCACTGAGGGCAGCAGGGGTAACTGGGGCAGGACCTGAGGTGCCAGGGGCGAAGGCGATGGCCGGCTTCCTGCCCGAGCGGGCACGGGGCGGAAGCTGAGGGGCTGCTGGGAGGGCGGAGCTGGTGCGCTGGGTGGTGGCTGTACCTGTTGTTGCGGTGGGCACGGATGTTGCCGCCACCACAAGGGAGCTCCCTTCCGAGGACGTGTCGGTGTCGCTGACGTCTCCACGGGTCCCCGTTGTGGAGCCCCCCTCGCCCTCCGTCTCACTGGTTAACTCTGAGTCGGTTGCAGGGCCCTCCGGGGCCATGTGAGATGCAGCTCCCTCGTGCGCCGATGCCACTTCTCCTCCGCCTGATGATGCTAATGCACACATGAACAGGAAAACCAAAAAAAAGGGGGGGGGGGAGAAGAAAGAAAGACATGTTGAGTGCATGCATTGGCGGCACCGTTGGCGGAGAGGACAGACACAGAAGCCCCCTGCACTACGCCGCGCACTCGGGGTACACTACTCAATTATAGTGACTTGGCCTACAAGTCTATGGACGACAAATGCACACATAGGTGAGCCCGGGCCATGGATAGCTGTACTTAGCACCCTACAGAGGTGGGGGGCAGGGGCACACGGCCATGTCTAACGGAGGGGCCTAGCCTACTGAAACCGCCCTGGCCTAGAGATAGCCACAGCCCTCCTCCCCCACCCAAACGCCTCCACTATGCGCTAATATAGCGGAATGTGCTGATACTCACCCCCTTGTGTCTGCTGTGATGTCCTCATGCGCCCATCCAAATCGGGGTAGGCCACCGCCAGGATCCGGGACATCAGGGGGGTCAATTGACGACTGGCACCCCTCCTACGTTGGGAGGCCATCCCCAGCAGAGCCTCGGCGGTCTTTCTGCTCCCGCGGCAGATGTCCTCCCACCTCTTGCGGCAGTGGGTGCCCCGTCTGTTGTGGACCCCCAGGGCCCGGACGTCCTTGCCGATGGCACGCCAAATGTCGATCTTCTGATGGGCGCTGACCTATGTGACATGTACAGGGTGGAAAAATAAATATCATCACTTTTCTGCATGGTCGATGTGCGCGGCCCCCCCTACCCAACCTTGCCATGTGGCACATGCTCTCATCTGTCGTGCGTTGCACTCCTCATTTGCTCCCCTCCCCACCATCTTACATCCACCCCACTCAACACAGCCATAGCCCATACTACTTGCTCCCTGTGTACTTACCTGTTGGTCTGGAGGACCGTAGAGTAGCGCATACTGGGGTAGGACCCCATCAACAAGTTTATCCAATTCCTCAGATGTGAAGGCAGGGGCCATTTCCCCAGTCGCAGCAGCCATTGTATCTTCCAGACCGAGTTCACAGCAGCACTTGCAGTATAGGTCCTCTCCTGTGGATGATCAGGTCTCGAGTGATTAAGCAACTCGAAAATGGTGGTCACGCCCGCGGCGGTGCGTACCGCGGCGGTGCGTACCGCGACCACCGGCGCACATCGTCATTGGCTCCTGAGACCCATAGGGTTCAATGTTAACCAATGCTGCTTTGCGCCGCGGTCTTTGACCGCCTACCGCCACGGTGTGCCACGCCAGCGCATTGACCTCACATCCCATTGTCACACTTCACAGGTCAGGCAGCCACCATTTCAAGGGCCCACATGGCTGAATTTCCACGGCGTCACACAGGCCTAGGCCTTGCATTGCCACTCATACAAGCCATTCAATGCATAGCGAATCGTGTACTGTGCAAGCTGTGGTTACGTACCTGTGGGTTGCTTGACTCTGTGCTCCATGTTGTCCTTCCTAGGCACCGTCCGCTGGGACTTGCGAGGAGATGGAGGAATCCTCCCGTGTACAGACCGCTGGTGGACCTGTCGACAATGGAAGAAAGACATGTCATACTTACATACAGACTTGACTGAGCCACTATACAGGAACTGTGTGCCCAGCTGGAGCCGGACCTGATGTCCCCCATTCGCCAACCCACAGGGATTCCCCCTCTGGTGCAGGTTCTGTCAGTACTCCATTTTTTGGCAAGTGGATCATTCCAAACAACAGTGGCCATATCATCAGGGATGTCTCAGCCTATGTTTTCTAAGGTTTTGTCCAGAGTGTTGTCTGCCCTGATGAAATACATGCAGAGCTACATTGTTTTCCCTGAGGTGGCCGATTTGGCTACAGTGAAGGGTGATTTATATACCCTTGGACATATCCCCAACATCATTGGTGCCATTGATGGGACCCATGTGGCCTTGGTTCCCCCCAGTGGAAGTGAGCAGGTGTACAGGAACAGAAAAAGTTATCATTCTATGAATGTCCAGGTGGTCTGTTTGGCTGACCAGTACATCTCCCATGTAAATGCCAAGTTCCCTGGGTCAGTGCATGACACGTACATCATGCGAAATAGCAGCATCCCTTATGTGATGGAACAGCTACAGAGACACCGTGTGTGGCTAATAGGTGACTCTGGTTACCCCAACCTGTCGTGGCTACTTACCCCAGTGAGGAATCCCAGGACAAGGGCAGAGGAACGCTACAATGAGGCCCATGGGCGAACTAGGAGGATTATAGAAAGAACCTTCGGCCTCCTGAAGGCCAGGTCTAGGTGCCTGCATATGACAGGGGGATCCCTAATGTACTCACCAAAGAAGGTGTGCCATATCATCGTGGCCTGCTGTATGCTTCACAACCTGGCTTTGCGATGCCAGGTGCCTTTCCTGCAAGAGGATGGTCCAGATGGTGGTGTTGTAGCAGCTGTGGAGCCTGTGCAGAGTGAAGAGGAGGAGGACGACGGGGACGACACAGACAACAGGGACACAGTGATACAACAGTATTTTCAGTAGCACACAGGTACGAATCAACCACGCCATTTTACATTTACTTAAGGTCTCCTGTCTCTCTACTGCAGAGGTCTCCAAACTTTTTAATGCCGCGCCCCCCCAGTTGAAAAATAAAAATCATTGGGCCCCCCTCAGAACTTTTCACAATTATTTTATAAACATGGCAATGTTTAAATATGTCTAAACCTATTTAAACATTGCAGTTAAGTACTGTTACCTTTTTAAAACTGCAATAACATGCTTCTGCTTAAAACAAAGGCCTGTTATCTGTATAATATTTATTTTGGCCAGAGTCTGGGGCCCCCCCTGGGATCACTTCAGGCCCCCCTAGGGGGGCCCGCCCCCCAGTTTGAAGACCTCTGCTCTACTGTCTGAGTTCCCCCCCAGTTCCTGTTAACTGAGTTGTGACTTTCCCTTCCGTTTCAGAGCTGTGGGCCCCACCGCGTGACCTCTGCTTTGTTTGCCCATGGACTACAGCTGTGTGACAGTGGTATGTTGTCATCACAATGTAACTGAACATTTTGGCACCGTTATGTCTAATACATTTGTTCAAAATACAAGCAGACTCCAGATTTTTTTAGTGCAAGAAGTGATTTAATTAAAGTGCTAAATTTAAGGAACATGATTGTAAAACGGGGATGGGTGATGGTGGAGTAATGTCCATGGCAGAGTCCAGTTCTCAGTCGCACAGGTGCATTGTCCATATGCCTGTGGAAGGATGGAGCAGGGGCAGTTCAAGGTTGGACAGGGTGACAATGTGGGACAGTGGGATGATATCAGGGGGTATCGTTTGCTGGCGGGGGTCTTGGCATCCTACTCTGTCTTCTTGTGAGATCTCAGGTTCCGCTTGCGGGTGGTTCTTCTTCTGCAGGAGGTGGGGTTCTGGTGGCCTGTCGTTGTGTGGGGGCCTCCTGTCCACTAGCGCCGGCGGAGGTGGTAGGCTGTTCCTGGTCCAGGCTAGTGACAGGGGCCCTTTGTGGTGCCACATGGTCCCGCAATGTGGTGACTATCTGCTTTAGGGCCACGACGATGGTCCCCATTGCGGAACTAATGTTCCTCAGTTCCTCTCTGAACCCCATGTACTGTTGCTCCTGCATGACCTGGATCTCCTGGAACCTGGCCAGTACCGTAGCCATCGTCTCCTGGGAGTGGTGGTATGCTCCCATGATGGAGGAGAGGGCCTCTTGGAGAGTCGGTTCCCTGGGCCTGTCCCCCCCCTGTCGCACAGCAGCCCTCCCAGTTCCCCTGTTTCCCTGGGCCTCTGTCCCCTGGACAGTGTGCCCACTACCACTGCCCCCAGGTCCCTGTTGTTGTTGGGGTGGTGGGTCAACCTGGGTGCCCTGTAGTGGTGGACACACCGCTGATTGACGTGTCCTGGGGACAGAGGCATGGGCCCTCTGGGTGGGAGCTGTGCTGGTGTTCCCAGAGGGGGTTAGGTCTGGTGTAGCCTGTGGCTGTCTGTGGGGAACCGACTGTCCCGAGGTCCCCGATGGGCCGGTCTGGTCATCAGGGTCCAGGGAGACAGAGCTGCTGTCATCACTGGGGGCCTCTTCTGGGGGTGGGATGGACATCTCTGGACCCTCCGTGGCGGTGTGGTGGCATTCAGGTCCTGCAGGGGTATAAGAGTATGGTTATTGCTTCTGTGTGTGGCATTTCGTGTAAAGGGTGGGTGGCCGTGTACCCCAGTGCTGGCATTCCCTTGTGGGGGCTTTTGTGACGTGGCTTGTGGGGGTGATGGGTGTGTGCAGTGGGCATGCTTTGGGGATGGGTGTCCATGCTTTGGGGATGCACGCAGGGCTAGGTTTTGGGATGGGTGGGATGTGATGGTGTGCTCTCTCTCTCTGTCCTTCAGTCGCAATTGTGGTCGTAAGGGTTTGTGGGTGATGTGGGTGTGTGTTTTATATTTAATTGGGTGTGTGGGAGTGGTGTGTGTATGTGTCTCAGGTGTGTGTATTTTGAATTATCCAATGTGGTAGTGTTTTGTAAAGGTGTGTGTATTTTGACCGCGGCGGTGTGTACCGCCAATGGAATACCGCGGTTGAAAGACTGCTGCAGGGATTTGTGGGTCGGAATGGTATGGGTGTATTTCTGTTGGCGTGACGGTGGAGGTTTGGTCATCGCCAGTTTTCCGCTGACCTTTGGTGTGGCGGACTTTTGTGGATGTCGGATTTTTGGCGGTTTGCCAGTTGCGGGTCAGAATGACCGTGGCGGTTTACCGCGGCCGCAGCGGTGTTATGGCGGCCTTCTGGCCGGCGGTAAGCGACTTTTACCGCTGAGGTCAGAATGACCCCCTTAGATTATTCAGTCAACCAGAAGTGGCCCTGATAGCTGAGAGTTTGCTCTTAATAGATTTGTTTTTATAAGCAGTGAGCAAAACTATTATTCAAACTATTTGCATACTACCAAGTGCATAGGGTGCGCTCCAGACAGTGCACAGCCATTCACTTTTCCAGATATACGCAGTACACAGAATATGTACTTACCAATTTACTTGGAAAGTTCTATGGAGCCACATCAGAGCATAAGAAGTATCAACCGATGTGCTACAGTAAGCTATCTGTGCATGGTGGGAGAAATAGTTGAACATGTGGACTTTCCAACCATCCCATAGAGGGCAAGGTTTTATTTCTAGAATTAGTTTTAAGCTGTAGAGGAGCAACCTTCAGTAATGTATTGATTGAAAGCTGGCAGGGTAAATATTCTAGAGTGCATCCAGAAGTTAGAGATGCCCAACCCAATGCATGCATTGGATATTCAAAGCAGATGATCTATATAGGTCATTCAACAGTGACAGATGGGCAACACAAATGATGCCGTGGTTACAGGCAACTAGATAAATGATGTACAAGGTTCACACCGCAACTACCAGGTGAAATCTGCATTACCGAGATGTGGTGGCCACAGTAATGGCGTGGGTAGTAGTTTCCTTCTCTGTAAGAGATTTAGGCCCTCATTCTGACCCTGGCGGTCTTTGACCGCCAGGGCGGAGGACCGCGGGAGCACCGCCGACAAGCCGGCGGTGCTCCAATGGGGATTCCGACCGCGGCGGTAAAGCCGCGGTCGGACCGGCACCACTGGCGGGGTCCCGCCAGTGTACCGCGGCCCCATTGAATCCTCCGCGGCGGCGCAGCTTGCTGCACCGCCGCGGGGATTCTGACCCCCCCTACCGCCATCCAGATCCCGGCGGTCGGACCGCCGAGATCCGGATGGCGGTAGGGGGGGTCGCGGGGCCCCTGGGGGCCCCTGCAGTGCCCATGCCACTGGCATGGGCATTGCAGGGGCCCCCGTAAGAGGGCCCCTACATGTATTTCACTGTCTGCTGCGCAGACAGTGAAATACGCGACGGGTGCAACTGCACCCGTCGCACAGCTTCCACTCCGCCGGCTCGATTCCGAGCCGGCTTCATCGTGGAAGCCTCTTTCCCGCTGGGCTGGCTGGCGGTCTGAAGGAGACCGCCCGCCAGCCCAGCGGGAAAGTCAGAATTACCGCCGCGGTCTTTCGACCGCGGAACGGTAACCTGACGGCGGGACTTTGGCGGGCGGCCTCCGCCGCCCGCCAAGGTCAGAATGAGGGCCTTAGTTGGCATAATAAATGATTAAAAGAAAAGAAATGGTGTTTGGAAAGATAGGGTTGGAAGTAGTCAAGTGGTATTTATTTGCACAGACCATCTCCTCCAACTGGAGGTGCAATCAATGTTTCAAAGAGTGCAGTGGAGTTGGTTCCAGAGGAGGATAGGGGTCAGGGATGTTATTTTTACCTTATTTCCTGATTCCTAAGAAGAATGTTTTTTTGCATCCTATCCTAGGCCTCAGGATTTTGAATTGGTTTCTCAGGCAGGAAAAAATCAAAATGCGGACACTAGCTCTGGTGCTTCTTGTGCTGGAGAACGAAGACTAGATGGTTTCAATCGCCTTGCAGGACGCATACTTTCACATCACTATTCGGCAGTCGCACAAGAAGTATCCCCACTTCACGGTGGGGCGTCAACACTATCAGTCTGCAAGTCTTGTTTCCGCTGCTTGAGTCTTCACGAAGGTGATGGCAATGGTTGCAGCTCATCTCAGAAGTTTGGGAGTATCAGTATTCCCTTACCTGGATGTTTGGTTCATCAAAGCCAATTCCCTGAAATTAGTGTTGTCACTTGCGGTTATTGACTCAGTGTTTGCTAAGCTTGGGGAAACCCAAATCTCACCTAGAGCCCTATCAGTGCACCCTGCTCTTAGGGGCAGTACTAGACACTACAGTGAGTCGAGCCTTCCCTCCTCTGAGGACATTCTGGATACAACATCGATGTCTCAGAATGGAGCAATGATTCTAGTCCTGAAGGTCTTGTTAGGCCTATTAGCCTTCTGCATTCGATTGGTCAACCACACAGGCTGGCACAGGAGGACCCTCCAGTAGTGCCTAGCAGGCAGTCATTTATGCACAACGGGGATATCCAGGTGACTGTCTCCAGAGATGTAGGAAAGTGCCCCGTTTTGACATGGTCACCACAACTTTTTGCCTGTTGTATGATGCAACTTTGACTGAAGGTGCACTGGGTTCCTTCTATCCAGGCCCCCAGTGCCAGAGTTTTTTCCCTAAAACTGTGCAGTTCACCAATTGGCAATACCTTTGGCATCCCTGTAAGTCCCTGGTAGATGGTACCTCTGGAACCTAGGGCATGGTACCAAAGAGGGCCCCTATTGGCTGCAGCATGCAGTATGCCACCCTTAGGGACTCCTCACCTAGCACGTGCTGACTGCCATTGCAGGCTGTGTGTCTTGGTGCATATAAAAGTGATAACACAGCATGGCACACAGACTGTGTGCCATGTCCCCTAACACTGAATGCAATATATGTAAGTACCCTCTACACCCTTACAGCCCTAAGGCAGAGTGCATTAGATTACATGTGGGGACATATCTACAACAGCAGATATACCCCTGCCATGTCTTTGTTGATTCTTAGACATAGTGAGTAATCAGGGAAGTCGTTCCTTCTCTGCTCAAACCCTCCTGGCTCACACCAAACCTCAGTTTACTGCTAAGATCCCCCAAACAACCCATCTAAATTCTCCCTCATTTATCTCTCCTGTAACTCATTTTGAAACCCTATTTTACTACTATGATCTCCCCAATCCCTTTCTATGGACTCTTCCCTCCTCCATCTCTCCTTTACCCATTCCAACCCTCATCTTGCTACTATGATCTCCCAATTATCACTTCTGGATTCTTCCCTTCTCTATCCCTCTATTATTCTATTCAATCCTACTAACAGACTCACGTTCTCTGCTCAAAATAAATTATACCTCCCTATACTAATACTGTACTCATATTCCCCTATACCAAAACACCATTAGTCCTTTTGGGTTCTGGAGTAACGTGGTACTCACTGAAAAGTACTTCAATGCCTCATCAGGGGTAGTAGGCGCTATATAACTACAATTACAATTACAATACTCAAATATCCAGTGTCTCTCTACTATGTCAGCACCCAAACGAAGTAAAAGACATTGGATATTTGAGTCCGTTCTCCATGCAAACTAATGAGGATAATTGACTGAAAATGCATATATATATATATTTATTTTTGTCCTTATGTGCATGTTGGGTGTGGTATATAGTTGGTTTGTGAGACACTCTCAATTGTTACGTGATCAAGGCTACGGCTGAAACGCGTTGTTCTGGGAGGAAGCATTGGTGAATAAAGGCCTTTGGACCTCCACTTGGTGTCCGGGAACTGCATGTAACAGGAGGATTGTTGGTAATTTGGTAATATATATATATATATATATATATATATATATATATATATATATATATATATACTGAAAAAAACAAAAGTTACAGGGACGTAAAAAAGAAATTTTAGAAATTCACAAAAACTCCAAAGATTACAGGGACATTATAGCTGGGGTCAGATTTTACACCCACAAAACTGCACCCTCGCTATGCACAGTTTTCTCATCCATAATTTTACAGAAAATGTTACAGTGATATTATTAATGGTGTCCTAGAAGCTGTAGTGAGTGATGTAATATATGGGGTAATTAGCAGTGCATGGCGAGGGGGCGAGTTCTAGTTACATTATGCAACAAGTTACAATTATTTGAAATAATTTTAACTAAACCAGCTGAATTTTAATGGTTTTGTGCATGTAAAATACTCCCCAGACCCTCATGGTCCGTTGTGTTGCCATTGTCCTTCCCATCTGCCCAGCATGGTCAAATTGTTTCTCTGCACCCCCCACCATGTCCTTTGTGTTTCTGACCTCTGCCTCACCACAGTATTCTGCTAAACAACTAGGGCCTCATTACAACCCTAGCGGTAAATGCTGCTTAGCGCCTTGCAGAAGACCGCCAACATACCGCTGCTGCCGTCGGAATTCCACTACAGGTATTACGACCCACAGACCGGAATCCGCCACAATACAGACACCCACAGAAGTCCGCCACATCAAAGGTCAGTGATAATCTGGCGATAGCAAAACCGACACCGTCACGCCAACAAGAATACGCCCACACTATCACGACCCACGAATCAACGGGGCGATCTATCAACCACGGTAATCCATTAACGGTACACACCGCAGCGCTCAAAATACACACACATATACAAAACACAACCACATTGGACAATTCGAAATACACACACCTGCTACACATACACACACCACACCCACACACCCAATCCAATATAAAGCACACACCCACATTATCCACAAACCCTTACTACCAGAAATTTGAAAGCAGGCCAGAGAGAGACACTACCTAAAACAACAGCAGCATCCAGAGACATACAACACCATCACTTACACAACATCCATGCACCTCAAACAACACACACCAACACACCCCTTCACACATCACAACAGACACCACCTCACACATCACCCACACCACATCATGGCACCTCAACGACACCCCAGGTTTTCAGAGGAGGAGCTCAGGGTCATGGTGGAGGAAATCGTCCGGTTAGAGCCACAGCTATTCGGATCACAGGTGCAGCAGACCTCCATTGCTAGGAAGAGGGAGCCATGGCGCAGTATTGTTGACAGGGTAAACGCAGTGGGACAGCATCCAAGAACACGGGATGACATCAGAAAGAGGTGGAACGACTTACGGGGGAAGGTGCGTTCGTGGTCTCCAGACACCAGATTGCTGTACAGAGGACTGGCAGTGGACCCCCACCTCCTCCCCCACAACTAACAACATGGGAGGAGCAAGTCTTAGCAATACTGCATCCTGAGGGCCTCACAGGAGTAGCAAGAGGACTGGACTCTGGTAAGGCAAATCTTTACTACCTTATCCCCCCACCCCACCTGCATGCCATCACATACTCCCACCTTTACCCTCACACCCATCACCCCAACAACCCACAGATACTGCACCAACACAACCCACACATCTCAAAACCAAGCCCTGCATGTAACACCAATGCATGGACAACCATCACCCAAGCATATCCACTACAGGGACTCACTCATACCCCAAAATCACCAATCACACAAGGACCAAGCCAATAATGCAAGCACTGGAGTAGAGGGTCAACCACCCATTGCACACGATGGCACACACAGATACAATAATTATGCATTTATGCCCGAACAGGACTCCTACCCAACGTCACCGGACAGGAGGTGCCAGACATATGCAGTCCCCCCACAGAAGAGGCCCACAGTGATGACAGCAGCTCTGTACACCTGGATCAAGATGACCAGCCCTGCCCATCTGGGACCTCGGGACAGTCGGTTCCCCTGGCACTGCCACAAGCCACCAGAGAGCCTCCCCCCTCAGGAAACACCAGCACATCACGCACCCAGCAGGCCCATCCCTCTGTCCCCAGGACACGTCAATCAGCAGTGCGTCCACCACTACAGGGAACCCAGGCAAACCCACCAACCCAAGAAAATCAGGGACCTGGGGGCAGTGGCAGTGGGCACACGGTTCAGGGGACAGAGGCACAGGATAACAGGGAAACTGGGAGGACTGCTGTGAGACAGAGGGAGGATAGTCCAAGGGAACCCACTCTCCACGAGGCACTCTCCAACATCATAGGAGCTTACCATAATTCCCAGGAGACGATGCCAACAGTACTGGCCAAGTTTCAGGAGACTCAGCGGCTTCAGGAGGAACACTACCTTGGGATCAGGGAGGACTTGAAGTCCATTAACACCACCCTGGTCACCATGGCAGGGGTGCTGGCAGACCTTGTCAACACCAGGAGGGACACAGTGGCACAACAAGGGGCCCCTGACACTAGCCTGGACGATGAACAGCCCTCCGCCGGCGCTGGTGGACGGGAGGCACCACCACATGAACAACAGGACACCAGCACCCCACCCCCTGCAGATGGAGATCCACCCCGCAAACGGTCCCTGAGATCCAGAAACAAGACAGAGAACATTGCCAAGACCCCTGCCAGGAAATGAGACCCCCCTGTATGTCACGCTTCTGTCCCACTATGTCACCCTGTCCATCCTTAAACTGCCATTGCTCCACTTCCTATGCCCCTTTGGACAATGCACCTGTGAAACAAATAGACTGGACTCTGCCACGGACATTCCTCCACCATCCCCCCAGCCCATTTTACAACCCCCTACACTTATTAGCACAGGAATAAACACACTTCAATCACAAAACATTCTGGAGTCAGTCTGTGCTTTCACAAATGAGTAATTGCAATAACTATGGAATATAGCAATGTCAATTTACTTGTTCACAAACCAATGTAACACAGCTGTAGGCCAGCAGTAAACATAGCAGAGGGCACAAAGTGGGACCCAGATCTGTGAAATGGAAAGTCAAAGTCACAAGTCAGGGTCCATACACTAAATTAAAATGACATACTTATGCTAGTTCCAACAATAGAATGAGATGTGGGCAGCAGTGACATCTTCTTACTTGTGTCTCACTGGAAGTATTGCATGATGATGTTGTTTCGGTTGTCGATGTCCTCTTCTTCTGCCTCCTCTTCTTCACTGTCCACAGGTTCCACAGCTGCCACAAGACGAACATCTGGCCCATCCTCCTGCAGAAAAGGCACCTGGTGTCGCAAAGCCAGGTTGTGCAGCGTACAGCAGGCCACGATTATCTGACACACCTTCTTCGGTAAGTAGTATAGGGAGCCACCTGTCAGATGGAGGCACCGGAATCTGGCCTTCAGGAGGCCGAAGGTGCGTTCGATCACCCTCCTAGTTCGCCCATGTGCCTCATTGTAGCGTTCCTCTGCCCTTGTCCTGGGATTCCTCACTGGGGTCTGTAGCCATGACAGGTTGGGGTAACCAGAATCACCTGCAAATGTCGAGGGACAACTGTTAGACACACATTAACCCTTAGGGACAGCCCCATACCCAGACAGCAAATGAAACTGTGTGGGGACTTTAGGTTCACCTATTAGCCACACACGGTGCCTCTGGAGTTGGCCCATCACATAAGGGATTCTGCTATTCCTCAAAATGTAAGCGTCATGCATACTTGGCATTCACATGGGAGATGTATTGGTCTGCCAAACACACCATCTGCACATTCATAGGATGGTAGCTATTCCGGTTCTGTACACCTGTTCATTCCTGCGGGGGGGTACAAATGCCACATGTGTACCATCAATGGCACCAATAATGTTGGGGATATGTCCCAGGGCATAAAAGTCACCTTTCACTGTGGGCAAATCCTCCACCTGAGGGAACACGATGTAGCTGCGCATGTTTTTCAGCAGTGCAGACAACACTCTGAACAACACGTTAGAGAACATTGGTTGGGACATCCCTGATGCCATGGCCACTGTTGTTTGAAAAGACCCACTGGCCAGGAAATGGAGTACCGATAGGACCTGCACTAGAGAGGGGATTCCTGTGGGATGGCGGATAGCTGACATCAGGTCTGGCTCCAACTGGGCACACAGTTCCTGGATTGCTGCACAATCAAGTCTGTATGTTACTACGATGTGTCTCTCTTCCATTGTCGACAGGTCCACCAGGGATCTGTACACCGGAGGATGCCGCCATCTCATCACCTGCCCCAGCTGATGTGCCCTATGGAGGAGAACAGCGAGCAGAGAGTCATCCAACACTGAGGTATCATAATGTGTTATTTGCAGAAACGTTATTAATCCGCAATGTGCCGGTATCTGTCTATATTCCTGGCCTAGATAGGTGTGACGCAGTTAACATCCATCCCATGTGGTCTCCTGAAATGGCGGCTGCCTGACCTGTAAGTTGGGACGAGGGGATATGAGGTAACTGCACTGGTGTTCTACACCATCGCGGTGGGCGGTCGAAGACCGTGGCGCAATTCTGCATTGGTTAACATTGGGCCCTATGGCTCCCAGGAGCCAGTGATGATGTACGCTGGCGGTGATGGTACGCACCGCCGCAGACGTGACCGCCATTTTCTGTCTGTTCACTCACTTGATAGCTGACCTTCAACAGGAGAGGACCTACACTGCAAGTGCTGCTGTGACCTGTGTCTGGAAGTGACGATGGCTCATGTGTCTGGCAAAAGGGCCCCTGCCTTCACTTCGGAGGAGATGGGGAAACTAGTGGCTGGGGTCCTCCCCCAGTACACACAACTGTACGGTCCTCCAGACAAACAGGTGAGTACACTGTGAGCATGCTGCATGGGCAATGCCTGTTTTGAGTGGTGTGGATGGAAGATACATGGGGGGGGTTGAGGCCTGCATGTGCAGATGGGGAGTGTATGTGCGTCAGGGCAAGGGTAGGAACTGGGGGGCAATGAGTATGACGGTCCGGATGGGTCAGTCATTTCCTTTCCCCTTGTACCATTCCTCTAGGTCAGCGCCCACCAGAAGAAGGATATTTGGCGTGCCATTGCAAAGGACATACGGACCCTGGGGGTCTACCACAGACGGAGCACCCACTGCCGGAAAAGATCGGAGGACCTGCGCCGCTAGAGCAAGAAGACGGCGGATGCCCAGCTGGGGATGGTTTCCCAATGTGGGAGGGGTGCCCGTTGCCCATTGACCCCCCTGATGTTCCGGATCCTGGCGGTAGCCTATCCGGAGTTGGATGGGAGCTTGAGGGCATCACAGCAGCCACAAGGGGGAGAGTACACTCTCATTCAGCTGACTCTGCGCGCATTACGAGGTGTCTGGGTGGGGGAGGTGGGCAGTGGGTTCCCCTAGGCCAGGGCGAACTTGGGAGGCAAGGTCCCTTGTGAGGCAGGCTATGTGGCACCGCAACCTCACCAGTGGTAATAGCCATCTACACCTAGTCAGGCCCCGGTGACTTCCAGGTGTGCAGCAATTGGTCTTAGGCCTCGTACCCCATAGTCAGCTGAAATTTCTAGGAACTGTCAGTGCATGGCGTAGTGCAGAGGGCTGCTCCCTGTGTGTTGTGTCCGCCAACGGTAGTGGTGTTGCATACACAGAACTTGTCTTTCTTCTGTCTTCCCCCCCTTTTTTGTGGTCTCCCTGTTCTTGTGTGCAATAGCATCATCAGGCGGAGGAGCATTGGCACCGGAGCAGGAGGGTGCTGCAACCCACTTGGCCCTGGAGGGTGAAACTACAGAGTCTGAAGCCACCAGTGGGACGGAGGACGAGGGGAGCTCCACGGCGGGGACAGGAGCAGATAGCAGTGACAGCAACTCCTCCTCTGATGGGAGCTCCCTTGCGGTGGCGGGCACCTCTGTGCCCACCGCATCAACAGGTACAGGTGCCACCCCCCTACCAGCACCGCCCTCCCAGCAGCCCCTCAGCGTGTGTCCCGTGCCCGCTCACCCAGGAGTGTGGGCATCTCCTTCGCCCCAGGCACCTCAGGCCCTGCCCCAGTCAGCCCTGCTGCCCTCAGTGAGGAGGCTATTGACCTCCTGAGATCCCTCACTGTTGGGCAATCTACCATTGTGAATGCCATCCAGGGTGAAGAGAGGCATTTGCAACAAACAAATGCATAGCTGGAGGGCATTCATTCTGGCCAGGCAGCCCAACAGTGAGCATATCAGGCTCTGGCCTCAGCACTGATGGCAGCCATTGTCCCTGTGTCCAGCCTCCCCCCTCCAACTTCCTCCACCCAGACCCAATCCCCTGTACCTCAGCCTATCCCAAGCACACCATCAGACCAGCATGCACACTCATCAACACACAAGAGTGGACATGGCAAACATAAGCACCACACATCCCACAGGCACTCACACAAGCACCATCCCCATGCAGACACAGCAACATCCACTGCTTCCACTGTGTCCCCCTCCTCCACGTCCTCCTTCTCCCTCCCTATCTCATCTCCACTCACACCTGCATGCACTGCATCCTCAGCCACTGCCTCCATCACCAGCACACCCATCACCACACACCGCTCACGTGCAATCACCACCCCCACTACCATTCACATATCCGCATTGTTCTCTCCCAGTGTGTCAGTGAGCCCTCCTCCCAAAGTACAAAAATGCAGGCACACACCCACCCAACAGCCATCCACCTCACAACAGCCTCTGGCCCATGCACCTTCACCCAAATTCAGCAGACGTACACCTCCTACAACCACTACCTCTACCTCCACTCCCAAACCCCCTCCATCTTCCCGTCCCAGTGTGTCTAAAAAACTTTTCCTGTCACTCCTTGACCTCTTCCCTTCACCTCCCCCCCCATCCTTCCCCTTGGGCCAGGCTTTCCAGGTCCCAGCCCAGCACCTCAGCCACCAAATCCCCAGGCACAGTGGTGCCAGCAACTGCGGGGTCATCGAGTGCGGCACCCATCAGTGCTGCCAGTGTGCCATGTAGCGAGGGCAAGGACATCCCGCCACCTGCCAAGGTGAAAAAGGTGCCCACATCCTGGAGGGAGAAGCCAAAAGTGCCAGCCACCAAGGGCTCAGCAAAAAACAAAGGGGATAGTGGCAAGACAACTGCGGCACCATCAAAGCTGGGGAAGGGCCAAAAGCTGAAGAGCAGGTAAGGAGAGGGCTTGGTGGCACCGACTGAGGGACCAGTGTCACACTTTCTGTCCACGACCACGCCAACCTGTACGGCGGCGAACACCGCTAGCTGCCCCGCCAACACAACCGCCACCTGCACTGCCACCTGCACTGCCACCTGCACCACCACCTGCACTGCCCCCGGCACGTCTACAGCCTCAACAACAGTCCCCAGCCTCTTCCCCAGTAGGCAACCGTCCGAGGCTGCAGGAGACGTCCTGTTGTGTCCCTCTGCAGGTGCTGACCCATGTACCGCTGCCAGCACCACCACCAGCACCGCCGCAACAGACACCGCAACAAGCACTGCCACCGGCCCCACGGCGTCCATGGACACAGGCTACCATCCCCAGTTGTCAGTCGTCTGAGGCTGGAGGAGAGTTCGTGGACCCTGGCCAGCTTCCATGAGGCATTTCTTCCATCACTGTTTGCACCTGCAGGTGGAAGGTGCAGCCGCAGCAGTGTGGGGTATGTCGCTGCCTCCATGGCATATCATGCTACCTGAACCTCTCCAATCTCGTGGCACGCACACCCAGGTGAGGGAATTGTACCGGCCACACTGCACGTGGAGCACTGGGCACAAAGCCCCCTCCAGAACCAGTGGAGAGATACATCCACTACCTCTGTCCTTGGCAGTGGAGAGATACATCCACTACCTTTGTCCTTGGCAGGATGAAGCACTCTGGGCACAAAGCCCCCTCCAGAACCACTGGAGAGATATATCCACTGGAGAGACTGTGGCCTTGCACTCCCCAGGACCCGTCAGTGGGCAAACCACCCACTGGAGAGACTTGTGAGACTGTGGCCCTGCCCTCCCCAGGACCAATCAGTGGGCAAACCACCCACTTGAGAGACTTAAGAGACTGTGGCTTTGCACTCCCCAGGATAAAGCAGTAGGAAAACCACCCACTTGAGTGACTTGAGAGACTGTGGCTTTGCACTCCCCTGGAAACAGCAGTGGGCATGGAGCCCCCTCGTGCAGCAGTGGCGTCGTGCGTTCATCAGGCTGAGGTGCGCCCCCTCTCCCTGTGGTGCCTGTATATTTTCGATCTGATGCCCCAGCAGTGTTCTCTCTGTTTCCAGTCAGGTATCATGTGTGAGCCTCACCCATGCATTTTGGGCCTAGTGGTCCACGGACAATGATTAGTACACTATCCGGACTTGTGTAGTTGGTGTACATTTTTGTATATACTGAATTTTGACTTTTGACTAATGGATTTTTAATAATTACAATTGTTACAATCATTTACTTTTGTCCTTGCGTTCTTCCAGTGGGTGGGGGTGTATATGTAATGTTGCTGCATGTATTTGTGTGTATGTTGTTGTGTGGGAGGGTGGGGGTGTTGCGTGTTGCATGTGTGTGTCACTCTCTTTCCTCCCCCCTCCCCTGTGTTGTAGGTGCATTACTCACCGTGGTCGCCGCCGCTGCCTTTTGTACTCCTGGTAGAAGAGGAGGTAAACTAACATGGGTAACACATGAAGTTCGGGCTCCATGGCATCCTGGTTCCTCTTTGGATGTCGAGAGGTGAGTGTTTTCCCTTCTGTGTACTGTTTCCGCCATGCTTTTGATAGCATTGGTTCCGCCCCGGAAAAGGTGGCAGATAGGCCTCTTGTAATACAGTGGGCGGTACTTTGTCTCCCGCCTGTCTGTTGGCGGTGTCCGCCGCGCTGTTTGTTTCTACCGTCGTGGCGGTCAGAGTGTTAAAGTGACTGTCTATGTTGGCGGTTTCCGCCACGGTCATAATCCCATTTTTTTTGCCGCCAGTCTGTTGGTGGTATTACTGCTGCTTTAACACCGACCGCCAGGGTTGTAATGAGGGCCTACATTGCTAACATTCTATATTTATTACAAAAGAGTGGCATGCCTGACGTCATCTTTATGTAATTTAAACTGTAATACCTAAAGCATTTCCTTTAGAAATTATAAAAATGAGAAGGCCTTATTACCACAATAATTATGGTTAGTGCTCTAAAAAACTAAAATGAGAACATATTTTCTGAGTTCTCAAATAGTGACAAAACACTTTTAAATTATTTGCTATCTTTATGTTTTTTTTATCCAATTGATCACTTAATTATTTGTTACAGAGGAGAGGATGTGGAATTACGGCAAAAGCTATTGGCTTTGCAAATGGAGAACCAGGTTTGAGTTTTGGCATCAGCTCAACATTCTGGGCAAATCACTTAGGCCCATATTTATACTGTTTTTAGCGCTGCATTTGCGCCGCTTTTTTACGCAAAAACGGCGCAAACTTAAAAAATACCATTTTATTTTGCAAGTTTGCACTGTTTTTGTATCAAAAAATTACGCAAATGCGACGCTAAAAAAGTATAAATGTGGGTCTTAATCTTCCCAGGCCTAAAACCAAAATGAATGTTTCCCTGTGTAATATGACTGATGCTCATGCAAAGTACTCCATTACCTTTGGGTCAAGTCTGCGTTACATAAAACTGCAAAAAACATAAAAAATATGTGTTGAGCACACTTCTGTCATTGGGCTATGCTTGGGCTACATTTTGGTGATATGTGTGCTACACTGGGTCTCTTTTGTCTCTGGTGGCCATCTTGGGAGACTTATTTGTTATGAAGTGCCCTACATTGTTTGCAGTATCCTCAGTAGAAAATGCTTTCAGTTTTTCACTTAAATTCCATCAAGTTGGTGTTCAGATGTGCCACATTTTTGGCATAAATTCAGAATGTTGGGGGTGCTATCGTGTATATTGATCCCTAGATGACTGCCAGCACATTCTGGTTGAAGTGTTGGCAGCCAATCAGATCTCAACATGAGATCTGTGCTTACCCTCTACCCAGATATCCAAATTTGTTTTTTGTTTAAATATCTCAAAAACTACAGAACTGATTTACACCAAATAACAAAAAGGGCTCTTTTTGGATCAAGAGCTACGTTTCTGCCAAGTTTGGTGTAATTCCATCTGTCCGATTCGGGCTGTAGTCGTGTCTAAAATCTCAATGGGACGGATCACCACAAAACTTTCTATGTACAACAACACCTTAGAAGACACTTTATTTTTGGAAAATGTCATCAATATTTGTCAAATTATGCCAAAGATATAGCCAAGTCAAGAAAGCTTTTTCAATGGAAACCAGGTCCTAACTGTAACTACTTACTGACAACTATCATTAGGTAAATATATATATTTATAAATATATTTACTGGAAAAATTAAAGGTTCAAGCAACGTTATAGTTAGGAAATAGAATTAAAAAAAGACAAAGAAATTTACTTAAAACCCCAAAGGTTACAAGGATGTTTTCGTTAGGCTCACATTTTAAACATTCAAAACCATAGAAATTCACCTTTTATAGTAAAAGTTAACTCAAATAACTTTAACTCCTGCTCTAAGGTAATTATAACTCGCACCCTCACCACACACAGCTTTTTTGTCAAAAACTTTACTGCAAATATTACATTGATATCATAAATGATGCTATCAAAGATTTCATGTGTGCTGTAATTTGTGGGGTAATTCGCAGTGCGTGGTGAGGGGGTGAGTTATAGTTATCTTAGGGCTTGAGTTATAGATATTTCAGTTAACTCTAACTATAACAGGTGAATTTCTATGGTTTTGTACGCTTAAAACGTGAGCCTTACAATCACATCCCTGTAACCCTTGGTTTTTTAAATGAATTTCTTTGTTTTTTTAAATTCAATTTCCTAACCATAAGGTCCCTGTAACCTTTGTTTTTTCAGTGAATTTCTATGTTTTTTTATGCATTGTAATATTTATTACTATACGTTAATCTACTCACCGCAACATACAACCTGTGGCCGTGTGCTGCAGTGGTTGGCTGCAGGCCTAGAGGCCAACCCCCTATAAGCACCCAACATTGAGCTGTGCCTTTGCCCATGCCCAGCAGAGGTTGCCCACAAGGCTTGCAGCCAGATCCTGCTGCCATCCCCCCTAAACCACCAAACCCCACAATGCTCATGGCCCTTTGGTCATGCGTAGCAGGAGTTGGCCAGAACCTGTCTCTCTGGGTGCGAGAATAGGTGTGAGAGGGTGTACTTGGAGGTGAGAGTGGCTGTGAGAGTGTCTGTCTGGATGTGAGAGTGGGTACATCAGTGTTTTAGTGGGTGTATCAGTGTGTGCACTGGTCTATGAGTAGGTGCATGAGGGCTTCAGTGGGTCTGTGAGTGGGTGTGTGAGAGTCTGAGAGGGGCTGTGAGTAGGTGTCCTAGGGACTGCGTGGGTCTGTGAGTGGGTGCACTAAGGTCTGCGTGGGTCTGTGAGTGAGTGCTTGAGTGTCTGAGTGGGTATGTTAGTGGCTGCCTAACAGCCTGAGTGGGGGTGTGTGTGGGAGAAAGAGACTGAAAAAGAGAAATTGAGAGAGAGAGAGAGTGGGAGAGCGATAGAGTTTTTAGAGTTTGATGAATGATACACTTAAAATGAGATATTTATGGACACATTGAAAAGAATCATGCATTTGTCATTTAAAAAGAGTGAGATCACCTTTCATTATGCACCTTAAACTTTTAAAGTTAAAAACTAAATTAAGGAAGGGTAATCACCACAGACACACCTGAACTAGGACCCTGAGGGTCTGTGGCCTTAACCATTATGCCACAATGTCTCTCTCACTCTCTCGCTTGCTTCCATCCCACTATGGAATATCTACCCAAGTGGAGTTCTTTGAGACTACAAAGAGGTAAATCTCCACCAAACCAGAGTCCTTCCTGCTATCTATATGATGTAAGTGCTTGTTTGTTTTGTGGAGTTGTCCTCATGTTCCTCGGATTTAAGAACGCACCACCAAAACCAGTGGGAAAATGCACTGGAAGGCCCTTTGGTAAGCTGTTCATCATCGTGGCTAAAGACAGGAAGACCTTTCCATGCTACTAAGGTGGATGGTGTGGGGGCCAATCTGGCAGAGCTTCCAGGTGATCTGCACCTTTGCAAACTACTAGCAATTTAAAGGAAGGACCATGGACTCTGTTCTCACCAGGAGAGAACAAGAAAGAACCCACTCGTCACAGTCACATACAGATTGTGCTTCAATAGAGCAAAGATGGATTCACCTCCTCAAAGGATTTCAAATAGCTTTTCAATATGGAATCATGAGAAAACACACTTAATGGGGAGGGGGGACGTGTTGGCCTCCCTCCTGGGGCCTAGCCAAAAACAAATGGGGGAGGGAGGCCACACGGCTCCCCTCCCTGAGCTGATTTCAGCCCTGGGGTCCCCATCCCCCGGGGCCTTGTTATGTATCCTGGTTGCCCTTTGGCATCCAGTGTGCAGGATTGAGACTGCAGGGGAAACCTCAAGGTCTGCGATCCAAGCCGGCTTCCCGCCTCCTGCGGGAACCAACATTGCTATTGCACACAGGGAACTGCTGGAAATGCTGCTCCCTGTGTGCAAGAGCAATAGTTTCATATCTTTCCCTGCCCCCATCTCTGTGGGAAGGGAAAGATATGAAACCATTTGCTTCCAGCGGGCAGAAGCACTTTGACAGCTCCCGTCCGCTGGAACCGGAGTGTTTGCTTTTGCTCAGTGGGAGCTGTCAAAGCTCCCGCCAAGCAAAAGCAAACAGCTATGTCCCAGGGATGGGCATCTAGGGACATAGCATGAGCCGGCCCTGGGGGTGGCAGTTCCCAGGGCCATGTCTGGCTCCAGGAGGGGGGCCGCGGGGCCACCCTCATTCTATTTGTATGGGCCTCCATGGGGAGGTGGTGGTCCCCAGGCTTACGGTGGTCTAAGGGCCCCGCCTAATACTGTCTCTTTAGGCCTAGGGAGGTGGTGGTCCCTGAGGCTTATAGAACCTCAGGAGGGGGGCTGTGTGTCCGCCTCCTTTTTAACAAAAAGAAAGCCTCAGGGAGGTGGTGGTACCTGTGGATTCAAGAGCCTCGGGGGGGGGCACATGGGCCCCCCCTCCTTTTTTTTAACAATGCCCCTGGGACCTGGCCCACCCAGGGGCTACAATTAAAACGAGTGTGTGTGTTTTTTTTGCCATGAATTTCTCCAATTTTCTGCAACTTAAGAAAAAAACAAATTAAGCCCTTCTGAGGTCCCTCTGGGACCCCAAGACCAAGGCTTGGGGGTCAGGGTATTCCTACCCTGCCTCCTTTCCTTTTTTTACCTTTTTTGTAGGACTCCGCTGAAGCCGAGTCCCAGGTTGTCTGCCAAAACTTCCTGGTTAAAGTGTTGGCACCCAATCGGAGCTCTGCATTTCACTGTATGAGCTTATTATTCTTTGTGAAGTCATCGCAGAGGAACTGCAGCCCTAGATATACAAATGTGTATTTTGATAAATTTCCCAAAACACTACTGAATGGACTTACACCAAATAACAAACAGCACAATCTGCAGAACAAATTCTAGCTTTCTGCCAAATTTGGTGTAATTCCGTCCAGCGGTTCGGGCTGTAGTCATATTCAAAACTCCTGCAGGAATTAACATGGGAAATACACTTTTTTGACCCCCTTTTTCTTTGCCCCCGCTAGATGGATAACCCCGAAACTTTCCAAGCTCAACAAGGATTGCCAGCACACTTCTTTTGGAAAATGTCCTTAAGATCTCATATATATATATATATATATATATATATATATATATATATATATATATTCTAACAGAGCACATTACAATTCAGCATAAATACACAAGCAATCATCATAATAACATGAATATTACTAAAATGATTTAAAAACAACAGTTCATCAATTCATATAAATTATTGAAAGTATATAAATCATTTAAGCATCCTAAAATTCTAAGGAAAATAAAAATAAAACATAGATACATTATTAAAAATCAGATACCACATAAAATCAAGGCAAGTTTGGTTACTGTGTAAAGTGCATATAGTACACAATGAGCAATGAACAAATTCACGAGCACTTACCCCTCCACTGATTTCCCACAATGCAGGGACATCTTAAGGAAGCTGCATACACTGAACCAAATATCGGAGCTATTTAACAACTGTAAATTTTATAATGCCTCTCTACATTTCGTAAATGTCACCAACTTTAAAATATGCTTAAGACACAGTTGAAAGATGCACCAGTAAAATCTACAAAAACGTATAAAAGGTAACATCGACTGCTCACCCAGCCCATCACAGGGTTCTTCTGGAACATCACTGAGGCCTTCTCAGAAACGCACAAAAGTTGCCACACATTACCAGACCTAGATCTAAATAAGAGTGACCTCTCTCAGCCATATTTCCCCTAGCTAATGTAATAAAATAATTATGAACAAAGTGCTTACTAAGTGCCTCTTTTGTCCTTTGGGAGATAGTATCCTCGACATGGCGAGACTTTACCAAACTTTTGTCCTGGTTGCATAGTGTGTCAGGGCGGAAAATATTTCTGGGAGACTAAGGGGCATATTTATAAGCCCCTAGCACCACCTTGCTCCATATTTGCAGCATTTATTTTGAAGCACATGTGGCGTTAAAGTGGCATTTCCCACGCACCATATTTACAAAGCGGTGCAATGCTTGCATTGCGCCACTTTGTAAACCTTTGCGCCACATTATGCCTGCACCAGGCATAATGTATGCAAGGGGGCCGTTCCCCCATTAGGGGGCTGAAAAAATGTCTTAGAATTCCTTGCGCCTTTTTTTCGGCACTTTTAGCTCATGCTCAGAGCAGGCGGTAAAAGGAGCATACCATTATTTACAATGGGGCCCTATGTACTCTGCAGGAGTATAGCCAACATTTTGGTGCTACTCCTGCAAAGTTCATCAATAGCGTCACAAAAAACGACACTATTGCCCACTACCCTGCGCAATGATGCGCCATATTTTAAATATGGTATACACATGGTGGCTGTAGGGGGCGCTAAGGGGCACAAGGAAAGTGGCACAGCACTGAGTGCAGCACCACTTTCCTTAAATCTGCCCCTAATATTGCAGAATGCTTTGCTGACAAACTTCAGCCATGGAATGAAAAGCCCCCCCCGCAACTCAGACAGTCACAAACAACATCTCTATTAAAACTTGCTTCGGAATTAGACCACACACTCACACAAAACAAGAAAGGGGCTAATTTGATTCTGTCCGAAACATAATTGAGGTTACTTCACATTAAAAGAAACCCAAGATATTCACTGGAAAACTAAAAAAAAAGAACACAGGTAGCCTGATTTTTGGTTGTTCACCAACTAATTTTTCTAGTAGTATCTCTATGACCTCAGATTATTTGCTCTTGTGCGGGAGTCTGCACATAAAAAAGATCAGACAGACCTATCTTTTTATGTGCAGACTGCCCATGACTGCAGAGACCCTGCAGTCTTAAACGTACTATTCATCAAATTTGCTCATGAAGACTGCAGGTAGTATAATCTTTATCACCCTCATACCATGATTATTTTAAGAGAATAGTCTCTCTTTGGCTGAATGTTCTATAAAATGTACACTATTCCTAGTAGATACTTTTTAATACTCCGTGGTGTATTCTCATGAGAGTTTCACTGTCTTCAGTGTGGTACTGGGTAAACTCTTTCCTTTTTTCTCATATCAACCTAATTTCTCAGTGTAGGTTCGGTGACTGTGAGGAGTTTGATACAAACTGTCAGTATTAGGGCATTAGATTTAAAGCAGACATTAAGTATCTTGAGAAACTTGGTTTTCTCTGAACAACTGTACACAGATTGAATACTGTGTGCAGTAAGGATTTCCCATGTATCTGTGGTTGATTGTTAATGTGAACTAGGATGTCCATGAAGTGTATGATATAGGGTCATTGTTGCACATAACACAACTGTGTTACATATAAGGGACTTGTATCTGTGATGGCATTAATAATGCTTCATATTATTCTGAGCTATTTTGTACTTACTTTCAGATCACTATTGCCATACTCGTTTATAGAGTAATGTGTACAGAAAAGCCAGAGGAGGGCTCCTCAGGACACAGAAAATTATCTGGTCTCAACAGATGGGTCTCCAGGGCCTATAAAGGCTCATAGAGGGGGGCTGCATTAACCCCAATTTTAATTAATGTGATGCCACGGGGATGGGGGAACGGGGGACATTTTAAACCTCAGGGAGGGGGGGTGCTGCATAACCCGCCTCCCTTTTGTTAGTTAAAATCGGCACAAGGGATGGGCTCATCATAGCCTTTCATGGAGCTAGAAGGGGTGCCACACTGCCCTACTCCTCTTTTCCATGATTTCCGCCCAGGGGGTAAGATTCCCGGACCTAGCAAGGCTCAGGGAGGAGAACCTTGTGACACCTTGACCTTAATAAGTATACCAGAACCCAGACTATGGGGCCCCCACAGCCCAACCTGACTTGGGTAGGGGGGCCCTACTCACACCCCCGCCCCATATATTTTGATAAACAGGATGGTAGATGGTATTTTCTTTTTTTTTGTTTAGTTTTTGTTGTGATCCGGGGGAACTCCCACACGAAATCGAGAAAAACGTCTAATTGTTATTTTTGATTCTGGCATTGAGGGGGATCCTCTGAGTCCCCCTCCGCCCCAAAGCCTAGAGGGCAGGGTATCCCTTTCCTGACCCCTCATCTCATTTTTTAAAGACCTTACGTCAGCCTGTAATGGCTGCCAGCATTATTTTCTCATGTTGCTGGCAGCCAATCAGAGCGCTCGCTCCCGTGGGAGTTTGACTCTCATGATAGCGAATTGGCCCAAAGGAAAAAAGAAGCTCCCTGGGCAAATTATAACACTCTATTTTTCAAAAATTGGGTTTGAAGGACTCTTGTGAAAGTCCCTTGAATCCAACCATCTGGATATACAGTTTTCAACTCTAATTTCTCAATAACTACTGGACAGATTTATACCAAAATACAAAATGCACAATCTGCGGGCCAAGATCTAGCTTCCTGCCAAATTTGGCGTAATTCTGTTAACAGTTTTTGCACTAGTTCTGCCTAAAGAAGTCTCAATAAAAATACATTGGGAAATTTGCTTTTGGGACCCCCCCATTCTTCTTGATCGATCACCCTGAAACTTTCCAGCTAAGGTGAGTTTTTTTTCTTTGGAAAATTTAGTAAAGATTAATCAAACGGCAGATATTAGGAAACTAAAAAACATCTTGTCAATGGAAAAGCAATTCTAATTATACCTACTTAGTGGCTACCAACACTTGCCAATATATATATCTTTTTTTTTACAAAAAAAAAGCAATACACTCTAATCCATGCTCCCAGGGAGAGGGTGGCACGTAATGTTAAGGTTCGGCTACTGACTTGGCAAATCAAGCTGGTCAACAAGAGGTGTATGCACTCAAAAGGAAAGTCAGGGGGTGATTAAAGTTTGGCGGATGGAAAAGGCCGCCCGCCAAACTCCTGCTGTCAGGTTACTGCCAGTGCAGCCGCCTTCCAGTGGGCCCCATTATCAGTTCCCTGCTGGGTCAGGGGGTGGAAACAGGGTTTCCACCTGCTGGCCTAATGGTAAACAGCCTAAAACATTGACGCTGGCTCATAATTGAGCAGGCGGCAATGTTGCGGAGCGTAGGGTGTAACAGCACCTGTCGTGCTTTTCACTATCTGCAATGCAGACAGTGAAAAGCCCGACTGGGCTGTCCATGGGAGCCCCTGCACTGCCCATGCCAACTGCATAGGCATGGCAGGGGCCCTCATGGGGCCCCTGTCACCCCATCTCCATCAGTTTTTACATGCCAGAGAGTGGGGTTGCAAGCCCCAGGGCAGCGCTGCATGCAGCACTGCCCTGGTGAATTAGGACCACCAGCACCACCAGCACCGCCAGTCCCACCAGTGGAGGGAAACTGGCGGCGCTGGCGGTCCGACTGTGGCGCAACCACCATGGTCATATTGTTGTGGTCAGACGCCCACATGACCTTGGCAGTCTGAAGACCGCTAGGGTCAGAATGAGGCCCTCAGTGTTGTTTATTAACACCAACATAAGCCCCTGCAACGCCTTTCGGCCCCAAGGCTTTGATCACGCACAGGGGATTGACAACCACACACCATATATCACCAACGTGTAATGCTATTATTGACAAACATAGAAGAGGGACTAATAGAAGTATTGCAACTGCAAAGGCAGTGTTGGCTATCTTAAAATGAAACATAATATAAACAAGTGAAATATCGACAATAGAATGTGCACCTGTTGCCCAGCAGGACCCCAGTATTGAAAACAATATAACAGGCACTTGCACCAGATCACTCCTACGTCATGGGTCAATAAACATAAAAGTATCAAAATGCTCAAACGTACATCCCAGGGTTAATGCATATGCAAAATAAACAAAAAGCATCTGCCTCCCCCAGCATACACATAAAAGTTGTGCTTAAATTAGTAAATAAAATAGACCCAAAAGGAGTGCAAAATTACATTAGACCAGAGGAGAAAACCCTACCTAGAAGCAAAATAAAATACATAATATAGCCCAATTGGGTTGAGCTGGCATGATGAGTGGAACCACAGCAGGCTGTTTGAACAACATTTGAATTGAATCACAATATATGAAAGTCCTGCCCAAGGGGGCTTCTGGCATGATGCTGCCTACGTGGGCAAAAAGCCCATCATAAAAGAGACACAAAAGAAGAAAAACAGTAAAGTGAAACAAGTGATAATAATATTAAAGTGCAAACCCACAATCTTCACCCTGTATCACCAAGATTGATGTCACAGAAGATAGGTTCGGGTGGCCCAACCATGGTGTCCTCCCAGAACTAGCATAGCTAGACAGGAGTCCCTTCCTACTCTCCCCGAAAGTAAAACATAAAACAGTTAATTAAGCCCTTCTGAATGTTCCTCCTTCTTGTGAAGCAGTGAGGTAAAACATATTGTTTGAACAAAGAAAAACAATAAAATTCATAGGTCATAGTTTTCACAAGTAACTATAACTTGTTCCGTAAAGTAATTATAACTCGCAACCCTGCTATGTACAGTATAGTCATTAATGAGGTAATTTCCAATGTTGCAGTGATTTTCTCAATGATGTCACAGAACATGTCATGAATGATGAAATATGTGAGGTCATAAGCAGTGCATGGCCCAGGCGAGCTACAGATACTTTAGGGCATGAGATAATTAAGATAAATGTAACTGGTGATTCTCAGTGGTTTTTTGGGTTGGTCGTGGACAGTCCATACCTCGCAATGCACAGCTGAATTCCACATGGCCAATTGCCTGTTTATGGGAACCCACCACAGACATTGAGACCCAGGCCCTTTTGTTTACATTTTCTTTTTTCCTGTGAGTGTCCCACAGAAGCCAATGAGGCCCTCTGCACTCCTGTAGGAATCCTTTGGGACTCTAGGGGCCAAGTTGTCTCCCGGGGATCACCGGGGGGATCACAAAAGACAAAAAAGTATATTTATATTTTAAATTTGGTCCCAGGGGTGACAGTGGTCCTCCCCCCCACCACATGATCCATGAGGGCTAGGTCAGTGTACCTCTTCCCTGAACCCTTATCCTTAATTTTTATTACTTTTCAAGATACAGGGAACAAGTCTACATGCTCTGAAATTGTGGCTGCAACATTTCTCTTGATGTTACATCCAACCAATCACAAAAGGAGGGTTCCCGTTGGAGCAAGGCTGTTGATAGGATAGTGGTCCCCACAGCCAATCAGATCACTCTATTTTGCATGACCACTGGACTCTTGTGAGCCTCTTACAAACTCAATAGTGCAGATATACAAAGTTTATGAACCTTAATTTCTCAAAAGAATACTGAACAGATTTACATCAAATCACAAAAAGCTCACTTTCTGGGGCACTAGATCAAGCTTTCTGCCAAGTTGTATGTAATTAGTTCAGCCATTTTCAAGGTATCTCTGTTAAATATTCCTATGGAAAAGTAATGGAGAAATTAAGTTTTGGGACCTCCCCTTTTTTCTCAGCTCCTAACTTTGGTGCCATTTGACAAATCTATATGAACGTGCCCAAAAAGTGTTCAACCACCTCGGCTCATTCCTGGAAAGATTCAGGGTGATCCATCAAGCAGGGGCCAAGAACAAATGGTGCTTCCAAACATGCACTTTCCATGAGGAATTTAGACAATGATACAGAAAAAACAGCTAAACAGAATTACACCAAATTTGTGAGAAAGCTCAATCTTTGCTCATTAATTCAGTGGTAATTTGTTCAGTCATGTTTGAGAAATCAAGGACCAGAAAATAGAGCTTTTAAGGGCTGCACAAATCCCATAGGATTCCCGCAGTACTGGAATTCAAAATATAGCATTCTGATAAACTGATCCCAAGGGGCCAAGAGCAGTCTGGCAGGCAGAGAGTCCTAATTATTTTTTAAAGCATTATAAGAGATCAGGGTAGGGATACAATGACCCACAGCCATTGTGGAGGGGGATCTCGAAGGTACCCCCAACACCTATGTTATTTAAAAAATGTTTTTGGTTGCTGCGGCAAACCCACAGGAGCCAGCCCTTCCTCGGAAGTGGGATCGCATGAGAACCAGAGGACCGTAAGAAAAATATTTTAAAAACTCAAATTGGGTAGAGGTCTGTAGGGTGTGGAATGTATGTGGGTGGTAAAACGGCTGCAGGGGGTTTCTACAGACATAGTAGTAATAAGATCTTGCTTTATGTTAAAAACTATAAAAATTCACTTAAAAAAGCAAGGGTAAAGTGAAGTTATACATAAGTAAGGTAGTCAAATTTTAACTTATGTTAAAAATAAACTTAGGGCCTCATTTCAAGTTTGCCGGTCCTTGGACCGCCAAACCCGTGTGGCGATCCAACTGCGCACTTCTGGTGGCCCAACCACCAGATTACAATCCTGCCAGTCCGACCACGAGGAGACCGCTGCCTCTGCTGGGATCAGGGATCCTGACAGGTTGGCGGCGGTCAAAGTCATGGTCAGTCACAGTGGTGTCAAGTTCAGCACTGCTGTGCTGATCACGCCTTTGCTTTCCTCCAGCCTTTCCATGGTGGAGCCCCCCATGAAAAGGCCTGCACAAAAGCAGCATTAGGGCTCACAGGGGGCCACATTCTGGCATTGAGAGGAACCCTCTAAACCCTCCAGAGCCTAAGAGGAGCAGGGTATCCCTTTCCTGCCCCCTCATATAATTTTATTAAACTTTAAGATAGCCTGTAATGGCTGCCAGAAAAAGTTTTCTCATGTTTCTGGCAGCCAATCAGAGAGCTCGCTCCCGTGCGAGTCTGTGTTACGACTCTGTTGTCCCATTTCTAGGGGGCGCTGTAAGGGGACTGTCGGAAGCCTGGGAATCACCTTAAACACTTATCTAGAGTCCCTTGCTGACTCCTGTTTGTTTCTCTTTTCTCTATGGTACACTTGTGTAGTACTACATTTGCTTCCTGGGACTGCAAATCCCATAATGCACAGCCTGGTAGTCAGGAAAGCCCGGATTCTGTTTCCCATTGTTTTCTATGGGAGAAGTCCAGTTGCTCCTTTTCACTGGATCCTCTCCTCCAGGACTTTCAAGTGTCTGAAACTACACACACCTGAGACCTCTCCTGTGTAGCCCAGCTTGGATCTGCTTATAAGCAGCCATTTCCTCAAGATCCTCGTCGTGCATTGGAGTTCGATTCCTTTGTGTTACAGACCCCTTGTCGGATGGTGTTCCAGTTTTGTTCCTGTGCTGTTCCAGCTTGATCCTGTTTCCTATTTCTCTGCCCTGCTCTTGCCGTGTTTCAGCCTGAACCTTCTCTCTGTTTCCCAGTCCTGTTTACTGCTCATTTCCTACTCCCTGTATTCCAGCCCTGTCCTTGCCTGTTCCAGCCAGAGCCTGCTCTCAGTTTCCTAGTCCTGTCTCTGTTTGTCCCAGCCAGAAGTTTGCACCCTGTTTTCAAGTCCCAGTCCCGCCTTTGCTTCAGCCTGAGCCTGTTCCTAGTTCTTGCCTCTGCCTCTTAGTTTGTTCCCTTCTGTTTCTGTTTCTTCTTGGTTATTTGTGTCTGGTAAGTGTTCTATCAGTCTTCACCAGTGTATAAGTGTCCTCCTTTGTTCTGGGGTTGGATCCTGGTTTCCAGGAGGCAATTCCAGCCCCCATCCTTGTCCAGTGTTATACGTTGTCTTTCGTGCCTAACAGTGACAGTGTGCTATTGCTGTTTTCTCAGGAATCGCCACTGTGTATCCAGCTGGACCCACAAGAGCGTGTCTTGTGTATGTAAGTACTTTCCTTGTCTGTGCTCTAGGGTCCAGAGACAGAATCACTTCTGCTGCCTCCTTTCTATGGGGCTGGCAGGGTGACTATCTGTAAGAGCAAACTGCACAGAGGCATTGACATTCCCTGTCACTGTGGGAGGTTCTGCGCCTTACTCTGTGTACAACCCCGGCGTGTTTGTCCATTAGTAATCTGTTTCCTGTTTGTTCACACAAGGGTTGCTCTGTTTTTACTTTCCTGTGCCTGTTCATAGCTGTCCTTTCCGTGCATGCCTTTAGCTGCTCTTCTGCCCCAGTACACTACCTCTCTAGGATATTCGGTAACCTCAAGGGGTGTCCCAACCAAAGTCCTGATCAGACCCGCCCGAAACCGTGACAGAATGCACGAACCAAAAATGTCAAGCTCCCCTGGCAGTAAATGCACACATAGAACTAAAATGATTTCCTATCATGTTAAGACACCCCTTTCTAAGCCTATACATTCTCTGAAGACCTCTAAAAAAGGTCTTAGTTTAAAGGATAGACTTGTTAAAGAAAATCAAAGATTGCAAATTCAGTACTACTTTGCTTGGCTTGCTGATCCATCAATGTTCAACTATTGTAATATCTGTGATTATGACCCCCAATCCCTGTGTGTAGAAGAATTACAAAGTAATAATGAGTTTTTGGAGGTTCTATTACCTCAAACAGAGGAGAATGTTCTTAACAGTGAAAGTGCTTTTCCTACTTCTGCACAAGACATTTACTCTCAAGAAAGACTGGTTAATTCCTTGCCTCATGCTAGTGCATCCCAAGTTCACCTGCAGGACTCTGCCAAAACAAAGAACCCTGACACTGTTCAAGAAGGCACGCTAGGGATTCCCTTGTTTTCTGTTGAGTGCTTCAGCCCATCTAGGCCAGTTTCTCAGAATTCAAAGTGCAGTGCTGACTCTTATAAAGACCTACCAGTCCCTCAGAGCTTTCAAGTCAGCAGGATAAACTCTGTATCAAAGGGATCAGTAAAGACTGTGGGATTCCTTAGTTCAACTCAAAAGGCTTGTGCTCTTCCCAAACTGGATGATAATACACAAGTCTCAATACATAAAAGCTTTGCTAAACCCTTTTCTATTCTGAGTGGGTTTGATAACAATATGGACATACACACACCAAAAGAGCAGTTTTGGCAGATTAAAAGGCAGATATTGGACTTCTATAATGAATATGTTGTAACATACACAAGAAATCGTGCACGTGGGCTCTTTTCATCAATGCATATTTCACTGCTACCAGAACCTGACATTCTGTTCATCTGTAAGGTAGAAAAAGTAACAGAGCAGCTGATGGAAACTACTGCAAGGCAATTTGAAAACATGAAAAAAGAAAATGATCACCAGCTTTGGCTTAAAGAACAGTATGCTACTTTGTGTGCCTCTCCAAAGACTTCTATAGAGCAGATTGTCCCTTCTATTAATGACAGTCAAAAGACAGCTCCACTTATAAATATATCAGCCTCTTCTTCAGACTCTCTCTCAGCCTGTAGTTCTCCAGTGAAAATTCCTGTACAGTTGACTGAATCTCTGACATCTCTGAGAGATTTGACACCTCTTGATTCAAAGGATGGATCAGAGTCTTCAGAACAAAGTGTCTCAGCCCCTCTATCAGAGCAAATAAAGCCAAAGGAAGAAGAGAGTTCTGATGCAGACTCCAATAGCTGCACCTTAAGAAACCAAGATATGACTTTACTGGAGATTAATGGCAAGTTGTGCAACAGTGTTGAATAATCTGAATCTAGTGATGACAGTGGTTCCTGCCTTGCCGTGAACAAACCTGCAGATAGTGCTGTTCAAATGGCGCACACACCAGAATTTTCAGATTGTGGGGATACTCCTGCCCTTTCAAACAATATCATTGAATTTTCAGATAATGAAGAGACAGTTCCTGTTTCAAGTGAACTAATGGATTTTCCTATCCGTGAAGAAATACCCGCAATTACTAAGAATGTACTGGACTTCTCAGAAAGTTTAAAAATCTCTTCTGTGTCAAAGCAAACCGTGGAGATTTCAGACAAGGAAGAAAGCCAGCAATCTGAAACTAAACAGCCTGTCATAAGAAATGAGAGCCTTCTCCTAGAACTGGACACAGTTGCAGCCTCAACCACTGATCCTGACTTACTGTCCCTTGCCACTGTGTATTCTGTTTGCAGCTCAACGGTTACTGAAGAACAGATCTTTGATCTACCGGTATCTGATCTTGATGTAAAACCAGCCACACCAATGTCACCTGCTGTGTCCCTGAAATTAAAGACTCCTGAAAACCAGCAATCTGAAACCGAAGCTCAAGTACTGAAAGATGTAATATTTCCCACTAAAACTAAAGACTTGAATTTGAATCTTGTATTCGAAGATCTGATGATAAGTACTGTTATTAGTGTTTTATTGCAAGAAACCATCATCAATTCAAAGGCTAAAGCTGAAAATGTAGGTAACAGTGTAAAGGTGATTTCTGAAGAGACTCCAGTTCTATTTCTTTCCAAAGAACAAACTTTCAATGTTAACAGAGTTTAAGATCAACTACCTGTAGTAGAAACGCCTTGCAAAGAAACCATTTCTGATACCACGAACACACCACAGAGCACTTGCAAGGAAGAAATCCCAGTCTTGTCTGAAGATCACCCTAAAGAATTAGTTTGTGTAACTTCTATATTTTCAGATGTTAATTCAGTTTCTAAAGACATGAAAACTCTTGTTGCTCATGAATTTGATATTCCGAAGTCATCCAAGATGAAAGAAAATTCTGACTTTTTCATGTTTACCTTGAGAACACCAGTTACCCATGTCTCCCAAGTCTCTATGCTTTGCAAGCCTCAGACCACAACCATTGCAAATACTGCTGCAGAAACTGACATATCCTGCTTGTCAGAAGGTGTTACAGACCTGACAGTTACTAATACGCCAATTATCTCCTCCAAAGAAGAAAGTATTGAACAGAAAACTAATGTCATAAAGAATACCGCCCATAATGCCATTCCAGATCTCCTTGCTCCTGAATCCACTTCACCAGAAACCAACTCCATGCACTCCTCCCATATCACTCGAACAATAAAGAGGAAAGACATAGGAGCCCATATGGATACTTATACATGCTTTGCTCATTGGAAGATTCACCTATGGCAGGACTGTAAACTTATCCACCAAGGTTGGTGTTGGATTTTCTTGCTGTGGCTTTTCCTCTTCAACTTTTTTCAGCCAAAGGATCGCCTTCTCTTCTTGAGCAGACTGGTGGGAGGGGGTATACTGTTACGACTCTGTCGTCCCATTTCTAGGGGGCGCTGTAAGGGGACTGTCGGAAGCCTGGGAATCACCTTAAACGCTTATCTAGAGCCCCTTGCTGACTCCTGTTTGTTTCTCTTTTCTCTATGGTACACTTGTGTAGTACTACATTTGCTTCCTGGGACTGCAAATCCCATAATGCACAGCCTGGTAGTCAGGAAAGCCTGGATTCTGTTTCCCATTGTTTTCTATGGGAGAAGTCCAGTTGCTCCTTTTCACTGGATCCTCTCCTCCAGGACTTTCAAGTGTCTGAAACTACACACACCTGAGACCTCTCCTGTGCAGCCCAGCTTGGAACTACTTATAAACAGCCATTTCCTCAAGATCCCCGTCGTGCATTGGAGTTGGATTCCTTTGTGTTACAGACCCCTTGTTGGATGGTGTTCCAGTTTTGTTCCTGTGCTGTTCCAGCTTGATCCTGTTTCCTGTTTCTCTGCCCTGCTCCTGCCTTGTTTCAGCCTGAACCTTCTCTCTGTTTCCCGTTCCTGTTTACTGCTCATTTCCTACTCCCTGTATTCCAGCCCTGTCCTTGCCTGTTCCAGCCAGAGCCTGCTCTCAGTTTCCCAGTCCTGTCTTTGTTTGTCCCAGCCAGAAGTTTGCGCCCTGTTTTCAAGTCCCAGTCCCGCCTTTGCTTCAGCCTGAGCCTGTTCCTAGTTCTTGCCTCTGCCTCTTAGTTTTTTCCCTTCTGTTTCTGTTTCTTCTTGGTTATTTGTGTCTGGTAAGTGTTCTATCAGTCTTCACCAGTGTATAAGTGTCCTCCTTTGTTCTGGGGTTGGCACCTGGTTTCCAGGAGGCAATTCCAGCCCCCATCCTTGTCCAGTGTTATACGTTGTCTTTCGTGCCTAACAGTGACAGTGTGCTATTGCTGTTTTCTCAGGAATCGCCACTGTGTTTCCAGCTGGACCCACAAGAGCGTGTCTTGTGTATGTAAGTACTTTCCTTGTCTGTGCTCTAGGGTCCAGAGACAGAATCACTTCTGCTGCCTCCTTTCTATGGGGCTGGCAGGGTGACTATCTGTAAGAGCAAACTGCACAGAGGCATTGACATTCCATGTCACTGTGGGAGGTTCTGCGCCTTACTCTGTGTACAACCCCAACGTGTTTGTCCATTCCTAATCTGTTTCCTGTTTATTCACACAAGGGTTGCTCTGCTTTTACTTTCCTGTGCCTGTTCATAGCTGTCCTTTCCGTGTATGCCTTTAGCTGCTCTTCTGCCCCAGTACACTACCTCTTTAGGATATTCGGTAACCTCAAGGGGTGTCCCAACCAAAGTCCTGATCAGACCCGCCCGAAACCATGACAGTCTGACTCTCATGGTAGCGAATTGTCAGCACCCACTGAATGTACACTGCCTTTTAAGGCTCAGGGAGGGGGGCTGCCCTGCCCACCTCCCTTTTTTTATTGAAATCAGCATCAGAGATGGGGTCCTCATGGCAGACCGTTCGGATTCTGAGTCTGCCGTGTGCGATTGCATTGGCCTTGATGGCCAATGCTGCAGCATTGTTTCCACCAGCCTGACCGGCAGAAGCATCTTAATACAACGTTTCCGCTGGTCAGCCTGGTGGAAGCATCATAATTCAATGCTGGTGAGGCCTCCGTCTTGACGGCCACCTCACCACTGCCATATTGGAGGTGTGACACTTCAACCGCCCATTTCATAATCAGGCCCTTAGACTTTACTGAGAAAAACAAAGCTTAAAGTGGTGTATACGTAGGTCTTCTAATAATAAAAAATGTTTTAAACCAAAAAACACTGAAATTCACCACTTATGAGTAACTAAATCCATAGTGCAAGTTACACATAACTGGTGAATTTCATTTTTATGTGGTTTAAAAAAAAGTTTTGTTATTTGCCAATTTCTAAAGGTTTTTAAAAGTAAGTTACATTCTTACTATCTTACTTCAGTAAAACTCCAATTTAACCATTTTTTCAGTGCATATTCTGTATATATCTTCAAAAAAGAAATAGGGAATCCTGGATAGTTAATAAGTTTTAGGTGGTGAGCATCTCCTTTGCACGGAGCACTCAACAACACCAGCACTATGAATTGACTTATCTCAAATGTCTGTTCCTTAGAGCAGAGTTTTCAAGCACAATACCTTTGCGGTGATCTAGAAAAGCAGCAATGATTTTGGCAGCAAAGTGTTAATCTTAGAGTTGCTAGTGCTATCCATGCCTACTGAAAAAATAACAAAAAGCCTTTTGAGTATAGCTGGCACAATATTGAAGCTTTGAATTGGTAAAATACCATACACGACAACCTGGAATAAATAAAAGCAGCTTCTCCCACATATGTTTAACTCTTGTTGAACTCATCAGCGAAGTACAGATGTTTTCTGACACAAGGGAGCACCTAGTATTTTTCCAAATAATGCAATATCAGACTTAGAATGCCGTGGGGTTGAATGAGAGATTGATGAAGTTCCCTCTAAATACTGTCTGTGTATATAAATGTAGTTGTTCTAACGTAGTGTAGAAATGGTTATATTATTTAAATGGCTGCTGTTTTATAAGTTTCGTTTTAAGGTTTTTAAAGTGTATTGGTGCGTGAAAAATGCATTTGACAGCATGGCTATAAAGCTGTACATATACATACACTGGAAGAGTAAATGCACCCTGTTCTGAAGAAGGTGGATATTTCCATTTAAATCACCAAATCACTTTGACAATTGATACAAAACCATTATCAGTTTTGCATTGTTAGTTGGAACCCATATATTTATCCACCACTGTATAACCATATGATGGTTGGAAGGGTTAGAAACCTTGTAAAGATCATAAATTTCCATGCTTTTACATTTTGTCTGTGGAGTGAAAAGAATAAATGTGTGCAAGGATGATTTCTTATGTGTTTAAGAACTTATAATAATTTAAATAATAATTGTTAGACCTGAAATCCTCTATGTGGGTTTCCCCCAAATGTTTGCCTTCCACCCTTCTGTTTTTGCTGACTTCATTTTTGCTGGCTTTAGGACTTGAGACTCTGCACTCTTTACTACTGCTAAACAGTGCTAATGTGCTTGTGCTCGCTCCTTTAAACATGGTAACATTGTTTTGCACCCAATTGGCATATTTAATGTACTTGTAAATCCCTAGTAAAGTGGTACGACATGTACCCAGGGCCTGAGAACTAAATGGTGCTAGTGGGCTTTCAGCACTTTGTTCCACCGACTTGAGTAGCCTTTTAAACACGTCTCAGGCCTGCCATTGCAGCATGTGTGTGCACTGCTTAGCTGCCATTACAACCTTGCAAATTAAGCTTTTGTCAGGCCTAAACGTTTCGTTTTAGTATACATGTCACCCCTAAAATAGGCTGTAACCGGACAGTGCAGGGGGAAGTGTATTTCAAATGTAGGACATGCACTTTTAAGTTTTACATGTTTTATGTGGCCTGGAAGTAAAAACGTCTTACATTTGTTTTTGACGACTGCAAGGCCTGCCTCTCCAATGGGTAACACTGGGGGTAACTTATTACATTCAATAAGTGATAACTTTCTATTGGTAGCAAGTAGGAAGGTTGAATTTGGTGTCTGAACAATTGTAATTTAAAAGACTCTTTAATGGTAAAGTCTATTAAACCATAGATCTGAAAATGCCACTTTTAGAAAGTTAGCATTTTCTTGACCTAACCATTTGGTGCCTATGGCCTGTTTCCTGGGTCACATGACTTGGTTTAGCTGGCAGTTGGTCATTGTATATTGCTCTGAGACAGTGAGACATAGGAGCATAAGTGTTGGCAGGATGGTCCATCTATGACTAATGAGGAGGAGCTGTCACCTACCACACTTGCGCATCACAAAGGCTCTGCCTGAGCATACACACAAAAGCTTGACACAAGTTTACTGTGATCCCAGACAATCAGGGGCTAGGGCAGGAAGCCTGGAAATTCCAAACACCTTTGGAGGTGGACACCTCCAGAATGTACTCCTACTTAAAAGTGGGTACCAGGTATAAACATTGGACCCTCAGACCTAACTGCACACTTCTGTACCTGTGAAAGATACAGAAGGATGGTTGTGCTGCTCTACAAGAAGGACTTCGACTCTAGTGTACGGCAGCCCTGTTGCCTGATGTCTTGCTGCCTAAGTTAAGGATTAGACTTGCATCGTAAACCCAGTACCACCAGAGTGGTAGGCCTCTTGATCAGAGCTTCATGGATAGAAAACACTCAAACCATCTTGAAACCATCACCTAGATTCTGACTGCTGTGAAATCTACCCCCAAGTGGAGCCACATCTGGACCTTTGGAAGTTGGCCTGAAAGTGCTCTGCCAGCCCAGCTGTGGTCCTGTGAAGCATAACCGACGCAGTGCAATGCATCTCCTCACTGCCACACAGGGAATGCTGCAGTGAGACGCATCCCTGATGCCGGACCTTGCATTGCAGTGCACAGTCTCCTTGGAACAGTTGCTGCACAATGCATCCTGAAAGTAGGCCTTCGCATCACAAGCTCCTCGTCGACTGCATCCTTAATGATGATGCAGAATTCCTCATATCAACCCTGTAGCTCTTTGGAAGCATCATTGCACAATGCATCTATGAAGCAGGACTCTAGCTCACAGTCCGACAGCTTCTTGGAACTGCAGCTGCGCAATGCATCCTTAACGCAAGATCTCGCAATGCTCCAAAAACCAGAATTTAAGGTCCTTTTTTTCAACGGGCAGAACTAGGACCCTGTAGCTAGCCCATGCTCCATTACGGTGGGCCTGAACTTGTGACTTTGTCCCGGTCCAGTGCAACCAGATAATCACAGGTGTTGTGGTTTTAGACACCATTTTTAGTTATAACTTTAAAACTGTATTTATCCAGTTCTCCTGTATGGAGTTTTGTGGTTTTGGTTCAAATAATTTGTTACGTTTCACTCTATTTTTCTAAGTTGGTGTGGGATTTTTCCTGTCTCACGTTTTCACTTTTTACAGTTTTAATTACTGCATAAATCACTTTCCACACCACTTCTAAGTTAAGCCAGACTGCTTGTGACAGGCTACTAGAAGGCTAAACATAGGTTAATTTAGGATTTGATTGTATTTCACTGTGACAGAGATTGTGGTTACTGCTTAAGTAGGGATTTGTTCCCCCCAGTCAATTTGCAACAATAACATATCTATATATGTATGTGGATCTATATAATATATATATATAATACATTATATAATATTTTATTATAAAATATGATTGTTGTTTTATATAACATGCACAGCATTTAAAAATACATTCTTTTGCCATATACTTCTCTATTTTTTGTCTTGGGGCAACCTTAAAGAGTTGTTTTTTGGTTCTAGGTGGCACTGACCCCTTGGTTTAGAATGAGCATTCTCTTTTTGTGTGCCCTAAAGTTAGGGGCATATTTCCAAGAAAGTGATGCATTGGACCTGATGCGCAACTTTTCTTGCCACCCTGTCCCACCTAACAACATCATGGTTGCACCGTATTTACAATACGGCGCACCATGGTAGTGGTTAGGATAATAGCATCGAAATTGTTGACGCTATTGCAGTGCTTTGCTGCATTAGCGTCAAAAATGTAGATGCTAGAGCAGCAAAGCACAGTGAGGTCCATTGATAAAAATGGGTGGGTCATTTTAACAGCTGCTCTGAGCAGGCGTTAAAAATGGTGGAAAAAATGGAGCAGTGAAATGTTGTAAATTTTACTGTGCCATTTTTTTGGGCCTCCCTGGAACACCCACTCTTTCATACATTATGCCTGATGCGGACATAACGTGGTGCAAGGGGTTGCAAAGTGGCTCAATACAAGCATTGCACCACTGTGTGAATATACCGTAAAAATATGATGCTATGGAGGCGCGAAGTGGCGCTAGGGGCTTGTAAATATTACCCTTAGTTTGGTACATTCAGGGCACGACTTTGCTATGAACGTAACGAAAAGAGACAGCTCAAACTGACAATTTAGGATTTAAAAGGGTTTGCCTGTCAAAAGACAGGGCCTTCCATAGTTCATATTTCTGTGAGCACCATTTACTATAGAATCAAAAGGCTTTCTGTAGCAAAGAAAAGTGACTATTGTCCACTACAGAGGAGACGACTGAAGCAAGACGTTTGAATTGTGCGTATGCTGCATGAGCGCTTCATCTTTCACAGAATCTACCTACCCTATGGCGTGAAACCGGTTGAACAATGTTAGGCACCTGCAACAAACCTTTGGCTTCCCTGTCACGATGACTGAGAACCATTCATTTTACACAGCCAAGGGGAACTGATGGCCACGCTTTGTACGCCAAAAAGGCGTATTCAAAAGCAGAGGTGCGGCTCAGCGGTTGCTCCTCAATGGCGATATGAACCGATAAAACAGGCAACACTTTGAATGAAAGGCCAATAAAACAGCATTTTTTAAAAAAAATCATGCATGTACCGAAAAGGACTGCATAAAACACTATCAGGTCTGCGCTTGGTTATACCAATTGTAGTTGTATTCATTATCCAATTTCAGACCTTTCATGCCCTCTTTGGCCAGGTCACTGACACTGCACATGCACACTTCTCCAAATTCTAAAAGTTTACATTTCATATTCAGGAATAGGGACGTGTGTTTTCAATATTGTAACACCACAGCTGCTCACTAATATTACTGCAAAAATCTCTTTGACACCTCCCATTTCCTATATATGAGGTCCTGTTGTGATTTAAAATAAACTTTTTGTGGATTCTGCTTGAAACATAAAGACACTTTTTTCTGTACAAAATGTCTGCAATGGGTTCTCACACATCACCCACATTAAAAACAAATTAAAAGAAAACGGTATTTAAAACAATCTGTTTAAGAATTATTCAAGGTCACCAGGGAAAGACTCTCTGTAGAACAGAGCTCCTTCTATCAACGCCCTCCCTTCCCCCCAAAAGGCTGGTGCGCTGGGCAGGAGCCCACTTTGCCCATGCTTTAAAATGTCTCTGAGGAGTCGGACCCCCAGGATCCACTTAGATATGAGGAAATATAAAAGTAGTCTATAATCCTGCTCCCTGTTCCCATGGTACGTTTTCCATTTTTCACTGGTATTTCACCTGTCAAAAATTTCAGGACGAAACACCACAGAGTTACTGCAGATCTTGCCATTGACCGGTATCTCTCCTTATTAGCGAATCTGGATTACTACATATCTCATAGTGAGGTCCCAGTCTCCGGATTTACAGCGCACTAACTTTTAGTGAACTTTTTTTTGGAAGAATTTGAAAGCATCTTTCTATTCGGTGCTCGCTCGATTTAAATAAACAGAGGACCTGTTTTGGGGAAATAGACTAGCTATGCATGTAGGGGCCGATTCTCAAAAAATGAGGATATCGAGCCAGTTTTAGATGCAGATCTATACTGTTACAGTTACTGTTAGAAGTAGTAAGTATAGCGCACAACTCACTCTCAAAGGAGAATGTCAGTGCTTGGCGCAAAAGGAAAATAACTAGCTTTATAAGGTATATGGTAACAGCCATGTTTTTCACAACTTTTTGAACTTTGCACGCACCAGAGCGGATGGAGATGAGGAATTTCTTCCAATTGAATGGAGCTACATAGGAAAAAGGATACGCCACCATATCTAACCATGTGAATATGGGGAATATACAGAAAGGCCTTGTGAGCAGATCTCAGCAGTGTGAAGGGCTGATAGTAATAGAGTTTAGAATGCAAATTAATAGGAAGGAAATTATTTAGTGTCTTCTGAGTTAAGCAGCATAGCTAAAAAATTATCCGTTTTCTAATAGGCAGGCAGTGTACGTCCTACACATTAGGAGCAGCAGAGATGTGTGTGGGCAAGTTACAAATTAGCAGGGCGCTGTGTTTTGCACTACTTGCAGTGTGGACAGGAAGGTGTCATTTGCTGCTGCCCCTAACACTGTGTCCCAATAGTCAAGAGAACTGGACTAAAGACTTTCTATATCTGAATAGAAGCCATGATAAAGTTTTCCTTAAAAAAACGCATGGTGGTGTAACAGGTAGCACAAGTAGATTCGACCTGGGTTTTCATAGAAAGTGATAGGCTGATTTTAACCCCTAGGTTTTTCATCACCTGTTTGGGGACAGGAGCTGAGTCAAGATTACATGGCCACCAATCTCAGAGTTATTGTTGTTTAATTGGAGACAGTTGCTAGTCATCTAATCAGTGATTTTCCCCATGCAATTTGCAAAATGAGATTGTACTTTAATTGAATCAGGCCCGAAGTAGGTAAGCAACTGGGTATCATCTGCATATGAGACAATCTTGAATCCACATGGTCTCCTATTTGTGCCAGAAGTGCTGTATTGATGCTAAGTAATGAAGGGCTTAGGGCTTTGTTCTAGAAAGGAAGGAGTCCAAACAGATGTTTTGAGTTTGGTTGTCAAGGAAATCCCTGAGTCAAAGCAGGACACTGCTGCATACTCCTGCCTTTATAATCTGTGGATAAGAATTGGATGTGATGTCGTATTGAAAGCCACTGATAGGTCAAGTAGTACTAAAATAATCGACGTTGCTGTGTCCAATGATAGTCCAATAGTATCAGTGACCGGCACTGTGGTCTCTGTACTATGCGATGCACAAAAACCAGACTGTGATGGATCTAGGATCTTATGTTCTTCTAGAACAGCAGTCAGTTGAGAATTGATATAACTCTCTGTAGTTTTAGCAACCAGTGAGAGCAAAGTGATGGGTTGATAATTAGAGAGGGGTTCTGGATTGGCGGAAGGCTTCTTGAGAACGAGGGAGACTTGGGTGCACTTCCACTTCATCAGAAGTTTGGCTGAAGTTAAGGAAAGATTGAAAAGTGCCATAACACATGGCACAATACACTTGGCAAGACTGGCAGTTTTCCTGGCAGGGCTAGGGTCCAACCAGGAACCTGATTTGGCTAAGGATAGCATCTTCTGCAACTGTTCCAAACACCACAACTCATAATTGCCATAAACGTTTTTGGTGTTTGGAGGGGGTTGACCAAAATTATGTTCTACCAACAGGAATTTCAGTCTGATTGGAATGGTCTTGTATATAAGATTCATTTTATGTTCAGAAAAGTCTGCCAATGAGTCACGCAATTCTTGTGAAGCCAAGACGCTACGGGTACAAGCTCATGGTTTTATAAATTTGTTGAAGGCTTTATGAAGTTCCTTAGTAGAACTACCTGCTTGATCAATGATCGTAATGAGAAATGCTTTACATGCTACCTTAAGCAGCTTGTGGAAGCTTTTCAGCAGTGACCTGTACACTTCTTTATATTTCAAAGAGTTGGTAGTATTTCATCTACATTCAAGCCGTTTAAATTTAGATTTAAACTCACACAGGATTTTAGTGTACCAGGGAGCATGGCTTTTCACCAAAAAGGATGAAAGTTTTGTAATTGGCAAGATTTGGTCAAATGCCCTCCAAAGAGAACTATGACTTGAATCCAAAGCAGAATTAATGTCAGCATGTGACAACATTGAGATGAACCTGTAAAACTCACAAAAGGGGAGCTCACCTTCCACGCACAGCTGGCTTTGGTATATTTTTGTGCTGGACTTGGCGGACATAGTTTTGCACGGAACCTAAAACTAAATCAGGTAGTGATCAGTCCAAGTGATGGGAAGGGGAAGTTTGCATGTTACTTCCCCATAAATGGTAAAGATGAGGTCAAGAGTGTGTCCTGTCTTGTCTTTAGGTCCTGTCACTATTTGTTTGAACCCTGGCATTTCCATGTCTTCTAAGATTTCCATCCTCCATATTTTCCCCATGAAAGTTAAAATCACCTAGAAGTAAAACATTGTTTGTAGCCAAAATATGTGCTGAAAGGTAATCAATTAACGCATGACTAAATTCCTTTTTTGTTCAAGGAGAGTGATATAGCAGTGCTCCCCTCCATGAATCAGTGGCAGAAATTACAATTTTAAAAACACACAGCTCTACCTTATTGGACAAAAGAGTATCTTTTAATTCAACCTGGAGGGTGTTGTGGAATGCAATAGCCACACCTCCACCAGACCTACTCTCTCTGTCAAGTTTATTCAGCGAACAATGTTCTGGTATAGCTAAGGGAATACATGGGAGTGATGTAGCATTTAACCAAGTCACTGTAAAAGACATAGATCTATGACTTTGAAAAAGATATATCTCGCAAAATGACCTGGCCATCCGGCATTGCTGCAGGTTAGGGAAGCTTTAAAAGTTATCACATAATGATCCAACTTGTACATGGTCAACCTCTGTACTGCACCCAACTCCTATCACAGTTTTGCTTCTGAATCCACCCGGTAGCTGCTGCTGGGGCTCTAGTGAACACGACTGACAGAACAGACTTGGCAAAATTGCTCAGAACAGACCCGCTCCCTTTGTCTCCTTGTATTATCTCTCTCTCTTCTCTCCAGTCATTCGCTCTCTCATTCTCTTTCTCTCCTCTGACTTTGGACCTGATTTAGATCTCGACGGAACTTCATTAGTTCCTCTGTGACAGAATTACAGGTACTCCCTCAAGCTGACAGACTACTGCCCGCTCTATTCAGATGTATGGTGGCTGAACCTCCATCTACGTTGACAAGTGTTTTCCGTCGTGTAAGCAGAACACCACTGACAACGTGGCGGACTCCTATGCTGGTAAACTTTACTCCATTGCCATCAGGATATTTAGATTTCACAGTTATGTAGACATTGTAGCGGTGGATCCCTGATAGCAGGAGTCTGTCATGGGACGCATTCAACATTGTGCTATGCCTGTGCTATTAAATGGATGCTAGCAGCGCACGTCTGATGTATGTTGACTAACTGTTTTCATCTGCATACCACACCATAAAACATACTCTATTAAAGACTATGATCCTTTGCCATTCCATGACAGCACAACATTGTGAAGCAGAAAGTTTGCCAGTGTAGTCAGTTTTTTTTTTATTTCTCTGTTTGTCGTCCCTTTTCTCCTCTCATTTTTTTCTTGTGGGTTGAAACTTTTATTGATTTTTTATTTTAGAATGACAGGGAGGAGACATCCCTGTTTTACAAAGGGAGAATTGTCAGTCATGGTGGATGAAAACATTAGAATAGAGCCAGCCACAAAACACATACCCAAACAAACACAACATACATAAGACCCACATGCAACTACAACACAGACATACACACACATTAAGTTCCCCAGCTCTCTCTACCTCCCAAACTCAACCATCTCCCACCCTTCCTACCTGTACTCCTCCAACCAAAATGATGGCTAACCTGTACCTAACCCGTCTGAAACCCAAACCCACCCCTCCCAAGAAGGATCCTTGAGGTGCATGCTGTGTGCCCAATAGATGCACCTTCCTGAGGAGGTTCCCCCTTGGCAGTCTATTCAGGAGGCAAGTTCTGGACGAAAAACCCACAGACTGATGCTGTGCATCATGGTTTTCCTCTAGTTATAATTTTGTTAGAATAACAATTTGAGAGAATTATCTCATTTGTTAACAAAATGATTTCATTTTTATGAAGTTTGTCCAGACATTATTTTTCATTTAGAAGTAACTGATTAGTAATAGTGTTAATGATGAAAATGTGGGATACATAACCTTACATTTATGACTGTAAAGTCAAAAGGTTTTTAAAATAACATATTTGTACAGTGCAAACAGTAGTGACAACAATTTGTAATGGACATAGAAATGTTGGTGCAAGCATTCATCATGATAATGACAGAGCAAAATTAAACATTTATTTGTAAGTATTAATATAGGAATGTTTTTTTTTTTTAAATTGATAAGTGATAAAATTAAACACATATTCATGGCACATTTAAAAAATTAAGAGTAAATTAAAATGTAACTCTTTTCCACAAAATGCACACGACAACAGGGAAATGCAACAGTAAATATATGAGATGTTTTAAGTTTAGAACTAACCGTGATTTTACATTTATTGTAAGCAAACATTTTGTCTTGTCTAGTGCAATTTCTAAATTTTGTCAAATTTCTATTAATTCAAAAATGTGTAGTGTATATTTATATGATTTAATAGTTTAAGAAAACTAATTAAACACAACTGTATGGATACATTTTTAATTTGTGATAAATGTAACTTTTTGTGTAAGTGTCCGTTAAAGGCAGCTTGCACCAAATTTGTAAATGAAAAAATAAATAATACAAGTTTATTTCTTTAAATTTCTTAAACACCCACAATACACACATATGCATTGCACAATATTAAACTATTGATTTTAAGTGTGAATTAAAAATTCATGAGTCCAGAGCTAATGTAAACAGACAATTGAAATGTTCTGACCTTCGTTTCCAGTGACAATGGGGTTGATTTGCATTGTGCTTAAGAAGCAGCAGCAAAAGAAGGACTTGGAGATTGCGTTCACGACGGAAAGGAAAGTGAAAAAAGAGAAAAGGGTAATTTTGAGCTTATATCCCTTCCAATCTGCCAACTCAGGTGTGAAGGTTTCCTCGCCACAGTTATGTCAGAGGTAAGACACACGTGATTGGCCCAACGGACAAACTGGCTGTGGTCCTGCTGACAGCTGCTTTTGCCTATTGCGCCATTGACGCGGGTGTAAAATTCTGGCGGTGACAGCGTGATGCAAACTGACTATTGTCTATGAGCCCACCAGCATCTAAATAGTCTATGGGCCTACCAGAATCCAAATAGAGTGGGCGGACCACTTAGTCGGTCTGACAGATTATAAAGCGACAGAGGGACCAGTTCCACCAAGATCTAAATCAGGCCCTTTGTATTATTGCTTTCTCTCTACCTTCCTTCTCGCTCACTTTCTTTCTCTCTCATTTGAAGGCTTCCCAAGGCTACTGCATTATCCTCGCGGAGATGGAGAAAGGGACAGAAACACCAGGGGTGGTCTGTAAAGAAGTTAGATGCACCCTCACTCAGTTAAAGTAAGTCTTCTTTAATAAGGTACAGGTAACCACCTCAGCCAACACCAACAGCTCTATCTCCTTCCCAGCCCGGTTCACATCTGCTTTACGTTGTAATCCCCATGTTCTGGAATGTAATGACATGTACTCATGACACAGTACCTAGACACAGCACAACATGTAAGATAGAGTAAATACCACACATCTCCCTTTCCATAAACAAAACAAAACAAATGAATAAACCTAAACTGCTTCGCAGATTAATACAATTCACTTTCCCTTTTAGAAACACCTACACTGCTATGTTAAAACAATACAAGCCACTTTTCTTTTTTGATAATCATTACACATAGTCCTGTAGATAACTTGGTTTTTCACACCTCCTACCACTGTTCCTCAGACCTTTATCATTAGACATCCTATTATCCTGATCAGTCAAAATACGTTCCTTCACATTTGTGGTCACTTGAAGTTTTGCTGTTCTGCTGAAGCTCCAAATTCTATGATCCTCTGTCTGAATTGCGTTCTTAAATAGTTTTTGTAGGCCACATGAATTATAGAGTTGGCTTGAGTAGACCTCATGTTTGGATTCCTCACTTTTCCCATACCACTTACACAGATTACCATTTCTTTAGCAGCTTTGCGAATGTCAAAACATTTCTTATTGATTTCCATTTTCTTTTGTTTCGATTCTCTGACTTTATCCACATTTTGTCCAAAATTAATTCCACCCTCCATTTTGGTGTTTATGCAAGCCTGAGAAGTTTGCCTTCCTTTTATGTAACATCTCAAACAGTGCTACACCTGTAGTTGTGTGGGGAGTTAACCTGTAGCTCTTTAATCTTACTTAAAAGTTCTTCCTTCCAACAAGACTGCAATGCCATGGCCCTTTGAATGGCCTCTTTTAACAGACTGGTGAACCTCTCAACCTTTCGATTTGCCTCTGGGTTATATAGTGCTGACTTCTTGTGTTGAATGTCCCTATCAGCAAGATATTTCTCCATCTCCTCTGAGACCAATTGTACACCATTTTGTCAGACAACAATGTTAAGGGAAAACTCTCTCTCAAGCACTTCATCCAAGAATTTAATCATATCGATTTTGGAAAGTGGATTGTTGGTAAGGGGAAGGTAAGTGCCTACACTTAGCAATAGGCCAATAACCCCTACTAGGTCTAGTTAGGTATCAATAAATTAACCCCAGGCAAACCCTTGGTAGCCTGGCAACGTGAAACAAGACTTAACTTAACAGACAAAGGACCTCACTACGAACTTGGCGGTGCCAACTCCATCATGTCAGAGATGACGAACGTACCACCAATAAACTGGCAGAGAACAGCACCAAATTATGAGCATGGTAGGCGTCCACGCATACAGACTATGTACCACTGGCACCGCCACTGCAGGCACGTTGCCACAGACTACCGTAGCCACTTGCAGCCAGGAGGAGGTCAGGTTACTACCAGCCACATTACAAAGTTGCACACCGCCAATGTTTCTGCCGCTGTCGCACCACCACCTAAACCCAGGCGGAAACCAACATATTCAAAGGAGTGACACACCTACGGGAAGCCACACTTGTCCTGAGTTGACATGGAACCGAGACCACACCTCTTTCCACTGCTCATGCTCATTCAAGGACACCAGAATCAGCTGCAGCCACACGCACAATGACACCAACTGTAAGCACACATAGCCTCCTGAAATGTTTTGAAATGCATAAGTATGTACGCCCACAAAACATACCAGTCGGAAACGGGGACAAGTCTGAGACATGTGTAACCAGACAGTGACCTGCAATTTAACACACAGCCACAAACACATATGCCCAAAAACATCACACACACAATGGCCATCACACACACATGTGGCAACACACACACCAACCACAAGAAACACTCCTCTGGCACAACCTCACACAAAAACACATGACACCAACAAACTATACACCAACACCACTAACTGCATACACAGCAACCCATGGCCATGCACCCACATGACACACCTCCTAGCGACAAATCACACAAACAACACATCACCAACAGGGAACTCACACACACACACACACACATACACATAAACCCACAACACAGACTACAAAACACCCTACTAACACACACCACAGCATCTCTGGCAAGACTCCTACCACACAGACACACACATGATCCAGGCACACAATAACACACAACCCTACAACAACCACATGGAAACACAACTACCACACATTACTATCACAACCACATTTTCCCAGCACACATATGGACATCCAATACACTCACTCATTACCAAGGAGTACCATGCACTGCACACAAACACATATATTGTCAAACCAAAACATGTAGGCCAAATACCACACATACACATACAGACATACATATCAATTTGTCAGACTGGAACACATACCCCAACATTTAGGGGACCAAGGCTAACAGGGACAGAGAAGGAGTGGGCTGAAGTGATGGAGACACCCAGCCTCCCTCAGCACGTCTGCCAGGCATTGGACCATAGCTGCCACCAGAGGGAGGACACCACCACGTTAATACAACAGTGGGACTGGTGGCTTTCATCTGAAGGCATTTCACATGTATGGAAGTGTCCCACTGCAGATGACACAACTCCACACTTACAGTGCCTGGCTGATGTGGAAGTGCATAGTGCAAACTGTGAGTGCAATGTGATCCTCCAGGGTTCACAATGTTTCATGTCACACAGATACCTCAGTGTAGCACAAATCGCGTTGAAATATATGGCACTTATAAAACAGCTGTCTACATCCTGTTTGCGATACATTCAAGTAGGCATCTATGTAAGCCATGTAATACTGACATTCACGAGGTGTGGGAACATCCCACTGTCACTGAATTGTTGCTTTTGCATGGAGGAGGCCTGCCTGTGTGGCAATCAAAGGGAAACAACTGTGAGACATACAATGTTATGGAGGCAGCTGTACTTGAACTTGCGACTTCTCTGCAGTGAAAAAAGCTTACTTTATGAAGGGAGTCACAGTCCCTTTGATCACAGCTGCTACCAGGTGACCTTGAATGGGAGCGAAATGTGCTGTAATAGTGTCAGTTTTTGAGTGATGTTGGCCTGATTAGTAGCCAACGGCTCCCAGACGCAGTCCTGTTGGTGGAATATCCATATAGCTCCCACACAGCAGACCGCAATTGCTGAGGATTTACCTCAAAATGGTACTGAAAATCCGCACCTTCAAAAGCGTAACAGACTCAAGGCCCAACTTTTGCTCAAATATGTGGCGCGTACATCTGCACCTGTGAGCAAAGTGCCCATGCCTCTGCAGTCATCAGGCAAAATCAGGTCCCTTTAAAGTGCAAATGGGTGTGCACAACTCCGTGATTCCGGTATGTGGCTACATATTTACGTTAGGCCGTTGGAGCAGGTTACGTACACGAACACACCCCAGTACCTGGCCTAACATCAAGAGCTATAGACACAATTTTTTTAACCTCCCACTGGGGATACCACATCACCTTCTATTGTGTGACTGGGATATAGCTCTGGAAAGTGAGCACAACACAATGGCTGCAACTACAAGACAAGCGGGACAGAAAGTACTTCCACCAGTACAACTCTGTAGGCAAAGGAAGATGCTGTACTTCGGAGCACAATGGCTGCATTGCAACTGGTCATTGAAATTCAGACCGGTACTCGAATGTGTCCAGCCAGTTGTCATCTGCAAGTGGTGTCAGTTGGAGTGTGCCCTCAAGCGGTGTCTCACCACGCAACATAAGCTCACACAGGAAGCTGACCTCTTGCTGTTCTCGGTGAGATCCCTTTTGCAATCATTCTTGATGAGGGTGCCTCTGGTATGTGAAGTGGAGTATGAGCTGCCTTACATAGATCCGGTTGCCATTGGACACAAAATGGACATTCCACATACTGCTGGCACCTCAGCTGGAGCACATATGGTGGAACATGAGTGCTCTCTGGAGATCTTTGGAAATGGTTTGGTAACATTATCAGCATTCGATGTTGGACAGGTGTTGGCATCCATTGTACCTGGCATAATGAGAGATTTTACAATTGACACTGACTTCTAAGCCAAGTGTACAGTGGACGATTGTGCGTAATTGACCACACCCTTGCCAAGTTCACCAAAGAAACCCATGTGTAGTTTGGACTTGGGAATAGTGTCATTCAGTCAACACATGGCTCAGGTTCAGGGATGTGTTTAGTAAAATAAAAATATGTGGTCATATCTTCAGTCTCTGTCATACTTTGTAACTGTGAGGTATGTGTGATTGTGAGACACGGCTGAGTCGTGAGACACAAAACACCACCTAAGCACACAACAACACCACAACTGCAGTCACACCACATCAATGACACCAGAGCTACAGGCCACCAACATACACAATCCATTCCTACAACAATCATGAAACCAGTGGAGTACAATGTAACTGCACACACCCTCTTGATTGACCTAGCCAATCCAAACATTCCATGTGATGCAGGAACTCCATAGTATGAAAATTAAAGGATTAAAATGATAGCTGTATCGAGCACGCAACGTGTTGCATGTGCATCATCAGAATGTATGAAATGTCGACCACATCCAACCCAGAGCCTGTCCGTTTCGACTGTCCTACATGCACATAGTGCACAAATGTGTGTCCCACACTTGGCTACAGACTGCCTAATGACCACCACAGGTTGGGGCTTCAATGGAGCAGGCAGGGACTAGACGATCAAGGGGGTGGTGCATTAGTGTGGGAGAGGGATCCATGGTATAGAGCTTGGGAGGGGGAATCATTTCTCAGCCTTGGTGTGGATTAGAGACTCCTGGGAGGGGTCCAATACTATGTGGGGGAGGGGTATGGGTACTTGCGGCGGGGGCAGGGGTGGTTTGGGAGGTGAAAGATCCAGATAAGTGAAGTGTCACAGATAGAGTGGGGGTCTATCAGCGAGTGAGTGGATGAAGGAATAGGTCTGTAGCAGCATATAACATTCACTGTACCAATCTTTCCACCAAGTTATGGTGCAATGAGGAGGGCAAGACAGCCTCCGGATTATCAACAACTAGTTGACCTTGAGACAATGGAAGAACGTCACTTATCGCCTGAATCACTGTACAATCAAAGATCTCTGCCAACTGTTGGAACCTGAGATGTTGCCTGGTAATTGGAATCGCTGCCTCATACCTCCCATGGTGCAAGTGCTGTCTGTACTACATTTCCTGGCTGCTGGCTCCTTTCAGAATACAGTGGCTCTAGTTGCAGGGTTGTCTCAGCGCATATTCGGTCGGGTTTTGAAGACTGTACTGTGTGCATTGTTAAAACACCTGGACAGCCACATCAGGTTTCCACTACGAGCAGATTTGGCCTATGTGAAGGCAGATTTTTATGCTATGGAACCCATCTCACATGTAGTAGGAGCCATAGATGGCACCCATGTAGCTTTGATTATCCCCAGGACCAATGAACAGGTTTTTCGGAACAGGTAAAACTACCACTCAATCAAAGTTCAGGTGGTGTGTCTGGCAGACCAATATATCTCTCAAGTAACAAAAAAAATTCCTGGGTCTGTCCATGATTCATTCATCATGCTGAACAGCAATATGCCACAGTTGATGACACAGCTCTACACAAAGAGAGCCTGACTGGTTGGTAAGTAACATTAGTGATGTGTGTAATCAATGTCAGACTCCTGCCATGACTACGTAGTCATACCCAACTACACCTTTGTGTTGCACATCTATTTTGCTCACAGGTGACTCTGGCTATCCAAACTGTCCTTAGCTGTTGACACCAGTGAGGAACCCAACCACGCCTAGGGAAGTCCACTACAACGAGGCCCACAGGAGTACAAGGCCTGTGGTTGAGAGAACATTTGGTCTACTGAAGGCAAGACTTAGATCTATGGATTTGTCAGGGGGCACTCGTGTACGCCCCCAAAAAGGTCTGTCAAATCATAGCTGCCTGCTGCATGCTACACAACCTGGCCTTGAGACATCAGATACCATTGATAAAAGATGAGGGGAAGTCACAGACCTTGTAGCCGCAATTGCTGACATGCCTAGTGATGAGGAATCAGAGGAAGAGGGAGGAGATAACACTAGGGCAGAGCTCATTGTACAGTAATTTAATTGACTACTGGGCATGTGAAAGACTACCATAGTTATGCTCACTGTTTTGGCGAAGTGTCATTAAATAAACATACAAGTGATGTGTACACATTTCTCAACCATGATTGAGCAGCAAAACAAATTAAAATGCATGATGAAGGAGACAAACGCAGGACTTGTGTTTCAGTCCAGTTTATTTTGCACATGTCTATTATTTGTGAAAAAGTGACATAAAGAGGAATGAAACAAAAGATCTGGTTGGAGCAATGGTGGATGAAATCTTCCAGGCAGCAGCTACACCAGTTGGTTACACAAGTCCAGTGTCCTTGTAGCATTGGAAAATGGAGTCGGGATTGGAACAGTCAAGTGGGTGTTTCTGTGGCACACAAGGGGAAGACATCAGGAAGGGATCACTTCCTGGCAGTGGATTTGGTCTTGGCATCAGCTGCAGGAAGATTTCTGTATGGATGACCACGTTTATGGGGGGGGTACCTCAGCTACAGAGGCAGGGGTGTCTGAGTCCTGACTTTCCCTAGGTAGGGCCACCATCCCACTAGTGGCTACAGATGTAGAAGGGGCAGATGGGAGGGTGCTAGTGCAATGGGCTAGCATTTGGTTACAGAACCTACCTCGGGTGTCAATCATGACTATCAGCACCCCTTCTATGGAAGTCATGGTGATGTTATGTTGTTGTAGGTGTCCCATTACTTCCTGGTGGTTGTCCTTCTGCAGCTTGATGAGGTCCCCCAACATTGTGATCACCTGGACAATCATGCCTTGGGAATTCTCATAGGCTCCCGTCACCTGGGAGATGGTGGGTTGGTCAGCCACTTTCCTTGTTTGCCCCCTCCTCTGGCCCAAAACGTCCCTCCCAGACACAGCACTCCCACGTTCCTGTGTGCCCACTTTCAGCTCCTTCATTGTCTGAAATGGTGTGGTGTGACTCCAGCCGCTGATTGAGATGTCCTTGGGACACAGGCTAGTGGACCGATAATTGATTGAGATGTTGATGCCACTGGGCTGCGACGTGCAAATGTGGGCAGGGTGGGGCTATAGGTGGTGGACTGACCAGATGTCCCAGATGGGTCAGGATCATCATCCATGCCCAGACATCCAATAGTGTTGTCCTCACTTGGGCCTTCATCCAGAGGAGGAGTTTCACTGTCTGGTGTCCCGTCGAAGTTGGCTAGGGCAAGGTCACCTATGGAGGGAGTGAGACACAGTGATTATTTTTTGATGTGTGTATATAAGTAGTGTAGGGTGATGAAGACAGTGATGTACCAATTATCCCCAGCAATGACACTGACAGCTGCTTCACACCATGCCTATGTTGCACACACTACCCTATGACTTATACTATATGCCTCAGGTGAAGGGTTCTACAACTCGGTTAACAGTGACAGTACAGCTTATGACATTAGTGGCCATATTATTGTAGACACGCCTCTTCACCTATGTTACCTACTGCACTGTCTGGCAAGTTGGATGGAACAATTTGCAACTGTTCAATACACGATCTCACCCTCATTGTCACACAGTATGTGATTTACATAAAGACTTTGTCCTCTCTCTGCTTGTTCCCCATGTGTATCAATTCAGCAAACTGTCTTACCAATCCTGAGGTTACAATTTGTGACGAGGACTCATTGCACAGTTGCCATGAAACTGGGTCCCTCAGCTATTGCTGTGTTATGCTTCGGATGTTTGTGAGAATGGTCGTTTACACTGCTGTCATTTACATTTCTTGTTCCACATAGGTAAAAATAGATGGTGTTGAGATTGAGTTGGTTAGCTATCCTGCCAACTGAGACTTTCTGCTGTATCTATTTTTCCTGTGTGGCATTATGGGGGTTGTAGTGATGTGATTGGGCCAAGGGACAGGTGCCATTCCCAAGTGCAATGGAGTGCGATGAATGCAATGGAGAGGTGGCATGCACAAGATGGCTATTAGATGATATGGAGGGGTGTGGTGGGTTAAGGGTTAATTGGCGTGGGTTTGGGTGGTGTGGGAACATGCAGGCAAGACAATATGGTGACTTGCATGTTGTGGGTATTTACCAGACTCCACTCCCCCAGGTATTCCTGTCAGGCACTCAGGGTGCAGGATGCTCAAGACCTTCTCCTCCCAAGCTGTGAAAGAAGGGGAAGAAGGTGGGGTTCCATCAACAGTCTTTTTGACCGCCAGCTGGTGCCTGGAAGCCATGGAATAGATCTTCACCCTGAGGTTGTTTTACCTCTTCCTGATGTCCTCCCTTGTGCGTGAGTAACTGCCAACAAAATTCACCCTGTTGAGTATTCTTTGCCACAGCTCCATCTCCCGGGCTATCGAGGTATGCTGGACCTGTGGTCCAAACAGGTGTTGGTCAACCCGTACGATTTCATCCACAATGGCACTTAACTCCTCGTCAGTGAAGCACTGGTGTTTCTGATGTGACATGGTGGTGTGGTGGGTGTGGGGGGGTTTAGTGGTTGTAAGGGTACAGTGCTTAGTGTGTGGTGGGATGAAGGTGCTGCACTGTGAATGGGTTGCGGAAGATGGTGGGTTGTGTGTGCAGGTGGTGTGTGAGGTGTGGGTTGTGCAGTTGTGGGGTGAGTGATGACAGTCTGAATAACAATATCTACAATTGACGGTGGTCGTTGGGCCGCTCGCTGCAGCCACAAGTCGATTGGTTAGCAAGGGATTGTGGGTTGTGTGGGTGTGTGTTCTGGAGTCGAGTGAGTAGGTGAGTTGGGTGTGTGGATGTGTCAGGTATGGCCTGTTAAAACTCTCCAATGCAGTGTAGCATTCTGAGTGTCAACTGTGGCCGATCGAACCGCAAATGATTTTCCACCATGGAAGTACCACTGTCATGATTTTTGGATCATGATCTGGTGGGTGGATTTTTGTCTGGCTGGAGGGGCTGGTGGTGGGCTCGCCTATTTTCAGTCATCCATTCTAGTTTCGGAAAATTGGCTGTTTTGTGTCGATGTGGTAGTTTGTAATATGGTAGACTTATTTCTGCCATCTTGAAAGTAAGTTGACAGGCGCCGTCACGGCGGTCTTCCATTTATTCCGTCAAGTTCGTAATGACCCCCGAAGTGTGTAAAGCATTCAAATATCACAAAACAGAAACACAATAAAACACAGAACAGTTTAAAAATCCAAAACCAATGTGAACAAATAGGAAATATTTGTAACTTTAATTTGACACCAAAACGAATAAAATCGGATAATGGGAACCGGGTATGTGAATTTTTAAGGAATACATGTTTTTTAGATCATAGAAACTAAAAGCCCCACTCAGGATGTCTGGTCACACCTTGACCAGGACAAAGTCAAAATTTGAAGCCAAACGTGATGGAGCCCTGCTTGGTTACAGAAACCGGGAGGCCTAGGCCAAAAGTTTACCTTTGGACTTAGTCTTATTCTTGAAGATCTTTCTCCCCAGAGCTAAATCACAGATTGGATCCGACCTCCTTGGAGCCCTTTTCAAATATGCGTTACAGGAGACCTCAGTGAAGATTCTACCTTCAGACTTAGTCGATTTTTCGGGACAAAAATCTTCATCCGGGCCGAAGTTGAAATTGGATCCAACTTCCCTGGAGCCCTCCTCGGATACGTTGCGTGGGAAGACCCAGTCAACTTTTACGCTCGGACTTTGTCACTTTTTTGGAGCTTTTTCTCTCCAATGTTGGCTGAATCTCCACAGCAAGTCGATTTTGAGTCTATGATTGCCTTTCCAGGAGCCCCCAGTGAAATCCTGGAAGTCGGTGGCTCGGGATCTTTTCAGCAGGACGGACCTGGAAGTCAGGCTGGAAAGCGGTCGACGTAAGCCGGCTTGACTCTCGATGTTTGGTCAGTCCATTCATGGAGCTTTTTAGAAAAAGTTCTCCAAACTTCTGGATCTTCTTCTTCTTTAGGAGTCTATAGCTCACCCCAAGGTTCCAGAAACTCTGAGTTGTTCCTTAAGGGTTAAGGCTCCAACTCCCAGAATGCACCTGGCTCAAACTCAAAAATGACCACTGGACAGTGGTCAGCTGGTCAGTTTCTTCAGGATTTGATGCAGGAGACTCTGGTTAGCTATTTTCTACCTGTAGCAAACAGGGAGTCCCTTCTTGAACCAGTTGAGGCTAGCCAAAGTACTTTGTGTGGTGAAGCCCAGGTGTGCAGCTAGTGCAGTGTCCAGATGCAGGTCAGGTAGGGATCTGAATATTTATTCCTACACCTGTTGTGGAAAGCGGGGAGGGGCAACTGTCTAATCACAGGCAGGCCACCACCCTCTTCGATAATCACTTCTTGGGAAGTGTTGCAAAAGTCAATCCCAGGGAGCAACATTCTTTAAAATTCCAAAATGACAGAAATTCAATTTTGGAGGTTAGATCTGGCTGAGTCCATCCACTGGTGTGGTTAAAATTCCTTAACACACCCTTTTCCTGCCCTCTCCTAATCTAATTAGGGGGCACATGATTTTCTGGGATTCCAGGAAATGGGGGAGCTCCTGAGCTACTCCAAATGCCCTTCCCGCCTTTAAAGACCAGTTTGGCTGCTCTCCTTCATCTTGTTTCACCATCTGCTGAGGCAGATCTCCTCCCCCAGGTACTTCCTTTGTCCTCAGCCTCACTTCACACCTCATCAAGACAGCCTGGCCATGCTGCCAGATGCTGGCCAATCAGAGAAAGGCACTACAGAGCTGAAGTTGGAACCTTTCAGGTAGAGTTCTAAAACTCTTTCACTTAACTAGTTATATTAAATTCAACAATGGCAAGTTATTGGATTTCTTATAATAATCAGTTGGATGTCCAAATTTGAAATATTGGGCTTGTTTTGAAACTTTATTCGTTTAGAATAAAGTCTCCCCATTTTAGCCTATAGAGCCCATTCACTTCTATGAGGTAAAACCCAATTTGGCTATTTTCCTTCACCAGGGCTTATAAAACATTTTATATAGGGTAACTGCTTTTAGTTATACTGTACCCAACCCTGGGGGCACCTAGGACACACCTTAGGGGTGATGTATATGTACAAATAAGGTAGTTTAAGACTTTGGAATAAAATGACTCTGGACACCTCAGCAGTGCACCTCTGAGTGCACTACCTATGCTGGGGTCCCTAAACTTACATGCCCTACCATATAATAGGTAGGTTACACTGCCAATTATAATTATCCTAATTTGCATATCTACTTTGCACAGATCACTGGCCCTGGGACTGGTTAGCAGTACCAAGGGCACAGCCAAGAGTCAGTAACCAGCAGTATCTGTCCATAAAGTGTGGGGTGACCGGGCAAAAAGAGGGACTTTCCTACAATCACTGATTTTAATGGTATTGGAGTTAGCTAATTCTGGCTACCTAGAAAACATATCTATAAGTATAATGACATCTTTATCCACTCCTGTGAATCTGATGGGACCAAGAAAATCTCATGCAACATCTTTCCATGGACCTTTGGGTGATTCTCTCAAAACTATTGGTTGCACCCTGCACTTTAATGTTTTGTCACTCCCCAAACCATTAGCACACTCTCCTACTGTTCTCTCAATTTGAAAGTCCATGTCTGTCCACCATTATAACAATCTCAGTCTTTCTTTGGTCTTGGATATCACTGGATGAGTTTCATGCGCTAGATTGGTGAGGCCTTCTCTTAGTGAAGAAGGAGGAAACAACCTCGATCCATGAAACAATAAACCTTTCTGAAAGACAGTTCATCTTTCACCCTTCAAAACCTACTCATCTCACTATTAGACTTGTTATTGTGCTCCCACTCACTCTTTAGTCTGTCTATCACCATCTTTAATACTTAACCATTTTGAATGCCTTCCATCCTCTCATTTTGTTTGTCAACTTTATCTCTTACCTTGTACACTTCAAAGTCTTCTACTTTCACCTCATCATTTTCATTTACATCTATCCTTTTGCCTTTGTCTATGAGACATGAGCAACAATCTGCAAGATTGTTTCTTACACCAGGAACATATGTGACCTGAAACTGAAATTCTTGTAGAGCTACTACCCACTTTCTTATTCTACCCCAAATTGCATTCAGTCCTTTCTTTTCAAAGACTTCCTTCAAAGATTTATGGTCTGATTTAATTTCAAACCTGTTTCCCCAAATAAAATCTCCTCAGTTTGCAAGTGGCCGGCCCAGTAGGCTGCCAACGCCACCTTTTCTATCACAGACTAAGTCACTACAGCACCCTTCAAGGCTCTCGAGATTAACAGAATTGTACGTTCTAACCCATCACATTGTTGCATCCAAATTGCTCCTAAATCATTAGAGCTTGCATCTGACATGATAATTACATCTTGACCTCGTTCAAAGCTTAGAAAACTTGTGGCACCTTTCTTATACCTCTTAATGTCCTTAAACTCAACCTCACACTCATCAGTCTACTTGAATAGACACCTTTTTTTACAAAACTTCATGTTCTTAGTTTTACTGGCAAAGTTAGCAATACACTTGTTATATTAGTCTGCTAAACCTAGAAATTTCACAACATCTACTTTACTTGTTGGGCCTGCCACCTCATTTATAGAGTTTACCAATTCCTTTCTGTGTTCAATTCCATTAGAAGTAGTTCTATGACCCAAATAATCAATTTCAGCAAGATTAAACCTGCACCTCGCTCCCTTCAAAGTGAGACCATTACATTGCAACGTGCTTAGTATCACCCTCATTCTACTATTCTGTTCTTCAACATTGCATCCAGAAATCAATACATCATCCTGATATACCTTTATGACCTGAATGCCCTCTCAGTAAATTCTCCATCCCTCTCTGTAATACAGCTGGCGCAGATATAAATTGAAAGCATTCTCAAAAACGAAAAGGTTCCAAAAGTAGTTATAAATGCCTTTAAATCTTGAGGATGCTTGTGCAATTTTATTTGATGATATAAAGAGGCCAAATCAATGGTCAAAGAAAAAATACTTTGCACCTTTCAAAATTGGCAACATTTCTGTGATGTTAGGTAGAGGGTAGTGGATATATCAACACATAATCTCACTTCTCCAGTGGAGGTAGCTGCCATCAATACTGGAGTCAGCCTTTCTGTTGCCTCTACCCCCTACAATTTTGTCACACTCCATGAGACTCTTCAATTTCAATTTTATTTTATCCTTAACAGAACCTTTCTAACTTAACTTACTACAGGCCTCACATTTCTTTTTGTTAATACTTTGTGAACATAGCCTTTAAGGAGACCCAGCCCTCTCTTAAATACCTCTTGAAATCTCTTTTGATAGTTTGAAACATTGTCTTCAGTTTGGCTAATTTGACCTACATCCTTCAGACACACTGATGGACTCTCATCAGGATCTTTAAAAACTGCTAAGTCCCTCTGATGAACCCAACTGACAAGGCAATCAACCTTCTCAGACACATTTACCTTCCCAGCTGTATATATTAATTTAAAGGAATCTCTACTGTGAAACAACTTAATAATTTAATGGGTTCTCCCCGTACCTTTTGGGTCTGATGTCAGATTTAATTAAAGTGACCTTTCCTTTCAACTTAGACTCATAAAACTCTAGGAATCAATGTTATTTTGGCTCCAGAGTCAACTAACATAAGTATTTGTACCTTTCCAATCTGAACAACCTCAAATGCACCATCACTGTAGTCACATTTCACTTGTAAAACAAATTTGTCACATTCATCATCTTCCTCTGATTTGTATTACTACAGTACTTCTACCACATTTGGCTATATTACCTTTTTCCCATATGTCTAGCAAGTAGCTTTCCATACAGGACATTCTTTAATACTAGCCAAATGACTGTATTCACCACACCTAGGACATACACCCTCAATATTTTTGCTATCTCTTTCATTAACTTTTTTCTAAACAAGATGACATTTGTTGAGATGTGGTTTGTGTACTATCAACATTTTTAGTCTTTCATTTCACTCTTCGTACTTCTTTGTTGTTCTTTGTGGTGGAACCCTTCTAACGTGGGACTGCCTTGCTGTCAAAATATCTCTTTGGCTTTTCCCACACTGTACTCCAACATAATCTGATCCCTCAGTCACTCAGTCTTTCTTCACTATTCATTCCAAAATTGCATGTAGAAGCTATTGTGTATTTATCTACCTTTTCTCCTGATCTCTTTAACTTTTCCCCAAAGTGACATCTTTCAAGTACAGTAGAGACTTTAGGTAGATAGTGTAATCCAAGTTTTTAAACATATTTCAAATTCTTTCAAATCATGAGTATCATCGTTGGATAAATCTGGTAAATGCCCATGGCAATATAACAGTGATGACTTTTTATGCTGCAGACTCAAAGATGTCCCACACACACGTGAAAAGTGACTAAATCCTGGAAAAAAGATGGAGGTGGAGGTACATTTCGCATCTTTACACCAACTTAATATAAGAAACTAAAGAAAGAAAAGAAAAGCAATAATCTCTGGTATCTCATCTGATACCTGATGCCTCTCCGTTATCCAATCTAATATGATGTTTGATGGACCACCATGTCACCAATAGTCCTTCCCAACTGTGTTATAGTTGCTTCACAGAGTCTAATGTTCCTCTTTTTTAAACCTGAACTTTGTATATACACAATGTGCAGATGCAATATGTTTTCAGAACTGTGCCTTGTTTTCAGAATACAAGATGTGATTTGTTTCCAGACACAAATGTATTTCCTGAATAATAATTAAAATACAATGGTACGTTTAGATCTTTGAAAGACTGCTTTGTTTCCCATCGGCTTCTGGAGTAACAACAGAAGCTGTTTCCTATCCTGATGTATTTTTTAAACAGTGCTCATTTTATCTTCAAGCAAGATGGCGCTGACACACAGTACGGAATCAGATGACACACTGGACTTCTAATAATTCTACCTCTTCATCCCACGGACAAAGAGAATCAGCTGCTGAAGCACGACAAGAGAAACTTTGTACTTCATTACGCACAGATTGACTCACTGAATGATGATGGCACCAAGAACATCCGTGAGCCACACCCAAGTTAGTTTTGCTACATGCACTGAAACACGCTGATTCAATTGGAGCAGGCTAATCAAAGCCATGTGCACTAGCGGTTTGATTTACCTTTTAAACAATGCACAATAGAAATTGATGAAAGTGACATAAATAAGGTTGACCTAAACCCATGGCCACACTGCACAAATAAATTTAACCTTGTGACCTAAGAATGTGATTGTTGGAAACATGAAGAGTCTCTCCACAGGGTCACCCGCTGAAAGTACACTTCTTCTTGGTTTCTTTTTTTTTAATAATGTTGTTGAGGTTCTATATAGAGGTCCTTCTCCAGCTCGTCCCCAATGTAAAGAAGCTAAATGCACTCTTATTGAGATAACATAAGTCTTCTTTATTAAGGTACAGGTAACCACCTCAGCCAACTCCAACAGCTCTATTTCCTTCCCAGCCTTTACATTCTAATCCGCAGGTTCTGGAACGTAATAACTTGTAATCATGACAGAGTACCTGGTCACAGCACATGGTGCAAGATAGAGTAAATACCACATGGCCCTGGTCTTTCAAATCTGGCTTCCAAGATCCCAACTTACTGAGGGAAATGCCTGAACTTAGCATATCTGCAGCTCAGTTTTATATTTCACTCGCTGAGCTAGACAATCACAGCTTGTCCTTCTCATACGTCATCCCTGCTCTAGTGTTCACATGCAACATATAACCTCCAGTTTGCAGATCTGTTCCCCAGTTAACTTAAATTACTTCCCCCAATATGGCAGCTACTGGCAAAATATGTTTTGAACATGTGAGGCACATTTATGACTATCATTTATGACTATTTCCGAGGCTTGATGCAGCCATCATACAAAGAAGCCTCTAGTATCAGAAGACTTTGGGGGTTATTACAACTTTGGACGAGGTGTTAATCCGTCCCAAAAGTGACAGTAAAGTGACGGATATACCACCAGCCGTATTACGAGTTCCATAGGATATAATGGACTCGTAATACGGCTGGTGGTATATCCGTCACTTTACCGTCACTTTTGGGACGGATTAACACCTCCTCCAAAGTTGTAATAACCCCCTTTGTTTCCTTTAGTTTTGTCCAGTTTATGCTAGCTTTATTTTAGCTGTTTGGACCAGTGGCGCTGAGCTCTTCTGGGGCTCAAAGTTTTGTATTAGCCTTTTCTTCCCTTGTTCAGATGTTGTGCTGCGACCATGTTCTTGCAAGAATTTCTGCCAGATATGTGCTGCTTAGAAACTGGCTGATACAGGAAAGATTGGCTGGTTTCTTGGATTTTCCTTATGCAAAGCTTGCAATATCAGCATTTTCTTGCTTCTCTGCAATGGAAGAGGCAGCTGAGAACATGCCTGGTCCTTCTTCTCACCCTCCTCCCTTCACTATCTACAATTCAACAATTAACTGAGGTAGCAATAGAGGCTCCTCTTAAAACAGAGATGGGACAGTTCCAGCTACGGTTCCTAGAATGGGGACTGATGATGATACTAATCCTGACTTTTATGATTAAAGTTAGAGAGGGTGCTTTATTCAAGACCCTGAACTTTCTGAAATTATTTCACATTTAAAGGAAAAATTGAATCTTCTTGCTCCTGATGCCGTTCCTGAGGATGATGATTTTTAGTCATGATTAGATTTGTCATTATTGTGAATCTTTAATTTCAACAATAGGTAACAATAAATTCCTAATGCATAACAATAGTCACAACATGATGAAAACAATATTGTTCTGGTTGCCCAATTGACAGATGTGCCTCCTTAGCCAGGGTATTCCAATAATTACAACATAATTGGGAGTCGCTACTATCTCAAATGGAAACACTTTGATATGATCTGCAAAGGAGACTCAATATTCTGGACTACCTGAGTCATGTTTTACCCCTCTGAAGGATTTTTTCTTAAGCACCTAATTATGATTAATAACCTTTGCACATGCTCCACTATCCAGCAGTGTAGAAACTTTATTTGTCCTTCCTTCTTCAGTTCTTAACATTTTTTATAATAGAAACAACTGACTGACTAAATCACTGATTAAACATCTAAAATAAGGGAGCTTCCACAAACCCACTCGCTTCTCTTTCTCAATCTCACTCTTTAATCCTTTTGAGGACCTACATGGAAGGTCTGGATCATATTATCATAATCACCACAAATTAGAAACAAATCAGATTTTTTGCTGATTTTCTTTTTCATCCTCTGTCAGAAGTCTCCTGGCTGCCCCTATTTGCATAGGTTTCTCTTGTTATGAAAATTCAAGTTAGTTTCTGATATTTCATCTCTCGTAAAACCTATGATTGATTAACATGGCAGTACCTAAAAGTTCAGAAAATAAAGTACTATGATGAGCATACACAAACTCATCCTTGGCCTCATTCGTTAATCCATAGCGTATTTGAGTTCTCTTAGCCCAAGTAGTCTCAGCTGCCAATTGGAGAAAATGATTATCGAAAAGCACGGACAATTAGTAGGAAAAGATACCTTTTTAGCGCCGCATTTGCGCCGCTTTTTGATGCAAAAACTCCACAATTGTATTTTGCAAGTTTGCGCCGTTTTTGCGTCAAAAAATTAGGCAAATGCGGCGCTAAAAAAGTATAAATATGGGCTGAAGTCTCTAATTCACTTTCAAAGAGACCATAAATCTATCATTGAGGACACAATTTAATTGCTCAAAATTCACTTATTTTTTCACTCCCTACAGGTAAGACACTTTGGGCCAGATGTAGGAAATTCCTGAATTGCGAGTCGCAATTCAGGATGTAGGATGGTGTCCCGGATACCATCTGCGACTCACAAGGGGGTCGCAAAGGCCCACCTCAATAATATTAATGAGGTGGGTCGCAATTTGCGACCCCCTTGAGACTCGCAGCACTCACAGGGATGGTGGCCTGCTGGAGACAGCAGACCACCATGTCTGTGATTGCTTTTAAATAAAGCAGTTTTGTTTTTTTGTAATGCAGCCCGTTTTCCTTAAAGGAAAACGAGATGCATTACAAAATGAAAAATTGAAACGTTTTTGTTTCATTTTTTCAGAGCAGGCAGTGGTCCATAGGACCACTGCCTGCTCTGAAAAAATGTTTTCCATGCCATTCACAAAGGGGAAGGGGTCCCATGGGGGCGCGGTTCGCGGTCACAAAGCAATGCCGCATCGTGCTGCGACTCACAATTGGGAAGGGGAACACCCCTTCCTAATTGCGACTCGCAGTCCCGTTTTGCGAGTCGGTAACCAGGTTACCGACTCGCAAAATGGGAATTGGGCATCGCGATGTGGGTTTTGCACGTCACAAACAGTGAAATTCGCTGTTTGTAGCGTGCAAAACCTTTCCTACATCTGATCCTAAGTTCATTTACAGGAATAAATTCACATATATGGTGTAAACATTAAACATTACAAACAAACATATTTGACATAAAACATAAATCAATAATTCTGCAGTCTTTGTAAATTATTGGTCCAACATTCCTCTCCTCATCTTTTCCTACTAATTGTCCGTGCTTTTCGATAATGGTTTGTTTCTACCCAGGTCTAGTAGGGTAAATTGGGTAGACCCCTCCTGTTTTAACTTAATTGGAGAAAATGAGTCACACAGGCCATTTTATCTCTTGAGCAGAATGGTCAAGATCAGGACATCCAAATATTTTCTTTTAGCAAGTAGAAAGTTACAAAGCAATCTAAGGAAGAATATAAAGTAATAAGCAAGAATCTGAAATAATAACTAAAAAGGTGGTCCAAGGCACTACTGGAATATTAGTAGACCCTGATATTAAGAACTGTTTTAAGACTGAAGTTTCAATGCAATGTTGTTGCAGTTCTTGAGTCAAGTCCTGAGAAGGATTTGTGGCAAGAACAGGTCAATGAAGTCATTGATCTTGCAATCTGCCAAGGCCTGGACGATGTGAAGGTCTCTCTTGTCTCCTTCTTATTTTCCTGCAGAAACAACTACTTCTCCCAATAGACACAGAGTCACCCTGCACTTTGAATACATGTGAAATATCCCAAGTGTCTCCTTAAGAGAGTCTAGTTAGGGGGGAAAGCAGTAAAGTTATTTCTAATTCTTTGAAGAATTAGGGTCACTTTACATAAAAGAGTGAACCTGGTAGTTTAGGAGATCTCATTTAGCAGTGTGTAAAATTTGTATAATCACTACTAGTGTAATTAGAGTAAATTCCCCAAACACTACACAAATGTGCGCAACATATGCCTCATTTTCTCCATTCCTTCCAGCACTATCCCATCATTTCCTGTCCACCACTCCCTCTTTTTCAAAAGTTAATGTCATTTTTTCTATAGATTGTCTCACCCTGTGCTTTTATTTTGCTTTTCCCCTGATTGTTTTTCATTTTTGTCAAACCCCTATCTTATCTACAGCTATGGCAGCAGCAGGAACTGTAACCCAGGAGGCTACAGGAACAGCAACTGCAGACTCAGGTGCAAGGGTGTTTAACTGCACAGCATTTCTTCAGAGAAGGAGCTGGCTAGGCTGATATAATTGACTAAGAGCAGGACCATCTTGGCATTGACATGAAAAAATAGGTTTGTGATGTTTACATTTTTTAATTTTATATTTATTACTTTGCAGGAGGCATCATTGACAAAATAGGTACATTCAACTCACATCCCTGCTGTGTGCAGTTGTGTCATTAATGTTGTCATTTCAAATGTTATAGTCATGTTTTCAATGTTGTCATATGTGAGGATATAAACAGTGTATGATGAGGGCATGGATCATAGTTACTTTAGGACAGGAGTCTTTGTTACTTAAAATAACTATAACTATTGAATTTCAGTGGTTTTATTAGTTTAAAATGGTATGTTTTAAATTAAATTTTCACTTAAATATAACGTCTCTCTTTCAGTGAAGTTTTTTCAAATGCAAAGTAAGATATTGTTACCATACCTAAGGATAATGTCACTTTAACTTTTTTCTGTGAATTTATAGGGTTTTTCTTACATAAAATAATATTTTATGGCAATACGTGATGAAAACCCCACATTGCAAATAGCATTCAGAGGTGCATGCAGTCGGTTTGGCCAGCGGAGATGAACTTCTGCCAGCCCCTTCATCTAACCTCTCATGGGAACAACCCTATACCATGCAAGGCCTTCGGTGTGCTTTGCCAGGCCTTGCATCCAAAGCCGTGTGAGTAGCCAATCCCATGCTGTGTATGGCCTCTGGTCTGCGCCCAGGCCCTGTTCCTAACCCTTTATGGGCAGGCAACACATGTCTGGAGTGGGCTTGGCTGCAGTGCCTAGCCCTGTGCCCAAACCCTTTTGGTGCCATACCCTGCATTCCCCCACAATGCAGGAGCGATGCACATAGGGGGGGTTGGCTGCATGTCATCAGTGCCATTTTAAGTAAGAAAGACCTACTGACTTTTTCAAAGGGTCAATTCACCAAAACATAAAAAGTGGGCCTATTTGCCTTATGAAGATATCAGAATATTAACATATATACAGCACAAGTATTAACTTTGTCAAAAACTGTTCACTCATTTTTCAGAGCAATATTTAATTAATGTGATTTTCATAATAAAATGTATTACATTTTTATTTAAATAAAAACATCAACATGTCTATGAGTTTTTTTATTTTTCAAGCTATTAAGACTTGGCATAGAACCCATCACAAAGGAGGTATGCGCTCCAGCTGAAGACATACAGCTCCAGCTGCGAGTGATTTTAAAAAATGTGGCAGCTCTCCTTAGGTCATGGATTTAGTAAGCCAGGAGACTTAATTTATGTGTTGTTGGGGTCCTGCTGCAATCCCGGCAGACCCCATCAAAAGAGTCAGAACACCAAAGTATAAAAAGTAGACCTATTTGCCTTATAAAGATGTCAGAACATTAAAATATATCAAGCACATGTATAATCTTTGCCAAAAAATGACCAATAATGTTTTGGGGCAATATTTAATAAAAGTGATTTTCATAATAAAATGTAATAAAGTTTTATTAAGAAAACATCAACATGACTTTGAGTTTTTTAAACATTTTTCAAGCCACAAAATGTTGCTACAGAATCCATCACAAGGGGGCTCTGCTCTTCAGCTGAAGAACATCCAGCTCCAGCTTGGAGCTTTTTTAAAATATGGCAGCTCTCCTTGGGACATGGATTTAGTGACCCAGAAGACACACTTTTTTATGTTGTTGGAGTGCTGCTGTACTCCCTCTGAATCCCCACAGCATAGAAACATGTTTGGGGTGTCTCTGCCTCTTTTTGGGGCATCAACAGCACAATAATATGTGTCTGCAAGAGCCATAAGGTATTGTGGGACACTTATTGTTAGGAGCAGTGAATAACAAATGAGCAGTTCTTGACACTTGTTTAGTATTCATTTTCCCTCTAATTGTTTTCTTTTGTTATTATAGGGGGTGTCTTGTGCCAACCAAGGACACCCACCGCTTTTTTTGTCTCTGAGTTCCTGAGGGAAGCCTCAAGGACTCCACAGCCCCTCTGGCTCCCTTGCCAGCATACAACCTGGGAGCCAGTGGTAATCAGCAAATTGTCAGAGTCACCAGATCCTCGGGGTCTGTGCACGTTCCCAACACTTCCACCACAAGGCAGCTCCAATACTCTGATTAGATTTATCACAGAGTCTAAGAGAGTCCAAGTGGGGAAAACGGGATTAGGACGGGAACAGCTGGGAAGGAGAACTGTAGGAAGCAAAAGGTTAAAACACAACATCAAAATGACATCTCATGAAATCAGTACCATGCTACAACTCTAAGCTTCGTCTTTTCCGAAAAACATGAACAACCCTAGAATAGTCCTAAAACTGACTAGACTTTAGATGACCGAATGCCTGAGGAGGAAACAGGAAAAGTTAAATAGGACTTTCAGATTCGAGTACTTTCTTTAGCATGAGAATCAGGAAACACTCTGAGCAATTTCTAAACAACCATATGAATCTCCTTTTAAGAATATATATCAGGAACACACAGCATTACATCTAGAACTCTGGTATTGTTGTGTTCATCTCATAAAAAACATTGGGAAGTGAATTGCGCACATTGCAGATTTTTATATGAGTATTAAACACCATAAAGGATTGTGCACCATGAAATCACACAACGTAGATTCAAGGAATAAATCACGCAACTTGTCAACTTGAAATGCTACCAAGAAAATGTCTTAGAATAGTAGCGCACAGTAATTTACATTATTTATACACGAGGAAAGAATTGCGCGTCTTGCCGATTCAAATGCCACCATACAAATGCCAAGAAATGGTAGCGCACAATGAACAACATGAAAAGCACTCAGGGAAAGAATTGCGCGTCTTGCCGATTCAAATGCCACCATGCAAATGCCAAGAAATGGTAGCGCACAATGAATTACATGGAAAAACACTCAAGGAAAAAATCGTGCGTGTTGCCGATTCGAATGCCACCATGTAAATGCCAGAAAATGGTAGCGCGCAATGAACAACAAAGTTAAATGCTCATGAAACGAGTTGCACGTCTTGCCAACTCGTAAAACATCATGTAAATGTCAAGAAATATAAACGCGCAATGAACAACAATGTAATAACGAAGTCAAATCTTTATGGAATAAATTGCGCGTCCTCCCTATTTGCAAACCACCATACAAATGTCAAAAAATGGCAGCACACAAGTAATCTGTTATTCATTTAAGAATTAAAATCAAGAATATGAAAATTCTCAATTACTGTCTTGGGAAATGTCCAAACACCGTCTTACCGCCTGGTGATCACCAATGAGAGATGAGTGCAGAAGACTGGAAAATCCAAATAGGCCGCCGGGACAGGAGCTCAGGAAGAAGCTGCTGCTCTGCACCGGGACCTCTGAATAGTGAGCACTGGAAGTTGGGCTAACTCTCTTTTATTGAGTCTTGGCCCAGCCTAGAACCACGCCCAGGCATGTTGCAGGGAAAGTCTCTAGAAGGCCCTGGAAAGGGACCACACCCTAACACACTCTGAATGTCTGCAGCAATACATTGCAAATGTACAGTATTTATAAGCACCTTAAAAATGAATCTTTTGGATGGAATTCTGCAATGCAAAAGGTTAAACAATAACATAGCATAACAATGCATAAAATTATATTATCTTGTGAATGTTGGGTTTTTGCATTCTAGATGCCTGTAGACCGCGCACTGTCCTGGTGTTGACACAAATATTTTTTTTTTAACATTGTGGTGTGGTGCATTGGGCCCTTACATATTTTTTTATGTCTTTTAGGGGCAAGGGATTGAGTTCTGAGTCCTAAGGTGGACGCCACCACATGGTTGTTGTTATGGTGGCAACCTATAAGATCTCATCACAAGATCTGTCAGCCTTGTGAATCCTCCAGGGAGTGAAATATACAACGTTTTTTAGTCTTAATATCTCAAAAACTACTGGACAGATTTACACCAAATCACAAAAGGCATGCTTTCCAGACCAAGATCTAGCTATCAGAAGTTTTTGCAGTGTTGTTGTTCAATTTTCCTATGGAACATCTAATGGAGAAAACATGCTTGTGACCCTCTTCTTCTTGGTTCCTGCTCCACAGATCAATTGATTACCACAAAACCTTCCAAGAATGAGCTGAGATGGATGAGACTTTGTTTTGAAAAGCTTTGCGAAGATTCGTCAAATGGCACCAAGTTATAAGCAAACCAAAAAAGGCTTTTCCTATGGTAACTCAGACTTAACTATAACTACCCACTGAGTACTGCCACTGGGATATACATTCTGCCTTCCCCCTTTTGTATTGATTTTGGCCCAAGGAATGTAGTCCCCAGGGCCTATTCATGCTCAGGGAGAAGGGGCTGTATGCCCACCTCCCTTTTTGTTAAATAAATCAGCACTGGACGATGAGGTCCCTGGGGGCCCAAAATGGGCTCAGAGAGGAGGGTCCTATTCAGGGCCCCTCCCTATGTATGTTTTTAAGAAATGCTTTCCACATGCAACACTAATTATCTACCAGATTACATCACTCATGACATTTTCTATGACATAATTGATAACATCACTGCAACATCGGAAATGACACAGTTATGTCATCAATTGTGTAATTTCCGTTGTCATCATCGATGTTATTAATGATGTTATAGACCATGTCATGAGTGTTGTAATCTGTGAGGTTATAAGCAGGTCATGGTGCAGGAGCAAGCTAAAGATACTTGCAAACCGGCCCTGCACCCTACCCCCAAGGACCCAGCCAACCCCCGGTCTGTGGGGGTTCGAATGGCCATGGGTGGTTGGCCTCTAATGAAGCGATGTGTTAATGTTGCACTTGCCCTGTGAGAAAAATTGTCCCTCAATCACTTCCCAGGTTTCTTCCTCGTATGCCATCTCTTGCACTGGTCTACCTTCCATTAAAAACCAAACCAATAGCCCAGCGTAGACCTAGCCCAAGCTCTACCCTAAAACATGAACCTTACATAAGGCTCACCTACTCTATAACCACGGAAAATTATTTGTTGTACTGGTAATGGACTGGGCGAAAAGGTGTGGCAGTGGAACTGGAAATAGGACTCTGGAATATCGAAAAACTAAAAGCACTAACATTATTGTTATGAGCTAATAGTTGTATAGAAATCATTCTGGTGTCCCAGGTTATTTCTATTATAGTTGCACGGTACAGTGAAATAAATTGTGCAGTATACATTTAAATCAACATTTTTTGAAGGTGATGTATATAATATTGCAGGCTAGTCATTTTTCAGACACGTTAAGTGTCTGTTTAAGGAAAGTGCCACCCCATTAAATAGTCTATTAAAACTTTTAGAATTTTCATTTCTATTTGAGCACAGGTGTTGGTGGTGGATCAATTAATGCAGACTACTGCAAATAGTAATAATACCCTAACCCCTTAGCCTTGGTGGTGGGGTCTCCCTGGGATCCTGCCAAGACGAAAAAGCACTTTAAAAAAAAAATTGACACAAATTTGCAGCGAAAAAAGAAAACAAGTGCACACTTATTTTCAAAAAGGCCCCGGGTGGGCCAGGTCCCGGAGGGCTCACCCAAGTATATAAAATGAAAGGAAGCGGGTGCTCAGGACCTCCTCCATTGAGCTCAATGAGCTCCAGGGACTATAGGGAAAATATGGAGACTAGAACCTTCCACAACCAACTTCTCCACCCTCAAAACCACCATTCGCACCCATCACCAACTCATACGCACCGCCAAAAGAGATCACTACAAGACACGCCTTGACAACAACACTCAAAACAGCAAAGAACTCTTCACCATCATCAATGAACTTGCCAAACCCAAAGCCAGCAACATAAACCCCACACACACACAGCCCCTATGTGACACCCTTTCCAACCACTTCCTCCACAAAATCCTGGACATCCACAACAGCTTCATACCACACCCACCCACCACACACACCCCTCACTCACCCAACCCAACCCCCACTCATGACCCCCCCACCACACTCTCCACATGGACCCCCACCACACACGAAGAAACCGAAAAAACCATGAACTCCATCCACTCTGGTTCCCCCTCCGACCCCTGCCCACACCGCATCTACAACAAAGCTAGCCCAACCATCGCCTAGGGTAGGTCGCTTCCCCGCCGCTGGAGCTACACCTGCCCAGGCCCCTGCCTCCTCCAGTAGGCCGTAAGTGCTCCTTTGCGCTCTCTCTTGTCCAGTTCCTCATTTTTCTCCTCTCCTCTTGGCTCTCCTCTTGGCTCTCTCCTGACCAGTTCCTTGTTTTTCTCCTCTCCTCTGGGCCCTCCTCTTGGCTCTCTCCTGTCCAGTTCCTCGTTTTTCTCCTCTCCTCTTGGCTCTCCTCTTGGCTCTCCCCTCAGCCCTCGTAAATTTCCCCTTCTACACTGCGCTTTCTACTCCTGTGTATCTCGCCCCTCTTTTTCCACTGCGCTTTTTCCCCCTCTGACTCTTTTTACTTTTTTGATTTTTCCTGCCATCCTCGCCTTTCTTCAGTGAATTCCTCTTTTCTTCCCACTTTTTCTCTTTTTTCTGCCTCCCCGCCTCCCGCTCTCTGCTTTCCAGCCGCTGCCACCCGTGCGACCCCGCCCCCCCTGCTTCCATTCGTCGCCCTCCCACCTCCCGCCCCCAGCTGACCCCTCCCTCTTGTGGCGGCCGATGCCAAAGGCAAGCCCGTCTGCGCCTGTCCGTGCCTGGACCGTGCCCAGCGCCAGAACTCCTAGCCCCCAGCGCCCCAAAACCTCCAGCATAGCTACGACGCGCCTCCCTCCACGCATTCAACCCCGGACGTACTACCACCTGCTACCAAGCCAGCCCGAAACGCACACATGGACCCTTCGCCTGTCAAACCTGCAAGCATACCTTCCACCGCGACTGCATCCCGTCCACCAGCCCACGCTCCAACAACCACCTCAAGTGCATCCTCATCAACGCACGCTCCGTCCACAAGCACGCCATTGAACTATGGGACCTCCTGGACTCTACCGTACCGGACGTCGCCTTCATCACTGAGACCTGGATGAATGCTTCATCGGCCCCCGACATCACCATAGCCATCCCCGACGGCTACAAGATCACCAGGAAAGACTGCACCAACCAAGTCGGAGGAGGAATCGCCATCAAATACAAGAGCTCCATCAACATCACTACCTCCACCGAAGACACCCTCCTCACTGCCGAACACATGCACTTCCAGATCCACACCGACCCAGGACCACCCTCAGAGGAACTCTCGTCTACAGGCCCCCTGGACCACGTGCCCTATTCAGCGAATTCATCACAGACTTCATCTCCCCGCATGCCCTAGCCTCACCAGACTACATCCTCCTCGGAGACCTGAACTTCCACCTGGAGCAGAACAACAACACCAACACCACCACCCTGCTCGACAACCTCACCAACCTGGGTCTCAAGCAACTGGTGAACACGCCCACCCACATCACTGGACACACGCTCAACCCCATCTTCTCCACCCGCAACCACGTATCCTTCAGCCACTCTACCTAGATACACTGGACCGACCACAGATGTGTCCACTTCACCTTCAGACGCAAGACTCACCACCCACGCACACAACCTATCACCCGCAGACCTTGGAACAAAATCTACACAGAACAGCTACTCTCCACCCTCAACCACAACCAACCTGCCATCACCTCCGACGCCAACAACGCAGCCCTCACACAATGGATCACCAACTGCGCGGACAACCTCGCCCCCCTCAGACGCCACCCTAGTCAGACCAACGCCAGTAAACCCCAATGGTTCACAGACGCCCTCAAAGACTCCAAGAGGACCTGCCGGACCCTCGAAAAAGCCTGGCGCAAAGAACACACCGCAGAAAATATGTCAGCCCTCAAAAACGCCACCCGTGAACACCACCAACTGATCCGCGCCACCAAAAGAGCATCCTTCAAAGAAAGACTGGACAAGAACACCCACAACAGCAAAGAACTCTTCAACATCGTCAAAGAGCTCTCCAATCCCAACGCCAGCTCCAACTCCATCACGCCCTCACAAGAACTCTGCAACTCCCTCGCTACCTTCTTCCATCGAAAGATCACAGACCTACACGACAGCTTCGGTCCACAGATCCCGCCAACCACCACGGAACTCACAGCCCCAGACGTCACCCTCAACACCTGGACACCCATCAGCGCCGAAGAGACCAAAATCACCATGAACACCATTCACTCTGGTGCCCCATCGGACCCCTGCCCACACTACATCTTCAACAAAGCCGACGCCAGCATCGCCCCCTATCTCCAGACCATCATCAACAGCTCATTTGCATCTGCCACCTTCCCCGAGAGCTGGAAACACGCGGAAGTCAACGCTCTCCTGAAAAAACCTACGGCGGACCCAAACGACCTGAAGAACTTCCGCCCCATCTCGCTCCTCCCCTTCCCGGCCAAAGTCATCGAGAAGATCATCAACAAACAACTGACCAACTTCCTCGAAGACAACAACCTGCTCGACCCCTCCCAGTCCGGTTTTCGGGCCAACCACAGCACGGAAACCGCCCTCATCGCAGTCACCGACGACATCCGAACCCTACTGGACAACGGAGAAACAACCGCCCTCATCCTCCTCGACCTCTCGGCTGCTTTCGACACCGTCTGCCACCGCACCCTAATAACTCGCCTGCGCTCCGCCGGCATCCTAGGACAGGCCCTGGACTGGATCATCTCTTTCCTCTTGGACCGTTCTCAAAGAGTCTACCTCCCGCCTTTCCGCTCGGAACCCACCAAGATCATCTGCGGCGTCCCACAAGGCTCCTCACTCAGCCCTACTCTCTTCAATGTCTACATGAGCACCCTCGCCGACATCGCACGCAAACACAACATCAACATCATCTCCTACGCCGACGACACCCAGCTGATACTCTCCCTCACCAAAGACCCAGCCACCGCCAAAACCAACCTGCATGATGGAATGAAAGACGTCGCAGAATGGATGAAACTCAGCCGCTTGAAGCTGAACTCAGACAAGACGGAAGTCCTCATCCTCAGAAACTGCCCGTCCGCCTGGGATGATTCCTGGTGGCCCACGGCCCTGGGCACCGCACCAACCCCCTCAGACCACGCACGCAACCTCGGATTCATTCTGGACCCCCACCTCACCATGGCCAAGCAAGTCAATGCTGTCTCGTCCTCTTGCTTCCTCACACTTCGCATGCTCCGAAAGATCTTCCGCTGGATCCCTGCCGACACCAGAACTGTGACCCACGCCCTCGTCACAAGCCGCCTGGACTACGGAAACACCCTATACGCAGGAACCACTGCAAAACTTCAGAAACGTCTTCAGCGCATACAAAACGCCTCGGCACGCCTCATCCTCGACGTACCCCGCCACAGCCACATCTCCGCCCACTTGTGACACCTGCACTGGCTACCCGTCAACAAAAGGATCACCTCAGGCTCCTCACCCACACACACAAAGCCCTCCACAACAAGGGACCTGAATACCTCAACCATCGCCTCACCTTCTACACGCCCACCCGCCAGCTTCGCTCCACCAGCCTCGCTCTCGCCACCGTCCCTCGCATCCACCGTACCAACGCAGGGGGGAAATCCTTCTCCTACCTGGCAGCCAAGACGTGGAATTCCCTCCCCGCCCACCTCAGAACCACCCAGGACCACCTCGCCTTCCTGAGGCATCTCAAGACCTGGCTTTTCGAGCAGCAGTGACCCCCCCCCCCAGCGCCTTGAGACCCTCACGGGTGAGTAGCGTGCTGTATAAATACCGTGATTGATCGATTGATTGATACTCTACAACATAATCAACTCCTCTTTCGACTCCGCCACCTACCGAGACCCCTGGAAGCACACGGAAATCACCGCTCTCCTAAAAAAAAAACAAGCCGACCCGAAGATCCTCTCCAACTACCGCCCTATCTCCCTCCTCCCTTTCCCCGCCAAGGTTGCAGAGAAATTAGTCAACACCCGCCTATCCCACTTCCTCGAAGCAAACAACACTCTTGACCGCTCACAATCCGGGTTCCGCAAAAAGCACAGCATGGAAACCGCCCTCATCGCATGCACTGACGACATCAGGACCAAAGTCGACAAAGGCGAGACCGTCGCACTCATCCTCCTAGACCTCTCCGCTGCCTTTGACACCGTCTGCCACCACACACTCCGCACACGCCTCCACAACATAGGAATTCGCCACAAAGCCTTAGACTGGCTCACCTCCTTCCTCACCGACCGGACCCAGAGAGTCCGCCTTCCGCCCTTCCACTCCAACACTACCAAGATCACCTGCGGAGTCCCCCAAGGGTCCTCCCTCAGCCCCACACTCTTCAACATCTACATGATCCCCCTAGCCAACATCCTCCGAGCACACGGAATCACTATCCTCTCCTATGGAGATGACACCCAACTCATCCTCTCCCTCACCCGCAATTCCAACACCGCCAAAACCAACCTACACACCGCTCTCCTCGACACCGCCAACTGGATGACCACTAACCACCTCAAGCTCAACTCAAACAAAACCGAGATCATCATCTTCGGCCCCCAACAAAACCACATGGGACAACTCCTGGTGGCCCACCGCCCTAGGCCCGCACCCACCCCGCAAACCACGCACACAACCTCGGCATCATCCTTACCCCCTCCCTCTCCATGACACTGCAAATCAATGCTTTAACCTCCTCCTGCTTCCACACACTCCGCACTCTAAAAAAATCCTTCAAATGGATTCCCTCAGAAACCAGAAAGACAGTCACCCACGCACTCATCAACAGCAGACTGGACTACGGTAACGCCCTCTATGCCGGCACCACACTCAAACTCAAACGCAAACTCCAGAGAATCCAGAACACAGCCGCATGCCTCGTCCTTGGCCTCCCCCGCCATGAACGAATCTCACCACAGCTCAAATCCCTTCACTGGCTCCCCATAGACAAGAGAATCACATTCAAGATCCTCATCCACGCACACAAATCCCTCCACAACACCGGCTCAACCTTCCGCAATGAAAGAGTTAACTTCCACACTCCCACATGCAACCTCCGATCAGCCAACCTCGCCCTAGCCACAGTCCCCCGCATCCAACGCACCACCACAGGAGGCAGGACTTTCTCCTACCTCACCCCCAAAACCTGGAACTCCCTCCCCACCAACCTTCGCAAAACCAAAGACCTACTGGTCTTCAGAAAGAACCTCGAGACATGGTTGTTCGATCAGTGACCCTCCCTGCACCCCACCCCATCTCCCCACCCCCAGCGCCTTGAGACCCTCACGGGTGAGTAGCGCGCTCTACAATTTTTTTTGATTGATTTATTGATTGAGGGACTACCATCTCCCTGGAGTTTTATTTTATGTTATTAATTAATGTGGATATCTCTCCTTAGGCTTAAAATTTCCCGGAAACCCCCACTTCCCTCGGCCAAAACAAACATTAGTAGTGGGGCCACATGGACCCCCCAGTCCCCAGGGACCACTACCTCCATGGAGCCAAACTCTTTAATTAAATTGGGAAGGGGTCTGTGGGGGCCCGTCCCTTGGCTGAATTTGGCCCCAGAGACTCCATCCCTCGGCCCCAGCCACATTCTGCTGGGTGCCTTAGCCCCACCCAGGGCACCCAAATGATCAATTTATCTCCTCAATGGTTTTACTGCAAATGTTGCAGTAACATTATCACTAGTTTTATCAAAGATGTCATGAGTGCTGTAATTTGGTTTGTAATTAGGAGTGAGTGGCAAGGGTGCAAGTTATAGATACCTTAGGGCAGGAGGTATAGTTACATGAGATAACATTAACTATAGATGATGAATTTCTATGAATTGGTATGTTTAAAATATGAGCCTAGCTATAACGTCCCTGTAACCTTTGGCTTTTTAAGTGAATTTCTATATTTTTTTTAAATCTATTTTCTAACTATAATGGCCTTGTAATCTTTCTTATTTCAGTGAATTTCTATGTTTCTTCAATGTAAGGTCATTTTCATTATTATAGGTCAGGTGCCTCCAAGTGAGATACCAGTAGCTCCCAGACCCCTTCAGAGTAGCTCACATCCTGGAGTTAATTTTTAAATAAGCACAGGGTCACAGTTTTCCTTTTAAAGTTAAGGGTAGGCTGTGTTTATTTCACATCAACAACCCAGGTTGCAGATAGCAGGGCCTGATAATGAGCAGTGCTGGACTCAGTATTGGAAGTGAGAACAAAATGATGCTTCTCACGGCTTTTAAATTGGAGAACATGAAAATGAAAAGTTACCTTATAATTAAATTAACTTTTCATTTTAATTTTCTCAAATTATGTTTCAAAGTGTTGCATTAACAAACAGCAGCCTCTTGCTCCCAGTGGCCATTAGAACACTGTGCAATATTTATAACTGAAAAAAACAAGCATTTTTAGATGGGAGAAATTTAAAGTGCAGAAAAATGTTCCACATTATTAACATTTCTGCACTTTAAATTTCTCCCATTTAAAAACAATGTGGTATGGTTGTGTTATACTTGTAATGGTGCCTCATATGGAGAAAGGTATGCCCTGTGCCACAAGTACATACGCCACTGGCTCTCAGTTACCCACAAACATATATCCCATTCATATGCACACATGTTCAAACATCACCAAGACCACACTTTCCCTGAAACACGTGGCAGACCTGTCATAAGGGCCCCTAGTCAAAGTATTTTGTTCAAACCATAGAATCTGGCCCTGTGAACATTGGGCTTAAAGTTAAGGAGTTTGGTGTTGGGGTTCTGGTAATAATGTGTAAGTTGTTTTGCCTTCAGTAGCTCACAATGACTTTCACTGATCAGAAGTAGCTCTTGCTACAGAAAAGGGTGGAAATCCCTGCTATATGTTAATCCAACCACCACTGTGCACATCCTTTGGCTGCGGCCAGGCTCTGCGGCCCACCCCTATCACAACCCAACCCCATGCAGCGCTCGGCAGGAGCTGTGCATGGCCTTTGTCCATACACAGGTGGAGTTGGCTGCAGGGCCTGGCTGCAGGCCCTATAACAAGCCAACACTACATGACCCCGCTCCCAAGGCCATTTCCAGCCCCTGGGACCCCATTCCCGGTGACCTGCCTGAATATTTATTTTTTGGGGGGAGGGGATCCGCACAGCCCTAAGGTAACTATAACTTGCACCCTTGCCATGTGCTGCCAATTACACCGCAAATTGCAGCACTAATGACATATTTGATAACATCAGTGATAATGTTACTGTAAAATTTAGAGTAAAACTCTTGAGGAGAAAACTTTGCATGATAGGGGTGCAAGTTATAGTTACGTTAGGGAACGAGTTATAGTTACTTGAGATAACTCTGTAACTGATGTAAACTACATTTAAAACATAGCGCTAAGTTTCCAAAGTCGAGTTTTGTACTGTGAACTGAGATTTTTCCCTTTGTAAAGTCTTCATCAATCAGAGCAGAGCACAAAAGTAGTCTTCAGTCACACTGTAATGAAACATTTGCAGTGTAATTGGATTGCTAGATGTGGTTACAGTGTGGCTCTGGTCATAATTAGAAAACATTTACAGTCTGGGAATCTATGGGGGCATATTTATCAAAGTGATATGTCACTCTTCTGCCATGCAATGGGATACAAAAGCGACACAAATCAAGTTATATTTCACCACCTCTAGTGGCCTTGCCTGGCTTGATAAATCTACAGTAATGCAACGCAACACAAATCGCTGTGTTGCTTTACTCTTTCCTGGGAAGGAGTTCCATGGGTGGAGTGTGGGTGTTCCATGCACCCATCCATGGGTTTTGGCACATTCCCAGATTTGCCTTTACTGGTAGACTTGGGAATGCGCCAAAATCCTGTGCATCCCCAGTGAAGCATCCCGAGGAGAAATATCTTTATTACTCCTCGTGACTTCTTTCTATGCGCGCTGCATTATGCAGCAAACATAGAAAGAGGAGAATGCCTCTCGGACTTTTTTTTTTTTTTTTTTTGCAGGAATGGCCTCTTCCAGCACAAAAACAATCTAGTTTGCAACCCAGGCTCCATTGCAGCATGATGCAAGAGTAGCTTTACTGGCGCTAGGCAGCACATTTTGCGGCATCACGGGGAAGAGACAGGAATGACCCATACAATGTCAAGTACACCGCATTCCTGCCCTTTCCCTATCACGTAGTGCAGAGCAGTAAGGTGACATGCTGCACTGCGTGATTTTGTTGGTACATATAGCTCTTAGTTTTTACTCATTTCAGTGTAACCACGTTTCATGTATTTACAAGTCACATTATAATATTATGATCGAATATAACAAAATAGCCTGGCACAGTAACTCGTCTTCGGTGGCGGGGAACATTATACCCACCTAATTCTATGTGGCATAAACCAACCATTTCTCGTGAGATAATAAATTGTTAGGTACTGGCACTGCCGTAGTGGAAGGCCTCGGGTGATACTTTCCAATTACTGGATATATAGGACTCAATAATTGAGGTTAATAGTTGATGCCAACCTGTATACAGCCAACCACTCAGATGGACATCCCTAGTCACTGAAGCCCACTCCGCCTCTTAGGACATGGAAATTACAGACTCCTGCTGCAGGCTCTGCTGTGGAAAACATAGTGTGCCAATCGAGCCAGAGCCTGACATGTTGACACAATGATGAATGAGCAGCCTGTGCATCTTCGCGTCTCAGAAGCAGGTGCGCTCTGTACCAGGAGCTCGGCCACGCGCACAGAAAGGCGGAAGACGACTTTATGGAAGAGAGAAAGCGGACACCTGTGACTGTTCAAGGAGAGGAGGCAGACTGGCCAAAAGAGACATTTCTTGAAAGGCCGATAGTGCTGAAACAGAGCCATCTCATCTGTTTTTAATATGTGCAGTCTCACAATATATATCACAAGGTAAATCATAGGTGATACTCCTTACCAGTGGAGGACCGTTTTCTATAGCCGGCATACCCATAGTTTCCGAAAAGCCATAATTATGGCTTTATAGCTGTAGTCAAGGGGCTACCAAGGGGAGGTGTAATATTTACATTAAATTATGGCAGACCTTGTTAACTCATGGACTAGTGAAATCAGGTCAGGTGTTCAGGATATTCACAATGAATATGTATGAGTCGAACATATTTAGCTTTAGTGGCGATTATTTGCATGTGTTTGCCATTCAGAAAACTCGACTGTATTTCACTATGTTGATGGTCAACAAGTCCCAAACCCAATCCTAATTATAATTGGAATTTGTTTAGCTGTTTGTGCTGTATGATTGTAATGTACTGTAGTGCAAATGCAAGAAGGTGGCAGATCAATAGTATCTCCAGCTGAAATTTCAATTACATCGGTTTTATATATGTGATTTCAGGATTTTTGAATTACACTTGTTAGAGCAAATTCCCAAAACTGAATCACATAGCATAGCTATGCCAAGTTCACAGCAAAAGTATAGCATATGAATAATGCAAGTAAACAGAATGCAAGTGTTTGTCGGCCATAGTTCTTGAGCTTTTAGCACTTTTTTAAGCTCAAAGAGCATCCCCACATCCAAAATGGAAGTAAGAACGCAGTTCACACTAAATTATAACGTTAAAGTCCAAATTTGCATTTCTCACATAATTGTGCATAATTATATAAACGCAAATTACATTAATTTCACACACACCCAATCTACAGTAAACATAAGAAAATCAGTTGAATTGTGGCACTAGAATTTCAGGATAGGTTTGTGTGAGGATATTTTCTCCATTGTGCTAATGACATGTTGTCACCCCTTCCCTTAGCATTGAGAACGCATTTGTATGGCGAACATGAAAGCCTTTTTCTGTTAGCACCTTGTGAAATAATTTTATATTTCCTCATACTGGAATTATAATGGTCACAGGTGGTCCTTCACAGAGTGGGCACCCCTACCAAATGAATAGTTTGAAACGCCATGATGCCTACCACATAATAATACTTCAACCTACCACAGTATCAATGTTAGGAAAATTAATTCTAAGCTGGGAAAACTCCCAGTTGTGTTTTTTTACCATCAACTTGAACCTTTGTTGTATGGTGAGTCTTCTTAATAAGTTCTCACACACTGTAAACTTTGTTTAAATTGTGAGCCACAACCACAACCACAACTACTGTGCCCACCTATTGCATAGCTAGGGCGAGGGACTCTTGGAGGTTGCATGTGACAAGTTTGAAGATGAGTGTGCACTGTACATGTTGAGCGTGTGAAATAAGGTGAGCATGGAGAGTGCGCGCATTGCTTTACTATGTGGGGAAAGGGTTATCTTTCGATCTCCAGTGTATGTGTGGTACTGAAGATGAGAATGTTTAGTACATGCTTACCACTGATGTAGAGTGTAGGAACGTTCCTTTGGTCCTTTCATCTGGACCAGGTTTCTGTGGAAGGATAGAGGGAGACAGATGCCAGTTTAAAGCCTAGTGGTTTTTCCTGCACCCTTTATGCTTCATTCTTCCCGCAGAGGTGTTCCTCTAACAGATTGAGATGTAATTGAGTGAGAAAGTATTTTTCTATTTTGTGCCTTTGTTTCTTGACAGGGAATTCCCAGCCACACCTCTCATTCTTGTTGAAACAAAAGTGCATGTACTCTGGCTTGACCAATCTGGGAGGGATACCGGATATGGACCAGTGAAATACATATTGGTGTCTGCAAAATTAGGATAGATATTGGGTAGAAACTCAATTTAAAGTACAGTATTCTAATGGATCAGTGACAGCAGGGGCTGCTTTAGTGTACGTGGCGCCCAACGCAACAATCTTTGTTGGCACCCTGCCAAAAGCTTCCTTCTCCATGTATTCCCTCACTACATTACTCTACCAGTGCCCCTCATATCTCCACAGCCCCTCTCTTACATGCATTTCATTTGTTTTTAGCGCTACTTGTACCAGTGTAGAGTGTCGGAGCACTTCACATCTCACACACATAAGACAGACCCAATGAAACAGACATGAGTAAATCACTCCATGTGATGAAATGTTACGTAAGACAATGATGATTACAGGGAGTAGGTGTCACATGTCACAATAGCAATAGGCAGTATATTTCAAGTTTTTTGGCCTGGAGAAGAACAAACTCAGGATTTAAAACGTACCACAGTGGTTGGCTTAGCTAATAAGAAGGGTCCAAATTAACTCTATTTTAGCAACAATAGATTAATGAAAGGCTGGGGGAAAAAACATAAGTTCTAACCTGTACCATGAAGTTTGCATGCAGCTCTTTGATGACAGTTTATAGCTCACCTTGCTATATTAGGGTAGTAATTTATGAACTGCAAGTAACAAAAGGATCTCTGTGCTAAAAGCAGTAACCTACTGAATTAGGCACATAAAATACAGTTTGGTGATTTGTGTAGTACATGTTCTTTGTAGCAGGCATATCATCCCTCAGATCTACTTTATCATGGGTAGAAACTGCCATTAGAAAAAACTCTGATCTCTCTCCAGCTGGAACATTAGTCACCAGTTATCTTGAAATTTTAATTGTTGCCTTTAAAAGTGCAAGGAATTCTTAAGCAGTTGGTTCATAAACAAGTGTTATTTGTAAACAAGGTACCCCCGAAGTCAGCTGCAGGGGCAGCTTCACCGGTTAAACCGACCTAGAGCTGGCCCTGAGTGATAGGACTGGATGAGTGGGAATTAATTGAGTGCCACAGCCAGGTGGCCTGAGTTTTGGCTTCTTTCCAGGAGGGGGCAACCTGGGCAAGACAAAGGCTAGAAAAGCTGAAGCCTGAGGGAAAGAAGTAACAACAGTCTGCTGGAAAAAAGTAGATAGCTGGACTGTATCCCTAGAGTAAAAGACAGTCTTGTGGATTCATCAGATCAGCTCTCTGCTAAGGACTGTATTAGAGACTTGAGTCCTGCTGGAGAAGCTGTACCTGCCTTGATGGAAGAGGTTAAACTTGCTGTAGGAAAGGATTCTCGAAGTTTGCTTTTTAGGCTTAACTTAAGAGGTAATGTGCAAAGTATTTTTGCATTACTTAAACAATAATGCAGTGAAAACACCTCAAAAAGACTACATACCAGGTTAGAAAATTAGATTTTGATTTTATAAAGAAAACAAGTCCAAAACAACAACAATCCATTCATTAGAAGCCGGGATACGAATTTTAAAAAATTAAATGGAAAAAATGGCACTTAGAAGCCAGTAGCACCTAAAGAGTTAATGTGGTACACTGGACAGGGACAAAGTCAAGGGTTCAGGCTGATGGAGAGAGGGGCCGGATACAGGACCTATGCAGTCCCCAGTGCAAAAGTACCTTCATCCTAGTCTCAACAACAAGATGCATCATTGATCCCCATGAGTTAGGTGTTGCGCTAAATTTCTCCATGCGGCTGCGGCTGCAACGTTGCGTCGGGTCTGTGAGTGAAGTGTCGGTTCTGAAGTGCAATGGTTCCGAATGAAATTCGCTGGGTTTATCTACACTTTAGAGGCATGCGTTGATTTAGGAGCGGTGGTTCCTAGTGTGATGTGGTGGTTCTGAGTGCAATGCAACAATCAGTTTCCCGCAACAGCGGCAAAGTTGCAATCCTGCTCTTGCAGCATAGGATGCATGGGTTCCACTGGAGCAAGCCCCTAGGTCCACTTCCAAGGGTCCAGGAGAGCGGTGGCACCACTTGGCAGGATATACTCACAAGCAGATGAGCCCAAGAGTTGGAACACGAGGGTTCTAAGTCTTTTGTGTCCCTGAGGTTTAGGCAACAGGAGTAAGCCAGAAAGCCCTTGGAGACATTCTGGCATCCAGTCCTTCTCACACAGGCAGAGGAATTGCAGGCAGCAGGACAGCTCAGCAAGGCAAGATCATAGTAAGGAAGAGTCCAGCAAAGCAGCAGTCCAGCAGGGTAGCAGTCATTTTAGCACAGCAGTTCTTCATTTTGGTAGATTAGTCACAGGTCCAAATGTAGGTTGAGTTGTTGGTGTCAAGGGTCCAGTGTTTATACCCAGTTGTGCCTTTGAAGTGGGGGAGACTTCAAAGAAAAAAATGAACTGCACAAGGTCCCTGCCCTTCCTCTCCTGGCTCTAGAATCACTACAGAGGAGTATGCAGCTCTTTCTGTGGGGACGGAACAATCCCTCTCAAGTGCAAGTGTCAGATCTTCCCTCTCATCCAGCCCACGAATAACCATTAGACGGGTGATGGGCCATTAGGAAGTGAATGGCCCATCAAGCACATCTAAGCTCACTTTATGTGGCTGTCTGGAGGGAATGCACAAAGCCCAGCTGTCTCCATTGGAGATAGGCAGAAGGCACAGAATGGGTTAGGTAAGGAAAAAGCCCATTTTCTAAAAGTGGCATTTTTAGAATTGCAACTTAAAATCCTACTTTCCCATAAGTCTTGAATTTAAATTGTGAGACCAGGGACACCAGAGTTGAAAATATCTGTCAGGACAAGTTAAGCTTAAAATTGTATGTCCTACATTTAGGTACATTGTACCCTGCCCCCTGGTTTATGTGGGTTCTACCTTAGGGGTGGCCTACATGTATAACAAGGGAGGAATTAGGCCTGGCAAGAGGTTTGACTTGCAATGACAAAATGGAAGTGTAAACTGCACACACAGGCTCTGCAATGGCAGGCCTGAGACATGGTTAGAGGGCTACCTAAGTGAGTGGTACAATGAGTGCTGCAGGCCCACTAGTAGCACTCAATTTATAGTACCTGGGCACAAGGAGAGCCTTTTACTAGAGGTTTATAAGTGGATTAAATATGTGAATTGGGGATACAGCAATGTTACCATGTTTAGGGGAGAAAGCCCAAGGACTTTAGCACTGATTAACAGTGGTAAATTGCACAGAGTCCTAAAACCAGCAAAACCAAGATCAGAAAAATGGAGGAGTTAGGCAAAAAGCTAGGGGAAGACATCCCTAAGGCTGTCAGGTCTAAGACCCATACCTCAACTCAGCCTACTTTGAATTCTAACCCCCCATGTGTTGCATCCCCAGTCCTGGACCCTTGGAAGTGGGAATAAAGGTGCTTTGCCAACCAATCTGTGGGCCCCAACAGAACCGATGCAGCATACTGCAACCTGATGCAGCCGTCACTGCTCCTTGTTGGAACTGACTCAGCATGGTGCAGCGCTATGCAACTTGACAGAGGACCTCGCATCACATCCCTTGCAGCTCTACATTGTAACTGATGCAGCATCATGGATATTAACATGGACCTCATCTCATAGCCCTTGCAGCTAGTGGAGCGTGATGCTACTTGACACAGGGCCCCTCATCTCTCCTCTGAACTGCTGCTGCTTGGTTCAATAACCCCATTCAGACATATGCCATCATTATGACATTGGGGGTAAAAAAACCCTACCGCCTTGGTGACGGCCGCCAACATACCGTCACCACAGTTACCATCTGTCCGCCATATTATGGGCACTGCCTGACTTCCGCCACAAGAAGGGTGGAAATCTGGCAGTGATCATACTTGCGGACTGTGGTAAGCTAGCGCTGCTACCACCAGCACCGGCACGCCAGTGCAATGCCGCTAGCCGTATTATGTCCAGTAATAGGGCCTGGCAGTGTTCTGCTGGCGGTAGCAGTACCCCTGCCCGTTCCCTGCTGGAAGACCTCCTCGACCAAGGTAAGTCAGCCTTCTGACAGGGGAGAGGGTGGGACGGTGTCATGTGTGTGTGACTGAGTGTGTGCATGAATGCGTGAGTGTGTGTGTGAATGCGTCTGTGTGTGTTGTGTTGTTTCCGTGGTTGTATGCGTATGAGTGAATAAATGTAAGAATGGTGAAGTGAGTGTGTGTCTGCATGTCAGTGTGATTCTTGTAAGAATGTGTGTGATCATGTCTGGAAGTATGCGTGTATGCCAGTGTGAGTGGTTGGGTGTATGCGTGGTGTGTCTCTGCAGGTGTGTGCTTCTATGAGGAGTGGGTGTGTGTGTGTGAGGATCGAAGGGGGTGGGGGAGTTTGCATGGAGGAGGCTGTGGGTTGTCAGGTGAGAGTTCGGGGGTGGGGGAGCCCCCTACCGGTGACAGGGAAGGACTCCCTGTCACTGGTAGGGCCTACCACCATACAGTAGTGGTAGGCAGGCTCTCATAATGCCGCTGGCGGTACTACATCTATCTCTAGCCCGGCGGCTCATACCTTGGCGTTATGAGTGGAGAAGTTGCGGGTTGGCAGTAGCCAACCTGCCAATCTCATAATGTGGCGATTTTACCCGCAGCCTGTTGGTGGTATTGCCGCCCCATTTCCACTCACCGCCGGGGTCATAATGACCCCCATAATGTACAATTCTTAGCTGACCCAGCCCAATCCCTGTTACCACCCCGCACTTCATCACAGTCAGCCTGAAATTGTAACTCTGTTCTGGTCCGGCATGACCAAATAACCAGAGTTGGTGCTTTGTTCTTCTAGGCACTATTTTTTACCTAATCTTTCAAATGACATATCTTTGGTTTTACTAAGTGGAGTTTTGTGATTTTGGTGGCAAATTATTTATTAAATTTTACTCTATTTTTCTAAATTGCTGGGGGATTTTATTGAGTTGTGTTTTCTCTTAATTACTGTTTAAGTGCTGCATAGACACTTTACACATTGCCTCTAAATTAAGTCTGACTGCTTTGTGCCAAGCTATCAGAGGGTTAAGCACAAGTTAATTTAGTGACTTTTTGTGTTTCACCCTGAAAGAGATTGTGGTTGTTGCTTGAGAAGAGCTTACACCCCCCTGAATCAGTGCTTCAATTTCTCACATTCCCTTCTTGTTATCTGTACTGATGAAAGCTCACATCTGCCTGTACCAGCAGGGCCTTTCTTCAAATTCTTTCTGTACCTTTCATTTGTGATCAGAGTGCTGCCTGTCTCAGAGACCCTATACACTCCCTGCATTGCTCACCTGCAGCAACTAAGCTAGTGCAATATGCCAGCACTGAGAAAACAGGACCACCTGCACTTGTTCTTGATAATGCATCCCTCTTGAGAAGATGAGGATATGGTTTTGGGAGAATCCAACCCTTTTTGAATGAATAATTGTCCTGGGTGGGAGCCCCAGTTGTTCAACTCTGTTCTGCCCTTGTTGACCTTTCAGACAGATAAACTTGGGGGCCTTTTCAAATCTGCCCTGAATCAGCAGAACATATGCCTGTTATGAATATATTTTCCCCCTGGGTTGGAATACCGTAACCACCTGCACTTGTTCTTGATAATGCATCCCTCTTGAGAAGATGAGGATATGGTTTTGGAAGAATCCAACCCTTTTTGAACGAATAATTGTCCTGGGTGGGAGCCCCAGTTGTTCAACTTGTTCTGCCCTTGTTGACCTTTCAGACGGATAAACTTGGGGGCCTTTTGAAATCTGCCCTGAACCAGCAGAACATATGCCTGTTATGAATATATTTTTCCCCTCGGTTGGAATACTCAGTCTAGTTAGACAAGGAGCAGTCTCTTGAAAGTGCATTTCTACCTGATAGGATGTCCCCTGATGTTAAGCATTTCATGTAACTTGATTGGTAGTGGGATGCTTTCTAACATTCATGTAGTGGGCATCTGAATTAAAGCACCACTCATTAGTTTGAAGAGTCACATCTGTAAAGGCAAGCAATGAACTGTTGTTGGTTCCTAACCCAGAACCTCAGACTACCTGTGCTATGCAGGAAGGGTCCAAGCATGAAGTATTGCTCCTAGTCCTGGTGCCGTCTGTCTCCTGGAAGTGCTAATCTACAGGAGTACACGTCAGCCCGTGGAGACTGAAGAAGCAACAAAAAGTGCTTTGAATCATTCCAGAGAAAATGGATAGTAACAGAAACAAAAGCAACAAACTGCAGGTGAATCAGCCATAGGAGTTACAGCTTTACACAGTAAGCTTGCTGCCATGCACTGCTTGTGACATTTTTGTGTAGACAGCTCCTAAATCTCCATATCTGAAACCCTCTAGTCTCTATTGGACATAATTTTGTATGTCTACCAGCCTTGGGCCTAAGAACCAGAAAATCTAGTAACACTTTTCACATATGAGCTCCAAAGAACTTGCCTTTGTTCTTCAGGATCCTGAACTCATTAAATGAGAGCGCAAGGACCCTCATGCAAACATTGACCTTTCTGAGCCTTGAATAGAAGTTTTCAGTTTGGAAAAAGGATCCGTTTGAATTCTGACTAGCCTCAAAAAGGACTGTTCATGAACTCATGGCCATTGAGCATGACTGGCTATATCATGGAGCTGGAGCTACAGAGTCCTAAAGACTTTAAGTTACTCACCTCCAAGAGAAAGACAAACAGGGTCCTCAGTTGTCTAGTACAGCGGAACAGTACACGCTGGATCTATCAGCCATGGAACTCAGATCCTGCCGACCATACTTCTTGAAATGTTGATATCATTCTTCTGGGTTTTCACTAAACTATCATGCTGTTAAACTGCGTGTTATTTCTTTCCAAATAATAAATCCTGTTTGGGCAGCCAACTCTATTGTGTGTAACAATATAATACTCATCCTTCACACCACGCCGTATCTCGGAGGCCTTGACTGCTCGTTCAAACTGGCCAAGCTGTTCTTCCATCCTTTTACGCGCATGCACGAGGCAGAAAACGCCAGCTGGCACACAGATAGGGATTACTGTCTTGATAGCATGTAAATCTGATTTTAAGCACCCGCCTCTCTTTCGGTTTTCCATTACAGACAGTAGCCATTCAAGAGAGTCACACTTGAACAATGCCAAGCACACAGCGAAACGTTGTTCCCGAGATAAATACCAGAACAACTGATACACCAGTGAGCAACGCCGAATATCAGTCCCGATAAAATACACAGCCAACAACGACCAAAGCAAGTATTGGTAAATGACTTGGTGATCCAATGCTTCGTAAATGCCACAAATACATGCTGGTCATCACTAACACTCCAATGACTAAACAATGTCACATAAGAACCCCTTGCCTGACTCCAACTCAGACCAGACCGGAAAACCGAAACACACACATTGTTTAAACAATTCGGATCTGCAAAAGTTTAGCAACCCACTGTAACCAGTACTCATTAGAGGCCATAATTGTTTCAGATCTAAACTGACGATTTGAATTAGCAGCATATGGCTGAGATCTGTTGCATTTAGCTGGCACCAGGAGGATTTACATAGGTGCATCCGTGCAGCTCCCAGTCAGAGTGCTGGCCTCTATCAACCTCATTTACCTGCAGTCACCTATTAGATGATTTATAATGCAGCCAATCCAGAATTGTTAATCTATATACTGTAATCAGCATCGAAATAAAATGGAAGATGCTATTTATTCATGAACAGAATTCGAGCCTTTGTAGCGAACCACAACTTCCAGATAATTACAATTACACTTTTCCGCGTCAATCCCTCAAATTTCTTCAGGCCATCACTGCAAGGTGCTGTGCCACAAGACAAGAACAGCTCTCTGCTCAATCACGCATGCCACCAATGCGAATCCCTTGTAGGTCCACAGAAATAATTATAACCAAGGCTGGCGCTAGGCATTAGCAGTGGAGAAAGCTGCACAGGACCCCATGACCAGCTGATCAACATGGAGCTCTGCACCAGTGAGGCTCCCTACACTGGGTCCTGCAGCTGTGGTGTAGCGGTGCGAGGCCATGGAGGATGGACAGCTCCTCCCCTGGGGCACGCACTTATGTGTAGGTCTGGAAGGTATAGGTGAAGGGGCCCACCTTCCCAGGGCATCGCAGAGCTGCACCATGACATCGAGGACCACGAGAGGGGCACCACCTCTCCTGGGTCTTGCAGCTCTACACCACAGCTACAATGTTCACGGTAGGAAGGGACCGCGCCAGGGCTTCAAACACATGGTGTGGCAATGCAAGGCCTAGGGCTAGCGTTTGTCAGGTTTTGCCTGCAATTAGGAATGCTGCCCCTGCCCAAACCAAGGCACTGCAAAACACCAACTGCCCTACATTTGGTGCCCCATGCTTTTAGCTCTTTCAAAGGTCAAGAAATTCGTACTCGTTCCGCAACATATAAGCTCTGAAAGGAATGCCTGTTGGTGTCTGGAAGGGAGATGCTGCAGCACAGGAGAGATCCTGCACAAAGCATCTTCTGGAGCATCTTCAGCTATTGGGATGCAACCAGCCCTAAATGAGTGAATGCAACACATGCTCAGGATCTGTCCTGGAAGTATGTCTATTTCTTCCACTGAGCCTGTTTCAAAGTGTTACAACATTGTTAGATCAATGGACAAGACACAGGAAGAGTATTTGCCCAGGATCAAACAGTTGGTTACATTTGGAGACATACAAATGCAGCAGACTGCTACTTGATGCAATAGCACAGTATTGCATTTAGGTGAATATACCTTGTGACTAGGCACTTCTCCCATCCCAGGTAATATTCAGTCTATTTTTGTAATCACATGCTTACTAGTAGTTTTTCATTGGAATCATTCTGTGCAGAGTGACTAATTTAAAGTATTTCCATTTAATAGAATTGTTAAATGTATGTACTTATTTTATTAGTGTTAGTAGTTATATTTGTATTGTTTTCCTGATATCTGCACCAGCAAAGTTGCTTCTTGCAAAGTTTCTTCAATAATAGTCAATTTATGGCATTTCCTGTGATGTCATTTTTCTGTGATGTCATTTCCTGTGACATTGTACCGACTTCAGAGGGGCTTCACACATTCCCCTTCTGTGTGGGGTCCCAAAAGTCATAGACCCAGCTCTAAATAAAACACTCCTTCAACCACCGTGTTGAATGCTCCCTCTCCCATAATGCATTTTGGTGCCAACAATCTCATATTATCTGACACATTATATAAATGCGAAAATACCTAACACAACTGAGCTTTACTGTCACACACTACAGTTACAAAATGGATTGCAACAGTGCAACCTTCCAATAGCACAAGAAGAAGCATTATAGATAGGGAAGTGCATCATTAATATTTTCTCTGGTGAAGTTTTACAAAGTTGACAGTTCAAGCCCTTTCACAAGGTTTGAAAGTTTCCCAATTTAACTAAGACTTTGCTTGCCCAATTTTATGCACATTGCAATATATTTTCCCTACATTGTAGGATAATTTTCACACTAATTGAAAGCAAGCAGAATTCTTCCTTGCAAGTTTACTTTTGCAGAATTTCTTATATGTGCAATGGAAAAGAAATACCACATTTTTCTCTGCATGTTTTTAACCAAAAATTTGCAAAGGCCATGATTTTCATGCAAATCTGGCAATTTGTAAAAACGTAGGAACCTTCGTGATGTCACAAAATATTTCACAGAACTTTGAAAATGTTGCTAAAAAAAGCTTAGCTCTAGGAAAGGTGACAGGTTTGTTACAGTCACATAACAGGTGCAATATGTGCAATTGCTGCACTAGGTTCAAACACCTTGTACAATTGTAATGTGTACAAGAAACACTGGGGCCCTCATTTTGACTTTGGCAGGTGGAAAAGGTCACCCGCTGAAGTCCTGCGGTCAGGTCACCGCCAGTGCGGTGACCTTCCTGTGGCCCCTATTATGTGTTTCCCGCTGGGTCAACGGGCAGAAACAGAGGGCCAGATGTAGGAAACGATTTGCGAGTCGCAAAGGGCAAAAAATGCCGTTTGCGAGTCGCAAATCTCAGTTTCCTATGCAGAAATGCATTTTGCGAGTCGGGACCGACTCGCAAAATGCATTTCCGAATCGCAAATAGAAAGGGGTGTTCCCTTCCTATTTGCGATTCGCAGTGGTATGCAATACCATTTGCGACCGCATATGCGGTCGCAAATGGTGTCGCAGTTACCATCCACTTGAAGTGGATGGTAACCCACTCGCAAATTGGAAGGGGTCCCCATGGGACCCCTTCCCCTTTGTGAATGGACCACAAATTATTTTTTCAGGGCAGGTAGTGGTCCAAGGGACCACTACCTGCCCTGAAAAAATACCAAAACTAAAGGTTTCGGATTTTTTTTAAGTGCAGCTCGTTTTCCTTTAAGGAAAACGGGCTACACTTAAAAAAAAAAAAACTGCTTTATTTATAAGCAGTCACGAACATGGAGGTCTGCTGACTACAGCATGCCTCCATGTTTGCGAGTGCCCATAGTCGCTATGGGGCCGCAATTTGCGACCCACCTCATTAATATTAATGAGGTGGGTCTTTGCGACCCCATACCGACTCGCAGACGGTGTCTGAGACACTGTTCTGCATACCAATTTGCGAGTTGCAAATTGCGAGTCGGAAGGACTCGCAATTTGCAACTCGCAAATTGTTTTTTTGCTACATCTGGCCCAGAGTTTCCGCCTGCTGGCCCAGCGGGAAACAGGCCACAAAATTGATGCTGGCTCATAATCGAGCCAACTGCAATTTTGCGGTGCGTGGGGTGCAACTGCACCCTTCATGCTATTCACTGCCTGCTAAGCAGACAGTGAAAAGCATGACAGGGCTGTTCATGGGGGCCCTTGCTCCGCCCATGCCAAGTGGCGCTTTTGCCATGGTCATAATGTGGCAGTCTGACCGCCGCCAAAGCAGTTGGACCACCGCTTTGGCGGCATTGAGGAGTTTTCGGAGTTCCATGTTGCCTACTCCTGACAAAGCTTCAAAATACTGTTTCCCGTGCTATTGAAAGGTGCAATCATGGTTTGAGAGGGTGGTGATACTTTGGAGATTGTTCTGTTGTTTTTTGGGAGATCCTTGCTTTGTTGTGTTCAGCGTGTGCGTAATTGATGCATGTGCATGTCTTGCTGACTCTTGTACCATCATAGCTCCTGCTGTGTAAGTACACGCCCTCTCAGGTCACCTGACTTTGTCTCCTAGCATTTGGCCAATTGCATCTTATTTATGCCTGAACTCTCATTGGCTCTGTTTTGAGAGAGCTGTCACCTAACTTTGTTTCCTGGCAACGCTTGTCTCCTTGCCAGCGTCAGTGGCTTTTGTGTTCTCACACAAGGAATGATTGGTGGTGGTTACTCATTTCTGCTTCTCAACGAGCATTTACAGGACACCATTTTCACAAATCTTCACTCCTACACGAAGTGTAATATTTTGTCGTTGAGCATTAATTTAATTTTCATCATCACAGGCCTGTCATCCTATAGTTTCTGCGTATAGCTAGCTCTATGTGACTTTGTGAACATTTTACAGAACATTTGAAGGTAGTATTTTTCCTTCTTGTCAAAATACTGTAGACCAACTGTCCCTTACACTATTTTGATGTATATTTTCATATGACGTGAAAGTACTTTGTGTTATGTGATGTCATGACAACCTTGCAACTTGTAGTACAACCACCACCTTTTCATCAGGACCCAGGTAAGCCCATGATCAAATGGGGGCACTGGCTAACAGTCTTTGAGAACTATGTGGTGGCTATAGATGCCACCAAGTATGAACCTCCAAGGAAGGTTGCAATAATATTTAGCAGTTTGGGTCATGCTGCTAAATAGGTCTTCGATAACCTTCCTATGATAGACCCTCCAATTGGTCAATGGGGTGATGATGGTACTTGGGATCTTTACATGGAAGCCATTGCACATCTTGAGAAAACATAGTCAGTGGAATCGAGTTTTAGTCTTGAGAGACATTATTCTTCAAGCACAAACTGTGCTCATGAGAGTGTGGAGGAGTACATCTCAACACTTAGGGTTCTTCGTGCGAGTTTGGAAACAATGTTGATATTTATATCAGGCCAGTTTGATTTAGCTTGCAGGATTTCTTTTCTTGAAACACTTGGTTTAGCTAAAGGAATTGAAAGATCTATGGTTTCTTCCAAGATGCTACATGAAGAAAAATCCATAAATTCCTTGTCTGTTTCGACTTCGAAGTACACTAATGTGTTGGTCGGTGCAGTATTTGCATGAGTCAAACCATAAAAGCAACTCTTGGAAAAGTCCATGCTTTCGTTTTTCAGATGTGGTTCAAAGTTCCACATGGGGAATGATCCTATTGCCCTGCTGTTAGGAAACACTATCTTTCATGGAAAAAAATTAGCCATTTTCTGGTTGTGTGCGGTCTTAATAAAGGTTCAATCAAAATTAGCAGCATTGAAGTGTCTGATGAAATGCGCACATGTACTGACAAACTTGTTGATCTAGTTGTAACTGTGGTGTCTTCTAGCAACATGGTCAAAGGCCCACCTTGTGAGGCTTTCATTGGTACTGTGAAACTGCATGTCATCGTGGACTCAGGTTCACCAACCACCATTATCAGTGATGTTAGATTTTATGAGCATTGGAAAGAATAAAATCACACTCCCAGCATTGGATGTCAATCTGAAAGCATTTGGAGAAAAGGATATAGACATGCTGGATTACTTTTTGTCTACTGTTGAGTGTTTGGGTAAACATATCATGACCATGTTTTATGTAGCAATTAATGGTAGGAAGGTCATAGGTTGGCAGATTTTGCAAAGCTGGGTTTCTATCTCATACCTGGTGAGTATAGCCCTGTGGTTTTGAGGGATAACTCAATTTTAGTTTTGGAGGATTTCACTTGCACAAGTGATATTGAAAATATTTTTATCTCAGTTCAGAATTGGTGGGTGTAGTCAAAGGTTTCCAAAATTATATTCAACTGATATTCAACATGTGGTGCACAAAGTGTGTCCTGTCACGTTAAGTGTCAAAAATGAACTACAAGAGGTGTTGAAACAATTGCATTCAGAAAGTATAATTGCACCTCAGGAGTCATCTCAGTAAGTTGCTTCCATAGTAGAGGCTCACAACAAGATGGGCGAGATTAGACTTTGTACTGACCTACGTTCATTGAATAAGAACTTTCTATTTGATTTTCATCCATTTCTCAGAAAACATGATTAGTTGGCTAATAATGGTGGTGCAAAGTTCTTTTCTATTTTAGACCTAAGCTCAGCTTATCAGTAAATTCATCTTACTTTGGAGTTGACAGAGTTAACCGCGTTTGTGACGCCGTTTAAGACGCAGTTTCTTTGACTTTCATTTGGGGTGGCTTCAGTCGCCAGCATTTTCCAGAGGCTTATGGACTATCTTTTTGGTGATATCCTGAGTGATTTTCACAAATAGTAAGGCGAAACATAATGAAGTACTGATAAAAGTCTTAACTGTTTTGCCTAACAGAGGTGTGTCTATAACGCTCAGAAATGTTTCCGGTGTAAGAACTAGAATATCTGGGATACACAAGTTTTGCTTCAGGAATTAAACTGACATTTTGTTTAATTGAAGTCAACAAGGATGCCCTGCCTCCTTAAGATAATGGTGCCCTGTGGTCTTTCTTGGACTTAGCCGAATACTATGCAGATTCTGTTGAAGGCTTTTCTCAGATTGTTGAGGCCTTACTTCGAAAAGGGGCAAAGGTTCTTTGATCAAGCGATCTGGATGAGGCTTTTGTCAAAGCCAAGGAAATGATTGTGAGCGCACTTACATTAAGCACTTTTAAGGTTTGATGTAAATGTGTGATTACAGTTGATGCCAGTTTTTCCGTTTTGGGAACGACTTTGGGTCAGTGGGTGGAAGGCAAAGAGAGATTGATTGCTTTTGCGTCTAGAACATTGAAATAGTATTATTGAAAGGGAGGCATTGACCCCAATTGGGCTGTTCAGAAATTCTGGACATACATCTGGGGTTGTAGATTTGATTTTGATACAGATCATAAGCCTTTAGTTCATATTCTGAGTGGTTATTGCTGCCAATAAAGCATCTGCCAGATTAGAAAGGTTACTTTCAAAACTTCAGAAATACCATTTTGAGATCAAAAATTTACCTGGTGGTAAACATTTCTGGGCAGATTGTTTATCTCAAATGGCACTTAATGATGCAATGGACGAGGATAAAGTTGATGACACTGAATGTGTGGTGGCTGTTATAGATGCTCTTCAGGAATGTGTTTTGAAGATTACCGAAGATGGGTGGAACAGTTCCTATTTATCTGATAAACTATGTTATTGTCAATAGGTGTTCGGAAAGCAAATACCTGATTTGAAAACATCTTTTCAAGTATTTTATGATTTGGCCATTGTGGGCAACATGGTATCAAGACATGAACTGTTTATACCTCCAGAGAAGCTGAGGAGAGATCTGATTCTCATTGCTAACTAGAAAAACCTACTAGTTACCAAGACGGCTAGGTGTATGAAACAATATTAATGGTGTTAGATTAACAAGTTAAATCTTTCATTGATGGGTGTTATGAATATCTTATTGCAGACAAACATTAGAGAGCATTGGGTCCTCCAACGATGCCTATTCTCTTCCCTGTGGCACCATGGGACAAAGTTGGTTTGGATTTTTCAGGACCTTATCAGATGCTACCAAACATATTGAGGTACTTGATTTTGGTTATTGATTATCATTTGTGTTATTTTAATTTTGTTGATGCACCCAGCACCAAAAAAGCTATTAAACTTCTAGAAAGAGTGTTTATGATAGATGGATCACCCAAAGAGATTGTGACAGACAATGGTATACATTTTATTTCTAGTCATTTGAGTACATTTGTGAAGTGTAATGATGTAAAATATCTCAAAGTAGCTCTGTACTCACCAAATGTGAATGGCTTGGTAGAGAGGGTGAATAGATTTATGAAAGAAAGTATTCAGCCAGAGTTGTCATCTGGTTAGGGGGTACAGGATTTTCTTGGTGCTAAAGTGTGGAGTTAGAGTATCTCTCCACATGCTATCACTGGAAAAGTACCATTTTATCTTCTCAGAGGCAGCGAAGTTCATACCAATCTATCCTGAGTGGTTGCGACTTAAAGTTTATGTGTGTCCGCAACAAACTAAGAATGATTTGCAACCTGTTGTTTTGCAAAAAACAGTTGTTAATGAAACATGATTTTGATGGGAGGAAGAGTTGTCAGAATTTTTGTGTGAATGATTGGGTTCTAATTAGTCAACCCAAAAGGTGAGGAGAGGTGAGTCAAAGTTTCCTCACCTGTAAGAGTTGAAAGGTTGAGTAAAGGTTTGGTTTTTCATGACAGGAAGGGTTGGTGGAATAAAATAAGTCATGTAGAGATAACACAGCAGCAGGTTCAGATTATGAACATGAAAAAAGAGGTTGACAAAGTTGAGGAAGGTTTTGATGGGTCTGATGGATGTTCTTGGAATGTTGTCAGTCTGCAATTGAATGAGAGGCTAAATATTGCATTTCCCTCAGCTGATGATATGTGCTAATGCTTCAACAATGCTTGATGGTAGTATGAGTGGTTCTTCGGACACTACAGGGTCAAGGGATGTCTATTAGAATGTGCAGAAAACAGGGTCTTTTCCTGTTTCAAATGATCTGGAAGGGGGCTCTGCTTCTTCCATTTTTTATGCTTCTGATTCTCTGAATAATCATCAAATTAATTGGGGTAATTCACGCAGGAGAAAGGCACCTTCTAAGTTTGATGACTATATCATGCAGCAAATTTTATATTGCGTTATTTACATTACTGTTTTGCCTTCTGCTTGTAGAGGGGGAAGGTGATGTGGTAACGGGTTTTATGTGGAGTGGGATTTGTTATCGTTACCTTTTATTTACGTTCACTACTCTCTTTGGTTCCATGTTCTGGAACGTGCGAAGTCGAATGTTTCTGGAGTGCCAGTTAGCGGTTGCAGGACTTCAGGCTGCCGACACCTTTTAGGTTGTGGGCTGCAGCTCTGGAATAAAGTCTACTATACCTGTCTTGTTCATGTCCTGGGCAATAATTCTGCATGTTAACATGGACAAATTGTGCAGTCTTTTGGTGTTCATGTGTTTTGTATTTTTCTGTGTGTGATTGTTCTATATGCACTTTTGGTTGCTGAGAAATGAGGCTGTGTTGTATAGTGTTTCTGGGATGGCATTAATATAGATTCATCCATTTGTGCTGGTTGGAAATTTAGGTGTTTACACTGATAATTGTTGCTTAAATGGGAGTCTTATTTGTAGTTATATCTTAAGGGATTGTGAGTTTTGCATAAGTTAGGGTGTTTTATTGGTTTATTTGGAATTGTTCCATTTTGTTCAGCATTTGTGTGTGTGTGTGTTTCCTTTCAGTTTAATAAAAAAACATGTGTGTGGTGCCCTGCCTGTCAGGACACCTAGTGATGTCATAGAATGGTGAGGGGATGAGTGTTCCTTGGCAGACAATTAGCCAGTATCATCAGGGCTGAGATGGATGTTTCATCTGCTGCTGGTGGGGCCATTTATGTATTTAACTGGGAATAAACCCTCTAGTAACAAAGTTGCATGTCTATTAGGCTAATATGTGTTGTTTTACTTTGAAGAGTGCACTAATCATCTGAGGGGATATCCAGGTACTTGGGCAGGTGTGTAGGTGTAAGATGTCCAAGGTGCTTATACAAAGAGTCAGGTCTTCAGCTTCTTCAGGAGCTCAAGAAGTGAGGAGGAGACTCTGGTGTGTTAAATGAGGCCATTCCATATCTTGGGTGGGGTGTAGGAGAAAGAGCGACCTCCAGGTTTGCTTTTGCAGATGTGTAGAATGTGTGTGAGAGTTAAGCAGAGCATGGGTGTCTGGTGGGTTGGTGAAAGTGTATGCTGTGTTCAGATATTCTGATCCTGTGTTGTGTGGGGTTTTGTGTGTGTGTGTGAGAAGTCTGAATAGGTGGCGCAAGTGAATGGGGAACCAGTAAAGCTTCTTGCAGTGTGGTGTGATGTGGGTGCAGCATGGGAGGTCGAGTATGAGACTTGCAGTGGTGTTGTGGATGGTGTGGAGTCTGTGTAGCAGTTGTTTAGAGATTCTCGCATAGAGAGTGCTGCCACAGTCCGTCCTGCTGGTGATGAGTGCCTGCGCATTACTACAACACATCTTTTATTGCAACAGTGGATATGTAGTGTTGAAAGTTCTAGGGCTGCCTATCTATGTAGTGGAAAGTTTTTTATGGTTGCCATGTAACGTGTGAATGTTAGAATGTTGTTTTACAGACTGGTGGCAGTTGCTCTGAGGTATACAAAGTGGTGGAAACATTGCACCAGTGCTTTTATAAATACTGTAGTTATTTCTTAATCCGCTTATTGCCTCTATTTTTTCTATTATTTGGTGACAAGTTCTTTAGGCGTTCCTGGAAGTCCACTTAGAACCCATAGTAAAGAATCAGTGACCTACTACCGTCTTATCAACTCATCTCTCCTTGGCACCTGATTTTCTATGAATGTTGATTCTCACCTAATCTGCTCACTGCGCAGCAGCATTCATTCATCGAGGAGGTTTTCAGAGAAGGATCGAGGTGGCTTGGGGCCACATGTACGAAGCATTTTGCACAGCACAAATGGCGAATCGGGCTGTTTACGACGTGCAAAATGTAATTTGGGATGTACAGACCCATTTTTGCGATGGACCCCTGCCTGCTCTGAAAAAATTAAAAGAAAACTTTTCAGTTTTTGTTTTTGAAATGCATCTCGTTTTTAAGGAAAATGGGCTGCATTTAAACAAAAAAACTGCTTTATGTAAAAGCAGTCACAGACATCGTGGTCTGCTGTCTCCAGCAGGCCATCATCCCTGTGAGGGCGGCCCTTCCCAAGGGGGTCGCAAATTGCGACCTACCTCATGAATATTCATGAGGTAGGTCATTTGTGACCCCATTGCGAATTGTAAACAGTGTCATTGATACTGTTGGACATAAAGTTTTGCGACTCGCAAATTGCGAGGAGGTCTGAGTCGCAATTTGCGAGTCGCAAAATCTAAATTTCGTACATGCGACCCTTGGTGTCCTCATGATACGGGTGATTTACTGAATGTGAATGTTTTGCCAGCAGAGATACCTCAAGTGCTAGCCTGGGCTGTGGTGATGTCAAAGTGATGTAATCATGTCACTTGGTAATGTCACTGGATAACATTAATCTAGGTCACTCACTAGATCTAGGCCACTCACTAGATCACGCTGTGTGACCTTGGAGTGCTGCCAACTAAGGGGCTTATTTACAAGCCCCTGTGGCGCAGTGCAATGCAGCAGGTGTTTTGGTGCACTGCCCTGCACAACCAGGAAAGGGCAGAAATGTGCAGTATCTACAAGATACAGCACATTTCTGTCCTCTCCACATGCGCTGGTGCTAAAAACAACTTCTTAATTCCAACAGAGGCACCCTTGCACCATATTGCAAGGGTCCCTGTGTTGAAGGAAATGATTGTTCATGTGCAGGAAGGGACACCTTACTGCACATAAATAATCATTAATGGCATTTTGCTTTTTTTATGTGTGCCTCAGAATGCAGCACACATTGAAAAAGAAAACACATTGTGCCTGTCTGATGCCACCCCTCGGATGGCATTAGTTTTTGGTGCTGCCTCAGATTTGAAATTTCCAGTAAATCTGGGGCAGTGTCAACAGCAATGGTTGTTGTGTGGAAACGCCCATAGCAACACCCATGGCACGCACTTCTGCCGCAAAAAACTGCACTGGGGGGCACGTATTTACAAGGTGGCATTAGTGCCACCTTGTAAATATGGAAATGGGCACAGTGCTACTGGAGCATCTCTGAAAGTGGTGCTAGGAGCTTATAAATAAGCCCCTTAGGATCATGGTCAGAAAAACAAACCACCAAGGTCTAACACATAGGGCCTCATTATGAGGCTTGCAGCCTTAAGACAATGGGTGGAGGTGGAGATTGTAATCCACCAGGGCAGTGCTGCCCTGCAGATTATGACCTCGTTCTACGCAGGCCTTTTCATGGCCTCCAAAACATACCATCTGCATGCATCAAAACCTTGACAAGTTCACATCAACGGTACACCGTATGACACAACACCTATCACACATTGCTATGACAATGGACTCACCTGCTCCTCTGGTGCTCAATGTAGCTGTTCATACAGGGGTGAAGGCTGGTGCCCTATCACCTACAGGATGTGGCATGATAGCTTTCAGAGCCAGTACACAGCAAGCTACACCGCAGTTGTGTCCATCTACCTCCATGACGACTTCCACCGTTGAACTTAGGTCACTTTCACCTGTCCAGTACAGTAGGTCAGGTGCCTGCCATTTTGAGCACATGTCATGTATGGTGCTGTTTCTAAATCTGCATCATATACTTCACTCCCTTTAGTGCTGTACATCTGTACGTACTGCCCTCCAGTTTGGGTGACATATTGTGCATATGTGCAAGATAAGCTGTGCTGTGTGAGGACATGTGGTGATAGCTCTGTACAGCTACTCAGATGTTACTATTTGTCCGAATGTAACAGATAAATCCTGATATCTGTGCGATATATGTATAAGTCCTATGTCTTTCACACATTTACAGTTAAAGTAGTTACAAAAATATATTCCCATTGTACTAATTGGCTCTGTGCAACAAGGAGAGTCTAATAGGATATATAGCTATGTGCGATACTGTATTTGTCACATGTAGTAGCCGTCCTCAACAGCTGTTAGGTATGAGGAAGGTAAATAGCTGTATAAGATGTATGCATTCTGAGTTTTTTTTAACCTAGTTAACCTGCCGTGAGGAGAGTAAGACAACCACCAGTGTACTGATCACTGGTAAACCTACACACCATGGAGGAAAGGCATATCATACAGACATATCGTCTGAATCGTCACACCATCATGGATCTATGTGATCAGTTGGAGCCAGATCTGATGCCTGGCATTCGCAATCCCTATAGCATACCTCCCATCATTAAAGTTTTGTCAGTGCTACACTTCTTGGCCACAGGGTCCTTTCAGAATACAGTGGCTCTTAAAGCAGGGACGTGTCAGCCCTTGTTCAGTGTGGTTTTGAAGGATGTACTGTGTGCATTGCTGAAACACCTGGACAGCTACATCAGGTTTCCCCACAGAGCAGATTTGGCCCATGTGAAGGCAGACTTTTACAAGCTGGGACTCATTCCACAGTTGGTAGGAGACATTGATGGCTCCCATGTAGACTTGGTTCTGCCCAGTGCAAATAAATAAGTGTATAGAAACAGGAAGAACTGCCACTCAATCAATGTTCCGGTGGTGTGTTTGGCAGACCAGTACATCTCACAAGCCACAGCCAAGTATCCTGGATCTGTGCATGATTTGTTCATCATGAGAAACAGCAATGTCCCGCTGCTAAGTTCACAACTCTACACAGAGAGGGACTGGCTGCTTGGTAAGTTACCATGGAACTGTGTATTTGCACTTTATGTCTCCTGCTATCACACTATAGCGTGCCAGACATACATGTTTGTGATGTTTTCACATTATGTTAACAGGTAACTCTGACTATCCCAACCTGCCTTGGCTGTTGACAACACTGAGGTACCCAACCCCGCCAGGGGAATTCCACTACAGTGAGGCCCATGGGAGGACACTGCGTGAAGTTGAGCAGACTTTTGGCCTTCCTAAAGGCAAGATTCAGGTGCCTGAACTTATCTGGAGGTGCCCTCCTTTACTCGCCCCACAAAGTATGTCACATAATAGTTGCGTGCTGCATGCTCCACAGTCTAGCCCTGAGACGTCAGATACCATTGATAGCGGATGAGGCGGAGGCAGCTGAAGCTGTGGCTGGTAATGCTGCAATGCAAAGTGATGAAGAGCCAGAGGAAGATGTAGCAGATGACTCTAGGGCCGGTCTCATCAATCAGTACTTCAACTGACACGCAGGAATGTGAAATAGACCTATTGTACAGTTGTTTGTGTGCATCCAGATGTTTATTATTGGCATCGAACCTCCTTACTTGCTTCTTCTGTGGGGATGTAATTGGCTATTATGCCAATTTGTGAGTTGTGAATGCAGACTGAAAGTTTAAATTGTTTACAGGACAGATTCTTCTGAATTCACATATCTTGTTGAAGCAGACTTTAAGTTACACTTCTGGTACTGAATTTACAGATCTGAGGTGTGTTATGTGCTATATCCTATCCTCTTTTCCCTTCACTCACAGATATGCCTGGGACCTGTTTGGGTCTGCAACCTTGGCTTGAGGAATACTGTGTCAGGAGCAGCTAGGAATTGGTGACAGATGTGAGAGGTTTACATGATAGATACCTGGTGATGTAGGGAAAGTAGGGTGTAAAGTTAATGGTTTAACCGTCATGAGACTGGGGTGGTGAATTGTTTCTCCTCTTCTTTCACCTGTGGGGTGGGGGAGGATGTCAAACGGTATATCTTGTGTCTGGAGGGATGTCTGGCACATGTGTTGAGGTTGGATCATAGCCTCTCACTTCACTATAGGCGGAGTAAATTGTGATCACCATTGTACATAGCTTTCATATTGTTCAGAGTCCAAGGTGCATGTCACTGTAGACTGACATAGATGAGTGACTAACTTGCAGGTATGGGACAAATGTTTGTGTATGCTTTTAGTACTTGGTTCCTCTGTACTGATCTTTGTATGTTCTATGGGATATGTGAATTATGAACTATGGTATTCTTTGTAAAGAACCTATACCAAGTCATATAGAGGGGCTATCAGTTAGGCCCTGCTATGTAGTTAGTTTACCATGAACCTGACTTCTGTATACTGTCTCTATGAATTTTATGATAGCATTGCACACATCCTGATGGTACTCTCTTTCATGCTGTATCTGTTGATTGCAATACTGACTATACATTTGTATTGACCTGGATTTCCACCTGTTTAACATGTCCTGTGCCATTTCTGCTGTTAAGAGTCTCCTGCTGAACATGTCTCCATTTGATATCTATTGCAATGTCTGTTCAAAACTGGGGGGGATTACCACGAACAAGTAGGTATGCATTACTTTTCTAAATGGGTCATAAAGGACACATACATAGTACCTATAGTTAAGTGTGTTTTATTGTGCATGTAAAGAGTGAAGTGTAAACATTATGCTGACAAACATGTGCATAGCAGTGATGGATGAAGTCATAGTGGATGATTTCATCAGGGCAGCTGCTACACCAGTTGGTAACACAAGTCCAGTGCCCTTGTACCATGGGAAAATGGAGTTAGGTTTCAGAACAGTCAACAGGGCGTATCAGTGGCACACAAGGGGGACTAATCAGGAGAGGTTCACTTCCTGGCATTGGGTTTGGTCTTGGCATCTGTTTCTGCTCCATGTCTGGGTGGACGTCCATGATTGCAGGTGTGTTCTTCAGCTACAGAGGGAGGGGGGTCTGAGGCTTGAGGTTCCCCTGGCAGGGCCTCAACCACTAGCAGCCACTGATGTTGAAGGGGCAGAAGTTACAATGCTAGTTGAAGGTGCCTGATGTTGTGTGGAGAAACTAATCAAGGTGGTACTGTGCCACTGCTGCATGACTTCCTGGTGGTGGTCCCTCTGCAGCCTTTGATTTTCTCCCACCATTGGGATGAAATGGCCCATCCTGTCCTGAGAACTTTGGTATGCTCCCAAGACTTGGGAGAAGGTTTCCTGGTAAGTGGTGTCCCTCTGTGGCCCCATCCTCTGGCCCACAGCATCTCTCCCACTTCCCCTAACCCCACATGCCTGTTCCCTTGAGACAGTGTGCCCACTTCCATTGGTTGCAGGTCCATCATTGTCTGAGGTCACAACAGGAGACTTAGGTGCCTGTACTGGGGGCATAGAATGGAAGACACTGCCCTTGGGAGACAGGTTTGGGAGCGAATGGTTGCCTGTGATGTCGATGCAACAGGGTTGGAAGGAGTTGCTGTGGGCAGGGTGAGGCTGAGAGTTGTCGACTGACCAGGAGTCCTGGATGAGCCAGGTTGTTCATCAGTATCCAGATCCAAAGCAGTTGTCCTCACTGGGTCCCTCATCCTGAGGGGGACTGACAGTCTCAGGTATTGTCTCCATGGTGACAATGGCAAGGTTACCTGTGGAGGGAGTGAGACACAGACTAGAGTTCATGATGTGTTTACTTGCATCTGTATGAGATGCAGACAGTGGCCTAACATGATTTCCCCCAATAACATCAACAGCTGCTGCACATTATAGCTTTGTTTGTTTGCTTTGGCTGCTATTGTGATTGTTTCATTGCATTGCAGTGATTGCCATGTACTGGTCCTCATTGAAACAATCTCAATGGTATAGATTGTAATTAAGTTGTACATGCATTACATGTGGTGTGTTGTGCGCATTCCTGTTGTTTTCACAATGATGAGTTAGTGCATTCTGGAAGTCGTAGTGATATCATTGGCTTGTAGTTCACGTGCTATTTTCAAAATTTCGTAAGGGCAGATGGGCTCAGTGTAGAGGTGGCATGTCAGAGAGGGGTATTAGGTGATTTGGTGAGAGGTGAGGTGGCTGAAAAAAGTGAAATTGGGTGGGATTGAGTAGTGCGGGAGCATGCAGGATGCAATTGTGAGACATTAACTTTGTGGGTACTTACCAGACTCCAGTCCCCCAGGTACACCTGAGAGGCCTTCTGGGTGCAGTATGTCCAAGACCTTCTCCTCCCATGAGGTAAAGGTAGTGGGAGGAGGTGGGGGCCCACTGCCAGTCTACTGTCTGGCTATCTGGTGCCTGGATGCCATGGAATACATCTTTCCTTGTAGGTTGTTCCACATCTTCCTGATGTCCTCTCTGTGCGAGGATAGCTGCCTACAGAATTGACCGTGTCAACTATCCTTCGCCACAACTCAATTTTCCTGGCAATAGATGTTTGTAGGACCTGTGCACCGAACAGGTGTTGCTCAATCCTCACTACATCCACCATTATCCTCAACTCGTCATCTATGAAACTTGGGTGTTTTTGTGGGGACATGGTTGTGTAGAAGGTGTGTGGGGGTGTTGTGAGAGTAAGGGTGCAGAGTGGTGTGGGTGCTGCGGTGTGAGTTGGAGATGGCCATAGCGGATTGTGTGTGCTAATGATGTTTGTATTGTGATAGTTGTGCTGATGTGGGGTATGTACTGTGTGATATGTGTATGTGTGCCTATAATGTACAAGCACAAAATCTTCTCTTTTCTTCTTCTCAGGGTATGTATATGGGGTTCTGGTTGCAAAGGGTTGTGGGCTGTGAAGGGGTGTGCTATATGGTGCTGTGACTAGGCGTGCCTGGTGTGTGGATGTGTGTAAGGTGTGGGGTATTCAAACTATCCAATGTGGTGATGTGTTCTGACAGAAGTGAGTTGTGGCCGCCGCATTTCGGACCACCAATGATTTCCGTCATGGAAGAACTTCTGTTGTAATTTGTGGATCGTAATTAGGTGGGTGGAATTGTGTTAGGCTTTCAGTGCTGGTGGTGGAACCACCTCTTTTCTGTCCTCCAGTGTCCTGACGGTTTCGTTTTTTTTGCAGACTTCATATTGTGACTCTTAATACCGGGGTCGGATTACTGCCAATATGGCGATCTTTTGGCGCCCGCCGCCACGGCGGTCTTCACAAAAGATCACTAAAGTCGTAATGAGGCCCTTTGTTTTTTAAGTTATATATTAGGTGCAGGTTGTTGGGTTTGTAGGGGTATAGGCTTGGAAGTTAATTAAGTAATAATTAATTATCAATTAATTTATACATTTGTATTAACATATGTAAATGAATTTTACCTATGTAAATTGTTTAATACTTTTTAATGTTATATATTATTTGTTGGTTGTTGGGTTTGTAGGGGTACATGGTGGAAAGTTAATTGAGTACTAATTTATTACTTAATTAATTATTAATTATGCAATTGATAATTAAATATGTAAATTATGTAATTTTATTTTTAAGTTAAATTTAATTTTAAGTGTGGGCTGTTGGGTTTCTATTATTATCATTTTGAATTTATATTTTAGTTGTGAGTTGTGTTTCCAGGGGTGTAGGGTGGGAAGTTAAATAAGAATTAATTATCAATTATTTATTAAAATATTTAATTGAATTATAATTATGTGAATTGTTAAATAATTCAATTTTTAAGGTTACATATCAGTTGTTGGTTTTTGTGTTTGTAGGATAATAGGAAGTTATTTGAGTACTAATTAATTATCACTTAATTATCCATTTATTAATATTTGTTATTACTTAATATGTTAATGTTGTTACTTTTTCATTTTAACTATTTTTTAATCTGGTGTGCTAACTTTGTGTGAGTATAATGTGGGAATTTACTTAAATAATTAAGTAATCCTTTTATTTTAGTTAATTTTAATTATTAAAAAATATTAATTATGTAAAATGTTTAAATGTTTTTTTTAATTTATCTTTTTATTTTTATTTTTATACTAACATTTTTATATTTTTGGTGAATTAATTGAGCTATTACATTATGGTATGTGTTCTAAGGGAACTTACTTCTTTATTGCTTATTTCTTCATTGCTTTATTGCACAGATTGGAGTGGTAAATTGTACTCTTTCCCTACTGTTGCACAGGCTGGAGCGGGAATAGTAAATTTAACCCCTCCAGAGTCCAACAATTTCCTAATGTTGCAAAGACTCATTGGAAATAGTAAATTTTGCTGATCCGTAGTCCTTCGCTTTCCCCACTGTTTCATTGACTGGAGTGGGAATAGTGAATTTTTTCCCCTCCGGAGTCTAACAGTTTCTCTACTGTTGCACAGACTGGAGTGTGAATAGTGAATTTTACCCCTCCAGAGTTCAACGCTTTCCTTACTGTTGTACAGACTGGTGTGGGAATAGTTAATTTTACCCCTCTGGAGTTCAACGCTTTCTCTACTGTTGCACAGACTGGAGTAGGAATACTACATGTAACCCCTTTGAAGTATAACACTATTATTACCAGTCTTTATTATATTTATTAATATTGTTTACAATTATGTAATATCATTATTTGATTATTTTTGTATTATAGATATACATATATAAACATACATTTACATATATATTTATATATATATATATATATATACATGAATAAATACATACATCTGCATATATATTTATATATAAATACATATGTGTGTGTGTATATATATATTCACTGAAAAAAACAAAGGTTACAGGGACGTGATAGTTAGGTTCAGAATTTACTCATACAAAACCATAGAAATTCAGCAGTTATAGTTAGAGTTCTTTCAAGTAACTATAACTAGTGCCCTATGGTAACTATAACTTGCGCCCTTGCCATGCACAGTTTTCTTATCGATAATGTTACTGCAAATGTTGCAGTGATATCAAAGATGCCATACGAGATCTCATTAATGACATAATATGTGGATTAATTATCTGTGCAGGGCGAAGGTGTGAGTTATAGTTACTTGAAAGAATTCTAACTATAACTGCTGAATTTCTATGGTTTTGTACGAGTAAATACAGAACCTAACTATAACATCCCTGTAACCTTTGGTTTTTGCAGTGAATATATATATTCAGCACTAGGCAGTTTTCTTTGTTGCAGTGATAATATTAAAGGTGCCATACAAGATCTCATTAATTATATAATATATGGATTAATTAGCTGTGCATGGCGAATGCACGAGTTATAGTTACCTTAAGGCGCGAGTTATAGTTACTTGGAAGAACTATAACTGTAACTGCTGAATTTCTATGGTTTTGTATGAGTAAATTCAGAACCTAACTATAAGGTCAAAAAGTACTGAACGGATTTAGTCCAAATAAGCAAAAGCACAATCTGTGTACCAAAAGCTAGTTTTCTGCCAAATGTGGTGTAATTCCATCCTGCGGCTCAGGCTATAGTCATGTTCAAAGGTCCTAGGGGAATTAACATGGGACACACAACTTTATTCACCCCCCTCTTTTTTCTCGGCCCCCGCTTAACAGATCACCCCAAAACGTTCCATGTGTGACAAGAATCACACTTTTTCTATGGAAACACGGTCCTAACAATAACTACCAGGTGGCGCTTACCACTTACAGAGAAAAACAAAGGTTACAGAAAAGTTATATATAGGCTCAGATTTCACTCATACAAAACCATACAAATTACCGGAGCTAACTATAACTTACATCCCGCAATGCATTGCATATGATCTCACATTTTACACCACTCGTGACATGGTCAGTGACATTGACATCACTGATGACATCTCAAATTATATCACTGAATGCATCACTGATGACATCATCCAGAATCCAAAAATGTACGGGTGGATGAGTGTGTGTGTGAGTGCCTGTATATATGAATGAATGGTTTTGTGATTGATTGCATGGGTGAGCGAGTCTCTATGTGAGTGGCTGTATGGGTGAGTGACTGGATGTGTTGGTATGTCTATGGGTGAGCGTGTGGGTGTGTGAGTACCTGTATTGGTGAGAGGCTGGATGTTTAAATGGCTTTGTGGGTTAGTGAGTGGATTGTTTGAGTGACTGTATGGGTGGATCATTGGGTGTAACAGAGATGTAGTCATCAGCAAGTAGGTATGTAGCAAACTGTATAGGAGACTGAGTGGGTGTAAGAAAGAGTGACTGAGTGCAAAGCTGGTGTTGGGGTGAGTGAGTTGGTGTGTCAGTGAATGTATAGCTGAGTGTGAGAGTGGATGATTTGTGAGTGTGTGCTTTTGACAGTAGGTGTATAGATGAATGAGTATAAGTGCTAGTATCTGTAAGACTAAGGGCCTCATCACGAGTCTAACGGTCACTTGACCGTCAGACTTGTGGTGGCAGCTAGATTGCCACCAATGCAGCAGTCCGAGCATAATATTGTAGCCACGGTGATTGTGCTGCAGTCGGACCACCAGCACCGCTAGGGTCAAAGATTCCGGCGGTCTGGAGGTTGCGGAGGACCTAATCAGCCAGGGCAGCGTTGAAAGCAGCATTGGCCTAAGGATTACGACCACGTTCTCGGCCAGCGATTTCATGACGGTAGCACTGCCATGAAAAGGCTGTTAAGAACAGGTGCAGGGGTTCAGGGGTTCAGGGGTGTGCATGGGCATGGGCAGGGCAGGTGTCCTGCTGGACAAGCACCTTTGTAATGTGCACTATCTGCTTTGCAGACAGTGAACATTGCAAGTGTGCTGGTGCACCCTGCATCCTACAGCATTGCTGCCAGCTCGATTACGAGCAAGAGACAATGCTGCAGGGTGAAACTCCAGTTTTTGCCCACTGACCTAGTGGGAAACTCTTAATGGGCCCGGTTGGGAGGTAGCCACTATGGCGGCAACCTCCTCCTCAGAAGTTCGGTGGATGGCCTTAACCGTCCACCAAACTCATAATAAGTTCCTAAGGGCCTCATTACAAGTTTGGCAGTTGTGGCGGTTGGACTGCTGTATTACGAGTCATGCGGGTCTCTGGAGCAAAGACTGCCACAGTTCCCCCGGCACTGCCAGGCAGCACAGATCGCTGTGATCAAAAGGCAGCACAAACAGGTCGGCAGAGACAGTATTTCCACCTGACACATTCTGAGATTGCACACCGCCAATGTGACTGTGGCTATCCAACCACCAATCTTCAGCAGACGGAAGTGGGGAGCATAAACGGAGACATTCACCTGCAGGCAGCCTTACATGTCTGGTGCCGCCATTGAGCCCATCACACATCTTCTGTCCGTGCTGCTGATCATCAAAGGTGCACAAAAAACCACACCACCGTGGATGCAATTGTCAGTAAGTACACACACCTATCTGTGTTATGATACTCAACATCAGATTGTTGCACCATCACACTATGGGCAACAAGTACACATGTCATTGTGTCCTGGGTAGGAATCATGCCCAAAGAAGGACACCAAACGTCGACTTTGGGCAGGTCACTCATGCTGCCTTGCAAGACTACCAAAACAAACATCTCTGCTTATCTCAGGCACAGGGACAGTGAATTGTACACAACATTGTGCCACACAACACCCACAACACAGCAATATCCCCTCTACGAATACAACTCACATACTCACATTGCACACATATGTATGGATGTGGCATGGAACACATCACACCACTCGCATTAAACAGCCCTGCAATGGACACATAAATCATCCACATTGCAACACTTTGAAAGGACAATGGGATGCCCAATAGACAGAGAAACAAATATTCAAAGATCACTATGCAAACAATACATGCACAATAGGGATGGGGGCATCAAAAGAAGTCAGGGAAGGAGGCTACACTGGGACACATATCACTTTGCACATGCCCCTTAAACAACATTTGCACAGGCACTGGCCCATATGTATCTCTTGGACTAATAATACTAGAGTCAAGTGACATGCCTATCTGCACAATGTGGAAGTACAAGTCAACAAAGCAGATACAACTTTAACTACATAAAGTAGCTGCAAGGTACACACAGCAAAATAGACACATGCACAGTCAAATACTAACAAAGGTAGCACAATTGACCACACTCAATTACTGCACAAGCAAAACTCAAGCTGCCACACATTAGATGAATCTATAATCCATATCAGGGAGACAAGTCTAACACCATACATGCTCACGTTGAACAATACAAAATGTAAGACTTACTGTACCAAACAGAACACAATGCTATGACACCACAATTGCATTAACACCTACATAGCCATTCAGTCAACATCTACCTTTGTCTCAGATGAGACCAGCACTGTCCACAAAGACAGATACTGCAAAAACTGCAAATGGATGAGCAAGCAGGCTGAAACACACATGGTTTGGTGTTGTTACTCATGAACAACGTCAAACCAGAAAAGGAATTGCAGGATAAATGTGCTCCCAAAAAACAACAGTTTAGGTTTATTTACCAGAAGTTCCTCAGAATTAAGGCCATTGGTCAGTACATATGCAATTGTCCATGCATATCATTGTGCTCTATTTGGCTCCTTTACTGCCAGGGAACCTCCACAGGAAGCAGCATCAAGTGGGCAGGCAGGCACCTCAGGGATCATCCTTGGAGGGGGGTCGGATTTGGGATGGGTAGGTTTGGGTTTGGGGGGGGGCTTCTCTTTGGGGGGGAGCGGTATGGGTGCTTGAAGGGGGGCAGGAGTGACAGGGGAGGGCTTGGAGGTGGAAGGGATGAGTTGGGATGTGGGAGGGGGCCTCTTGGGTTTGGGATCGGAGTGGAGAGAACAGGGGAAAGGGCAAGGTCAAACAAAAAAACTTTCTGACGAACAAGGGGACAGTCAGCAGAAGGGGATGAGAATTTGGAGGTCGAGGGAGTGGTTGTCTGGTGTGTTGGTGTGGATGTCTTGGGTGTGTGCATGTGTGAGGTATGCTTATGTTTGAGTGGTGTTTGTTGAATGTGTGAGTGTGGGTGTTTGTGTGTCTTAGGGGGCTGGGAAGTGGAGGTGCTGGGTGATGGAGTGGTAGATGTGTGTATGTCTGCTGGGGAGGCATCTGCAGGTACGGTGGATGTGGTGGATGTCTGTGTGTCTGTTTGGGTAGTGTCTGTGTGTGTGGTGGATGTGGTGGGTTGGTCACTGACTGTTGTGGTGATGCCTGTGGGTATGCAGGGTGTGGTGTGTGTTACGGTGGGGGTGGCGCAGGTGCCTGGGAAAGTGGTGGCTGATGTTGTGTGTGTGTGTGTGTTTGTGTGAAATTTGTTTCAGTGGAGTCATGGAGGGAGTACTAATGTTCTTCAGATATGCCATATAGTTGGTATGGAAATGAGCACTGTAGACAAAATGTGCAAAATGCCAGGGAGGCATGTCTCTAAACTCCACAACAGAATGAATCAGCAAGTACAAGGGAAATCACCACTAATGTCTGCCACGCCTTACAACAAGATACTCTGAGTGCATCGGTAGACGCCATTAGTCCTTTAGATGTTAAAGAGGCCCAGATATTTGCAAGTACTTGTAGAAGACCCTCAACATGTTGCCCAATTGGAAGCTACGTCATTGTCTCTATTTTGGTCATGCAAAGCCAGATGTCTGTGGACGAATGCCAGTACCAAAACACATGTGATTCAAATATAACTGCAAGTCGCTCCATTATTCATGCCAACAGTCAGGTTACAAACCTTCCCTATTTCACATGTGCAAGGCACTTTGCTACATGATTCTACATCAATGGCATGGAAATGCACATTGTGGATAAAAACTGTAGGTCTACTCGTCATGTCCCTCATTGTTACTGCAGTTGTACATGCCAAATGACGTGCTATGACAGGTGAGGGTACGTGTCAGCACACTATCAATGGTGATGCACTCCTGTCTGTGGCACAACATGAAATGTACCCTCATTGTAAATGTCCTATTCCACACACATATATGTGAGGGAATATAGAAATTATACCATGAACACAGGTAGACCATGCATTAAACAGCAGCTTGCAAATGTTTTTCTGAGGAGAAAGGGACACATGCTGACATGTAGGCACAAGGAATGTTGGTAACAATGATGGCTCATCATGTCAATAGACATTCCCCACTTACCAGGGCAAAGCAGTGATCTATAGCTGTACCCCCCCTAAAAATGTATGCACTGTCACATGCATGATGGCCATCGTCACATTACAGACAGCAGTGAAGCACCAGCACCTGTCATACACTGAAGACAAGTAGCGTCTGGGTGGCAGAGTCCAATACACTCCTTTAAACAGGCACATGGCTGAGGACAGTAAACAATCACTACCTTTCTTTTGGCCTGTAACACTGAGGAGTAGTGGTCTGTTGCATAGAAATTACATACACTACAGCAACAAAGAGTACTTGATTGATCGCTGTACACAGCCATATGTTGTCCCTGGATTGTACCCATTGTACACAGATCCCTGGGCCAATAGAAAAGGCACATCAGTATGTAACACATGACACGTCTACACAAACAATCACTCATCTAATTTGTTTCACATGGCTCATCCCTAATCATCAGGGGGAGCTGTCAGGACCTAATATATTTACTTGGAAATGTGATAGGCAGGAACATGCCCTGTACTCACCCTCTTGTGGCTGCTGTGCTGTCCTCAAATGCCCATCAAAGTCTGGGCAGGCCACTGCCAGAATGCAGGCCATTGGTGGGTTCATGGTCTGACGAGCATCCCACCCACATTGGGAGGACATCCCCAGCTGAACCTCAGCGATTTTCCAGGTCTAGTGTCTCAGGTCCTTCCATCTCTTGTGACAGTGGGCACTCCACTGAGTGTGGACCCCAGCGTTGAAAGCTTCCTGGCGATGGCTCTCCATAGCTCCTTCTTATGGTGGGCGTTGACCTGCATGGATGCAAAAGACAAATTAAGAGATTACCATCACAAGATTTGGCAAAAATGGTTGAGTCACATACATGTCAGAAACACCAAGCTAGAACTTTTTGATTTCTTAACACTCCACAAGTGTGAAACACACAAGCCCATAAATACAGGGACATGACTACAGACATATGTATCTGCATCTGCAGACTAACCCACTACCCTGCTCATGGCCTACAATGAATAAGCAATCTTACTGTCATCAGGTAGCCCCTGCTTCAGCAACCTGCACTGTAATGTGAGCCACAATGAAACAGTAAACAACCATGTGGCCTCTGAAGAGTAAACTCCTTAGGCCTGAATGGACCAACACATTCACACTCTGTGCGATTGTGTCACTGCATACAGTCCCCACAGGCAACTGCCATTGTACAACCTTCACCATTACACTTGAGTAACAATCAAGGGACTGGCATGGTGGGTACAGAAAGTGTCTTTCTTGTCCATGAGTGGACATGTGGAATAACAAATGCATCCTCGTGCCTCTGAAGGGGGTGGGTTCTGTGGTATGTGCCTGTACCACAAAACAGTCCTTTGGACATATGTGTCTATCCTACAGAGATGACATCCAACATATAAAGGCATGTATTGTACAGTTTCTGCCATCTGACCAAGCTACTGAGTCACATATTATGGCCTCCCATGAATCAACACACTGTGTGCACTGTGGGACTGTCATTTGTGCAATAAGCCTGTTTAGGACAAATATGACCTGTGGGAAGGTGACAACAGAGCTGTGGGAGTAAGGGACCTGTCATGAGACAAAGACACACATTGACAATCAGCCCAAATGCATTCAGGGCAGGTTTTGACACTAGAGTGTCATATTGACCACATGCCAGATGCATAGCCATAGTGACTCTCCCACAGCCTGGACTAGTTCCCATGCTGAAAGATACATTTGATAGGCCCTGTTCCATTCAGGCTGAGTCGACAAAACATACATGGCACTCCATTCCCATCCCGTCCATGCATGACAGTACATCATGTGGCCATCAGCAGTTTGGCATGTGAAGTGTGTGGCAACCTGAAAAGAAGGGTGAGTCAAGATATGATATCCACACAACAGTTTTGCAAGGCCGGACGTGGTTTGAAAAATGTGTGGCACTATATACATTGCTCACATTATTCTCAAATGACTCATACAAGATGCATGCACAGCTCATGCTGTCATGCACATACATGTTGTTCAGCATTTGCAACTAGCATGGAGAAAGATATGTCATTGGATGGCACTAATGACTCCTTACTTAGTTATGTCCATCCAACACAAGGAGAATCTAGGACCCCAAAAAAACTCACAAAACAAAATGTGCTGAACATAACATATGCTACTGGTCAATGATAGCTGCCCATTGAACATCCCATTGATGTCACACAGACTGCAACAACAGGCACACAAGATGTCTAGCTGGCATTGTAGCCTGTGAGGTGGAAAAGGATGGTGAAGTACATATACAATTGTGCACATTAGGTATTTTCTTGCCCCTCTAGTGAGCCATAGAGCTGATCATAAAGGGGTAGGACCTCAGTAACAAGCCTGTCCAGCTCCTCTGGAGAGGAGGGAGAGGCCCTATCACCTGCTGGATGTGGCATGATTTCTCCCAGAGGTGCCAGCCAGCAGCTCAGGTCGTAGAGGTTTTGCTGGCAGCAGTGCCAGGAATCAAGTGAGTGAATCTACAGAACATGGCAGTCATGTCCGCCGTGACGTGGCTGTCACAGCTGGTGGACATAGCCAATGGCCCACAACCATCACCAGCAACAACGTTAGCTTATGGCTGTGTCCGCCGTGACTGCAACTGCATACCGCCATAACAACTTCTGCTGGCAATCACAGGCGGTTCCTAATGTCCAGTAGAGAAGGTCAGGATTCTGCCATGTTGGCAGTCTGAAGAGCCTTATAAACTGCGTCACACATACAAAACATGTAATTTTTTAAATCTCACAAACATCCTTATCCTGTTTGGTCATGTAGGTCCTTCTTCTCAACCACTATTGTAGTATGTTGCAGGTCACAGGTGGTATTTAACAGCGGGGCACAGTCCACCTCCGCCAACAGTCATTTTAGCAGTCGGAATATACAGTCACATTTCAAGAAGCAATTATGTTGCACATCTTTGAGTTTGGTCAAACCCATGTTGTGAACGCATGTGTTGAAAACCATGGGGTCACATGTGAGCCTTGTGTAGTTGCTAGCTGTGATGTGTACTGGGTACCATGTCTATACAGTCAGAAATGCTTTGACACATGATATCATTGTCATTCATCATGTATGTTGCCGTGGAAACACTGACTAATGTTAGAAATCATGTCTTTTCACACATAGGTACTCTGGGAGAGTAAGGATGTGACAACCTCCTATCTACTGTCCATTGCCAGACCTTCAGTCCATGGAGCAACAGCACATTATCATGTACTACTGCCTATATAGGAAAACAATAGTGGACTTATGTCATCAGTTGGAGCTAGATCTGATGCCAGCTATTAGTTATCCAACCAGCATACCAGCCATTGTACAAGTCATGTTAGTTTTGCACTTCCTAGACACAGGTTCCATCCTACATACAGTGGCCCTATCTGCTGGTATGTCCCAACCAGTGTTCAGTCTGGTATTGAAGGATGTCCGCTCAGAAATGTTGAAACACCTTGACAGCTATATCCGATTTCCCCTATGTGAGGATTTAGCCCATGTGAAGGCTGACTTTTATGGTTTTGCCCACCTCCCACATGTGGTAGGGTCCGTTGATGGCATACATGTTGGCTTGGTGCCACAGGAGGCCAATGAACAAGTTTATTGTAACAGAAAGAACTTACATTCCATCAGCGTACAAGTTGCCCATTTGAAGGATTTCTACATTTAACATGTCCTTCATAATGCAGAACATTACCATAATCCAGCTGTTGTTACAAGTGTGCCCAAAAAGGGCCTGGCTGGTTGGTAAGAAACATCTATCCTGATTGTGTTTGTGGAATGTCAGCTGCTACAATCATGAAATGAGTGACTCATTGCTTCACATATGTCTCATTCCTCATCGGGAGACTCCGCATATCCAAACTGTCGTTGGTTGCTGATGCCACTAAGGAATTCAACTGCAGCAGGGAAAGTCTGCTTCATTGAGGCCCATGGAGAACATAGCGGGTACTGGAGTGGGTTTTTGTGCTCCTGAAGGCCATATTTAGGTTTCTAGACAGTACTGGTGGAGCCTTCCTCTACTCAAGTAGAAAAGTGTGTCAGATCACTGTGACATGCTGCACGCTCTACAACATCACCCTGCTGAGCAATATACTGTACATTCCAGAGGAGGGGAGCCTGCAGTGCCACCAGGTGAGACTCCTGAAATGTGAAGTGAGGTTGAGTGGTGAGGTTGAGTGGTGAAGAGGAAGCAGCTGACCTGCGGTAATATCTCATCAACAGCTACTTTTCATGAGTGCAAGTATGTCACATGATGTGACTTTGTTTAATGAACTGTAGTTGTGAGAATATGTGGAGTTGAGTGTTTTAGGAACAGCTGGGAATCTGATATTTGGCAATATTCAGCCAAAGGCTGCTTGATGAGTTATCTTTTGACATATGCCCACCTTGGAGTAGATGCCACATCACTGGGAGTCCAAAGCCTAGAGTATTCCTCCTATTGGAACTGGTATGTGGTTCAGGATCAGTCAACAGAGTAAAAAAGTGGTACACAAAGGAAGTCTTTTAGGAAGATATCATTTGATGGCAGTGGTGGATGTTTCGCCATCTGCACCTCCTGGATTCCTTGCTTGATGTCCCCGCTTGTGGGTAGGAGGGGAGCTTGTACAGAGGCAGGGGTGTTGGGATCTGGTTGTTCCTCTGGCAGGGCCTGTGGGAAAGTACCATCTTGCCTGGCATGTTACCCCCATTTTCACTGTATGTATGTTTGTTTTTGCCCTTATGTCACTGGGATCCTGCTAGGCAGGACCCCAGTGCTCATAGTGTATGCCCTGTATGTGTTCCCTGTGTGGTGCCTAACTGTATCACTGAGGCTCTGCTAACCAGAACCTCAGTGTTTATGCTCTCTCTGCTTTCTAAATTTGTCACTGCAGGCTAGTGACTAATCTTACCAATTCTCATTGGCACACTGGTACACCCATATAATTCCCTTGTATAAGGTACTTAGGTACCCAGGGTATTGGGGTTCCAGGAGATCCCTATGTGCTGCAGCATTTATTTTGCCACCCATAGGGAGCTCAGACAATTCTTACACAGGCCTGCCACTGCAGCCTGAGTGAAATATCGTCCACGTTATTTCACAGTCATGTTTCACTGCACATAAGTAACTTATAAGTCACCTATATGTCCAACCCTCACATAGTGAAGGTTTGGTGCCAAGTTACTTAATGTGTGGGCACCCTGGCACTAGCCAAGGTGCCCCCAAGTCGTTCAGGGCAATTTCCCCAAACTTTGTGAGTGTGGGGACACCATTACACGTGTGCACTGCACATAGGTCCCTACCTATGTGTAGCATCACCATGGTAACTCCGAACATGGCCATGTAACATGTCTAAGATCATGTAATTGTCACCCGAATACCATTCTGGTATTGAGAGGACAATTCCATGATCCCCTAGGTCTCTAGCACAGAACCCGGGTACTGCCAAACTGCCTTTCCGGGGTTTCCACTGCAGCTGCTGCCAACCCCTCAGACAGGATTCTGCCCTCCTGGGGTCTGGGCAGCCCCGGCCCAGGAAGGCAGAACAAAGGATTTCCTCTGAGAGAGGGTGTTACACCCTCTCCCTTTGGAAATAGGTGTGAAGGGCTGGGGAGGAGTAGTCTCCCCCAGCCTCTGGAAATGCTTTGATGGGCACAGATGGTGCCAATCTCTACATAAGCCAGTCTACACCGGTTCAGGGATCCCCCGGCCCTGCTCTGGCACGAAACTGGACAAAGGAAAGGGGAGTGACTACTCCCCTGACCAGTACCTCCCAGGGGAGGTGCCCAGAGCTCCTCCAGTGTGTCCCAGACCTCTGCCATCTTGGATTTAGAGGTGTTGGGGGCACACTGGACTGCTCTGAGTGGCCAGTGCCAGCAGGTGACGTCAGAGACCCCCTCTGATAGGCTCTTACCTCTCTTGGTAGCCAATCCTCCTTTCTTGGTAGCCAAGTCTCCTTTTCTGGCTATTTAGGGTCTCTCCTCTAGGGTATTCTTCAGATAACGAATGCAAGAGCTCACCAGAGTTCCTCTGCACTTCCCTCTTCAACTTCTGCCAAGGATCGACTGCTGACTGCTCCAGGACGCCTGCAAAACTGCAACAAAGTAGCAAGACGACTACCAGCAACATTGTAGCGCCTCATCCTGCCAGCTTTCTCGACTGTTTCCTGGTGGTGCATGCTCTGGGGGCTGTCTGCCTTCACCCTGCACTGGAAGCCAAGAAGAAATCTCCTGTGGGTCGACGGAATCTTCCCCTGCTAACGCAGGCACCAAAAGACTGCATCACCGGTCCTCTGGGTTACCTCTCATCCTGACCAGCATGGTCCCTTGAACACAGGAGCTAGATCCAAGTGACCCCCACAGTCCAGTGATCCTTCAGTCCAAGTTTGGTGAAGGTAAGTCCTTGCTTCCCCACGCTAGACTGCAAACCTGCATACTGCGTGATTTGCAGCTGCTCCGGCTTCTGTGCACTTCTCTAAGGATTCCTTTGTGCACAGCCTAGCCAGGGTCCCCAGCACTCCGTCCTGCAGTGCTCAACCCTCTGAGTTGGACTCCGACATCGTGGGACCCTCCTTTTGTGACTCCGGTTACACCAATCTTCTAAGTGCCTGCTCCGGTATGTATGTGGGGGCTGCCTGCTTCTGTGGGGGCTCTCTGAGTTGCTGAGTGCCCCCTCTGTCTCCTCCTCCAAGGGACGACATCCTGGTACTTCCCGGTCCCCAGCAGCACCCACAAACCTCTACCGCATCCCTTGCAGCTAGCATGACTTGATTGTGGTACTTCTGCATGGAAACACTTCTGCAACATCCAGCACACCGTGGGTCATCTTCCATCCAAAGGAGAAGTTCCTAGCTCTTTTCGTTGTTGCAGAATCTTCTGCTTTTTCCACCTGGAGGCAGCCCTTTTGCACCTTCATCCGGGGTTTCATGGGCTCCTGCCCCCCCTGGACACTATCGCGACTCTTGGACTTGGTCCCCTTGCCTTGCAGGTCCTCAGGTCCAGGAATCCGCCTTCAGTGCTTTGCTGGTGTTTGTGGTTCTTGCAGAATCCCCCTATCACGACTATTGTGTCCTTTTGAGGTAGTAGGGGAACTTTACTTCTACTTTTCAGGGTCTTGGGGTAGGGTATCTTGGACACCCTGACTGTTTTCTTACAGTCCCAGTGACCCTCTACAAGCTCCCATAGGTCTGGGGTCCATTCGTGATTCACATTCCACTTTTGGAGTATATGGTTTGTGTTGCCCCTAGACCTATGTTCACCTATTGCATCCTATTGTGATTCTACATTGTTTGCACTACTTCTCTTACTGTTACTGGAAGAAGGCATACAAATGGGTCAGAACAAGGGTGAACAGAAAAGTTCATACAGGGGGTGACAAGGATGGCAAGAAGAAGGATGGTAAGTCTTCTGAGAAGGGTGGGGACAAAAGTAAGCGTTCTGAGTCTTCATCAGGCCCACAAAAATCCTCTGGGGGTGGTGGGCCCAAATCCTCTTCTAATAATAATCAGAAAAAGCCTTGGTGTTATTTGTGTAAAGTCAAAAGCCATTGGGCAAGTGATTCCACTTGTCCAAAGAAAAACACCAAACCTCCCACCACCACAACCCCTGCTGCAAATTCTAGTGCCCCTAGTAATAACAGTGGTGGTGGGAAGTCTACTACTAATAGCCAATCCAAGGGTGTAGCTGGGCTCACTATTGGCAATGTAGTTGGAGTTGGTCTTGTTAGGGAGACCACAGAGGCTGTTTTAGTCTCTGATGGTGGCATTGATTTTGCCACCTTGGTTGCTTGTCCCCTTAATATGGGTAAGTACAAGCAACTTCCCCTAATCAATGGTGTTGAGGTTGAGGCCTACAGGGACACAGGAGCCAGTGTAACTATGGTGATAGAAAAACTGGTCCACCCTGATCAACACATACTTGGTCAGCAATACCAAGTGACAGACGCTCATAACAACACTCTTAGCCACCCCAAGGCTGTTGTGAATTTCAACTGGGGGGGCGGGGGTTACTGGTCCAAAGAAAGTTGTGGTAGCCACTGATTTACCTGTAGATTGTGTACTTGGAAACGATTTGGAGACATCAGCTTGGGCAGAAGTGGAGTTGAAGGCTCATGCAGCAATGCTGGGCATTCCTGGGCATATTTTTACTTTGACAAGGGCTCAGGCCAAGAAGCAGAAAGAACAGGGTAACTTGGATCCTGGAACAATGGACCAAGTGCTCCCTAAAGCTAGGGGTAGAAAGGGTAAATCCCTACCCACTATCCCTCCCTCTACAGAAGATTCCCCTTTTGAGGAAGAGGAACGCTCTCACTGTGCTGAACCTACACCAGAGGAGCTGGCAGCAGACACTGCTGAGCTTTTGGGTGCATGGGGGCCTGCCAGGGATGAGCTGAGTGTGGCACAGCAAACCTGTCCCACAATAGAGGGTCTCAGACAGCAAGCTGTCAAACAGCAGAATGGGGATGTCAGTGACAGTCATAGGGTGTACTGGGAAGACAACCTCTTGTACACAGAGTCAAGGGACCCAAAACCTGGAGCTGCCAGGAGATTGGACATTCCCCTGCAGTACAGAGAATTTCTTCTCACCCTAGCACATGACATTCCTTTGGCTGGGCATTTGGGCCAGACGAAAACTTGGGAAAGACTTGTCCCCTTGTTTCACTGGCCTCATATGTCGGAGGACACAAAATACGTTTGTAATTCTTGTGTGACCTGCCAAGCCAGTGGCAAGACTGGTGGCACTCCAAAGGCCCCTCTAATTCCACTTCCAGTGGTTGGGGTGCCCTTTGAAAGGGTAGGGGTTGGCCCCCTTGACCCTCCAACTGCTTCAGGCAATAGATTTATCTTGGTGGTAGTGGACCATGCCACAAGATATCCTGAAGCCACACCTTTAAGGACCACTACAGCTCCTGCAGTGGCAAAGACCCTCCTGGAAATCTTTTCCAGAGTGGGTTTTCCTAAAGAGGTAGTGTCAGACAGAGGTAGCAACTTCATGTCTGCATACCTAAAAGCAATGTGGAAGGAGTGTGGTGTTACCTACAAGTTCACCACCCCTTACCATCCACAAAAAATGGTCTGGTTGAGAGGTTTAATAAAACTCTCAAAGGTATGATAATGGGACTCCCTGAAAAACTCAGAAGGAGATGGGATGTCCTGTTACCTTGCCTCTTTTTTGCTTACAGGGAGGTACCCCAGAAAGGAGTGGGCTTCAGCCCCTTTGAACTCCTCTTTGGGCACCCTGTAAGAGGTCCACTTGCTCTTGTGAAGGAGGGTTGGGCACAACCTTTAAAAGCTCCTAAACAGGACACAGTAGACTATGTACTTGGCCTAAGATCCAGAATGGCTGTGTATCTGAAAAAGGCCAGTAAAAACCTTCAGGCCAGCCAGGAGCTGCAAAAGCAATGGCTTGACAAGAAGGCTGTCCTGACTCAGTACCAACCAGGACAGAAGGTGTGGGTATTGGAGCCTGTGGCCCCAAGAGCACTCCAAGACAAATGGAGTGGACCCCATCTCATTGTTGAAAAGAAGAGTGAGGTTACCTACTTGGTAGACCTGGGCACTGCCAGGAGTCCCCTTAGGGTGATTCCTGTCAACTGCCTAAAACCCTACTATGACAGGGCTGATCTCACCCTGCTCATGGCAACAGATGAGGGACAGGAAGATGAGAGTGACCCTCTCCCTGATCTCTTCTCCACCACTGAAGCAGAAGCCTTAGTGGAGGGAGTAGTCTTAGCAAATTGTCTGACTGCAGAACAGAAAGACAACTGCATCAATCTCCTAAGCCAATTTTCAGACCTCTTTTCACTGGTACCAGGTACAACATCCTGTTGTGAACATACAATTGACACTGGAGACAGCCTGCCTGCCAAAAGTAAAAATTATAGGCAGCCTGACCATGTCAGGGACTGAATTAAACAAGAGGTGCAGAAAATGTTGGATTTAGGGGTGATTGAACCTTCTGAAAGCCCCTGGGCTAGCCCAGTTGTGCTTGTACCAAAACCTGACACCAAAGATGGAAAGAGAGAAATGAGGCTTTGGGTAGATTACAGAGGGCTCAATCAGGTAACCAAAACTGATGCTCACCCTATACCCAGGGCAGATGAGCTCATTGATACACTGGCTTCTGCCAAGTATCTTAGCACTTTTGATCTAACTGCAGGGTATTGGCAGATTAGATTGGCAGAAGATGCTAAACCCAAGACTGCATTTTCCACCATTGGAGGGCACTACCAATTCACAGTAATGTCCTTTGGTTTGAGAAATGCACCTGCCACTTTTCAGAGGTTGGTGAATACAGTCCTGCAAGGGTTGGAGGCTTTCAGTGCAGCATATCTAGATGATATTGCTGTCTATGGCTCAACCTGGGATGATCACCTGGTCCACCTATGGAAAGCTTTGGAGGCCCTGCAAAAGGCGGCCTCACTAACAAGGCCTCAAAGTGCCAGATAGGGCAGGGGAAAGTGGTTTATCTGGGCCACCTGGTTGGTGGAGAACAGATTGAAACACTACAGGGGAAAATCCAAACTATTATAGATTGGGTTGCCCCTACAACTCTGACCCAGTTGAAAGCCTTTTTAGGCCTCACAGGGTACTATAGGAGATTCATCAAGAATTATTGCTCCATAGCAGCCCCTCTTAATGATCTCACTAGCAAGAAAATGCCTAAGAAGGTATTATGGACAGTTAGCTGTCAGAAAGCTTTTGAGGAGCTCAAACAGGCCATGTGCTCTGCACCTGTCCTAAGAAGCCCATGTTACTCCAAGAAATTCATTGTTCAAACTGATGCATCTGAATTAGGGGTAGGGGCAGTACTATCACAACTGAATTCTGAGGGCCAGGATCAACCAGTTGCTTTTATCAGCAGAAGGTTGACTCCTTGAGAAAAGCGTTGGTCTGCCATAGAGAGGGAGGCCTTTGCTGTGGTCAGGGCACTGAAAACGTTGAGACGATGCCTGTTTGGTACTCAATTTATTGTTCAGACAGACCACAAACCTCTACTTTGGCTAAAACAAATGAAAGGTAAAAACCCTAAATTGTTGAAGTGCTCCATATCTCTACAGGAAATGGACTATACAGTGGAACCTAGACCTGGGAGTACCCACTCCAATGCAGATGGATTCTCCAGATATTTCCACTTAGACAATGAAGACTCATCTGGACAAGGCTAGTCTTATTGTCCTTCATCTGGACAAGGCTAGTCTTATTGTCCTTTGTTTGGGGGGGGTGTAGGAAAGTACCATCTTGCCTGGCATGTTACCCCCACTTTCACTGTATGTATGTTTGTTTTTGCCCTTATGTCACTGGGATCCTGCTAGGCAGGACCCCAGTTCTCATAGTGTATGCACTGTATGTGTTCTCTGTGTGCTGCCTAACTGTATCACTGAGGCTCTGCTAACCAGAACCTCAGTGTTTATGCTCTCTCTGCTTTCTAAATTTGTCACTGCAGGCTAGTGACTAACATTACCAATTCTCATTGGCACACTGGTACACCCATATAATTCCCTTGTATATGGTACTTAGGTACCCAGGGTATTGGGGTTCCAGGAGATCCCTATGGGCTGCAGCATTTATTTTGCCACCCTTAGGGAACTCAGACAATTCTTACACAGGCTTGCCACTGCAGCCTGAGTGAAATAACGTCCACCTTATTTCACAGCCATTTTTCACTGCACATAAGTAACTTATAAGTCAACTATATGTCTAACCCTCACTTAGTGAAGGTTGGGTGCCAAGTTACTTAGTGTGTGGGCACCCTGGCACTAGCCAAGGTGCCCCCACATTGTTCAGAGCAATTTCCCGAACTTTGTGAGTGCAGGGACACCATTACACGCGTGCACTGCACATAGGTCACTAACTATGTGTAGCGTTACCATGGTAACTCTGAACATGACCATGTAACATGTCTAAGATCATGGAATTGTCCCCCCAATACCATTCTGGTATTGGGGGGACAATTCCATGATCCTCGGGGTCTCTAGCACAGAACCCGGGTACTGCCAAACTGACTTTCTGGGGTTTCCACTGCAGCAGCCAACCCCTCAGACAGAATTCTGCCCTCCTGGGGTCTGGGCAGCCCCGGCCCAGGAAGGCAGAACAAAGGATTTCCTCTGAGAGAGGGTGTTACACCCTCTCCCTTTGGAAATAGGTGTGAAGGGCTGGGGAGGAGTAGCCTCCCCCAGCCTCTGGAAATGCTTTGATGGGCACAGATGGTGCCCATCTCTGCATAAGCCAGTCTACACCGGTTCAGGGATCCCCCGGCCCTGCTCTGGCGTCAAACTGGACAAAGGAAAGGGGAGTGACCACTCCCCTGACCAGTACCTCCCAGGGGAGGTGCCCAGAGCTCCTCCAGTGTGTCCCAGACCACTGCCATCTTGGATTCAGAGGTGTTGGGGGCACACTGGACTGCTCTGAGTGGCCAGTGCCAGCAGGTGACGTCAGAGACTACCTCTGATAGGCTCTTACCTCTCTTGGTAGCCAATCCTCCTTTCTTGGTAGCCAAACCTCCTTCTCTGGCTACTTAGGGTCTCTCCTCTGGGGTATTCTTCAGATAACGAATGCAAGAGCTCACCAGAGTTCCTCTGCACTTCCTTCTTCGACTTCTGCTAAGGATCGACCGCTGACTGCTCCAGGACGCCTGCAAAACTGCAACAAAGTAGCATGACGACTACCAGCAACATTGTAGCGCCTCATCCTGTCGGCTTTCTCAACAGTTTCCTGGTGGTGCATGCTCTGGGGTCTATCTGCCTTCACCCTGCACTGGAAGCCAAGAAGAAATCTCCCGTGGGTTGACGGAATCTTCCCCCTGCTACCGCAGGCACCAAAAGACTGCATCACCGGTCCTCTGGGTCCCCTCTCATCCTGACCAGCGTGGTCCCTGGAACACAGGAGCTAGATCCAAGTGACCCCCACAGTCCAGTGATCCTTCAGTCCAGGTTTGGTGGAGGTAAGTCCTTGCCTACCCACGCTAGACTGCAAACCTGTGTACTGCGTGATTTGCAGCTGCTCCGGCTTCTGTGCACTTCTCCAAGGATTCCTTTGTGAACAGTATAGCCTGTGTCCCCAGCACTCCGTCCTGCAGTGCTCAACCAGCTGAGTTGGACTCCAACATCGTGGGACCCTCCTTTTGTGACTCCGGTTACACCAATCTTCTAAGTGCCTGCTCCGGTACTTCTGCGGGTGCTGCATGCTTCTGTGGGGGATCTCTAAGTTGCTGAGCGCCCCCCCTGTCTCCTCCTCCAAGGGGCGACATCCTGGTCCTTCCTGGTCCCCAGCAGCATCCAAAAACCTATACCGCGACCCTTGCAGATAGAAAGGCTTGTTTGCGGTATTTCTGCGTGGAAACACTTCTGCAACATCCAGCACGCCATGGGACATCTTCCTAGCCCTTTTTGTTGTTGCAGAATCTTCGACTTCTTCCACCCCCCGAGGTAGCTAGTTTTGCACCTTCATCCGGGGTTTCCTGGGCTTCTGCCCCCACTGGACACCATCGCGACTCTTGGACTTGGTCCCTTGCCTTGCAGGTCCAGGAATCCGTCTTCAGTGCTTTGCTGGTGTTTGTGGTTCTTGCAGAATCCCCCTATCACGACTATTGTGTCCTTTTGGGGTAGTAGGGGAAATTTACTCCTACTCTTCAGGGTCTTGGGGTGGGGTATCTTGGACCCTGACTGTTTTCTTACAGTCCCAGCGACCCTCTACAAGCTCCCATAGGTCTGGGGTAATTTAATGATTCGCATTCCAATTTTGGAGTATATGGTTTGTGTTGCCCCTAGACCTATGCTCACCTATTGCATCCCATTGTGATTCTACATTGTTTGCACTACTTTTCTTACTGTTACTTACCTGTTTTGGGTTTGTGTACATATAACTTGTGTATATTACTTACCTTCTAACTGAGGGTACTCACTGAGATACTTGTGGCATATTGTCATAAAAATAAAGTAACTTTATTTTTAGTAATTCTGAGTATTGTGTTTTCTCATGATATTGTGCTATATGATATAAGTGGTATAGTAGGAGTTTTGCATGTCTCCTAGTTCAGCCTAAGCTGCTTTGCCATAGCTACCTTCTATCAGCCTAAGCTGCTAGAAACACCTCTATTCTACTAATAAGGGATAACTGGACCTGGCACAGAGAGTAAGTACCACAAGGTATCCTACAGGGCCTCCCTTCCAGTGGCTGGCACCGATGTTGATGGGCCTGCTGTTGATCAGCCAAATGAAGGGGAAGATTGGTTTTGAAAAACCCAGCTCAGGGCTGTGTGAATGTGCCTCAGCAACCCTGGTAGGGAGGCCATGTTGTTATTGTAGTCCTTCATCTGTTCTTGCATGTCCCTATGCATGTCCCTCTGTAGCTGCTTGATTTCCGGGGTTCGGTCAAGACCTGGCCCATCAAGTCTTGGGACTCCTGATAGATCGCCAAGATGTGTCTGATAGTGTCCTGGACAAGATCGGAGCCTGACCCTGATGGCCCTCAGCATCCCTCCCATGTACCCTACCCGCACTGGCCTGTGCCCTTGCCACAGGGTGCCCGCTCCAACTGGGTCTGAAACCTCATTGTCAGAAGTGTTGAACTGCAACTCAGGATCCAGGGCTGGGGGCACAAGATGATAGACACTGTGCTCAGAACACAAGTTGGGGGGGGGCGAATGGCTGCCTGTGATGTTGTGGAAACCAGGCTGGAAGGTATAGATGTGGCCACAATGAGACTCACTGTTGGTGTCTGACCAGTTGGCCCAGATGGGTCAGAACCGTCCTCCATTTCTAGACATCCAGTAGTGTCTTCTTCAATGAGGGCTTCATTCGAGGGGTAGTGGCAGTCTTTTCTGTGGCCTCTGTGTGCCCAGTGGCAGCTCGACATGTTGATGTGAAAGACACAATGTTATTGGTTGTATAGTGACATATACTTCCTACAGTTTAGTTTTACGCTAAGCAGAGATCTTGTATAAAATTAAGTTGCAATTAATCCTTTTGTGGAAAGTACCCATGGTATTGGTTGTATTGACATGACATTTGTGGAGCATGCCAATTAATTTTGACTCAAGCAGCTGCTAAAATGTGCAGATCATTACCACGTGGGAGGATGGCCTGAGAATTGCGTCTTACCACCAGTGCAGGCAAAACAGTGGCTAGGCAAGATATGTCCTTGGCCATTTTGAGGCCTAGTTTATTGTGATTCAGACAGACCCAGGTGTTTGTTGTATATGTGACTGGAGTCATCATGTGGTCAGTGTAGCGTGAATGTGTATGCTGCCAATACCATTCTGGTTATGCATCTTGAGGGCTTATGGATCATTGTTCTGCACAGGGCTAAGGTGTCATTCCTATTCTCAATAGTTTGAACATGGGTTAGTAGGTCAAAATGGAGCTAGGTAGCCAGACACATCCCAGAGTCCTCTACTTCAGACACTTGCTAAATGTCATCCCCCCAGGTGAGTGCACTTCATTTGTGAGTTACCAAACAATTGTGTTTGGGGAAAAGAACACTGGGCTGGTGGTTGGAGTGATAGTAACAGAGCCTCCTGGGAGTTGTAGTCATTCCACTCCTTGTACTTCTCACTCTATTCAAATATTATCCTCCCAGGGGAGTACACTTAATGTGTGAGTTACCAAACAGGAGTTTTGCAGAAGAGGACACTGGGCTGGTAAGTGGAGTAACAGTGACAGTTAGTAGTCATTTCAGTCCCTCTACTACACACACTATAGAAATGGTATCCCCCCTAGCTGAGGTAACTTACATTGAGAGCTGACAAACAGGGGTCATTCGATGAGTGAATACTGTTCTGGTGTTTGTAATCAGGGAAACAGTGCCTCCTTCGAGTTACAGTCAGGTTATTCCATCTTCTTCACACACTTGACCAATGTTATCCCACCAGGTGAGTAAAGGTCATTTGAGAGTTGACAAACAGGGGTCTTTGGACAAGGGAACACTGGGCTGGTATTTTGGGTTATATAAACAGTGCCACCTGGGAGTTGTAGTCAAGTCACTCTCTTTACTACACACACTATACACATGTTCTCCCCCCCAGGTGAGTACACTAAAATTGATAATTGTGAAACAGCTGTATTGGGGCATGTGACCACTGTGCTGGTGGTAGGAGTTAGGGTAACACTGCCTCCTGTGAGTTGCAGTCAGTTCACTCTCTCTCTACTATACATACTTGATCAATGCCCCCCCCCCCAGGTGATTGCACTGCAATTGAGAGTTCACTAACAGATGTATTGTAGCATGTGGCCACTGTGCTAAGGTTTGTGGTCACAGGAATAGTGCCTGTTGGGGGTTGCAGTCATGTCAGTGCCTGTACTACAAACACCTGACAAATGGTATATCCTTGAGTGTGTATCCTTAAATTGATAGATAACAAATAGGGGTCTTTGGACAAATAAACACTGGTCTGGTGTTTTGAGTTATGGAAACAGTGCCTGTTGGGATTTGGAGTCATGTCAGTCCCTGTACTACACACACTACACAGATTTCATCTCCCCAGGTGAAAACACTTCAATTGTGAGTTGCTCAAATGAGGTCCTCAGACAGATGAACACTGGAATGGTGAGTGGAGTAACAGGAAATGAGCCAAAAGTTGAGCTATGCGCATGAATGACATAGCATTTTGGTGACATTTTTTGTGTCGTGACTTACCAGACTCCACACCCCCAGGTATTCTTGTCAAGCCCTCAGGATGCAGGATGGCCAAGACCTTCTCCTCCCAGGGAAAGAGATGTAATGGAGCACTGGGAGGGCCACCGCCAGTCTTCTTGCCCTGCAGCTGGTGCCTGGAGACCAGGGAACAGACCTTTCCCCTGAGGTCTTTCCTCCTCTTCCTGATGTCCTCCCTTGTGCGCAAGGTGATGCCTATAGCATTCACTCTCTCAGTGATCCTGTCCCACATTATGATTTTCCTACTGAGAAGAGTATCTTGGACTTGTGCTCCAAACAATTGTGGCTGTACTCTTATGATTTCATCCACCATGACTCGTAACTAATCCTCTGAAAAATTGGTATTTTTTAAATGTGCCATGATGGAAAATAAAATGGGTGACAGTAACTCACTAAACAGGGGAAGTGCAAAAGTGTGTGCAAGATGTTTAATGGGATGGTGAAAAAAAGGGTTGCCTAATATATGAACTCTATGGACAAAAAGCATTCTCCCTTCTGTGTCTTGCTGTGTAAACGCAAAGGATTGTGGTGTGTGAAGGGGTGTGTTTTATAGTGTCCTTTGGAGGTGTGTCCAGTGTGACAATGTGTGTCAACTGTGTTGTTTTCAAAATCATCCAATGTGCAGTTGTATATTACTTTGCTGACCATGAACTGCTGTGGTTCGGACTGCCACTGGCTAAAAACCATGCGGGCCTGCCACAGTAACTGTGTGCTGGTAATAAGGTCAGTGGTTGGTCGCTGTGCTGTCGGTGCTGGAGGTTAGACCACCTATTTCCAGACCGCCGCGCTGCTGGCGGTCTGCCTTTTTGAATTGCAGTCGGTGGTCCTCCCTGTATGGCTCGTAATTGGGCAGACTGAAAGACCACCAACATACTGGTCTTTTCAGGGTCGTCAACATGATGGTCTGTCAGTCCGACTGCCAAACTAAGGCCCTAAGTGAGCTTGTGTGTGAGTAGCTGTTGGGGTGAGTGAGTCAAAGTTTGAGAGGCTAGTAATGAATCATCTGAATCCCGTGTTGACTTACAACATGGGATTCAGCCTGAAATAACTTCTGTCATCAGACGATCCTCTGCTCGCCTCATAGACTGAATGAATTTATTGATCAGCCAAAAATGCATTCCACGATACTGGATTTTCTCAGATGATTTAATCCTAGCCTTGAAAAAGCCCCAGGCAAATATTCCATAGGGGGCGAAACACTTGTTGGCTTTTTGCTCACATATCTACGATCATCTGTCCCAAAAAAACGCAATAAAACGTCCTTGAATTTACCATATTGACTCTACGTGATATATATTACTATATACCTACACGTTTGGAATCTTACATGTGGATGCATTGTGGGTTTCACAATTTTCCTCATTCTCAAGATTTAAAATGGGAAAACTGGTCCATCACTCCATGTGATTACCCACATTGAACTCAGAACAGGCATCTTAAAGGCTGAGAGAGTTGGATCATAAGAACTCAGTTTCTTGACTCAGTGTATGTATGAGTGAGTTGGTTTGTGATATGGCTCTGTGGATGACTAAATGGGTGTATGAGCGGTCGTGTGGGTGTGCGAGTGAGTGTATGAAAGGGTGTGTGGGTGTGTGAGTGGTTCTGTGGATGATGTCATCAGTCATCAGAATTTCTAAGGTTTTTTTTATTCTAATTCCTAACTAAAACGTCCCTGTAACCTTTGGTTTTGTTCAGTGCATTTCTATGGTTTTTAAATTCTATTTCCTAATTATAACGTCCCTGTAACTGTTGGCTTTTTCAGTTAATATCTAAAGTTTTTTTTTTAATGTTGTTTCCTAACTATAATGTCCCTGTAACCTTTGTTTTTTTCAGTTTATTTCAATGTTTTTTTACATTTTATTTTGTAACTGTAACCTGTATCTGTTTGCTTTTTTAACTGATGTTTTATGTTTTTTCATGGCAGTTCCAACAATTTTTTTCTTATTAATTTTTGTGGATTCGCATACCCGTCACGACTAGTCACTTTGGAGATGTGACTCCACCATATTTTTCATACTCTTAAAACACATATATACACATTTTATAGGTTTATACTACATTAAGAGATTCATTTATAACGTTTTAAAAGAGAGAAACTTGCACAAAAAATTCATTTTACACGTGGTTTTAATCATTTTTCGGGGGCTGCAATGCATAAGCAAGCCCTGCCGTGACGTAGTTCCGGAAATGTTTCAGAGAATCGACTCTACTATATTCTTTATAGTTATAAATTGTATATAAAAACTTGTTGCAAATATAATTTGAAGATTTTTACTAATAAAACACTAAACATTGCATAAATGCACACAAAGTATTAAAATGTGTTTTTATTAAATTTCAAGACGACGGGAAGACATCTCGGTGTAAACGTGACGAGGTTGTCCACCCCATGTGACACAGACAAAACAGGATTTAATTGGTAAACACCTTTCTATTATTTGCAGAGGAGGGCCCCACCTGTTTTCCCCATCCTTTTGATTGTGTTTCACTTGGAAGACCTGTGTTTTCCTAGTGCAATTTCGTTTTGTTTTTTGGTGTTTAATAGTTGCTGGAATAGCTACACCTTGGCAGCTGCTTCATCAGACAATGAAGACCTTCACAGCAATAATTTTCAAAAAGAAGAAGAACCACCAAGAAAGAGGAAGGAAAGCATTGTGTAGACCGTTTTTAAAATTCCTGAATGAGAAAAAGAATGTGAATGCACACAAGGTGACATGCATATTGTGCAAAAAAGTACTATCTCAGGAATGCGAGAAACAATATTCATGTGGAACTTCATCCATAATGAAGCATCTCAAAAGCATGCACAGTACATGCCTTGCAAGAGCACAGAGGGAAAAGGAACTCTCCCTTGGAACATCTAGTGATTATGATTCCCAGCCAGGCACATCATCTGGCGCTGTGCTTTGTACAGATCCATCAGCCACTGCTCCTGAATTTGCTGCTGTGGGACAATACTTCCTAAAATGTAAGGCCATTTTCAGTTTTGGGGAGCAGTCAATCCCTACCATCATTAACAGGATCGACAATCGTAACTGTTAGGTTGTTTCCGCTAATCTTCTATGAGTGTGTGTAGGTGTGAGTAAATGAGTGCCTGAGTCCTGTATTGGTGACTGTGTGAGGGCATCAGTGTATCTATAGGTGAGTGAATATATGAGGGGTGTATAAGTGAATAAGTGAGTACATGAATGGTGTGTGGATGAGTGAGCTAGTGCATGAACAGTGTTTGGGTGATTGGGTGACTGTGTGAGTGGTTATGGGTGATTGAGTAAGTGCATGAGTAGTGTGTGAGTGAGTCTATATGCAACTGAGTGTGTGAGTGGTATATGGGTGAATACATGTTGTTTGTTTTTTGTTTGTCTGACTTTGTGCATGGGTTATTCACCAAGTGTATGAGTGGTGAATGGGTGACTTATTGAATGCATGAGTGGTGTGTGGGTGATTTACTGAGTACATGACTGTATGTATGGGTGTGTGAGTGAATTCATGAGTGGTATATAAGTGAGTGATTACACAAGTGGTGCATGGGTGTGTGATTAGTGTATTAATAAATAAGATAGGGCCAGATGTAAGTATGTTTGGGTTTGCGACTCGCAAATTGCGAGCCTGAGCGACTCGCAATTTGTGAGTCGCAAACCCATATGCAGGATGGTGTCTCAGACACCATGTGCGAATCGCAAAGGGGTCGCAAAGACCCACCTTATTAATATTAATGAGGTGGGCCGCAATTTGCGACCCCCTTGCGATTCGCTGCACTCACAGGGATGGTGGCCTGGTGGAGACAGCAGACCACCATGTCTGTGACTGCTTTTTAATAAAGCAGGTTTTTTTTTTGTATTGCAGCCCGTTTTCCTTAAAGGAAAATGAGTTGCAATACACTCGAGAAACTGAAACTTTTTTGTTTCATTTTTTCAGAGCCATTCACAAAGGGGAAGGGGTCCCATGGGGACCCCTTTCCTTTTGCGAAAGGATTAGCACCCATTTGTGATGGTAGATCGCGTCCTCTAGAGCTGTTGTACATTTTTTGGTTGGGCTGCTGAGTCGGAGTCGTTGGTCAGCAGCAGGTTACTAAACCACACTTCACAGGTTCCTTGCCTGCAGGGTGCAAGAGAGTGATATTTTCACCCTAAAGGTGGTTCTTGGTAATTCTGTAGAAGGTTGGAGGTGCTCTGGAGTTTTGTAGAGTCCTTCAGGTATCCAGGTGAAACCTCAGTGACTTTATACTAACATATTTATGTTCTTTTTCTTTTTCAATAGTGTTTGGAGACATATGTCATCAAGTATGTCAAGATACTAGAAGTGGCAGAGAAATGTTTCTTTGAGATACTGATGTAGACAGTCTTCTTTACATAGACAGTATTTGATATGCATTGCCAGTAGCTTGTTTTCTTGTCACTCACCCATGCAGTACCTGACACACACTCAGTCACTCTCCTATGTAAGCACTCACACAGCTCTACAAACACCACTTATACACTCACTCACTCATTCATGGAGTTATGCTCTCACACATACACCACTCATGCAGCCATTCATTTGTCCGTACACTGCTGGTACACTCACTCACCCATACACCACTCATGCACTCACTCACGCAGCCACTCATGCACCCACTCACTTACCCATACAGCCACTCACGCATCCCATTACTGACCCATAAGAACACTCAGTCACCCTTTCACTCACCCATACAGTCACTCATGTACCTATTCACTATCCAAAATACCCAATCACACACTCAGTCACTCATACAGTCACTGATACACTTACTCACCTATGCACTCACCCATGCACCCACTCACTCACCCATACAGCCATTCATGCACCCCATCACTCACCCATACAATCAGTCATGCAGCCACTCACTCACACATACAACCTCTCACACATCCTCTTGCTCACCCATACAGACACCCATGCACCTACGTACTCACCCATACATGCAATCATGCATCCTCTTACTAATACAGCCACTCATGCACCCACTCACTCACCCATACAACCACTCACACACCTCTCACTCAGACATATAGCCATTCATGCACGCAGTCATTCAACCATACAGTCATTTACACACCCTCTTACCCACTCATATGGCCTCTCATGCACCTAGTCACTCACACATGCAATCACTCACGCACCCCGTCACTCACCCATACAGGCACTCATGCACCCACTCACTCTCCCACACAACCACTTACGCAGCCTCTCACTCACCCATACAGGTACTCATGCACCCCATCACTCACCAATACAAGCAGTCATGCTCCCACCTACTCACCCATTTAGCTACTCATGCTCCCTAACCCTCACCCATACGACAACTCATGCACCCACTCACTTACTGATACAGTCACTCATTCACTCACCCACCCATACACCCACTCATGCACCCACTCACTCACACATACAATCACTCACACATTCTCTCACTCACTAATACAGCCACTCACACACGCACTCACTCACCCATACAGCCACTGATGCACCCAGACACTCACCCATATAGCGAGTCACAAACCCTCTTACCCACACAGCAACTGATGCACCCACTTACTCACTCATACAACCACTCACACCCTATCACTCACCTATACAGCCACTCATGCACCCAGTCACTCACTCATACTGTCACTAATGTACTTAGTGAATCACCCATACACCACTTATGCACTCACTCAGTCACCCATATACCACTCATACACTCACTTACCCATAGATGCACACACGCACTCAGTCAATCACCCATACACCAGTCACGCACACACTCACTCACTCAGTCACACAATATGCATGTACTCACTCAGTCACCATTACACCATTCATACAGTCACCCAATCACCTATACATTACTAATGCAGTAACTCACTCATCCATACACCACTCATAAACTAATTCACACACACTATTCATGCACTCACTCTGTCACTCATACACCACTCATACAGTCACCCAATCACCCATACACTACTAATTCAGTAACTCACTCATCCACACACCACTAATGCACTCACTCAGTCACTTATACACTACTCATACACTCACTCACCTATAGACACACTCATGCACTCACTCAATTACCCATATACACAGTCATGCATTCAGTGAATCACCCATACACCAGTCATGCAGTCACTCAGTCACCCATACACCACTCATACACTCACTCACACACTACTCATGCACTCACGTATTCACCCATACACCATGTGAGAAAGTAACTGTAAATGCCCTGGGCCCCTGTTAAACAGATTCCCAGGGCCAGATCTCTTTCTCCAAAACTGAAGTATGATTGGTACTTCAGCTCCCCTTGTCCGTCATCAGCAAATGGTACCCCTGGTACCTATAGAAAAGGTACTGAAGAGGTCCCCCCAGAGCTGCAGCATGAATTGTGTCACTCTGATGGGCCCCTCACCAGGCTCATGCAGACTACTATTGCAAGTACGTGACAAGGTGTACCCAAAGTTGCAAACTCAACATGGCACTCACCATGAGTGCTGTGTCTACTAAGGTAAGTCACCCCTCTGGCAAGCTTTACAGCCCCAAGGCAGGGTACACTATAATGCATGTGAGGGCATATGTGTGCATGAGCAAATATCCCCCTACTGTGCCTTTGTCAATTCTTAGACATAGGTGGTCATTATGAACATGGCGGTCTGGACCGCCACACCAGCGGTGGCGTTCATTACCGCCAACGGCATGGCGGTCCAGACCGCTATATTCTGAACACAGTACCACCCACCGCCAGGCCAGATTAGACCGCCAGGCCAACTGTGGGCACATTTGACCCAGTGGTGGAACCTGGACCGGCGGTGGGATTTGGATCCCATTTCCACCAGGGATTTCCTGGTGAGATACCCCACCAGGTAATCCCTGGCAGAAAGCACACATGTGACAGGAATAATCATTCCTGTTACCTGTATGTAACACACCAGGCCCCCCTTTCCACCACACCTACCCACCCACCCAAGCCCCTAGATCCACCCCCACCCCCTGGACCTCAAAAACCGACCCCCCAACTCTCCACCCTCAAAACCCCATGTAGGTCCCCCCAAACCACCCCCCACCCCTACACACAGGTCCCCCCAACCCCCTACATCCACATGCACCCATTCACCTACATGCACACATGCACTCAGACACACATCCCCCCACACATACACTCACACCCCCCTTTCCCTCTCAGACAGCACTTACCTCTTCCGTCGCGGTGCTCCAGGAGGGAACGGGTTACCTGGATGCTGTTCCATCGCCATCACCGCCTCTCCATACACCGCCATGCCTATAACTGCTTCATTATAGGCGTGACGGTGTATGGTCTGACGTGGCGGTGAGGATGGAGCAGCATCCACCCCTGCAACCGACTGCCATCAATGGTGGTGAGGCTCCATGCCTCATTATTTGGCGGGATGCCGGCCGCCGCCACTGCCGCTCTTCCACTGACAGCCGGCATGTTTGGCAGCAGGGAACCCGCCAAGTTCATAATGTGGCCCATTGGAAGTGTACAGGGAAGCCATAGCAAATGCATGTGCTGGACACTGGTCGTTATGAGTTCCCCAGCTACATGATGGCCTCTCTGAACCCTGGGTTGTTTGGTATCAAACCACTCAGAATAATAAATCCACGCTAATGTCAGTGTGGGATGTAATATAAAATGTACCCAGAGGGCACCCTAGAGGTGCCCTCTGCAAAACCTAAAAGCTCTGGCATGGTTGCTGACTGGTCTTAACCAGTCTGCCACCACCAGGCACAATTCTGGACTCCTGGGGTGAGAGCCTGTACTCCCATGAGCCAGAAGGCAAAGCCTTTCCTGGGTGGCGGTGTCACACCTCCTCACCCAGGCAGGCCCCCTGCACCAGCGGTCAGCTTCAATGGCCTTCCTGCCTTTGAAATCTGACCTCTGCCACTGCTGATAGCTGCAGACAGTAGTCCAATGATTTTACCCCCTCTTTAAGTGGGAAAACTGGTGGGAAACTTAGCAAGAATAGGAGAAGTGGACACCCTCAGCCTGCACCACCTCTCAGATGTGGCAGACGAGTTGACCACTCCATTACATTTTTCTCCATCTCTGATGGTAGGAAAAATAGCCAATAAGGGTCAGGAATGTGTCTCCTTCCTTCAGGAAGTGGTCACTTAGTAGTTGTAGTCACCATAAGGTTGGTGGCTTATTGGCCACTATCAGGTACGCCTCAAATACTCCCTAAATACAGTATTTAAGGGGCACCCCCTGACCAGAGAGTCCTGAAAAAGCAGTATACATTCCTTATGCTGTAACTCTGTGGACATCATATTAAAGCATTATATTTTCCCACTTTTTCTGTTCTCAGTCTTTATATTAGTACATGCAAACAGACTATAGTATAATCATCATTGAAGAGTGGGGAAAAACAGTCATTTAAATTGTAGACAAAACCCATAACTTCATAGTATTTCACTACAAATAAGTGATATTGTGAATTGCACTCACTACAATTTCTAAATTATTGAATAAAGCTACAGTTATTATACTAAACAAAAGACCATATGTTAAAAATATTTAGCTTATTATTATACCTGGTACAAAACTATGAACAGAAATAATTCACACTAGAATTTTGCACATCTGTTTGTTTACATCACCCATGATTGGACCAATAATGTCTTAAACAGTGATGATCCATTTAGAGAGAATACCATATAGCCCTTTTCTTCCAGAAATCCCAAGAACATATTTCATCCACACTTCATTTTTGGATATCCTTTTGTTGACATCACCCTCATAGGCCAAATGATGTCTGAAATAGTGATGAACCATGTAGAGAGAAGTCTGTATATTTGTTTTTTTACTAGAAATCCTTTGAACACATTTGATCCAAGCTTCATTTTTTTTACATATTTTTCAAGACATCACCTCTGATGGGCCAAATTATATCTTAAGCAGTAATGATTCACATAGACAGAAGAGTGTATCTCATATTCTTTCCACAAATCCTCATTAAAATTTTGGCTGAAGAAACAATAGGTAAGAATTACGAAGTTTGAAAGGTAGTTTGTTTGTTTGAATTGCAGACTGCTGTCATTGTATTCTGTCCATCCAGTTTAAGGGCCACATTACGAGGTTGCACACCGCCAATGTGACCGTGGCAGACCAACCACCATGTTTCAGCAGGCAGGATCAGGGATTATAAAGTAAGAAAATCAACTGCAGGCAGCCTCAATGGTGCCCATCACGCACATCCTGCCGCTGCGACTGATCCTCACAGGAGACCAAAATCCACACCACTGTGCGCAACCGACCATAAGTTCACACACCTACCTGTCTCATCAATCGTTACAACAGATCGTTGCACCGTCATCCACCTGATATGGGGTTCAAGTCAAGGGCACCAAGTACACATCTCTTTGTGTACATAGTTGGAAAAAGACAGAAAGATGGATACATTCACAGTCACAATACACCCCCTTTGGGCAGGTAACTCAAACTGCACCACAACACTAAAAACACAAGTCTGACCATCTCAGGTACAGAACATTCTCTCACATTACATCAATAACATACCAACATCACATATACAAAAAACAAGTAACACACTCACAATGCACACATGTCATGGACTTTCATCACATTCAGCACACATATGTATGGATGTAGCATGAAACACAAACAACACTACCACTAAACAGCCATGCAATGAACCACACACATCTCAGCACAATGGAGGGACAATGGCATGCACAGTACACAGAGAGACAAATATACTAAGATCACTATGCAAACACTACCTGCACAATTAGAATGAGGACACCATGACCACTCAGGGAAGGAGGCAGCACTGGGACACATATCACTTTGCATTTGCCCATAAAACAACATTTACACAGGAAACATCCCTATATCTATCTCTGGGACAAACACTATTAGACCCAAATGACATGCCTCTCTGCACAATGTGGAAGTGCAAGTCAACAAAGCACATACAACTCCAGCTGCATGAGACATACCTTTACATGAAGTAGCTGTAAGGTACACACAGCTAAATGGCCTCACGCACAGTCTAATGCAAAGATAGCTAGCACAGCTGAACACACTCCATGTCTGCACAAACAAAACTCAAGCTGACACATCAGATGAATACATGATTCATATTAGAGGCACAAGTCTAACACCATACATGTTCACAGTGAACAAGAGAAGTGAAATACTTACCATAACAAATAGTACAAAATGCCATGACACCACCATTGCATGAACACCCACATATCCATACATTCAACATATACCTTTCTCTTGGGAGACAACAGCACTGCACACAAACTCACATACTGCAAACAACAGCAAAATTAATAGCAAGCAGGTTGAAACATAACAGTAGGCACACAACACAAGTCACTCAGGAACAAATTAAATGTAGAAAAGGAATTGCAGGAAAAAGGTGTACCCAATAAAACAACAACTGTTTGGGTTTATTAGGAACAAGCAAATCTGAATTGAAGGCCATTGGCCAGTCCATGGTATGTAACATGATAGCACAGTATTGTGCCAAAACCTGACTCCTAACTGCCATGTAACCTCCACATGAAGGGGCATCAAGTGGGCAGGCAGGCATCATATGAATCATCCTTGGGGCTGGGGTGGGTCAGAATTGGGACCGGGGTTCTGGTCTTGGGTTTGGGAGGGGTGGTCTGCTTTTTGGTAGTGGTGGGCTTCTTCTTAGTAGGGAGTTTTATGGGTGTTTTCAGGGGGGCAGGGGAGGCCTTGGATGTGGAATATGTGGTAGCAGTGTGGTGACCTCTTGGGTTTGGGACAGGGGGTGGAGGGAACAAGGGCAAGACTGAGGTCAAACATAAAAAATGTCTTATGGACATGGGGACGGTTAGCGGAAGAGGGTTGGGATTTGGAGGTCGAGGGAGTGGCTGTCTGCTGATTAGGTGTGGATGTTGTGGGTGCCTGCTTCTGGGAGGTATACTTGTGTTTGGTGGATGTCTGCTGTGTGGGTGAGTGAGTGTGTTTGTGCGTCTTGGGGGTCTGGGAGGTGGAGGTGCTGAGGGATGGAGTGATGGATGTGTGTGTGTCTGTTGGGGTGGTGACTGCAGATATGCTGGATGTGGTGGATGTCTGTGTGTCTTTTATTGTGGGGTCTACAGGCATGGTTCTTGTGATGGATGTCTGGGGGTCTACTGTGGTGTGGTCTGTGGGTATGATCGGTGTGGTGGGCGTGTCACTGACTGTTGATGTGGTGCCTGTGGGCATGCTGAATGTAGTGTGTGTAATGCTAGTGATAGAGTGTTGTCTAGGGAAGTTGTGACTGTTGTATCTGTGGGTGGCTGTTGTATGTTTGCGTGTTCATGTGTTTTGTGGTGCTTGTGTTTGTGTGTGCTGCTCTTGTATGTGGATGTGTGCAAATGTGTCTGTGTGTTTTGGCTAGGTTATGGAAGTGGGGGATTTGAAGTGGGAAGAGGAAGGTGAAGGGGGGATGGAAGTTGGGGGGGGTGACTGGCTGCCATCAGTGTGGAGGCCAGAGCCTGAAAAGACTAATGTAGGCCAGCCATTGCACCATGAATGCTTTCCAGGAATGCATTTGTCTGTTTAGCTGAGTTGTCAATCCCTGGATTCTCAGAAGGTCAATAGCCTCCTCACTGAGGGCAGCAGGCGTAACAGGCTGAGGCAAAGGTGCCTGTGGAAAAGGAGACGCCCACCCTCTTGGGTGAGCGGGCACAGCCAACTTGGTGGGGAGAAACAGGGAAGGCAGTAATAGAATGGGGGTGTCGCACCAGAATGATACAGGGGGATGACCCGATGGGTCCGCCACCACTAGGGAGTGTCTACTGGAGGAAGAATCTGATGATGATGTTTTTGTCACGGTCTCCCTGGTGGCACTCCCTTTGCCCTCCAGGCCTCTGGGTCCTTCTGTGTCTGTGGCATTTTGATTCCATGTCCTGTGGCCAGATGCTTCCCTATTCGGCGGTACCCTGACTCCTTCGCTTGCCGGTGCTCATTCTGCAAATACAAAGAGAAATAGGGTCATCACATGTCCATCATAACACTTGATTGGCTCTGATTAGCTTACATTACCATGATGTCAAGTAGGTAGGCCCTAGCAACAAACTCTACCTAAGTGGCCCATTTATGTGCCATGCCATATGCATGCATACCATATGAACTATCAACCGTTGACCACAGAAAAATCGGGATCTCAGACAACTACAATTGCATGACTGAAGCTGTGCAATCACAATAGAGACAATATCACCCTCAAATCTTTGCCCCATGGAGCAGATCTCAGTCACCTTTTGCCATACAATAGTAGATCAATGCAAAATGCAATTCCACAGATCCCACACAAGGTCATGCACACATTTGTTTGTCACATACATGATGACCCAAAAGCAAGAAATTATGATACAAAATCATGTAATGTTGATGACAATGGTACAATATCTTATAGAAGGTGACCTGGAAATACCCATGTCACAATGGAAACATATCAACAATGCACAATTCAACTATTTGCCCTAATAGAGGCATGGAGGTAGTATTAATGTTGCTCAGATAGGCCACACATGTGGCATGGAAATGGAGACTGTAGACATCATGTACAATATTACAGGGCGAGATGTCCCCAAAATACATAACATAATAAATCAGCAAGCCCCAGAGTAATCACCACTAATGGCTGGTACCCCTTACAATGAAATACTCTGAGTGCCTCAGTAGAAGCCATTAGTCCTTTGCATGTTGGAGAGACAGAGATATTTGCAAGTAACATATCCCCATTGTAACTGTTCTATTCTACACACAGTTTGCCATGCACACATATGTGAGGGAATACAGACATCATCCCATCAACATAGGTAGACCATGCATGAAAAGTACAGCTTACAAATGTTTTCTAAAGAGAAAGGGGCACATGCGAACATGTAGGCACAAGGAATGTTGGCAACAATGTTCGCACATAAATCATGTCAATGAACATTCCCCACTTACCAAGGGAAAGTAGTGATCTATAGTTGCATTCAAAGAACATTGCAAGCCCTTTCACATGTATGTTCAACATCTTCACATTACAGACTGCAGTGAGACACCAGCACCACTGTTGCTGAAGACAACTAGTTTCTGAGTGGCAGATGCCTATATACAAATTTACCCAGACACATGGCAGAGTACAGTGATCCATCACCTACTTACCTTTGACCTGGAAGCTTAAGGAGTAGTGGTCTGTTGCATGGAAATTACACTCACCACAACAACAAACAGTACTTGATTGTTCAATGTACAAAGTCATACGTCGTGCCAGCAGAGCAAGTGGTTTGTGGATTCAACCCAGTTGTGTCCAAGGTCCCTGGGCTTATAGGCAAGGCACATCAGTATACAACACATGATATGTCTACACAAACAATACCTCATCTACTGTGTGACAGGTGGCTCATCCATAGTTGTCACGGGGAGCTGTCAGAACCTAACTCAATCACTTGACAATAGGACAGGTAGGAATATGTTCTGTACTCACCCCCTTGTGGCTACTGTGCTGCCCTCAATCACCCAAGCTTCGGATAGGCCACCACCAGAATACAGGCCATTAGGGTGTCATGGTCCAACAGGCACCCCACCCACGTTGGGAGGACAGCCCCAGCTGGAGCTCTGTGATCTTCCAGGCCCAGTGTCTCAGGTCCTCCCACCCTTCCCTTCAGTGGGCCCTCTGCCGGTTGTGGGCCCCCAGGGTCTGCACCTTCTTGGCACTGCCTCTTCAAATTTCCTTCTTCTGATGGGCGTTGACCTGCATGGATGCAAAAGATAAATCAAGATATTATTCTCACAAGTCTCATCACAAATAGTTGAGTCACATACTTGTTAGTAACATCAAGCTAAAACTTTCCTGTTTGTCACTATGCCCCAAGTGTGACACATACAAGACAATAAGCACAGGAACATGACTACAGACATTCATTTCTCCATCTGCAGACTAACCCACTACCTTGCTCAGGACCTACAGTGACTAAGAAAGCTTAATTGCATAATGTAGGCCATGCTCTAGCGACCTGACTGAGATGTGAGCCACTATGAGTCGTTTCACACCTCTGTGACTTCCGAAGGGTAAACGTCTTAGGCATAAATGGACCAATACATTTACACTTTGTGAGAATGACTCTCTGCATACAGTTCCTACAGGCAACTGCCAGAGTACAAGCTCCTTTATTACACATGGGTAACAATGAAGGAACTGGCATGGTGGGTACAGAAAATGTCTACCCTATCCATGTGTGGACATGTGGTCTAACACATGCAGATTCATGCCACTTCAGGTGGTGGAGTTCTGTGTTATGTACCTATACCACAGAACACTCCTTTGGACATATGTGCCCATCCTACAGAGACAGCATCCAACAAACAAAGCCATGTATTGTACAGGTTCTGCTATGTGACCAAACTACTGAGTCACATATCATGGCCTCCCAGGAATCAACACACTGTCTGCCTTGTGGGACTGTCATTTATGCAATAAGCTTGCACAGGACAAATAAGATCTGTGGGAAGGTGACAACAGGGCTGTGGAAGTTACAGACCTGTCAAGAGTCAAAGACACACAAGGAGAATGATGCTAAGTGAACATGTGGACTAGATTAGTAACTTTTAGGGCCATATGTACGAACACTTTTTCCCATAGACACAGAATGGGTAAAAACCTTTGCTACTTTTGGCCCTTACTTCTGTACCCATTCCCAATCTAATCAAAGGAATGAGGCATTCTGGGCAGGATTTTAAACCAAAGCCTCATATTGCCCACATGCCAGGACCTGCTGGTGTACTGGGAGTAGATACAGTGCCACAGTTGTATAGCCACAGTGACTCCACCCCAACCTAGACAAGGACCCATACTGGGAGATACATGTGACAGGCCCAGTCTCTGCAGGCTCAGCAGACAGAACCTACCTGACAATACATTCACATCACTTCCATGCATGACAGTACATCATGCAGCCAACAGCAAATTGACATGTGGTGTGTGTGGCAACCTGGAGGGCACAGTGGGTCATGATATGCCTTCCAAACAGCAGTTTAGCAAGGGCAGAATTTAAATAAATCTATGTGGCACCATACACATCGCTCACAACTGGCTCATACAGCATTCATACTCAGCTCATGCTGTCATTTTGCCTGAAATTTACAACAATCAAGAGGAAATACATGTCAGTGGATGGCAGTAAAGTCTCCTCAACTAGATATGTACATCCAACACAAGGAGGATTTAGGAACCCCAAAATCCACTCAACATAATGAGAATGAACTTTACATAAGGCACTGGCCACCGATAACTGCACATTGTCCTTCCTATTGGTGCCACACAGATAGCACCAACAGGCATATGAGTAGTCAACCTGGCACACGTGGCCACACTATAGCCTGTGAGGAGGGAAAGCAAGGTGAAGTACAGAGAAAGCTGTACAAATGATGTACTTACCTGCTGCTATGGTGCACCACAGACCTGCTCATAGAGGGGTAGGACCTCATCCACTAGCATCTCCAGCTCCTCTAGAAAGAGGCAGGGGCCCTATCACCTGCTGGCATGATTGCTTCCAGAGGTGGCAAACAGCAGTTCCGGTAGCGGAGGTTGTGCTGGCAGCAGAGTCAGGACTCAAGTGAGTAAATCTGCACAACATGGCGGTCACGTCCGAAACATTTGTGGGCGTCACCACCGGCAGACACAACCATTGCCCGCCACCGCCACTGGCAACAACATTAGCCTATGGCTGTGTCGGCCATGGTTGCAACTGCCTACCAGCATCACGACATCCACCAGCGGTCGAGGGCGGTTCCTAATGTCTAGTGAAGTAGGTCAGGCAGCCGCCATTTTGGCACCCTGACATGCTGTACTTGACTATTTCAACTGCGTCACACCCAAAAAACGTATGATATAAGCTCACATACATCATTATGTTGCATTGTCAAGTAGTTTCTTCTCCTGAAACAACATATTAGCATGTTGCAGAGCACAGAAGTAATTTAACAGCAGTGTATAGTACACCCCATCAATGGTCTTTCTTGCACTTGGGGGAGGCAGTCACATTTCAAGGGGCAACTGTGCTGCACAATGTCTTAGTTTGTTCTAATACCATGCAGTGGACACATCTGTGTCAAAATATGCGGGTCACATGTGACTCTTGTGTAGTTGCCAGCTGGGATATGTATTGAGTGCCATATCTATGCAGTCTGAAATTCTATGTCACATGATATTGTTGGCATGCATCATGTATGTTGCTGTAGACACACTGACTAATGTTAGAAATCATATCTTGTCACATATAGGTACCAAAAGAGAGGAAGGAAACGTCAACCTCCTGTCTACCATTTACTGCCAGACCTGTGGACCATGGGGCTATGCAACATCCTAATGTACTACCACGTGGATAGGCAAACAATAGTGGACTTGTGTTTTCAATTGGAGCCAGATATGATGCCAGCTATTAGTTATCTAACCAGCATAACACCCATTGTGCAAGCCATGTCAGTGTTGCATTTTCTGGCCACAGGGTCCTTCCAACGTACAGTGGCCCTGTCAGATGGAATGTCCCAGCCTATGTTCAGTCTGGTGTTGATCGATGTCCTCTCTACAATGCTGAAACACCTTGACACCTATATCCATTTTCCCCGACATGAAGATTTAGCCAATGTGAAGGCAGACTTTTATGGTTTCGGCCACCTACCACATGTGGTGGGAGCCACTGATGGCACACATGTTGGATTGGTGCCACCACATGCCAATGAACAACTCTATTGGAACAGGAAGAAATTGCAATGCAGATCTCAGAATTTCACGTGTGTGCACATAATATGGGTTAATTCCATGATTCCTTCATTATGCAGCACAGGAGCATACCCCAGCTGATGCCACAACTGCGTACAGAGAGGGCCTGGCTGGTTGGTAAGTCACGTCTGTACTGGTTCTGTGTAAGCAATATCAGGTGCTACAATCAGGAAGCGTAGGGCTCATTGATGCAAATATGTCCAATCCCTTGGCATGAGACTCCACATTTCCCAGCCCTACTTGGTTGATAACACCACTAAGGAATCCAAAAACATCAGGGGAAGTCTGCTTCAATGAGGCCCATGGAAGAAAAAGGCAGTTGTGTAGCAGGCTTTTGGACTCCTGAAGGCCAGATTTCAGTGCCTTGATCGGACAGGTGGAGCCCTCCTCTACTCACCCAGAAAAGTGTGTCAGATCGCTGTGGCATGTTACATGCTCCTCAACCTCGCCCTGAGTAGGAACATACCATACCTCCCAGAGGAGGAAGAGCCTGCAGCTCTACCCGGTGACACTACTGAAATGCCAAGCGAGGATGACAGTGGTGAAGAGGACGGAGCTGACTTGGGGAAGATCTTGTCAGCAGCTACATTTTATGAGTGTAAGTATGTCCTTTGATGATATGACCGTGACTGTTAAATGGGCTGTAGTTGTGAGAATGTGTGGACTTTGTTTCATACAAAACAGCTAAGAAGCTGACAGTCTGCAATGATCTGTCAAAGACAGTTAGAATAATTTGCATTAGCACATCCACACCTTGAGGATGTTGCTTTGTTAGTGTTAGTTTCCCTACAATGTAAGTGTTTTTCAAGTTTCTGGAAATGTGATTTATGTCATGGTTATGATTCTAAGCCTTGTTTTGTCTTTATAAAGGTGCCTACACCATGATATCCTCATGTGGGCATTTCAGAGTTGTGAAATTGGCAGGTTTGTGATGCTGGTAGGACAGACAAAGTGGATATGGATTGTTCCAGGTAATGTTGGCCACAGATTTTGGGTGTTGGGAGCTGTGCCAAGACAGCTTGAACAGTGTCTTGGTGGAAGGTCAGAAGTGCCATTGGACTTGTTGTGTGTGCGTTGGATGGGTCACTTGCACATGGGCATGACACATGTAGTCATAGATTGCAAAACGATCAGTTTACCTTCACATTGACTAAACAATTATTGCATGCCCGATATGTGGCTGTCAATGTGTTTCAACATTGCAAGCCACATTGCCTCTGTCACAACAGTAACATATGGGTGTGTCATACCACCAGATGAATGGTAACTGGATCATGATGGGCCTGTGATCAGGGACTGTTGCACTGCCATCAGTATGTATCTTGGATTATGTAGTATTGGAAAACTTTGGTGTGGTATCTGATGAGGCTCAAGCTGGTGACATCACTCACTTCCATGTTTGTCTATTCTATGGGTCAATGTCAGTCAAATCCCTTTCCTCCATGGTCTGGGGGGCTGTACCTTCGGATACGTACTTTGACTCAGTATGAGTTACAATTTCTTATTTGTAGAAGTCAGACATATGGACAGCCTATGTGCTTTATTCTAGATTTAAATTTATTTCTGAGACCAGACACTTGTGCTAATGTGTTGGTATGTAATGATTAAGGTTCTGAGCCAGACACTGTGTACCTGTGACATATCCCTCCTTGCACAAGTAGACTGTGGCCTCATCATATGGTCCACATAGTCTTACATCTCTTCATAACAATTAGTGGAAATGAAGCAAGCAGGCAACACGTTTGTAAAGGGTGATTTTATTACAATGCTGGTGCAAATCATAACTTGTGAACAGACATGAACTTAAAATTAAAGTGAAGGGGTCAGTCATGGTGGAGGAAGTCAACTGAGTAGATGCCACACCATTGGGAGCCCAAAGTCCAGAGTACTCCTCCCATTTGAACAGGTACGTGGTTCAGGATCAGTCAACAGAGTAAATGTGTGGTACACAAAGGAGGTCCCTTAGGAAGAGGTCACTTGTTGACAGTGGTGAGTGTCTAGCCAACTGAAACTCATGGAGTATTTTGCTGGGGGATCTGCTGCTACAGAGGCAGGGGTGTGTGGGTCTGGTGGTACCCCTCCCAGGGCCTCCCTTCCAGGGGCTGGCACCAATGTTGATGGGCCTGGTGTTGCTGCGCCAAAGGGAAGGGTGGAGTGATTTTGTCTAGCACCGCCCAGGGTGATGTTAATATCCCTCATTACCCCTATTTGAGAGGCTATGATGTTGTTCTGAGCCTCCCATTTCACCCTCATATCCCAATGGATGTCCCTAAGTAGCTGCTTCATTTCCCAGAATTCTTTCTGTGCCTGGCCCATCATGCCTTGAGACTCATGATAGACCCCCAAGATGTGGCTGATGGTGTCCTGTCTGACAACAGCCCCAGTGGCCTCACTACGCTAGCCCACAGCATCCCTCCCACGCACCCTAGTCTCAAAAACGTGTGTCCTTGCAATAGGTTGCCCACTCCCACTTGTTTCTGGACCCTCATTGTCCAAGGTGTTGTGCTGCAACTCAGGATCCAAGACTGGGGGGCACGAGATTGTCAACACTGCGCTTGGTACACAGGTTGGGGGGATCGAATGGCTGCCTGAGATGTTGTGGCAATCCGGGCTGGGAGGTGTTGATGTGGAAACAGTGAGACTCACTGTAGCCATCTAACTAGATTGTCCAGACGGGCCAGGGGCGTCCTCCTTATCCAGCAGACCAGGAGGGTTTCGTCGGGGGAGGTGCCAATCTCCTCTATGGCCTCTGTGTGCCCAGTAGCTGTTCGACTTGTTGATGTGAAATGTACAATAATACTTCTTGTATTGTGACATCTATCTGCAACAGTCTAGTGTTACAGTAAGCAGAGACCTTGTTCAACTTGTTAAGTTGCAGTTGATCAAATTGTGGCAAGTGACCATAGTATTGGGTGTTTTGACTTTACATGTGTGAAGTTTGCCAATTACTTTTGAACCAAGTGGCTGGTATGATGTGCAGATCATGTGCACTTTTGAGGAAGACCTGGAAATGCCACCTTACTTCCAGTGCAGGCAAAACAGTGTCTGTGCAGCATATGGGTTTGGCTATTTTGTGGCCTAGTTGATTGAGATGCAGGCAGAGGCAGGAGTTTATTGTGTATGTGAATGGTGTGATCATGTGGTAAGTGTAATGTGAATGTGTCTGCTGCTAATACCATTCTGATGATGCATCTTAAAGCCTTTGGAATCATTGTTTTGCACACTGGGTAAGGTGTTCTTCCTGTCCTCAATAGTTTCATCTTGGGTTACCATGCCAAGATGAAGCTAGGTTAGCAGACACATCTCTGTGCTGAGCATGATCTGTATCGTAGTCACTCCCATGTGAGTAAACGTCAATTGATAGTTAGGAAGCAAGTATATTTTGACAAGTGATCACTGGTCTGGTGTGTAGAGTAACAGTTAAAAGGGCCTGCTGGGAGTTGCAGTCAGGTCACTCCATACAACCCCAGAAACCTGACATATGTTACCCTCCAGGTCAGTGAATGTCAAATAGGATTTACCAAACAGGGAAATCTTGGCACGTGATCACTGGGCTTGTGTTTGTAGTTTCTGAAACAGTGCCTCCTGGCCTTCCCATTCTTGTCACTCTCTCTACTTCCCCCACTTGACAAATGTTGCTCTCCCAGGTGGGTGCACTTCATTTTTGAGATACCTAATGAGGGTATTTGGAGACGAGAACACTGGTCTGGTGCCTGTAGTGACAGAAACCGGCCCTATTGTCAGCTATAGTCAGCCCAGTCCCTGTACTTCACACTAAACAGTTGGTATCCCCCCAGGTGAGTAAACTACATTTTGGGTTTGACAAACAGGTGTATTTGGGCAGGAGTACACTAGTTTGGTGGCTGGAGTGACAGAAACAAGGCCTATTGTGAGCTGTAGTCAGCCCAGTCCCTGTACTTCACACACTAAACAGTTGGTAGCCCCCAGGTGAGTAAACTGCATTTTGGATTTGACAAACAGGTGTGTTTGGGCAGATGTACACTGGTCTGGTGGTTAGAGTGTCACAAACAGATCCTAGTGTAAACTGTAGTGAGCTACGTTCCTTTACTATATACCCTCAAACAATGGTATCCTCCTAGGTAAGTAAACTTCAAGTGGGAGTTGACAAACAGAAGTATTTTGGCAAGTGACCACTGGGTTTGTGTTTGTAGTCACACAAACAGTCCCTCCTGGCCTTGTCAGTCATATTAGTCCCTCCACTTCCCACCACTAGCCACATGTTATCCTCCCAAGTGAGTTTAGAGCATTGCAGTGGTTACAGACAGGTGTATTTGGACCTGTGAAGCCTGTTCTGTTGTTTGGAGTCACATACCCAAGGCCTGCTGATAGGTGCAGACGTGTCATTCTCTGTGCTACACACTCTTTACAAATGTCATCCCTCCTCCCCGGGTGAGTCTACTTCAATTGCTCTTTGTTCATACAGATCTTTAGTATTATTATATCACTGTGCTACTGTTTGTAGTCACAGGAACAGTGGATCCCAGGAGTTGTAGTCATGTCGTCCCTAAACTACACACACTGTACAGTTATCTCCCCAGATGACTACACTTCAATTGTGATTTGCCAAAAGGTAGTGTTTGGACAGGTGTACACTGGGCTGGTGAGTGGCGTGACAGTAAAAGAGGCAAAAGGTGAGATGTTCATACATGACATGGCATTTTGGTGACTTTTTTATTGTTGTGACTTACCAGATTCCACTCCCCCAAGTATTCCAGTCTAGCCCTCAGGATGCAGGATGGCCAAAACCTTCTCCTCCCAGGGTAGTAACTCTAATAGGGCACTGGGAGAACCACCACCAGTCTTCTGGGCCGGCAGGTAGTGCTTGGAGACCAGGGAACAGATCTTACCCCTGACATCATTCTTCCTCTTCCGATGTCCTCACTTGTGCGCAGAGTGGTGCCTACAGCATTGACGCTTTCTACTATCCTGTCTCCCATTTCCATTTTCCTACTGAGAAGAGTATGCTGGACTTGAGCTTCAAACAATTGTGGCTCTACTCTTATGATTTCATCCACTATAACTCTTAACACTTCATCTCTGAAACAGGGATTCTTAAGATGTGACATAGCGGTAAAAAAAACAAAATGTTGGGGTGACAGGGACTTGCTTAACAGGGGAGGTGCATTGGGGGTGAATGATCAAGGGTGTGTGCAGGGTATTCTATGGGATGGAGAAATAATTGGGGGTGTCTAATTTACGTGCTCTCCAGATATAGGTGCTCTGGCTTCCGTGTGTTGCAGTGTAGATGCAAAGAATTTTGGTTTGTGAATGGGGTGTGTTTTATAGTGTCTTTTGCAGGCGTGTCCAGTGTGGCAATGTGTGTCAGCTGTGTTGTATTCTAATGCATCCAATGTGCAGCTGCATTTTACTTTGCAGACCATGGACCAATGTGGTTCAGACAACCATTAGCCATGGCTGCCTACCACTGTGACTTTGGGCTTATAATACGGTCAGTGGTTGGTCACTGTGCTGTCAGGGCTAGTGGCTAGACTGCCTATTTCCAGGCCTTCGCGCTGTTGCCACTCTGCCTTTTGTGGTTGGCAGTCCTGGATGTGTAACTCATAATAGGGTATCAAAACATTTGCTTCACGCCATCAACCTGATCAATTTTTATAGCTAAACATTCAACCTCATCATGGGTAGGTAATTTTATGAAATCAATAACTTTACCCATTGCGCCATTTATTAATCCTTCTTCAACACTTAACTTACACACATCTTAAAATTACTCTACAGCCTTTGCAGACACACAAACACTTCTCTAGTCGAGCAGTCCTAGATACATATTTCTCCAAAATGTTACTTTTTTTTTGTTTTCCACTGAGCAGCACTGGTCACTTCCTGGTGTTCTATTTTTTTGACAGCTGTAATCTCCAAAATGTCTTCTAGTTTTAGTGATTGTTAATTTATATAAACACACCCTTGAAGCATTGGCATGATTTCCCTTCTTTACAGAAATTAAACATTAGCTATGTTGCTGTGTTGTTAGAGGAAAACAGTTCTTAATAAGTCGACTTTCCAAGGTAGGTTTTCCTTCCTCTGTCAGAACTCCTATTTTAATGTCCTTTAGAATGTTTCCATATTCCATGTCAGAAGCTTAAAACATATTTTTCACAAGTCCCTTTCATTTGAAATATTGCCAAATGTTTACATTGCCATTATTTCACAATGAGTTCTGAGTTTCTTCATTTAAAAGGGTCTTGAAAACAGGATGTCCTTTTACAGGGTTATGTTGTAGTAGGTCACCAAAAACAATTAAATGTTCTCCTCCAAACAAGATGTCATATTCAGTTTTTTAAATCTGAAGCATTCTCAAGTGAACAAAGGCAAGCATTCACTTTGAAACCATGCTTAACTCATCAATAATTAAAAGCTGCAATTTCTTTAAACTCTTGCCACCTCATGACAAGCTTCACCAGATAATTTCAGATATTCCACTTTATTGTTGTGTTCAACCGGTAGCATAAGTAGCTATGTAAAGTTATTCCATTGATACTGTGTGCCGCTGATCCAGTAGATGGTAGTTTGATTCTGTAGTCTTGTGTGGGTAACTGGAGAGAACTTTAATTTAAAAGTTTTTCCCTGTACCAGCCTTGCCACTGATATATAAGGTATTGGCTTGAATAATAAGCAATTGCATTATTTCTTCTTATGTAGAAATCCATGATCTCTTTTGCCTTCTATTTCAATATAAATGTCTTTCTGTTCATTGTTGAGTTGTGCAACTAACTGTTCCAGAACTACAGATTCCTGTCTTGCTTGCTCCATTAGTTTCCACTTCATATAGAGCTATTGCAGATTTGTTTTCAATAGTAGGTTGTCCAAGAGGATCCTAACTCAGTGGTCCTGAACTTTGGTTATTTTGAGAACTATCCTTAGCTCCCTCAGCAGCAATTGTTTCTTCTTGTTGTATCTCATCATTTAACATTTGTAAATAGTTTGTGAAAAACGAACACTAAAAAGTATCTTTGACAGCATTGAAAGAATCTTTGTAGCAGACATAGGGCTCTATTATGGGTTTGGTGGACGGGAAAGCCCGTCTGCCATACACCAGACAGGGTGGCAGCCCCCTATGCGGCGGCCTCCCCGCCGGAGCTATTATGGGTTTCCGTCTAGGTCAACGGGTGGAAACCTAAGTTTCCACCCACTGGCCTAGCAGGAAACAGGATGCAGCATTTTCTCCGTCTCGTAATCGAGCCGGTGGTAATGCTGTAGCCTGTAGGGTGCTCCAGAAAACCTTGCAATGTTCATTGTCTGCAGACAATGAACATTGCAATGGTGCTGGCCTGAAGAGCCCTCTGCACTGCCCATGCCAACTGTGATGCTACTGCCATGAAATCACTGGCGGAGAACTAGTTCAGAATCCCCAGGGCAGCACTGCTTGCAGCGCTGCCTTTGTGGATTAGGACTGCCACCATCCTCCTGACTGCCTGGATCTGAGATCCTGGCAGAGATGGCAGTTACCTGGCAGTCCAACCGCCAGGGCTGTAATATGGCGGTGGGTATAGACTGCCAGACTCGTAATCGGGTCCATAGACTCCAAGTAATCCCAATTCACTGTGCCTAGGCTTGAACAGTTGAAGTAGAAAAACTGTCTATTGTCAGGAGTTTGGAAACTAAGTTTTCAGTGGTTCATTAGATTTTCTGTTGCATGTTTGACAAAACAACCATCACATTCAAGTACTGCATAGTTTACTTCTTCTATGTTTTCACTCTATATCTGTAGTGTTGAAGAATTTCATAAACTCACTTATCTTTTAGATGTGGACTCCCTCTTGGATGATATGTATCCAACATATTTGATTTCACAATGTCTGTACGTTGTGGGTCAAACTCTGCTAGGTACTGAATTTCTGGGAAAAACTTTAACACACTATTTCATGTACTAGCTAACCCTAGACACCCAAACAATTCACTTTGATTCTGAGAACAAACTTGCCAAACTCAACCTGTCACAGGCTTCATAGGTTCCCATTTCCCTATGGGAAAGCATTTTCAGGCTGAAGGAGTACAATTTCTTGGTAAGTGTTTTCTCTGCAGAAATCTCCTCCCACATCTCCTTCATCTGTCTCTCTTCTTATTGTGTATTGTATGAAATGACATACCGAGCCACAGCCATGTAGTTCTCTACAACAAATTGTATGTCCATATTAGCATCCCATATTTTCAAAATCACAGGGTTATAGTCATTAATATACTTGGAAGCATCTGTACTTCGTAGGTTATATGTGTTCTGTGGTAATTTCCGTGTCAGTGTATATAGGACTGAAGACAAAAAGCCATTCACTCTTCCTTTGGAAATGACAGGTCGTGGAAATCCAAATTGACATCTTGTATAAAATGCTCCTTTGGATTTGTATTTACAATGGCAATACTTCCCACATCTATGTGTTTGGAAAAGCAAAACTTATTGTCTAAGAAACTATTTCACCAGTGTCTTTTGGTATGGTGCATTTCACATACTGTTCTATGAAAGACAGGACAGACTCGTCAGTGTCTGCTCCAAATGTGGGTGCATCTTTTATCCATAAAAGCATATAAATATGAGGAGCACTTCTCGCTTGGTACTCTTCACTGCAAAAGAAGTCAGTGAATTCTCCCAAAAAATGATTGCTTTTGTTGGAGGTGAAAGTCAGCATAGCTTGCAACCTGTGGTTAAAATATCTACAAACATTAGCAGGATATAGTGAGCAAAGTTCTCCAGCTGTCTTTACATTGATGTTCTTTAGGTTTGAGTTTGTCTCTCTCAAAAATTCAAGCAGGCCACCCCATGCATACTTAGCACAAATCAGTGTGAGAAACCAGGTAGCTGCACCAAGGTTTCTCAGAATACATTTGATTTCTCCATGACAACGATACCAATACTCATTGGTACCACATTGGCACACCATTATATTAATTAAATTAATCAAGTTGTATTCTAAGTTTTTGTCCTTCCCATGACCTTTGTCAACAGGATGTCTTGCAGAGAGATTATGCAGATTAACTCCTGTCTTTAGAATGTGGTTTACTGCATATGAAAATCCAGACAAGTCTCTCTCAAACAGAAGATGAAATATGTATGGAATACACTGGTGAAATCTTGGATCCTCTGAATATAATTGTGTTGATCAGTATTCAGCTGTTGGTATTTGTATAGGTTGGTCAACATAGCGACCACCTGCTCAAGTATGAAACAACAGGGGAAAAAAGCAAGCTTCTAAACTTTTTCCCACACACTCATGGTTTCTCCTTTTGCTTGTTTCGCTTGAAAGAGCTCAATAGCATCGCCGATGACTTATTTAGAAAGTGAGGGATAAATGCTTTAATGCTCACTTATCTGGATCAATCCACCTTTTCTATCTGATCACTTGCTGGCAAAGCTTCATCATCTATATTTGCTATATCTTGTTCAACATCAACGTTTTTATAATAAACATTATTTTGCACCAGGTACAATGTTGCTTGTTTTACTTTATGAGCATGAACTAACTCTTGCCCGATTTTTTATTCTTAGTCAGCATACCATTTACCACTTGATTAGTGGCACATCAATGCCTTTGTCTAGCCCCACAGTTCAATATTCTGTTCAAAGTCTAATTGCAAATACACTAGTCTTCCTTTAAAGCCTTTCTGTAACTCTGTTCAATGTAATTTACCTGTTTTTGGTTCCAATTATATAATTGCTTAAAATGGATGTAGAGATTGTATAAGTATAGATTCATAAACATTTAAATCATGTAGTTGTTCTGGAACAGTCACTAGTTCTAACTTGCCATGCAATGCCAGTTTCCCACATACAACTTTAAGAAATGTTTTGGTTTTCGTACCAGCAGCACTTTTCTCTTTAACCACAATGTCAGACAATGCCGTTAGGTAACTATAACGCACTCCCTCACCATTCACTGCTAATTACCCCAGATATTATAGCACTCATGACATCTTTTATAACATCATTGATAATGTCACTGTAACATTTGTTGTAAAATTATTAATAACAGACTGTGCATGGTGGGGGCGGGAGTTCTAGTTACCTTAGGGCACGAGTTATAGTTACTTGAAATAACTATAACTATAACTGGTGAATTTCTAAGGTTTTGTATGAGTAAATTCAGACCCTAACTATAATGTCCCTGTAACCTTTGGTTTTTTCGGTGAATATATCTATATATATTCAACAAAATACTTCTTCAAGAAGTAGACACTGCTACAGCCACTAGTGTCACGATCCAAAAATTAATTTAATCAGGCAGAAACAACAAAAACGGCAAAAACAAACTCTCTAACGCATTTCAGGAGACAAAGCTCCCTTGCTCACAGAGATATTCTCAGCCCCATTTCCCTTTCCATTTTAAATAATACCCTGAACATCAACATAAAAAACGGACTACATTTCATACATGCACTGAAGGCCACCATATTGAAATATGTTTCTACTACCAAGGATACAACCTCATTTTCCACACCTAATCCACCATTTTCTTTTAGACACATTCTTATTTACCTTCAATTCATGTACTAATTATAATCAATTTACTTTTTATACATTTTCAAATAAAAAATTATTCCAAATTACATCGACTCCTTAATGTATTACTTAAGTGATCATACCTCTTGTACTATCATTGGTCTTCCTCCTAATCATACAGTTCACATAATCCTTTCTCAATATAATAGCTCTTTTGCTTTTTTATAATCAATCTGACTTCCTGCCAAGAAATAGAAATGGGGAAACATTAATGATATCATAACCATACATAAATCATGTGATAACTACAAATGCTATATCAAAAAACGAATATTAGTTTCACGACCAGTTAATGCAGATGTACAGATAATTCTTCAGCCTTATTCATTCCTGTGGGTTCCGTTGTATTACATTTGATGATCAGCCTTGATTCTAATTTTCTTAAATCCAAAGTCCTGTTACCACCCCTCACTCTCATTGTGATCCTATCAAGAACCATAAATTGTAATTTATTTACATTTTTGTCATGATATTCCTTGAAATGTCTTGCTACAGGATATGATTTGTCTTCATTCCTAATTGCTCTCATATGTTCCAGAATACGTTTCTTCGCCATGTATATTGTACTACCAATGTAGAATTTATTACATGGGCATTTTAAAGCATAAATACAGTAATCCGATACGCATGAAACATGCTTTCTTATTTTAAATGGTTTTAGTGTCCCCGGAAAACACACCTCCTTACAATTAAACTGTATTTACAAGCTTTGCATTTACCACAAGTGTAAAAACATGGAATAGACTTAGCTTTTCATTACTGGATATTAAACTGTGGCTTAACATGTCTTTCAAGGAACGACTTCTTCTAAACGTGAAAGCCGGATAGTCATCCAATAATTTACCTATATTTTCATCCGTTTTAAGGGATGGCCAAAATTTTGAGAAGGCCTTTTTGATATCTTTAACCCCATTATGATACGAGGTTATGAATCTTATCTTAGTATTCTCCTTTTTGGTATTATCCAAATTTTCAACCAGAAGATCATCCCTTTTAATTTGTCGAACCCTTCTTACGGTTTTTTCTATAACAGTCTGAGGGTAACCTCTTTCACGAAATCTTTTAACCATTACTTCAACCTCACTTTCAGTTCAAATATGGTATCTAGATTACAATTCCTTCTAGCCTGTAGTAATTCCCCATAAGGGATACTATAGATCAGATTTTTTGGATGGCAACTCATAGCGTGAAGGAGACTGTTACCTGCTGTATTTTTCCTGTAGAGTTCACATTCCAATTTGTCATTTATTACTTTGATTCTCACATCCAAGAATTCCAATTCAGCTGAGTTCATTGTACAGCTGAACTTGAGATTCAATTGATTATTATTCAATTCCTCAACAAAATTGAGGGCTGATTCCTTACTGCCTTTCCAGATACAGAAAATATCATCAATATACCTCTCCCAAAGGACTGCTCGGTCTTCAAAACCTGAGATGTTCCAGACCACCTGTTCCTCCCACCAGCCCAGGTATAGACCTGCATAGCTGGGGGCGAAATAGGTCCCCATTGCAGTCCCTTGGCACTGTCGGTATAGAGTGTTATAAAAAATGAAAAAGTTTTAGGTCAAACACATCCGTTCCATATCCAATAACATTTCAGTATGTAAAAGATATGACAATGACCTTGCCCTCAAAAAATATCTCACTGCCTCAATGCCCTTCTCATGTGGAATACATGTATATAAACTGTTAACATCTAAACTAAGGAGGAGGTAATCTTCCTCCCATCCTATTCCATTAATTATGCGTAAAAAAAACTCTGGTGCCTTTAATATATGATGGTAGGACTCCACAAAAGGACGCAAAAAATAATCTACATACTTAGAGACATTCTCCAACAAACTGCCCATTGATGATACAAATATATACATGTGTATATTGAATCTGTTTTTTATGTTACATTTTTTATACTTTATACATCAATATATAAAAATACATATATATGTTTTTTATAGTAGTATATAGAAAAGATAAAAAAAAATAATGTAATGGGAAATATATATTTTTATTAATAGTGGTTTATTATATATGTGTATTTATATACATCCAAACATGCACACACGTATGCATGTGTTTATGTTTATATAAGTATTTGTATTTTTATATTAAATGTTACTTGAATTAAATATACATTATATTAATAATATGCATTAAAATATTTACATTTTATTTTTTTATATTGTTTATTTATAGAAAAACAATAGTTTTGTGTTATGTTTTATGATATTAGTGTGAACAATATTTGTTTTTCCGATATGTTTGTACTCACCATTATAACTATAGGAAAACAATATTTGTGCCAATGGGATTTTTAACAATATATTAGTGTAGCACAATATTTTTATACACAACATTATGTCACTGATCCAGAAGAAAACAGGTATGTTTATTTTAAAAAATCTATAAGGGAAAGAGAAGCTCAAGGGAAATGTTATTGTTGGAAGCTTGGATCAGTTATCTTTCAAGAATTGTCTTACAATTCATCAGATGTGTTCCAGTTGTGGTATCAGGGGACATTTTACACAGATGTGTAGAATTAATCAGGATAACTGAAACAAACTTGTAAATGAACTAGTTACTGAAAGTTGTGAATCCGGAAGTTATGATTCACAAGAGAGCAATGGATTGAAGGATATAGGTGGTGTCTGTGCAACATTTATTTTGCTGATTGACGTTTGACTGCCTGCACTGCAACACCTAGGGAAACAACGCTGCAATAAGAGCTGGCATAATGCAAGTTGGAAGAGTCAGGAGGGGAGCGGGGGCATTGGGTGGCATCCATATAAAAAATATAAAAAAACGACAATCACCACTGGCAAGTCAGAGTTTGCCCCTCGGTCAAGGGTCCTCAAATCATTGAAGTATTGCGTGCTGAGTCTAGAAATACAAAACAGCCACGTATGTAGCTTGAGAAAGGGGCCCAGAAGCAAGCCTGTTTTCAAGGTGTAAAAATGTTGATTGTTGCATACTCTGGCTCACCTTACACTGTTGTTGCCATGCAAGGGTAGGCCAATAAATTTGAAGTCTGGACACTTTGAAATCTGGAAGTACCTTCAGACATTAATGTTAACAGCTTTACTGGGGAGCCGGTACCCATGATGGGATACAGGGCAGTGTTCTTTGGATTAATAAAGACATTTTATATTGTGACCTTTGACACAATACTTCATCGTAATTGTCCAGAGCAATTGATTATGGTGGAAGAAATGTCTGGTACAGGCACCATAAAAACAAAATATGTTTGAGGAAGATGCAATGATGAACAAGGTAATGGAGAATGTTACGCTTGCATGGCTGAAGAAGAAAGTTTCACATGGTTGTAAAAGGTTCTGGAAGGTGAGGAATTATCTTTCTGTGGAAGGTAGAAGACTGATAAGGAGTATGAAAATTATTCCACCTGAAGCTCCTAGAGTAAAGTAATTGCATTTATGTCTTGAGGGACATCTAGGTATAGTCAAGAGCAAGATGAGAGTTATATTGATGGCCTTGGATTGATAGGGAAGAGGAACAGATTCTGAGTCTCTTCTGAAATATATTGTTATACTGTTCCGAGAAGAAAGTTTATTTAAGAGAATTATCACTGATAATGGCCCACAGCTTAAGTCGTATTGGGTTAAAAAATGTGTGAAGACGAATTTTATTGACAATGCCTGCACTTCCATTTATCACCCGAAAGGAAATGGAAACGTGAGGAGATTTAACTGAGTTATTAAAGGAGGGTGCAATTAGCAAAAAACTGGATTGGATTTTGGAAGTCAGAACATTTGTTAAAATTTCATTACTGCCATAGTTACTTGTTAGCCGCCTTTATCATTCTGCAGGGAAGGCAACCTGACATGGAGGAGAACTTGTTATGGATGGCTGCAGAAAGACAAGCATTGTGGTCAGCAGTGTTGAAGGCTCAAGAGGTTTACAAAAGAAATTATGATAGAAGGCATGGCTGTTGGATGGTGGAACTAAGGAGTGTGATTGGTGAGGGTTAAAAATCAAGGAAGAGTTTGAAAGGGACCATTAAAGGTTGAAGATATTTTTGAAAACTGTGCAAGATTGAGTGATGGGAAAGTATGGAACATAAGCAAGATTGTAAGATGTAAGAGTTTGTGTGAGGAGATTGGATGTAAAAAAGGCTTCAAAGCTACACACATCTAAATGGTTGGATGTCGCCGTAGCTGAAGGAGTGAAAGTTCCAGGACTGATGAAGGACGGAGGAAGTGAGAGCAGTGTGTGACAACTCAAACTTGATATTTGTGGAGGAAAGTGGCAGTATGGGTAGGAGCAGAAGTGGGCGAGTTGTGGTACGGCCAACATATTTAAAGGACTATTTTTCATCTTAATTGTTCTGTGTTGAACGCTCATCACAAGACTGATTTGGAAGGAACCCTTGCCTGTATTTTATTATGCAAGTATTTTATTAATTTGTACTTTTGGTTATCTTTCTTCTATTTAGTGTGTGGCATGTATTTTCTTTTCAGTGATTCTCCAAGGGGTAGAGATAGGTGGGCCAAGCGTTGTAGAGCTACCTATGTAGTAGTGGGATGTAGCTTTATGCTTGTGATGCAAAACGTTTATGGTCAGTTAAAATGTTGTGTTTTAGATTAGTGACAGTTGCTCTGCGGTATAGGAGGTGGCAGGAGTAGTGTACTGGGGCTCTAATAAATACACTATGTAGGGGATGTGCTGAAACTGACTTTGGGGCAGGACTCCCAAGCCCATATTGCAGTGACTCTGAGGAAGTGTGGCAAGGCCCTTCAAATTCATCGCTACTTGCCTGCATCACAGGACATGCAAAAACTGACATGGCTGAAGGACTCCAAAGCCTATATTGCTGTGACTCTGAGGAGGTGGCACCAGGCCCTTTAAATGTGTTACTTCTTGCCTACATTGTGGGCAAAGACCAGGAAGAGAGCAGGACAGTTTCACCCGTCATTGTATAGAAGAGGCTGGGCAGGGCACCCCTCCCCCCATGGTTTTGGGATGGTTATGGAAGATATGTGTCTTTTTTTTAGTTTTAAAGAGATTGTCATATTGTGAGCAGTACTGTGTCAGTAATAAGGTCAATAACCTTTCCCTAGTAATTTATAAGCATACATCTGGCTGTGGGGAGAGAGTGTTGTGAAACTCGCAAATAATAATCAGAAAAATAAAGGCAGCTGGGGTCTCAATTGGAATGACATTATAAATACATCTTCTAATCTGCCTTATAAAAGCAAGACGCTAAAAGTTTAAATTATTCTGAATAGACCCACTACCTCAAGTTTTCCTCCTGAAAGTAAGCCAATAGCAAAACCAATAGCAACAATTTTTTGAAGAAGACTGGTAAGCCATGTAAGACATCCGGCCTCCAGAGAAGACCTCCCTCTGTTGTTACAAATGTGTGTTTTCTTGCAGAGCCTCTTCAAATTGTGACAGTGTGTGAACCTATTCCTGCTTGGCCATTTATAAATTTACTAAGGTCTGTGAAAATTGATTTGCTATTCTGACAGTGCAGGAAAGTGCTACCCCACACAATCCTAATATTGGAAACAGCTCACCCCTCTCTGAATAGCAACATCCAAAAAAATAATCAAAACTGCAAAATGTTCCAGTTTGTGAATGACCTTAAGACAGAGCTAGCAGAATTCAGGGCACTGGTCCTGTGGCTAACTATTCAACTTACAGCAATTTCTCCCTTTTTTACAACAATTGCTAGCTCAGTTGCTATGGACAAGCAATGCCTCCAGCTGCCTGATGGAAGCTGTCACCTGGAACCCCTGAAGCCATTACTAAGAGCCACTTCGTGGCTAGAAACCCATAATATTGAGAAAGGATGGTCCACTTGTAGAACCACCTTTGCTACTTCATATGGAGCACCTCATTTATCTGAGAAGGGAAGCAGGCACATCCAACATTGTTTGTCTAAACGGCTGCTCCACCCCTCCCCACACAAGAGAATATTACTAGAACACATCTTTCTCCTGTGTTTTCTGCTAGAAAAGTCTTTTCTAAGCCCCTTCAGACTCAGGCCATCTTTTCTCAAGAGGTTATATGTATGCACAATGTGGCCAGAGTTATTCGTGGTACTATAGAAGGTAGAGACTTATTGATTAATAAAGTGATCCATTAGATTCAGGATGCTCACAAAGGAACTTCACTAATTTGTTCAGATATTGTCAAGGCCACTCGTTATGCAGTAATTGGAGATGACTATGATGATGACAAAATGTTCTTGCTATCACAGGACCTGGCTAATGGATTAATGGCACTGGAGCTCTGGCCTTCAGCCCCTATGCTGACTAATGTTTGTTTAAAGTACAGTCCATCCTTTGCGAGGGAGGAAGTAAACTGCAGTTCAATTCACCCTCCAAGATCTCCCCAAAGAACTTTGTCCAGTAGTGGAAAGAGTAGATTGACTTCACATGCAGGAATCCCACCAGCTTTCCTCTCTACCTCTGACTAAAACCAATGATGAGTGGAATTAACTTTTTTTAAATACTGTTGGCCTCAAATCCAAGTTTTCATACCCAAGGTGGGGAAACTTTATTGATTCTTTTGACATTTTTTATTCCGGAAGACCTGGTGTGTGGAGCTGGTTTATAGATGTGGCTTTATAACTTTTTGTATTGAAGCTGTCTCAAAGCGGAGAGTAGAACCTGGCGGAATAAAAACTGCATTTAGTTGCAGAATCACGAAGCTTTCTATAAATTCCACTGAAATACTTGGCCTATTGATTACCTCAGTTGATGGCAGGAATCTTCAAATATTTAATGTTTACAATAGGAACAATGGTCAAAATGAGATGTCTAAACCACTTGTTAGTCTTGAGTCTTATATTGGTTGTGGCCTGAGATAGTTGCAGGCAATTTTAATGATACCGTTGAGCCATTTGGCAACTCTAAACTGGGGTTTACGAGGAGGAAGATGCCATTTGGGGAGATAATTCCACAACTAGACCTCACACTAGTAAAATATAGTCTGCTCTTTCTACCTAGTTATTTGTTGATGACAACAAATTTAGGCCTCAGAGCCTGTAAATGGGGACCCCCTCTGAGGTACCAGACACCCCTACTTTTATGAGGCTAATCAATTAAGTAGAATAGACTACATTATGTTAGCTCTCCAACTGTGGTCGCACAAGGTGGACATAAAAATCCTTGAGAGAAATGACAGTGCTCACAATGCCCTACATCTATCAATGAAAGGGTATCTATCATCTAATGTCAATGTCTATAATGTCCCACATTCTGTGGAATTAAGTCTTTTGGATAACAAGCAGGCATTAAAGTGGTCCCATGTAATAGACCAGTCAAGTTTAATGTCTCAAACTTATATGAAAGTGGCAAATACCATGGAGTTTATGGGAAGTAGATTAAGTATCTGGAAAGGGGGCGAAATGTCTTTTGAAATACCTGTTTGATTCCTTATGCAAATCTTTCACCAGGGAATTCAAAGGTCCTTTTAAGAAGAGATCTAAGAATCTTTGGTGCAACGAACAATGAAGTCTAGCTAAGGTGGCCTTAATGAAATCCATTAAAGCTAATACCTGTGAGCACGTACATTCTGCGGGGAAAAGTCATAAGCATTTGTTGTCTAAAGCCAGATCAAATCAGGAGACTGAAGCATTGACAATAGGATCTGACAATCGCAGCCAGAATAGGGGATAATAAAACATTCTGGAATCTAGTAGCTCACTGTAGTTGCCACTCAATTTTCCAAGTTGACTTCAATCTCCAGCCTTAAGTCTGGGGGCAGCATTTTGAGGGTTTATATTCAGAAGTTGATGAGGTGCCTAGAGGGTCAATAGATTAAGGTCTATCTAAGACTAATGAATCATCAAGCCCTCTCGTTATTACACTAACAATATCCCATGATACCCTTACTTTGATAGTTCCCAGAAAGGCCACAGGGCCTGATTGCATCCCGGGAGATCTGTATCCATAGGAATTTCATATATGGGACCTATTTCCCTATTTGTTCCCAAATTGTATTTTGGAAAGTCGTGAGCTACCAAATTCCAGGCATGATACAGAGATTGTTCCCATTTGAAGGAAAGGCAGTCGTGAAGATCCCTGTAACGATGCCCATCAGTTTGACTGACAGGATACAGAAGCTTTTCTGTCTCCAAGTACTTGGGAAACTCACAAAGTGAGCCAGTGATAATAAGTTCCCCTCCAAATTTCAAGCAGGCTTTCACCCGGAGACCAACACAATTGATCAAATACATTCACTATTCCTAAGCGCCCGGAAAACTGTGATATTAGAGAAGGGACACTTGCATATGGAATTTGTGGCCTTGAAATCAGCTTTTGATCTAATTCCTCGTCATAAACTCTGGAGTGTTTTAGATTCCTTGGGTGTTCCTGTTAATGTTTTATCTAACCTAATAAGATTACATGAAACAAATTATATTCAAGTAAGATGGGGAAAAAAGGTGAGCTGACTAGCCATATTAGAATAGAGAAGAGTTTGTCAAGACGGAGTCCTGTCCCCCACCCTCTTCTCTTTCGACATACATGATGTAGTAAAATATTCAAACTTCCCTAGCAATAATACCCCAAAAATAGGAGCCCTAAGAGTACAGGCATAATTGTTTGCAGATGACACGCTCCTTATTTCTGAAACTGCTGCCGGGTTGCAAGCTCCAATCTTTTGTTCAGAAACGGGGTTGGAGTTAAACACTAAAAGAAATGTATGTCCTTCAACCCTTTCAAATCCACGAAGAATGGCATTAAAGCACACAATGAAATACTGGAGCAAGTTTCAGAATTTGACTATTTAGGGGTCAGACTGACTAGTAATATTTCCTAATTGCAGCAGATAAACAAGAGTGCGTTAAAGTTACAACCGGAATCTAGGGCTATATCTAAATTGTACAAGAACACAAA